>NC_054480.1:34014341-35264341 GCF_017639515.1 Carcharodon carcharias | reverse complement strand
AAATAGGTACAAGGGTTTTGAAAGAAACTCAGGACTGCTTGAGCCTTAGAAGTCAGTACAACAATAAAATGGAAAACTCTGGAAAAGAAAACGAATGTGCAGTTCTATTTTTTACGGCTCAGCATATTCATGTATATCACTGAATAAAAAAATTGTGAAGGCCTTCAAAGTAATGGATTAACTTGCGATAAAGTTTGTGAAAAATAATACTGTCTACAAACTTAAAGAACATCTGCAAAACAGTTTCCTTAAAAAGAATGTAACACAAAGACTCTTTGGACTGTGAATATTTTGTTTATGTGCTGTACATTAAGTTAAACTTCACACAGTCATCACGGTCTTATCATTTCTTTAGGAATGCTGTTGTGACTTCTCCGTATGCTTTATCCATTGAGTCATTTTAAGCAATCATGACATTCAACTGAAACTAAACATGATTTTTTTTTTACATCAGCTATTGCAGAGAATTTTATATTATCTTTCATCTGCAAATACATTGCGTTTTATCAACAGCAGTATATTATTGCACAATGCATTTCATTCACATCTGAATTTAAACTTAGGTACTTTTACAGCTCCATCTCGCCCTCCAAAACACAACATACTATGAATGCTTATACAGTGTTTTCTTAATTTATCTGCAATGCTGAAAAACTTTAAACAGGTTGTTGTGCATAGCAGTTTTGACACACACAGAAAGCACTGATGTAAATCCACTAAAGCAATCTATCTTGCTTTGATAACTTTCAAAAACTAGTTGAAAATTCAAAGTGATAACTTGTCAGACACTAAGAAGGATGCACAAATTTGTGTAAGGACCTAAAGTCAAGGCAGATTACCTCAGTAAGAGTACAGCTGCCAGCTGTGACAGTGACACAAGGCCCTACTGTTCTTGAAATCCTCACTTCCTGCAAAAAAAAAACCCTAGCTCTTCCAGCTCATCAATTATTCAGCTAGTTCAGTGCATGGCTATTTATTTCGGAGATAATACTAACTGGCCAAGAGCTGAAAATGTGCCAAAGACACCTTGTTTTCCAGCTCTGGGTCTTGGTAATCATTTTCCATTTTTCACACTAAATTTGTACACAGTGCGATTGTATTTCAAAGCACAAAGCAAAGTAAATGCATTTGCACCATGACCTTCATTCCTTTGAAGTAATCTGAGGGTACTACTAATGCATTTTTAAAGCACTGCTTGCAGCATCTCAGTAAATAAATATGGAATGAGATTTAAAATGAGCCAATGAAAGTTAGTTTCTACATTATTCTTGGAGTAGAGCAGCACAAACGAGTAATGAACACTGTATTTGCTTGTTCTCTGTGGATAATTTGAAGCCAAGATCTTTTCTCATTTCACCAAATGGCTTTAAACTCTGTTACGCACATCTCTGTTCACGCAGGAAGAAAAGGCATTTCTTGACCTCAAAAAATTTGCAGCAGTAGATGCTGCAAGGGTAACTGTTAAAATTTGATGGCTTCTGACTTTGTTTTTGCAGCAGGATGAGAGAGAGTGAACTGGTATTTTTTTTTTAAAGTGGCCACTCAAGGAGAAATAATTTATTTGGGGAGAAATTCTGTTGTCAAAAACAGCAGGAAATTTTCTTGCACCTCAACCAAAGTGGTCTGCTGTCAGCCTGTCCTCAAGCACTTCTGCAAGGAATTCTTCCCTCCTACCCCCATTACCGCGATTAACCATAATTATAAAACTTTCTTTTGTTTTTGTCTATTCATCAAATTTTCTACTTGAAGGCTGGCGGAACGAGCAGGCCAGTCAAGCAAGAACTGTGATGGAATATCTGGCCCATTTCAAGTGGGTCTGATTAACATATAGAAGGTGAATTCTTGCCCTCAACAGGTCTCCCGATGCAGCTGACTGGATTCAGGCTGGCGCAATATTGGTCCATCGAATCACGAATTCTTGAGGTGCCCGGCACCTCTGCTGCCCAGGAGCAGGAACAAGAAGATAATTCTAGTTCCTCCATTTAACCATTTTTATCCCCAAAGAAATAGTTTTGTCAACTGAAAGAAGATCCTGCATTCTATGTGTGTGCATCAATAGAGTTTTGTCAGCCCAACTGGAGGTACCTTTCTCTTCACCCTCTAGCAATGTTTAGCTTTTCAAATTCCTTGAAGAAAATTGGAGGACAAATTTCAAAAGCGCTTGAGAGGCTGTTTGAGAAACAGAGAAAGAAAACAGAAAAAGGCACAGATATTACAGCGACATGTATGCCAACTACATGTGTATCGCTTTTCCTTATCTTTGATTTCCAAAACAATCTTTTGTTTATTTTTCTGAATGGATAAGCCATATTGCATTAATCAGTATTTCAGTCAATGTGTCTTTTGAAAAAAATAATTTGAATAAAAACTGGAGGATGAATTTAAAATGTGTTTAGAGATGAAGTTTCACATATTTTACCACATATTAGAAGTCAGTCATGCTGAAAGATAGAGGACTGGATTTTTGTTGAGGTGGGAAGGTCGAGTCAGGAAACTTGCCAGCTCGGCAGATCCATATCCTTTAAAAAGGCTCCTGCCAGTTGTATTTTTATTCTGGGGAGGCGGAGACGAGATGGAGTTGGGCTCATTGCCTCCAGAAGCAGCCCAAGGCGGCAACAGAGGCAGGCGGGTTGGTGAGGAGGGCAGGCCAGAATGTCCGGCTCCATTTAATGGAACATCGGCCTAGTTATAGTGATGAACGTCAGGCCCTCAAACCCTCACCACCCTCCTGCCCTTTACCTCTAAGGGAAAGCTTCAGAGCAGTCTTTTTCAATTTTAAAGGGCTGTGACCATTTAAATCACTTCCGATCATGACACTCAGAGTTCCCAGGCACTGTTTCCTTCAGTTTTGAATGCATAATATAACTTTTCCAAATGGGAAACATGCTCAAATGCATCTCAACACTTATACAATGTGAGCCTTATTATCAATCACTGCAGTAAAAACACATCTAACTTCCAATACAGCTGAACTACTGAAGCTGAAAGAACGTTTTTTTTTTACTTCAGTTTGTCAATGAAAGAATTCTAGGAGCAGATGACTTTTTTTTGGTTCCCCACTTGGGACAGGGGTTCCCGCACGATTCACAACTCCTCTGAGTGCTGTGAGCCATATGTTGTTACAGAAGGAGCCCGACTCCACAATAATTGCGGGGTGAGATTGGACTGCCCAACTCTACAACGGAGCTGGCAAGGGTCGGAGTGCTGCGTGCTGATGGGCTACCCTCACCTTTATCCTGTGACAGCAAAAAAATCCTGGAATAGGGATTGGGGAGGCCCAATTCCCAGAATTGGGTCCCGCCTACCATTTTTATAGAGCTCCCGAGTTGTCCCAACTTGGTAAAAATCTGGGCCAGAGACTAAGCAACTAGGCTCAAGGGCTAAATGGTCTACTACTCTGGTTCCTATGAGACATGCTTGTGCAGAGAAACACTGATTCAAACAACTTTTATCGCTGCTATTCAGATTTAGAATTCCACGATCTTTTGTTTGAATAGGGTTTGTTTCTATAGCTCTGTGTGAGGGAAACTAAATTATTTATTTTCTAAGAATCTGCCTTTCTGTTGCTGGACAGAAAAAATGCACACTGATATAAACTGTGTCTAGGAATTAAATGAGGCTGCATCTGCTTTTCGGTCTTAAAATAAGGGCTCAAGCACCCAATATGATGAGCAGTGTACACACACCCATTTTGAGTCAGAAATATACCATGCACCATATTGGTATATGTTGGAGGGAGAGGCATCCAGGGCACATACCTCACACAGGCATTAGATGCCATGTAGTCACAAGTCAGTGGCCCAACATCTACTGGGGACAGGATTTTACATCCCAAGGGCAGGCACATGCCCAAGTGTAAAATTGGGTGCAAAATAGTGCGCGATGACATTGGGCGAGCATCCTGAAGTCATCACGCACTTACATGATATTTTGGTTGGTGCACATGCACGATAGTCAGCAACGCGCTCGCCGACAATTAAGAAGCCTACTAAAGGCCCTTACAGTTGGCGGGCAGACAAATCGGCCAGGCGGCCCTTTGATTTTTTAGCAAACCTCATCCACGGATGGGATGAGGTTTCCTCAATTAAGTAAAAAATAAATATAAATTTTTGGCCAGAATTTTTATTCTGTTCATGTTATTGTGAGTTAGTACCATGTTGGGACATTTTTTTTGAGATTTTAAAAATCTTAATTTATGATTTTGAAATTGTTCAGCTCCCTGCCTTCAGGGAGCTTTCAGTGCGCACTCCCCTGCGCATGTACAGACTATTGCGCTTGCACTCCTCCTGGCCCCACCCTGGCAGCACTGAGCCTTTGAGCGCACATTTCACACTGGCTGGCCGCTAATGGGCTGATAGCCAGCAGCAGACCATTTCCCGTCCGCTCCCAGGCAAGCTCGCCGCACCCGCCCGCCCGACAACCCGAAAATCCTGCCCTTTGTAACTCCTTTACCAAATTGGTTTGGCCTGAATGCAGCCAGCAGGAATGCCAGGTCTGCATGTGCCCTTAAAGCAGCCTAGCAGCAAAAAGGTTAAGTTTAAAAAAAAACTTATTGAATATGAAATTTGGAGAGGGTCCGCATTAAAATCATGGGCCACAGCTGGCCATTGCTCACCCATTCCAGCTCGCTACCTTGACCCTCACCCACAAAAACAACTAGAATTTCTATAGTGCCTTTAAGTTATTAAAATATCCAAAGTTGTTTAAAGTCTCCACAAGCAGGTTAAGTCACTTACTTCCTTGACTGGAGCCAGCAAATGATCCTGAGGCCTGGTGTCCCAAAGTTTGTTGTTGGCTGCCTTACCGCAATCAAATCTTGGACAGGTGGCCTCAAATAGGCATTAAGCATGTATTTGCATACAAAAAAGGACTTAATTAAAGGCATGGGAAAAGGGTACATGTTTTTGCCTTAACCAATATGGTAGGCAATGCACTTATGCACTTAGCAGTCTGAGTAGCACACAAAAGAAGGTGCTAAATGGACTAATTTTTGCCTCATGGATCTAACTTTCTCTATATCCCTTAATACCCTTACTTAACAAAATCTATTGATCTCAATTTTGAAAACTTCAACTGATGTAGCAATAACATTACAATGGGTGGCACTGATTAGGTAGAAACAGACTTTTACTAGTAATTAAGGGGTCTGGAATGAGGAGGAGGGTGTAGATATCAGATTAAATGTAAGAGATTTAGGAAAGCGCTACAAAAAGGGTTGTTAGACTGTGGACTGCACCCCAGAGTTAGTGATTTAAGCAGAGGTTTAACATTTAAGAATAAATTAGATATAACAAAAAGGAAATAAAGGGGTATGGGAACAGAGTGAAAACATTGGATTAGGACGGCCGCTTGTGTGGAGAATAAAGATCAGATAGGTTTGGCTGAGCAGCCTATTTCCATTGTGTAATTTCTATGCAATTCTATATGTGACACTTTTGAAGAAGATGGTTTTTATCTGGCTGATGTTAAATTTGTGGCCATCTCTTGCCAATCCATAAGATTATATGACATAGGAGCAGAAGTAGGCCATTTGGCTCATCGAGTCTGCTCTGCCAATCAATGAGATCATGGTTGATCTGATGATCCTCAACTCCACTTTCCTGCCTTTTCCCCATAACCTTTGATTCCCTTACTGATTAAAAATCTGAATATACCTAATGACCCAGCCTCTATAGCCCTCTGCGGTAAAGAATTCCATAGATTCATTACCCTCTGAGAGAAGAAATTCCTCCTCATCTCTGCCTTAAATGGGCGATCTCTTATTCTGAGATTATGTCCTCTGGTCCTAGACTGTCCCACAAGGGGAAACAACCTCTCAGCATCCACCCTGTCAAGCCCCCTAAGAATCTTATATGTTTCAATAAGGTCGCCACTCATTCTTCTAAATTCCAATGAGTACAGGCCCAACCAACTCAACCGCTCCTCATAAGAAAATCCCTCCTTACCTAGGATCAACCTCATGGACCTTCTCTGGACTGCCTCAAATGCCAGTATATCTTTCCATAGATAAGGGGACCAAAACTGTTCACAGTGTTCTAGGTGTGGTCTAACTAGTGCCTTGTATAGTTTTAGCAAGACTTCCCTATTTTTATACTTCACAATCCACAAATTGAATTCGAACAAAGGGAGTCAGGGGATGAGGGAGAGAAAAGCATTAGCATGCATATGGAGGATATCATTTTGGTGCAACATGTAGGTGAGGAAAAAGATGAGCAGAAGGATGGAACATTAGTCACTTTTCACTGATAATACATTGAATAATGTTAAAAGAGAAAAGGAAAGTTGGACATAGGGCACTTTTTGGAGAGGATTAAACAGGGTTTGTTGTGGGGTCAGTTGATTGAAAATGACACATTTGAAGGATGGAACAAAAGAATCTCAGGAAAGACAGTAATTGCTAATATTAATGAGAATTGGGTCAAGGAATGTTTATTGTGCATTAAGGAGATGCATTGGGAGAGAGTCAAGGGAACTAAAAGTGGACCTCATAGTGGACATGTCCAATAAGTATACAGCAGTTGACAGAAAAGAAGTTAGAGTGTTATGAGGCTGTGATTTGAGTATGGGTATGGTGGACACTGAGATGAGGAAATCCATGGGCTTTTCATAACTGATATTGAAGTTGAGGAATGGTAGAAGAGGAAGGGAGTCAGAGGAAACAGTATGACAGTTAGAAGGGCAGATATAACTGTCCTTACCTCAAAAGGAGCATTTTGCTGAAAAGAAAGGGGTGCAGTACAGCTTATAATAGCAGGCCAGATTGCGTGGTGGCATTAGCACCTCACTAAACTAGCATAAAAGAAGCTATAAATAATGATGAAACAAAATCTCATGCAAACATATTGCAAATCTTAGTGGCAAGCCAAAGGCCCAACTTCTGGCAGAAACAATGATACCATCCAGCCCTTAAATTCTGCTGTGAATATTTTGCCTAGTAAACATGGGGAGTTATTTCAAATGCCAAGCAATAAACGCGAGTGCTGCCCGAAGCAAGGTAGGCAAACAAGCCTCACAGTCCTGAGTGAAGTGCAGCTTGCCAGGTGCATGTCGCTTATGTTCAGTTGTGAAACTTGGCGGTGTGCAACCACGCCAACATGCTCAGGTGATCCAGCGTGAGGGGATGATTCCAGTGAGCAGGGTGTATAATGATATGCAGATGTGTTAAAATGAAGTTCCCTATGTTCAGCAGCGGTAGAGGCGGCCCGCCATTGACGGGCAGAGTGGACGATCGCAAACTGATTTCACAAGTCATGAAACCGATTTTTGGCCTTTCCGCCATATTGTCAGCTAATGCCTGCCATGATGCCTGATACCAACGGCAACGGAAAATTCTGCCCAATGTTAGAGCCAGTATTAGAGTGAATAAATAAATGGCTGCCCTTTTAATATAATAATCATTCTTCTAAGGTGGCACCATGTTTAAAAAGGTTAAATGACTGATCCGAAAAGGAAGATCAGTCAGAATCTGATTGCTTTAAAAAAAAAATCTCTTAAAAAAAAAGTTTAAAACTTTTAGCTACAGAATGCATTTTAAAATAGCCCTTCACTGATGGCATTGTCCATGATTCATTGCCCATATTTGCAAGATTTTATTTTTTCTCTTTTGCGGTGAGGGATGGGGAACCAAGCTTATTGCAAAATATATAAATTAAAAGCACATCCAGAAAATGTGTACACTGAGAAAACCTCACAAGGCAAATCCGGAAGTGAGAAAATTAGTAAGAATGGTATGTGGAAGGTCCCTTCATTCAAAGAATGATGATTCTCCAGTAAAATGTAAGTAATCTGTTTTCTCCAGTAAATTTATGATGTAGGAAAAACCAATAGAAGGATACACTAAAAGAATTACACGATGGCCGGGGTTTTCCGTGCTCACTGCCGTTGGGCATGTCTGGTGGTGTGAGCAAACAATATGGCGCGATTAGTTTTATAGCGGTGTGAAACCAGTTTGCGATCGTCCGCTCAGCCTTCCGATGGCGGGTCACATTTCCCACCATCGAATGTTGGTAACCTTGCTGTAATACATCTGCATATCATTATTAGGCTGGCCCGCCGGAGTCATCCCCCTGACTGGATCGTCCGACCGACTGACGTGTTTCACAACAGCACTTAGAAGGCGTGCATTTGGGTGGGGGGGGGAGCTGCACTTTGAAGGGAATTTGGAGACGGTTCGCAGTAACGTGCAGCGCTCGCCAGGGTCGCCTGTTGGACTTCAAGCTTGAGGAGCATTGCGGGGTGTCAAGGGCAGCCCTGTGTTTGAGGCAACTTGTGGTGGGGGAGGGGAGGGCAAGGGCTGCCTTGCGATGGAGGTGATTTGTGAAGATGGAGGTGTTAGGGCAGCCCTGCTGTTCAGGGGACTTGTGTGTGTGTGTGTGTGTGTGTGTGTGGGGAGGGGTGGGGGGGGGGGTGGTGGTGACGGGGGGGGGGGATGGGCGTCAAGGGCTGCCATGCCGTGTTGAATACAGCACACAAGCATTTAGGGTGGGGGTTAGGGTGGGCGAGGGAAGCGGCCAGGCATAGCGAAACCTGTATAAAGTGACCATTCCTTTGCAGCTGAGACAGTTCAGGTGCAGCCACGTTGATATGATTGGAGTCAGGCTTCTAGCTTATCTGCCCACAAAAGCAATGCAGAGGCATCAAAGTGCCACCAAGTGCTCCAAAGTTTTTCACCCTCCTTCACCCCACCCCCCAACCCCCCGGCACACAATGCAATGTCATGACTGTTTTAGTGGGCTGCAGTAGAGTTGGACGACTGCACATGTTGTACAATGTCCTCGCTAAAGCTGGCAATGGAGCAGTCACTGGTGGAGGCTCTCACAGCCCCTTGCAATGGCAGCATCCCGGTTTGGACCAGTCTCCCCCATGATTCAAGCTAATAGCGCAGCCTTGCAGTGCAGGTTAGGAGAATGCCTGCGCCTGAGCTGAGAGCACAGCATGCTGTCCAGTGGGCAAAGCTGCAGCCAATCGGTTGGGTGGAGCGGGGTATAGGTGGGTGGGGTCTCGGGCAGCGATGCAGTGGGTTAATCTCTGGCCATCCAAGAGGTGGCCAGCACTCTCCGGGAAGCGTTAAGGGGCCTTAGATCATAAGACATAGGAGCAGAAATTAGGCCAATCAGCCCATCGAATCTGCTCTGCCATTCAATCATGGCTGATAAGTTTCTCAACCCCATTCTCCCGCCTTCTCTTCGTAACCTTTGATCCTCATACCAGTCAAGAACCTATCTATCTCGATCTTAAATACACTCAATGACCTGACCTCCACAGCCTTCTGTGGCAAGGAATTCCATAGATTCACCACTCTCTGGCTAAAGAAGTTTCTCCTCATGTCTGTTCTAAAAGGTCTTCCCTTTACTCTGAGGCTGTGCCTCGGGTCCTAGTCTCTCCTACTAATGGAAACATCTTCTCCACGTCCACTCTATCCAGACCTTTCAGTATTCTGTAAGTTTCAATCAGATCCCCCCTCATCCTTCTAAACTCCATCAAGTATAGACCCAGAGTCCTCAAACGTTCCTCCTATGTTAAGCCTTTCATCCCTGGGATCATTCTCGTGAACCTCCTCTGGACCCTCTCCAGGGCCAGCACATCCTTCCTGAGGTACGGGGCCCAAAATTGCTCACAATATTCTAAATGTGGTCTGACCAGAGCCTTATAAAGCCTCAGCAGCACATCCCTGCTTTTATATTCTAGTCCTCTCGAAATAAATACCAACATTGCATTTGTCTTCCTAGCTACCGACTCAACCTGCAATTTAACCTTAAGAGAATCCTGGACTAGGACTCCCAAGTCCCTTTGCACTCCAGATTTCTGAATTCTCTCCCCATTTAGAAAATATTCTATGCCTCTATTCTTCCTACCATAGTGCATGACCTCATTTCCCCACGTTGTATTCCATCTGCCACTTCTTTGCCCATTCTCCAAACCTGTCCAAATCCTTCTGCAGCCTCCCCGCCTCCTCAATACTACCTGTCCCTCCACCTATCTAAGACATCACACTTAACCAGGACAGGTTCTTAGCACACGCATGCTAACCACATCCTGCAGGAGGAGTACATCAGGATCAGGATCATGGAGCCTGGTGAACTAGTTGTATGCCTGATGGCCTCCAGAGAATGAGGATGATGGAGGAGAGAGTGACTGAGGCTCCTGGCTGCGCAGAGGCAGGAGCAGAAACCTCAGGAAGAAGGGGTGTCTGGGACTCCCGCACACACAGCCCAAGAGCCACAGTGAGCTGACGCTGGTCAACACCTAGCTCGACCCAGGGTCTACAGGCGCTGCCTTTCATTCCTGCAGATGACCGAGAACCAGTGTCACCAAATACTGCATGTGTCTAGGGAACTGGTCTGCCAGCTACTGCAGGATTTGGTGCCAAGTGGGCATGGAGGGCATCCACTGCCAGTGGCTGTGAAAGTGATTGTGGTGCTCAATTTCTACGTCAGTAGTTCCTTTCATGGCTCCACAAGTGACCTCTGGGATCTCACAAGCCTCCACCCACAAATACATCCATGAGGTCATGGATGCCATCTTTGTGAGGGCACACAACTTTGTGCATTTCGCCCAGGACCAGGACAGCCAGGATGCACAGGTGATTGGATTCGCCAAGATCTCAGGTTTGCCACTGGTGCAGGGTGTGATTAGCTGCACTCACGTGGCGCTCAGATCTCTGTTGCAACACGCTGTGAACTACATCAAACGCAAGGGGTTCCACTTGCTGAATGTGCAGCTGGAGTGCAACCACCACAAATACAGCCTGCAGGTGTGGACAAGGTTTCCAGGGTGTACAAGACTCCTACATCCTCAGCTGGTCACAGATCCCTGAAGTCTTCCAGCGTCCACAGAAGCTGCAGGGATGGCTCCTCAGGGACAAGGGTTACCCGCAGAGGCCATAGCTGATGGAATCCGTGCAGCGGCCTCAGTCTGCAGCAGAGCAACGGTAAAATGAGACTCATGCTGCAACCCGCAAATTGGTGGAGCAGGCCATTGGGAAGCGGAAGATGAGGTTCCAGTGCTTGGACCACTCTGGTGGATGCCTGCAATACAGTCTGCAGAGGGTGTCACACATCTTTGTTGTCTGCTACGCCCTTTACAACCTGGCGCTGCAAAGGGGAGACGAGGAAGCTGAGGAGGAGATGGTGGAGCTGGAGGTCTCCTCCAATGAGGATGATACTGACGGAGATGAGAGTGAGGAGGTCCTCGAAGGTGATGATGACTGGGATGAGGTCCTCGCACTGGCTATGGTGCAGGTGGGCAGGAGGCCTTCATAGCTGCTAGATTTGTGGAGGATGACGACGACATGCAGTGAGGTGACCCCATTGATCCTCACATTGCATTTGTGAACGTTTGACTCCAGTCTGACTAATGGCATCGCAAATACCCTCTGTGAGAATGCTCCTGTCATGGAGATGCAGTGGAATCCCTAATAGTCACTTGATTGCAGAAGGATGATGACGACATGCAGTGAGGACACTCCATAGATCTTCACATTGGAGAATGTCTGACTCCTGTCTGGCCCAGGGCAGTTCACTTGCACTGTGTGATCAGGGTCATATCATAGAGACACAGCCATGAAACTTTGGAAGCATCTGATCCTTTGTCCACTTTCAGCACCTTCAGGAGCACAGCGTCACCTCACAGATGCTGAAGGGATGGGGGCCAGCTCTACCTTAAAGGTGCTGAGAGCACTCGGAGAGAATGACAGAATGCTGTGGCGCCCGTTCACTATATTCTGGCAGCAATGACAAGCACCGCCGAGGTAGAGGCATCAGGGAGTGTGAGGCCGGACCATCACTTTGGTCTGAAGCCTGCACAGAGCACAGGGAAGAGGCCCTGGACTGAGACACCTGCCTTTATCTTGTGCAGAAAGGTTTCACACCTGAGTGACAAGAACACTGCTCATCAGGACAAGGAGCCTTGGACAGGGAGACTTTCTTGGGAGTTTATTGACAATAGTGAACATTATACAAGTGATGAACACCCACACCCAGGCTGTGTGAATAATACTTCTTAACTTTCCTAACCCTGCCACTATGTCTTGGTGCTCCCCGGACATCCAGAGGTGAAGGCAGCCTGATGACCTTGGCGGGCATCCTCTGGAGAGCGGAGACCTGGAGGGTCTCGGCCTGCTTTTGGGGTCCTGCTGTGTGGTAGTGGCACCCTCCTTAGCCTGTGGAGCTGAAGCTGCTGAGGTCACAGGAAGAGGGGATTTGGATGAGCCGGTCGCACCCAGAGACACCTGGATGGATGGCCCCGGGCTGTGCACCTGCTGATCCTCCTCTCTATGGGTTGACAAGGGCCCCAGGCTGACTCCTTGAGGAGAAGGGATAGCTGGAGTGAGATTGAGCTGCCTGGCACCCCTCGTGCATACACAGTGGTGGAGGCCAACTATGGCATCAGCTATGGAGTTGAGCCCATGCAGCAGCGATATCCTGGACCAAGGTCTCCATGGCGGCCGTCATCCTACCAGTGTTAACCTTTGTGCATTGGCATGCTGGCGCTATCACCTCAGAGTGAAGGCAGGCGGACTCCTCCATCATGCCCTGCAATCTGAGGAGTGCAGCGGACATCCCTTCCTGATGTTTCAGAGCTTGCCTTTGCAGCTCCAGCGACTGTGACATGACCGAGTCCAGAGGCTTGTCATCTGATTTGGACGCAGCAAATTTCTGGTCTCCAGCAGTCCTCTGAGTGCCGGACACCAGTGAAGTCCCTGCCCCTGCTTGCTGTGGATCACACAGTGCGATGTGCTCACCAGATTGTGATCCCGAGGCTATTCTAAAGCTAGGTCCCACCGAGATGTGTGTCTCTGTGCTGCTGGAGGATGTGGGTGAGCACTGTGATGGGAGTTCAAGGAAGGTGCCTTCAGATTCCTCGTCAGAGGTTTATTCAGGGCTTGATTAGAGGCCCTGGGTCATGGGCTCCAATGGCTGTTTCCCAGATGTGCCTGCGGAAGCAAGGAGAGATAATTAGTGCATGGCAGGGGCCTGTGAAACAGGACACATCACTGACAGCATGTTGGCTGATGAATGCTGCACTGTTGGACTCTCACTTGGTAGAGCACCGCCAACCTCATCGTCAGCACAGGACTTGTCCAGATCGTCGTCAGCCAGCTGGATGGCCCTGTTTTCAAAGTCCGTGAGGGCCTTGATTTTAGGCATTCCTCTACCGGTCTGCAACCTCTCCCTCTTGTTGTGTGCCAGCTTGTCCTGCATGAATAGAGATGGTGAAAGTGTAACCAGGATGCCTGCCAGGACAGGTGATAAGTATGCCTGGCCTGTGTGGGTGGTGAGTGGTCCCATGGACAGGATGAGGGCAATGACAATGGCAATGAGTGTGAGAGAGTGAATGGTGATGGCCCTTTAACTGACAGTGAGTGAGGTCCCTGTGGATGTGTGATGGGTTTGTGAGTGTGTGAGCTGAGAGTGATGAGAAGAGTGACTTAACCTGGTGGAACGGAGGGGATCATTCATCCTCTTGTGACACTGGGTGGCTGTCCTCTTTTGAAGAGTATTGGCACTGACCACCGCTGCCACCACCCCCCAAACCTGGTTGGTCATGCCACTGCCCATCCTGTGGTAGAGGACATCCTGGCGGGACACCGGCATTCAAAAGGTGTTTCAGTAATGCGTTGCTGAACGTGGGGGCTGCAGTGTTTTTGGCTTTCATACACATCTTCCCTGTAGCAGTTGTGGGCTGGAAGCACTGAGATGTGTGTGCATGGCTGGACTTCAAATATGGCGCCCGGCATGATGATGCGGCGAGGTGACGGTGTGGTGAGCGAATGAGAGCCCACCCCCAATGGAAAGGGCGTGTTTCCTGGGAATGCATAAATAATGTGGCTGGTTTGGGACGATTTGGCGTGAAAACCCACCATTGCTGCGGCGGGTAAAATGTCATTTTGCCCTCCCTCTACTGCATTTAGTGCAAATCTGGGACGATTTTGCCAGATGAGCAGGGAGTGGAGGCTTGTGTGGGGCATAAATACTGTCACTGACCAGCTGGACTGAATGGTCTCTTTCTGTGCGGTACGTTCTATGCAAACATGTATAAATTCATACTGGCATCAGTGATCATGGTTGATTTTGCTTTCCTCAGAAAAATGACCCAGATTCTTTATTTTGTTCATAAGTTATGCAACTGCTGTAACTTTAAAATTCAATTTGTTAGACCTCATGGAATCTGTTGAACAGGTCATGTCCACAAGAACTTTATTGAGTTTGCTGATTTTTTACAATTCTACAGATTAATGCCTTGACTCAATTAGTATATTTATCCCCAAGGGAGTCAAACATATTCTTGCCAAAACAGGCATAAGGGAATTTATCACAGCAATTTCTTCACCCTGTAGCACACAGTCAGTATTCATAGATGTTCACTTGAGATCTGCTAGTAACTGACTACCCCTCTAATGTGGCACTAGAGGGTATCAATGAGTGAAGAATTAGCCAAAGGCATGATTAGTCTAAATTATCAAGACCACAATTACTCCCCAATACAAATATCTGTTCCAATGATAAAACCCATTTTTTTGGCCAGTTTATGCTTCAATACAGTGATCATTGAGTTCAAATATTTCTTAATTTAGCTTTATTTTCAACAGAAAATATTTGGGTCTTTATACTTTCAACAAATACCTGTAAGAAACTTTACAGAACTTAATATTCACTGGTATCACCTCCTGTCCTGGAAAGCACCAATGCTGGGAAACATCTAAACTGGTGAGGCACACCATGTGCATAGTTTAATTTTTCACCTACATAGAATGTGGGGGAGAAGGTTACTTGCCAGTTAAGATGTTCCCAAATGCTTTTAAAAATCAAAAGAAAGCATTCCTGATTTTCACTTTCTTGCTGAGAAGGCAAATCAAGGACCTGCTCCCTTGTTTTCCTCCAACACAGTCTTAATCAATGGGACAAATAAGGGCAGTCTAACCCACAAACCAAAGTTCCTTGCTGCTGTCCAAATGGAAGTGCTGATAGAGATATTTTAAAATGTGCCAGGTATGTGCTTGGGAAATGAAGAGGTGATTCCATGATCAAGTGCTATCAGTGGCTCAGTAAAAATTAATTTTCCTTCAGCAAATGTTCTTAGCGTTTCTGAATTTTTTGTAGGTATAAGTTATTCACAAAACTCTGGAATTGTGAAAAGCACCCTCAGCTGCTGAATGTTTGGTAGATATCATGGCAAAGCATTCAGATATGTTTTGGCTCCCTTTTCTAGCCTCTACATTTCTCACCTATTCCTAAATATTGATGTCCACTGCATCCCTTTTTCATTATTCTAAAGTACTCTGACCTGACTTCTTGGAGAAATGCTATATAAATGCAAATTGTTATTGTGTTACCATTCTATCTCATGTTTCATTTGAGCAGAATTGTTGATGTGCCAGTTTTTTGCACAAAAATTGTATAAACACTCTGAAATTATGCTGTGAGACACAAGTGTACAAATGCCCATCTGAAATTCTTTCGGTTGTTATTTCAGCAGAAACATTAATGTGTTTAAAATACATCTGTTAACATCTCCACTAAAATACCAGTGAGGGAAATTTCAGACAAAAACATCAATCATTTGCACATTAGTAGCCCTTGGTGTCATGTCAGGGTCTTGGTGATTTAGCAGGTTGCAGCTAGTTGTCTACAGAAAACCTATGTTCCCAGAAAATTTATTGAGAATTAGAGAAAGTTGAAGTACCAAGCAGGTGGCATGGTTGGCGCAGTAGTTAGTGCTGTTGCCTCACAGCTCCAGGGACCTGGATTCGATTCTGACTTTGGGTGTCTGTCTGTGTGGGGTTTGCACGTTGTCCATGTGGGTTTCCGCCGGGTGCTCCGGTTTCCTCCCATTGTCCAAAGATGTGCTGGTTAGGTGGATTGGCCTCAGTTAAATTGCCGCTCAGTGTGTGTGCAAGTGTGCCCTGTGATGGACTGGCATCCCATCCTGGGTGTACCCTGCCTAGTGCCCATTGCCTGTTGGGATAGGCTCTGACTCGCCGCAACCCTGAATTGGTGGTTCTGGAAAAGTGAGTGAGTGAAGTACCAAGCCTTAAATCAGGAGCAATCATTCAAAAGTTGTGACATAAAAATAAACGTAATACCATGGCACTATGCAATAAAAATATTAATCAAAGTACTAGCTGATTTTTGTAACTTAATTAATATGAATACATAATGTTAAAAAATTGCCGTTGGTTATGTTAGTGAACAAATACATAGCAGGTTCACATGATATTAACCTGTTTGAAATAAATCAAGGCAACCTATAGTGAAATTTTAAACAGGGCCATAAGGTTCTCTTTTACAAACCATAAAACCTTCTCCCTAACTGTTTTAAATCTAGAAATTACTACCTCAGATATTAAGGTATAAATGCTTAATGTATTCATAATCCATATCTCCATTTCTGTTTCAACAGAGGTTTTACCCTATTTGTTTTAAATATATTAAATTTTTACATGCTAATATTGTCAACAGTAGCTTCCAGGCTTTAATTCTTTAGCAACTGGCTCCCAATACATTTTGTTTCAATCTTTGTGCTATGCCTGTTAGAAACTTCTACAATGAACATTTTCATGAGGGTCAAAAAGGTTAAGCACAAATGAAGGAGACTGTCCAAATTTTGGCATTAAATATTTTCATGTTTAGCATTAGCCATGCCACGTGGATAGCCTCTGCATCATACAAACAGGAATTTATAAACAGGAACAGGCCCCCTCTCACAACTCTTTCTCCGGTACATCGATGATTACTTCGGTGCTGCTTCATGCTCTCGTCGGGACCTGGAAAAATTTATTAATTTTGCTTCCAATTTCCACCCCTCCATCATTTTCACATGGTCCATCATGGACACTTCCCTTCCCTTCCTTGACCTCTCTGTCTCAATTCGTGGTGATAGACTGTGCACCAATATCCATTATAAGCCTACCGACTCCCACAGCTACCTCGACTACAGCTCCTCACACCCTGCTTCCTGTAAAGACTCCATCTCATTCTTTCAGTTCCTTCACCTCCGTCGCATCTGCTCTGATGATGCCACTTTCAAAAACAGTTCCTCTGACATGTCTTCCTTCTTCCTTAACCGAGGTTTTCCACCGATGGTGGTTGACAGGGCCCTCAACCGTGTCCGGCCCATCTCCTGAGCATCTGCCCTCACACCTTCCTCTCCCTCCCAGAAACATGATAGGCCACCCCCCCCCCCCCCCCAGTCCTCACTTATCACCCCACCAGCCTCCGCATTCAAAGGATCATCCTCTGCCATTTCCGCCAACTCCAGCATGATGCCACCACCAAACACATCTTCCCTTCACCCCAGCTGGTGGCATTCCGCAGGGACCGTTCCCTTCGGGACACCCTGATCCACTCCTCCATCACCCCCTACACCTCAACCCCTTCCCACAGCACCTTCCCATGCAACCGCAGAAGGTGCAACACCTGCCCCTTTACTTCCCCTCTCCTCACCGTCCAAGGGCCCAAGTACTACTTTCAAGTAAAGCAGAATTTCACTTGCACTTCCCTCAATTTAGTCTACTGCATTCGTTGCTCCCAATGTGGTTTCCTCTACATTGGAGAGACCAAACGCAGACTGGGTGATCGCTTTGCAGAACACCTTCGGTCTGACGGCAAGCATGACCCAGACCTCCTTGTCGCTTGCCATTTCAACACTCCACCCTGCTGTCATGCCCACATGTCCGTCCTTGGCCTGCTGCATTGTTCCAGTGAAGCTCAACACCTCATCTTCCGACTAGGCACTTTACAGCCTTCCGGACTGAACACTGAGTTCAACAGTTTTAGATCATGAACTCTATCCTCCATCCCCACTCCTTTTCCGATACCCCCCCCTTTTTTCCAATAATTTATATAGATTTTTCTTTTCCCACCTATTTCCATTATTTTTAAATGTATTTCCATCCATTGTTTTATCTCTACCTTTTAGCCTTTTTCGATTCCTTCCCCCACCCCACCACCACCAGGGCTATCTGTACCTTGCTTGTCCTGCTTTCTATCCTTAATTAGCACATTCCTTAGATAATATCACCACCTTCAACACCTCTTTGTCCTTTTGTCTGTGACATCTTTTGGTTATCTCCACCTATCACTGGCCCTCTATCCAGCTCCACTTGTCCCATCCCCTCCCCCCTTAAACCAACTTATATTTCACCTCTCTTCTATTTTTACTTAGTTCTGTTGAAGGGTCATTTGGACTCGAAAAGTTAACTGTGTTCCTCTCCGCAGATGCTGCCAGACCTGCTGAGTTTTTCCAGGTATTTTTGCTTTTGTTTTGGATTTCCAGCATCCACAGTTTTTTGCTTTTATAAACAGGAATTTATCTTGATTTCCCAATATATAATCTTACGATTACTTGATCCTGGGGCCAAAACAATGAAACCAATCCCTCATTATTTTAAGAATGCTGTAACCTTCCTTCATCAGCACCTTCCAAACCCACGATCTCTACCATCTAGAAAGACAAGGGCAGTAGATGCATGGGCGCACCACCAGCTGCAAGTTCCCCTCCTAGCCACACACCATCCTGACTTGGAAATACATCGCTGTTCCTTCACTGTCGCTGGGTCAAAATCATGAAACTCCTTCACTAACAGCACCGTGGGTGTACCTACATCACATGGACTGCAGCAGTTCAAGGAGGCTGCTCACCACCACCTTCTCAAGGGCAATTGGGGATGGGCAATAAATGCTCGCCTAGCCAAGATGCCTACACCCCATGAACTAATAAATTTTAAAGAAACTTGCATGTGTCATCATGTGCATGTTTTCTACCTTCCTGAAAGTGGACTGATAAAAAACAGTCTAGTGCAAAGTGCATGCTTGTTTTACACAAAGTAGATGAATGAACAGACTTTGGTTTCAGTTAATTTAAATCCATTTCTTACGCCCCTCATAACAAAGAAAATAGCAAAGCATGGTGCATTCCCTCCCATTAAAGGCCTCGATTCAATATGGCAGATTAGCAAATTCCCCAAAAGCTAGTGAGCCCTATCATCAGGAAGAGAATGTTCCTGTGACTGTTTTACATTGCAAGTTTTTGCAGGCTGTCCTTTTGTCTCTGATAGACAGGAAAGCAAAAACTTCACTTCTAACACTCCCGCCACCAGAGCCCCATTCTTCCTAACTAAGCTCGCCACATCTGAGGAATTGACAGTTGAACTGTCAATCAAATCTGCTATTGCTTTTCTGGAAGGTAATCTGAACACCTCCTTCCATTTCCTCCCAAGACCTGGAATAAAGCTATTTGGGTATAACCATGAAAGTCACTGGAATGTCTTAATAAACCTGTCTTGAACTGATATTGTTTCTGAAAGAAAGCAATCTGGTCAAATTCTCCATCTGGATCTAATCCACATTCCTTGAAGCAGAGTGTGTTATGTATATTTAATCTTGTGTGATCTTAGTTTAAATTAATAGTAATAACTTAATATAAATTAATCTAAATGTTATCTAGGCAAGATAGTCAAAAAATCACAAAACATGGCAGCTTATCCTTCTATATAAACCTATGGCTTACACTTGGGTGAATTTTATTAGAGGAGCCTATTGCTCACCACAACCCCATCCCCCCAAACCCCAGAAAAATCGGTCTTGAGCCCACCAGCTTTAAAAAGGGCTGCCCTGCAGCAATAATCTGCTAGGGACAGTCTTAACAAGGTGAGAGTGGGATTTCCATCCCTCATGGTCGGGAAGTCCCCACCCTCAAGAGCTGTGTAGTCCCAGCAGTGCCATAACGCAGTAGTGGCCACTGCTGGGACTACACAGGAGTCGTAAGAAGAAGATCATGGATGCCAGACTTGTAGGTAAGTCCGGGATTTTCGGTTGGGGAGGAATTGGGAACCCTAGCAAGGGAGGGATGGGGGTGGGGGATCAGGTTCTAGAGGCCAGAGGTGGAAGCACAAAGAGGGGTAGCCCCTTTTGGGGAAGAGTGTCCCTGATGGTCACAGGGGTCCCCCAAAGGAGGTACCCCCTGCCTTTTGTCATGAGTTGGGAATGTAGCAGGCTGGCCACTTTCCTTCCCCTGCCCATCTATTATGATAGCGGTGGCAGAAAGAGGGCTTTAATTGGCCTTTGGCAACTTAAGGGCCTCGACAGGCCTAAGGGCGGGCAGGCTGGCTGACACCTTAGCCATCCACCATAAGATGGGATGGGTGAGAAGAATATGGGCTAGCTACCCATTTTATTTTATGTGCCCTCTGCCTTCAAATACCAATGGGGTGGAACGTAAAATTCCTCCCTTCTTTGCAGTCCTGAGGGAGTGCTGCATTGTCAGCTGTTGTTCTTTAGCTTAGCTGTCCAACTGGAGCCCTTTCATCAATTTTGATGGTAAAGGTGGTCTCTAAAGGTACATATCAAGGTGAATTGAAGAAAAGCAAGGAAATCCTATTGTTACTGCTAAACTTCTCCTCTCCACCAATACTATCGAAAATAGATTAACTGCTCATTTGTGTTATTATTGCAGCTTATGGGAGCTTGCTGCGTGCAATTGTCACTTTGGCCTATGTATTAACAGTGACTGCTAAGCAAAATAACACACAGTCCTTGAAATATTTTGGGAGTTTCTGAAAGATATGATAAAGTGTGATATTATTTCAAGTTCTTTCTTGTTTCTACACTCTCTCCAGTACTTGTTTAACCACCACATGAAACATTTCATTGTCTTCATTTACCCACCCAGAAGATCATTCCTGGTATTGATAATTCTGTGTGATAAGAGGTGTTTCCTGACCGATCTTGTTTTTTCAATAATTATGCCTTGTAATTGTGGTTCAACTTGAAATCGTACTCTCGATCAACCTTCTCTATTCCGCTTAGTACATTAAATAACTTCCTGAGGTCCCCTGTGATTCGCCTCCTTTCAAGGATGAAGTAGTTGAGTTTTTCTGACCTTTTCTCAGTTCTCGGCACTGAGGATCAGCCTTGTTGCCCTTTACTGCATGGTTTCCAGTGCATGGATGTTTCTCCTTTAGTGACCATAATTAAGTACAGCACTTAAGGCTCAGCCTAACCAGAGGACTACAGAGTCTGGTATGACAGCCTCAGATTTATATTTTGCTGATCTGACAACACTGTTCAGCATTCAGCTTGCTTTGTTGTTTTCTGTAAGGCAGAGTGTTGAGTTCCTTTCATGCAATGTTTAAAATACATAATAGCCATAAGAGCCATCTGTGAAAAAGTTTCATGGTTTAGAAATGCTTTTAAAAAATCTTAGGTCCTTAACTGGAGCATAGTAAAATTTATGTCATTAACAATTTGATGATAGTTACAGTTTGCAGAAGTACCCAGTACTTGACTAATACCAGCTGTTATGCCATATTTACCCTCATTACCCCCACAACCATTCCATCAGCTATTAGGTATTATATTGAATTTTCTCACAGCCCATTGTTCTATGGTTTTAAAGTAATTAGGACCAGTAATGAATTAAACCATTTTGTTGAGGCTGTTTAATTTGCCTTCCAAGCAGCACCATGTAAAATATAACAGAAAAATAGTAAGTCAAAGCTACAAATTCATACTGAAAACAATATGATTTAAACAGCAGCAGTTTTAATATCTAATATCTAGTCTGGCAATAAATACAGGCAACATCAGTCAATATTTACTCTTTGCAATCACTATATGGGTTTCTGAGAGCTCACTGCACATTATTAATGCACTAGGATCACAGGACAACCAGTCCACAAAAACTGCTGGTCCACAGCAAAAAATCAATTCCGCCAACATTGTAAGAACTAAAAACTTCTCACCTTTTAACGCACTGATATCTACTGAAGCCTACACAAGAAGCTTGTTGTTGTACGCAAAAGCCCAGTGCAGTGAATGTGGATCACCGCTAGAATGTATTCACTGATCCAGTGGGCCAGTTCTACTCTGACTGTCACTGGTCCATTGCCAAATTCACTAGCTTCTATCTAACAGACTACTGTTAATTCTGAGCCCTATTAAAGGGATAGATCAGTCAAAAATGTATTTCAGCAGAATTTATTATTCCATACCTCTCATTGTAACGAACGTATCTTTCATCCTATAAACTTACTATTCAATATGATGCATCTGTCAAAACCTTGATAAGTTGCACTTCCAATAACAAAACTGGATTGCTGTCCCCCAAACAGTTGCAATAATGGTACCTCATTATAAATAAGTTACTGTTACTTTAACAGGTGGGCTAATTCTTGAAGACTCAATTTCAATCAAAGGTTATCGTGAAATAAAATAAAACCGCATTTAAATAATGGAATTTTGGTAACATTTTACATTTGCAGCTGTTATTTGTCCTATCTTCTGTATAACAAAATTTTGTTTTAAAAATTCCACAAAATACCATGATCCTGAAATTACTTTGTGGGATACCAGTGTATAAAAACATAACTAATCATGCCAGAAAGTCCCTTCTTAGCTACTTGAGTGAAATGTTTAATTTAAATGACTTGATAACAATGAAAATATTACAGAAAAGAATTTCTGGCAGATGCATTAAAGCTTTCATATGCTAGTATCTCACAGTGCAATTTCAGGGCCAACGTATTACATGTTATCAGATTTTTAATTATCATCATAGGCAACATTGTAAAAATACAGTAAAATAATGCTGCTGTATAACTTATTCATGATAAGAAATGTTTTCAGGGTGCAAAATGTGACTCAGTGGCCTATCAAAAAGAACTATCAAGTTTCTTAACTATAGGTTTGCAGGACAAAAAGCTATGTGGATTTGATTTGCTGAATGCTGTATTTTTCCATACATCACTTGATTCTGTTAATGCTATATATTGACTGGTCATTTGACTTTTGCTTAAAGACTGCAAACTTAATGGCTTCGTCCTCGGTGGATTTACAACTGCAAAACATTGCAGCACACAGTGCGATATAATAATAGGGGCAGATAGTACATTTTAGTGTGAAATGGGCTATGTTGTGCATCATGGAGGGGTAGGAAAGCGTGGCCAAATTTCTCATTATGTTTTATTAAAACAATGCCTTCAATTTGAAGACAATGCAGGAAATTTTAACTAAGTGCAACTGGATTTAAATGGGCTTCTAACATGCTCACAGGAGTGAGAATAATTTAAAAGAGTCAATACAGAATGTGTCAAGCATTGGATCAGAATATGTCTGGTTGCAGTAATAATCTATCGCAAATAAACCATCAATAATGAGTCTACATAAAACAAGATTACATTTCCTGCAGCTTCCTTGGTACAAACGTTTTCTCTGGTAAATATTTTAAAGTCCTGTAAATAGCTACAATTCTAAAGCCTTTACTGTCCTTAGTTATTATGACCTTACACTAATTAATATTCCATTGGCCTTTAATACTGTTTCTATTCCATCAAGTTGTACAGCTATATCAACAGTATTTGTAATAGGAAGTGAGATTAGCTAAACAGTCAAAGGCAAAGGTAAATCAAGTAGCAAATACTACGTTATAACCCTGTGAAAACTCAACCTTGTATTATTGCAAAACAAGTACAATTTGTTACTGTAAACTTTTGTCTCGAATATTAAATTCCTTAGAGCTTAAATTTGATTAGGAGATTAAAAAGTCACATGTAAAATAATATTTGTTGGCTTGAATGTAAAAACCCTTACCTTTACCAGTATATTCAGTGTTAATGTCAGACTCATCAACATTCTCTAAATCATTCCGTTTTTCACTCTTTGTTAATTTCTGACTGCAGCTTTCGTTGGATTTCAACTGGCTTATTGTGACAAGTTTCTCAATGTTCTTCATGCTGGCCTATATCAAAAATAACACATTATTGTAACTGATGATGAAGGAGACAGTACTCACTGCTTCATACAGGCTGAGTTTCCTGGCACTAAACTCAACCTCTGCAAATATTAAAGTTCATACACTGTAACTCAGCCTTCTCTTTACAATGAAGGTATATTAAATAAAGGTAACTGAAAGATTATTTTAATAAGCCATCATAGCTTTAAAGATACACTGTTTTTACAGTATTCAAGGTTTGACCAAGATAATTTTAAATTATTTGCAAGTATTGGAACTTTACATGTGCATCGTTTTATGAGAGTTAAAATACCTATGAACACTTCAACAAAAAATGTCTTTTGAAAACAGTCATATTTGTTTTTTAATCAACATAATACAAATAAACTATGGTTTAAGAACATTTAGAACCTATTGTAACTCCAACATGGAGGCTTTTCCCTGCTACATAAACAGACTTTTGGGCAAAACTACAACAACTTTGACATTTTTCTCTATGAAGAAAAGTCAGATCCTAAATTCAATTAAGCAACTTGAGATCATTTAGAACAATCAGAATCTTTTAGATATAACTTAAGGCTGATACTTTACAGCAGCTTTGATAACCTGTTTTGAAGAAAAACACAAACATTTGAAGCTAAACTTACCAGCAACATAACACAAATACTGAGAACACTGCAGTTATGAAAAACAAAACTGCTAATAACTTTCCAAACATCAGCTGATCCTGAAAACTGGGAAAACTTACTGCCTGACTTTCTGCCACACATAGCAGCTACACAATGAAAATGCTGTCCATTCAAAAACATTTGAAAACTTTTTTTTCACAGTGTACAAATGATATCATACCCTACTGGTGAAGTAACTGAATGGAGCCAAATAATAGCTGTAGGGCACAGGACCAGTACACAACTATTGTATCCCTGTTTTACTGGGGAGTTTTGATGAGTTAGTTTAGAAATATTTTTAAACTGTCAAAACATGAGTGATCTCAGTACTGTAATGAAATTCACTTTCACTTTCAACTTGTACTCTACTCAACGTTCCAACACTTCATCAAACTCTCTTGTTTGGCATATTTCAGTTCAACTTGCATGCATTTAAAAGAAATTTGCTAACTATCATTTCTAGTTTCAACTAAATTTGCCTTCAAGGCTTTGAGAATTTTTATATGTGAACTATTGACTTAATCACACTCTTCTGCAAACAGGATAGCTTTATAAAGTTCCTCTTTTCCCTGTCAACGGTATTGATTAAAGTGGTTTGGGAAATTTTCTAAAAAAAATCCCTCAAATACCTTATTAAAAAAACTGAGTAAAGATGAGAAAATTCCATCAGTAATAGAATAATAATTCACGGATCATATGCTTTACACAGTGGAGACTTCGGGTCTGTCATCCTTTTGGCTTTCCTGATAAAATATTTCTGACAGTAATGTTAGGCAAGTTCCCTTCTGAAATGCTATCCAACTGGATATTTCATCCTGCATGATACTGCAACATGGTGTCCAATTGTACAATATACGAGAAGAATATAAACATATAAATTAGAGAAATACAAACCCACGCAGCAGAGCGGGTGTCCAGGTTTGTAGTGGTCAACTGTGTCCATCACAAATCTGCTGTCCTCCCACAAAGACTCTGGTTCTTCTAAGGCTTCACCCCATCATCACCATTGTTCCTGAATCCGCCACTTTTCAATCGCTCGGCTATGGACCTGATTGCTAGAGATTGCTGATGGGTTAGTGCTGGGGTATGGTGCATTGAGCAGTGCAAGTGGTTGGTGGTGAGGTCAGTAGAATAGGACATTTGAAAATGCATTCACTGACCGTGGTCACCCACATAAGGCCACTGAACTTCTTCTTGTATTGCATTCAGGTCTTTGGGGCCAGACTCCAGAAAATCACCTCCTTGGCCATCTGCTCCCATTCTCTTTTCCTGCAGAAACATTGCTTCTCTCCTCCTTTCCTAATGCTTGCAACACTGCATCAGAAAAACAGGGAATATTCTCTTACTTTCTTTTGCTTTTTCATGGAATATGGGCATTTCTGGCAAGGCCAACATTTGTTGCCCATCCCTAATTGTCCTTGAGTGCCTTGCTTCCATTTCAGAGGGCAGTTAAGAGTCAACCACCGTGGGTCTGGAGTCAGACCAGGTAAGGGCAGCAGATTTCCCTCCTTAAAGGATATTAGTGGCTCAGATGGATTTTTACAACAATCATGATAGCTGTCATGTTAACAACTGCTAGCTTCATATTCCAGACTTATTAGCTGAATCACATGGTGGGATTTGAACCCATGCCCCCAGGGCATGGGCCTCGGTCTCTGGATTACCAGTGCTGTTACATTTCTGCAATGTCACTGTCTCCCCCACCTATGGCTCTATTTTCTGTGCTTCTCCTAGAAGCTAATTCCTTCACTGACAGTCAGCAGCAGCTTCTGTATAATGAGCTCAGTTCCTTTTTACGAGAAACCGACTGCCTTTAAGAGGTGGAGGCTAGTTAAAAGACATGCTAGCCATGCATGCTACTGTTGTTCATGTCCCCTGTTGTGTGTGTCATCAGCCAGTAGTGTATTTGGCAATGGACTGCACACTGACAACATTGAAATGAGGCCAGGCGACCTGCTTCCATGGGACCAAGTGTGAATGTGCCCAAAAATGGAAGTAACCGAACTCTTTCCCATATGTCAGATTTCATGATGTTTGTGACATTGTCCTGCCCAACACTGAGAATACTATAATAAAAGAGGCATTGAGCAATCAGGTCCATAGCAGAGTGAGTGAAAGATGAACAACCAAAAGGTGGAATTAAATTTTAAGGGCCACAGGAAGAACACTTTAAAATACCCTAACCTGGTTGTTTAAAAATATTGGATTTTTTTTTCCTGATGTTTTAGGATCTTATTTAATAGTTCCTCAACCATTCAACACCAGGAGGCAATATAATTTTGTTTATCTCTGTTTCTTAGAAGAAGAAGAGAAAGATGGGGAAGATGAATGGAGGAAAGTCAAGTAGTCAGGTACCATAGATTGTATCTACTGCCCACATATACTGAGCCACCTCCAGCTGAGGCTTGAACAATGCTGGTGGAAGGGTGGAAGTTGCACTTCACAACGGAAACCACATGATCGCAACAGATCTAAAGACCACATATACCACATGCACCGCACCTCCACAGAATGTAAAAGACACCACTGTTTTGAAAGTAATGTGGCTGGCTCATTTCAAGCTGCCCCTGAGGACACCTGTAATATTTGCCAATTAGCTTTGCATCAACCAAGCCACAGATGCACTGTTTGCTAGAACGAATCAGTACATCCACTTGCCCATACATCTTCAGCACAAATGTGCCAGAGGATTTACTGTGTGGCGGGGCCCTATAAAACAGAGGGAGTTATCAATTTCACTCAAGTGGCTCCCTTTGACCTTCTGTCAAATTATAAGCCTCAGCTGGAATTCTGGGCATCATGCTTTAGAAATGATGTCAAGGCCTTGGAGAGGGTACAAAGGAGGTTTACCAGGGATGAAGGACTTTGGAGAAACAAGAGAAGCTGGGATTGATCTCCTTTGAGCAGAGAAGAATAAGCAGCTATCTCACAGAGGCATTCAAAAGTGGAAGAGGTTTTGATAGAGCAAGTGGGGAGAAGCTGCTTCCTCTGGCAGGTGGGTTGCTAACCACAGGTCACAGATTTTAAGTAATAGGGAAAAGAACTTGAGTGAAATGAGAAGACATTTTCTCACACAGAGGAATCAGATTCCGTAAGAACTTTCAAAAGGCAACTAATTGGACATGTATGTGAAGAGGGCTAATTTACAGAGTTGTGGGAAAAAAATTGGAGTGTGAGACTAAATTGGACAGTTTTTTTAAAGATCTGGCACAGATATGATAGGCTGAATGGCCTCCTGTGTTGTAAGATTCTGTGAATCTGTATTTCAATAGGAAAGATTACCCTTCATTCAATGTATAACCTGTATTAGACTAGCACCACAAAATCAGACAGCAAATCAAGCAGTTTATTTTCCCTGCAGCTTTCATTATTCCTTCATTTTGAGGCAGTACAGTTTTCACTATCTCCACCAGAAAGGCAAATCCTTTGGTGGATTCTGGCAGTTGGAGGTTCCTGTCTAAAGATGCAACATTTGCCTAACACCAACTGAGTACTGCCCATGCTGCCATCAGAATCAGAATGGAGGGATGACAACTGGCACTTCAGGTGTTTGAATAGATCAGGAAAAGCACTACAACATGTGCAGTCAAAGTTTCAAGAGCCATGGTGGTGTGTTAAACACTGACAAAACTGCCTCGCTGAGGCCTCTCCACAGTAATTCAGAACAGAGGGTGAAAGATACACAATCGCACCGAGGTGATGAATCACAGAACAACCTCCTGTATGGGAAAGATGCACAGAACAACCTTTGGCCATCTGCAAGAGGCAGTCTAGGCCTCTGATAAAGGGCACCTTTGTATTATTAGTATATCATGACCCATCTCCATCTGCCTCCATCCAAATTATGCATAATTGTCTATCCCTAACAATTTCCATCATTTCCATTTATGACATAAGATCTCTCACCCAGTTGCCTGCACATTTAACTTTAATGCAACTACTTTTTTAACAAAAAATTCTCTGTGTGCAAACAACTATCGTAAACAACTTTTGCAAAATGTCACTTCTTTATTATTAGGCAGCAATTTTTGGAAAGAAAAATCTTGTTTTATGTATAATGTGTATATGCTGGCTGACCTGAACTTTCCGCCTTGGATACAACACGGAAGTTAGATCCAAAAATGTGCCCAATGTTGCATTCATTTTGCCAATTAACTTATGCCCATGCATAGTTGCAATCTCATTACAATGTGCCTAACTTAAAATGAGCATAAAACAGCATAAACAATCAACGTTTAAGAAAGTGCTGACCCAAACCACTATCTTCCTTCTTTGAATTTTATAATTTAAATTTCAACCTGTTAACCAGCATTAATGTACAACACAGTAGGGACTTAAAATCAGGGAAGCTTTCCAATTTTTAATGTAACTTAAACCATAAAAATGCATTAAAAGAAACAGAAAATACAAAGCAGGTCTTAGTGATGGATTTTTTTTATTGCTCAAAAAAATGCAATTAAAAGAACAGAAAATGATTTTGTTTCCTGATGTGACTTAAAATTTGTTACAAATGTTGAGGGACCTGCTCCAAACAAATGCACTTGGAGGATGCTTACATATGAAAGTCTGGGATGTGCCAGTTTTAGGGACGGAAATTAATTTGGATGGAGGGTTGATGAATATACATAAAAGATCGAGTAAATTAATAATCGCTCCTTAAACAGGTATGTGTGTAATGCACATACTCCCAAACTTCTGCCATCTTTTAAGACACATAATTGTTTTTCACCCAGATTATGGATGTATCTGGTCACAAATGTTGAGGATACGTCAGGGGTTGGATTTTTCCCTTTGAAGCAGGAATCGTGAGTTGGGAGATTTGTCGCGTTCTTGTCTACATCTACATTATTTTCATGGTGGGCTGGTGGGGATAATTTGGATTCAGGGTGGCTGCCTCCTTATTCAGGCCTGAGATTGGAACAGTGGTAGATGGATACCAAGGTGAAGAAGTTAGAAGGCCTGCCCCTGTTCATTCGATGGGACATTAGTCCAATTCTATACAAAAGTGTTAGGCAACCTAGCCCACACCCCTCCTTCAACCCCCATTCACCCCCAAAACACAAGTCCCCTTAACCCCCTCAAACCCCACTCACGCCAGACCTCTCCATACCCCCCTATTTCTCCCCATGCACCCCATATAACCCCTCCTCCTTCTGTTACTCCTCCATACCCCAATGCCGACTCACCCAGTATCCAGTATGGACAGAATTCAGGAGCCCTATCATACCAGATGCTTATGGAGCAGTCAAAAGAAACAAACAGCCATTCAAAAGCTACTTCAAACACATAATCCTTTTAGAAGCTCATAAAACAGTTAAGCAAACGTACAGCCATTCAATCTCCATTTGAAAAATATTTTAATCCTGTTTTGTGTCACAAAACTGTCAAAATAAATAAATAGCCATTCAAATACCACTTCAAAAAACATAACCCTCTTTTGACCTCATAAAACTGTCAATCTAAACAAAGCTCAAAGTCCCCTTGATAGCAATATCAACAACCCCTGTTGAGCTGAATCCGTTAGAGGGGTTTGGAGTTCAGCCGAATCTCACCTTTTAAAGTTATCTGTCAAAAGGTGCCCGACTCCAGAAAAGGCATTACCTTTGGTCCACAACACTTCTAAGCTGGTGTGAACCATGTCTCTTTCAGAAACCTTTAGAAGCTGGCCCAACTCCATGAAAATGGCAGGGGAAGTGGTGGGGGGTGGGGGGAGGAGTGCTGAAATCACAGTCCCTGCTATGGAACTGCTAGCATTGGGATTGCTGGGTGCAGGCTCATTACCCGTACCCTTATCACATGTCCTTAAAAATATCACAGGACAGAAATAAGGTGGGAATCCCAGAATTGGAGCCCACCCTCCTCTTTTTCCCCCTGCCTGTAGCAGATTTGCTCTACACCAGGACAGCAAAATCTGGCCCCAGGTGTTTATGTTTTAAAAGATAAAACTGAAATATCTTTTATACAGGTCTTATTTTGTTCATTCTTTCCTTGGCTACTTTTCTGCATTTTTTTAGTTTAAAGGGTTGAGTTTTTGGAGGAAGAGAAAAACATGAACAGCCATGTTAAACTTTGAAATATGAGCATTAGATATTCCAGCAAACAAACAAATGAATTTCCGTGTAATAGCAAACACCTGAAAACTACATTTGTAAAATAGACAGTTTGTTTTGGAGGCATGAGTAGTGCTATTCTGAGCGCTGTAACTTCATCCACTAATAAAGGCAAGCATTTTCATGAAACACTTTGTTTTAAGTAAATGGAGAGTTTAATGTAAACTGTTCACATTTCGCTTATAGTACAATATTATTAGGGAAAGTTCAAAAGCAAATAAATCCAGTTTTCCAAATATTTCTTATTTCTCTGACACTGATTTTAAGTTCCCAATTTAACTTTACATGCAAAGTTTGTAGAGTAGAACAAGGAACCTATACAAACGGTTTCACTCTTGGGTTGAGCCACAGATGCCGAGTTTGTCCAAAGCCACACTGGCTGCATTCTTTTCAATTTTACTTTGTCTGATTGCTAAATAAAAAGCACTTATTATAAGTCTTGTGACTCTTCAGTGAAGTTAAATCACAACTTTGTGTACTTTTAAAAAATGTAGAATTACCCCATCACGTGATCTGGATTAGTAGTCAAGTTTCATCTAAGTCGTAAGGGTTTCCAAAAACTTATCACATTGGATTTGTAGTCTGTTGCCAATAAATAACCTCAGTGATGATAAAAAAAATCAGACAGTCATCAGTTGATTTTTTTTTTTGATTGGGAAAATCAGTAATTACATTTTATTTATTTCAAAGAGAAAAAGCATGGGATAAATGAAAACCATATCAAACCACTGCTACAGTATTTATAAACATCACCAGACTGTGCCTGGAATATTTAGACTGAACATATATCTGGGTGAGTTTTTCACACAATCAATGGCACATATTCCCTGCTAATCTCCCCTTTTGCATCCACTTTCTTATATTTACTGTGGATTTCTTCTTCAACAGCTGGCAAGGAACGGAAGCAGTGGCAGATTGCCAAGGGCTTCTTTGTACTTCTCACATCAAAGAAATAGCTGTCTGGAGATGAATGACTGTGGGGCAAAATAGATTTCCCCAAAGTGGCAACTTCTGATAAAATTAAATTAATCTGGAATTCTGTTTGGATTTGAATAAGGGACCCTATCTGAATCACAGATGTCAGCATTAATGGCGAGCAGTGCTAGGTAAAGCAGTCCATAAGTCAGTGAATACTCAATTGCCTACACTGAATGACACCTGTCTGTGATCCTTCTCCTGCCAAACTGATTTAAATGCACAATGTGATAGTGAACTGCATGTTTCAGTCACATTTCGCAAAATTCGATTTACTGGAGACAGTTTGTAAATTGTCTTTTCAGTAACATGTGAGATGAGCTTCAAATATTTTGACAGTAATAACTCCAGATTATCTTGACCCTGGAATGGCAAGCTTTCTCTGTTCTTCAAACATTGAGATTATGGCGATACCATAACTGCTTCAAAATTTTAGATAAAACTTAATTCTTCTAATTTAACTTGACTTATACAAATGATTTGTGTTTGAAAGTAAGGAGTAAGGCTGATGACACAAAATGGGTTTTGCAAATACTGACGAGGGCGCAAGGACTATAGCAAGCTTCACAAGAACAAAGGCAGGTCAGAAGAATGGTCAACCAATTTACTGCAGAGAAGTGTGACATGTATGGGAATTAAAAACAAAAAATTAGAAGTACAGATTCATTAGAAATAAATTGAAGGGTGCAGAAGAGCAGAGGAACCTAAGAAATCAATAAATAATTCTCTACAAAGTATGAGAGTACAGGCAGATAACCTTAGAATGGGGCCTCAACATATGGCCTTCCGACCCAAAGGCTAGAGTGCTGTCATTGAGCCAAGGTTGATATTGCCAAAAGCAATCAGACAGTGAAGAAATTGAGAGAGGAGGTGGAGAGGTGGAGATGGACGTCATCTATGGAAATGTGAACCTAACACCATGCCCTAGGAATTATGGTACCAGGCCCATTTTGAGATACTAAATGAGTGCTGATGCCTCTTTATGGCAGTAGGAGGTACATACTCATTACAAGCTGCAAGTGCACTGCCTCACATACTGTTGTAGGCAAAAAGTAGGTTTCTAGGGACAATGCTTGAAACAGGCCTTATAGATCATTTGCTTAATGAAATAATGAACCCAACGTCTATTTGAGGACCCCTCTGCAATACTTGGTTGCCCTGAACTCAGTGCCAGGCCAGCTGCGTTCAGGATAACTAGGCTTACATGCGCTCTTTAGGGGAACATTTCAGGCTGCCACCAAAAAAGCATTTAACTGAAATCAGAGTGTTCCTCTTGGCTCAACATACAGACCATGTGAGTTGTTGCTGACCACCGCTACCTACCTTGAACGTCACTATCACTCTCCCTTCCAATCACCCGTATGGTCCCTCCCAGCCACCATTTGCATCTCTCACGACTGTCTTTTTTCCCAGTCTCTCTCCCTCCCTGTTGGCCCCCGGCTCCAATCTGGATGCCTTTAAGGATCTAGTTGAGCGCTACTATGTGAACCACAGCAGGCCGATCTTTGAGTTCTCTTCTCTGGCAAGCTGTCTGTGAATACCTATTAAGTGACCGCAACTCACCAACTTGATGATAAAGGGGCTCAAAGCCTCATGTCACATGCAGCTCTGGCCTACCTACTCAGACACAGAAATTGTTTCCTGCATCCTCTGTTCGTCCATTTCTGGGCGCGCACACATTTTTAGACCAATGTGTTTAAATGATCTTGCTGAAGGGCAGCATATAGATGAGGAAGGGGGATTGAAGAGGGTGGTAAGGTCAACCATATCAACGACTGCAGAAAGATCAAAGAGAACTGAGGAGGGAAAATGCACTACGGTCACAGTACTGAGGATGTCATTTGTGACTTTAATTAGGACCATTTTGGTGCTGTGATAGGGTGGAAAACTGATTGGAAAGTTTTAAACGTGGAGTTGCAGCAAAGACGGGTATGGAGTTGGGAGGCATTACCATGTTCAAGGACTTTGGACAGGGAAGGGCGGTTGAGTTGGTGCGTCATGGATAGAAGATTCAAGGGTGGGACTTTTAAGGAACTTTTAAAAAGAGCAGGGCAGATCTGAGGAAAGGGAGCCATTTACAGTATCAGTTAGTATGGGAACCAGGAAAGGAAGTTAGGTGGTTAGCATTTATTGGGAATGGGGCAGACAGAGTAGGAAATAGATCATGTGGACAAGATAAGCTCAAAGAAAGCATGAGGGGAGAAAGGAGACAAAGTTGCGAATTGTGGGCTAGGATAGGGGAAACTTTGACAGAATTAGTGCCAAAAGGAAGGATTTGTCAGCTGAATTAATGTTCTCAATCTTAGTTGACGAATGAGTCCACAAACTCCTCATACGTGTTGTTGGAGTGAGGGAGGAAGGGACACATGAGTGCTGCTTAAGGAGAGATCTGGAGAAAAGAACCTGCGCTTTTACATTGCGGGATGATTTTCAGTAGTGAACAATTTTAGCAGATAGTGAGTGGAATCTTCTGCTCCTGTTGGCTGGGGCGGGTGGGGGGGGGGGGGGCGTGTTTGGCAGTGTGAGTGGAAAATATGACGAGGAGGCCGAAACCAGTTTGCGATCGTCGGCTCTACCCGTGAATGGCAGGCCGCATTTCCCGCCACATGTTGGGAATCCAACTTCAATATCTCAGCATCTCATTGTAAGCCCTGCTTGCCGGAATCATCTCCTCACGCTGGATCATCCAGGCCTGTCAGAGTGATTGCACGCCAACATAATTCACAACTTTACATAAGCGATATGTGAGCTGCACATCACTTGGGACTTTGAACTTTGTTTTCCTGCCTTGCTTCGAGCGATAATCAGTGCTAGGCTTTGCAGGCAGCACCTTTAGGGGGGCTCACGGGCAGGTCTCTACTTACCAGATCAGCCATATGTGCGTGGCTTTTCAATGGCTGCAGGGCTAGTGTTGCTTGGGGAAAAGCGCGAGAAGTAGCCTCAGGCAAGAGAAGAGGCTGCAGGGAGAGGGCTGTACTGGGGAAGGGGGATAATCCAGGGCGTGTGTGGGGACACATGTTAATCTGTGGAAGTGGCCTCAAGATGGTAAGGGCTGAGGGGGCAGTCTCCAGAGGAGATGAGGCCAGATGGAGATGTGGAGGTGTGTGTGAGAGAGAGTGAGTGGTGATGTCCCTTGACCTGGCAGTGAGTGAGATGCCAGTGAATGTGTGATGGCCTTGTGAGTGAGTGAGTTTAGAGTGATGAGATGGTTGCCTTACCCTGGTGGCACAGATGGGATCACTCATCCTCTTTCTGCACTGGATGGCCAACATCTTCTGTGTAGTATTGGCACTGACCACCACTGCCACTGCCTCCCAAGCCAGATTGGTGAGATTGCTGGATCTCCTGCGTTCAGAGCAAGGGTGGGGGACATCACAGCGGGTCTCCAAAAGGCATTCCAGTGATTGGTCACTGAACTCTTCTTGGCTTTCAGGGCCATGTCTTCAGTGGAGCAGTCCTGGGCTGCAAGCATTGAGAACTGTGTGCGTGGCACCCGGAGTGAGTAAATGGTGAAGTAACGGCATGGCAGGCAATTCAGAGGTTGTCCGCTAGTGAGACAGCGTGTTTCCTGTGGTTGCATAATTACTGAGGTGGCATGAAAACCCGCCATTGTGGGTTTCACATCCGCTACTGCACTCTGTGCAATTCTGGCCAGTGTGTGACATGAGGCAGTTAGAACTGGCAATGGATGACTAAACCATGAGTAAGAATTTTATTGGTGACGTGCATCAAAGGCAGAAATAAAGAAGTGATTGCAGAGATTGACAGCTGTACATGGGCTGCAATACATGGACAGCCAAAGTCTAGATGGGTGGCCTCTTGAAAGTGCAGTGACTTAAGGGAGTCCAGACAATCTGAGTGGTGAGGACACAGTAAGTCATCAGAAATAGCCTTGTCTGTGATTGAGAAAATGGGGGTGGAGAGGCCACGTGAAATGACATGGTCAGGTGGGTGGCTGTGAAGATGTGTAGAAGAGTGTGTATACAAGGTGAGGTTAAGGGAGGAATGGAGAGCAATAAAATCAGGAAAGAGTTGAGATGGAGATGAAAATCACTGAGCATGATGTGACACAGTGCAGAGGCTGAGAATAAGAGAGAAAGTATCATAGTGAGAAAATCTGGGTGGGACTCTGGGGATGGTAAGGAAACAAGGATTTTGGCAGACAAGCAGGGTGAAACAAACTGAAGTACTCAAAGGAAGATAAGTGCCAGAGGAGTAAGGGTAGAGGCCAACGTGCGATTTGATGATAAGGGCCACAATGCCACCATAGCGGCTTGGCAGACAAGCAGTTGAAAGTGTAGACAGACAAGGAGGTTTCAATGAGGGACAAGATGTCACCACCCACGAGCAAAGTTTCCATCAATGCCATACAAGGCAATGGTTAGTCCACGAATGAAGTACAAAAAAACACGAGGACATAAGAAATAAAAGCAGGAATAGGTTATGTGGCCCACTGAACCTGCTCTGCCATTTAATTAGATCAGGACTTTTTTTTTACTTTATCTGCACTTGCATGCCCTATCCCCATACCCTTTGATTCCCTTAGTGTCCAAAAATCCATTGATCGCAGCCTTGAATATACTCAATGACTGAGCATCCCTAGCCCTTTTTGGTAGGAAATTCCAAAGGTTCACAACCATCTCAGGGAAGATATTTCTCTTCCTTTCAGTTCTAAATAATGATCTCATATCCTGAGACTATGAACTCTACTTTTAGACTCTCCAGCCGGGGACACAGCCTCCAAATTGAATGTCATGTGATAAGATGTGAAGTTATCCACTTTGGTAGGAAAAACAGAAATACAGAGTATTTTTTAAATGGTGAGAGATTGAGAAGTGTCGATGTCCAAAGGGACCTTGTTCATGAGTCACTGAAAACTAGCATGCGGATGCAGCAAGTAATTAGGAAGGCAAATGATATGATGGTCTTTATTACAAGATGATTTGAGTATAGAAGTAAAGATATCTTGCTGCAATTGTTTAAAGCCATAGTGAGGCCGCACCTGTTTTTCCTACCAAAGTGAATAACTTCACATTTTTTCACATGACATTCAATTTGGAGGCTGTGTCCCCAGCTGGAGAGTCTAAAATTAGAGTTCATAGTCTCAGGATATGAGGTCATTATTTAGAACTGAAAGGAAGAGAAATATCTTCCCTGAGATGGTTGTGAATCTTTGGACTTTCCTACCAAAAAGGACTGGGGATGCCCAGTCATTGAGTATATTCAAGGTATATTGCATACAGTTTTGGTCTCCTTACCCAAGGAAGGGTATACTGGCCATGTAGGGAGTGTAACCAAGGTTCACCAGACTGATTCCTGGGTTGGCGGGACTGTCTTAGGAGGAGAGATTGAGGAGGTTGAGCCTGTATTCTCTCCAGTTTAGAAGAATGAGAGGCAATCTCATTGAAACGTACAAAACTCTTAAAGGCCTTGACAAGTTCAATGTAGGAGGGATGTTTCCCCTGGTTGGGAGGTCTAGAACTAGGGGGTACAGTCTCAGAATAAAGGGTAGGCCATTTAGGACTGAGTTGTGGAGGAATTTCTTCAATCAGTGTGTAGTAAATCTTTGGAATTCTCTACCCCAGAGAATTCGGTGCTCTCAATGCAAACTTGCACAAATTTCCCATGATTTTCAGACAAAGAAAATCTAGGACTGATGGAAATTACCTTCATCCCACGCTTTAGTTTTATCCACAACGTACTGAGTAAAGGAGTGATGGAAGAGTTGCATTATGTGGAATTCCATTTGATAAAGGCTTTGCACTACATTGGCATAACACAATCTTCTACAGTTTGTTATACCATTTTAATTACCTGCATCCAGATAGAACTTTTATTTACCTGAGAAAGATGAATTTGTTAAATAAGATCTTCATAAATCATTTTTCTTGACAATATAGAATCTATATCATAGGCAGGAGGGAATTGAGAGATGTTTTGCTGATGTCATCAATCTATCTCCTCTTATTATCTCTTGTATACGCTGATGTTGATCTCTTCCTCTGTTGGCAGTCTAGTCCTTTGTAAGGGAAATGTAGACAACTAAAGAAAAGGAAAATAAAACAATGATAAGAACTGACAAAGATTAATTTAAAAAATATACAAGTAAATGGACGTTTCTGTGCAAGTTTTGCTTTTACCAATAATCTCTGCATTCTTTACCCAAGAGGCAAGAACACAGCAAAGAATTAAGATCTAGGTAGGGCATGAAGAAAAAAGTAAGTCCAACCTATTGCGAATGCTGGACTTTCTTACCAAAGGATGCACTGGCATCTGGCAATGCCATAAAAGAAAGAGCTGTCGTTAACAATCTGTGAAAAAAATCTACACAGCGACATAAGCAGAATATGATCATGCACAAATGTATTCTGCATCTATATTTTGGATGAGGAAGTAATACAACATTTTCAATATAACACTGGTCAGATTGCACTGTGCCCAGTTTTCTTTGGGGAATGTATGCCTTAACCTGGTCCAACCTAGATCTAAACAGCATGCATTGGAGATGGAATCTGCTGATAAATGTATGCTTGTCAAATGGGTTGTGTCTACATTTAGGCAGGAGTCATGAACAGAGCTGTGGGATGTTAGTTTGCATTATATACCCACAGAATGGGCATATAATCTCAGCTATGCCAGCAATGTATCAAGTGGAAACCATGAGTTTTTCCATATGAATAGAAGATCAGATGCATTTTCTTCAGCTGATATTGCACATCTTTCATTGAAGCTCCAGCCTAAACTATTGTGGTAGTTTAAGGAGGACAAGTCTTCCCAAAATTACATAGGAGTTAGATTATTCAGTATGTTAAGCCTGCTCTGTCAGTTAATTAGAGCATAGTTGATTTGTACCTCATTTTCAAATACCTGTCTTTAATCTGTATCCCTTGATGCCTAATAAAAATCTGTCATCTCAGGCCAGAACATTTTTATTGGCTCAGCATACACAGCTTTTTATGAAAAAGAAGTCCAGATTTCCATTCCCCTTTGTATGAAAAGTTGCTTTCTAACTTCACTCCTGAATGATCTAGCTTTAATTTTAATATTATGCCCCCTTGTTTTGGATTCCACTACCAGAAGAAATAGCTTCTTTGTATCTATCCTATAGAAACGTTTTATAATTGTAAACATCTCAATTAGTTCACCCTTCATCATTCTAAAGACACCAGATTACAAGCCAGGTTTATGCAACCTTTCTCATAACTTAATACTTTTAAGCCTTGGCATCATCCTCGTGAATCTGTGCTACACACCGGACAAGGTAATATATCATGCCTGAGGTATGATGTCCAAACACTTTGGACGGAATATGACTATGGGTCTGTACAACTGAAGCATAATTTCTTCCTCTTTGCACTGGTATAGGTAATGACACCACCCCTCAAATCTCAGCTTTGTTCCTGTTGACCCTCCAAACACTTCATAAAAAGGGCTGTCAAGTCATTGAGCTTTTAACAAGTGTTTTTCAATTTTCATTGAACACTTTGGTTTATTAGCTTTAAAATATTGGAGGTGTGTGCGTGGGGGGGGGAAGCTGTTTGACTGGATGAGGCAGTCAGAGGCAGAAGGTAATGTGATAAAACCTCCAGGAATAGGTCCAAACAGATTTGGCAACTGCAACTCAACATGCTTGTGCCTCTGAAAGGGATGGGTGTGGTAGTGATGGAAACCTGATCATTCTCTTGCAAAAGGATGTTGTGACATGCAAAGACCATGAAACAAGCAGAAAACATGAAATATCTTAAAAGCATCAGTACTTCCTCTGCAGCCACATCCTTGCCCTGCTGTGCACACACTGGCTGCAGTGCCATCTGTGGCTATGCAAAGTAATTTAAATTCACTGACAGTGTGTGATACACAAATCTAACATTTACTTTTGCATGGTCTACAAGCCAGGATACAGGTTTAGGCCCCAAAACATAGACTGGCAATTTACTTGGGTAAAGGGGCGGGGGAGGGGTTCAGCAGTAAGTGGGGGGTGGGGTTAGAGGAAAGTATGTATTCCAGCCAGTCACACTTTGTCGGGAACTTATACATTCTGCTTTCATTTATCTAAAGTGCAGAGCCTTTCATCGTTTAAGGGCAACTTAATGTACCTCAGTGCACACATGCTGCCAGTGCTTCGATGTTACTTAAGAATTTGATATTTGGTGCCACCATGCGGTGAAGGAAATGCGCACAGTTCAATTTCGGTACCGTCAATTATAATATTGCGAAGAGTGCAGAAGGCATGTCTTGGTAAAAGTAAAGGCAAAGAAAAAAAAAGCCCTAACTGACATTCCTCAACGGCTATGAAAGTCAGATATTTCAGAATTCAGGAACATCCCACGTCCCAGTTACTGAAATCAATTAGCAGCGAACACTTAAGTTGGAAAAAAAAAGAGGAAACGTGTCTAAAACAGCAGAGATTCCCTCAGATCCAGGTGCTGTTGTACATGGTCACTATGCAGATTTTACTTTCCAGGAAGGTGGGACACCCCACATTCAGTTTTTACTGGCTCCCCACACCCTGAGTGGGTTGGATGGGGAAAGTTTGGCTGATCCTCCGGGAGTTGGGTGGGGTGGGGGGGGACTCCCTCTGAACCCGGCCTCTGCCGACTGGGCTTCCTTCAGAGCCCGCCTCCCCTGCTCCCTCCACTCACTTTCCGCCACTTCCCCCAAAACTTTTCCCCGAGAAAACTTTCCCGTCGCCGCTTCCACACGCGGCCGCCGAGCCCGCCTCCGCCTATTGGCTGAGCCGCCAGCCAATGAAAGCCGACGCACGCCGGGCCGCGAGCGACGTCAGTAACCGTGACAACCGCGGGAAAGGGGGCGGTGGCAACGAGCGGCGGGCGAGGTTGTCGCCACCAGAGGTTGAGAGGCATTGCAAGTCGTTAAATACTCATTATTTAAAGTGTCTAAAAGAATGTGGCACCAAAGAGCCTAGCCAAGGTGAAAACCAGGGGTCACGTACCTTTATTCAATATTTTACTATAATTGTGTTTGCATTAATATTCTCCTTGGAAAAAAATGGAGTAGATTTCATGCAAATATTTACACATCATAATACCAGACTTGTACCAGTTAATACAAATGGAGATTTTTGGAATAAAATTGTTACAATTTAAAAACCTAGACATTAACTTATAAAAGAAAAAATATCAATTTCAGAAAACGTGGAATTAAAAAAGAGACTTAAAAGCAATTGATTAGAAGTTTCACAGTTATGCACCCTCTTCAGAATTATCAAGCCTTCTTACACTCAAGATGTTGACCTGTCTTTTCCCTTTGCAGACGCTGGCTAACATGTTGAATATTTCCAACATTTTCTTTTTAGCTTTCATTAGGTGGTACAAGCACAATTCAAAGGAACTATAGACGCTTCCTGCTGCAGTGAAAAATTTGAAGGTAGGATGATGAAATGATTGCACCAAGGTCAGATAGTGTTTTATTTCACTTTATTTGTTGATGCAATGTCTTTGAGCACTTCACTCATTTTCTCAAGCTGAAGCCTGTTAAGCGATATGTTCATAGGAACAGGGAAACATAGAAAATAGGACCTGAAGTAGGTCATTTGGCCCCTCAAGCTGCTCCATTCAATTTAATCATGGCTGATCCTGTATTTCAATGCCATACTCCCGCACTCCGCCCCCCCCCCCCCCCCCCACCAGATACCCCTTGACACCTTTAGAGTCCAGAAATCTATCTATTTTCTTCTTCAATATATTCAGTGACTTGGCCCCCACAACCTTCTGTGGTAGAGGATTCCATAGGTTCACTACTCTCCGAGTGAAGAAGTTTCTCCTCATCTCAATCCTAAATGGCCTACACCATTTGGATGAGCCCTGTGACCCCTGTTCTAGATCCCCCAGCCAGAGTAAATATCATCCCTGCATCCAGTCTGTCCACTCTTGTCAGAATTTTATGCGTTTCAATGAGATCTCCTCTGATCTCCTTCTAAACTTCAGTGAATACAGGCCTCTCCTCGTACGACAATCCTGCCATCCCAGGAATCAGTCTGGTGAACCTTCGTTGCACTCCCTCTATGGTAAGCATATCCTTTCATAGGTAAGGAGACCAAAACTGCACACAATACTCCAGGTGTGGCCTCACCAAGGCCATAAGACATCCTTGTTCCTGTACTCAAGCCGTCTTGCAATGATGGCCAATATGCGATTTGCCTTCTTAACTGCTTGCTGCACCTGCATGCTTGCTTTCAGTGATTGGTGTACAAGGACATCCAGGTCCCTTTGTACATCAACATTTCTCAATCTATCACCATTTAAATAATACTCTGCCATTCTGGTTTTCCTACCAAAGTGGATAACTTCACACTTATCCATGTTATACTGCATCTGCCATGAATTTGCCCACTCACTCAAACTGTCTAAAGTGCCTTGAAGCCTCTTAACACCCTCCTTGTTGCTCATATTCCCACCAAATTTTGTGTTGTCAGCAAACTTGGAAATATTACATTTGATCCCCTCATCCAAATCATTGATATATATTGTGAATAGTTGGGGCCCAAGCACTGATTCCTGCAGTACCCAGCTTGTCACCGCCTGCCACTCCAAAAAAAACCCATTTATTTCTACTCCCTGTTTCCTGTCTGCTAACCAATTCTCCATCCATGCCAATATATTAACCCCAATCCCATGTGCTTTAATTTTACACAATAACCTCTTATGTGGGACTTTAACAAAGGCTTTCTGAAAATCCAAATACACCACATCCATTGGTTCTGCCTTATCTATTCTGCTAGCTATGTCCTTAAAGAACTCAAGTAAATTAGTCAAACATGATTTCCCTTTCATAAATCCATGTTGACTTTGTCTAATGCTGTTGATATTTTCTAATTGTCCTGTTATTACATCCTTTAAAATAGACCCTAGCATTTTCCCTACTTCAGATATTAGGCTAACTGGCCTGTAATTCCCTGTTTTCTCCCTCCCTCCTTTTTTAAATAGTGGGGTTACATTTGCTAACCTCCAATCTGTTGGATCGGTTCCAGAATCTACAGAATTTTGGAGGATGACAGCCAACGTATCCACTGTTTCCATGGCCTCCTCCTTTGGTACCTTGGGATGTGGATTATCGGGCCCTGTGAATTTATCGGCTTTCAGTCCCTTTAATTTGTCCATCGCTATTGTTTTAGTAATTCCAATTTCCTTCAATTCCTCCTTCTCACTAGACCTTTGGTTCCCCAGCATTCCTAGGAAGCTGTTTGTCTTTCTCCATGAAGACAGAACTAAAGTAGTTGCTTAATTGCGCTGCCATTTCTTTGCTCGCTATTATAAATTCTCTCTTTTCAGCCTGTAAGGGACCTACATTTGTCTTTACTAATCTTTTTCTTTTTACATACTTATGGAAGCTTTTTACAGTCTGCTTATATGTTCCTTGCAAGTTTACTTTCATACTGTATTGTTCCCCCCTTAATCAATCTCTTGGTGGTCCTTTGCTGAATTCTAAACTGCTCTCAATCTTTAGGTTTGCTACTTTTTCTAGCAACTTTATATGACTCCTTTTTGGATCTAATACTATCCTTAATCTTTTTCTTAGACATGGTTGGGCTGCTTTTCCTGTTGTGTTTTTGTGCCAGAAAGGAATGTATAACTGTTGCAATGCATACATTCGTTCCTTAAATATTAGCCATTGCCTATCTGCCTTTTAATGAAGTTCCCCAATTTATCTTAGCCAACTCATGCCTCAAACCTTTGTAGTTTTTGTTTTGAGATTTAGGACCCTAGTTTCACATGTTCACTGTAGTTTGAAAAGCACAACCCTTCCCTATTTAATTGATGTAAATATGACTTGAAGAAGTATTTCTTTCCCTTAAGAATATAAGCCCTTTCCTGTCTAACTAATTTTCATCTACTGTTAAATTTTATCACTTTGTAGCTGAGTAATAGCACTATTGTTTAATTGACTTTGGCACACATTTGATCTGTGATAAACATTTAATTAAGTTCAAGTCTAATTGGCATAAAGGTGGATACACACTGAAGAAGAAAATCACTGCTATACAGCATTATATATTTTATTCAGTGCAAGAAACACTTCGCTGTGTTCTCAAATCCTGGATAGACTTGTCAGAGAATCCAAATCTGATATCACAGGAACCTATTCTGATATCACAGGAACCTCTAGTTACTGGAACCTGTTACAGTGCTGGCACAGTGCTGTTGGGACTGCAGCTCCCTTGGCAACCATCTTGGCTTACACAGTAATTTAGATTTTGAAGAATTACATCAAATATATGTTTGCTTTAATTGTAGGGGTCAATCTCACAAATCTGTGCCACCGTCAGGGATTACAGTTAGGGCCTGGGAAAGAAATCATGGGCCCTGATGCTTCCCCAGTTTCCTGGCTCACTGGTTACATTGCAAATTTCAAAAGTCTTTCTGGAAATCATTTGAAGAGCTAAACCTTTTACTTCACATCCTCTGACTCAAAGGACAGTGAATGGTAGTCCTTCTGTCATTTGTAAGATTTAACCTTTGTAATTTGGAGTCAAGGACCATCCTTCCACACACGCAGCACAGAATCTAAAAAGTAGATTACTACATCTGATAAATTATACATGTTATGAATTTTCAGAGTAACTGTACCACAGCTCCGAAGGGGAATGCAGTGCACTTTTATTCATTAAACAATGGCCTGGTTCTGCTGCTTGGGTTCCATAAAATGACCCCATAACACAAGCCATCCGCATAAATAAAGGAACAGCAGCAATAATCCAAGGATCAGGTATTTAAAAAATAGAGCAGTTTTTATTTAGTTTTGTAAACTGTTCTAGTGAGGGCTTTCAAAGTTGCAGGCTTCGAATTGAAGCCCATACGATACAACTAACATTTACCTAACTGGAGTTGGATCACTTAAAATGCACTGTACAGTGTTGTCCAATTGATATTAAAAAAAACGCTTTCACCTCAAAACATAATTCTGAATTACTTGGAATAAGCTGGATACTGTATGACTGTAAAAGCATGTTACATTTTAGGTGAATAGGTGAGGAATTTGAGAGCAAAAATAGTGCATCAAATATGATGCCTTTTTAAATTCCAGAATCTGCACCTTTGCATTCTTGGTGTACAGTTAATTTAAAGTCCAAGGAATTAAACAGATTTGTAGACTCGCGGTAACATTTTGCCCTCCCAGTGCCTGGTGCATCCAGCGCTTTAACACCTCTGCCTACTATGCACATATCCGTACCCATCACCGCCAGCCTAACCAATCCTGTATGGGTTTTTGATAGATGGATAGTGCCATTGACCAATGGAAAGCCAAAAGCTCTTGTCAATCAAGTGCAGCTCCCCTGCTCTTTCCGGATGTGCAAAATATTTGCTTGAGCCTGAACCAACCCCCCTCCCCTTGGACACAGAACGCAGGGGGTGTGGGTGGTGTGCGGGAGCGGGCGGGTTCCTGGCTGGTTGGGGGCGTGCCGCCATTTTACGTGGGTGGGTCAATTAAGGCCCGCTCAGCATGACGTCTGCCTGGAAGTGCTGTGCGTTCCCTGTGCGGGCGGTGGTGGGGGGTGGTTAGGGTGGGGATTCCCTAAGCCAGGAGTGCACAGGTCTCTCTGAGGCAAAGTGCTGCCTCAGTGAGATCAGTGTTACTTTTAAAAACCTAATTAAAGACGGAAAAAATTTAAGGACATGTCCCCTCTTGTGAAATTTCACATGAGCTGGGACATGTCCATCACTTTTATTTAAAAACTTTTGTGAAATTTTAAATCTTACATGAAACCTCATCCTGCCCGTGAATGAGGTTTCATGCATTATCCGAAGGTTGCCTGGCCTCCTTGCCTGCCCGTCAAACATAAGGTTGAAAGAGCAGACCCATTAAGTACATTAATTAGTTTTTTAATGGCCATAGAAGGCTGTTGACAGTTCAGCGGGCACGCAGCCAACTCGGCTGCACGCCCGCCGAACTGAAAATTTAAATGATGCGGGCTGATATTGGAACACACGCCCGAAGTCACCCCAAATCATTTCACGCCTCGGCAAGCGGGCCCTGCCCCCTGCTCGCCGACCAGAAAATGCTGCGTGCAGTATTTTGCACCTTGTGCACTCCATTGTCCCAGGCCTTGTCCACAGTCACTAGGAAAATTTGGTTATGTGCTGTCCACAATATTCCACGCACCTACATTTTTAATGTGCAACTGGTGGGTAGCCTCATTGTACTTTTTCAGTGTACAATGGCAGAGTGCAAAATCATACCCAACAATATGTTGCAGGTTCAAAAATCATGTTCACTCATCCAGGAGAGTACTCTTTAAATTTAATGCATTCTTAGGCTTATGTGCAGAATTCCACTCAGGGTTTTTTTAAGCTTTGAAAGTGAATTCTCTGAAGATAACATTTGGAATTATACTCCATAAGGTTTCAAGCTTAAGCATTCTGGAGTTACATCAAGATGTAATTTAGAGCTATACTGTCACATTTGTATTCAACAGGATAACTGCACTCTTTGACTAACAGTGACAAAAAGCAGGATAAGAGCAGATGAAATAGCCAATTTTCTGAATGCACACTCTGGGTGGGAAGGTTCACCACGAATATCAGGAAGTTATGGGCAGGAGTGGTGTTAGCCTTGCAGTGGTCCCATATAAAGGTTGGATTTGGGATACCTACATTTTACTAGCCAACAATGCTAAGTACTATGGCTCAATTTTCTGCTTGTTTCTGCTACTGATATCAGCACAATCCAGGCATATTCAGTCGAGCTATTGCAAAAGATTGGGGAATTTTAAGCATGTGAGTTACACCCAAACTCACTTATTTTCTTATTTTCTGTGGTCTTTTCCACTAGTTCAAGATTAATTCATCCAGATCAGATCTCATGCACAAGACTGGTCATGACCCCAAGTTGAAATTGCAGGATTCTGTGGATTGCACTGATTTGTAAAGGTTCTTCAAATAATTTTATTTTCTTGGGTGCATTTTATAAGTTTTTTCATATTAAAAATATCTAATTTACCATGAGGCTGGTCAATGTACACCAATGAAACTATTAAATGTTTCAGTATAACTTTTTAGAATTAATTTTCATTGACTTCAAAATAGGCTACATAGAGGCAGAGGACTGATGCACATTAAAAATGCTTATTTTTGGAATTAAATCCATTTTCAGTTGTATTCATAAAACTGCACCAGGTTGCCACACTTAAATACATAAAGGAATGCTTTTAAATAGAAAGGGGTAAAAAAAAACAAGCTTTATTATGCTGCCAGATTGTACAGCTTTGTGGAAGATTTCACATTTGTGATGCTGCAAACAAATATTTGCAGAAACATGGGGCTGAATTTTGCCATCGGTGAGCAGGGGGCTGGGCTCGCTTGCCGACACGTAAAATGACGCGGAATGACGTCGGGGGGAACCCCTGACGTCATTCTGCCCCATTTAAATTTTCAGGAAGGTGGGGGCGCAGCAAAATCAGCTGCGGGCCCGCCGACCTGTCAATGGCCAATTGAGGCCATTGACAGCATAATTGAAACAAATAAAGGACCTGCCCGTCCAACCTTAATGTTGGCGGGCAAGCCAGGAGCCCCGGTGGGGGGGGGGGGGGTGTGGAATTGAACAAACATGAAACCCCATCCACTGGCGGGATGAGGTTTCATGTCAGGATTTTAAAAGTTTAATAAAGTTTTAGTGTAATTGATGAACATGTCCCATCTCATGTGACATTGTCACATGAGGGGGACATGTTAAGGATTTTTTTTTCTATTCTTAATGTTTTTAAAAATGTCGGGGATCTCCCTGAGGCTAAATGCTGCTTCAGGGAGATATGCGCTCTTTTATGCGTATGCGTGAAAGAGCACACTCTCGTTTTTGGGGAATCCCCCTCCCCCCACCCCCGGCCTGCACAGGAAGCGCATAGCGACTCCCGCCGCATGTCACGCTGGGTGGGCCTTCATTGGCCCGCCCACATAAAATGGCGGCAGGGCCCGCTTCTCCAGCAGGGATCAGCTCCCCGCCTGCCAGAGATTGGGTTGGGCCTGCCCACCTGACAGGCAGAAAAATCTGCCTATGGACTTTAACCTTAACAAGCACAATTTCAAATGCATTTTGGGTGCACTTTTCCAATTGCAACCCAAGTGGAAACACTATCCCTACCTACTTAATCTGATGTTAAATCTGCACGTGTACAATTTTGAAAGGCAAACTTAGAATAGATAGTTTAAAATTGTTGACAAAATGATCAGGAATCAGCTATTGCCATTGCAGGGGCTTCTGCATCAAGTGTACACCTCCCAGAAATGTGAATTATGTGCATTGTGAATGGCAATTCAGCATGAATGATCTCTGCCAATATTTCCAATTGTTACGTCTAAATTATAGGCTGTAATCACCACGAAAATCCACCTTCAAATGTCAATCAGCTATTCAATTGTTGGAATGTTACAGCCAACCTACTCCTGCCCTCTTCCTATTTTTGAGCATTTTATTAATAACCAGGAACAAGAATCATGACTTACTTTCCCTGCCTAAACACAGAAGTACTGAGACCAATTGAATTCCAATTGCAAGTCAATTTGTAAGTATTTAACACACCACTAGCTGGCAAACAAAATTTAGGATCTTCCTGGATTATATGACTCAACTAATCAGTGACTTGACTAGTTGTATTAAGATACATCTTGGGTGACTGCTTGAGGGTGGGGCAGATAACTTGGTGTAATTTGCTGGTGGGGAGGAGTGCTGACATGCCTGCCCTAAAGAGCAGGTAGTTGGGCTGATTGGTCCACTTGGTAGGAGGATCACTGCAGACAGCAGGCCATAACCTAACCCTGGGAACTTCATTAGACCCCATTTTGAGTCATGGTAGACCTGGATTGGAGAAAGGTCAGTGCTGGGGATGTTACTGTTGTTGGAAGTTCCTCCATTTGGTCCTATACCCTCCAGCCATGTTTAGGACAGGTGAAAATTCTTCTGGCCCCACGTTTCATTGGCTGCCAGTGTAATTTTGAGAGGCAACCTGGTATCCCTGAGTCCTTCTAGAATTCTCTTTCTCCTTGAGCTTTTGGCTCCCAACTTGCACACTGTATCTGCCACTGGGACCTACCAATTGTTTGGTCCTATTAAAACATCTTAATTATTGCAACTGATCATAACTCAATGGTAAACTTATTTTAATTTTTTATTTTACTGTGGCGATCAAGTAGGAGTTTACAAAATCCTACCATAGGTTGGTAGGAAATGTTCTCCAGGAGATCAAATTGAACTAACATTAGTAATGATAATAAATCTTTTGGCGGATAATGAAACTTCCATATGGATTTTACAGATGCCATCTGGGTACTTTGTTTCAGCTGGTTTGGTAGCTTGTATTAGAGGCAATTTCTTTATGTGTACAACCTATTAGCTATGAAATATTATACAGTACAATGCAGAGAGTGCAGCAATATTTCTGGAGCAATAAAGCTATGGTTTGTGCAATGAAGTACAAAAGCTGTAAATGCTGTACGACAATAATTACTAAATAGAACAATAACAACAGTAAAGGAATTACCTTAAAACTATGCAGTAGTAACGTAGGAAAGAACTAGGGCAATCTTGGCTGTAAGTACAGCTAATTGTATAATTTTGACACATCATTAAGTCTGCACTGTGGCTACAGTTGACATTGTTAATTAACAAGTGACTCCCTACCCTGTCACACATATACAGATAGATTATGTGCAATTGTACTTTTGGTATCTTAAGGGCAGTTTCTCCATAAAAGTTGCTCTTTGAAATTTAAAAAAGTGGTAGATATCAATGATCCTGTGTTTTTTAGGATCTAGTGTATGGTTTTAATGTTTAGTTGTAAGCATGGGCTGTTCCTTTAAGACCTTGCTGAGGTTTATCTATGGAAAAGTGATCTTAATGTGTCCATCCTGGGGTAAATTATGGATTAATTATTTTACGGCTGGGAATGTCTCTGGAATGGAAGTTGCTTGGAGAGGTGAAGTTATACGAAGGTCAGGAAAATTCAGCAGGATCTGATTGACATTTTGCTTTTATTTTCTCTTTAACAAATTACAGCTAAATAATCTTATGCTTTATACAAAGTGAGATATTGGGGGCATGAAGCATGTTTGACCCAATTTTTTACATATACTTGCAGATCTCCAATGATTGTCAGTTTTGCTATTGCATGGCATTGCTAGAATGTGGAAGTAGAGTGGTAGATAAGTACTGAAATAACTTGGAAAGAGAGTCGCTAGATGCACTCAGATACAGCAAAGTGCTTAATTTTATTGGTTCCTGGGAAATTTGAGTTAATTAGGAATCATTTTTGTGATAAGCAGAAGCTAAATGCAATGGCTACATTTTCCCAGTAATGTACATATAGTCAAAAATTGAGGGTGCACTTACTGTGATTTTCTGTTTTTTGTTTTCAATTAATTTTCCCTGAAGTAAACATCAAATGGATATATAAGTGCAACAGTAAATATTAAATGGAGGAAGCGTCAGGGATAGAGCTGGAAACCTGTGGCACAAATTCTCCAGTCAGAACTCCATTTGTGAAAGCTGTATGGTAAATAGACCCCTTTAATTAAAAAAGGCAAAAATAACTTAGTTATATGACACCTTATCACATTCTCAGGATATCCCAAGCATGCCACATATTATGAATTATTTATTGAAGTGTAGTCACTTTTGTATTTAGGCTAATGCCAGCTTGACTTGTCAAATATTAAACGAGATGAATGAGCAGTTAAGTCATTTTTGATGACATGGCTGAAGGAAAAAATGTTGATCTGGACAAAGAAATTCCCTGTGCTTTCTTCCAGTACTGCCATGCAACATCCTGTGTCCACCTGAAAAGGCAAATTGGTGCAATGTCTCATATGAAAGATGGCAGCTTTGTAGGTGTTGAATCATAAGCCAGAATGTTATGGCTTCCCTGGGGACAGGATATTGGGGTAGGAGGGTTTTGTTTTGTTGTGTGGTCAGGGCCTGGTCAGGGGTTTTGGTGATTGTCTATTCTCCCAAAGTATGCTTCTCAAGTCTGTAGTTTCTCAGAACCATTACTCTTTTGTTATGACTGATGCAGTTGGTAAAGCAGAGTTATTTAAAATTCCCAAAGTGAAACTTTAAACAACTGTCATAACCTATAATTTTATGTGTCAAGTTTGAGATGCAACTCTAAATTCAGGAATTAAGCCACTAGTTCTTGAGGCTCTACCTTAAACTAATTGAAATATCTTATTAATTTATACAGGTTAAAATATATACACATGGCTACAAATTACACTATCATAACTTTTAATAAATCCCCAAACTAATCTGCATTAAGGCAACAACAACCCATAGACTTAACCAAACACCAGGCAAAGCGTTTTCACCTTACGAATTCAAAATTAGGTTCTTTTCACTATAGAGCCAGTTGGAGGCTTACAGCCTTTTGATCTTTCATTGCCTCTGCTCTGCACACCTGAAAACTGCTGAAGTTATACCTACGACCACTGATTGAATTCAAATTCTCATTGTCTCACCGGCCTCTTTGAACTTCACCTTTTAACAATGAAACCCCTTTCATAGTACCAATTTTATTTGTAATATAAACATCTTGCTTGGTAGCTGCTAGAAAGGCATCAGTTTTCACCTCCCTTCTTGAATGCTCTATTCAAAAAATGCAAATGCACGCTATCTCTGTTACATATCAAAACCCCTAGACTAGCTGGCTTTAAACCGCTTATTTTAAAGGAAAAGTATTTTCCAAAATATTAAATACATTAATAACTTCATGACACTTTATTTACAACAAATATTTAGACATTTGGACATCTACACAAGGTTGGGCTTTTCCCCCTTCCAGATCTCTCTTACTTCTCAGTCATGTGATCTGACATCATGCTTACATCAGCAGCATGTATGCTTCTGATGTTAACGCTTTACACAGGGAAGGTCAGCATAAAGTACCTAGCCCGCCAGGTGAAACCTGATGGACTGGTAGCCAGCCGAGACGGTGGAGGGGGGTGCCTCCTTGCGCCCACTGGAGGTCTACCTGAATGTAATTCACCTCCCCACCCCATGCATGCCCAGATCCCCCACCACACTTGCCGGGGCCTGCCAGGCTGGCCCACGGGAAACACCACACTTATCTTGCTCCATTGGCATTTTTTCCTCAGGGACTGTTTGTAGCCTTAGCAGTGGCCACCACTCCTGGTGGCGGTGCTGGGACAAGACACCCTGAGGGCTATTAATTGACCAGCAGCTCTTGGAGGCAGGACTTCCTCCCAGATGGGGGCACAAGGCTTGCCTTGAGCAATTAATGGCCCAACAGCAATCTTCTGGGAGGGACACAAGGGCACCAGCAGAGGGCCAAAAGATTTTTCATGATCCTCCTGGCTCCATAAAAATCCTGCAGCCCCTTTAAGATTCAGAATTGCTGAGCTGCAATTGCTGCTTCTAAAGTGAAATTTGCAAACCCTCATTATTGCTGCATAAAAGAAATAAAAAATGAACTTAGGTTCATTATTTTTAAAAGTTAATAAATTTCTCTGTTTTGAAATGCATGTTCAATTTAAGTCATCTTTCTAAATATATGGAAATGCAAAGCATTATGAATAAAGCTTTTACTGATACCAATGCATAGTTAGTACCGCCTAAGTGATCATAATTCAGATTTTAAAGTTGGTCCCCTGATAGGCATACAATTTTTAAATGAAAGCACTTTTGAAAAATGTAATTTGCTACTTTAATGAGTTTCTTTGAAAGCATATTATTGTATGAATATTCAATGAAGATCATGTGTTATGGGTTACTGAATGAGAGCAAATTTTATTAAAATTTCAGTTATGATCTTATGTGTAGTTAGCTGCATGGCACCACTGCAATACCTGCACGACCCCCCCGCCCACCCCGCTCCCCAGTTGCCCCGCTCCCCCAATCCCAATTTCCTCTTAGGAAGTGCTGGATATATATGACATCTCTTGTGGGAGCTTATAATAAACAAAACATTAGGATAAATGCAGCAGAGCTTTTACTGTTTGTTTTCTGTCCCATCCCTCCATAATTTCTTTTTCTGAGGAAAAACACCCCAAGTTTTAATTTGTTTTTATCTCTTTGTTCTAGACAGTAACCTAATAAATCGGTGCTGCACCCTTTCAATTATCTCAATGCCATTCCTTCAACATGGAGCCCAAAACTGCACCCAGGGCTCCAGCTGTGATCTTATTAAAGTTTTATATCGATTCATCACTATACTTCAACCTTTATATTCCATAGATTTTACTTGAACTCCAATGCCATATAGGCTTTTTTTCTGCCTTAACCACTTGAAGTATGGCTTTTAATGTCTTGTCAATTTGCTGTTAAAAGAAATTTCCTGCTTGCACATTTCAGCAACAGACTGGGGGACTACAAGGCCAGAAAAGAGCAGAGCTTGGCTCATTCACTCGATTCTCAGATAACTTCACCCCATTTCTTGTCAATCTTTTTATGATGCTGTACTTACTGGGGAAAATGAATTAAAGGCATAAAAGGAGCAGAAACAGCTTTTGCCTGATTTTTCTCTGGGAAAAAAATTCTTATGTAAGTTTTACACTGCCAATATGCTGAGAATTATGGGAAATTTGCCCCCTATTTAGTTAAGTGACATGACATCATTGTGATGTGACAAAAACCCTTTCCATATACAAGTGTACTCTTTTTAATTATTCCCATTTGGGTTTCTATGTCACTAATCGTACTGCCTCTTCTGTTTGAAAAAAAAAATTCACTGCATATATTCCTAGCATTTAGTCAGCTATCAATTTCAGCTATGCTTAATTACCACGACAATTCTCTGGTATGGATTCTATCAGGCAAAGTTGACCCCTTTTCTAATCTCTTCTGTTAACATTGCTAATGGCTACAAATTTACTCTGAGCTTGACATTAAATAAATTAAACCATCCTATGTTTAAACAAAAAAAAACAAACAGAAATTCTAGCATAAATGGCTCAAAATTTCTTGAGTACCATTCAACAAATAGCCAGTTTAGCAAATGAATAAACCTCAAGATTTATTCCCTTGGCTATAGATGACAGCAATTATGTGTCAGGTCCATCTACACATGGCGTAAACACATTCTGGGCCCCAACAGAAGTAATCTGACAGCAATCATCTCAAAAACTGCTTCCATTTTTCAGCAGTCTCCACCTACAGAATTCTCATCAAGCAATAATATTAAGAATTTCCATTTGCCGGACAGCACCACTCTTAAATATCCTGGCAGAATTGACTTGGTTTAATATTAATGCCTACAATTAATTCAAGACCGCTATGGATGTTTGTTTACTCCAATTTTCCTTATATCTGACTTAATCGGTTTTTATGTCTGTTATATAGAACTTCTTTTAATTGGTCAGTGAGGTTATATTATAGCCACACAATGGCCGGGATTTACCGCTCTGGGTCGAAGTTCCATGGCAGGAATGAGAAGTTGGAGGGACTTCCGCTGCAGAGCGGGTAAACTCGCTGAATCACGTGATGTCAAACTCATTATTTATGCAGCTGGGGATTTGGCGCCGAATTGTGTGGCAGGGCGGGCAGGAAGTCGTGCACCCCACCGTCATATCCATATTTAAAAGGTATGCATACTTTCATTCATGCTTCGGAATAGGACTCTGCAAGACAGACATGTCATCTGGAAGCAGCAAGCACCGACCCCACACTTCAATTATGCCTCACTGGAGACTCTACTGCAGGCAGTGAAGGCTGGAGGGACATCCTCTTTCCCAGAGATGGGAGCAGGAGGCCTACCCATCTCACCGCACCTGCGTTGGAGGAGGTCACCAGGGTGGTCAGTGCCACATCTCTACAGAGTGGGACTGCCCTGCAGTGCAGAAAGCGAATGAAGGAGCCAAATCCATGCTGCCAGGGTAAGTGACACCTCTACTCCCCAAACTTACCTCACTGAATAGGTGCTGGGACGTGGGCGTCAATGGCAAGGCCAACATCTGTGCTGCCCATGCATAAAAGTCCTTCACAAGGTGCTGGTGTGCTGCTTTATCACCCCACTGCAGTCCATGTGGTCCACTGGTAGGGAGGCAAGTGCGGGTTGCTGACCCAGCCACACTGAAGGCACGAATTGTTTGTGGGGTGGGTGGTGGTTGGCATAGAGGGCAACTTGCAGATGCTGCTGATGCAATGCCTCTGTTGGCCTTGTTCTTCTAACTGATAGATCTTGCGAGTCTGGAGGGTGCTGCTGAACCAGCCCTGAGGACTAGCAGCAGTGCACCTTTCATATGGCACACACAGGGCAGATTTTGCCCTTGGATGACGTGCTGGCCCCACTGGCTTGGCGGCTGGCGGCCAGCCAAGCCCCGCCACTGAAATGGGGCCCGCCGCCATTTTAAATGGGCGGGCCAATTAAGGCCCACCCAGTAGTATCCCCAATGGGAAACGCTGTGCGCTTCCTGTTCCGGGGGTGGTGGGGGGTGGGGAGTGGGGGGGCCAGGGGGTGGGGGGGGGATTCCCCATCTGTCAAAGTGCGCTCTTTCGCATGCACGCAAAAGAGCTCACTAATCCCTGAGGCAAAGTCCTGTCTCAGGGAGAATACTGACAGTGGAAAAAACTTTAAAAATAGAAACATTAAAAAATTATTAACATGTACCCCTCATGTGACAATGTCACACGAGATGGGACATGTTAATAAGAACCCATAAACGTTATTAATTTTTTACAAAATGGACATGAAACTTCATCCCACCAGCGGATGAAGTTTCATGAATAATCTGGAGCTCGCTGGGGCTCCTGGCCTGCCCACCAGCCTTAAGGTTGGCTGGGCAGGCCTTTAATCACTTTAATTAGACAGTCAATGGCCTCAATTGGCCATTGACAGGTCGGTGGGCGGACAGCTGCTTTCGCCGTTCGCTCGTCTTCCTAAAAATTTAAAGGGACCGGGATGACATTGGGGATTCCTCCCAAGCGGGCCTCGCCCCCAAATCGCTGAGGGGAAAATCCTGGCCACAGTTGCCAATGGGTCGGTGGTGGAGGTTCTCGATGTTGGGGGTGCTGGATGGGGTGTCATTCAAGCAGCCTGCATTGCCCTGCATGGTCTCCAGCTCCCTCAGTGCTGTTGGAGCCACACTTATCCAGGCAAGTGGACAATATTTCCTCAAACACCCTACTTGTGCCTTGCACATGGTTTGATCACTCAAAGAACAAAGAACAAAGAAAAGTACAGCACAGGAAAAGGCCCTTTGGCCCTTCAAGCCTGCGCCGATCACATTGCCGTCAATTAAAACATTTTGCACTTCCAGGCTACTCATTAAACACAGAATTAGCATGCATCAGAAGTGCTCACAAACCATCTTCTATCTTCACGCAGGAGAAGGCAGTGCACAACAGGCACGAGAGGGAGAAGATGGAAGGAGGCATTCCCGAAATCCGCCCCCTCACACAATATGAACAGCGGGCTGCCATGCTGGCAGGGGAGGACCGTGACAGTGCCTGTGGCAATGGCGAGGCTGGCCTCCCCCAGGCATCCAGTGAGAAATCATGCTTAATCCCTGCAACTCAAAACCCAATTGCGTGGCTCTGTGCGATGTAGGGGGCAGCCATGCTATCACTTATTCTCTCCTCTTTCCATTACAGGTGCCAGCAGGAAGAGGGTGAGGCCAGCCCCTGCACCTGAACTCAGCCCCAGCCCCAGACAACAGAGGACCTTTGAAGAGGACGAGGACCATGAATTCTCACCTGTACAGCCATCCCAACATCCATCTGCACCCTCCACCAGCTCAGAGGCACTCACCTTGATGAGGCTAGGCCTCACACTCTGGTGGGCACCTCATGGACAGTGTCCAAAGGAGGCAGTGAGAGCTGAGGTCTCCTGCACTCAGAGGACTGCTGGAAAAGAGGCCTTTGCTAAGTCCAAGTCTGGTGACGAGCCCCGGGGAGCGGTCGTGGACAAGATACTGGAGATGCAGCGATGGTAGAGGGAGACACCATCAGAGAGAGGTGTCGAAGGCCCTCAACAGAGTGGCACGTGAGGTCGAAGAATCCGCCCCGCTCTTGAATGCAATGGCATCAACATGTGAGCGCATTGAGGTCTCCGTGGTGGGTGCATTGGAGACTCTGGTCCAGCAGAACAGAGATGTGCTCAGACCTGCACTCCATCACTGTAGCCATGGGTGAGCTTTTGCAGTGGGTGAGTTTTTTCAGGATACCTTGACCTCTCTCCAGGTGCCTTTTCTCCTCAAGGAGTCAGGGAGAGGCCCTTGGGCAGCCAAAGCAAGGAGGAGCATGAGACAGACACCCCTGAGGGCCTCCATCCAGGACTCTCCAAGGGTGTACAGGCTTTCCGAGTCCCCTCTGCCTGTTGCTCCATCAGCTGCAGCCTCAGGGACTACTGAGGGTGCACGTACCCCAGAGCAGGAGACCCAAAAAAGGCTGGGGCCTTCCAGGTCTTGGGCCTCCAGCGATTGCCTGCCAAAATAATTGGAGACAACAGGGCATAGTGTACAGAAGGCTGCCTCCACCTCTGGTGCAAATGTTGGAGAAGCATCTAGACGTAGTGGTAGGGTAAGGAAAATTAAGAAGTTCTAAGTTCACTCTGGTAGCATGGGCGTTATAGGGTGGCCGAGTTGTATTATTAATGATAGAGTTGATCTTCAGACACCTCTTGGCTGGAAGCATTAAGTTTATTTACAATATACTCAGCAGCAACTACACGTGTGCTTTCAACTCCAACTCTAGCTCTACACTGTGTGCTGAGGTAGACCATGCTACTTTCCTATTGGTTACTACAGATCATGAAATTTTGCCTAACAAGTATTATTCTTAAAGGTACGTTACACACTAAATAAAACTATAATTACTACATTCCTCCCCTTTAACTCGGCTTTACAAATTATACTTACAAGTACATATTTTTCAGGACAACATAATATTTACACTGGGTAAGGAATTTACAAGTTCAGTCAGGTGGTTTCCTGGTCTGTGTGGAACATTGCAACTCCACAACTTCAGTATCTTTGTCAAGAACCTCCTTTTCTGGAGTTGCCTGAACATCAGGTGCTTCTGTGGACACTTGCCGTTCTGTATCCTCAACTCTTACAGAAACATCGGACATGTTGGTCCTGGGTTGAGTATCCTCAACAGAAAATGCAGGCCTGATCATGATCACAGGTGGAACCAAATCTTGGTGATTTCTCTCTCTTTTCCTTAAATGGTCCACATGTTTATGAATGATCTGGCCTTCCACCTCCACATGGTAAGATAGAGGTCCAGTCACTACACTTACTTCACCCAGTAGCCACTTTAGTCTTCCCCTGAAAATTTTCAGGTATTTTGGCTTTCCCACAGTAAATTTCCTTTCACAGCTATGCCAGTCATGTCTAGTTTCTTGACTTCCCTGTCTCTTTTCCACCATCCCCTCCAAATTCAGCGTTATTAAACTCAATCTCGTCCAGAGATGGCATTTCAACAGGTGTGACACCTGTTGTTGTATGAGGGGTAGCCCTGTAATGAAAAAGAAAGCGTGCTAGCTTTGTTACCAAGGAATAGCCAGTTAGCTTTTTCATACCTGCCTTGAACATCTGAACCGCCCTTTTGGCTAGTCTGTTTGAGGAAGGGTGGTATGGTGCATTTTTCACATGAGTGATACTGTTGAGGTTGATAAACCGTTGAAACTCAGCACTCGTAAATGCCATGCCATTATCAGAAACGACTACTTCTGGTAGTCTGTGAATGGCAAAACTCTGACGTGGTTTCTCAATTGTAGCAGTCGACGTTGATGTCTTTACCTCATATACGTCCAACCATTTTGAATGGGCATCGACAATGAGCAGAAACATTGTTCCCAGGAAAGGTCCAATTTAGTCAATGTATAACTGCACCCAGGGTCTACCTGGCCATTCCCATGGGTGTAATGGAGCTGTCACTGGCAACTTTTGCAGTTTCTGACATTGCACACAGTGCTTTACTAAACTTTCTATTTCACCATCCACCTCAAGCCACCATAGATAGCTGCGTGCTATGGTCTCCGTTTGGGAAATTCCTGGATGGGCACTGTGTAGTTCAATTAAAAGTGGTTCCCTTCCCTTTGGAGGAACTATCTCTCATGCTCCCCACAATCAGATGCCATCCCAGCTGGTTATTTTCTGTCTTCTGTTGAAGTATGGTTTCATTTCATCGGATACGGGCTCCTGTGACCAAACATATAGCCCTTGTTCTTGTACCTGAGATGGGATTGGGTCCCGACTTGTCCAGTCTCTGGTCTATCAAGCACATACCGGCGAGGAATCTAAGAAATTTAGCAATAAAAGAAGTTCCTGTGGAATTGGGATGTGCTTTTCATTTTCTTGTAAAGAAAAATAACTAAGGGCATCGGCGTTTGCAGTTTGATTGCCAGGCCTATGTATGAAAGTGTATTTGTATGCTGCCAGAACTAAAGCCCATTATTGTATTCTTGCTGAGGCTATGGGTGGTATAGCCTTGTCCTCACTAAACAATCCTAGCAATGGTTTGTGATCTGAAACGATTGTGAAATGGTGGCCGTGTACATACTGGTGAAATTTCTTGACACCAAAGATGATGGACAGGCTTTCATTTTCTATCTGAGAGTATCCCTTTTCCGCAGTGGTGTGCGTACTTGATACATAATCTATTGGCCGTTCCGTGCCGTTGTCCATCCAATGATAGAGCACTGCTCCCACTCCATCGGGAGATGCATCACATGTCAGCACCAATTCTTTTGTCCGGTTATAATGCACTAATAGATTGGATGAGTGCAGCAATTGTTTCACCATTATGAAAGCTTCTTTATGGTGCGCCTCCCAAGACCAACATTGGTTTTTTTTGAGTAGAGAATGCAGAGAGACTAGCACTGCAGACACATTGGGTAAGAACTGCCCATAATAGTTAATCATTCTGGAATGATTTGAGCTCTGAGGCGTTCTTTGGCGTAAGTGCCAATCTTATGGTTCTCACTTTCTCCTCAAACAGGTGGAGGCCCTGTGAATCTATCCAGTGACCCAAATAGGTGACCCCCTCACTTGGAACATGGACTTTGCTTTTTTTAAGTGCACTCCAGCTTACAAGAAATGTTTTACGACTTCTTCTAAGTTTGCCATATGCTCTTTTTCAATGAATCCTGTCACCAATACATTGTCTAAATGGACTACAGCCTGGGGCAGTCCCTGCAGTAAGCTTTCCATTCTTCTCTGGAAGATGGCACAAGCGGAGGAGACACCAAAAGGCAATGTATATTGGTACAACACTTTATAGGTATTAATTGTGACAAATATCTGGGAGGTATTATCCAACACTAAATGTTGATAAGCATGACTCATGTCAAGTTTTGTGTACATTGCCCCTCCTGTCAGCTTGGCATACAGGTCTTCAATTTTTGGAATGGGCTGTCTACCTACCTTAGCCACTTTATTAACTGTCAGTTTGTGGTCTCCACAAATTCGGATGCTTTGGTCAGATTTAAGGACGGAGACTATTGATGCTGTCCATTCTGAGAACTGGACAGATTGTATAACACCCAGATTCTCTGATAAAAGCAAAAAACTGCGGATGCTGGAAATCCAAAACAAAAATAAAAATACCTGGAAAAACTCAGCAGGTCTGGCAGCATCTGCGGAGAGGAACACAGTTAACGTTTCGAGTCCGTATAACTCTTCAACAGATCTAAATAAAAATAGAAAAGAGGTGAACTATAAGCTGGTTTAAAGTGGGCGGGGGGGTGGGGGGGGGGGGTGGGGGTTGTGGGGTGTGGGATAGGTAGAGCTGGATAGGGGGCCAGTGATAGGTGGAGATAGCCAAAAGATGTCATAGCCAAAAGGGCAAAGAGTGTTGAAGGTGGTGATATTATCTAAGAAATATGCTAATTAAGGGTAGAAAGCAGAACAAGCAAGGTACAGATAGCTCTAGTGGGGGTGGGGTCGGGTGAAGCGAAGGGATCAAAATAGGCTAAAAGGTAGTGGTAAAACAATGGATGGAAATACATTTAAAAATAATGGAAATAGGTGGGAAAAGAAGAATCTCTATACATTATTGGGGAAAAAAAGGGGGATCGGAAAGGGGGTGGGGATGGAGGAGAGAGTTCATGATCTAAAATTGTTGAACTCAATATTCAGTCCGGAAGGCTGTAAAGTGCCTGGTCGGAAGATGAGATGTTGTTCCTCCAGTTTCTGTTGAGCTTCACTGGAACAATGTAACAGGCCAAGGACGGACATGTGGGCATGAGATCAGGGTGGATTGTTGAAATGGCAAGTGACAGGGAGGTCTGGGTCATGCTTGTGGACAGACCGAAGGTATTCTGCAAAGCGATCACCCAGTCTGCGTTTGGTCTCTCCAATGTAGAGGAAACTGCATTGGGAGCAATGAATGCAGTACACTAAATTGAGGGAAGTGCAAGTGAAATGCTGCTTCACTTGAAAGGAGTGTTTGGGCCCTCGGATGGTGAGGAGAGGGGAAGGTGTTGCACCTTCTGCGGTTACATGGGAAGGTGCCGTGAGAGGGGGTTGAGGTGTAGGGGGTGATGGAGGAATGGACCAGGGTGTCCCGGAGGGAATGATCCCTGCGGAATGCTGCCAGGGGGGTTGAAGGGAAGATGTGTTTGGTGGTGGCATCATGCTGGAGATGGCGGAAATGGCAGAGGATGACACTTTGAATGCGGAGGCTGATGGGGTGATAAGTGAGGCCTTATCCCTTATCCTCACTTATCACCCCACCAGCCTCCGCATTCAAAGGATCATCCTCTGCCATTTTTAGCATGGCATCCGTTCCTTCTAAACTTAATTGATGTTCATCATTATTCAAATGCCTGTAGTGGAAGCTCCTATGTCCACTTCCATTCTAACAGGTTTGCCATTTAATTTCACTGTGACAAATAATGGTTCTGTCTTTCCAGCTTTCAGATTAAGCAGCAAGTAAATGTCTGAATTTGTTGATTCAGGCTCTTCTACATTGTACATTTCATTGAGCTTCTTCTTTTATTTACAAGCCTGCTTGAATCTTTCCTTGCATAGCTTCATCATGTGTCCATTTCTATGACAATAGTGGCATTTGATTTGTTAAAACTGCCAATCGCTAAAAGACTGATTAAAGAATAATTTTGATAGAGGTGGAAACAACTACATTGCTAAGTTATTTTTCTTTATTCTCCGGCTAGCAGCGACTGTTTCCCACTTCTCAGCAGAGTCTCGCTTTTTTGTCAGTGTAGGAAGGCTCCATGGTTTCACCTACCCCATCTCCTCCACTCTGGTCTTTGCCCCACCCCCAGCTTTAACCCCCACCGCCCTCCCCATCTCTCATGTTCCAGCACCATCACACCTTTTTCCAACACCGCTCGTTGCGCACCTTCCACTGAGTGGACCAGGCTGCACCCTACCGGTAAGTCCTTGCCATCTCCATGCCACATTTTGGTTGGGTTGTGTTTCAGACCGGCGCAAATTCCCGCTGGCGGGGGTGGAAAATTTCAGCCTATATAATAACTTGATGTTTCCACAGATATTGGATATTAAGGCAAGTTTAGTTAAATGTTCTGCACTGCTATATTTTGTTTAACTGAATTCCTGTACTTTAAGCTGTGTGTAAGTTTATCAAATTCGATGTATCTCCATTCTATCTGCTCCTTTAACTGCCTCTCCCATTCCTACACTGACGCATGTATTCTTGGCCTCCTGCACTGTTCAAATAAAGCTCAAACATTTTAATGAATGGAAAATCATGGGTTATGCACCTGCAATTTTCCAAAATGCACTCCCCAAGAGGGCTGCTCATTGCTGGAGTGCCAGATAATGATTATTATTACTAATCATCATAAGCATCTCATTTTTTTTCCTGGATGTTCTGCAGCCTTCTGTTCCGAGCACTGATCTTAGTAAGTTCAGACCTTAGCTATGTCCCCTGTTTTCTTTTGGTAAAAGGCATTGCTAATGTGAGGTAGGTCTGTTGACATTGAAGGGTACAGACAGGGAAGTTGAAGCCGCTCCAGAACACAGCTCTGGCAAAGAGTTTGGCACTTAGATTGTTGACTTGGAGCAGAAAATTATGCTCAGCGGGTGTGTGCGCGCACCATCCGGCCGAGCATAAAATGATGCGCAATGGCGTTGGGCGAGCATCCGGGCGTCATCGCGCAATCCTGCGATATTTAGTTTGGTGGGCGTGCACCGTAGTCAGCAGCGTGCCTGCCAACAATTAACAGGCCTATTAAGACCATTAAAAAGTTAATTAAGTTCAAATTTACGCTGCCCAGGCGAAAATACCAAGCAGCCCTTACATTTTTTAGGAAATCTTATGCATGGTTGGGATGAGGTTTCCTAAAGCAAATAAAAATCACATAAAAGTTTTACACTTGAATTAAAAACATGTCCCTGCTCATGTGACAGGGTCACACGAGGGGACAATGTTTCATAATATTTATAAGATCTTTAATTTTTTATCTGAAATCAGTTCATCTCCCTGAGGCAGCTCTCTGTCTTAGGGGGATTATGTAGTGCACACTCGCGTACATGCGCGAAAGTCACACTTGCCCCGCTCACACTCCTCCCCCGCCCACACAGGCAGCACTCAGCGCTGAGGCTCGTGTTTCACACTGCGCAGGCATTAATTGGCCGGCAGTTGTAAAATTGCCTTCTGGGCCCGATTGGGGGCTCCTGACTGCCCCTGCTTACCCCTGCTGAGCCCGCGTGCCAAGGGCAAAATTCTGCCCCTGTTTTCTTTATCTTTGGGACTGGCATACTTACTGATTGTTTCTGGCATTTCTTGCTTCATTTCAGACCCATATACAGCCACAGTATATATATGGTCCAGCTACGCTTCAGGTTGATGTGTTTCAAGATAGACATTTCTTGGCATTCTTATAGTGCAAATATTACTTGCTATTTGTCAGCCCAAGCCTAGCTGATGTTCAAGTCCAGCTACATGCTGGCAGGCGTTGTTTAATTGTCAGGAAGGCTGAGCTGAATATTGTGAAATTGTCAGAAAAAATCTCCATTGCTGAACTTATAATGGAAGGAAGGTCATTGACTTAATAGCTGAAGATGGTGGGAAGTATGCATTCATGAGGAACTCTGGCCAATTATGTTCTAGGGCTGTGATGAGTATATTTATGATCTTTTTTGTGTTAAGAATTACTCCAAAGACTGCACTGTTTTGATCCACATTGACTCTCAGTGCCATCCTTGGTCAATTTCTGTTCTTGATGTTGGGGGCTGCTACTGTAATAGCCACTCAGCACTTGAATTCATGTCTGGTTGCATCTATGAGTGGTTCTGGCAGAACCTGAATCAGTGAGGAGGTGTTGTTTATGACACTACTGATGTCTCCTTCTGTTAATTTAATTGATAATTTGGAGGAATCTGTTGAATTAGATTTGTCTCATTTTCCACTTATAAGAAAATACCTAGGCAACCTGCCACATTGTCGGGGAGTAGCCAGTGTCATGCTGCTGTGGAGGCACGGCAGTGGAATCAAGCGGTGCTTACTCAGCAATAACTTGCTCAACAATGTTTGTCTCCTCAGCCTATGACAGCTTTGGTACAAAAGTGGATAAAAGTGCTGAATTCAAGAGGTGAGGTGAAAGTGATTGCCCTACATCAAGGCAGCATTTGACCCAGTGTGGCATCAAAAAATCTATCAAAATTGAAATCAATGAGAAGCAGAGGGAAAATTCCAGTGGTTGGAGTCATATGGAGCACAAAGAAGGATGGCTGCGGCGGACATTCATCTCAGGTCCAGGACATCGATGCAGGAGTTCCTTGAGATAGTGTCCTAGGCCCAATAATCTTCAGCTGCTTCATTAATGGCCTCCCCTCCATTATAAGGTCAGAAGAAGGGATCTTTGCTGATGACTGCACATTGTTCAATACCATTCGCAACTCCTCAGACATGGAAGCAGTCTTTGTTGCATGCAGCAAGACCTGGAAAATATTCAGGCTTGGGCTGATAAGTCGCAAGTAACATTTGAGCCACACAAGTGCCAGACAATTACCATATCTGACGGCATTGCCATCAATGAATCCCTCACCACCAACATCCAGGGGGTTAAAAATTGACCAGAACCTGAACTGAATACTGAATAGGATGAATACTATGACCATGAGAGCAGCTCAGAGATTGGGAATTCTGCAGCGAGTAACTTTTCTGCTGATGCCTCAAACCCTGTCTGCCATCCACAAGGCACAAATCAGAAGTGTGATGAAATGGTCTTCACTTGCCTGATTCAGTAAAGCTCCAACAACACTCAAGAAGCTTGACACACTCAGGACAAAGCAGCCCACTTGATCGACCTTTCACCTGCTATCTTAAACATTCACTCCCTTCACCACAGGTGAACTGTGGCAGTGGTGTGTAATATCTACACGATGCACTGCAGCATCTATCACCTCGAGGGACAAGGGCAGCAGATGCATGGGAAAACCATCGCCTGCAAGTCCCCCTTCAAGTTACACATATCCTGACTGGGAACTATATCGCTGTTCCTTTACTGTTGCTTGGTCAAAATCTCAGAACTCCATTGCTAACAGGATTATGGTTATACCTATATGACGTGGACTGCAGTGGTTTAAGAAGGCAACCTGCCACAAACTTCTCAAGGGCAATTAGGGATGGGCAACAAATGCTGGCCTAGCCAGGGACACCCACTTCTCATGAATGAATAATAAAAAAATTTCCATGTAGAGGTGGCTAAAATCTTGGAGTCATTTATGAATCAATTGGGTGATATAGTGGGATCTATCTTAATGGATTAATCAATATGGACAAATGGTCTTCCTCATCTATAAACATCTTCTAATCTTGTGACACAACTCTATGCCTTGCAGGACACTGAAAATCCTGGGAAGCACTTTACTGCTCCTGTCAGTCCTGCTTTCCTAATCCTGGTGCTAGTGCAGAATTAAATAAAATCCTATAACATGTAATAAATTTGTAAATTTGGCAAATAATTAGCACAACTGATCTTTAAGAAGATAGTCCAAGCCTTTATAGTTCTGCCGGTTTAACATGAAGGCCAGCAGTACATTGCAATTGCTTGTGGTAACAATTTTTTATTCTTTTGTGGGATATGAGCATCACTGGCAAGATCAGCATTTGTTGCTTATCCCTAATTGCCCTTTATGGTATGCTGTGATCTTTTATGCCAGCAGTAACTGGATGAATGATAAATGTCTTTAGCACTGTTGTGCCCAAAATCAAGTTTCTTTCCACAGCATTTGACATACTCGCAGTAAGTGGGAGTTAAACAGGATTCACTAAATTGTAGACCCTAAATGTAAAGCTCAAGGTGGCTCCCAGGAAAATGTGTAGGATCTAAAGAGACCAGTGTCTTTTTTGACATTCTTTCATGGGGTGTGGACATTGCTGGCTAGGCCAGCATTTATTGTGCATCCCTAATTGTCCTTGAGACAGTGTCTATCTTTAGATATCATGTGGAAAAGAAGCGGGGCAAAATCAAGTTATTTAATTGTTGTCAGGAAGATATAATATTATTGGAATTTCTTGAAAAATAGTGGTACCTGTGTCTGTGTGTGAGACTTAATTGGATTAAAGGCAGCTGGCCTGGAAGCTTTGATGTAACAAAAGATGAGCTAGGTTTGAAATGTTAAGTAGGTAAACATGGGATAGGTTTAGAATGTAAGGTATGAAAGAACATTTGTCTTTTTATACAAACCAGACTGGATTGTTTTCAAAAGAGGGAGTGAAATGTGTCACCTAGCCAAGTGAAGTTCAGAAACAGTGTGTTTATTTTTCCCAAAGATTACTAGTAAAATTAGTGCTATGATAAATTTTTATGACCAGGGAGGTAAAGTCCAAAAACATAGTGAAACAATGGGAATTTGCATTCAAAGGGGAAAATATGTATAAAGGAGTGAAGACTGTGTGTAAGCATAGGTATTTTAAGATCTAACAAGTGTGAAATGCCTTCAGTATCTAAGCCTCAAGCTGCTCTCTACAAAGTTAAGGAAACTCACTTTGAATTGGATTGTTCAGCGTAGGATGTTTCTTTGCCTGGGCCTTTTAAAATCTATGTGTTTTACTGTTGCTTTAATGGAGGTGTAACTGAGACCCAGATTAATTAGGGGATTTAGAAGTTATTATAGTAGTAATCTGTAGACATATATATGTGCTTAAAATAATTTCTCTTATTAATAAATGTTTAATCTAGTTTTGTAAAAACCTATGGGGCCCATTGGTCTTATTACTACTGAATTCAAAGCCTTCAACTCAAAACATACAAATTGAAAAGATAGTTGTGGCAGTTGTCTCAAGTTTCTCTCTGGGATTTGAACAACTCAGCATTTAACATTGGCTGTACCATAACAGTTGATGACAGGTTGCTCACATCGTCAACAACAAAAAGAACAACTTGTATTTATATAGCACCTTTAATGTAACAAAACACCCCAAGGTTCATCACAGGAATGCTGTAAAACAAAATTTGACACTGAGCCACATAAGGTGAGATAGGCTACATGGCCAGAAGCTTGGTTGAAGAGGTAGCTTTTAAGGAGCATCTTAAAGGAGGAAAGAGAGGTAGAGAGGCAGAGATTTAGGAAGGGAATTACAGAACTCACGGCTTAGGCAGTTGAAAGAATGGTCAACAATGGCAGTGCAATTAAAATTGGGGATGCAGAGGAGCCAAAATTAGATAAGCACAAAATATCTCGAAGGTTTGTGGCACTGGGTTGATGGCTGAATGGGACTTGGTGTAAATAAAGTTATTGGTGACACAATTTTGGATGACCTTAAGTTTATGGAGGGTAGAATTTGGGAGGCACTGGAATAGTCAAGTCTAGAGGTATCAAAAGCAGAGTTGAAGATTTCAATAGCAGATAAGTTCAGAAGAGATGGAGTTAGGCGATATAGAGGTGAAAATTAATGACGGTGTGGATTTTTGATTGGAAGCTGATCTTGAGGCCAATTCTGATCACAAAATTGCAAACAGTTCAGCCTCAGAAAGTTGTCAGGGAAAGGGATGAAGTCAATAGTTATGGAACAGAGTTTGTAGTAGTCTTTCAAATATTTAATTAGAGAAAATTTTTGTTCATCCAGTACTGGATATTGGACAAGCAGTCTAATACCTTTACAATGGAGAGAGAAGTGGTGGTGAAGTAACATCATAGAACAGCACAGAAGAAGGTCATTCAGCCCACTGGGTTCATGCTGGCTCTCTGTTGAGCAATCCAATCAGCCCCACCCCTGTGGTATATCCCTGTAGCTGTGCAAGTTTATATCCCTCAACTGCCAGTCTAACTTCCTTTTGAAATCATTCATCACCTCCACTTCCACCACCTTTGTAGGCAGTGAATTCCAGTTCATTGACATTTTCTCTATAAAAAGGATCTTCTTCACATCATCCCTACAAATCTTGTCCAAAACCTTCTGTATCCCCTTGCCCTTGTATCATCAGCTAATGGGAGCAGCTACTTTTTTTCTACCGAATCTAAACCTGTCATAATCTTGTACACCGCTATCAAATCTCCCCTCAACCTCCTTTGCTCCAAGGAGAACAACCCCAGCTTCTCCAACCACCTTGTAGCTAAAATCCCTTATCCCTGGAATCATTCTGGTAAAGCTCCTCTGCACCCACTCAGCACTCTAACATCTTTCCTAAAGTTTGGTGACCAGAACTGGATGCAATACTCTGGCTGTGGCCTAACCAGAGCTTTATAAAGGTTCAGCATAACTTCCCTGCTTTTGTACTCAATGCCTCTATTTATGAAATCCAAGGTCCTTATGATTTGCTAACTACTCCCTCAACATGTCCTGTCACCTTCAAAGATCTAGGCACATGAACCCCCAGGTCCCTCTGTCTTTGTACAATCTTTCGAAGTGTGCCATTTAGTCTATATTGCTTCTCCCTATCCCATCTGCCAAAGTGTATCACATCACAGTTTTCTGTATTAAATTCCATCTGCCATATATCTGCCCATTCTGCTAGCTTATCTATGTCTTTCAGCATTGATTGATATCATCCTCAAAGTTTGCCACATTTCTGGGTAGAGTTGGGTTTCATCAATGTGCATGTGAAAACTGACGCTGTATTTTTGGATGACGTCTGTGAGGGGCAGCATATAGATGAGCATTAGAGTGGACCAAGGATACACCAGAGATAATGGTGTGGGAACAGGAAGAGAAGCCATTGCAGGTGACTCTATGGTTACAATTAGTTAGATAAGATTGGAAACAGCTATCCAGTTGGATGATGATGGCGAGGCATTGGAAGAGGATGATGTGGTCAGCTGTGTCAAAAGCTGCAAACAGGCTGAGAAGGATGAGAAGGGATAGTTTACCATTGTCACAATCAGATAGGATGTCATTTGTTGACTTTAATAAGAACCTTTTTAATATTGAGGCAAGGTGAAAACTAAGTAATCTTATTACCATATGCCCAATATCCAATATTATGTGTCCATTTTCTTGTGTGATTAGTTTAATAGTTTAAAACTATTGATATAACAAAAGGGTATTTCAGCCAGATGAAAATATAACTGCCTATAAACCTTTTCTGCCAAGTTGCTGAAAATGAAGGTCAGTTTTTGTTTCATGGTTATTATTACAATTTTTCTAAGTCAAATATGAAAGGGCAGAAAAAGGAGTTGAGCTTTAATGAACTCCAGCAGCTTAGTCATTGCCAAGGCAGTAAATGAATCTCCCTTGTCTCTGGGCTGTTATCACAGCGCACTTCATTTGAAGGTCAGATAGTTTGGAAGAAATTCCAGGATGGAAACTATTGCACTATCTGTTCTACTGAACTCATGATCTTCAGATTGCAATAACTTACATGAAAACAAATTCAGAAAACAAATTGTTATAATCAGAAGAAACCAAAACGGAGTTAGAGGTTCCAGACTGTATTTATTTGCACACCATTTTACAGGTCTCACCTTATGAAACAAATTCAATACAATTGTGAAAAGATGTTGCCTTTTTTGTTTGCATGCAAACTTAACTAAAGAAAAGCTCCTCTCCTTTAAGTACTTTTTAAAATTCAATCTTGTGTCTATGATGAGACACAGGCCAGAATTTTTCCATTGGCGAGTTGGGGGTGGGGCCAGCTCGCCAATGCGAAAATGATGCGGGATGACGTCAGGAGGAATCCCCGATGTCATCCCGCCCCATTTAAGTATTCAGGAAGGCGGGTGGACAGCGAAATCAGCTGCGGGCCCGCTGACCTGTCAATGGCCACAGATAGTCTATACAAACGCTAAGTCCGATGCATTACAAAATGCGATAAATAATGTATCCCAAAATGACAGTTGGCATCCTATGTTAACAGAAGGATATCAAATTATATCAGTTTCTTTCACCAACATAAACAATTTTGAACATTATGTTTGGATTTACTATTTATCCTCAGGGTTTCATGTGCGATGCCTAAATTAATTTGCCTGAGACATACTGCATATACCAGTCCAAATGGTGTTTATGGTTAACCAAGCCAGATTTATACACAGCAGGATCTTAGCACAACACTGGCTAAACATTAAACAATTTAACATTTACCTGCCATAGGTACAGAAGATTGAGTTGGACACAGATTAATGACTAATGCAAATTAATTTAACAATAAGTTTGATTAATATCATCACTCGGTTTAATGTTGATGATTTCAGCAAGGATAGACAGTAATTTAAAGGCTAATTTTCTGGCTACATGCACTGGTGGGAGTCTCACTTCCTTTCCAAACGTCAGGAATTAGCGGCCATTCTGCCCTCAATTTTTCAACCATTAAGATTAAAGGATGGAAAATCATGGGCTCTTTATGATTCCCTGATAGACAAGACCATTGGACACTGCAAATCCGAAAATCATCCCTTTAATGTTAACAGAATCCAGATCATCAACAATAATTTAAATGCAATTAGGAGGCTGACAACTATTTTTGAAAAATTACTGTGAGAAAGGAATTTTAATTATGGACGGAATCGTCCCAGATTTGCACTAAGTGTGGCAGTGGGTGGGTAAAATGACATTAGGCCCCTCACTTATTTTGAGGAGTGTGCTATCGGACTGACTGGTGAGGACATAGACCGCGCCTGTGGTGACAATTAGGTTGGCAGCAAATACCCTCATAAGATCCTGCACCACATCATCCCTCTCTTACAGCAAATGTGAGTGCTCTCTCTCCTGCTTTTGACTCTGCTGCAATGCACTACTTATCTCTACTTTGGTTCACAGGGAGCTCTGCCAAGCGACCAACACCCTCAGCCAGCCTTTCCCTCAGCTCCATCCACGTTCTCACCTCCAGCCAAGAGGACACCTCCTCCATTGAAGAGCTCAAAATAAGCAGCCTGGAAGACCTGTAACAGTGCTTGCTCAATCACTCTACCAGCGCACAGACATATATCTCGGTGGAGCCTAGACCTCGAGCAGGCTTGCGTTCACAATCTGGTTGTCAACGCACGGACGCATGTCTGCAGCAGGTTCATGCGAGCTCCTTGGCACTTGGAGGACTGCTGGGGATCAGGCATCTGTGAGTTCTGAGTCAGGTGACTCAATTCTCCTGGAGAGTCAGCAGAAGGTGGGAACATCACACAGAGCTGTTGGAAACCCTCAGCAGAGAGGCACGCGAGTTGGAGGAGTGCGTCCACCTGCTCTCTGATGAAGTAGTGCCCACATGTGCGTGTATGGAGGTTCCCATGGGAAGGATGGCAGGCACCATGGAGACCCTGGTCCAGCAGAACGCGGAGATGTGTGCAGACCTGCCGTCCATTGCAGAAGCTATGGGTGAGTTCTTGCAGTGGCAACACGAGAGGGAAATTGGGCATCTCGACGTCCCTCCAGTTGTTCCTTACCCTCAAGGAGTCAGGCCAGGGCCCCTGGGCACCCGAATGGAGGAGGAATGGCAGCTGGACACCCCTAGGCCATCCACTCAGGAACCTCAGAGGTTGTCCTCTCCCTCCGAGTACCCTTTGCCGGTGAACCCCTCAATCTCATCCTCTGTCACCACAGATGGAACAGCTGGCCAACGAGTGATCATGAAGGGAAACGTGTGCTTGTGACAGGGCCTTTCGGAGTCTTATGCAAGTACTCTCCCGCCCATGCGGATCCTTCATGTATCATGCTCACCTCAATGTCCTGAACATTTTGGATTTTGCCTGCTGGAGTTCACTTTCAGTTGTCCATCTGAGCTGACTTGCATCTCCACCCACCCAATGAGCACACTCCCATGCAGCACTTGATCTTGCCCACCGTGACTCTCGGTCCACTTTCGATTTGGACAACATTGTCTGGATTCAGGTTTTCATGCGCTCCTCCATCTTTTCCCCTTCCCTAGTCACCCATTTTCTTTCCCCCATCACAATTGACACCCCTGTCATCACCTTCCACCTCCCCTCTGTGACCTACCAGTCACAACCCTTTTCCTTCGGGGATGTCCTGGTGAACTTGCGTGTTCTCTTACTACCTGAAAATCCCGCCCCATCCACATTCACATTCCCGACTTCCTTCTTACTACCCCCAAGGTCCGTGTCTGCCTCCGAGTCCCCACCAACAACCCTCGCCATCCCTTTTCCACTGCCAACAAAACCTCACCCTCCCACCCTACCGCCTGACTCTGCCTTCAGTCATTCTCATCATTCCCTCATATCACGCCCGCCCCCAGTTCACTCCCCAGGAGGCAGTCATGGACTCATCAGGCCCCTGCCTTGCACGTTCACCCCCTTTGGATCCCTTCCCTCCCGGAGCCCCTTACCCCCCGGCACACCTTCCCGCTCTCAGACCCCTATCTCCTCCTGGATCCACTCCCCCTGACGGAACCCTTCACCCTCCCCATGGAACCTATACTTAGTCCCCCCCCACCCCAGACCCCAACCTGCTCAGGACAGATTCAGCAACTCAAGACATGGGCATGCATGAGGCACTGTGGGCCATCAGCAGCAGTAGAATTGTACTCGAACACAATCTGTAGCCTCATGGCCCGGCATATCCCCCACTCTATCATTACCATCAAGCCTGGGTATCACCTCTGGTTCAATGAAGAGTCCAATGAAGGTTCAATGAAAGGGGCATGCCAGGAGCAGTGTCAGGCATACCTAAAATTTAGGTGTCAACCTGCTGAAGCTATAACACAGGATTATTTGCATGCCAAACAGCATAAGCAGCAAGTAATAAACAGAGCTAAGTGATCCCACAACTAATGATCAGAGCTAAACTCTGTAGTCCTGCCACATCCAGTCTTGAGTGGTGGCGGACAATTAAACAACACACTAGAAGGGGAGGCTCCACAAATATCCCCGTCCTCATGATGGAGGAGCCCAGTACATCAAAAGATAAGGCTGAAGCATTTCCTACAATCTTCAGCCAGAAGTGCGGAGTGGATGATCCATCTCAGCCTCCTCTGGAGGTCCCCAGCATCACAGATGCCAGTTTTCAGCCAATTAAATTCATTCCACGTGGTATCAAGAAACAGTTGAAGGCACTGGATACTGGAAAGGCTATCTTCCCCGACAACATTCTAGCGATAGCACTGAAGAATTGTGCTCCAGAGCTTGCCAAGCCCCTAGCCACGCTGTCCCAGTACAGCTGCAACTCTGGCATCTACTCGGCTATGTGGAAAATTGCCCAGGTATGTCCTGTGCACAAAAAACAGGACAAATCCGACCCGGCCAATTACTGCCCCATCAGTCTACCCTCGATCATCAGTAAAGTAATGGAAGGGGCCATCAATAGTGCTATCAAGCGGCACTTGCTTAGCAATAACCTGCTCACTGATGCCCAGGGCCACTCAGCTCCTGACCTCATTTTAGCCTTGGTTCAAACATGGACAAAAGAGCTGAACTCCTGAGGTGAGATGAGAATGATTCCCCTTGACATCAAGGACACATTTGACCAAGTGTGGTATCAAGGATCCTGAGGAAAACTGGGATGGGAATCAAGGGAAAACTCTCCGCTGGTTGGAGTCATACCTAGCACAAAGGAAGATGGTTGTGGTTGCTGGAGGTCAGTCATCTCAGCTCCAGGACATCATTGCAGGAGTTCCTCAGGGTAGTGTCCTCAGCCCAAGCATCTTCAGCTGTTTCATCAATGACCTTCCTTCCACCATAAGGTCAGAAGTGGGGATGTTCGCTGATGATTGCACAATGTTGAGCACTATTTGTGACTCCTCAGATACTGAAGCAGTCCATGTCCAAATGCAGCAAGACCTGGACAATATCCAGGCTTGGGCTGACAAGTGGCAAGTAACATCCGTGCCACAGAAGTGTCAGGCAATGACCATCTCCAATAAGAGAGAATCCAACCATTGCCTCTTGATGTTGAATGGCATTACCATCACTGAATCCCCCACTATCAATATCCTGGGGGTTACCATTGACCAGAAACTGAACTAGACTAACCATATAAATACTGTGGCTACAAGAGCAGGTCAGATCAGTGGCTAGGAATTGTGCGATAAGTAACTCACCTCCTGACTACAAGATGCACTGCAGGAATTCACCATGGCTGCTTAGACAGCATCTTCCAAACCCACAACCAATACAATCTAGAAAGACAAGGGCAACAGATAGATGGAAACACCACCACCTGAAATTTCCTCTGCAAGTAACTCATCATTCTGACTTGGAAATATATCGCCATTCCTTTACTGTCACTGGGTACAATCCTGGAATTCCCTACCTAATAGCACTGTGGGTGTACCTACGCAGGGACTGCAGTGGTTCAAGAAGTCAGCTCATCACCATCTTCTCAAGGGCGACTAGGAATGGGCAATAAACCAGCGAAGCCCACATCCTGTGAATGAACAAATAAAAAGTCCCTCCCCCTTCCTAACTACCTCAAACACCGTTAGTCCTTCCCCTCTCCTAACACTTGCGTCCAGCCTTATCTGCTTCTCCAATCTCACTTCTTCCTCTCCCCTTGGACTTGCTCCCCTCTCTGCACTCCTTCCCCCCCTGCCCTCCTCAGACACCCTCCCCTCTCCGCACACCTATCCCCAACCTGCACTCCTTCCCCCCTGCCCAACGGACTCCCTTCCCTCTCTGCGCTCTCCCCCCTCTCCGCACTCCTTCCACCCCCCTATCCCCCTATCCCGGACCTCTTTGCTTATACCTTCCACCCCCCTTACACCAACCTCCCCCATTACCTTCTCCTCCCCCATAGTCCCTCCCTCATCCCAACCTCAACCCCCAACATCTTCATTCCCCCATCCCAACCCCAACCACCAACACCTTCATTCTCCCTCCCAACCTCACCCCCTGACACGTCTTCCTCTCCCACTCGATCCTAGACCTTCCTCTCCCACCCCCTCGACCATCACCTGTTGTAAGCATCAACTGTGACTTTCCAACTTCCGTGAGCTGCTTCTCACAGAACCATGTCCATGAGAATCCACCCAGCATACCATGGACATTCCTCCAAGATCCTGTTGCTGCCTGGCTCCAGCATCTTCTGTTCCTCGAATGTCTGTGATGTGTGAAAGGCCCTGGTGGTAAGTCCTGACTTTTGCACATTACAGTTGTCAAGACGTATTCTGCACTGGTGTTTTTTCCCGCCGACCTGGGCAGATGATCCAGCAGGGGAGGATGAGTCTGGCCGGCTGGCTTTCACAGAATCACACAGTGTAGAAGAGGCCCTTTGGCTCATCGAGTCTACACCGACACGTGAAAAACACCTGACCTACCTACCTAATCCCATTTACCAGCACTCGGCCTATAGCCTTTAATGTTATGACGTGCCAAGTGCTCATCCAGGTACTTTTTAAAGGATATGAGGCAACCCGCCTCCACCACCCTTCCAGGCAGCGGATTCCAGACCGTCACCACCCTCTGGGTAAAAAACTTTTTCCTCACATCCCCCCTAGACCTCCTGCCTCTTACCTTGAACTTATATCCACTCTTGACTGACCCTTCAACTAAGGGGAACAGCTGCTCCCTATCCACCCGGTCCATGCCCCTTATAATCTTGTAAACCTCGATCAGGTCGCCCGCTCAGTCTTCTCTGCTCCAACGAAAACAACCCAAGTCTATCCAATCTCACTTCATAACTTAAATGTTTCATCCCTGACAACATCCTGGTGAATCTCCTCTGCACCTCCTCCAGTGCAATCACATCCTTCCTATAATGTCGCAACCAGAACTGCACACAGTACTCCAGCTGTGGCCTCACCAAGGTCCTATACAACTCCAACATGACCTCCCTTCTTCTGTAATCTATGCCTTGATTGATAAAGGCAAGTATCCCATATGCCTTTTTCACCACCCCACTAACATGCCCCTCTGCCTTCAGAGATCTATGGACACACACGCCAAGGTCTTTTTGTTCCTCAGAATTTCCTAGTGTCATGCCGTTCATTGAATACTTCCTTGTCAAATTACTCCTTCCAAAGTGTATCACCTCACACTTTTCAGGGTTAAATTCCATCTGGCACTTATCTGCCATTTGACCATCCCGTCTATATCTTCCTGTAGCCCAAGGCACTCAACCTCACTGTTAACCACCCGGCCAATCTTTGTGTCATCTGCAAACTTACTAATCCTACCCCCCACGTAGTCATCTATGTCGTTTATATAAATGACGAATAATAGAGGACCCAGCACAGATCCCTGTGGTACGCCACTGGACACTGGCTCCCAGTCACTAAAGCTATCATCTGGACCTGGATATTTGTCCGCTTTTATGTCTGCCAACACCTCCAATACCTTGTCACTCCCTATCTCAATTATAATGGTATGCTGATGTATTACAATGCGGTTCCCGCCATCCGATGGTGGGACATGCGGCCAGCCATTGATGGGCGGAGCAGACTATCATAAGCTGTTTTCACAATGTCCTGAAACCAATTTTTGGCCTTCTTGCCATATTGTTTACTATGCTACTAAATATGCCCGATGCCAGCGGGCATGGAAAATCCCAGTTAATGTGTTTCTTAAACTGAAAATGAGTTGCCATCAACCATATGAACAAATAAAAGCTCACAATACCTGCACTTGTATTTGTGTACAATTTAATAATGAAAAGAAAATCAGGCAGGAGTTGCTATGGACATTTCATCCATGAGCCTGATTTTCCTTTATGCATTCCACCCTGGAGATTATTTGCATTTAAGTGTAAAACCTTTAGAAGTTTTGTGTCTTCATGTCTAATCTGCTTCTGTGAATCAAAACAGGTTTGGATCATTTTCTTTCAGAAAATCTGGCTTTTATTTCCATATATACAGTAACAGAGAGAAAGAAACTAATACCATAAACGGTGCACAAAAATGCCCCATTTCTGTCATAACTAACACCAAAAAAGTGTAGTAGCATCTCTTAATGCCTGTGAGCAGCACCCACTAGTGGCTTGATCAAGAGAGGGATCAAAAACATCAGCAAAGATGGAAACAAATCATTTTAAGTTTTCACGGGTAAAACTTCTGCCATCATTGTGTTACCAGCCAGATTGAGAAGTAATTTTACATTTAATATGTTGTGATAAAGTATATTGCAGCACTAATTAAGGATTAATTAATGCTCAGATAAAATGGGCTAGACTACTGAGTTGTGCCATAATACAAATGTAGGAATGTTTCCTATAGTTGGTGATGAAAAATCCTGTTCTGCCTGCAAACAAACTAGAAAACACAAAGTGAAGGAAAAGCATATTTGAAGCTACATCAGAGACTATGCAATGGAAATAATTGAAAACCAACTGACTGTTGAATGTGTACTTCTCTGTCTTATGCCCATAAGTCTCTTGTCTTAATGTCTACAGAAATGTAAAAAAAAGTAGGAATAAAAATTGTAGAAAATTAATGATAAGATTTGTCATGCATTCAGGTTTGCCATTCCAAATGGTGATCGGATGTACAGCCAAGTACAGCAAAATGAATTCCTTGTACTGGAACGACTGAATGTGGGGTAAAAAAGAGAGAATGCAAATGTAATTTGGAAATCATGCCTGTGAAGTGATAAAGTGTGGCTGAGAAAGAATGAATAATGTATTTAATTATTTAATGTTGTGATTGTAGATTTAATGCTAAGAAGACATGCCTCACTTAAATTGAGGCATGATGCAAATTCAGAGCATACGCCCTTTGCCTAATTAGGTCAGTGGTAGGATCGTATATTGTTTTGCCATCCTAGTGCCAGTGAGCTGGAGCACCGTTTGCAACTGCAGAGGCAGGTTTTCAGTTGGTTTAGGGCAATAGTATAGCCCAGGAGCTTGAGAGAAGGCAATTTGCCAGGCGCGGCAGGATACGGGGTAGTGCTGAGCGGAGGCTGGCAGTGCTTGTTCTTGTAAGTTTATGTTAATAATTTTGAACATACCTTTTGGTGGCAGCATGAAGCACCACTGAATTGGCTGCTATATGCCTGAGAATGCCTAGTGTAGCATCCAAAGCGCGTACCACAGTTAGTCATGAATGAATTTTAGAAAGGAGCCTGAAACAATTTGTAGGCCCTAGATTTGCATAGTCAGTGGGCCTAATATCAATTTCAGGCAGGGGTCCTGGATGACTAGAGGGATTCCAAGCCATACAGTATGTGGTGCACTTCTGGCATCAAATGAGTACTTGCAAGCTGCATAACACACTGCATCCTTCAGGGTCATTTTTAGTCTGAAAAGTGGGTGCTGCGCAAATGAATTTCTTGACCATGATGTCTTCTTTGTAGTCAAATACAATTACATTGAGAAGTATCCTCCAAATCATGAGTGCGATTAGAGGATCCATGCCATTGACTGTGTATATAAAATCACTTTAAAGCAGTATGGAAAGACATTATGAATTAGCACCCCCTGTTTGGTGTTATGGAAGTACCTATCAGGAACATGGCCATACAAGCTCACCATGCTTTTCTCTCCCTTAGTAGACGAATGCTTCTGGTGTTGGTATGACATTATTCCATCTTCTCCTTGATCAGTAGCAGGAACCCATTTACTTTGAATAGGTTACCACTGTTGTTAAACTTTGGAAAGAGGAATGTCATAAAACGTGTGAAATGTTTATCTGCCAATGTTACCAACATTACTTTGTAGCCTGTTGGACAGACAGAACTTCTGACTTTGCAGTGGTTTAAAATGGATGATATTGGATAGCCACCTGTTATACAACCTGACCAATTTCTAATTCATTGACGCTTCGGGAAAGGAGAATTGGGTGAGGTGTATAGCAGGCGACCTATCCAATGCCTTGCATTTTATAAAAACAAAAAACTGCAGATGCTGGAAATCCAGAACAAAAACAGAATTACCTGGAAAAGCTCAGCAGGTCTGGCAGCATCGGCGGAAAAGAAAAGAGTTGACGTTTTGAGTCCTCATGACCCTTCAACAGAACTGATTGAATGTTAGAAGAGGGGTGAAATATATGCTGGTTTAAGGTAGGGGGGGGTGGGGAGAAGAGAAATGGGGGTGGGGTGGTGTGGTTGTAGGGACAAGCAAGCAGTGATAGGAGCAGATAATCAAAAGATGTCACAGACAATGGAACAAAGAAGTGTTGAAGGTGGTGATATTATCTAAACGAATGTGCTAATTAAGAATGGATGGCAGGGCACTCAAGGTACAGCTCTAGTGGGGCTGGGGTGGAAAGACTAGCCCAGCATGCAAGATTTAAAAATAATGGAAATAGGTGGGAAAAGAAAAATCTATATAAATTATTGGAAAAAACAAAAGGAAGGGGGAAGAAATGAAAAGGGGGTGGGGATGGAGGAGGGAGTTCAAAATCTAAAGTTGTTGAATTCAATATTCAGTCCGGAAGGCTGTAAAGTGCCTAGTCGGAAGATGAGGTGCTGTTCCTCCAGTTTGCGTTGGGCTTCACTGGAACAATGCAGCAAGCCAAGGACAGACATGTGGGCAAGAGAGCAGGGTGAAGTGTTGAAATGGCAAGGACGGGGAGGTTTGGGTCTTTCTTGCGAACAGACCGCAGGTGTTCTGCAAAGCGGTCGCCCAGTTTACGTTTGGTCTCTCCAATGTAGAGGAGACCGCATTGAGAGCAATGAATGCAGTAGACTAAGTTGGGGGAAATACAAGTGAAATGCTGCTTCACTTGAAAGGAGTGTTTGGGCCCTTGGACGGTGAGGAGAGAGGAAGTGAAGGGGCAGGTGTTGCATCTTTTGCGTGGGCATGTGGAGGTGCCATAGGTAGGGGTTGAGGAGTAGGGGGTGATGGAGGAGTGGACCAGGGTGTCCCAGAGGGAACGATCCCTACATGCCCACATATCTGTCCTTGGCTTGCTGCATTCTTCCAGTGAAGCCCAACGCAAACTGGAGGAACAGCACCTCATTTCCGACTAGGCACTTTACAGCCTTCCCGATTGAATATTGAATTCAACAACTTTAGATCTTGAACTCCCTCCTCCATCCCTACCCCTTTCCATTTCTTCCCCCTTCCTTTTGTTTTTTCCAATAATTTATATAGATTTTTCCTTTCCCACCTATTTCCATTATTTTTAAATCTTGTATGCCGGGCTAGTCTTTCCACCCCAGCCCCACTAGAGCTGTACCTTGAGTGCCCTGCCATCGATTCTTAATTAGCACATTCGTTTCGATAATATCACCACCTTCAACACTTCTTTGTTCCATTGTCTGTGACATCTTTTGATTATCTGCTCCTATCACTGCTTGCTTGTCCCTACAACCACACCACCACCCCCCCCACTTCTCTTCACCCCCCCACCTTAAACCAGCATATATTTCACCCCTCTTCTAACATTCAATCAGTTCTGTTGAAGGGTCATGAGGACTCAAAATGTCAACTCTTTTCTTCTCCGCCGATGCTACCAGACCTGCTGAGTTTTTCCAGGTAATTCTGTTTTTGTTTTGGATTTCCAGCATCCGCAGTTTTTTGTTTTTATCTCTGTGTTTAATTGACTGTCACCCCTCTTCAAGAAATGCCTACCTTGAAGAAGTTCTGTTCCTCTCTGCGACAAGATTTCCATATCTCTCTTTTGCCTTGTTCACCTTCATTGCTTTCCATTTCTCTCCTGGTGTTTGACAAGGTGTTTACTAAAACCCGCTTTCACAGCCATATCTCCTTTCTCAGTGACTGTCTCCATCTCCGACTTATATCACGTGGATTTCAACTGAAGTTCCATCCCTCTTGTTTTGAACCCACCCAGGATTACAGGTATCTCTGATACATAAAACGTTTCTCACACTGCTGTTCCCATCACATTCTGAGATCCACACTCAATGCCATGCGCCGCCATATGAACACACTTGACCTCTCCCTCCAGCAGCACCGCCGTACCCTTTTTCAAAGCTGCGTGTGCCCCCAGTTTCATTTTATTCTTCGTCTCATCCGACGCCTCAACAAGAAACTTTTTCTCTTTCACTCAAGTGCTAAGGAACACAAGCTCCAACAACTCATCAACACCAACACCCATCTAGGACCCTCCACCCCTACCTGTCTCTCTGTCCCCACCCCATCTTCCAATCCCAGCCCCGGCCGTGTATTCACTATACCCCCTGACCTTCCCCTCTCCAACACTGAATGTTCAGTGCTCAGCAAAGGACTTAGTTTCATACCTTTACGCCCTCATCTCAATGAATATCGGGCTCGGCACATTGCTGAACTCTTCTTCCGCCATCTTCGTCTCCGTGCTCTCTTCTTTGGGCAGGAGTCCTCTCCCTGTTCAATGGATCCTTTTACCTACCTCCAATATTCTCCCTCCACCTGGACCCCTCCCTCTGGAGTCGTACCTTCTCTTGATCTTTTCATTGAGAACTGTCGGCATGACATTAGTCGTCTCAATTTCTCTGCTCCTCTCACCCATTCTAATCCGTCTCTCTCTGAACTTAATGCAGTCCGTTCTCTCAGGTCCAACCCCAACATTGTCATCAAACCTGCTGACAAGGGTGGTGCTGTTGTTGTCTGGCGCACTGACCTCTACCTCGCAGAGGCTGAGCGTCAACTCACAGACACTTCCTCCTACCTCTCCCTGGACCATGACCCCACCACTGAACATCAAGCCATTGTTTCGGACTGTCACTGACCTTATCTCCTTTGGAGATCTTCCTCCCACAGCTTCCAACCTGATAGTTGCCCAACGTCGGATGGCCCGCTTCTACCTCCTACCCAAAATCCACAAACAGAACTGTCCCGGTAGACCGATCGTGTCAGCCTGTTCCTGCCCCACGGAACTCATTTCTCGTTATCTTGACTCCCTTCTCTCTCCCCTTGTCCAGTCCCTTCCCGTGATTCCTCTGACACCTTATGTCACATCAACAATTTCCAGTTCCCTGGCCCCAACCACTTCCTCTTCACCATGGACGTCCAATCCCTCCATCCCCCATCAGGATGGTCTGAGGGCCCTTAGCTTCTTCCTCGAACAGAGGCCCGAACAATCCCCACCCTCCACTACTCTCCTCCGTCTGGCTGAACTTGTTCTCACACTGAACAATTTCTCCTTTAACTCCTCTCACTTCCTCCAAATAAAAGGTGTGGCTATGGGTACCTGCATGGGCCCCAGCTATGCCTGTCTCTTTATGGAGTATGTGGAACATTCCTTGTTCCAGTCCTACTTTGGCCCCCTCCCACAACTCTTTCTCCGGTACATCGAAGATTACTTCGGTGCTGCTTCATGCTCTCGTCGGGACTTGGGAAAAATTTATTAATTTTGCTTCCAATCTCCACCCCTCCATCATTTTCACATGGTCCATCTCTGACACTTCCCTTCCCTTCCTTGACCTCTCTGTCTCAATTTCTGGTGATAGACTGTCCACCAATATCCATTACAAGCCTACTGACTCCCACAGCTACCTCGACTACAGCTCCTCACACCCCGCTTCCTGTAAAGACTCCATTCCATTCTCTCAGTTCCTTCGCCTCCGTCGCATCTGTTCTGATGATGCTACCTTCAAAAACAGTTCCGCTGACATGTCCTTCTTCTTCCTTAACTGAGGTTTTCCACCCACGGTCGTTGACAGGGCCCTCAACCGTGTCCGGCCCATCTCCCGCGCATCCGCCCTCATGCCTTCTCCTCCCTCCCAGAAGCATGATAGGGTCCCCCTTGTCTTCACTTATCACCCCACCAGCCTCCGCATTCAAAGGATCATCCTCTGCCATTTCCGCCAACTCCAGCATGATGCCACCACCAAACACATCTTCCCTTCACCCCCCCGGCGGCATTCTGTAGGGATCCTTCCCTCCGGGACACCCTGGTCCACTCCTCCATCACCTCCTATTCCTCAACCCCTACCTATGGCACCTCCTCATGCCCACGCAAAAGATGCAACACCTGCCCCTTCACTTCCTCTCTCCTCAACGTCCAAGGGTCCAAACACTCCTTTCAAGTGAAGCAGCATTTCACTTGCATTTCCCCCAACTTAGTCTACTGTATTCGTTGCTCCCAATGCGGTCTCATCTACATTGGAGAGACCAAACGTAAACCGGGTGACCGCTTTGCAGAACACCTGTGGTCTGTCCGCAAGAAAGACCCAAACCTCCCCGTCGCTTGCCATTTCAACACTCCACCCTGCTCTCTTGCCCACATGTCTGTCCTTGGCATGGAGCATTGTTCCAGTGAAGCCCAACGCAAACTGAAGGAACAGCACCTCATCTTCCGACTAGGCACTTTACAGCCTTCTGGGCTAAATATTGAATTCAACAACTTTAGATCTTGAACTCCCTCCTCCATCCCCACCCCCTTTTCATTTCTTCCCCCTTCCTTTTGTTTTTTCCAATAATTTATATAGGTTTTTTTCCCCACCTATTTCTATTATTTTTAAATCTTGTATGCTGGGCTAGTCTTTCCACCCCACCCCACTAGAGCTGTACCTTGAGTGCCCTGCCATCCATTCTTAATTAGCACATTCGTTTAGATAATATCATCACCTTCAACACTTCTTTGTTCCATTGTCTGTGACATCTTTTGATTATCTGCTCCTATCACTGCTTGCTTGTCCCTATAAGTACACCACCCCCCCTCACTTCTCTCCCCCCACCCCACCATCTTAAACCAGCAAATATTTCACCCCTCTTCTAACATTCATTCAGTTCTGTTGAAGGGTCATGAGGACTCGAAACGTCAACTCTTTTCTTCTGCCAGACCTGCTGAGTTTTTCCAGGTAATTCTGTTTTTGCCATGCATTTTATGCTGAAGTTGAACATTTTGCTAATAGCGGTAGAAATTTATCAGTGCCCAGTTTTGAGTGCAAAAACGATGTTATGGCTGCAGTGCTCATCTGAACCTGGAGGGTTGTGTTTGGTCCATTATTGGGTCTTAGACCTCAACAAAATAACCCCTGGGCAAGGTGCTGACACCCATGGCACCTCCATAGGCAATTTGCCTGGCTGGTGGTTTGAATTTTGGTCCAACTGCCTCAGCAATAACAGCCATCAGATATGTGCCAGGATGTGGGGGGTGGGGGGGGGGCTGGGGGAGGATGGCAGAAGAGGTGGTGAATTGCAGTTGGCAGGAGTGCTCCATATGAATTTTTTTAAAATGAAAGTTCATTGACCAAGATTTTATGATAAAGGTAATGGTGAGGTTAGCATGGTTACTCTGTTCACTTTTTAAACATACAACTTACTTTGCAACCAAATTAGATTCATTTATTTGTACTCCATGCTGTCTTAAATCAAAGTGGTGTTGGACTACCCCCTGCAATAAATCACAGTTGTGTCTCTGAAGTGTCTGTGCCCTCACTCCTGATTTGCACTAACTCTAGCATTACAGTAAAATGCAAACTACACACCCTGAAGGTTTTGATGTTGATCATGAGGCTTGCTAGCTCCTCCTAGAACTTGTATGTTCAAATCAGATTTGATTCACTAATTCAGATAAATATGTAGTGAACATGTTGTGCCAGTTCTCACCTAGCAGCTAGGAAAGATCTTATTACTGAAAAGGAGGACATGTTGCCAGAGCTTTGCAACACTTCAGCCAATGGAGTCCACTTGCCAACCAGCAACACCCTTTTCTTCTGTAGTATAAATTGCTGTGATTGTTTGAAATTTGGCATCCTTGTGTTTGTCCCGATGAGTGTGCCATGCCAAGAAAGCATGAAGGAAAAGAAATCTAGAAGAAATTTGTTTTTCTTCCATGTTCTCTTGGTTAAATTCTTTTTTAAAAAATGGACAATTGCTGGGCTGTTAAAATGGCTGCAGCTAGTCACATGCTGGTAGCTCTGTGACATTTTGAGCAGTTCCAATGGACAAGGGTGAATTCATCAACCTCCAGGAATGTGAATTATATTGTATGAACTTTCCAATTAAGCCATCACAAAGGTCTAGTAGACGAGACAACTGCCCCAGCCAGCATTAGACAAAGGCAGAGCTATTTATGACTCCTCATCTCCAACATTTGCTAATAGTTCTACAGTTACCCACTCAAAATGCAATGGGTTTTAATGAGTAGGCCTTGAAGTACATCATAAGCTGAATAGCTTGACCCAAAACCAGCCCTTATAAAGGGGGAAATCAAAAATCAAAAACACTTTTCTGTTTACGGATGGGTGGTGAGAGGAGAAATCAGGGCTCTTTGAAATTGAACCCCTTCATGTGCGTAAAAAGTGCAAGAAGAAAAACTTTGGCAACATGCCTTTTTTCAGCAATATTAAGTATCTTATCATAACAATAAAGGCCTTCATGATTGCTGACTGAACATTTCTACTGTTTTTGATCAAATTTGTTAGATTTGATGTATAAGCCAAGTGTGATGATCAAAATTCATCCTCCTCAACTTGTAAGGATCTGCAACTGTGGAGCAATGCATTCCACATTCTCACAACCTTTGGTATGGAAGTATTTTTGCTGGGACACAACATAAATAGACTTGATATTTTCACACTGTACATTGCACCACTTCCACTTGAATGGAAAATGAGTTGCATCTGCCAATGATCTGGAGAAATATTTACACCTGAATTGTGTGGGTCAGCTCATTTTCTTATCCATTGGTGTAGCAGCAGATGTAAAAGCCTGCTAAGTGTGAATAATATTTCTAATTGCATGAAAGTTAGCACATGGCCTTTATAAAGCCAGCTCTGGCTGAAAGATCGCAGCACAAATGCAAGCTGGGAGTATAGCAGATACATAAGGAGCAATGCTAGGAGTTATTGGGGAGAAGGGATTAAGGTGCTAGTATCAAAGGTAGGCTGTGTTAAACAGAAGAGAAAACCTCAATGATGAGATGTGCTGTGCTGGTCCTTACAGCTATCACTGAGGAGACTTCTAAATTAAGGTCACTATGATGCTCCGCTACACTTGGTTCTGCCCCAGTGCAGCTATGTCTGTCTCTGAAGAATGTAGGCCTTTTTGAATGGCCTACAGAACACTGCAGGCTGCATGCACTGAAGCAAACTGAAAACCTTTCCTGACCTCTTGATGACATTTCTTGCAAAAGCATTTACTTTGGTGTAAAACTCCTCTGAGGCCGTCTGAACCACTTTTAGTAGGATCATTATGCATGGCAGCTTTGCTACCTTAATAACCTTTTGATGTTATAGCCTGACTTGAATCTGCAACAAAATGGAATTAAGCCCCCTCTTCTTGAGTTAATGGCTGATTTAATTTTCCTCCTGTTTCAGATCCAGGTTGCATTTGCACTGACACTATAGTTCTACTGTAAATTAGCCTTTATTTGCAATGTTAATGTACTTTGTAAGTTGTGCATAAATAGCTTTGCTGTGTGTGTGGAAAGGTCAAGACTTGTAAATTATGACTTGCACCAATTTATTTGTCATGAATGAAAGAGCTAGTATGATATAGAAGGTTATGAATTAACTGCGCTAATCAAGAAAATTAATGTCAGCACTTTTATCACTGGCAGCTTATAATCACCAGATATCATCCATGCACACAGCAAAGAGGTCTTTACACCATTTTCTGAAAAGAAAATTAGAGTTTCAAGCAGTACAAAAATCTAATTTCAGACCATTAAAATTCCTGGAGCATGATCTAACATCTGAAGGGAAATGAAAACATGTTTTTTTAATTGTAAGTCTGCACTCATAACTCTGGTCCTGTTTAAAGAGTATGGATATCCAGAACAAGTCCTCCAAAATTTCAAAGTAAATGTCAGAATGTTTTAGAGGTCTGCGGCAGGAAATTGACAATTATGTTATCCTGATGTTCTTGGTGGCCAAGATTAACATAATTTTATTTACAAAATGACAGAACAGGAACAGTCAGTACTAAAGGTCTTCATAAATCAGCAGCTAGTCAGGCTTTTAACTTTGCCTCATTCAGGAGCTCCAGCTCTGCTTCAGTCTAGCAAATTGGATTCTATCTGAGTTTATGGTCTCTCATTTTCCATTTACACCTTTAACTCTTTTGCTGTTACTGTCAGAACAGTAATTGCTACTCTTGGAAAATATCCTTTTACCATGCTAAAAATAGCTCCCAGAAAAGGGAAAAAAAAATCACCCACACTAAGTGAATTGTTGGGCCATTTTACCTCATTGGGATGAGTCGTATTATTCAGTTCAATAATCAGTAAAGCATCACAGGGCTAAATTGGATAGCCCCAAAACTGGGTACAAGTACCCCACTCAATTTCAGAATGATAGAAGCAGCAAGCAACTGTCATGTTGCCTGAAAATTATAATGATTGTGGTGTGCCACAGGGGCTGAAATCATGTGGAGAAAAGTGGAAGGCCTGGAGGAAGCAACAGAAATGGCGCAGTGGACCATGGAAAGTGGACAAAGCTTTTCAAATGCCATGCTGGAAGTCTTGGTGCAGGAAATCAACAAGAGGAGAGAGGTATCTTCCTTCAGGTCAGAAGGCCTCCAGCTAATTGCTGTGAGGGCTGAGTAAGCAGGTTGCCATGGCCAGCCCTATCTAACCCTGTGGACCTGGATGCAGTGCAGCAAAAAGCTTAATGACCTCACATGAGCAGTCAATGTCAGCAAATTCATTCTTATGAGACATGTACCAGCTGCACCACTAGCTCCATTTATCACATGTGCCAACTAACAATTTATATCCACCATGGTTCAAACCTAACACTCACATGCTTCACCTCACCCTCACTCACTTAGCACTGCTGGAAGCTGCACACACACAATTCACAGTTTGCATATGCTGCCAGCTTTTCAACGGTGGGTGGGTACACTGTAGAGACCAATTTTCTCCTAACCTGCCACTCGCCAAAACTATCAGTGCTACGGAACCAAATTTTGCAGCCTACATCTCTCTTTTGTTATCTCAGCAATGATTTCTTATCATCACAACAAATTAATATGCAAAATGTTTCCATCCATGAAAGCTATTATAAAGCAATGTGGGAAATAAAGGATTTCATTCAGACCTATTAGGGATTATTTACTATCAGTTGATATTTCGGATGTGAAATTACCAATGTCCCACATAGTAAACCCAAAATGTTATCAGCCATTTTATGTTTAATTTACTTGGATTGTTAGGAGGTAGGATTGGGGATCGGTTGATGTTGGCGGGGAGGTCCAGGGTGATGATGATTTGGGTGGGATGATGGAAGCAGCTGCAGTGGAGGTTGTCAGGAGAGGCAGTGATCAGGAAGGGCAGTTTGCTTTCATTTACTTTGAAGTTGGGAGGGGCACTCTGCTCATCTGACCTCCATATTCAGGTTCATTAAGGTGAAAATATATCTTGTCAGCCACAGGCAATCCAGAGGTTTGGTTTTGCTCTTGGAAAACCAATTTTGAAGTGGTGGCCTCAAATTTGCATACATAAAGACTTAACAACTAATTCAGGCTTCTATAAACGACACATATTTTTTCCTTTCTCAGTATGGTTGGTGGTGTACCACTAGCTGGAAATGCACACAAACTTTCTGCCTGCCATATTATGGGCTTAGTAGGTCGGTTAGAGCCTCAGTAACCAAATATGGCTGAATGAGAAGTCCAAGTATTTGAGCTCCTCATATCTTGCTCTCTGTTCATCCATACGCTTCATGGCCTTTCCATTGAGTGTTTACTCTGATTCCTTGTTTTTCCTCCTTAAATGTATAACTTCACACTTCTGCACATTAAATTACATTGCTATCTGACTGCCAAATCTCTTAATCCATCCATGTCCTCCTGAAGTCTTGCACCTTGTTTGCCAAAACCCCTATGGTTGTATCATCAATAAATTTTGAGATGGTACACTATATGCCCAACATACATATTTTTTATATATAAAAAGAACAAAATTAAACACCACACTGACCCTGGAGATACAGGGCCTAACCCCTCCCCAATCCAAGCAACACTTTGATTCTATCCCTTTTGTTTCCTTCAGTAAACCAGCTTTCAAACTGCATTGCTACATTTGTATGATATGGCCAAGTTTGTTTAACAAATGAAGGAAGCTGTAGGTTGCAGGAAGATAGTAATGGACTGATTGGGTGGGCAGAAAAGTGTAAATGGAATTCAATTTGGAGATGTGTGAAGTAATCTGTTTGGGGAGGGCAAATGAAGTGAGGGGATACACAATAAATGGTAGGATTTGGGAAGTGTAGAAGGGCAGAGGGACCTTGGAGTGCATGTCCACAGATCTGTGAATGTAGCAGGACAGGTAGATACATACGAACATACGATTAGGAGCAGGAGTAGGACACTCGACCCCTTGAGCCTGGTCCACCTTTCAGTAAGATTATGGCTGATCAGAATGGAACCTCAGCCCCACATTCCTGCCTACTCCTGAAAACCTTTCACCCCCTTGTTAATCAAGAATCTATCTAGCGCTGCCTTAAAAATATTCAAAGACTGCTCTTACTATCTTTTGAGGAAGAGAGCTCCAAAGACTCACCTGACAGAGAAAAAATTTGTCTCACATTGGTTTTATTTTTAAACAGTGACCCCCAGTTCTAGATTCTCCCACAAGAATCCTCTCCACATCCGCCCTGTCAAGACCTCTCAGGACCTTAAAGGTTTCAATTAAGTCGCTTCCTACTCTTCTAAATTCCAGTGGATACAAACCTAACCTGTCCTCATAAGACAATCTGCCCATTCCTGGTATTAGTTTGGTACACCTTCTCTGAACTGCTTAACGCATTTATATCTTTCCTTACTTTACACAATACTCCAGATGTGGTCTCACCAATGCCCTGTACAACTGAAGCATACCTTCCCTACTTTTGTAATCAATTCTCCTCTCAATAAGTGATAACATTCTATTAGCTTTCCTAATTGTCTGCTGTAACTACATACTAATCATTTGTGATTCATGCACTAGGACACCCAGATCTCTCTGAATCTCAGAGCTCTGCAATCTCTCACCATTTAAATAATAAGCTTATTTTTTAATTCTTCCTGTTGGTGGGTTACAGGGGGAGGGTAAAAGGTGGTGGAGCGGGATTGGTAGGAGATGCGAACCATGTTTGCAGCAAGGCAGCTCACCAGCTAGGCAACACCCTTTATGTCCAACTGTGATACAGGTCGGAAGAGGGTTTTCTTAGGTGAGTGGAGTTCCAGGTCAGCGCAACTGGCCAATAAAGGGACACACTAATAATCATGGGGATACTGTTTAAGGGGTATGGTCATTTGAAATCTTCACTGTATGGTGAAGCCCAAATGGCAGCAGGCCTGGCCCAGAGGGCTCTCATAACATTAAGATCCCTGTTAGATGTGGAGCTGCCATTCAGTCTGAGCCATTTGCCAACGGCTGTGGTCAGAGCAAGGGATAAAGGAAGGTGGATGCCTACAAGGGGCCTGCTAGTGAATGGCAGCCAACTTGCCACTGCTAAACTCCGTTCTCCCAGGTAAATGACCCCAACGGGGCCTTTTTATTTTGACAAGGCAAAGGTCTCTCTATAGAGCAGTGGAGGCAAGCAGAATAGTGTGAGAGGGAGGCTTCTTGCACATTACTCTCATCACCCTTGTCAAGGAACAATGTCTCCATGCACAAGCTTGTATTAAGGGGAGGAACACCTATCCTGAGTCCCCCAAGGATGTCCTTCATCTGGAAGGGGTGGAATGCACCTAGCAGCAAGAAGGAATCCAGAAGACTTACAAACAGTGCAAGCAAACATATATTCACAAGTGTCAAAACTATGATTGTACACCTGTGCCACCAGTGTTCATTCAGAACTTCTTAATTTTTCTCACTCTACCACTATGTCTGGGTGCAGCCCTGAAACTGCAGCAGAGATGGATGAGGCAGCCTTCTAACTGCTATACCCTATTGATGCAGATGACTTTGGCAGGCATCCTCTGGAGGTCTGAGGCCTGGAGGGCTTTGGCCTGCGCAGGGTCTCCTACTGTGGGGCAGATGCGCGCTCCTCAGCCTGACAAGCTGGAGCTGATGGGGTCACAGGCAGAGGGGAGTTGGAGCAGCATGACATCCTTGGCAGCAGTGTGTACCATCCACAAGTTGCACTGCAGCAACTCACCAAGGCTCCTTTGAAAGCACCTCCCAAACTGGCGACCTCTCCCACCTAGAAGGGCAAGGGCAGCAGATAGATGGGAACACCACCACTTAGAAGTTCCCTTCCAAGCCACGCACCAACCTGACTTTGAAATATATTACTATTTCTTCACTGTCGCTGGAACTCCCCCTAACATCACTGTGGGTGTACCTATACCACAGGGACTGCAGCGGTTCAAAAAGGCAGCTCACCACCACCTACTCAAGGGCAATTAGGGATGGGCAATAAATGCTGTCCTAGCCAGCGATGCCCACATCCTGTAAAGATGATTTTCAAAAAGGCGGCCTGAGTGGATGGCCCTGGGGTGTCTGGCTGATGTTCCTGCACCCTCTGGGTGTCTGAGGGCCCCTCCCGGACTCCGAGAGGAAAGGGCACATGGAGGAAGGTTGAGTTGCCCTGTCCCCCCATTGCCTAGCTATTGCTGAAAAACACCCATGGCTAGAGTGGTAGAGTGCAAATCTGGCAGAAACTGCTGGACCTGGGACCCAAGGCAGCCACCACCCATCCCATTTGAGGCGTTGACATGCCAGAGACATGATATCAGAGAGCACGCGGACAGGCTCCTCCATCTCTCATGCCCTCTGTTGAGGGCCTCTAACACCTTTTTAAAATTCAATTATGGGATGTGGGTGTCAGTGGCTAGGCCAGCATTTATTGCCCATCCCTAATTGACCTCGAGAAGGTGTTGGTGAGCTGCCTTCTTGCAGTGCATGTTGTGTGGGTACACCAAGTGCTGTTATGGAGGAAACTCCAGGGTTTCGACCCAGCTACAGTGAAGGAACGACAATATGCTCCCAAGTCAAGATGGTGTGTGGCTTGGAGGGGAACTTCTAGGTGGTGATGGTCCCATGTGTCTGTTGTCCTTGTTCTTCCAGATAATAGTAATCGTGGGTTTGGAAGGTGCTAAGGAGCCTGATGCCTCCCCTAGTCTCTTTGCATCTCCTGCATGTGTCCTAGGGCCAATTGCCGGGGCTTGTCATCTGACCCGGATTTCGCAGGGACCTGTTCACCAGCAGTCCTCCAAGTGCCAGTGACCTTGACTGTCACTGCTCCTGCCTGTGGTGGACATTTCTCAGTGGAGAGACCACCAGTGAGTGACCCCGAGCCTACTCCAGAACTATGACCCAACAATGTGTGTCTCTGCACTAGTGGGGGGTGTAGGTGAACACTGCGATGGCTCTACAGGTGTGAAATACTCTTCTTCCTCCTCTGAGGTGGCCTGGGGACTGGAGATTTCTTCTGTGGAGGACACTGGTCTTCCCTTCTTCTTGCTAGCTATTGGAATGGAGAAGAGAGAGAAAGAGAGAATGAGTGACTGCCTAGGCTGGCTCAAACATTACAAACACCACTCATATTCATTTTCTGAAGGTCTCTGCAAATGGATGCTTCCTCAGCGAGTTGTTGGGAGAGGCTGACATTGCCCTTGGAGAAGGCATGGTTTGCATCCTCCCCTGCCAGCTTGGTAACTTCCTGCTCAAATTGTGTGAGGTTTCTGAGCTCTGGCATGGATTGAGTGTGAGCACGTCAGAGGTTGTAAATTCTGTGGCGAGTAACTCACCTCCTGAGTCCCCAAAGCCTGTCTGCCATCTACAAGTTAGAAGTCAGGAGTATGATAGAATACTCCCCACTCTCCTGGACCAGTGCAGCTCCAATAACACTCAAGAAGCTTGACACTATCCAGGACAAAGCAGCCCACTTGGTTGGTACGCCGTCCACAACCTTCAACATCCGCTCCCTCCACTCCCGACACACAACGGCAGCAGTGTGTGCCATCTACAAGATGCACTGCAGCAACTCAGCAAGACTCCTTTGATAGCACCTTCCAAACTTGCTACTTCTCTCACCTAGAAAGACAAGGGCAGCAGGCTCATGGGAACACCACCACCTACAATTTCCCCTCCAAGCAACACACCATCCTGACTTGGAAATATATCACTGTCCCTTCATGGTTGCTGGTTCGAGATTCTGGAAGTCCCTCCCTAACAGCACTGTGGGTGTATCCACATCATATGGACTGCAGCAATTCAAGAAGGCAGCTCCCCAGCACCTTCTCAAGCGTAATTAGGGATGGGCAACATAAGTGTTGGCCTGGCCTGTAACACCCACGTCCCATGACAGCATAACAAAAGATCAGTCCTGGTGTGAGTTTGGAGTTGGTAGAAGGTTCACTTACCCTAGTGGAGTGTATGAGATCATTCATCCATTTCCTGCACTGCACGGTGGTCCTCCTTTGGACGCGGGGGGCACTAACCACCCTGGAGACCTCCTCCTTGGCTGCTGTGGTCAGACAGGAAGGTCTCCTGTTCCCATCCCTTAGAAAGATGACCTTTCACTTTTCCTCGACCGCCTGGAGGGGATTCTCCAGTGGGACACCGCTGAACCGTGTGGCCAGATATTGCGGTTTTTTCATAGGCATTCTTTGCTGGAAATCGGAAGGTCCTGGTGTGGTGATTGAATGGCTGCCTTTTAAATATGGTGCCCGGACATGTCGGCAGTGTGGGTGACTCCCTGCTTGCCCTGCTACATGATCCTCACAGCTGCATAATTAATCAACCGAACAGTGCAAGATTTGACATGCTGATTCGTCCGCTCTCCAGCGGGAAGTCACTGACTTCCCGCTCCCATCACCGGACTTAGTCCTGGAGTGGAAAATTCCACCGAAGGTCTCTAACATCCTCCCTGCAACGCCTTACCTCCCGCCTCAGATTCTCCCCAGAGGCCTCCAACCACACCATCCTCAGAATCCTCTGAGAATCTCCTCCCCCACAGCCTCTGATCCCCACCCGAGGCCTCCGATCTTCCCCTTTAGCCCCTTCCAGAGGCCTCTGAAGCTTACCCAAGGTATTGTTAGGGCGTAGAGATAGTTTAAGTAATTTATATTCATATTTGTGGGTATTAGGAATGAGTTTTAGCTTTATGTTTAAGTTAGATTTTTTTTTTGTATCTCTGTGTCAAGAAAGGTCAAATTGACTTTTAGTTTCACTTTAAAAAGGTGCCTGCATTTGTAATGACAGTTTTATGACTTAAGCTAAGTTAAGCAAGCAACAGTAGAGGAAAAATGGTGCTGTTGCCTAGTAACAGGGGTCCAGAGAGGCAGGTCCCTCAACAGACACACATACACACACACAAATATATAGAAAAGCTAGAAACAGCAGTTTGATTTAGAAGCTGTTGAGTTCAGTTGGTTTTGAAAGGAGCTTCCAGGAGAAACTGAGCAAAAGGGACAGATAACAGTCCCAAGCTAAAGAAAAGACCCCCGAATCCAGGGGAGTGAAACAGGGGAAAGTCCCAAGCAGACCTTCTAGTCAAAGTGAGGACAGGAACATGGGAAAAGTCTTGCTAAGTGAAGTTAAGAGTGAGGGGCAGAGAGAAAGGCTCCAAGCTTCAGAATTAAAGAGACAAAAGCTGCAGAAAGCAGATTTAAAGTGAGAACATCTTGCAAGATGCAGGAAGGTCCACAGGGACAATTGAAGGTCTGTAACTCTTTGATATGGGCAAGTGAAGCTTTGGTATTGTTGTCGGCTGAGTTGGTGAGAGAGAGTGCATGGAAGACAGCTTGAATGCTTGTGGTGACCAAGGGAAGAGGAACATCGGAAGGAGAGTTCGAAACCCTGGAGGTGAATCCTTGTGGAAGGTGTCTGAGAGAAAGCTTCAGTTTGGGAAAAGATTCCAAGGCAAGGTCTTGGAGAGTGGAGATTGGAAACCCTCGTGTGAAAGGCGGAGTGTAGTGAAACTGGTTGGCTCACGGTGTCTGCGTGAACAGATTCATAGAAGTCATCTGATGAACTGGGGGAGTTGAGGAGAGATCCATAGCATCTGATTGAGGTGGCATCTGTCACTTGGTTTCAGTGGTGGGTCTGACCAGAGGGTGCCTATTGTTTTACATGGATTGTGTACTTACTGTGAACATTAGAGTATAAGATAACTTTTGCAACTTGTGTTATCCTTACAAATCTGTAGATATCTGTAAAGGTACAGATGTGGGTGAAGGAGTATTATAAAAAAGTTCACCTTTTCTTGTTAAATAAATGTTTTATTATTTTGTTAGAAGTTCATCAGATGACTTCTGTGACTCTGTTCGGTAACTACTTTCCACGTATCTAAACAAATAAATTAAAAGTTAGGATCTATCAAGCTGGGTTCCACTCTGGGATAGGCTTGTCCACAGGTAACCTCAGCTGGGATCATAACAGTATCCAACACTACCCCTAACCCCAAGGTTTCTTGTAGCTTCCTGATGTCTCCCGCCCTCTCCGAGGTCTCCGATCCCCACCTCCCCCCAAGGGCCCTGAGCCTTCAGGCCTCTGACACGCCTCAGGATTGGATCTTCCTGGAATTGATCTCTCCTGGGATTGATCTCCCCCTCAATTCTGATCATAACCCCCCCTCCCTGATTTACAATGCTATTTCAGTAGACAAAAGTTTGCTGCACTATTAACCATAAGGCAAGGAAATACTTATTAGCTACTAATTTACTTCAGTCTGCAGCTTTGGCTTTTAAAGGCTCACTGTAGACACCTTCTGATTTGAGCAACAGAGGGCAGACTAGATTCACAGTCTGTTAGATTGAAAGAAACTTTCAATTATGATTGCTGTAGAATGTTTTCAGCTTATCTAATGTTGTTTAATGAGATAGGATCAAGTACATAGAGTTAAAGCACATAGATCATAATTGTTAATATAATAAGCAGGTATTGTTTTGCACAACTGCAAATCTTGATTAGAACTGTCAAAAGTGAATATTAATCAGCGAAAAAACAATTAAGGTCAGAAGCACTGTAAGCTGTGCTTAGCGGAGGATGGCCCTCAATCCCCAATAGGGCTATTCTCCATAGTTCAACCTCCTGCAGAAGGGCCTCTGACTCTTTTGCATTAAAGGGAGAAGTGTTGCGTACATGTTTCTATTCTGTCTTTATGAATAATCATTTGACTTTTCCCTGTCACCCCTTCAGCTTCCCCTTTAATGGCAATCAGCAGCCCTTTAAGTCAACCGCCTTATCAGATTTTGCACTCACCACGAGTTCCCTGGGCAAACCTTTGCACTGCATACAGCCTATACAAAATAGAGGGCAGGTTTTAAAACCCCAAATTAGTTAAGGCCCAACCTCTGTGTCATTGAAACAGGTGTGCCTCCGCATTGGGCAAGCTCAACCTCAGTGTTCCTTGTCTCACACTATTGGGATTTATGTGTCTCATTTTACGCAACAGTGGCTAAAAGCTGTCAATAGTTATGATTACTGGTTTATTTTTTCAATGGTGGCTTTTGCTGACTGCTGATGAGTGGTTTTCATATAGCAACACAACATTTTCATATATAAATATGTGATGCCTGAAATGTGATCCTTGATGTTTGATGGAAAAAACATACTGAAATAAGATTTGCATCTGTCATATATCTATCACACTGTAGACAACTTGAATAACACCACAGGAGATGAGCTATATTTCATAAAAGATAAGTATGATAAATAAAAGTGTATTTAAAGAAAATGGATCTCTGCAAGCAATCATTAGATAGCCGATGTCTTCTAATATGCAGCACTGTAGGGGAAAATGACTCTATGCAAATCCAACAACATTTTAATGGCTGAAGAACACTTCTGATGTAAAATGACATTTCAATTTAAGGTCAGAAGTGTGAGAGTTAGCATGTGTGTTTAGAATGATACAGCATAGATGGAGGTCATTCTGCCTATTGTGCCTGTCCCTGGCCTGTAAGAATCTCATCAATGTTAATATGTATTTGTTGGTATATAAAGAACTACATTTACAATCTAAAATAGAAAAATGTGGAAAAAATAACAAAAATACAAGTATGTAAATGAAAGAGTGCGATTGGAAGATTAGAAAAAAGCAAAATATGGGCTTTTTACTCAGAGTGAAAATATATTAACCAGACATGTTGTACCGTTCATTGCGTTTACATCTTGTATTGGAAGCTAATGACAAAAGTCATATCATGTTGCTGCAATTCTAAAAGTACTCTGTATCCTTTGGATGATTGCATTTTCAAGCAGTCAATTGGTGCTAAAAAGAAAGTTAAAAAAACCTGTAATTGTTATTGGAATCACTTCTTTCTCCCTTCTAATTTTAGATGGTGATAACCATCACATCCTTTTGGTAGTGAGGCAAGACACCACCTCCCCAAACGGTTCTGAGCACTCTCTGTAACTGGTCAGTTAGGACAAGATAGTTGCATGTGTAATTCTCTGTAGGGATCCCATCTGATCTTGGCACCTTCTCAGTCTTTGTCACACTGATGAAGTCACTAACCTTGGCAATTGTAGAGATCTCATCCATGTTACTGCATTTTGGCTTTTGTGCAATTTTGTCAAAGACTCATCCATAATCAATAATAATTCATCTACTAGCAGGGAGCCACAATACATTTGCAGTCAAATTTGTTTCTTTATTTCAACAGTACTTATTTAAATACAGGAATGATAGTTATTCTTTTACCAAAGGCTTTAACAGAAGCAAAATGTCACACTGCTGAAAAGCTACATAAAACTGTCCATGTATAAAAAGAGCCTAAGAATATAAATATGAACTTTGTCAAGAGTCTGGTCTTGTGACTTGTTTATAGTCATAGAATAAGAGAGTTTAAGTAGGAACTGTTTTCTCATGAGTTGAAAGGGCAGGTTCACATCTGATGGGCTCAATATTATTTAATGAAGAAACACTCTATTTCCTTGAAATCTGCCTGCTACAATTTCAGCATCTGTCATCAAAGAAAACAGCTTCCGAACTATCAGTCTTGTTCCATGATTAGATCTATTTTTAGGATTGGTGTTTTATGACAACATTATAACTGCTCCTGCCTTAAGTTTAACTTTGTGCAGTTTCATGCCCATTGGAGTTAGACTGTGTTAGAAATTCTGGAGTCTAGGGACTGTTACCATCTTCTTTATCTATAGAACCAACATTGATGTCTTCTTTTAATTCACCTGACAGCTTTTCTAAAGCTGTTTCATTCGCATCTAACGAATCTTCATTTTAAGCACAAAGAGTAGCTTTTGAATACGAAGTTGTATCAAATAATTGTACTGTCATTTTGCTACACTTAACCAATTCCCATCATCTCATCCTCTCCCTCCAAAGCCATCCCCATTCCACTCTTGACATCCCCATGGGTAGAATTTTCAGTTTGACATGCAGGGGACGGGCCCTGCACTTCCGCACGTAAAATGACGCGTGGTGATGTCGGGTGAGCACCCTGACGTTGCTGCGCCACATCGTGATATGTTGCTGGGCAGGCACGCCATGAAGTCCGACGTGCACCTGCCATTAATTGACGGACCAGTTGAGGCCCTTTAGTCTTCAATTGACAGCGATTTTTAGGCGCCCGTGCGATCTTCAGGTCGGCACGCGGGCATAACGAGCAGGCGGGTAAGAGACTTTTCTATGAATCTCGTCCACGGGCAGGATAAGAGGGCTCAGTGGGGTCGTCAATCTGCTTTGTGGAGTATTTATTGGAGAAAGTATTTTAAACTTGCCTGTGTAGTCTGCAGTAGTTCAGAACGCATTCCTGCAGCTTTGTGTACTTTGAACCTTCAAGTCAGCACTCTGCAGTCAGGTGTCTTTAACGGGCCTGCAGCTTTCTGGAAGCCTTCCCTTAGCCTGGGTATGGGATCTGACATGTCCACTGGAGGCAGTTCCTCTGAGGAGGAAGGGAGGGCTCGAAGGAGGAGGAGGCCAGGCGTGCACATTTAGCCTCCAGGGGAGCCACCTTTGGGAGTACAGGTGCAGTAACAGGGGGCGCAAGACCAAGAGGTAGTCCAAGGTGGAAGGGGCCGCAAAAGATTACACTATCCTGCTGCCAGGGTATACAGGTGGGGAAGCAGCTACCTCAATATTTCTGAGGTGCAGTGCCGAAGGAGGTTCTGACTGTCAAGGGAGGCAGTCAACTATATCTCTCAGATGATTGGCCCTGAGATCTCCCCTAACTATGTGGATGGACAACCATGCCAGTAGCTCTGAAGGTCACAGCTGCCCTCAACTTCTTTCCAGGGCTCGGTGGGTGATCTTTGCGGTGTCTCCCAATCAGCTGTCCACACTTGTGTCAAGCAGATTACAGACGTGTATTGACCTTCATCCACTTCTGCTGGGACCATGCAAGCCAGGCACAGCGAGCCAGAGACTTCGCGGCCATTGCTGGCTTCCCCCACATCCAGGGCGCAATAGACTGCACACATCTGGCCATCAAGGCACTAACAGGTGAGCCCAGTGCCTTTGTCAACAGGAAGGGCTTCCACTCTATGAACGTGCAGATAGTGTGTGCTCACAGGATGCTGATTTTACAAGTCTGTGCAAGGTACCCAGGCAGCTCCCACGACAATTACATCCTCAGACACTCCCAGGTGCCGGGGCTCTTCAGTGCTCCAACCCGGCTTGATGTATGGCTGCTGGGTGACAAGGGCTATCCCCTCAGAAGGTTGATGATGCCTCTCCACCATCCAATATCAGAAGCTGAGCAGTGGTACAATAGGAGCCACGCCTGCACAAGGGCTGTGGTGGAGAGAGCCATCGGTCTTCTCAAGATGCGTTTCCGATGCCTGGACCACTCAGGGGCGCACTCCAGTACCCCCAGATCGTGTGTTGGTAATAGTGGTTCCATGCTGCGCTCTACTCAATCTTGTGCTGGAAAGGGGAGAAGCAGTGGACGATGAAGACATCAATGAAGTGTCTGCAGCTGCACACGATGAGTCCAGCACTGATTCTGAGGATGAGCATGCACAGGGGAATGCTGAGGGGATAGATGCTGACCCAGGACTACACCAAGTAGGCAGGGATACCCGGGAGACTTTAATCCAGTGAACCTTCAGCTAGCACACCACAAATGGATCAGCAGGACCAGCCTTGCCTGGCACATCCATATTCAGCACCTAAGTGCAAAATCTGCCAGGTCACCAGCAGGAACTAAGGGCCTTGGACATACATTTGAATGTCCAAATAAACACTCATGACATTTTTCTTAAACATACACATGCAGAACAAACGAGCCACCCTCAGCCATGGTCACACATCTGAATTTTAATTTTAACTTCAGATGTTCTCCCAATTGCAAAACATTACTGTAAGCAAGCAAAAATAAATTATGAAGACCTAATCTCGGGCCAGCACAAAAGCACCAGTGAGCAACCTGCAGTGTGCCTAATGTGCCTTACATTTCCATTTGCAGGTGCTACGTCTTGGTGCTGCCCCATCACTCAGAGTGGCATCTGAGACAGCCTGCTGACTCTGCTGTCCTGTTGGCCTCGGTGACCTTGGCGGTCGTCCTCTGGCCCGTGGAGCCTGTGTTGGCCCCACCTGGGAGGTAGCTGTCAGTTCCACAGCTGGCATCTCCCCAGTCGTTGCAGCCTCACCGGATGAAACGGTCACTGTGAGAGGGGCGGATGAGCTAGTGCCCTCATCCAGAGCAGGGTGAGAGGAGCCCACCGATATGATAGGCAGCTGCTGCGCCGATGTGAGGCCGCCTTGGATCTCCCTGCCCACCGTGGATGGATGGGCAATGAGCTGGGAAGCTTGAAGTCCTCACCATCTCCCACATTGTCACTGACCAGCTGTGGCCACTGGCGCTGTGAGGGCTTGCAGGTCCGAACGTAACCCCAGGAGGACCTGATTGTTCTCCTGGAGGCGCCTCTCCATGAGAGTCGCCACTCTCTCCATGGATGAAGCATGGCGCTCTGCCCTGAGGCTCATTGCATCAGTGATGCTCCACATGGACTCCTCCACCACAGACACCATGTGAAGCACAGCCTCATGTATCACACCCAGATGCTCCCGCACACCCGGCTGCATTTCCTGCAGCTGCTGTGTCGCGGACGACTCCAGAGGCACATCATCAGGCACTGACTGAGCATGTGCTTGATCCCCTGCAGTCCTCCAACTGCTGGCGCCATTGGCACTCTCTGTCTCTGCCAGCTCCTCCTGCAAATATGAAGCGCCCTCACCGCTGTGCCCCGAGAAACTAGCTGATGTTCCAATGCCCACCAAGTGCTATATCTGTGCTGGTGCTTGCCTCGCAGAAATGGTGTGACACAGGTGACAGTCGAGGGCCCTCAGGTGTGAGACGGAGCATCTGCAGCTCCTCCTGCCAGCCATGCTCTGATGATGCAGAAATGAACAACAAGGACAGTGGATCAGTTAGCGTTCACACAGTGACACACTTCATCCCTTTCCCCCTGGCTCATTATGCGCTCAACCTTCCAGAACCAATGGACATGAACATTGGTGGGGTGGTAAATAGTGAGGAGGATAGCCTTACATTACAGGAGGATATAGATGGCCTGGTCAGATGGGCTGATGAATGCCAAATAGAATTTAATGTGGATAAGTGTGAGGTGATGCACTTGGGTAGGACAAACAAGGCACAGGAATACACGGTGAATGGTAGGACCCTGAGAAGTAACGAGGATCACAGGGACCTTGGTGTGCATGTCGACTGGTCCCTTAAGCTAATGAGGCAGGTTCATAAGGTGTTTAAGAAGACATATGCCTTATTTGCCTTTATTAGCCAAGGTATAGAATATAGGAGCAGAGAGGCAATGTTCCAACTGCAGAAACCGCTGCTTAGGCAACAGCTATAGTTCTGCGTGCAATTCTGAAATGCGCTTTCTGGGAGGGATGTGATTGCAGTGGAGAGAGTGCAGAGGACGTTTACCAGGATGTTGGCTGGCCTGGAGAGTTTCACTTATGAGGCGAGATTGCATAGACTGGGTTATTTCCCCGAAGCAGAGGAGATTGAGGGGGGGACATGATTGAGGTGTATAAGCTTATGAGGGGCATAGATAGGGTCAACAGAAAGGAACTTTTCCCCTTGGCAGAGGGCAGCAAGGCATTCATCTGAAAAGCAAGGGGTGCATTGGCCTCCCGTTGGCCTACCTTGCAGCCTGCCATGCTCCTGTGGCAGACCCTGCAGCCTGGCCTGCTCTTCTGCCCTTCCCTCCAGCCTGGTATGCTCAGCTGACGCCCTGTGGTGCGCCCTCGAATTGGCCATTGTCACCAGCCTACAGGAGGCTGCCAGGCCTTCTTTTGAACAGACTGCCAGGCCGCCATTGGACCCAGCGGTCTGTGCACGCCCACTGCCACTGCACACTCCCGCTATCCACGTGAGTCAGCAAATACTCTGGGCAGGTCTTAATTGGCCTGCCCGTGTAAAATGGCGGCGCAAACCCAATTGTGGGCGCCGATTGGTTCCGCGACCGCACCTACTCTCCCAGCCCTCCACAACGGAAAATTCTGCCCCATATCACCCTCTTCAATCCCATCTCATCCCTCACAGAAACAGTCTCTCCAGCCAGGTTAACTGTTCTCCAGTTTCTTTTATCTTCCGCAGTTTTTGTTCTCCACCAACAACCACCTCACTGCACCCCCCCCCCCACCCCCCCCGCCAACCACCCCACTGTCACCACCACCAAACATTGACACTGGCACATGCATCACGCAATTCGCTCCTCTACACGCCCCACGTGACTCCATGTGCGCCAGCCACTGCCCAACCAATCAACCCACATTCCCCTTAAACTGACCAAACAAAATAGTCCAGACAGATAAATATTATTTTTATTACAGATTTGTTTGATAATTCATAAAAGTGCTTGTATCAACTTTGCATGGTTTATGCCTTTCCAGAGGCAAACATGGTATACCATTTACACTCAGCAGAGATACAGTGTTGATATGCAATCTGCTTTCAGTGATATTTGCTTATGGTGAATGTAATGCTTAAGTCACAAATTCCAAAATCAATGTATATTAAATCTGTATATTTTCTTACTTAGTCAGTGTCAGTACAAGTCAATTGCACTGATCAGTCTCTCCCAGAATCTCCACTGTTTTGATTTTGATATTGGCTCTCATTTTCTAATAACATCTGTGAGCAGTGATATTTCACAACTGGGCTGTGCTGTTCGGTGCTTATTGACACTTTAAACAGCTGATAAACCAGCCAATAATCTCAGCCCCAGGGCTTTGCTGCAGGAGTTCTCAGAGCAGGGCCTAAGGCCCAAAATTGTTTCATTAGTGACTTTCCTTCCAACGTTGGGTCAGAAGTGGGAACATTTGCTGATGATTGCACTGTGTTGTTCCATTTGCAACTCCTCAGGTAATGAAACAGTCCATCTCCAAATGCAGCAGGGCCTAAACAACATTCAGGCTTGAGCAGGCAAGTAACCATATGTGCCATACAATTGCCAGTCAATGACCATCTGTAAGCAGTGAGAATCTAACCATGCTCCCTTGACATTCACAGGCATTACCATCACTGAATTCCCCCATTGACCAGAAACTTAACTGAATCAACCACATAAATACTGGGTATTTTGCAGTGAGTGACTCACTCCTGACTGTCCAAAGCCTTTCCAACATCCACAGAGCACAATCAATAGGTGATGGAATGCTCAACACTTAACTAAATGAGTGCAGGTACAATATCATTCAAGAGACTCAACACCATCTAGAACAAAGCAGCCCAGCTTGATTAGCACACCCTCCACCAACAATTTGCAGTCGCAGTAGTGTGTACCATTTATAAGATGCACTGCAGCAACACACCAAGGCTCCTTCAACAGCATCTTCCAATCCTACGACCTCTCCCACCTAGAGGAACAAGGACAGCAGATGCGTGGGAACGCCAACACCTACAAGTTACCCTCCAAGTCACACACCATCCTGATTTGGAACAACAGGCTGAATTTTCCCAGTCTTTTGGAGATGGTCTGGGAGGTGGGAGGGCTGGCAATATGATGGGAAGGCACTGGGAGAGGAGACCAACATCTTCCTACCACCATGGCATATTGCCAGTGGCCAGACCATGAGCAGCATGGCTGTCTGTCAGGTGGCCAATTGAGCCACTTAAATGCTCAATGAAAGGCAACTTTCCATCCCCGCAGAGATTTTGTCCACTTCAGCAGGGCCTATCACGAGGCCTCCCTGTGGGCTCCCAAGGAGAGAGCAGGCCCTCCTTGACAGGGGCTGATTGAACCATGAAGGCTCCCCTTGCACCTAACTTGCTGCCAGTGCACCACAGCTCCTCCTCCCTCACCTCCCACCCACCCCGCCTTGCTTCCCCCCCACCTCGCCTCCCACCCACCCCCCCTCGCCTCCCCCCACCCCACCTCGCCCCAACAAAACTATTCGCTGGGGCCTGCCTGCCTGGCCCCGTCTTTCCCAAATAACCAGTCTTCAAAGCTATCATTTCATTGAGATGTCCTCATCCCAGTGCTGCAGCCTCAGTAGTGACTAGAGGTGACATTGCCGAGGCTGCTGAGCTGCCGGCCCTCTGATTGGTCCAGTATCTCTTAGGGGGCAGGTTACCATCCTGGGCAGCAACCTTTTAATTGACTGCCACCAGCAAAATATTGTCCTAGAGTCACAATGTCTGTTGGAGTGGAGTTGGTTCTTACTTTCAGAGCCATCGGTGGGATTTACCCATGCATGGAAAAGTTCAGCTCTATATTGTTATTTCTTCACTGTCACTTTGTCAAAAATCTGGAACTTCCTTCCTGATAGCACAGTGGGTTTACCTAAACCACACAGATTGGAGCGGCTCAAGAAGGTAGCTTGCCATTAAGCACTCAAAGGCAATTAGGGATAGGCAATAACACTGACAAACAAATAACAATAAAAAGCTGCTCACATTTTTCTTCCATCATCTTTTCTTAATACTTTACCAGAGCTTTTTCATAGAAGTTGCCCTTAATATTAGTGATTTTATTATCAGCTGTCCTTATATCAACTGGCCTGAATATTAAATATTAGCTGCACGAAAAATCATTGCTTTTAATATCCACTGTCCTTAATATTGCAGCTTTTATATAATTTGGCCTTAATATCAGTGTTATTAATATCAATTGTTCCTAACATTACAACGTTTATATCAGTGATTTATTTTGTTGCATTCATTTAGCCCCAGACCAACACTTGAAGTAAAATTTTGCTCAGTGTCAATTTGGTATATGTAAGGATTATCCAAATCAATCACTGCACCAGGATTCTTCTCAAGTTAGGATAACATCTCCTTTATACAGGCCATTTAGATTGTTCAGGTTGATTTAGTGTTACACGTCATCCGATTTTTTGTTTTGTTCTACCAATGTTGTTTTCATTTCTAAACTTAGCTGGACCAGTACACTCAATTAGAGAAGGGGGATAAAAAAGAAAGTTAGGCTTTGTAAACAGAATACCCTGTGTGATGGACAGAGTTGATGTATTTTATTGTTGTCTGTAATCATAATGTTTTAATGTGTAAGGTTAATGTGTTTTCTTACCCTCAGAGTGGTTTGTCCCAATTTAAATTATTGCAGTAACAAGCTTCTGTGCATCTGAAAATAGAGATTATTTAATAGCACACACTTGCCCTACGAGTTTAAACATGAGATCTTATACGCACTATCATGCACAAAATGATTAGTTACAGATTTTGAGTTATTTCAGTCTCTTTCGTAGCATGTCTGTAGCTACTTGGATTATTTGATACTTTAGTTGGAGTGATCTTATAAAAATAAAAGATTCTCAGTAAGCTGTGTGGCTTCTTGCAGTTGAATTACCAGGAGGCCACCTCTCATGTGAAATTGAAGTTGGAACAGGTTGGGGGACATTCCTTCTCCTACTTTCAAAGCTGTATATTACCTTGGCTGTGTTGTTGTCTTGCAGCTGGTTCAATGGCTTAAATGGTATTTCTGATGTTATCTGTCTTAGAGCAGCTTCTGCTGTTACATTTTTAAATGCAGGTAACAAACATGGCTGCCTTACCCATGTGACCTGTGACAAGTCCAAATTCCTTTTCCAAATAAGTTTGATGTCTCTATTGTCCATGGTCCGTTCTGTTTATGGTGCATCCTTAACAAAGGGATGTATGAATTTCACAAGAGGCTGTGATTGTCTTTCTGTGATTAGGTATTTGCTCGAGTTTCAGGACTGTCTGGAGCTGCATACAGCCAAGTCAGATGATAAGCCACAGCCATCTTAAACAATTTTTGGTGTCTACTTTTAAAAATATAGCTTAAAATTTATAATATCTTCATGCCTATACTGGGCATGTCACCCTATAGCAATAAAGCAGAACTTCATTGAATTGAACTGTGGTCTCTTGTTAAATTTTTCCAATTTATATCCAACTCCTGAAACAATACAGCATTTCATAAAGATGTGACTTTTTAAATGTGATTTAAATGTGAATGTCAGCCATAATGCAAAATAACTTATATTGTATAGCTATGTATCTATATTCATTCATAAAGCTGAAAAATAGATTAACTGCTCATACAGAAACAATTTTCTAATTCAAAAGGAGCCTAAAATTGTAAAGCTAACTTTTGAAAATACAGGGAATAAATTGTGACAGAGCTATATTGTCTTGATGAAAGAGATAGCAACAATACTGACCTTTAATTAACAGTGGTCACTGAGGCTTTTCTATATTCGTCGGTGCATGTCAAAATCCACCAGTGATTTTCCAATTCTAACACTATTTAATTTGATGTTCTACTTATGGATTTATCTTTTAGCATTTTAGTATTAAACTAAAACATTCATCACCATTTCTTTTGAGTAGATTTGTTATGGAATCATTTGCTGTCAGAACCATATTGGTAATTATCCAGTATGCATTTAAAGAAGGAACTTGAATATACATAGCCTCTTATCATGTCTTTCAAAATGTCCCAAAGTCTTCCACATTTAATAAATCACTTTTGTAGTCACTGTTGCTTGTTTGGGCATAAATGTCAACCAATTTCCACAGTGCAAAGTTACAAAAATAGTAAATAAGATAAATGATCTAAAAACAAAAAAACTGCGGATGCTGGAAATCCAAAACAAAAACAAAAACAGAATTACCTGGAAAAACTCAGCAGGTCTGGCAGCATCGGCGGAGAAGAAAAGAGTTGACGTTTCGAGTCCTCATGACCCTTCGACAGAACTTGAGTTCGAGTCCAAGAAAGAGTTGAAATATAAGCTGGTTTAAGGTGTGTGTGTGGGGGGCGGAGAGAGAGAGAGAGAGAGAGGTGGAGGGGGGTGGTGTGGTTGTAGGGACAAACAAGCAGTGATAGAAGCAGATCATCAAAAGATGTCAACAACAATAGTACAAAAGAACACATAGGTGTTAAAGTTAAAGTTGGTGATATTATCTAAACGAATGTGCTAATTAAGAATGGATGGTAGGGTACTCAAGGTATAGCTGTAGTGGGGGTGTTTTTTTTAAAAATAATGGAAATAGGTGGGAAAAGGAAAAGGATAAATGATCTGTTCACCCGAAGGAGGAATATTGATCAGGTCACCAAGAGGATTCCCTGCTTTCCTTCAAATAGTGTGCACTTCTCCAATCCACAACTTCTGCCTTGTTGTCACCAGCCTGATTATAACATCTTATCTGCTCAAACACCAGCTACACACTTGGGAGGAAATAATTACTTAGAATGGTTTTCATTAATGAAATACCAAACAGGAGTGACAAAGAGGAGCTGGAAATGGAAGAGAGCTTGAGTGCTTGCCCTCTCTGCAGGGAGCACAGGTGACAGTCCTTGACTGAAATCTTGAGACCCATATCTCGTGGGTTCTGGCTTCAAATGGAAAACAATTTGGTAATATAGATTCCATTTGCAGGCTGTGGAGACAGTTTCCATTATATGGTTGAGAGGATGTAAAATTGGAAACAGGCCACTCCACGCATCTTCTATATATTGCAGGAAGTTTCTCTTGACTTGCAGGACACCTTTAGAGAGTAATAGTCCAGCAGCTCTCTACAATAACAGGAAAAGCTTCTAAAGACATTTTTGTTTCTGGAGTGGCAGATAAAACTATTGCAATAGATGTTTTTGATGGTCAGCGTGAACCTTGTACTTGCACATTACTTCCTAGGACTGGATGCTAGTGGATGGTGAATAAGGAAACTTATTTTTTTTAAATCTCATTGTAAAAATCTAATTTTGTTTGTAGCTAGCATTTAACTGAAATCTACAGTTTAAATTCTAAAGTTCTTAAGCAGGGCTTTAACAACTTCTCCCCTGGGTGAGCAGTTGGGCTTAGTTAATCAAAGAAACAACTGAAACTGGTTCCTCTGTAACTGGGTCGGCCAGCCTTTGTCTGAGGAGCACATAAAGCCAGCCAACTTAGTGCGACTTAGAGCAGACTTCTGGGAGTTGGGTGATTAAGGGAGTTAGGAGAGGAAGGAAAAAAGGTGCTCCTTTGCTTTTGCTTCTGGCATATGAAAATGCGAGAGGAGCGGCTGCTTTATAGAGGCCAGAGTGGAAACAAGAGCCAGCACAAGAGGAGCAGCGGTGGCCTTGTTAGGTATTTCTACTGGTGAGTATTTCTACTGTCCAGTCTATAAAGTAAAAATTGGTCTTAGTTTATATTAAGTCATGTTTAAAGTATACAAAGTAAGGTCCCTAGTATATATTTAATATTCCTTAAAGCTGAGGAAGTAAAAGTAAAGGGAGTAACTTAAGGCTAAGTCATGGTAAGGCAGCTCGGCCATGTGGAATGCTCCCCATTTGCAATGTGGGAGGTCAGGGACCTGTGTCCAGGGTGACCATTTGTGCAGGCAGTGCCTCCAGCCGCAGTTACTTGAAATTCGCATTTTGCACCTGGAATCACTGTGAAGCATTCGTAAGGCTGAAATCTTCATGGATAAGCATGTGAGGTGTTCACAACACAGGTAAGTGCAGAGACAGAAAGGGAACTTGTGACTGCCAGAAAGAGTAAAAGCACTAGGCAGGTGGTGCAGGAGTTCCCTGGGTCCGTCTCCCTCTCTAACAGATTTTCCATTTTGGATGCTGCTGGGTGAGATGATTTTTCAGGGGAAGGCAGCAAGAGCCGTCAAGTCCATGACACCACAAGTGGATCAGATGCACGGGGTGTGGGGGTGGGGTGGGGGGGGTGGTGGTGGGGTGCGTGCAGTGGGAGAGCAGTAGTGATGGGGAATTCTATCATAAGGGGAACAAATAGATGTTTCTGCGGCCGGAGACGTGACACCAGAATGGGATGTTGCCCCCCTAGTGCTAGGGCCAAGGATGTCTGAGCATTCTGAAGGGGGAGGGTGAACAGCCAGAGGTTGTTGTCAATATCGGTACCCATAACATAGGTAAAATGAGGGGTGAGGTCTGAAAGCAGAATATAGGGAGCTAGGAAATAAATTAAAAAGCAGGACCTCGAAGGTAGTAATCTCAGGATTACTCCCAGTGCCACATGCTAGCAAGATCAGGAATAGGAGAATATGCCAGATGAATGCATGGCTGGAGAGATGGTGTAGGAGGGAGGGACTTAGATTCCTGACGCATTGGAACTGATTCTGGGGAAGATGAGATCTGTACAAGCTGGACGGGTTGCACCCCAGCAGGACTGGGACCAATATCATTGCAGAGGCATTTGCTAGTACTGTGGGGGAGGGTTTAAACTAGATTGGCAGTGGGATGGGAACCTGAATGGGGGAGACACAAGAGGGAGAAACAAAGTTAGAAATGAAAGACAGAAAAGTAGAAAGCAAAAGTAGAAGGCAGAGGAAATATAGATTAACAGCAAATATGGCCAGAGTACATAAAAAAGTGTAAAAATGTGCAAAAGACAAGTCTAAAAGCACTGTATCTGAATGTATGAAGCACTTGCAATAAGATAGATGAACTAACAGCACAAATAGATGTAAACGGGTATGATATGATTGCGATTATGGAGGCATGGCTGCAAGGTGACCAAGGCTAGAAACTGAATATCCAAGGGTACTTGATATTTGGAAAGGACAGGCAAAAAGGAAAAGGAGGTGACGTGATGTTGTTAGTCAAGGATGAAATCAGTGAGATAGGATATTGGCTTGGGAAATCTAGATGTAGAATCAGTCTGGATGGAACTAAGAAGCAACAAGGAGTGTAAAACATTATCGGGAGTTGTGTACAGACCTCTAAACAGTAGTGGTAAAGTAGGGGGGGCACTGAACAAGAAATTAGAGGTGCATCCAACAAAGTTGCTTCAGTAATCATGGGTGACTTTAATCTACACATAGCCTGGGCAAACCAAATTAGCAATAGTACTGTGGTGGATGAATTCTTGGAATGTATACGAGATGGTTTTTTTGGACCAGTACGTGGAGGAACCAGCCAATTTGGTATTGTACAATGCGAAGGGGTTAATTAATAATCTTGATGTGCAGTATCCTTTAGAGAACAGTAACCATAAGATGATAGAATTCTTCATTAAAATGGAATGTGAAGTTTCCAATCAGAAACTAGGGTTCTAAATCTAAAAGAAACTATTAAGGTCTGAGGGATGAGTAGGCTAGATTAGGGAACTTCATTAAAAGACATGATGGTGGATAGACAATGACAAATATTTAAGGAATGAATGCATGCATTGCAATAGTTATTGCATTCCTTTCTGGTACAAAAACACAACAGGAAAAGCAGCCCAACCATGGCTAACAAAATAAATTAAGGATAGTATTAGATCCAAAGAGGAGTCAAATAAAGTTGTTATAAAAAGTAGCAAGCCTGAGGATTGGGAGCAGTCTAGAATTTGGCAAAGGAGGCTAAAGAAATTGATTAAGAGGGGAAAAATAGAGTATTTGATTACATTTGGAAGAAACATAAAAGCAGACTGTAAAAACTTCTATAAGTATGTAAAAATAAAAAGATTAATGAAGACAAATGTAGGTCCCTTACAGTCTGAAACAGGAGAATTTATAATAGAGAACAAGGAAATGGTAGAGCAATTAAACAACTACTTTAGTTCTGTCTTCATGGAGAAAGACAAACAACTTCTCAGAAATGCCGGAGAACCAAGGATCTAGTGAGAAGAAGGAATTGAAGGAAATTGGTGTTACTAACAAAATAGTGCTGGAGAAATTAATGGGACTGAAAGCTGATAAATTTCCAGGGCCTGATAATCCACATCCCAGGGTACTAAAGGTGGTGGCCATGGAAATAATGGATGAATTGTTGTCATCTTCCAAAATTCTATAGATTCTAGAACAGTCCTAGCAAATTGGAGGGTGACAAATGTAACCCCACAATTTAAAAAAGGAGGGAGGGAGAAAATGGGGAACTACAGACCAGTTACCCTAACATCATTAGTTGGGAAAATGCTAGGGTTTATTGTGATAACAGGACACTGAGAAAATATCAATAGGATTAGGCAAAGTCAACATGGATTTATGAAAAGAAAATCATGTTTGACAAGCCTAATGGACTTTTTTGAGGACGTGGCAAGCAGAATAAATAAGGGAGAACCAGTGGATGTGGTGTATTTGGATTTTCAGGAAGCTTTTGACAAAGTCCCACATAAGGGAGGCAATGGCATGGTGGTATTTTCACTGGGGTAGTAATCCAGAGACCCAGGGTAATGCTCCGGGGACTGGGGTTTGAATTCCATCATGGCAGATGGTGAAATTTGAATTGAATAAAAATCTGGAATTAAAAGTCTAAGATGACCATGGAACCATTGTCAATTGTTAAAAACCCATCTGGTTCACTATTGCCCTTTAGGGAAGGAAATCTGCTGTCCTTACCTGGTCTGGCCTACATATGACTCTTAAATGCCCTCTGAAATGGCCTAGCAAGCTACTCAGTTGTAACAAAGTCACAAAAAAGGAATGAAACTGACCGGACCACCCAGCACCTAGGCACCGGAAACGTCAATGGCAATTGCAGCCCTATTGACCCTGCAAAGTCCTCCTTACAAACATTTGGGGGCTTGCGCCAAAATTGGGAGGGCTGTCTCACAGAATAGTCAAGCAACAGCTTGACATAGTCATCCTCACAGAATTATACCTTACAGATAATGCCCCAGACACCACCATCATCATCCCTGGGTATGTCCTGTCCCACTGGCAGGACAGGCCCAGCAGAGGTGGTGGCACAGTGGTATATAGTCAGGAGGGAGTTGCCCTGGGAGTCGTCAACATCGACTTTGGACCCCATGAAGTCTCATGGCATCAGGTCAAACATGGGCAAGGAAACCTCCTGCTGGTTACCATGTACCGCCCTCCCTCAGCTGATGAATCAGTGCTCCACCATGTTGCACATCACTTGGAGGAAGCATTGAGGGTGGCAAGAGCGCAGAATGTACTCTTCAATGTCCATCAGCAAGAGTGGCTCGGTAGGACCACTGCTGGCCGAGTCCTAAAGGATATATCTGCTAGATTGGGCCTGTGGCAGGTGGTGAAGGAACCAACAAAAGGGAAAAGTGTACTTGACCTCATCCTCAACAACCTGCCTGCCACCGATGCATCTGTCCATGACAGTATCGGTAGGAGTGACCACCGCACAGTCATTGTGGAGATGAGATCCCGCCTTCACATTGAGGATACCCTCCATTGTTCTGTTGAAGGGTCATGAGGACTCGAAACGTCAACTCTTTTCTTCTCCGTCGATGCTGCCAGACCTGCTGAGTTTTTCCAGGTAATTCTGTTTTTGTTTCCAGCATCTGCAGTTTTTTTGTTTTTACCCTCCATTGTGTTGTGTGGCACTACCACCATGCTAAATGGGATAGATTTTGAACAGATCTAGCAACTCAAGACTGGGCATCCATGTGGCATGTGGGCCATCAGCAGCAGCAGAATTGTACTCGAACATACTCTGTAACCTCATGGCCTGGCATATCCCCCACTCTGCCATTACCATCAAGCCAGGGGATCAACCCTGGTTCAATGAAGAGTGCAGGAAAGCATGCCAGGAGCAGCACTAAGTGTGGAATCGTACGACAAGTATCTCACCTCCTGACTACCCAAAGCCTGTCCACCATCAACAAGGCACAAGTCAGGAGCGTGATGGAATACTCCCCACTTGCCTGGACGACTGCAGCTCCAACAACACGCAAGAAGCTTGACACCATCTAAGACAAAGCAGCCCGCTTGATTGGCACCACATCCACATTCACTCCCTCCACAACCAATGCACAGTAGTAGCAGTGTGTACCATCTACAAGATGCATTGCAGGAATTCACAAAGGCTTCATCATCAGCAGCTTTCAAACCCACGACCACAACCATCTTGAAGGACCAGGGCAGCAGAAAATGGGAATACCACCACCTGGAAGTTCCCCTCAAAGTCACTCACTATCCTGACTTGGAAATATATTGCTGTTCCTTCACTGTCACTGGTTCAATATCCTGGAGCTCCCTTCCTAACAGCACTGTGGGTGTACTTTCACCACATGGATTGCAGCAGTCAAGAAGGCAGCTCAGCACCACCTTCTCAAGGGTAACTAGGGATGTACAATAAATGCTGGCCCAGCCAGCGAAGCCCACATCCCGTGAATGAATAAAAAAACCCCAAAAAAATAGAAGTTAGTGTGCAAAATTAAAGCACATGGGATTGAGGGTAATATATTGGCATGGATTGAGAATTGATTAACGGACAGGAAACAGAGTAGGAATAAATGGGCCTTTTTTGGAGTGGCAGACAGTGACTAGTGGAGCATTGCAAGGATCAGTGCTTGGGCCCCATATCAATGATTTGGATGAGGGAACGAAATGCAATACTCCAAGTTTGCAGACGGCACAAAACTAGGTGGGAATGTGAGGAGGATGTTACAATGCTTCAACGTGCTTTAGACAAGTTGAGTGAGTGGGCAAATATATGGCAGATGCAGTTTAATGTGCGTAAGTGTGAAGTTTTCCACTTCAGTAGGAAAACAGAATGGCAGAGTATTATTTAAATGGTGATAGATTGGGAAATGTTGATGTACAAAGGGACCTGGGTGTCCTTGTATACCAGTCACTGAAAGTAAGCATGCAGGTGCAGCAAGCAGTTAGGAAGGTAAATGGTACATTGGATTTCATTGCAAGAGGATTTGAGTACAGGAGCAAGGATGCCTTGTTACAACCGTACAGGACCTTAGTGAGACCACACCTGGTGTATTGAGTGCAGTTTTGGTTTCCTTACCTAAGAAAGGATATACTTGCCATAGAGGGAGTGCAGCGAATGTTCACTGATTCCTGGGATGGCAGGATTGTCGTATGAAGAGAGGTTGGGTCGACTTGGCCTGGTATTCATTGGAGTTTAGAAGAATGAGAGGGGATCTCATTGAAACATATAAAATTCTGACAGGGCGGAACAGACTGGACACAAGGATAAAAGCAAAATACTGCGGATGCTGGAAATCTGAAACAAAAACAAAAATACCTGGAAAAACACAGCAGGTCTGACAGCATCTGCGGAGAGGAATGCAGTTGACGTTCGAGTCCGTAAGACTCTTCATCAGAACTGTTTCCTCTGGCTGGGGGGTTGTAGGGGTGGTGTGTGTGTCAGCTTCACCTCTGACTTCTGAGCGGTTTGAATCGCTCCCACTCCCTGGGTCCTAGACCTTGGACTTGTTTGGGGGTTGTGACAAAGTGCAGCTGACAACTGGTTTTAGTGCAAGAAAAAAACTGCGTTTATTGAAGTCACAAATGAACTTATAACATTAGGATTACACTGAGATTATACAGACCTACAAAGTACACTTAGTTAAGAATGGGGAACACACGGCATAATGATGGAAAATCACGCTACTAATCCCCTTACCCTTGTCCCAGCCCCAAAAATCTAACTAAATTGAACTAGGAGAGGTCAGGGATCATGCTCACCAACCACGGTTCCTTGACAGTTTGAAATCCAGCCAGGTAAGCCGGTTGCAGTTTTGGGGTACGCTTTGTATCCTCTGGGGCCTGCCGTCCCCAAGTAGTCCTGGTTTGTGGTATCTGCAAAGGTTCTTCAGTTGGGTGGAGGGCGCAGTTGTGGGTGGTCGATCTTTGTGGAGGGCTGCGGTTGCGGCCTTGTTGTCTTCGGTTGAGCCTGCCAGCCTGTGCCCCTTGCCGTGATGTTGCCTGCAGGCCTGCAAACCTCCAGATCTCCTTCCTCCGGTTGGCTCAGCTCTCACTTAAACTCGACTTCAATCGCACCCAACTGCTCACTGCCCTGTGTCAGCTTTCAAAACTGCTCACCCTTCTGTGTCCCTGCCCAAAACACCCCACACTTTAGATCTCCTGGCCCAGTTATACTGTTTTTTCCAAATTTCTTATCTCAATCCAAATCAAGGTTAGGTCTTTGTTTGATTTTGGTGGGCTTCCTAGATGATTGTTGTCTCGTTGTTTTTAATGGGCTCGCATGATGTTTATCATTGTCTTCCTGCCCCCGTAATTAGTAATGATTATTTATGCAAGATTTTGATGGGCTTTAGTTTTGTGTTGATTGTTTTAAAGGGAAGAATACGTATTCTGTCTCCTCACGTTGTCTGGTTTCAGGTAAAAGTCCAAAAGTCATATCCTTGTTGATGATATGAAAATTGTGGAAATTTTGAGAACCCTTCAGGGTCTAGAACAAGAGGTCACAGTCCCAGCATATGGGGTAGGCCAGTTAGGACTGAGATGAGGAGGAATTTCTTCACTCAGATTGGTGAACCTGTGGAATTATTTACCACAGAGGGCCATGGATGCCGAGTCACTGAATATTTTTAAGAATGAAATAGATTGACTTCTAGACTCTAAAGGCCTCAAGGGGTATCGGGAGAGAGCAGGAATATGGTGTTGAGATAGAAGATCAACCGTGATCATACTGAATGGCGGAGCAGGCTCGAAGGGTCAAATGACCTACCCCTGCTCCTATTTTCTATGCTTCTAAAACTTGATGGGGACTATTTGATCTGTAATGACATCAATGGAGCCTCATGGTCCAGGTTCTGCACCAGTTGGCTGTAAGGAGTGGTCCTATATATCACTGTCACTTCAGAGAGGAAAAATGGGCTGGGTGTTTCAAGGCTCCACTTAGTTGCCTGCACCAAAGCCCATCATCCTTGAACATGGCAAGAGAATAAGCTGGAATGTGCTTATGAGAACTGAGTCACGTCAAGCCTCTCAAGTTCCATGGAAAGCATTCTACTAATCAACCCAAATGCCACTCAACTTCATTTCATTCAGGAAGTACTTGCTGGAAATAGCAGGCATGAAGCTCAAGCAATTATGTCAGCTGGAATCATGGCTAAACAGAGGGTTAAGAAGTTATTATAGGCAGGGTGAATTGAGTTTTTGGCATATATTGAATAATGTTGGAATAGGAAATAAACAGGGCTTTACCATATAGAGTTCAGAATACATTTCTTTTATGCTTGTAATATTTTAGGATTGGATGATGAGAGAGCAAATGTGGACGCCTGCCATATGGGGGAAATAAACTGAAGTGTTTAAGAGTGAAAGCCTTTGTGAAAGTCCTGGGTTCTAAGTTGTCTCCTCCCCTCTCCAGCTGCTGCCATTCCTTTTCCAAACCGTACCTTTCCTGTTTGTTCATCTCTTTATTTGAAAATGGAGGCTCTTGCTTTCCCCATTTTTTTTTTCATAATTTCCTAAAGCTTCAGGAAGCAGTAAGTGTTTTCTTCATGGTGATGTTATGTAGTACACAATGAGCAGTAATGATTTAAGAGGCTCTTACTGAATTGTGTTCCAGGGCTGCGTTAGATTTATTCAGGCATTTAGCACAAGACTTTAATATATCCACTGCTCTACCAAACTTCTTATAGCATTGTGCGCCTGATTCGGTGGATTCTTCTCATCTTAGAAGATTCTCGGGCGTGTGGACCAATAGAGGGTCCCGACCCCAATGGAGTGTCAGTCCCAGCCATCTGCATAATCTTTCCAGAGGCAGGCAATTAAAAGGATGGAGGTGCCCCTCTGAAGAGTTCTTGAATTGGTAAAAGTGAATGTAGCTACAGATGCCAGGCCATCACTGCGCAAGGGAACCCCCCTACAGCATAGCCTGCAGCTGCAGGGTGGCACTGTAGCACACGTGGTTCCTGGGGAGGGGGTGGGGGGGACAGTAAATTAAAGGAGGACTCACTGCCACCACCCGTCTCCCCCCTGCTGCCGGGAAGCCACCTCCAGCCTGCTGTTGGGCACTAGCTCAGCAAGGGGCCCACTCACTGTCGAGAAATTCCTGGTGGTGTCACTAACTTACCCCTACATAGGCACTTATTGATAATAATTAGATTTCCATGGCTGCTGGGCAGGTAGCCAGTGTTTGACTCTGCCACTGGCAAGAGCATTTGGAGGTGGGATTGCATCGGTGAGCCGCTCTGAAGCAAGAATTCCTGATTTTGCTCCTGGCTCTGCTTCCAAACTTATCTCCGTGAGCCATGAAAGATTCCACACAGAATATTTATCCCTCTCTCTTTAGAAACTTTACTGAAAGTCATAAACCATGACTGCAGGGTATAGAGCTGATTAACAATCAATCATGCCGATGCCTGGATTTGAGCCATTCGAGATGGTATGGTGCATTGGCACATCCTTCCTAGATACTGAGTGCTAACATTCAGGATTGGATGATTAGCACTCTATACCAGCCTTTTTTTGGGGAAAATTAAGCAGAAATATTGACCATCTAACCTCACTTAAATTCAATGGGTCGAGCTGCAGGTTGGCGTTAAAGAGAATGAGTTTTTCAGAGGACAATTTGGGTACATGTCTGAGCTGCAGATCTGAAGCAGAATGCCGCATTATACTCTGCTTAGCACTCCAAAACCACATGAACATTGATGGTAACTCAAAGAAAAATCCAGCCCTAAAACTCATTGCCCATCAACTTCTTCAACTCATTCTTTCACAGGGCTTCAAATCTGAGAGACACCGGGCAAAGGAATTAAATTCCCTGAAGGTGACACTGAGTTGGGATCCCAACATCATCCCACTCTTTTCCAGTTCCTGCAGGGCAGCATTGAAGGTAAGCAGTAAACCCCTTTCAACCTGTTAGATAAGTTATTAAGGTAATTAAGAAGTCTTTAAACCACTTAACTGTTTAAGTCCTCATTTCTGGATTTCCCAGAAAGGAAGCCTGTTTCCCGATCTGTCAGTAACGTTCTAGGGTCAGTAAGGTGAGTGCACAACGGGAAGATCTTCTTCAGTGAAACTGACCAGCTGTGACAGCTTTCATCAGTTACACTGAAGAGTTCCAGCCATGACTATTGACAAATTGCTGTTCAAACACTTCTTCTCTCAGAGAGAGCTTTCACAGTGTGACAGGTGATTGCCAACTTGTTGAAAGAAACTTCACCTGTTCAGCCCTTCACTCAACTTCAGTTGCACTTTCCTGCTGCCAGCCTTCACCACAGCAGGAGCACAGGTTATGCAGCTTCACCATGCAGCTCTGAAGAGGGGCAAAAGCAGAAGCCCCACCACCACCAGTGGCAACACTAGCCATCCCCTCTTCAGCAACTTGCCTCTCTACAATGCAGTGGGAATGTATACTGAACTTCCAGCTGGAAGGAAGCAAGAACCCCAACAAAATGCGTACGAGCTGAGGATCAGCTCTCTCGAGCATCAGTGCTTCAGGTGGCTCAGGCTGTCAAGACAGGTCACTGCTAGCATTTGCAGCCGGCTGGAACAAAACCTCCTTTCCAACGAAGCAGGTGGGCACGGATTGCAAAATACCTGTCACTGTAAGGCCAAGCTCAATCCTCAAAGCAGAGAGGTGTGAGTGTTCATAATGGCTTATGTAGAGAGGATGGAATGACAATATGTATGAAGGATAAATGTGAGGCATAACTCCAGACAACAACATGCATATAAAAATGAATGTTGCAGCAGCAACTCGGACTCCTAGAGTAAACTGTAAGACACCATCTCCACATAGCTTTGGGAGGCACTAAACTCAGGAATAGGAGAGATACATTATATGCCTGGAAAAACTCAGCAGGCCTGACAGCATCTGTGGAGAGGAACACAGTTAACGTTTCGAGTCCGTATGACTCTTCAACAGAACTAAGGAAAAATAGAAAAGAGGTGAAATATAAGCTGGTTTAAGGGGGAGGAGGTGGGACAGGTAGAGCTGGATAAAAGGCCAGTGATAGGTGGAGATAGCCAAAAGATGTTATAGACAAAAGGACAAAGAGGTATTGAAGGTGGTGATATTATCTAAGGAATGTGCTAATAGGTGACATGAAGGGTAGAAAGCAGGACAAGCAAGGGGCGGATAGCCATGGTGGGGATAGGGTGGGCGGAAGGGATCGAAATAGGCTAAAAGGTAGAGATAAAACAATGGATGGAAATACACTTAAAAATAATGGAAAAGGTGGGAAAAGAAAAATCTATATAAATTATTGGAAAAAAAGGGGATCGGAAAGGGAGTGGGGATGGAGGAAAGAGCTCATGATCTAAAATTGTTGAACTCAATATTCAGTCCAGAAGGCTGTAAAGTGCCTAGTCGGAAGATGAGGTGCTGTTCCTCCAGTTTGCGTTGAGCTTCACTGGAACAATGCAGCAGGTCAAGGATGGACATTGGGCATGAGATCAGGGTGGAGTGTTGAAATGGCAAACGACAGGGAGATCTGGGTCATGCTTGTGGACAGACTGAAGGTGGTCTGCAAAGCAGTCACCCAGTCTGCGTTTGGTCTCTCCAATGTAGAGGAAACCGCATTGGGAGCAGCGAATGCAGTAGGCTAAATTGAGGGAAGTGCAAGTGCAATGCTGCTTCACTTGAAAGGAGTGTTTGGGCCCTTGGACGGTGAGGAGAGGGGAAGTAAAGGGGCAGGTGTTGTACCTTCTGCGGTTGCATGGCAAGGTGCCGTGGGAGGGGGTTGAGGTGTAGAGGGTGATGGAAGTGTGGACCAGGGTGTCCCGGAGGGAATGATCCCTGCGGGATGCCGCTGGGGGGGAGAGGGGACAATGTGTTTGGTAGTGGCATGATGCTGGAGTTATTAGAAATGGCAGAGGATGATCCTTTGAATGCGGAGGCTGGTGGGGTGATAAGTGAGGACAAGGGGGACCCTATCATGGTTCTGGGAGAGAGAGGAAGGTGTGAGGGCGGATGCGCGGGAGATGGGCCGGACACGGCTGACGGCCCTGTCAACCACTGTGGGTGGAAAACCTCGGTTAAGGAAGAAGGAAGACATGTCAGAGGAACTGTTTTTGAAAGTGGCATCATCAGAACAGATGCGACGGAGGCGAAGAAACTGAGAGAATAGGATGGAGTCATTACAGGAAGCGGGGTGTGAGGAGCTGTAGTGGAGGTAGCTGTGGGAGTTGGTAGGCTTGCAATGAATATTGGTGGACAGTCTATCACCAGAAATTGAGATAGAGAGGTCAGGGAAGGGAAGCGAAGTGTCAGAGATGGCCCATATGAAAATGAAGGAATTACATTTGTATACGTTGATTGTTCATCCACTGATATTGCAGAAACCAATTTCTAAGCTTTAGTCTGATACTATTCTTAGAAATTGTTATTGGATAAAACTGAATAACTGATTTACTCTCTTGATACTTACTTATCATTCAGAATTATGTTAAATTACCCTTGCAATTGTAAAACAGAATCTGTAGTATTTACCATTCCACAACATCAATAATTATGTCACATCACAGGAGTTTTAGTTTGATAAATCATAATGGGTTGGATTTTGAATAAGCTGCTCTGAAAGATCTATTGATATCTGTGGCTTGAATTTCCCTTTTCCTGATGCAGTTAAAGTCTGGCATCAAGCCAAATGAATCTCCAGATGTCTAAGCAACAGTGCTGTAGGGTAAGCTGTTACATGGATCCAAGCCAGTAGGTGAAGTCAGGGTGGGAGCTGGAAGCCTAATTTTTTTTGTTAACCTCAAGTGCTTAAAGGATGGGAAGGAAGGGGGATTTGCTCTTTGGGGGCTGCTATTTGCCGATCATGGGGTGGCCCCCACTTAAGTCAAACCTGCCCTTTCCTTCCTATCTGCACCCTCCCTTAAACCAACCCCATCCCTCCCGTCCCTCTCCTTAACCTACCCAAACCCTCCTGGCCTAAGACCTCAGGCTTACCTGCTCTATGGACCCATCTTCTTCTTCTCCAGGCCCGGAAGTGGACACTGGCACCTTCCTGGTGCTGCTGGGACTGATGGAGCTGCTGGCCATTCTGAGTGGTTGAAAGTGCAGAGGGCGGGACTTCTTTAACATTGTGATTAGAAATGTTAGGTCTTGTTAAATGGATACAATAATGTCCTGATTGTGTAAACTCTAAATCTACAAATTTTTCCAAAATAATTACCCTTTCATGTTCCATATCTAATTTCATTTGAGCCTTTTTTCAAAAGATGGCTTACTTAACAGTATGGATATTTCACTGGATACCAAATCTGTGCTGATAAAATGGTTTACCCTGGCTATTTTACGCAGAATCACCACTCTCTTTCGTGATTTTAATGTGTTATTGTCCCCAAGCCTGAAGTAATTAGAACGTTCATGTTCCTTAACCTTTCTTTGGTCTCTACTATTTAGCGAATTCTGTTAACACTTTCACCAATTCTCTTCACATACTGGTGACATGCACCCACTGTTTAACACAGCACACTTTAATGAATCTGCAACTAGAACACCCATTACTGGGCTAAAGCTTTTTGTGACCAGTACAATTCCTTCTGACTGATCAGTACCATCATCTTCCCCTTCTGCTCCTTCCTTGTCATGTGTCATTTCAAAAACATTGTTATGTCATTTTGGACAATTCATCACATAATGATGTTTTGAGTCTCACGTGAAACACCTGCTTACGATTCCTCAGTTAGTCCTGGGGTTCATTGTCCTACCGTAGTTACCCAATTCCTGTCGTATGTTACAGCTACATAAAGGGTCTCTATCCATATTTCTTTTGTTCGTGCTTCTTCTTTCACATTGACGTTTGTGCCTCATATTTAAACGGTCATGAAATGCTGCCAACATTGAATCCTCCATCTTTGTGTTATTGCTGAATGTTCCATTGGTGCCATAAAAGAGTCTGGAAACGAATGTTTCCCCATAAAATTTTTTTAAGGTTTCGGACATCTATTCCAAAAGCACATCACTTTCTGAGAATCTAAATCCAGTCAAGACCACGAACCTATCCATATTCGAAACTTTAGCACAATCCAAAAATTTGAAAGCAAGCACCGAGTTAGGGATCTCCAGATAGAATTTCTGCAATCTGTTATATAACCTGTTAAATTCCACAGTATATTCTTCTATGGAATAACCCTCCAAATACCTAAATTTATCAAAGCCTGACCGTGCCTCATAAGCATTTAACAGATAATCTTTCTTATAAATTTTGTCCATAAATTTTCGGAGATTATTCAAACCTTCCTCAGTGTCCAAATGGTGAGCCTCTAACTCTGAAAATACCTTGCGTTTGATCCTGCTTCTGGTGGAAAGCAAAAGTGCTAAGGCTATATGCCTTGCGTTTTCTTTGGTAAGGGTGTAAACTGTGTCCACATATCCACTTCATTCTTACATTGGTCATAAGATTCAGCTCCACAGTACAATGATGGAATCATACCCTGATACTTTACGTTTGATTTCAGCCATTCTTTTCAAAAGTAGCTCCGATTACAATCTTCTGTCTGTAATTCAGATTACAATCTTCTGTCTGAAAAAAAAGTCTTCCTAGTTTCCAACCTTTGCCTTTAGGAAACCATCCTCTACTATCATATAATACAGATCCAAGCAAGTTGATGAAGCCAAAACTAAGACAGAGAGTCTTTTCTTCAGAGAGAGCTTATTGCCTTAGTACAGAGTCTACACTCCTCCACCCCACCAGTGTCCCAGCTATCCCTATTTATAGATGTACACATACCCAGCATAATGTAACTGCCATTAAACCTTAACAATATAATTGCCAATAATATTTACATATGCAACTAGTCACATTGAAGTATTCTAACAGACAGCAAGCCAAGAAGTTAAAAACTCTTGATTATCCATTACTTGTTATGACGTGGCAGGTAATTTGTGCCAGGCACCCAAATCCACAAGGAAAACTTGGCTACACTATCACAATGGTTTTGCAATTTGTATTCATTACGACAAGGTTTGTGTACTGAATTGAGGAGTAAGGAGTCTACTAACACCTTTAAGAGATTTTAAAAACTAAATTAAAACATTTATTAACAAAAGGAAAACAATAAAACAATAAGCACACACAAGATTACAGTTACACAGTTATTTAGTCTTAACAGCTCCCAAAACTTTTAGTTAAACAAGATCCCAACTAAACACCCATTTAAGGCAACAGTCCAAAATAGATTTGAAATTCAAATAAGCAATCCAGCAAGGTTACCACACACACCCACTCGACAGTGGAATTCCAAAGGCTTTTTTAAAAAAGACTTTAGTTACTGGATATAGCAGACTTCTGCAACAGTGGCGAGAGGCTTCCTCCAACTCTGTCACACAGTGTACTGTTCAGGATTTTACGCAGCCACACCCCCTACATATCCCCTTCCATACCTCTTTATATATGCTTTCTCTATCTTTAATCTGTAAATTCCATTGTTCTACAGGTCTTTGGAAATTTACTTTACCCATAATATAAAAATCTTTCAGGCTTTTTCCTTTTGGGAAAATAAACGTATTGCTTTGCCTCATTTAGCCAGTTGTAAACATGACACCATCCCTTTGAAACACAGACATCTTCTCACTTATCTTAAAATGCAAATTTCCTTCAAACCCTACATGCTGCCCTCATCCATGTTTACTCATTAGCATTTCAAATGCCTTTTTACACCAGTTAAATCAGTCACACAGGTAACCAAAAACCCACAGTAATATTATGAAAAATATTATAGTTTTGTTACATACTTTAAATTTTCATACAGCAAAAAAAAATGATTGAGTTAAGATAGAAGCTAAAATATCATAAACTTTAACAATATTATTTTAAATTATGTGGAATTTTATTTAATTGTAGTGGAGAAGTTTGACATTCCACCGATATCTAAATAGCTTTTCATGGCCAGTCGGGTTTTTTAGTAGTAATTATAAAGTTAGGACACCATGGAAACCCCAATTACACCTCATCCAACAATATGTAACTTTTTCAAGGGCTTTTACAATTAGGCAAATAGTTAAGAGTGGATATTTATGATAATTCACTGGTTGCTTAATGATTGCACTCTGGATGGCCTCAACAGTGCAGCCTCAGGAGAAGCATAGAAGCACTAAGAATAACTTCTGGATTTCAGAGTTTATCTGCTCATTATAGATGCCCAACATGGCTGTCAATTTCGGAGGAGTAGTGACAGTGAACAAGGTCTATTTTGACAAAATTACCACTGCAAAATCCTGTTCAATTAATATAATAAAACAATTTCATTAAGACACATATTTTACCATTAGATATAACATTAGTTCTTTGCGTTCCTTCACAGTCAATTCTCAAATATTTTCTATGTACTGTTCATTTTATGCCGCTTATGTTCAGTATTAGCTGATTAAACATAAACAACAGCTCATTTTGTAGAAAACCTAAAATAAAGCAATTGGTTGCAATTCTGTGTAAATCTTTCTATATTTACCCTACTTTTCATCATGTTTTATAAGCTGTTATTTTCCTTGCTCCTAAATTTATGCCATGGGACATCACCACATAAGTTAACCCCTCCACTAAACTCATGAATGGAGGAATTTTAGATAAATGCATTAAGCATTTGTAAATTTGTATTCTGCACTATAAATTCAAGGTCTGTGCTACTTATATAGGTCTAGTTATAGAATCTAGCCAAAATTTGTTTGGTACAGATACTGTTGACAGCATGAATGCCTTCAGATGTATGTTTAGAGAAAAAGAAAAAACTCCATCCACTAGTATCTTTTATATTTTTCTATTTTGTCTCCCATTAATCAGGGCCACCATCTTCCTAAGTGAGAGAAATGGCAGGCAAGATTCTGTCAAACTGGTAATGTGTGCTTCATTCTCTGTGATTCCCTTTAGGAAACTGACTAGTTCCCCTTTATTCCCTCCTTCTTCTCTGGCTAAGGTTAAGTTGGTTGTGAAGTTTGTGGGCATGAGTCTGCACCCTCTAACTGCATTGCCATACATCGCAAGCTGGATTGTGTTGAAAAGATGGAATTCAGGTTGATGTTTAGAGTAGGACATTGCTTTTCAGTAGGACCAGCAGATCGATAACAACAACCAAGGTGCTTCTCAGGGGCATAATCAAAACATGAGACAATTTTACTGCTTTGCTTGCCTTTGTTGCTTCTCAGGGCTGCTGTTTAATGTTAGGATGGCATAATTAAAACTGAAACAGTTAGGAGGTATGCTCCATACTATATTGCATTGATATACCAGTGCCACCACTGGTTTTGCTAATTTTAGAGCAGCGTTTTTAATTCACAAGGTATCTCTCCATGTTCTTGGATACATATAGAAGTAAGAGACAGAATCAAAACTAATTCAATAAATTGTAAATTACTTTAGTGATAAGCCATCAGATTTTCAAATACTCTTGGACAATCTGTGCTAGAATGTGCGTATTGCCTTTGTTTGGTCTGGTTGCCCTCATTCCCAACCATTTATCCTCCTGACCCTCTGATAAGCTGCCTGCTCTATTTGGCAAGACAGCAGCAGGCCCCAATATGGCTGCTGCCTGTCTTTGCTGCTGGCACCAGGCAAGCAGCTCCTGCCTCCTGGAGGTGATCTGCACCACTAATTGGGTACTGAGATCACCTCCATGCCTATTAGGGCATTTGCATACAAATATAGCATTGTGTTGGTGACACAGTTGAGGCATCGATTCAGTATCTGGAATTCATCCGGGCATTATGTCCCTGACCTGGCTTTGAAAATCTGGCCCAAATTTTTTGATGAAATGATTGCAGGAGATCAGCGAGAATGATAGCACTTCTGTTAAGCTTACTTATTAAAATATGAGAAAAGGAACAATGCAATGTCAACAATTTAACCATCAAAAATAATTCAAAATAGCCAAAAGATTTAGTAATTAAATGAATGCCTACATCTGCTGCTTCCTGATCTCAAGCTTGCTACCATTTATGACTGGCATATTTGATATATCAACTATCATATGCGAATAGATTGTTTTTTATTTGTGAGATACAGACAATGAACAATATGTCAAATATGCCATTGCTCAGAGGCAGTGAGATGCAAGCAATGTTGCTTATTGGCAATGTATCAGTGGTTTTGTACACAAGAGGAAAATGAACACATCCAGGGATTTAGAGAAATGATGGGTTGTATGATGAAAAAATAAATCACCAAATTAAAAACTAACTTCCAATTCATGTACTTTCAATTCACTGGTCAGGGTAGGGGATGGCTGACATTGTCTGAAAAGACCATTCACAGATAGATTCAATTTCCAGACCTGACTGATTTTTTTCCCCCCTGGCTGGGGGACATGAAGAAAAATTGCATCAGGTTGCTTCTTCAGTTTGCACAGTTACCATCATTCAGCTTACTTGTCATACGAAGAAGTAAAAAACCTAACATGAAAGAAATATTCTGTTTACAAATGTTAACAGTGAGATTCAATACACTTTGAGTCTTGTTCAGGCACTTTAACTTAAATTTTTAGTTCCAGCCTTTGCAAACCAAGGAAAAGTTTAAATGAATCAATCGTGACTTATTTCAAGAATGATTATTTGAAATATATCGTAGAATTGAACTTTTTTAAATGATGGTCAATTAATTTGGATAAATGTGTTTTTAAACCTATTCATTCATAGGATCTGGATGTTGCTGGCAAGGCAACGTATTAATTGCCTATTTATCAGTATATTTGTTGTCCATCTTTGATTTCACTCGTTAAGTTGATGGTGAGCCATCTTCTTGAACTGCTGCAGTCTGTGTGATGAGGGTATTTCCATAGTTCTGTTAGGTAGGGAGTTCCAGGATTTAGGGCCAGTGATAATTTCTAGGGAAGGAATGGTGTTAGATTTCTAAATCAGGATGGTGTGTGACTTAGAGTGGAACTTGGTGCTGGAATTCCCATGTGCCGATCGCCCTTCTCATTCTAGGTGGTAGAGTTTGTGGGTTTGACAGGTGCTGTCCAAGAAGTGTTGGCATCCTGTACATGGCAGATATTGCAGCCACCTTGTGGGAATTAATGTTTAAGGTGTTGAATGGATTGTTCATCAAGTTGGCTGTGCAATCATTCTAGCTTCCTTGAGTGTCGCTGAAACTGCACTTTTCCAGGCAAATAGTCTCAATTTCAGATTACACAAAGCTATGAATAAAATTTTTTGAGAAAACTATATTAACCCTAATGAGGCATAAGATTAAAGAGATGGTTATAAAACCATAGTATTGATAAAATAACCCAAGGCATGCCAGTCTGTATGACAATATCTTCCTTTATATGTGGGCAAACACTATTGATAAGGCATGTAAGTAACTGTCTTTAGGTAGTGGTTTTCCTATCATAAGGACTCCACAAAGTGCTTCACAAACAGTGCATTGTCTGTGAAATGTAGTCACTATTGTTTTGTCAAAAAATGTAGTTACCAATTTGTGCACAGCGACGTCTCACAAACAGGGGGGAGGTGTGCTGGCCAGTATTCAAGGAAAATCTCTTCACTTCTTCAACTAGAGCCACGGGATCTTTTATGTCCACCTTAATGTTTAATGTTCCATCTGAAAGATGACACATCAGCAAATTCCCTCAACGCAGCACTGAAGCCTCAGTCTATATTCTGTGCTTATATGTTGGGATGTGGGGCTGGATTTTACAGCCCCTTGCTGGCATATTTGAAGGCAGGGTAGCTTGTAACACAAAGTGGATGGCCTTCCACTGCCTTCCCACCCTTCCACGAACTGTCTCCCATATCACAATGGGCAGGGAAGGTGTCAGGCAGCCCTCTGCCCTTAGTCCTGTTGAGGCTGTTAAGAGGCCAATTCCACCTCTGCTGCTATTTTATCTGTGGCAGGGGAAGGCGGAGGCAAGGTGGTTAGTTTGGCAGTTTTCACTGCGTAAGCTGCTGTTGGACAAGAAGGGGTTTACCTCCTTTGAGGGCTCCCCTGTGCCAATCAAAGGCACCCCCTCCTTTAACCCTTGAGTTCAACATCTCTAATCTGGCCCCCCAACCTCCCTCAACTCCCTTGTTAGCTTCTAGCATCCAAGCCTGTCCAAAGTACTTGTCTTGCCTCTGAGTCTGGTTCTTCTTCCTCGGGGGCTGCCTGTAGTCCCAGCAGTGGCCATCGCTCGATCCTGGCATTGCTGGCACTATGGATCTGCTAGTCAATCTAATTGCTCTCTACTAAGCTGTAGCAATATGAGTGGTATTCACCACTAACAGAATGCTGCCGTCATGCTGTAAAGACATTCTGCCTATCAAGCAAATGAGTAATGTGTTATTTGAATTTCAGTGCCAGTGTGATGCTAGGTATGTATGCCATATGTACCAAAGATTGATGGATCGTATCAAACAGCATGTACCAGTCACTGTTCACAATGGGCAAGATACCCAACCAGTCTGTGCTTGCAAAACTCAAAACACAGCGTCTAACATTAGTTGTGATTCCACGAATGGACAATATTTGCTAAGTAGTCCTTAATGTGCTAAGAGTTACGCTGACAGCCAATTTAAGATTGCTCACAATGTGGTGCATTTGTGTCTACTGGAAGCTACATATATTAATGCATAGGGCCTTGTTCTTTGTAGGCAGAAAGAACATGTACATACATTGCGCCTGTTTCAGCTAAACAAAATAATTGACAGCCATTCACTGACTCATTCCTCAGGGCAATGCCTTGACCAACCATGGTCAAGTTTCTTGGTTTAAATTTCAAACAATTCTTGGCAGTTAACTGTCAGTCACCATCAGTGGTGCTTTCTCCGTGGCAATGCCACTTGCCAAACAATCAGCATTCTCTTCACATACAGTATAAATTGTTGCTTTTCCTCCATATATTGGTATTCTTGTGTGTGTGTTGATAAGTGCAAGATGAAAAGCTTAGACATATCTCTTCAGCAGTATCAAAAATCTTGGGGCTGGAATTTAAATTTAGCGAGTTGCAAAAGAGAAGGTACTTGATTGGTTGTCTATTGTATACTCTGCCCGACTTTCCTTTCTATTGAATTCAATAGAGATGGTGAGGTGTATAATTTTGCAATACCATTGGAGTCTAATTTTATCACTTTATGTACTTGCACTTCCGCTGCAAAATCTTACTCTCAGTACTTGTATACTTTATTGGCAATATTTTCCAAAATATTTCATAACTTTTGATAAGATAATGGTGAAAATATTCCACAATTCCCTCATAATTCCCCTCAAATTCAGTCCTCAGTACTTTTGAAATAGTGAACTAACAACCATACTCATCTAAACTGTGCAAAGGGTAATACACCATCAAAAATTAACATAATGCACTTGAGTCTTGAAATTAAGTCACCAGAAAAGAAGTGTACAAATGCTTAACTCATTTGTCTAAAATTTCTCCCTTTTTAATTTTAACAGAAGCATCAAGTCACTTGTTTTAACAGCTTAGCGCCTCTGTTAAAATAGCAGGGACAGGAATTTAAGATATAGCCCACAGCATAATTAGTGCCAAAGTGAAGGATGGGGCCTGGAGCAGGGCTGTGGGTGGGGGATAGGGGTGATGGTGGTGGCAGGTAACTTGCAAGTAACATTATTATTCACATATCAGTTTTGAAAATCTTTAATCAAATCCATATCTGCCAAAACAGTAATCCTATAAAGGAGAAAGGACTGTGTTACAATTATGGGGTTTATAAGATTATGATGTTTTGGGACTGTATATTTAAAGTTAGGATAAAATGAAATGAGGGGTCATGCGACCTACTCTGAAGTCTCCCTACAGTAAGCCTGCAAAGTTTGATTGTTAGAAATCAAAGCAAGGCTTAGACTGTTTGTTTTTCTAGGAAGAAGTTGCAAGATATTTATGCTTGGAGACAATGGCAGCAGCCTGTGTGTTAACAGTTAGAGACTGTCAGTCTTCAAAATACCAAAAAAGTGTTGAGAACGGGGTTATAAACAGTTGTGCTTTAAATTGTCCATTTAATTCTAAGATGAAACAGAGTTGGGGTCTCAAGGATAGCTAATTAGCATTTCTACCTATATGCAGGGCCCATGTGATTCACGCGTTGGGATATATGCAGAGAAAGCCATTTTTGAGATCAGGTTACAAGTTTCCCTACAAATTGATGAATACCACAGACAGACAGCAGTTTTTTGTATAGTCAGCAGAGAGAAGAGACTACTGGCTTGGTGAACAATCATAGTCAGATGCAGGAGGGAGATGGTCTCTAGTCGAAGACATGCATCTAGCTGCCATCTAAGCATTCCAGGGGATTCGTCCTGACATGACCACGGGGGAAGAATCATTGGGACAGGCTTCAAGTTTTAAGAAAGTGGTTTTAAGAAATTATCTGTAAAATAAGAGAAGTGCCTGGAGGCTTTAACGTTACTACTCAGCAAAGCAGGGAAATGGGAATCCATTGGAAGCTGGAAGCAACAGTGGGCTGTTTGCCATAAGGTCTGTAATTCTGTAGAAAGTGTGATGTGTATTAAGTATAAAAGGGGAATGTCCCTTTCTGTAGTTTAAAGAGATACATTGCCTACAAAAGAAAATAAGGTTAAGTCAATAGTTTTTTTAGTCATTTGTTACAGTAAAAGTTTAAAACGTGAAATCCTGTGCCATTCTTTCAGCTATTAACTGGAGGTTTTAATCTTTTTTTAACATTATCAGTCTCTACAAAGATTATAACAACGAATTGACTTGTCCAATTACTCTAAGTACATAGATTAATAATAAAAAGGGAAAATTTATGGTATTTCTCAGTATACTGTTGACTATTGTATCCTTTTCTTCTCCTGGAGATTTAACTCAAAACAATATGGAACAATTTTGCAAGTGACCTTCCGGTTGCTCGCTGACCATAAATTCCCTGAAGATACCTGATATTGGACAGTCTAAGAAATTGCTACATTGTAGGAAAGCTTATAATGTGCTCTTAGATGACTATGCTGAGCCAATGCAATCCCTAACATGGAACTGCTACTAGGACTCATTTCTATCATTCTTATTTAAATGGGAGAAATAACTGAACAAAGATTCATGTTTTAATGAAAAAAAGACCTTTTCTGCAATTGGGCCTGAAATTATAGGAACATGCAAATTTAAAGCATACAATTTCTAAAAGAAATGTTGTTAGTGAGTTACTTTTGATGGAGAAAAACAGATTTCCTTTAAACGAGGAATTTAATCCTCAATTTTAGAATTAACAAACAACTCTGCAAAATAGTAAAGAAAATACTGCTGGCGCTGGAAATCTCAAATAAAAACAAAAAATACTGGAATACTGAGCAGGTTTGGCAGCATTCATGGAGAGAGAAGCAGAATTAACATTTAGGTTTGTGATAGATATATACTTTGTCAGGAATACTAAAAGGCAACATGTGGAGCCTGAAAAGCCCAAGGTCACAGCTTCATAGTCATAATGGCCAGAATTTTTGACCAGGTGTTGAGACTCTGACACTGTAGGCGGAATCGTCCCAGATTTGCACTAAGTGCGGCAGCGGGCTGGTAAAAGAGTGTTTTACCCACTGGCTGCAATGGCAGCTTTTCACGACATTTCGTCCCAAACCTGCCGCATTATTTATGCGTTCCTGGGAAACATGCCATTTTGTTGGTGGGTGAGCTGTCATTTGCCTCAGCGTTTCATCACACCAGGCGACATATTTAAAGTCCAGACATGCACACACATCTCAGTGCTTCCAGCCCAGGGCTACTGCAGGGAAGATGTCCTTGGAAGGCAAAAAAACTGCAGCCACATGTGACTGATCTGGTAGGTAGAGGTGTGCCATGAGCTCCCCTAAAAGTGATGTGGTGCTGTCTGTGAAGCCTGGCGCTGATGACTGCGAGTGCTGACCGAAGCAAGGTATGCAAACAAACCTTGAAGTCCCGAGGGAAGTGCAGCCCACCAGGTGCACGTTGCTTATGTGCCGTTGTGAAACATGTCGCCGTGTTTTCTAAGCTGATGTGGGCGGACGATCCAGCCGTGGAGGGGGGTGTGGATGATTCTGGCTGCTGGCCTAATAATGATACGCAGAAGTATTACAATGAGGTTCCCGACGCCCGATGGTGGGAAATGCAGCCCGCCAGGTGCACTTTGCTTATGTGCTGTTGTGAAACATGTCGCCGTGTTTTCTAAGCTGATGTGGGCGGACGATCCAGCTGGGGAGGGGGGTGTGGATGATTCTGGCTGCTGGCCTAATAATGATACGCAGAAGTATTACAATGAGGTTCCCGACGCCCGATGGTGGGTAATGCAGCCCGCCATCGGCAGGCTGAGTGGACAATCTCAAACTGGCTTCAAGTCATTGTGAAACTGATCACGTCAAATTGTCCACTCAGACCACCGAACACGCCCAACGTCAGCGGGCACGGAAAATCCCGGCCTGTGTCTGCTTGTGGGTTCCAAGCCCACGCTTGCCAGGAGCAATCAATAGCACAACCTTATGTGAGGCGGTCTTCTAGTTAGTCACCTCTGCATTTGCTGTCCAATTAAGGATAGCAGGTGGACCAGGATTTGGCAGTAATTGGCTTTATTGCTTACCCACCTCCATGAAGTGGGCTGCTGATTTTCATGGCTGCCCACTCATAGGAATCCTGCTCAGAGGCAGTTATACAGTTGCTTTGAAACTTGAATCCTAAACAAAGATTTTGTCATGGAGCAAGTTTGGTAGTTAGGAAGCTGTTTTCTTTGATGATAGAAGCTGAAATTGTAGCAGGCAGATTTCAAGGAAATAGTATTTATTTCGAAATAATATTGAGTTTATCAATGTAAACCTGCCTTTTCACTAGGGAGAAAACAGTTCCCAAGTAGACTTTCACACTCTATCACTATAAACAAATCCCAAGGCCAGACTCTTGCCAAAATTTGTATTAATATCCCTAGGCCTGTTTTCACACATGGACAGCTCTATGCAGCTTTTTCAGCAGGGAGAATATTAAAGCCTAAAAGAATTACTAAAAATCCTTTTGCAATAAATATACTAATTTGACCACAAATGTTTTGTGGGTCATACTTGTGCTGAAATAAAAGCTACCACAGATGTCCCAAACCAATTTATAAATCAAACCATCTAATATTGTGTACAAATGTCAACTAATCACTGTTGTGCATTCTCTGAGTGCATGTCTTCCCTGTGCCTTTGTCTGGCCCAGTGCTGCTTTGCAGTGCTATCCCAGTTGCTGCAGCATAGCTGGTGGCTGGCTGATGCTGGCTGTCAGTGCCAGAGACTGCAGGTGACCTTGAAGGATGACTTTGAGAAGGGCTTGGCCCTTGAAGGCATGCTTCGGACTGCACCATCTCAGTATAACACCTGTAGCCTGGGCTGGCTAATTGATCTTTGGCAGGGTAGGAGGGTGAATGCTCTCTTTCTGAGAGAGAACAGCAGGTTTACTTCACAGCACTGCTGCCACTCCCCAGGGTGGAGCCTCAGCAATTCCAACAACGACTAGGAGGATAAATTGCTGGACTGCTGTGACATCTCGCAAGCCCTTTTGAACACTGGTATCCACAGCTATAATAGCATTCTAAGCCTGCATAACAGCAACCTGAGCTTGCATGACTTCAATCTGAGATTCCACTGCAGCTGTCAGACGTTAGGTAGCTTCTGCTTCTACTGCAATAGAAGCTGAGAAATCAGCCATCAAATACTGCATCATGGATAGGTCTGCCAGTGCCCTCATTAGCCACCACTTCCACATTGGTGAGGCTAGGATCCAAGCTCTGCAGAAAAGGGCATGTCTCCATGTTGTTTGATATTGACTGTATATATTCTGGCAGGCATGTCAATACGCCAAGCATTTCAGTGTGTATTCCCATCCACAGGATGCCCCATCAAAGTCCTAATCTGAGTCCTCTGCAGCAGAGATCGTGCATAACTTTGCCCTTTGGCACCTCTGTTACCCTCGTCCCCTGCCCTGCCTACATGCCTGGTAACTCACCATGTGCAAATTTCTGCCTGTAAGCTTTCCTCCAATGAGTGTTAGAACCTGTGAGTGGCTGCAAGTTTGAGAGCGTGTGACAGTGTTTCTTCTTCATCACTGTCTTCCTGCTGTTCCACCTCTTTCTCTCCCTGCTTGCCCAGCTTGCAGTTCTGGGGTATCTGAAATAGGAAAAGCACATGGGAAGGATTGTGGTGAGGACAGGGATGGAAAGCAAGATATACATACTTTCTCTACCTGCTGCTCATAAATCAAAAGGTTTGTGGATGAGGGGGAATGGGATGTGAGTAAGAGGATTGGGGAAGAGTATGCTAACATGTTGGATGATTTCAGCCCTGCCACTGACCACAGCCTCAGTCATGGCTACTCCAATAATGGCCAGCACCATCTCCGGCATGTGGATAAGGTCATGCAGTAATGCCTGTCTCCACTATTTAGGTGTTGCTGTCTCTCGCAGAAAAAGAGGGGGAGCATGCCAATAAGTGTGGTGCAATGTGTTTGGATGATGTGGCTGTCATGCTTGAACAGCTGGCAGTATGTGGCAGCTGTGAGGCGTGAGGCTTGCAGCAGTGCAAAGTGTGTGAGGGTGATTGATAGAGATTATTGGCAGGCGAGTGAAGCAGGTGTGATGCATTGAGCTGTGTCTGAGGCTAGTGGATCACTTGTTGAAGATGCATTCACTGACTTTGACCACTGGGAGGCCATTGAATTTCTTTCAGCACTACATCCAGGCTGTTGGGGCTAGGGTGTTGGAAAATTACTCCAAATGCTATGTAGCCCAACTGCCTTCATTTGTCTGGAGTGCTTCCTGACCTCCTGTGAATGGATGACATCTCTCCTTTGCTCCACCTCCTGCATCAGGGCCTCCAACGAAGTATTTGAGAACCTTGGAATGCTCTGTCCCTTATGACGCCATTAATCAATATTCAGATCAGGTCAGACACTCTTTCCCAACCAGTTCCAGCACTGGTCCCAAAGAAGAGTCATGTTGGACTCAAAACATTAACTCTAGGTGGGATATTCTTGCTCCGCCCACTGGCAAGATCTTCTGGTCCTGCTGAAGTCAATGGACTTTTGGCTGGCTCACTGCATCTGCTGCGGCGGGACCCGCTGTGCCAGGGCTGGAAAATCCAGGCCTCCGTTTCTGTCTCCACAGATACTGCCAGGCCCGCTGAGTTTTTCCAGCATGTTGTTTCTATTTCACTTCCAGCGCCTTAATCAGTCAGAATGCATCTCCATTTCAGAAGTTCACGCTGGCTTTAAGTAGTGCTAGAGCGTCAAGTGAACTTAAGCACCACCCCCCCCACCCCCACCCCCCCACCACCACTTAGGTGTGCAGCCACTCAACAGTGCTACAATCGTTTCAATTAACAGGATGCATGAGGTTTACTTGCTGCCTGAATAGGAAGCAACAGCCAGGGACTAATTCCACATTTTGATTCTCTACGCTTGTTTTCAGGAGCTATTGAATTTTGCCTCACGTTTTCTCCTACAGTAGATTCTTAATTAGAAATGTGTCTGAGGCAGCATTAATTTCAATAGAAAATATTTCATTATTTTGATATTTTTAATGCAAGGTTGAATGATTTGTTTCTGACAAACGAATATGCTAGAGTTGAAATTTGGTGTTAGAGTGCTGGAGGCTCTTTGTTGTTATTTATGTTTGTTTTGTGAGAATTCACCAATTTACTGCTCACGGAAAAAAATAATAATATCAAACTTAATGTCAATCACATCAGGGGTAATTTTCCAAGTATGTCCTGGCGGCAGGGACTTCAAATGCTGGTTGAGCATACTAAAAAGTCAGAGACAGGCAGCCATCGAATTTCAGGAGCTGAATTTTTGGGCTTCATTGAGGTTGGGGACTGAAGCAGACAGGGTCCGAAAATATCGATGCTGCCCAGTTTGCCAGTTTCCCCATCCCGTGCTCATTGTTTTGCTGATGTGGGCTCAGGGTTGGCAACTCTACCTTCCCCAACAAGTGCGGCACCAAAGAGACATGTGAAGGGCTCTGAAAGGAGGCTGACTGAGATTTTCGCATCCTGATACGACGGGGTGGGGGTTGCTGGTTTAACTGCCTGGAGGCATGTACCCAGAGCAGCAGGCGGCGTAGAGGTTTCCACACCAATTAAAGGGGGAGGAGGAGACCTTTGTCAAAATCCCCCCGGGGTGAATTTGGGACCTGGAAACAGTCCCGACTTCTGTTTCTGCCCCAAAGCAAGCAATCAGTTCCGGTTGTTCCCTGTCACCTTTTACTCAGAAAATTAACCCCATTAATTCTACATTTCTATATTAATTATCACGTTGGTTTAGCTTTATTAAAGTAGGATCTTTATATGTGTTTTTATGAAGGGTTTCCACCTATAAACTTGCTGCAATAACATTTAAGTGTTGATTTTATGAATTAATGGTATTCTGGAGAAAAACCACATCATGACTTTCCATCCATGGTAAAACCACTGGAATGATGTGAACGAATTTCTGATGGGCTCTGAGTTAAGGTTTCATACCTGTGCCATCTTGTAACATTACACCTTTGCTGTAATCCCACTTTTTGGTAATAAACAAGAAATTACTGCTGCAAATATTAGTAGCAAAACATCAAATTGTCAGTAGTATTTTCAGGCTATCGTAAAGCTAAAAACATCTTTCTGGTCTGATGTTAACATAACAAAATTAACAAATTCTGTACATACATTAATGTACCATATGAAGTGTAAATTTAGGCCAGATATCAAAAGTATGCCTTTTCACATGCACTTGGTGTAAAGGTTAACTGAAACTTAGGTACAGAGCTCATTTAAGAAGCAGTGAAATTATATCACAGTAAAGGTTTGTATGCTGGACTGATGGATTCAATGGGTTGAAGAGCTCTTTCAGCAGAATTCAGCTTGGGATGTGTACACACTGATAAAATGTTGCTAGTTTAAGTGATAACATTGATAAATGCTAGTAAAACTGTTAGTAAAAATAAAGATGGCTATGAGAGGTAAGTGGAGAAATAATGGACATAGTTCTGCAACATTGTGCATTTAAGAACATAGGAGCACATAAGAACCAGAGTGAGCCACTTAGTCTCTTGAGCCTCTTTTGCCATTCAATGAGATCATGACTGATCTATGACCTAATTCCATATACCTGTCTTTCATATCAAATATCTATCAATCTCAGTTTTAAAATCTACAATTGATCTAGCATCAATTGCCATTTGTGGAAAGGAGTTCCAAACTGCGACCAGACTTTGGGCTAGATTTTACTGTCAGTGAGTGGGGGCAGCGCCTGCTCGCCGGCATGTAAAATGATGCGCAGTGACGTCGGATGGAACTCCTGACATCATCACGCCCCATTTAAATTTTCAGGAAGGCAGGGGGCGCAGCAAAATCAGCTGCACGCCTGCCGACCTGTCAGTGGCCTATTGAAGCCATTGACAGAGCAATTAAAGTAATTAATGGACCTGCCCGTCCAACCTTAAGGTTGGCGGGCAGGCCAGGAGCCCCGGCGGGAACTAGGAAAAGCATGAAACCTCATCCAATGGCGGGATGAGGTTTCATGTCGGCTTTTAAAAATTTTAATAAAGTTTTTTTTGAAATTATGAACATGTCCCAACTCATGTGACATGAGGGGACATGTTAGGGAAATTTTATTTTTCTATTTTAAGCTTTTTCACATATAGAGCCAATCTCCCTGAGGCTAAGTGCAGCCTCAGGGAGATGAGTGCGCTCTTTCGTGCGCATGCGTGAAAGACCGCACTCTCGATTTTAGTAATCCCCCCGCCCACACAGGGAGAGCATAGTGCTTCCCTGCGGACGTCACGCTGGGTGGGCCTTAATTGGCCCGCCCACATAAAATGGTGCCATGTCTCCAATTGGGGGCGCCAATTGGAAGCATGCCGCACGCTCTCACCCATCAACCTCCCTCCCAACGGGAGGAAAACTCAGCCCTTTGTGTGTAGAAATGTTTCTTAATTTTTCCATATTTGCAGATTGGAGTTTGCTGGAGTTTGTCTTAGCAGAATTTAGCATTTTGTATGAGTGGAATCAATGATTTTATTCATTCTGATCCTACAGGTTTTATAATGCTAACAAGTGCAAACTGGAACTAAACAGCCTTTTATTTTAAACAATTTTGCATCTGCTTCTGATTTGAAGTGAGATGCAGATACACACAAGTTATTAAATTCATCCAAACATATCAGATTTCAATGTTGGCTTATCTTAATCTTCTAAGGTACTTATACTCATAATAATTCAAAAGCTTCATCAACAAAGGTTATGTGGTCCAGAAGGAAAAATTAATGTCACACCTGTTCTGACTGCAGCAATGTGAAACCTTCATTTCATACTCTCATGTATTCCTCCTAAAATAACTTATAAAATTAATACAAAAATCATTAGTGATATAGCAGTAGATTTATTTCTGCTAAAAACTTCAACTTTTTCATTATCCATAATAGTCATTGGAGATAAAAATCCTTCATCTCATTTATTTGCGCTGAATTTCAATGAAGCAATTTTGGAACATGCTTAACTACCCGCACTGCAGCAGATTGCTTGCCGAACTCTTGTATTCTCCCCATGACTATCCTATTTTTGATATTTGAAACAAACATTTAGTGCATATTTTAGTAATAAATGTCATTATGTGACAGGGGACTCATTTTGACAAAATCTGATTTAAAGGAAATGAGTTTATAGAAAAACTAGTCAACTACTAAATGAGAATCTGTTTGAGTTATGAATGCTGCTTTCATCCCAGAGATTTTTGCCAAAATTTACAGGCATGTTGCAATTATGTCTAAGCAGGCGCACGTGGTCACTATCCCCTTTTCCAAGATAAGCACTAACCTTTCTACAGACATCTCTAAAGTTCATGTTTGTGGCCATCATTTTTCAAGATCCATATGTTTGGTGTGATATCATTGGTACCATTTTTCAACTTTATGGGGGTGATTTTTGCTTCCCAATCAGAAACTAGATTGAGGTGGGGAGGGAGAGGTCAGTGGCTGTCTGGAGGAATCGCTGGAGGAGCTGTGCCAGTTTCTAGATTGCTCCTCATCAGCATGGTGGAGATGAGCTGCAACCTCAAAATGCCCTCCTAGCTCAACATTTCGACAGGTCTGCAACAGCTTAGAGATTTTCTTCACTGGCAAAAGAGAGAAGCACTGCAGAGCTGCAGGAAGATAACAGCCTGAGTTCTAGTATGACTGTTCTGAACCAACGAACAAAATATGATGGGGTATAATGTGGCAGGAAGTAAGTGTTAGTTTACAGGAATTGTGGGCTAAATGCAAGGTATTTATATATAATATGTAAATAGTTAGATAATGGTCTACAGAAAATCAAACAACACAGAATAATTGAAATTCATCAGGTTTTTTACATTGTTTGAAAGTGATCCATATTCCAGAATCAGAATTTGAATCAGGAAATCTCAAAAGCATGAATCTGCTTTGATTTTACTGTTGGCTGTCAGTGGGGCAAATCGACTCCACCATACAGAGTTTTATTCAGAAACACATCCATTTGGTCCCTTGAATAAAATAGCAATTAAGTAAAACGGGAGAATGCAGGAGATAATTTTGGCAGGCATGATGACAGAGTGCAGCGAGTTGAACACGTAAGCAGCATGTGGCTGATTTGGATTTGATGTGAAATCTCTCACTGAGATTGAGCTTTATTTAGCATAGATAATCACAGAATTCATCTGTTTGAAAATTTGATATTCAGAGTTCCCATCGTGTTTGTGCCTTACCAAAGCAGTGAAGAGGGTCTAATCAAAGTCAGAAATTATATCCTCTCACTGCAGTATCCCTCCTCATCATCCTTGAACTGCCTTTGACCACGCATCCTCCAACACCTGAAAACACCCAGTTGTACCTCCTTACTACCTGTCCCAGCAGCTCCATTATTGCCTATAGGTGGAATTTTCCTCTCCCGCCAGCAGCGGGATTCATAGTGGGCGGGGGAGCAAGATTTGGTAGGAAGCCAAAAATCAGTTTCCCGACGGCGGGAAATTAATTTGGAATCTTGTGCTCCTGACATTCATAGCAGCTTAAAGGCGGCTTGAATATCCTGCAGAACTATGTCGTGAATGCCATTTGCATCTCATGAAGGCTTATTAAAAGGCCAACATAGCAGAATCTTGTCCCTCCCAGCTCCAAATTAAGTGCCCCAGCAGCAGGAGTATAGAACATTCACTTTCACGACTGTACGTCAATGGCATGACCTGGCGAGGTAAACTGCTTCCTGGATTTTCAGATCAGTTGACGCTGCTTTTGCCTTCTTGCAGATCGTTCTTGGGTACTGGTAGCCAAAGCTGCGCCGAGGCTAGAAACAGTATACAGGCAAAGCTGGGATGGAGGGTGGAAGGATGGGGTGGAGGCTGAGCAGGGGAGGCAGGCGAAGGCTGGAAGGAGGGTGGAAGGTGGAACGGAGGTTCAGTAGGGGAGGCAGGCCTAGCGGTGAGGCCGAGAGGAGAGTGTCCAGGGAAGGGGGGAGGAGTGCGTTAGAGGATGGAGTCTTTGGGGGAGAACCCGGGGTACTGGTGGTAGGTGGGAACAGTGACAGTCAGAGGGGGAAGTGGGATTCGGAAGGGTGAGAGGTTCAGGGTCTGTGTCTGCCAGATGTAGGTGTCGCTGTGGGTCATGGAGGGGGAGAAGAATGGTGGCATGGATAACAGGAGGGAGCATGGTCAGGATGGGCTTTGAAAGACATTTGGAGGTGGATGGTGATAGGGTTTAGGGTAGAACTGAGGGTAGAGTGAAGGTGACATTGGGTGGGTCAATGGTGAGAGGAAGAAGTTTTTGGGTGATGGGGGAGGGTAAAAGGTGGTGAGTTTGGAATGGTATGTGTACCATTTTTCCAGCAGCAGCAAGACAATGGCTTCAATGTAAAACTGTGATACATTGAAGTGGGGGGAGGGTCTGTTCAGTTGGGTGAAGTTCAAGGCCAGCGTATTTAGCCAACTAAAGGGACACCCTATTAATCATGAAGAAACTGTATGAGAGCAATTCTCAGTTGTGATCCTCCCTCCATGGTGAAGCCCACGCAGCAGCAGGTTTGTTTCTGAATCATGGGTCTCAGAACATCAAGATCCCAGCAGGGTGCCATTCAATCTGAGCTATTTGCCATTGGCTGCAGTCAGACCCAGGGATGAAGGGAGGGTGGGAAGTGGATGCCTACATGGTTCATGGCTGGTGGTGACCATCCAGCTCGTGACTCCAGACCTTCATTCTCCCCGGTGAATCGTCATGGCTGACAAGGGATCGTGCAGTTAGCCTTTCTATGCTGCCAAGGCAATGGTCTCTCTATGGAATTTTGAGGGTAGTGGAGCCAAGTGGAAAAGTGTCCATGTGAGGCTTCTTGCACATGGCTCTCATCACCCTGGTCAAAGAGCAGTGTCTCCATACACATTCATGTGTGAACAAGAGGAACGCCCATCTCTGGTCCTCCAGGATATTCTTTACCTGGAATGGATGACAGCAACAGGATAATCACCATGCTTGATAAGTGATTCTCCCACATCCAAATGATGTCTGCTTGATATTTAAGGGTGACAGGTGTATTTTCCAGCCATCATGGTCACATATTATGTGCCTTAGCCTATGGCGCAAATGTGGAAATAATGGCTACTCACTGTGGTGAGATTGTATGGGAAACAATGCAACTGGAGTTCCAGATGGGAGTTCTTTGGGGTTACGTATTTGACGCCTGAATGCATGAGGAAAATTGAGCTATTTGAATATACATTGAATCCATGAGACTTGGAGAAGGAATAAAGAAAAATATATTTCCAAAAGTGCAAAGTGTATACAATGAGTAAGCACTTGAGCCGCCAGTGTGCATTCAAAACCTTTTAATTTTTTGAACCCTGCCACTACATCTCGGTGCTGCCTTGACATCCGAAGCAGGGGTGGAGGCAGCCTGCTGATCGCTAGGATCCTCCTTCTACTTGCCTGGGACAACTTCAGTGTGCATCCTCTGGAGGCCTGAGCCTGGAGGGCCCAGGCTTGCTAAGGTCTCCTGCTCTGGGGCAGGTGTGCCCTCCTTGGCCTGACTTGCAGGAGGCAGTGGGCACATGGAAGCTGGAGTGGCAGGGCATCCTTGTAGCATCTTGGGTGGATGCGCCTGGGATAGCTGGTTGGTGCTCCTCCTCCCTGTGGGTGCCTGATGGCCCCTCCCTGACTCCATGAGGAGGAGGGGCACCTGGATGAAGGTGGAGATGCCCCCTCTTGCCAAGTCACTGCTGGATCCCACCCATTGCTAGACTGATGGAGTGCAGGTCTGAGCTCAAATCTGGCAGAAACTGTTGGACCTGGGTCTCCAAGGTGGCTGCCATCCTTCCAAAGAGACTTTAAAGCGCTTGCTTGTCGGAGTCACAAAGAGAAATGTGGATGGACTCCTCCATCCCTTGTCCCATTCTGCTGATAGCCTCTGGCAACTCTGTTTGATGTTCCCCTGCTGCTCTATTCATCTCCAACATTTGCCCAAGAGCCAATTCTAGAGGCTTGTCATCGGGCTCAGAGTCTGCAGGGGCCTGGTCTCCAGCAGTGATCTGAGTGCCAAAGACCTCAGTTGTCACTGCCTCTGCCTGCTGTGGACCCGTGTCTGTGAGGTAATCATCAGATTATGAACCCAAGCTTACTCTAGAACTAGGACCCACTGAGGTGTGTGTACCTGCACTGGTGGATGGTGCAGCTGAACACAGTGATGGCTGTACAAGTGTGGGAACCTCTTCTTCTTCCTCCAAGGTGGGCCTGGGGGTGAGGCTTCCTCTTGTGGAGGACAATGTCCTCCCCCTCTCTTTGCTGATATCTCAAATGGAGAAAAGAGAGAATTAGTGATTGAATAGGCAGGCTCAAACATCACACAGCATAATCATTGACCGCATGTGGTCACTGTATAATGGATACTTCCTCACTGGGTTGTTGAGGGAGGCTGATCTCGCCTTCTGTGCAGGTAAGGTCAGTGTCCTCCCTTGCCAGCTCTGCAGCCTGCTCCTCGAATGGGGTGGGTGCCCTGAGCTCCAGGGCCCCAGCTCCAGTCTGGAATCTCTCCCTCTTCTTGTGGGCTATCTTGTCTTGCATAAAGACAGATCTATTGAGTGTGAGCACTATGGATGAAAGAGCAGTTCAGAAGCTTGCATGCCTGTTGTATGTACTGAGTCCTCCCCAGTAAGGGATTAAGATGCCATTTTCTGCAGGATCTCACATGAGATGGTGAGCTTTAAGTGGCTATGACACATTGAGTGCTGATGAACCACATTCTGATCATGTGTGACATCCCTGTGGGCTCTAACCCTTGGTCCACTTGATGCCTTTATGACTGTGTGAGTTTACGGTGAGTAGAAGTTAGACTTACCTTAGTGGAGCCAATGAAATCATTCATCTGTTTCCTGCACTGCCGGGTGGCCCTTCTTTGGGCCAAGGGTACCAACCATCCTGGCAACCTCCTCCCAGTTTGCCATTGTCAGGCAGGAGGGACTCCTGCTCCCAGCCCTTGGAAAGAGGATCTCCCGCCTTTCCTTGACTTCCTGGAGGAGAATCTCTAGGGAGACATCACTGAACTGTGGGGCCAAAGGTTGCTGTCTTTTCCTAGATATTCTTTTTATGCAATCCCGAGTCCTATAGTGAGTGAATGGCAGCCTGGGTGCTGTTTAAATATGGTGCCCAAACGTTGAAGCCTATGAGATGATGGTGGGGTGGGGGAGTCACTGCCTGCCCCGCCACGAGATTTAACATGCTCCTTACAGATGTATAATTAATGAGCTGACAGGCAGAAGATCGGGTGTGAAAACCTGCCCTGACACCCGGTGGGAATGATGTCAATTTTCCCACCCGCCACTGCACTCGGTCTCCAAAACAGAAAATTGCGCCCTCTGGGTGAGCCACAACTTCCTCCAGCTAAACCTTGGTAAGATCAAAGACTTTGTAGGTTCCGCCACAAATTCTGCAAATTGGTTCCATCCCATTCCCTGGCCACTGTCTCAGGCTGAACGAAATGGTTCACAGCCTTATCATCCCATTTCTGCCTGAGCTGTGTTTGGGAATTTGGGGGAGTTAAATTGGGAAAAATTCTGAGCATGTCAGGAAGCTGGCTCCAATCCACAGACAACTTGACTGAGGTGGAATGAAATGGGTAGCTAACTCCCAGGAGGCAAGTATATTAATAAGCTGGCAGCCTATGATTTAATCTGCTTTGTAGGTTTTATAGTGGGTGACTGGGGATTCTCAGTTTTCTGGAAAGTTGAAACAAGACATGAACAGTTTGAAGGAAAAGATAATTATCTTCAGTGTTGCTTGTGGGGCCAGGAGGAACAGGAATGTTTTCCCATGACCCTCCAAGCTCCACCCCATCAGACCACATTGCCCTACCATCCCCCCCAAACCCAGTCAAGGGCCCCCAAGGTTAGGAACCGACCATCTCTGCACCCTGAGGTCAGGGATCGGACCTACCTGCTCCTGCAGCAATCCCTGCTGGACTGCAAGTCAAACCAGTCAATCAGACTGACTTCCAGGTGGGGAACCAGTCAGGGCCAAAAGCTGCACATTGTGATGTTAAAACTCACACACCTTCACCTTCAACCAGTATGTCGCTGAAACCCTTGTCTATAACCATTGCTAACTCCAAGTCTTAATTATTCCCATGCTCTCCTGGCTGGCCTCCTATCTTTAAGGATTTGTAGCCTCAACTTATCCAAAACTTTCTACCTTTTTCTAATATAATAATTCATATAAGAATTTATTTTAATCATTTATCCTCAATACCCTAATAATAATGAACACTGAATATTATATATAGGAAATTGATACAATCAGGACATTGTGAACTCCTGATGTCACAACTCTTCTGGTGATTGCTTTGATAAAAAAGCTCTGCTATCGCTATCATGCATTTGATTACACCATGTTAAGACCCCAGTTGAAGAAGGTGTCAGAAGGAAACAATTAATTATGTAGGAAATCACCTACTTAGTAAAACATGAGGAAAATTAATGAAGAATGTTACAGCAAAGGAATAATAAAACTCATGCTTGTCTTTTGCATCAACTTTTTGGGGCTTCTTGGTGAATAAGCTGTATCAACATTCCAAAAATTTACATAGAGGTAGAATTTTGTAGAGATTTTTGCTTGTATTAAACTACCAGCTTTTTAAATAACAATTGTGTTTCTTTGAACTAACTGAAGGACACAGAATTCACCCAATGATGCACAAAAGAGCTAATTTCTTACTTTGTTCATCCAATATATTGGAGGTGATTTTCAACTTTTTAGAACCACATTCACAGTGATAAATGGGTGGGAAGCAAACCAAAAGCAATTCAAAGAGCAACTGCTCACTGGCCACCTGAACTCCATGTGACTTGATTTTCTAATATGCCTCAAAATAGTCAGCCAGCACTCCCATCCAGCGAAAAAGGGAACCTTATTAAAATAGTTAAGTTATGCTCCTACACTATTAATGAGTGCCAATATGTCCTCTGTCCAGTGGTAAGGGATATGGAGCAGTCTAACCAGTGGCGCCATGTTTTAGATGTGGCAAAGTAGAGTATGAGCAAATAATCTATGCTAACTTTTCAGTGCTGCACTGTCAAAGATGCCATCTTTCAGATGAGATGTTAAACTGAGGCCAAATCTGTTCTATTCGACAAAAATCGGATTTCTATAATCCTGCCTAAGCTTCACTGCTTGTCAAAAAACAAGACTATTTATCACTTTAACTTATTTCTGTTTCTAAAACTTTGCTGTGCACACATTGGCTATTGCATTTCTCTGCACTGCAACACTGATTGAACCTTAAAAAGTAATGTATTTGCTGTGAAGCATTTTTCGATATCCTGAGGTCATGAAAGGACTTTATAAATGCAAGTTCCTTCCTAATAAATGTTTAGATTAAATCATGGCTACATTGGAAAATACATTTCAGTGGAGAAGTAGCAAATATAAGCAGAAAATTGAATTGGGATAATTGGAAATGATTTGGAATTCACAAGTAAGGATTTAAATCCTGAATGATAAAATGGAAGAGAGATAAAAAAGGAAAGAAAGAAAGAGAGAGACAACATTATTATTATACTCAGATCGAATTGGGTGGTAATATTTTAACTTGTCAGGATAAATTTGTATTCTCTATAATTCATGATTGTTAATTTTTAATCAATATTATATAGTAGTTTGGAGAGAATAAGGAACTTCATTAATCTGCATAATACATGGTATAGATTTAGCTGGATTGCTAAATTGATTATTCAAATGAGTGATAGAGACAGTAAAAATAATTCTGAACTGGACAATATGGACCTACTTTTGAAATTAAGTAAAAGATCCTTTAAATGCTTGTTTTGCTCCCAAGATATCTTCCCTACTTTCCTCAACAACTTTGCAAAATTAGTGTTTCAATTTCCAGCTAAGTTTCCTTTGTTCCCTGGAATCTCCTTCCTTAAAATCCACCCCTGGGTACCTTGGGCATTCTTATTTCTTGAAGGTACCCATTGTGTACTGTTTGGATCAGTCCACAGCTCCCTGTAGCTGCATCAGCCTTTGCTCTAGTGCACTGCTGCTTTTTTATTCATTTGTGGGATGTGGGCATCATTGGCTAGGCCAGCATTTGTTGCCCACACCTAATTGCCCTTGAGAAGATGGTGGTGATCTGCCTTCTTGAACCACTGCAGTCCATGTGGTGTAGTTATACCCACAGTGCTGTTAGGGAGGGAGTTCCAGGGTTTTGGCCCAGCAACAACGAAGGAATGGCGATATATTTCCAAGTCAGGATGGTGAGTGACTTGGAGGGGAACTTCCAGTTGATGGTGTTTCCATATACCTGCTTTTCTTGTCCTTCTAGATGGTAGTGATCATGTGTCTGGAAGGTGTTGTCTAAGGAGCCTTGGTGAGTTCCTGCAGTGCATCTTGTAGATGGTAAACACTGCTGCTAATGTGCATCAGTGGTGGAGGGAGTGAATGTTTGTGGATGGGTTGCCAATTAAGTGGGTTGCTTTGTCCTGGATGGTGTCAAGCTTCTTGAAGGGTGTTGGAGCTGCGCTCATCCAGGCAAGTGGGGACTATTCCGTCACACTCCTGACTAGCCCTTGTAGATGCTGGACAGACTTTGGGAAGTCAGGAGGTGAGTTACTCAGAACAGGATTCCTAGCCTCTGACCTGCTGTTGTAGCCATAGTATTTATATGGCTAGTCCAGTTCTGTGTCCGGTCAATGGTAACCCCCAAGATGTTGATAGTGGGGGATTCAGTGAAGTTAATGCCATTGAATGCCAAGGGACGATGGTTAGATTCTCTCTTGTTGGAGATGGTCATTGCCTGGCACTTGTGTGACATGAATGTTACTTGCCACTTGCCAGTCCAAGCCTGGATTTTGTCCAGGTCTTACTGCATTTGGACATGGACTGCTTCAGTATCTGAGGAGTCGCGAATGGTGCTGAACATTATGCAATCATCAGCGAACACCCTACTTCTGGCCTTATGAATGAAGGTCATTGATGAAGCAGCTGAAGATGGTTGGGCCTAGGACACTACTCTAAGGGACTTGTGTAGTCCTGGAGCTGAGATGATTGATGTCCAACAACCACAACCATCTTCCTTTGCTTCAGGTATGATTCCAACCAGCTGAGAGTTTCCCCCGATTCCAAATGACTCCAGTTTTGCTGGGGCTCCTTGATACCACACTCAGTCAAATGTTCTCTTGATGTCAAGGGCGGTCACTCTCACCTCACCTCTGGAGTTCCAAGGCTGTAATGAGGTCAGAAACTGAGTGACCTGGGCGAAACCCAAACTGGGCATCAGTGAGCAGGTTATTGCTAAGCAAGTGCCACTTGATAGCACTGTTGATGACCCTTTCCATCACTTCATTGATGATCATGAGTAGACTGATTGGACGGTAATTGGCCGGGTTGGATTTGTCCTCCTTTTTGTGTGCAGGGCATACCTGGGCAATTTTCCGCACTGCCGGGTAGATGCCAGTGTTGTAGCTATACTGAAATAGCTTTGCTAGGGGCACGGCAAGTTCTGGAGTACAAGTCTTCAGTACTATTGCTGGAATGTTGTCAGCGTCCATAGTCTTTGCAGTCTCCAGTGCCTTCAGCCATTTCTTCATTTCACATGGAGTGAATTGAATTGGCTGAAGACTGTCATCTGTGAAGCTGGGGACCTCCAGAGGAGGCTGAGATGGATCATGCACTCAGCATTTATCGCTGAAGATTGTAGCAAATGCTTCAGCCTGATCTTTTGTACTGATGTGCTGGGCTCCCCCGTCATTGAGGATGGAGATATTCGTGGAACCTCCTCATTCACTAAGTTGTTTAATTGTCCACCACCATTCACGACTGGTGTCCAGCAGGACTGCTGAGCTTAGATCTGATCAGTTGGTTTTGGAATAGCTTGGCTCTGTTCAGCTGGACAACATCAAATATGCTTTAGAGACTCATAGATTCATCAGTCCTTTATGCTTATATAATGGTAACTAAACATGAACATGTATTGTAAATAGTTCTACTTCATTGGAAGGGGGAAATTATCTTCAAAAAGAAAGAGGAATTTTATAATATGTGTTTAAGAGATTGCAGCATGCCATCCCTTTAAGGGAAGTGTGTCATATGATCCAGCTCAGTTTCCATTTTGGCCTGAGCCTGTGTGGCAGAACAAAGCCACACAGCCCTGCAGCACTGATGTCCTCAAGCAATCTATCCATGTGTATAGTTCACATGTGTCTGTTCTTAATAAATGAACCCACAATGTGTTTGCACAATCCTTATGAGGGATTCATGTCTTTTATATCATCTTAGCACTACCTCATCATGGCACTACCTCAACAGAATGTGCGAGCATTGGTGAGTTGAGCGAACCTTAAATCTCTTTCCAAAAATCTTGTATCGATTTAACATTTAACTGCAAGAGCTTTTTAAATTCTAAGTTTCACCCAAGGGCCTAATGGCTATAAATTGAGAGAGGGGAATGTGCAATGAGACCTGGGTGTCCTTGTACACCAGTCACTGAAGGTAAGCATGCAGGTGCAGCAGGCAGTACAGAAGGCAAATGGTATGTTAGCCTTCATAGCCAGAAGATTCGAGTACAGGAACAGGGATGTCTTGCTGCAATTGTACAGGGCCTTGGTGAGACCACACCTGGAATATTGTGTGCAGTTTTGGTCTCCTTATCTGAGGAAGGATGTTCTTGCTATAGAGGGAGTGCAGTAAAGGTTCACCCGACTGATTCCTGGGATGGCGGGACTGACAAATGAGGAGTGTTTGGGTCGATTAGGATTATATTTGTTGGAGTTCAGAAGGATGAGGGGGGATTTCATAGAAACCTATAAAATTCTAACAGGACCAGACAGGGTAGATGCAGGAAGGATGTTCCCAATGGTGGGGGAGTCCAGAACCAGGGGTCACAGTCTGAGGATATGGGGTACACCATTTAGGACTGAGATGAGGAGAAATTTCTTCACCCAGAGAGTGGTGAGCCTGTGGAATTCATTACCACAAAAAGTAGTTGAGACCAAAATGTATGTTTTCAAGAAGGAGTTAGATATAGCTCTTGGGGCGAAAGGGATCAAAGGGTATGGGGAGAAAGCGGGAGCAGGCTGTTGAGTTGGATGATCAGTCAATGATCATAATGAATGGTGGAACAGGCTCGAAGGACCGAATGGCCTACTCCTGCTCCTAGTTTCTATGTTTCTATGTTTCTAAACAGGGAGATGGAAGCTATCCATTGGCAATAGCTAAAGTAATGAATTAAGGAAACTAGCTCAAACAGGTTGTTCTATACCTGAGCTCAGCCCCCCTTTGTTTCAGAACAAATAAGTTCAGCAAGTTCGGTGAGGATGGGAGGGAGGTATTTTCGAATTTTTTTACTCTGCAGGAATTGGCTTTTGCTCTACTACAGGGAAGAAGCTAGCTGTTTGGTAAATATCTGAAAAGTGGATAAGTCTATTCTGTTCCTAAGGTTCAAAATAGTACAGGACATTGTGGTAAGGTTTATAAAATACATAGAAGAAAATAGAAAATTTAATAAAATAGCCACCGCCCAAAGATATGCTAGTTAGGTGGATTGGCTACTGTACATTTTCCCTTAGTGTCTGTGTCTCTGTGTGGGTGCATGTGAGTGTGTGCCCTGTGATGGACAGCTGTCCCATCCTAGGTGTACTCTACCTAGCACCCACTGTTAGGATAGGCTCTGAGTCCCTGTAACCCTAAATTGGATGAAGTGGTTCTAGAAAAGCGAGTGAGTGAATTAAGTAATTATTTAAAGCACATAAGGACGACAAGAGAGGTTATATGTCATTGCTACAGCATGTGAGAGCTTCTGGATGCCTATGTGATCTAGGGCTAAGACATCAGCAGTAAGTGTTTGCGCCTTGAGGAGCTTCAGCTCAGAGTCATTGAGCTGGCGGCTGAGCTGCGGACACTGTGTCACACCGGGGAGGTGGAGAAATGCCAGGACCCTTTGTACCAGGAAGCAATCACACGCCTTAGGATAGGGTCTTCTGATTTGGAAGGCGGCTATGGAAAGGAGGCTGTGACTGTGAGTGAGGCAGGTAAGGGGACCCAGGAGCCTGGAGTGCAGGAGTGTGGGCCTCTGCAATTGTCCAACAGGTTTGAGGTTCTCTCAGCTTGCTTGGATAGGAGTGGGGGCTACAGGGTGGTTAAGCTGACTGACCATGGCACTGTGGTACAGGAAGCCATTCAAGGGGGAGGAGAAAAAAATAATGTAGTGGTAGTAGGGGACAGCAAAGTGAGGGAGATTGACAGTGTTTTCTGTAGCAAAGAGCAAGAGTCCAGGTGGCTGTGTTGCCTGCCCAGAGCCAGGGTTTGGTGCATTTGCTCAAGGCTGGAGAGGAGCTTAAAGTGGGAGTGCAAGAATCCAGTTGTCATGGTCCATGTAGATACCAATGACATAGGCAGGAGGTTCTGCATAGGCAGTATAAGGAGCTAGGCACTAAATTAAGAACAAAGCCTAAAAGGTGATAATCTCTGGATGTAGGCAAATAAAATTGGAGAAATGAATTCATGGCTCAAAGCCTAGTGTGGGAGAAGTGGGATCTGGTTTGTAGGACACTAGCACCAGTACTGGGGAAAGTGGGGGCTGAACTGTTGGGATGGTCTGCACCTGAACTGTGCTGGGGTTGATGTCCTAGTGAACCATATAACGAGAGAAATGGAGAAGGCTTTAAACTAAATAGTGGGGACAAGGGATCAAATTTGGGAAGATGTAAACAAAAGAGTAGAAACAAGGCAAGAGAGAAATATACTAATATGAGAAATGATAAACAGAACGTGACAGGAAGAGACAGAGAATACAAACCTAAGAGTAAATCAGTAGATAAGGCCAGACATAAAAATAATAAAAGGACAAAATTAAAGGCTCTGTATCTAAATGCACGTAACATTTAAAACAAAACAGATGAACTAATAGTGCATATAGAAATAAATAAATATGGTCTGATAATCATTACAGAGACATGGCTGCAGGATGACAAAAACTGGGACCTGAATATACAAGGGTACATGACATTTGGGAAGGACAAGAAGCTAGGAGCAGGTGGAGGGGCGGCTCTGTTAATTAATGATGTAGGTATTAACGCAATAAAGAAGGATGACCTAAATTCAGGAAACCTGATTGTAGGAGCAGTTTGGGTTGAGATGAGAAACAGTAAAGGCAAAAATTTACTTATGGGAGTGGTATACAGGCCCCTTTATTGTAACTACACGGTAGTACAGAGTATAAGAGAAGAAATAATGGGAGCTTGTCAGAAAGGTACAACAATAATCATGGGGAATTTTAATCTACAGATAGACAGGAAAAATCAGATGGGCAAAGGTAACCTTGGTGAGGAGTTCATAGAATGTGTTTGGAATTGTTTATTAGAACAGCACATTCTGGAACCAACCAACTCGACCTGGTATTGTGCAATGAGATGGGATTAATTGATAACCTCATAGTGAAGGCACTCCTCTGACTTAGGGATCATAATATGATTGAATTTTACATTCAGTTTGAGGGAGAGAAGAATAGGTTCAGGACTACTACTTTAAACTTAAATAAGGACAGTTATGAGGGCATGAAAGCAGAGCTAGCTAGAGTGAACTGGCAAATGAGGTTAAGGGATAGGTCCATAGAGATGCAGTGGCAGACTTTTAAAGGGATATTTCAGAATACACAGAAAAGATACATCCCATTGAGAAAGAAAACTTCCAAGGCAGGAACCCACCATCTAAAAGGATAAAAGGATAAAGACAGTTTCAAACTTAAAGAAAAAGCCATATAATTGCGCAAAGATTAGTGGCAAGTCAGAAGATTGGACAGAATAAAATGAACAGCAAAGAATGACAAAAAGCTTTATAAAGAGGGAAACATTAGAGAAAGCTAGCTGGAAATATAAAGATGGATAGTAAGAGTTTCTGAAGGTATTTATTAAGAGAAGAGAAAACATGTTTGTCCTATAGAAAGTGAGTCTGGGGAGTTAATAAGGGAAATTAAGGAAATGACAGATGAATTGAACAGATATTTTGCATCGCTTTTCACCATAGAGGATATGAATAACATGCCAGGAATAGCTGTAAATCAGGAAATGGAAGGGAGGGAGGAACTCAGGAAAATTACAATTACCAGAGAAGTGTTATTGAGCAAATTATTGGAGCTGCGGGCTGATAAATCCCCGGGTCCTGATCAACTTCATCCTCAGGCCTTGAAAGATGTGGAAAGTGAAATAGTTGAATTGTTGGTCTTAATTTTCCAAAATTCCCTAGATTTGCAGAATGTTCCATTAGATTGGAAAATAGCAACTATAACTCCTTTATTCCAAAAGGGAGGGAGACAGAGAGCAGGAAACTACAGGCTGTTAGCTTAATATCTATCATAGGGAAAACGTTAGAAGCTGTTATTAAAGTTGCTATAGCAGGGCATTTAGAAAGATTTAAGGCAATCAGGCAGGGTCAATATAGTTTTGTTAAAGGGAAATCATGTTTAACCAATTTATTGGAGTCCTTTGAGGAAGTAACATGTGCTGTGGATAAAGGGGAACCAGTGGATGTACTGTACATAGATTTCCAAAAGGCGTTTGATGAGGTGCCACATCAAAGTTTATTGCAGAAAATAAAAGCTCATGGTTTAGGGGGTAATATATTGGCATGGATAGAAGATTAGCTAGCTAACAGGAATTAGAGTGTAGCCATAAATAGATCTTTTCTGGTTGGCAGGATGTCACGAGTGGCATGTCACAGTGCTGATCAGTGCTGAGACCTCAACCTTTTACAATTTTTATAAATGACTTGGATAAAGGGACAGGTGGTATCATTGCTAAATTTGATGATAACACAAAGATAGGTAGGAAAGTAAGTTGAGAAGATGTGGCAGAAGTACAATAATTTTTATATTTTTGGGTTTATTGTAATGTAGGTTTATGGGTGTGAGTGTAGTTGGGTCTGTCTGTGTGAGTTAATTACATTTAGAGTCAGGTAGACTGCAAGCTGAAAATCATCAAAAGAAGCTATGTGTAGAAAGGTACATGGAATGCTAATGAGTAAACATGGATGCTCGCTTAGCATGTAAGGTGTGAAGGGAATTTGCATTTTTAGATAAATGAAGGGTTGGTTGGATTCCAAAGGCATGTTAGTCTGTTTACAACTAGCCAGATAAGCAAGGCTAAGGAGTGTTTATTTTCCCCAAAGGTTACTGACAATATTGCCAACATGAAAGTTTTTATATTATGAGGAATATACAGTTTCAAAGACATATGGAACAATAGAATTTACATTTTAAAGAGACAGAAACATAAATAAAGGAGAATGAAAGGCTATGTGAGGAGAGGGCCATGTAAGATCTAACAGGAGTGTGTGAAACAGCCTTCAAGAAGCCTCCAGCCATTTGTGCATAAATCTGCTATGTAAAGTAACTGAAATTGGCGAAGCCATTTGAAATTCCTCTGTCAAGTGTGTACTGTGTTAACTTGTTGACTTTGTTTTAAATCTAAAATCTATTTTGGACAGTTGCTGTAAAGTGTGTGTGTAATTGGGAGTCAAGTTAATTAGGAATTTTATGAGTTGTTATAGTAGTGAGTAATTGTAGTCTTATGTATGTATTTGAACTCTCTTATCAATAAATATTCTAATTTAATTTTAAAGGTCTCTTGGTGAACTCATTATTTCTGAATTCATTGCACACATCTTCCCACCATAAATTGCAAAACTGTTGTGATAATGTGACCAAATTTCCTTCGTGGATTTGGTCTGCCTGGCACACATCATCTGCCACGTCATAACAACGAGGATGTAAGGAGGCTAGAAAGTGACATTGATAGGTTAAGTGCGTGAGTAAAGACCTGACAAATGGAGTATAATGTGGGCAAATGTGAAATTGTCCACTTTGGGAGGAAGAATAAAAAAGAAGCATATTATTTAAATGGTGAGAGATTGCAGAGCTCTGAGATTCAGAGGGATCTGGGTGTCCTAGTACAAGAATCACAAAATGCTACTATGCAGGTACAGCAGGTAATATGGGGAAACTAGTAACATGTTATCATTTATTGCAAGGAGCATTTAATACAAAAGTAGGGAGGTTATGCTCCAGTTATACAGGGAACTGGTGAGGCACATCTGGAGTACTCTTTACAGTAATGGTCTCCTTATTTAACGAAATATGTAAATGTGTTGGAAGGAGTTCAGAAAAGATTTACTAGGCTAATACCAGGAATGGGTGGGTTGACTTATGAGGAAAGGTTGAACAGATTAGGCTTCTATCTGCTGCAGTTGAGAAGGGTAAGAGGTAACTTGATCAAAACCTTTAAGATGCTGAGGTATCTTGATAGGGATGTTTCCACTTGTGGGAGAATCTAGAACTAAAGGTCACTGTTTAAAAATAAGCGTTCTTCATTTAAGGCAGAGATACAGAGAACCTTTTTCTCTCAGAGGGTCATGAGTCTTTGGAACTCTCTTCCTCAAAGGACAGTGGAAGCAGTGTCCTTGAATATTTTCAAAGCAGAGCTAGATAGATTCTTGATTAACAAGGGGGTGAAAGGTTACCAGGGGTAGGCGGGAGGTTACAATCAAATCAGGCATGATCTTATTGAATGGCAGAGCAGGCTTGAAGGGCCGAGAGACCTACTCCTGCTCCTAGTTCATACGTTTGAATGTATCATTAAAACACACAACATCCTCAATCAACAGAAAAACAATGATCTGGTCGGTATCATATTGCTGTTTGTGGGAGACTGCTGTGTGCAAATTAGCTGCTGTGTTTCTTATATTACAACAGCGATTACACTTCAAAGTACTTAAGTGTTTTGAGACATCCAGTGGTTGTGAAAGGCTATATAAAAGCCTTTCAAAAGTCATATAAACTTCCAAGCCTTTTGCCCTGTGCTTACCATGATAGTTATGCACCCATTGGTTTGTTTAACAGCTTCCTCTACTTTTGGTGCCCTGATCCCCTGTAAACATTTACTCTCTCCCATGTCAGCTGTTTCCCCTTGTCTGGCCTTCTCATCTGCTCTGGCAATTCCAAAGGATGCAGATTTGAGTGTATGTGATACACAAATGGTTTAGCATCTATCACCAGATCCCACTGGATGACTTAAATGATCCACTCATTGTTCACCTAAAACTGTCCCCTGCTCTACAATCATTCTTAACCCTTTTTCTCCACATATTTACCCTCCTGTACCCATGGTAGCTGACATTGGAAATGGTCCTCCTTCTCAGATGCTACCCTATCAACTATCATCACCCTATCCTCAAAAAACCTACCTCTACCTCACTCAATGCAAACTACCTTTTTTTCCAAAATCTTTGAATGTGTTATTTTCAGCCAAATCCATGCCCATCTCTTCCACCACTCAATTTGATTGCCTGTTCTCAATCTTAGTCATCATATCATTGCTGCAGAACCTCCAGCAATGTCTTCTATTTACATTCCTACGCTGTTATCTCTCATGCTCCAAGAAGCTCTCTCCCTCCTTTTACTCATTTACATGTTGCCACTTGGTGACATTATTCTCAAGGGTAATAGGGATGGGGCAACAAATGCTGGCCTAGTCAGCAAAGCCCAAATTCTGTGGAAGAATGAAAAAAAGGCAAGATTTAAAAAAAAACACTTTGGGTGAAATGGTCACAGATTTGCACTGTGACATTTAAAAATGACATTTTACCTGCCAGTCTCAGTGGCGGATTTTTGCACCCTTCCTGCCCCATAATTTATGCATTCATGGGAAACACGCTGGATCTCTGGTGCGCAGCCTCTGATTTGCCCGCCATGCTGTTTCCTCACTCTGGGCACCATATTTAAACTGCAGCCGTGTGCACAGTTCTCAATGTTTGCAGCCCAGCACTGCTCCAATGAAGACATGGCCCCAAAAGCCAAGAAGCGTGCAGTCCCTCCCCCTGCCACCCCTATTTAGTGATGCATCCCTGGGACGCCTTTTGGTCACCGTGGAGGCCTGCTGTGATGTCCTCTACTCCTGATCTAGCCATAGGAGACCCATCAGTCTCACCACTCTGGCTTGGGAGGAGTCAGACATCTAGTGCAGAAAACAGATGAATGATCTCATATATGTCGCCTGGGTAAGACAACTATCTCATAACTCTAAATTCTTACACTCACAATCCCATCACACATTCACTGGCATCATGGGAACATCAAGAAAATATGCCGGTTGCACTCCTCAGATTGCAAGGGATGATGGAGGAGTAAAGTGTGTAACCTTCAGAGCAAAATGATGGTCTGGCTTCACACTCACCAGACATGTTAGTGATACCTGCACCTCGATGGTGCTTGTCATTGCTGCTAGAATGTCGTGGGCAGGTATCACAAAGTTCCATCATTCTCTCTCTGTGCTCTCAGCACCTTTGAGGTGGAGCTGATGACCCCCATCTCTTCAGCATCTGTGTCCGCTGACGGTGTGGTCCTGAAGGGGACAGGTGCTGAAGGTTGCCAAAGGATCAGGTGCACTTAAAGTTTTACAATTGCGTTTCCATGATATGATCCTGATCATAGAGCGCAAGCGAGCTGCCTTCAGCCCGACAGGAGCTTGACGTTCATAGAGGCAATGTGAAGGTTTATGGAGTATCCTCACTGCATGTCATCATCATCTTCCTGGAATTAATGACTGTTAGGGCCTCCACTGTGTCTCCATGACTTGAGCCTGCACACTGAGGGTATGTGCACTGCCTTCAACCACACAGGAGTCACATTCACAGATGCAATGTGACAATGTTAGGACTGTCCTCACTGCATCTCGTCACCAGCTTCCATGAATCTTGCGGCTATCGAGGCCTCATGTACGTGCCTGCCTCATCTGGTCAGTACGATGGCCTCATTGCGGGATCCTCGCATTCGAGGACTTCATCACCCTCACCCCTTCGATGTCCTCCTCATCAGAGGAGACATGCAGATCTTCCAGCTGCTCCTCAGCCAGGTCCACCCTACATTCCAGCGCCAGGTTGTGAAGTGCGCAGCAACTGACGGATTGATGCCAGACACCTTTTGGGGACTGTATTGCCGTGCCCCACTGGACTTGTCAAGGCACCGGAATCTCATTTTCAATATGCCCACTGTTTGCTGCACCAAAGTCCAGGTTGTGGCGTGAGCCTCACTGTACTGTCGCTCTGCTGCAGTTTGAGGCCACTGCACAGGCGTTATCAGCCACATCCTCTGTGGGTAGCCCTTGCCCCCAAAGAGCCAATCCTGAAACCTCTGTCGACCCTGGAAGTTGTCTCAGGGATCTGAGACCTGCTGAGGATGTAGGAATCATGGACTCAACCTGGGAATCGTGCACAGACCTGTAGGATGCATTTGTGGTAGTCGCAGGCCAGCTTAACATTCAGTGAGTGGAAGCCCTTGCTGTTGATGTAGTTGACTGCTTGTTGCGATGGAGATTTAAGTGTCAAATGAGTGCGTTCTATGAAACCCTGCACCTGTGGAAAACCAGAGATCTGCACAAATCTTGCTTCCTGGCTTTCCTGATCCTGGTTGAAATGCACAAAGTTCTGTGCCTTTGTGAAGATAGTGTCCATGACCTCCTGGAGACATTTGTGCGAGGTTTGCGAGATCCCACACAGGTCACTTGTGGAGTCCTGGAAGGAGCCACTGGCATAAAAATTGAACACTGCTGTCACTTCCATGGCCACTGGCAGTGGATGACCTCCATGTCCCTGAAGCACCAAATCCTGAAGCAGGTGACCTGTTCCCTAGGTATGTGCAGTCTTCGGTGATACTGGTTCTCCGTCAACTGTAGGAATGACGAGCGTTGTCGATAGACCCTAGGTCTAGCAAGGTGCTGACCCATCAACGCTCTCTGTGGATCTTCAACTGCATGCGCAGGAGACCCTGCCGCACCTTGCTGAGGGTGTTGTCCCTTCCATTGGTGAGCCAGACACATCTGTCACACTCTTCTTCTTCTCTGCTCCCTGTAAACCATGAGGGATACTGCTAGATCACCAGGCTCCATGACCCTGACGTTCTCCTCCTTAGGATCAAAGAGAGAGGGTGTTAGCATATGTGTCCTAAGGACCTTTCTTGAATAAGCATCAAGGCCCCTTCAAGCATGCCGGAGAGTGCTGGCCACCACTTGGATGGCCAGTATGTAGTGCGCTTCATGGCTGTCCGAAACCCACCCACCTGCACCCCACTCCACTTGACCAATTGGTGGCAGCTTCAGCCATTGGACTGTTTGCTGTGTTCTCAGCTCAGATGTAGGCATTCTCCTAACACGCACTGCAAGGCTATGCTATTAGCTTGAACCATGAGGGATAGTGGTCCAAACCTGAACAGAGATATTGCAAGTGGCTCTGAGTGTCTCCACCAGTGACTGCACCATGGCCACCTTTTACAAGAGGATTCTACAACTTGCCCAGTCATCCAATTGTTCTTCAGCCCCCTAAAATGCACGTTGATTTGCTGTCTGTGCCCGAGGGCTGAATAGTTCTGGAGCATTCTGTGTCACATTCATGCTTTTGCATTGCTTGAGTGGGCAGAAATGCTTCAGAGGCCCAACTCCAAGCATGTCAATGGAACTGCTGCTGAATGATCTCAGCTGTGGAAGGATGCTTACTTTTGACAAGCTTATCCAAATGCATGGCCACGTCCCTCACCCTCCAAGCCACCCTCCCTGCACACCACCACCATCCCCACCACCCCCCCAACATATGCTTGTGTACTTCCTTCAGCCTGTGCTGCCTGACATCCCACCCGCCCCCCCCCCCCCGCCACAACCCCTGTCAGCCCCACATGCACTGGAGCCCTTGCCCCAGCACCACACTGAAATTCAGCCGGGAAAAGTGACTTGCCTGTGTGTCCACCTCCCCAACCCCCGAATGCTCTTCATTGATGTCCTATGGGTGATCCTTGCGAGCACTGTGCAAGGTTATGTGCGCTCACCTCCTAGTTCCCCTCAAAGTTCAGCTCGCCAGGTGCATGCCTTTTAAAGGCAGTCGTGAATCACGCCGTTCTGAAGCCACATCAATATGGGAGGTAAATATGACATTGGGAGATGATTCCTGTTGGGCCTAACTTTGCACCCCATTAGTGGGATGTGAATTGGATTGACACCAGCCTCCAGCGGGATTTGGGACACCACCAGATGACCCTGCTGTGATTTCACACCGGTGTGAAACTGATTTCTGTCCCTCCCATCAAATTCTACCCCCACCTGCCCTGACACCCGCCGCCAATGGGAATGGAAAATTCCTGCCATGGGATCAGCTTTCAAATATATGCTGATTACATTGAGTTCTACCTTTTCATTACTTTTCTTGGCTTGTTTTACATCAAGTGTTATGATGTGGCAGGTGATGTGTGCCAGGCAGTCCAAACCCACAAGGGAAACTTGGCCATGCTATCAGAACGGTTTTGCAATTTGTATTTATTACATGAAGATCTATGCACTGAATTCAGAAGTAATGAGTCCACTAACACCTTTAGTGATTTAAAAAAATTAAATTAAAACATTTATTAACAAAATAAAATCATTCAAACACATACGTAAGATTACACTTAATTGATGTTATAACAAATCCCAAAATTCCTAAATAACCTGACTCCCAAATATACGCCCCGTTTAAGACAACAGCCCAAATCAGAATTTTAAATTTAAATAAGCAATCCAGCAAGGTTACCACAGCACCCGCTGAACAGTGGAATTCCAAAGGCTTTTAACACAACTTTAGTTACTGCAGCGGCACTTCTTCTGAGAGTGGCTAGAGGCATCTTCCAAATCTGTTTCGCATGAAGTACCTTTCAAAATTTTACACAGCCAATCCCCACATAACTTTCCATCCTTCTTTATATATATTTCTTGCTCTTTAATGTGTAAAATCCCATTGTTCTACATGTCTTCAGAAATTTACTTTCTCCATAATATAAAAATCTTTCATGTTGTCAATATGGCCTCTTTCTATTTGGGAAAAATAAACATAATAACCTTGCCCTATTTATCTTGTTAGTTGCAAACAGCCTACCATCCATTTGAAAATCAAACAACCTTTTCACTTATCTAAAAATGCAATTTTCATTCACACTTTAGCTGTGGAACCTTCATCCTTGCGTGTCCATCTCCACTTCAAAAGTCTGCTTTACACCTAACTCTAATTTCAACCTTGCAATCTATCTTTCTCTATTCTAATTAATTCAGACACACAGAACCATCCACGCTCACACCCATAAGCCTACAATAATATTACAAAAAATATTATAGGTTCATGACACAAGTCATGGATTAACTGCAGTTTCCTTTGGCCATGGTTTTTTCGGCAAATTCTGTACTCTTACCATCTTTCTTGCACACCCTCACCGTCCCTTAAATCCCTTTTGAACCTGCATCATAATCTTGATTTCCCTCTCTGAAATCATTCACCTCTATTTCTTAAGGTCCTCATTAAAACATGCAGGCAGAACCTGGAAGTGTATTTCCTGAATGTGTACCATGGTAACACTGAATCCAAGGGCCCTGGAAATTTCCCGGCACCCAACATTGCAATGGCAGTAGAAGGGATGTTTTCACATTTTTTACTGGCAGAATACCAGGTCAATTGAGCAATCTATGAATGATGGCACATAGCAGGGGTGATGAAGGGATGTAAAGATTTGGTTTTTTTTAATACACTTTCACCAATAGCTTGGAAGCTGCGGGCTCCACTCTGGCTGGACTCCCCATGGATGATTGAGAGATTGTTATGAGCATGTTAATGACCACAAGACTGGAAGATTGGATTGGGTAGTCCTGCTAGACCTGAGATGGACATCTTTGAATGTGGAAAATCTAAGGTACACTGTTAAATTTACGATGTTAAAACAGAGGAAGATCTTTAAAGTCCATATGCAGGTTGGCAATCAAACTATTAGGCAGGCCTTGAAAAGATTTCCTTTCCTTGTTCCTCTAGCTCCTTCCAAACTTCATTGTTGTGGAATTTAAAATAAAAAGACTGAGGAACATCTGAAGCTACTCCGAGATCATACAGAAAAAAACCAAAAAATTTCACCTGGGTTTGATGGAATTCCACGCATTTGTTTTGTCTGTGCATTTTGATGATGTACCATTTAACACCTTATTTCCTGGCATTTTTTGACTTTACAACATTAATGATAAGTTAACCTGCTTTTATTATGTTGATTGAACATAGATATTGGCTAGAACACTGAGTTTAACTCCCTGCTCTTCTTTGAAATAGTGGCACGGCATGTGTTACATCCACCTGAGGAAGCAAGCAGGGCCTTGTTATTTAATGCCCCATCCAAAGGATGGCACCTCCAACAGGGCAGCAATCCATCAGTACTGCCTCAGAGTCTCAGCCTTGAGTTTTGTCCTTGAGGCTCTGGAGTTGAACCCACACTTGATCATGCACTCACAACAGTTTTGCAATTTGTATTTATTTCAAGATGTATGCACTGAATTCAGAAGTAATAAGACCACCAAGACTTTCAAAGATTTTTTTAAAAAGCTAAATTACAATATTTATTAACAAAAGAGAATATTTTAAGCACATACATAGGATTACTAATTACTACTACAATAACTCCTTAAGTCCCTAATTAACCTGAAACCCAGTTACACCCCCTGTAAAGCAACTGTCCAGAAAATTGATTTTAGATTTTAAACATATTCAGCAAAATTAACACAATACCCTGGACAGTGGAACTCCAAATGACTTTTCTGCAACCCCAGTTCCGGCAGACAGCAGGCTTATGCACAAATACTAGAGACTTCATTAAGGCTATTTCACACACTTCTGTTAGATCTCACAATGCCTTCTCCTGTTACATAGGCTCATTCTCCTTTATATATGTTTCTCCCCTTTTAATATGCACACTCCTTTCTTTCCATATGTTTTTGGAACTTTACCTTTCTCATAATATGTATCTTTTCCTGTTGCCAATATTCTCTTTAACCTCTTTGGAATTCAACCCCCCTTCATCTATGTAAAAATTCCCTTCACACCTTCCATGCTAAGACCCCAACCATATTTACCTACTTAGCATTTTAAAGACACTTCTGCACCTTACTTATTTTGCTAACTTCAACTTGCAGTCTGCTTGGTTACCAAATGTAATTAGATCACACCCAGACAGAAAAACACAGCCCCCCATAAACCTACTTTACAATAAACCAGATAAAAAATATTATGAAAATTATTATACATTTGTAACAGATGTTTTGAAACTCATACTTACCTGCTTGTCGGAATGGAGGTTGGGAACTCCAAGTCCGGACAATCTTTGGACCTCCAGCACATGTGCAGGCCAGAAGCAGGCTGCACAAGCACAGTTTTTCACCTTTTGCAAGGACTGAGGACAAGCCCTGCGCACCTACACATGAAAAAAAAAGGTTGCGAAAATCCAGAATCGAGAAGTGTCCCAGAGAGAGAGGGTTGGGGGGGTGGGGGGGGGGGGCTCTGTGGGGAAAGGTCCCAAGAAGTGTCCCAGAAGGAGGGAAAAGAGGTGGGTACAGAGAAAGGTCCCAAGAAATGTCCCGGAGAGAAAGACAAGGGAGGGGGACAGCGGGAGGCCCCAAAAAGATGTCCCAGGTAAGGGACAAAGACAGGGCACCGAAATAGGTCCTAGTTAAGTTAAAAAAATAGAAGAACATAGCGACAGGCTCCAATTAGAAAAAGGGCTGTGGGGAGCAGGCTTTAAGTGAAGTGGGTTTTGGAGAAGCCCTAATAATTGAAGACGTCTCAGAAGAAGCCCTGAAGATCCAAGATGGGAGCTGAATGTTGGTGACTCTGTGCTGCAGGCTAAAGACACTCTTTTGGAGCAATAATGTTCAGCTCAGCATGGCCAAAGAACTGAAATTGTGCTTCTAAGTTGATGCCTGAGTATACTTGGGAATCCGGGAGAATGTAATATTAAAAGGCAAGATTGAAACCTTGTGAGGTGGGCCGTCATTAAAGCTATCTGAGTTGGAGCAACTTTTGTAGAGAATTCCAAGGTGAGATCTTTGAAGATGAAGCTTGGAAAACCTCGTGAGAGAGACGAAGTTTCAGTGAGATTGGTTGACTCACAGTTACAGATGTCTGGGTGGGTTATTGCAAAATCTGTGGACTCTGTTTTGGTCACATGTGGCATTTATTGTGTAGTGTGGCGTGTTCGATCACAGTTGGCTTGTCAATTCACATGTACCTCATACTTATCCAGAATATTAGAGTATGTAAGTTAGATGTTGTAAATTGTTTTACCTTTCTAACCTTGTATGGTAAATTTTATTTTTGCGTGTTTAAAATCCATGGAATCCTGTGGCTTTGTAAGTGTCTTGGATCTCAAACTTTGTCTAAACAAAATGTTATCAGTCCCTAACCAAATCTCACCAACAATCTGAGGTCTGGCTAAAGATCATAACAGAGACAAAAGTGCTACCAACTGAGCCACAGTTGACATGCATAGTGCATGACTATGCAATACTTCTGGGTGAGCTCTCTGGCTGGCTTGTGGTTCTTTGAAAATTGGCCCTCAAGCTTAAACACATCTGCCATTTGAAGAAACATTTCTTGCTGTCTTGCTTCCTGTGACATTATCAATAACATTTCTTAAATATTAATCTTCAATATTGATGTAAACTGATGTAGAGTTCTACTCTTTGTTACTTACGTAATTCATGGAGCCTGCTGCCTTTCTTAAAGCTCTTCCAGCAATAAAAAGAGCAACAGTAAGTTGGAGCTTATCAAGAATTGCTAAATTTTTGTACATTTCAGAACAATGCATCTTGAAGTCTGTTCAAAGGCAGTAAAATGTACCTTCACTATCTTCAATCACCTCGCCTCCTTGATGTATTGCTAAGTTGTCATATACTGCACTGCAGAATATACATTGTCATACATGTATCAACAATTTTGCAATGTTTCTATATTGAAATACAAAGGTTTACTAAGTATAAATAGCTGATCATAATCTACATTTGCAGTTGGATCTGGTGATAACATAATCTCCAGGTCTCTTTAGTTGTATCCCATCTTGATTTGTATTTATTTTTTTGAATGTTAAGAACCATTTAATTTTTTTGTATATTGTTTCACCTACACAATTTTAATTTCATCAGCTATTGAGCTTGGAATAGTTGAACAGGGTATTCCTTGATTGTCAGATGTAAGGCTTTGGACACACAATCTAATGCAATAAAAAAAAATCAAGCTTACTATGATTAATTGTTGTTCTGACTGTTTTTGTTCAATCAGGTGCAATACAAAATATTGAATTTTTAAAATGTTTTAATGCAGCTAAGAGAATTATAGGACAAAGTGCTGCATTAACATTCAACTAAAAGAAACTGGTTGGTTGTATTTCAAAGCTGCGAATGGAGGTATAATTTGTCTTCATCATCTGTAGTGACAATGTAATCCAATGACTGTTTAAATGTGAACAATGATAAGTAATTATGCAATAAGCTGTCTGGCATTTACCAGCGTTCCTTTGGTACTCATTTCTCATACCTTGGTTACTATAGCAGCTGACATTTGGGTCAGCTCAGACAAATGCTCCTTAATGGACCCTTCTTGCCTTAATTATCAACCAATTTGTTTTATGTGTGGTCCTGTAAAGAATGAAACAGTATTTTCTGTTATTCATGGGTGTAAACTCCACACTGGTCTATTGAGAAGGGCATTGATGAGTGCAATTTTATTTCTCTCACAAACAGAATAATAACTTGACTACGTCTCTATACCATACTCACCTACTGAACAATGTAGGACTTCCTTGGTGAAATCTGTTCAATTTTGGGTGGAATAGAGGCAGCCTGGGATGAGAAATGAGAGGGGAAGGCCCTCCACTGATAGCTGCCCTCAAAACGTCCACTCCAGTTTACTCAATGATCCTGCAATAACCCAGATCTGTTTACCCCGAGCCTGCCTGTTGACGAAGGTAGATGGACATGAATTAATAGACTACGCACAGATTTCTTAGACACCAGCAAGCACTGTCTATATAAAAGGGTTGATGTTGGGACCAGTTCAGTATCTTGGCAGCAGGAAAAGAGGGCAGTGCAAAACTGAGTTCTTGCATGAGTTTAAAAATTGTAATGGACTTCCATTACACAACGTTTAGCAACAGTTAAATGTATTTGCAAATAATTTAGAGCCTGAATGACCTTGTAAATAAATAATTAATTTCTATCATGATATCTCTTATCCTTATCCTTTAAGGAAGAGGATGGTGAAGACAAGAGGAGAAGAGGGGGGATGACTTATGAATTTGACATTATTCGCACAAGGGCCACCCAAAATGTAAGTACCCCTGTCAAGTATCTGAGGCTAAAGAGGTCAAATGTGGATTTTTCCCAAAGGTAGTGTGTAAGAGAGCTGTGGCTTCTTCTTTGAGCAGTCAATGAGCTATGCCTGCTCCTTGGGCCCCATTCTACTAGATTTAAAACCCTGCTCGTGGGTGGAAAAGTTAGAACATTTCTAACTTTTTTGTCACCAAAGCCTTACATAAAAATATTCTGAAATGTATCAATGTACCAAAGATTGCTAAATTTATTGTTTGTCTCTTTACTTTGTCCTATTGTAATTTCTTATCACCACACTAAGCCCTTGTGTCTAAAACTCTTCGCACACTTTGGTGTTATCTCAGGAAATTGTGATGTTTGGTAGCTAGAATGAAGGTGACACCCATTTCAGTGATGCCGATGATCATGCCAAAACTGCCTTTGGTGTCATGTTGATTGTGTGTTCGATGCCTACTTGATCCAGGCTGGAAGCTCCTTCCTGTGCTGCCATTGGAGGGGCTTGGATTTATTTAGCCCAGACAGTATTATCATGAGAAATACCAATATCTGCATCCATTCATTGCAGCCCACCCATGCTAGGTACAGGCCTAGTTGGGTTAATGGTCTGCATACCCGATTAAATTCTGAACGACCTGAGCTAGAATGCTTTTGAAGGAATCTATGGAAGCAATCATGATTGCTACTCTAAAGACAACCATGATATTCAGAACTTCTGCCTGATATATTGTGGTTAGACAAATCTCTTGGAATGTCCACTTACCATGGTACTTTTCATGCTCTGACATGCTTCTTTCGTTGTGTTACTAATGTGAATCATGGACTCCTCCAATGTATCTATTGTCTATAACACTTGAGATGAAGCCATTTCCATTGCCTGCACATGAGATCTACACTCTTGTATCATACTTCTGTTCAGAGTTGGGTCCCTTAATTTCTCAGCCGAAACCAACTGTTTCCATGTCCTCAGGTCTCCAGGAAGATACAGCTGACTCTTCATCTTGACCTCACAGCTCCTCTTCTCACTGATGCTCCCCATTTCACTCTGTCTCACAAGTTACCTCCAGAGTGAATGTACCTGGGTTGTGCTTGAATTAATAAGGTGTCATGACAGAGAATCAGATGAACAAATGGATTTCCTTCTATAAAGGGACAACACTTGGGATACAGGCTTATTCATTTTATGTGTTTGCATTCTCACTTGCAATCCAGAAGAAATTGCTGAACAGTAACTGAAAACCTTTCAATAATCAGAATGTTTGGAAACTGCAATTATTCATAATACTGCAGTTAAGCAATCCCTTAACAATCTGAACCTGACGGGCCTCCTCCAAATTCTTCACCCCCTACCGTGATGTGCCTCATAAGGAGTTGTAGAACTTCCTCCTCATTTCTACTTAAGGGCCTGATGGTTGTCCTTCTTCTTCTATGGAAATGTGTTGCTTCTGATTGTGGGCAACCTTTCCGATCCACATAAGACAAGATATCAAAAGTCTACGGATTCGCCAAGATACCCGCAGACATACCATTAGAATCTTTGCTTTCAGATACAGGTTTTATAGCATTCTCTTCACTTTTCACCAAACACCACTATCCTTTCTCTCAAAGTGAGATAAGGGACAGCAAAATGGTCTGAAAGGGATGTGTGGCTGCAGGGTGAGAAATTAGCTGCTTCATTCATCACTCTAGCAGTGGATGGAGGAGAATAATGCTTCCAGCTTTGTTTCAGGGTATGTGTGTGTATTTATGCTTTAACTTACCTTTGCCAATATGATGAGGCCATTAAAACATTCTGACACCTTATTACTGTTCATGGGATGGCTAATGAGGTACTGACTGCCCATGCCTCCTCACTTCATATTGCCTGCACTATTCTTTGCCACTGCTCCCTGTCTATGTTTCCAAATACACTAGCCCTCCTTGCCCTCAGATCTATCAAAAACATTTCTTGGAAGCTTCTGAGGGTCCTGGGGTATTGCCCAAAGCAGACACTCTCACCGCTATTCTACCTAATGCCATCTCCTCTCATGGTGCTCTTGACCCACCTCTGTTTCCTCAGAAAAAGCAAAAGACCTTTTGGCACTTAAGAATTGTCATGAAAATATAATAGGTTTCATAATAATTTTGTGATTTATTATAAAGGTAGGTTAATAGTAGAGTTTGAATTAGTTTCTGTGTGAGTGGGATTTAATTGAATTGGAGACAGCTGGTCTGGATTCTTTCGGTTATCAACAAAGAAGCTAGGTTTGAAATGCGAAATACGTATACATGGCTGATGTTTTAGAATGTGAGGTGTAAGGAAACTTGCATTTATAGATACATTCGGTTAGTTTGAATTTCAAAGAGATGGTAAGATGTTACACATAGCCAGAAGAGGCTAAGCCAAACAGTGTGTTTATTTTTCCCAAAGGTTACTAATAAAAAATAGTATAATGAGGGATTTATATTATGGACAGAATTTTCTGCCTGTTGGGCAGGCGATGCAGGCGGGCGCAGACCCGATCACTGCCCGCGATTGGATCTGTGCCGCCATTGTATGAATGGCAGCTCCTGAGGACAGTGGGAGTGAGCGGGCGGCGGTGGGACTGCGATGACCGCTGGGTCCAATGGCGACCTGCCGGCCTGTTTTAAAAAGTTGCTGCAGCCTTTCAAAGGCTGCGAATTATGAGCCAGTGGAAGGGCTCCCCAGAGGCGCAGCGGGGTGAGGAGGCACTGGAGCCCAGATATGTCCCGCTCTGAAACAAAAACAAAAATACCTGGAAAAACTCAGCAGGTCTGACAGCATCTGTGGAGATGAACACAGTTAACGTTTTGAGTCAGTATGACTCTTCAACAGAACTAAGGACAAATAGAAGTGGTCTGTCCGCAAGCATTACCCAGACCTTCCTCTCACTTGCCATTTCAACACTCCACCCTGCTCTCATGTCCACATGTCCGTCCTTAGCCTGCTGCATTGTTCCAGTGAAGCTCAATGCAAACTGGAGGAACAGCACCTCATCTTCCGACTAGGCACTTTACAGCCTTCCGGACTGAATATTGACTTCAACAATTTTAGATCATGAATTCTCTCCTCCATCCCCACCCCCTTTCTGATCCCGCTTTCTTCCAATAATTTATATAGAATTTTCTTTTCCAATCTATTTCCATTATTTTTAAATGTATTTCCATCTATTGTTTTATCTTTGCCTTTTAGCCTATTGCGATTCCTTCCCCCCACCCCACCCCCACTTGGGCTATCTGTACCTTTATTATTACATTCTTTAGATAATATCACCAGCTTCAACACCTCTTTGTCCTTTTGTCTGTGACATCTTTTGGTTATCTCCACCTATCACTGGCCCTCTATCCAACTCTACTTGTCCCACCACCCCCCCAAACCAGCTTATATTTCATCTCTTTTCTATTTTTCCTTAGTTCTGTTGAAGAGTCATATGGCCTCGAAACGTTAACTGTTTTCCTCTCTGCAGATGCTGTCAGACCTGCTGAGTTTTTCCAAGTATTTTTGATTTTGTTTTGGATTTCTAGAATCTGCAGTTTTTTGCTTTTATCTTATGTCCCACTCTGGTTGGGGTGGACCATGCGCAAAGAGAGTCCAGGTACAAGTAACACTAATCAATGCTCTTCTATTTTTTTCAGGAGAAGAACGCACATAATGCCAATGAGTGGGTGAGGACTGGCGGAGGGCCAGCCCAGTTGGCGATTCTCAGCCGCTTGGAGCAGGAGGCCCTAGATTTGGATAGGCGCCATGCGCCCAGGTCCACTACTGTCGGTGAGGCTGGGGTACTACGGCCAGTTATGTTTGTCCAGCAGTGAGGTCACCATTGTTCTCCCAGCAGCCATGGCACTGAATGTTCAGTGATTGCAGTTTGCAACATGGCTTGACCATTGCTTATGGAAGGATGAGTGCATACTGATCCGAGGGACTGGGATGCACATTGATATTGCTCCACGTTAACTGATCCAATGTCCTTGTTCTTCCTTTCAGCATCAGCGCAGCAGGGTCAGGAGAAGGAGCAACAGAGGCCCCCTCTCACACCTGAGGGCCCTGAAGTCTCACCATCGTTACACCACCTCTGCCAGGCAGGCACCAGCGCAGATACTAGCACCTCGATGGGAATTACAACATCGGCTAGTGTCCTGGGGCACAGTGGTAAGGGCACTTCACAGTCGCTGGAGGAGCTGGCAGAGACAGAGAGTGCCCATGGCGCCAGCAGTTGGAAGACTGCAGGGTTCCAGGAACATAGTCAGTGCCTGATGATGTGCCTCTCGAGTCGTTCGCAACGCAACAAATGTAGGAAATGCGGCCAGGTGTGCGGGAGCATCTGGTGGAGATAAATGAGGCTACGCTTGGCTTGGTGTCCATGGTGGAGGAGTCTACACGGACCATCGCCAATGCAATGAGCCTCATGGCCGAGCACCATGCGTCCTCCGTGGAGAGAGTGGTGACTTTCATGGAGAGTCTCCTCCAGGAGACCAAGCAGGACTTCCTGGGGATGCGCTCAGACCAGCAAGTCCTCACATTGGCATTGACCTCAGCTGGTTAGTGCCAGTGTGGGAAATGGTGTGGGCACCAGGTTTCCCAGCTTGGTGCCCATCCATCCAGGGCGAGCAGGGAAGTCCAAAACGACCTCATGTCACAGCAGCTACCTGTCATCTCCGTGGGCTCCTCTCAGGGTGCTATGGATGAGGGCTGCAGCTCCTCCGCCCCTCTGCCAGTGACTGTGGCATCTGGTGACACTGCGACAACTGGGGAGATGCCAGCTGTGGAACAGGCAGATCCCTCCCTGGTGAGGTCATAACAGGCTCCACGGGCCAGAGGATGACCACCAAGGCCATCAAGGCCAACAGGACAGCAGAGCGAGCAGGCTGTCTCAAATGCCGCTCCCAGCGATGGAGCAGCACCAAGACGTAGCACCCGAAAACGTAAACATAAGGCACCTTAGGCACACCATATGTTTATCACTGGTGCTTTTGTGTTGGCCCGCAATGAGGTCTTTATGAGTTGGTGTGATGTTTAACACCTTTGTCATTTTGTTTTCTTAAGTTCCTTTGGTTGTAATATTAAATTCAGGCATGTCACCACGGCTGAGGGTGCCTCTTCTGCAGGTGGATGGTTTCCAATAATGTAAGGAGTGATTTGTGGGACATTCAGCTTTATTAACAAGGCCCTTAGTTAATGTTCCTTTCCAGGCAGATTTTGCACTTAGGTGTCAAGCATGGAGCCTGCAGCCCAGGCTTGTCCTGGAGGTCCATATGTGGTGCGCTAGCTGAAGGTTCATCGGATTAAAGCCTTCTGGGTGACCCTGCCTCCCTGCAGTATGCCCGGGTCAGCGTCTACCCCCTCAGCATTTCCCTGTGCGTGCTCATCCTTGGACTCACTGCTGGACTCATCGTGTACAGCTGCAGCCGCAGCCACTGCATCAGCGTCTTCATCATCCACTGCTTTCCCCCTTTCCAGTGAAAGATTGTGGAGAGCGCAGCATGCAACCACTATCACCGAGACACAATCTGTGGGGTACTGGAGTGTGCCCCCTGAGCAGTCCAGGCATCGGAAGCACATTTTGAGAAGACCGATGGCTTTGTCCACCACAGCCCTTGTGGAGGCGTGGCTCCTATTTTACCACTGCCCGGCTTCTGTTCTTTGATGGTGCAGAGGAGTCATGAACCAACTTCTGAGGGGATAGCCCTTGTCACCCAGCAGCCATCCATCCAGCCGGGCTGGAGCACCTGGGAGTGTCTGAGGATGTAGGCGTCATTGGAGCTGCCTGAATGTCTTGCACAGACTTGTAGAATCAGCATCCTGTGATCACACACTATCTGCACGTTCATGGAGTGGAAGCCCTTCCTGTTGACGAAGGCACCAGGTTGACCTGCTGGTGCCTTGATGGCCACATGTGTGCAGTCTATAGCACCCTGGATGCGGGGGAAGCCAGCAATCGCTGCGAAGCCTCTGGTTCACTGTGTTTGGCTTGCCTTGTCCCAACAGTAGTGGATGAAGGATAATGCACACCTGAACCTGCTTGACACAAGTGTGGACAGCTGATTGGGAGAGACCGCAAACATCACCCACTGAGCCCTGGAAGGAGCCAGAGGCATAGAGGTTGAGGGTAGCTGTGACCTTCAGAGCCACTGGAATGGGGTGTCCACGCACACAGTTCGCGGAGATCTCAGGCCCTATCATCTGACAGATATAGTTGACTGTCTCCCTTGAGAGACGGAGCCTCCTGCAGCATTGCACCTCAGACATATTGAGGTAGCTGCTTTGCCGCCCGTATGCCCTGGCAGCAGGATAGTGGCGTCTTCTGCAGCCCCTTCCGCCTTGGTCAACCTCTCTGCCCTGTGCCCCTTGTGCCTGTGCCTCTCCTCCCAAAGTTGGCTCCCCTGGCTGAATGCGTACTCCTGGCCTCCTCCCCCTTCTAGCCCTCCCTTCCTCCTCAGAAGAATTGCCCCCAGTGAAGAGTTCAGCTCCCATTCCCAGGCTAAGGGAAGGTTTCCTGAAACCTGCAGGCCCAAAAAAGATTCCTCACTGCAGAGTGCTGACCTGAAGGTTGTGAGTCCAGACCCAGCAGCTGGTATGTGTTTTGAAGTATTGCATATCACACAGGCAAGTATTAGTAACTTTAAAAATCAATATTTGACACTCGCGACCTCACTGAGACCTCTATCCAGCCCGTGGATGAGGTTTATACAAATATGTCCTACCCGCCTGCCTGTTGCACCCGTGCGCCGACCCGAAGATTGCATGGGTGGCAAAAAATTACCATTGATTGACGCCTCAAGGGCCTTAAACGGCCCATTAATTAAAGGTGGGTGTGCGTTGGATATCATCGCGTGTCCGCCCAACGAAACATCGCAATGGCGCGTGGTGACGTTGGGACGCTTTCCCGACATCACTGTGCATCATTTTATGCGTCGGCCTGCAGGTTCCGCCTCCACACGCTAACAGGAAAATTCTGCCGTAAGAGAAAAGTAAAATTGCAAAGACATATGGAAACAACGGAATTTACATTAAAAAGGTAGAAGCATGTATAAAGGAGATGAGGCTATGTGTCAGAAGGAGAAGTCATTCTAAGACCCCACACAAGCCTGTGGGCATCAAGTTGCTGTCTACAGGAACTGAAGCTGAGAAAACTCACTTTGAATTTGACTGTCAAATGTACTGTGTTGCTTTGCATGGGCCTGTTTAAATCTATTTGTTTTTACTGTTGCCTTAATGGAGGTGTAACAGGAAGCCACATTAATGAGGGGTATTAGGAGTTATTATAGTTGTAATTTGTAAACCTATTTATGTGCTTGAAATCTTTTCTTTTGTTAATAAATGTTTAATTAATTTCCAAAAAACCTCTGAAGTCATGGTACCCTTATTACTTCTGAATTCAGGGCTTGTAACTCGAAATAAAACACATACTGCAAAACAGTTGTGGCAGCTGTTTCAAGTTTCCCTCTGGGATTTGAGCAGCTTGGCATTTACCATCCGCTGTGCCATAACAGAAGCCTTTCACATCCTAGGTAAACAGGGCCAGCCAGGATTTTACTGATGGCGGTCGGGCTAGTCAGGAGTGGGCACGGGTGGGTGTGGAGCCGATAGCTGCCCGCAATCGGCTCCGCGCCGCCATTTTTCGTGGGTGGGCCAATGAAGGCCTGCTCAGCGTGAATCGTGGCTCACGAGAACATCGGGAAGGGGTAGGAGACGCGGAGATTCAATGACCGCCGGGTCCAATGGCAACCCTGTTCAAAAACGGCACAGGTAGCCTTCCAAAAGCTGCCACTGATGTCACACAGGAGGATGTCCGACAGTGCTCTCGGAGAGCAGGTCAGGCAAGACGGCAGGTCAGTGGGGCAGTATGCTCCAAGATGTTCAGATGAATGCCTCACGGCCCTCCTCAAGAAGGTGGTAGCACGCCACAGCATCCTTGTGCCAAGGGACAGGAGGAGGAAGCCCCCCCATATAACAAAACGTGCCTGGGAGGAGGTGGCAGAAAGGGTCAGCTCCCATGATGCAGTGAGATGCACCTGGGCGCAATTCCGCAGGTGGTTTAATGACCTCTCGCAATTGGGAAAGGTGAGTACCGTGTTGGCATGGGTCACTTATCACAGCGGTTAGGTAAGCAACCACCCCCCCAACTCAGAATTTTGTTTTTGCATTCACTCATTCACAGGATGTGGCCTTCTCTGGGTGGTCCAGCATTTATTGCCCATCCCTAGTTGCCCCTGAGAGAGTGGTGGTGAGCTGCCTTCTGTATCCCCTGCATGTGGTGCAGGTACACCCAAGTGCTGTTTGCGGGTGAGCTCCAAGATTTTGACCTAGGCACAGTGGTGGAGCACCAAAACATCTCAAAGTCAGGATGCTGAGTGACTTGGAGGGGAACTTCCAGGTGGCGATGTAGCCATCTATCTGCTGCCCTTGTCCTTCTAGATGGTAGTGCTCATGGGTTTGGAAGGTCCTAGAGTATGAGTGGCAAATGTGATGGAGGCAGCATCTGGGCAAGGGGGTCAGCCCTGGCTGCTTGGAGTGAGTGAATGGCAGCTCCAGGGTCACGAATCGGATGAGCCCTGCAAAGTTTCACGCAGGTGGGGGTGGCAGGGCTGCAATGGCAAAGCAGATACAGGGCGGACTAATCAATGTTCCTCTCTCCTTTCAGGAGAAGACAGCCCACAATAATGCAGAGAGTCTGCGGACTGGTGGAGGGCAGCCCCACCTTCTCATCTTCACCCAAGCAGGAGGCACTGGAGCTGGGGAGGCGCCATGCGCCCAGGTCTACCGGCCGTGGTGAGGTTAGGGTGCCACTGGGAGGAAAGAGTGCAATGCACTGTCATTGCAAACATTCCACTGTTGACTGTATATTGATTTCAGCATCCAACATGGGTTGCCCATTGATAATGGAAGGAGGAGCACATCCTGATCTGGGTGCCAGGCTTGCACATTAACAGTGTAATGACTTCTACTAATCAAATGTCCTTGTTATTCCTTTCAGCCTCTCCGGAGCATGTCCAGACTCAGGAGGTAGAGGGACCGCCACTGACCCCCTGAGGGCCCAGAATATATAAACGCAGCAGCAGCACATCATCTCAGCACGGATACCAGCACCTTGGTGGGGATAAAATCGTTGGCTGGTACCTCAGTGCACAGAGCTGAGGCCACTTCACACTCGCTTGAGGTGCAGGCGGAGACAGTGCCCAGGGCACTGGCAGTCAGAGGACTGCTGGGGCAAGGAACATGCTCAGTCGATGGCTGATGATGTGCCTCTGGAGTCGTCCCTGAGGCAGCAGTTGCTGTGCGGGAGGATCCCGCGGAGATACATGAAGGAATGCGTGCCGTGGTCCCCGTGATGGAGGAGTCCATGAGGAGTATGAGCAATGCAATGACCCTCATGGCCTAGCACAATGCCTCCTCCACGGAAAGAGTGGTGACTCTCATGGAGAAGGTCCTCCAGGAGAACAATCAGGGCTTCCTGGGGATGTGCTTGGGCCTGCAAGGCCTCACAGTGGCATTGAGCTCAGATGGTCAGTGCCAGTGTAGGAGATGGATTGGGCACCCAGTATCCCAGCTAGGTGCCCATTCGTCAGTGGTGAGCATGGAGGTCCAAAGTGACCTCAGGTTGGCGCACACGCTGCCTGTCACACATCTGCATCCTATGGTCACACACTATCTGCACCTTCCTGGAGTGCAATCCCTTCCTGTTGACAAAGGCACCCAGCTCACCCGCTGGTGCCTTGATGTCCACTTGTGTGCAGTCGATTGCACCCTGTACGCGGGGGAACACAGCAATCGCTGCAAAGCCTCTGGCTCACTCAGCCTAGCTGACCTTATATGAGTGGTAGTGAATGAAAGTCAATGCACGCCTGAACAGAGCATCTGTCACCAGCTTGTTGCAACTATGGACTGCTGACTGGGAGACTCCACAAAGATCACCCACCCACCCCTGGAAAGAGTTGGAGGCATAGTAGTTGAGGGCAACTGTGACCTTCAGTGCCACTGGCATGTGGTGTCCACCCACACAGTTGGAGCTGACCTCAGAGCCAATCATCTAGCAGATGGAGGTCACTATCTCCCTTGAGAAATGGAGCCTCCTTTGGCACTGCACCTCAAACATATTGAGGTAGCTGCATCGCCGCCTGTAAACCCTGGCAGCTGGATAGTAGTGTCTTCTGTGGCCCCTTCCGCCTTGAACTACCTGTTGGCCCTGCGCCCCTTGTGCCTGCGCCTGTTCTCCCAAAGCTGGCTCCCCGGGAGGCTGAATGTGGACTCCTGGCTTCCTCCCCTTCTGTCCCTCCCTTCTCCCTCAGAGCAGGTGCCTCCAGTGGAGAGCACAATCCCTATTCCCAGGGTAACGGAAGGCTGCCTGAAACCTGCAAGGCCCCAAGTGTTATGATTACTCCAGAGTCCTGAACTGAAACCTGTTTTTTCTGTCAAAGCAACTCTGAAGAGAATTGAAGTTGTTCTGTTTGCACAAGCAAGTAGCAGTAAGTTTAAAAATTAAAGTACTAACAATTTGCATTCGCGAACCCACTCACGGCTCTTATCCCGCCCGTGGATGAGGTTTTTAAAAATGTGGCCTACCCGCCTGCCCATTGTGCCCATACGACACCCTGAAAAATCGCACGGGCTGCTAGAAATTGCTGTCAATTACTGCCTCAAGGGCCTTAACTGGCCCTTTAATTAATGGCGGGTGCGCCTCGGAAGTCATAGCTCGAGCACCCTCCGAAATATTGCGATGGCGTGCGGCGATGTTGGGATGCACGCCCAACCTCATCGCGCATCATTTTGTGCGTCGGTGTGTCAGGCCTTCCCCCCGCACACCAACGGCAAGGTTCTGCCCCAGATTTCCCTTCCTCCCACTGGCAGTGAACCAATCAGCAGCAGGATTAATTTACCTTGCATATTTAATTAGGACCTGCCACTCAGAAATGCGGTCAGATTCTGGTGGAATCACATAGCCCCACTCCACACTGTTTCTGACAGGCAAGAAAATTCAGGCCCACAAGAATCTCTGTTCAATGTTTAAAATGTGTATGCAGTGAAGCAGCTTATTATCAGTGTATACATCATAGATGTCTTTTGCATTTACCTCTTTGTTAAACATTGAACTATTGCACAGAAATGAGTCTTTTCAGCATTATTTATTTTCAGTGTCACCGACTAAACATTTTGACAAGATACACATCAATATTGCTGCCCTATAAAAGTATTCCACAATTTTCTTGATGGATTTGTTTTCAGTACCTATCACATCAATACCTAGCAGGTGGTGCAATTAGGTGAAGTAAGAGTAAAAGCCAGCACTAAATAATGCACTAGAAAGCAATGGAATCAATTGTGGCATTTACAAATAATGTAACAAAATAATTGCAGAAGAATAGTAAACTTAAAACTTTATGAATTGTTTCTGCATTGTACTCAATATCGTGTTCAAAAACTAATTTACCATAAAATTTGTTTCATAATAACATGTGGAACTTAAATTGCTTTTATTATACAGTGGTACCCAGCTCAAGTATGATGTCAGCTTGGAATATTGATATTGTCTTGAAGCTATTAATGTATATAATATTTCGGAAAATAATTTTCTTTTAAAATAGAGGTTTAGTCTGTGGGTGTGTTTTAATTGGATTAAAGCCAGCTAGTCTGGATGTTTTGATGGGCACTAGTTTTGATATGTAAGAGAGATAGCGTGCATTTGCATTTTTAATAGAGCATTCAAAAAGTGGGATGAAAACTTGACGTCTATATAGCAGATACCAAGCCATATGTCTATATTACTAATAAAATTGTTACTATGAAAGGTGTTTCATTGTTAAAAGGTGAACTTCAAAGAGACAATAAGAATTTACATTCAGTGGGCCGGTCTAGGTATAACTTCAGCAGTGTTGTGTGTGTAGAGCAGAGGCAATGTGAGATCAAGAGCAGCTATAAGCCTTCACAGGAACCAAAATGAAAACCTCATTTTCAATTCGTGAAAAAGGTGAAAATGCTTTGCCTGGTATTTGGTTAAGTCTATGGGTTGCTGTTGCCTTAATGGAGATTAGTTTAGGAATTTGTTAAAAGTTATGATAGTAGTAATTTGTAGCCATGTGTATATATATTTAACCTGTGTAAATTAATAAAATGTTTAAGTTAGTTTAATGTTAAACCTTGAGAACTGGTGGTCTGATTCCTGAATTTAGAATCACATCTCAAACAAAACACAAAATTATAGGTTATGACAGTTGTTTAAAGTTTCCCTCTGGAAATTTCAAATAACTCCTCTCTACCAACTGCATCGGTCATAACAATATGCATAGATACAGCACAAGGTGGTTAAATGGTATAAGGGTAGGACCTTTTGCTGTAACAGTGATCCACAAAATATAACAAGTCTGATCAACTTGAATGGAGCCTTTGTGGAGACTTTCTTTTTTGGCAAAAAAATGAACTTTTGGCTAGTATGGCGGCCAACATTTTGTGAAATAGGAATGAGCCCTAAGGTTCTTCGGAACTATGGAGGTAATGGTCTAAGGATGGGAAGAGAGGTTATTACTGGAGCCACTTATTACAATTGGATAGATAGAAGTGGATTCAAGTGAGCGTAGTTTCATTGAGCTGGACATTGGGGGTAAGAATCAGAGGAAGATGTTGGAATTGGTGTGTCAAAGGGTGCAGGGAAGTTGAGGAGGATTGGAAGGCAGTGCACCATAGTCACAGTCTCAGACGATACCTTTTATACACTTTCAATTTACTTCAAATTGTCTCCAAGGCATCCATTCTCCCAGCCCACTGAACAATTGTCATTTAGGTGCAAGCTCATTCAGCCACAGCTTCCAGGACAAGAGCCTGCCAATCTTTCATTGTCAGAATATTATAATTCCTTTTCACATAGCCATTAAATTATTAACAAACTAATATCTGAAAGAAGAGTGGGGGAATACCATGCTCACCCACAGAGTATTCTCCCCTTTTTACAACTGGAAGGAAATAGAAATTTCCTCCTTAATGAAATATGAAAATAATGTTTGTTCTTCATAATACTGTAACCCAGTGACAAAGTAATGCTGGCCTTCTATCCAGCTTCACCTGCTCCATGCCCTTAAACAGTATCAATTTTCTCACATTCCTACTTCTCTAGCTCTGAAGAAGGGTCATATGGACTCGAAATGTCAACTGTTTCTCTCTCCATGGACGCTATCAGACCTGCTGAGTTTTTCCAGCGTTGTTCTGTTTTTGTTTCAGATTTCCAGCATCTGCATTAGTTTGCTTTTAACAAAGTAATGGTCTCTGAGGTTGCACCTCATGATTTAATTTATAGATTATTAATTATAAGAAAAAAAGGCACTTCCAGTTTTAGTTAGGAGAAATGTTGAATCCCACTGATTCAGTTAGACCTCCCTTTTCATGAGAAGCCTAGAATTTATACTCTAAAGGCATGGAATGTGCTGTAAATCTTGTAAATTTTGGAATCCCTTTGAACAGCAAATTAAGAGTATTCACTATTTAATTTTAGGATTTTAACACACCATACATTAATCTAGATGAGGCCTGTGACTATAATATGTGGGAGACTACACATAAACTAGCTACAGTTAAAAATTGCAAGTGGTATAAAAGTATAAAAATATATATATTTACTACAAGCCCACAAGCTCTCACAGCTACCTTAACTGCACTTCCTCATACCCAGCTTCCTATAAGGACTCGATTCCATTCTCCCAGTTTTCTGTAGATACTAGCTCTTCTGATATGTCTTCTTTTTTCCTCAACTGAAGAACTCCCCTTAGTATGGTTGACAGGGTACTCCACCATGTCCATTCACACACTTCTGCTCATAAGCCTTTCCCTCCCTTCCAAAACCATGATAGGATTCCTTTATCTTCAACTTCCATCCAACTAGCCTCCATATTCAGTGGATCAGTCTCAGCCACTTCTGCCAGCCCTAGTGTAATGCCACCACCAAACACATCTTCCCTTGCCCTCCTTTCAATATTCCAAAAGGACACTTCCCTCCACGACACCCTTGTCTACCATCTACATCCCCTCCTTTAACTATGGCGCCTCGCCATGCAAGCACAGAAGATGCAACACCTGCCCTTTTACCTCCTCCATCCTCAGCAACCAAGGCCCCAAACTATCTTTCCAAACGAAGCAGCAATTTATTAGTACCTCTTTCAATTGAGTATACTGTATTCACTGTTGTCTACTTTAGGGAGATCTAACACAGACTGTGTGACCCCTTTGCAGAAATCTCTGTTCAGTCTGCCAGCATGACCCTGAGTTTCCTATCGCTTGTCATTTTAATTCTCACCCAGCTCCCAAATATCCTTTCTGTCCTTGGCCTGCTATAATGTTCTAATAAAACTTTATACAAGCTTGAGGAACAACCTGGAGGAGATGGTGATCTAGTGCTAATGTCCCTGAACTGGTAACCTAGAAACTAAGGCTCATGTTCTGAGAACATGGGTTCAAATCTCACCATGGCAGCTGGTGGAATTAGAATTCAGTTAATAAATAAAGCTAATCTTGGTAATGATAACCATGACAGCTATTATTGATAGTTGTGGAAAAAAATATCTGATTTACTAATGTCCTTTAGGGAAGGAAATCTGCTGTCCTTAACTAGTCAGGCCTGTATGTGACTCCAGACCCACTGCAATGTTGTTGACTCATAAATGGCCTAGCAAGCTTTTCAGTTCAAGGGCAATTAGGGATGATCAACAAATGCTGGCCTTGTCAGTGACACTCACATCCCATGAAATAATAAAATAAAAGCACCTCAGCTTTCAATTCAGACTTCTGGACTCAACATTGTGTTCAACAACTGTAGATCATAACATCTGTCTCCATTTGTTTCGTTTCTTTGCAGCTTTGTTTTTTTCTTCTTTCTTTATTCCTTCATTTTGCATTTGGATGGTTGCAATCCAGCCATTCATACTTTATTTAGACACATCTGTTTACTTTACCCATTTCCATTTTCCTTGCTTTTGTATCGTGAAACATTTTGTCATATCCCTCCTGCCCTCCACCCTATCAGAGACCTTCCTTTTTATTCTTCTTCCTTCCTCCCTCTCACTTGTTCAAAATGTGTTACATTTCTACCTTTCCTCAGCCCTGATGAAGGGTCATCGACCTGAAACATTAACTCTGTCTCTCTGTACAGAGATAAAAACAAAAAAAACTGCGGATGCTGGAAATCCAAAACAAAAACAGAATTACCTGGAAAAACTCAGCAGGTCTGGCAGCATCGGCGGAGAAGAAAAAAGTTGATGTTTCGAGTCCTCATGACCCTTCAACAGAACAGATCTGTACAGATGCTGCCTGATTTGCTGAGTATTCCTGGCATTTTCTGCTTTTATTTCAGATTTCTAGCATCAGCAGCTGTTTGTTTTTGATAAAAAAGTATGTTGTCTTCGGCTAGAAAATTTGACATTTATTTCTGCTTTACCTATTTTCAACTTGTGTAACTGCTTTGATATGTTGAAACTCTAAACAATGATTTTTTTACATTTTTCTGTCTTTTCCATTTCTTTGTTCAAATAAATGTGAAATAAGCATTGGCCTGACACAGACAGCACCAAGATGCATGTAATTCAGTAGAAAACTTATTTTCTATAGAACTTTATATAGATGCATATTGAGAAAGAAAAGACATGAAAGGTAATCTATTTATGACCGTGCCCAATATTGATGCCCTTACCATATAGAACTGAAGTAGAATGAAAATTCTACTTTGAGAGTATGAATTTTTCATTTTGTCCTCAGCCAATTTGTTCTTCCTAACTGTGGCACTGACTCTGACCATGAAGTCAAGCAGATGACCTGCTCCATCAACTTCCCCAATGGCACTTTAACTAAACTACTGGAAATGGTTCAACAAAAGGTTCAAATTTATCTCATTGTGTGATGGTTAGGAGCTATAGCACGTAAAGCGACATTTCTCTTCTCTGAAATTAACTGTCTGCAATTAATTCTGCAGTTGCAACTACAACTGTAGCATCAGTGTGAGACAGTTTTGTTTTACACAAATACTAAGAAGTCACAGCATAAACTCAGATGGAGAACAATCAGATTCTGGACTGAAATGGAAAAGACTCCCACCTCCAGAGTCTCACTTTACCTCACTCCAGAGTCACCTCCTATTTCTAACTTTGGATTAGTACTTCAATTTCTTCATGTTGGGCAGATACTACAGCTGTAGTGTAAATACAGCCTGAAGGTTCCCAGCTAGGAAGCTTCTGGAACTTGGCCGAGTATGTTAGTTCAAAAATGTATCTATTTAATTCCCACTAATCTTATTCACAACAGTTCTTCCTGGGCCCTGCAGTCCTGCATAGATCATGCTTAATTTGAATCAAAATGACAGGAATACAATGCTATCTTCCAGCAGTTACATTGAGAGCTACCCATATTCAATTAATTCATTCAGCAATATTAATTTCCAGAATACAGGCTATTTTCAAATCCCATGGAAAAGGTAAATTTATGGAATTTTGACACAAATACTCGTTTTGATAGCTTTGTCAATTCTGAGATTTAAAAAATAGGAGCTTTATTCTCAACTGATTTTTAAAAAAGTCAGCTCAATATAATATAAATGCCACACATTTAAAACAACTTAAAGTTCCAACTTAAATGTAAATAGAATAAAATTAAACTCTATAAAGGAGTAGAATAACTCACTTGGAAAAGGAAAAGGAAATGCATAAGCCATTTAACATTTTCTTTGCACAATATTAACAGTGACAAATATTGATGCAATAAAAAGGAAGAAGTGTTTTGGATATCAAAATAAACAATTAAGTTAGGTGATCTCAAGGGTAAAGCAGAAACACTAAGTGGTCAATTCTCTAGTGTATTTACCAGAGAAGATTTAACACACATATCCAGTTTAGACATTGGCCACTTACCATACGTAATAAACCTCATTATATGTAAAGAAGGTGTCTTGAAACTTTTGCAAGAAATAAATCTAAGTAAAACTGGGTCCAGATGAACTTCCTTCCTGGATTTTAAGGTTAGCAGCTGATGAACTGGCTCCAGTATTGACCACTCCCTTTCAACAGTCAATCAATACCAGCTACTGAGCAGACCAGTGGAGACAAGCTAACGTCTGTGGCATATTCAAAAAAGGGGATAAAAGTCAGCCAGGAAATGACTGATCCTTATCTCTCACAGTGTCATTTGCAAATTGCTTGAACATATTATTCATCCTTATGTCATGAAGCACTTTGAAGCTCACAATATTCTGATGGCCAGCATGGTTCCAGAAACACAGCTTTTATAGACTGTTGATGACCGAGCTTCAAGTCTCCAAAGAGATGAAAATATTCACATGGCAACACTAAATTCCTCAAAGGCCTTTAACAAAGTTTCTCATGAAATGCTCTTGTGCAAACTCCACTACTATAGAATCAGGGGATATTAATAAATTGGACCTGGCATTTCCTTACCAACAGAAGACAAAGAGTGGTGTGTGATGGGGAATGATCCTCCTAGAGATGTCCTCTCCGGAGTGACTTACAGAACTGTATTGGGATCTTTACTCTTCTTGACTTACATAAGCGACCTTCTCAACAAGTTATAAAACAGAGTGCGACATCTTGCAGATGACTGCATGGTTTACGCATGAAGAAAAACTCAAGATCATATTAATTCAATGCAAGATGATCTTCTTGAATTGCAAAAATGGCAGGACTGATGGGAGATGACGTTCAATGCTAAAAAATGCCATGTACATCAGCAACAAAAAGGATCCACTAACAGATAGCTTTACGCTCTGTAATCAAATTTTTCAACAGGTAGATACACAGCCATTCCTGGGCATTCATCTTAAAAACAATCTTAATTGGGTTTCCACATTCAGCAAATACAAGCAAAACAAATAGGGTTTTTAGATTTCTGAGGAAGGACATTTGGTATTGTAACCAAATATCAGAGATATAGCTTACCAAACATTTGTTTGTCTAATCCTGTAGTATACAAGTTGTGTGTGTGACCCTTATAAGATATAATAAACTTGGTGTACTGGACAGGTTTCCTGTTAGAAACAGTAAACTTTATTTACAGAGCTCCTGATGAAGCTACATGCTTCAACCAGAACCACCACTAGAAAACTCTGCTCTTAAGAATACCTGCGCTAAGGGCTGATTATTCTGTACAGTAACATGATCTCCAAAACAGTGTGAATGTTTTTAACTTACAATCGTTACATTCCTCCCCCTTTAATTTTGTTTTACATCTCTTATTTACAAGAAAATCTTAACCCATAACATATATAATATATACAGTTTATGCAATTATAGATTAAGGCAGAATTTTCCCGTTGGCTTGCGGGGACGGGTCCTGCATGTCCACACGTAAAATGATGCGCGGTGATGTTGGGCGAGCGTCCCAACATCACCGTGCGCCATCACAATATTTCAGTGAGCGGGTGCGCAATGATAACTGCTGTGCACCCGCCATTACTTAGTGGGCCACATAAGGCCCTTGACTCACCAATCGACGCCGATTTTTCGGCACCCATGCAATCTTTGGGTCAGTGCATGGGCACAATGGGCAGGCAGGTAGGACACATTTGTATAAACCTCATCCACAGGCGGGATAAGAGGGCTCACTGGGATCGCGAGTGTGCTCTCTCAAGCATTGATTTTTCAAAGTTTTTGAAACTTGCCTGTGTGATCCGCAGTACTTCAAAATGCATACCAGCTGCTTTGTCTGGAGTCTTAACCCTCAGGTCAGCACTCTGCAGTGAGGAATCTTTTTTGGGCCTGCAGGTTTTTGGAAGCCCTCTCATAGCCTGGGAATGGGAGCTGAACTCTCCACTGGAGGCACCTCCTCTGAGGAAGAAGGGAGGGCTAGAAGGGTTAGAAGGCCAGAAGTGCACATTCAGCCTCCGGGGAGCCACCTTTGGGAGGACAGGTGCAGGCACAAGGGGCGCAGGGCCAAGAGGTAGGCCAAGGCGGAAGGGACTGCAGATGATGCCACTATCCTGTTGCTAGGTTATACAGGCGGTGAAGCAGCTACCTTAATATGTCTGAGGTGCGGTGTTGAAGGAGGGTCCACCTCGCAAGGGAGACAGTCAACTATATCCGACAGATGATTGGGCCTGAGATCTCCGCTAGCTGTGTGCAGTGCCAGTGGTTCTAAAGGTCAAAGCTGCCCTCAACTTCTAGTCCTCCGGTTCTTTCCGGGGGTCGGTGGGTGATCTTTGGGTGTCTCCCAATCAGCTGTCCACACTTGTGTCAAGCAGGTTACAGATGCTCTGTTCAGCCATGCATTGACGCTTCATCCCCCTCCGTTGGGACCAGGCCAGCCAGACACAGCGAACCAGGGGCTTCATGAAGATTGCTGGCTTCCCCTGCATCCAGGGTACAATAGACTGTACATACGTGGCCATCAAGGCACCAGCAGGTGAGCCCAGTGCCTTTGTCAACGGGAAGAGCTTCCACTCAATGAACGTGCAGATAGTGTGTGATCACAGGATGCTGATTCTACAAGTCTGTGCAAGGTAGCCAGGCAGCTCCCGTGACGCCTACATCCTCAGACACTCACAGGTGCCGGGGCTCTTCAGTGCTGCAGCCTGGCTTGATGGATGGCTGCTGGGTGACAAGGCCTATCCCTTCAGAAGGTGGCTCATGACACCTCTCTGCCATCCAAGAACAGAAGCTGAGCAGTGATACAATAGGAGCCACGGCACAACAAGGGCTGCAGTGGAGAGAACCATCGCACTTCTCCAGAAGTGCTTCCGGTGCCTGGACCGCTCGGGAGCGCACTCCATTACCCCCCAGGTCGTGTGTCGGTGATAGTGGTTGCATGCTGCACTCTCCACAATCTTGCGCTGGAAAGAGGGGACTCAGTGGATGATGAAGACGTCGATGCAGTGGCTGCGGCTGCACACGATGAGTCCAGCAGTGAGTCTGAGGATGAGCATGCACAGGGAAATGCAGAGGGGGTAGGCGCTGACCCGGGCACACTGCAGGGAGGCAGGGGCACCCGGGAGGCTTTAATTCAACAAACGTTCAGCCAACACATCACATATGGCCCTCCAGGACAAGCCTGGCTGTAAGCTCCATACTCAACGCCTAAGTGCCAAATCTGCCAGGTTATGAACAGTAACTAAGGGCCTTATTAATAAAGCTGAATGTCCCACAAATCACTCCTATCATTTTTGAAACCACATACATGCAGAAGAAAAGAGGCTCCCTCAGCCATGGTCACATGTTTAAATTTAATATCACAGGCAAAGAAACTTAATGAAACAAAATGACAAGGTTGTTCCAATTCAAAGCAAATTATAAAGAACTCATCTCGGGCCAACACAAAAGCACCAGTGATAAACCTGTGGTGTGCCTAAGGTGCCTTATGTTTACATTTCCAAGTGCTACATCTTGGTGCTGCCCCATCGCTGGGAGTGGCATCTGAGACGGCCTGCTGTCCTGTTGGCCTGGATGACCTTGGTGGTCGCCCTCTGGCCCGAGGAGCCTTCAGTTCCACAGCTGGCATCTCCCCAGTTGTTGCAGCCTCACTGGATGCTACGATCACTGGGGGAGGGGCGGAGGAGCCCACATCCAGAGCGCCCTGAGAGGAACCTGCAGAGACAACAGGCAGCTGCTGCACCAAGTGAGGTCGTTTTGGATCTCCCTGCTCACTGTGGATGGATGGCACCGGACTGGTGCCTAGACCATCTCCCACACTGGCACTGACCAGCTGAGATCAATGCCAATGTGAGAGCTTGCTGGTCAGAGCACATCTCCAGGAAGCCCTAATGGGTCTCCTGGAGGAGCCCCTCCACAAGAATCGCCATTCTCACCATGGAGAACGCATGGCACTTGGACATGTGGCTCATTGCTTCAGCGATCATCTGCCTAGGCTCCTCCACCACGGAGACCAAGCCAATCATAGCCTCATGTATCTCCTGCAGATTCACCCACACACCCGGCCGCATTTCATGCCGCTGCTGCCTAGCGGACGATTCCACAGGCAGATCATCAGGCACCAACTGAGCATGTGCCTGGCCCCCTGCAGTCCTCCGACTGCTGGCGCCATGGGCACTCTTTGTCTCTGCCGGCTCCTCCAGCGACTGTGACGTGCCCTCACCGCTGTGCCCCAGGACACTAGCTGATGTTGTAATTCCCATCGAGTTGCTGGTATCTGCACTGGTGTCTGCCTGGCAGAAATGGCGTGACGCTGGTGAGACTTCAGGGTCCTCAGGTGTGAGAGGGGGCATCTGCTGCTCCTCCTGGCCCTGCTCCACTGATGCTGAAAGGAAGAACAAGGATATTGGATCAGTTAATGTGGAGACAATGACAAAGTGCATCCCTGTCCCCCTGATCATTGTACGCTCATCCTTCTATAACCAATGGTCAAGCCATGTTTCAAAATTAAATTAACATTCAGCACTGCTATGGCTTTTGGGAGAACAATGCTGACCTCACTGCTGGGCATAAATACTTGGCCGTGGCACCCCAGCCTCACTGACACCAGTGGACCTGGACACATGGCGCCTCTCCAAATCCAGGGCCTCCTGCTCAAAGCGGCTGAGAATGGCTAACAGCGCTTGGCCGCCACCAGTCCTCACCCACTTTGCAGCATTATGAGCATTCCTCTCCTGAAAATGAGAGAAGGGCGTTGATTTGTGCAAATTACACATGGACTCTCTTTGCGCACGGCCCACCCCAAGCAGAGTGGGACATATCAGGGCTCCAGTGCCTCCTCACCCCACTGCTGCCGAACACTCACACAAAGGTGCTAGGCCTGTTCCCCATCCACCCCCATCCCCCCCCCTTGGCCACATGCTGCCGACATCATATTAGGCACCACACGGTATATCCTTCCATAGCAAGGAGACGCAAGCATGTGGAGCGCAGAGGGCAGCAGATGGTTCATTGCCACGCCTTCTTGACGTTCCCCTCCCAGCATGCCATCACCCTGACTTGGACATGTCCTGTTCAAGCATAGTGCCTAAGTGCAGCTCCTCCAGGTTGCCCCCAAACCAGTCATGTGGGTCTAAGTGTGCCACATGCTGCATGCGCAGAACCCATGTATTCACCACCCTCTCAGACTGACCTCGGCAATATCTGCTGGCCCACCCGGTAAAGGACACATGCCATCAATGATTCAATGCAGTTACTACACACAGACTTGGGGAGGGGGTGGTGCAGCAGAGGGGAATGCTGACCTGCTGGTTTAAGTGACCAATGCCAATATTGTCCTCACCCTTCCAGAGTGCAACAAGTCGTTGAAGTGGATCCAGATGCTCCATATCACATAGTGGGAGCTCACCGCCTCCATCATGTTTCATCATGTGGGAGGGCCTCCTCCTCCCATTCTTTGGAACCAATGCTTCCCGCCGTGCTGCCACTTCATCGAGGACGGCAGCAAGGCAGTCATTGGAAAATGAGGGTCACACTGGCCCCCTCGCCCTATCCTCCGACCTGGCCTGCCCCGATGGCCTACCCTCCGGACTTGCATAAACTCCATTGCCCCTCTGCAGAGCCCTTCACCCATCCATTGCGAGCAGCCTTTCCATGGCTGCCAGGCCTTTTATACAGGCTGCAAGGGTTGCCATTGGCCCAGGTGGGCTGAGCACACCCGCTGCCGGCCACCCACTCCCACTATGCACAGGAGTTGTGAAGTACGCTGGACGGGCTTTAATTGGCCCGTCTGCGTAAGATGGTGGTGCTGAACTGATCGCGAGCAGCAATCGGGTCAGCTCCATCCCTCCGCCTTCCAGAAAATTCTGCCCTAAGTCTCTGAGGTGGTTTTCTGATTCGGGTAGAGCAGCATAACTCTACGACTTGAGGTTCTTCCACTGGATCAACTTGATCTGGAACTGCAGCACCAGGGACATCCTTAGCCAATGGCAGTTCAGAATTATTTACTTCAACATAGTATGTCTATTCTATGTCGATCTGACAACTCAGGGATCAAAGGTTCGACTTCAATTTCAGGTGGAGTAACTGGTTGTTGAAGTGTATCTCTATTTTTTAGATGATCCACATGTTTCCTAACAATCCGGTTTTCCACTTCCATTTGGTGTGACAAAGGTCCTGTTTCAGAGACAATTATACCAGGAATCCAAATGGGAACCCATATTCCAGTTCTAAAATTTCGCACAAAAATTGTCTTAGCAGTAAATTTTCAATCTTTACTGTGAATATCATGATTCACTTTCTGGTTTTTCTCTACCTTCCCCTCTAAATTAGCGAACATTAGACTCAACCTCATACCAAGCCGGTGTTTCATTAATAATTCAGACAGTGTTGAACCGATAGTTGCATGAGGAGTCGTGTGATAGTTGAGAAGAAATTGCAAAATTTATGTTTCTGACGTTCCTTAAGATAATTTCTCCATTCCTGTTTTAAAAGTTTGTACTGCTCTTTCTGGTAACCCATGTGATGAGGGATGATATGGTGTTGTTTTGATATGTTTAATCCTATTTAAGTTCATGAATCTCTGAAATTCCATACTAGTGAAAGCAGTGCCAATATCTGAAACAATGGCTTCTGGTGGGCCATGTGCACTAAAACATTGGAGCAGCTTTTCAATAGTTGCACACGATGTAGGTGATTTCACTTCATACACACCCATCCACTTAGAATGCGGTTGGATGATTACTAAAAACATGGCACCTAAAAATGGACCTATGTAGCCGATATGTAGTCTAACCCTGGTTTGACCAGGCCACTCCCATAGATGCAGTGGAACTGAAACGGGCAACTTCTCTTGTTGCTAACAGTGTTTAACCATTTTTTCTATATCACTGACTTTACCTGGCCACCAGACATAGCTTAATGCAAGGATCTTCTTTTTCAAAATGCCTGGATGCGCACTGTGAAGCTCTGTCAAGAGTAGTTCTCTTCCTTGCGAAGGCACAACGACTCTTGCTCCCCACAACAAGATACCAACTTGTCAACTTAATTTGATCATCCTTGCATACCTGCTCTTGGAATCTCGATAAAATTGAATCCCAGTTTGTCCAGTTCTTTATTTGCTTCGCACAGCCTAGCGAGGAATCCAGGAAATTCAACACAAGTACAACTTCTTGTGGAGCATGTGTAATGCTCTCTGGCAAAGGACGATGACTGAGCGTATCTGCATTTGCTGTATGCACACCTCGAAGGTGCATAAAAGTATACTCATATGCTGACAAAATCAAAGCCCATCTTTGAATTCTGGCAGAGGCTATCGGCAATTGCTTTATCTTCACTAAATAAACGCAGTAGTGGCTTGTGATCTGACACTATGGTGAAATATTGACTGTGAGTAGCCCTTCTCGGCTGCAGAGAGGGTTCTGAAAACATATCCTATTGGCCTTTCGGAACAATCTTCCATCTTGTGTGACAATACCGCTCCCACACCATAGGGAGATGCATCACAGGTTAATATTCATTCTTTTGATGAGCCATAATGTGCTAGCAGACATGAAATATTTAATAGCCTCTTGACTTTTACAAAGACTTCTTCTTGTTGTGCCGTCTAAGATCATCTGGTTCCTCTTCAATAATAAGTGTAAAGGGGCTAACACTGTAGACAAATTAGGTGAGACGCGATCATATTAATTTAGCATGCCCAAAAAAGACTTGAACTCACTGACACTGGTAGGAGAGGGCACCTCTTTGATTGCCCTGACTTTCTCCTTTACTGGATGCAACCCTTGGGCATCCACTCAATGACCCAGATAAGTGACTTCAGTAGCTTGGAAAGTATACTTCTCTTTTTCTCAGTCGTACACCAGCTTCCAAAAATCTCCTTAAAACCTCTTCTAGGGTGGCCATATGTTCAACTTTCATTGATCCTGTGATCAGGATGTCATCCAGGTACACTACAACTTGGGGCAATCCTTGTGGCTGTATTTCCATGGTTCTTTGGAAAATCGCATAGGCAGATGGTGCACCAAAGGGTAGGGGCGTATATTGGTACAGGCTCTTGTACGCGTTGATGGTTACAAACCCTGTAGATGCTCTGTCAAGCTCTAGCTGTTGATGTGCATGGTTCATGTCCAGTTTGGCATAGGATTCTCCTCCTGCAAGCTTAGCCTAGTACTCATCTCAGAATACGCTGTCATACCTTTTTAACAGCTCAGGAATTCCTCCTGTTCTAAATTGAAGTATTTCTGACCAGTTGAGTTTAATCTCTTTCAACCAATCATGGCCTAGAAGGCTAGGTCCTTCACCTGTTACAATAATCACTGACAGCTGGGCTGTCTGTTGCCTGTAGATACAGATACAGAGGCGATGCCTTTCACCTGTATTGCCCCTCCAGTGTAAATCTTCAGCTGAGCCAAAATTTCCTCCAGATTCAGTGGCTGGGTGCCTTCACTTAGGCATTTAAATGTGTGTTCTCCCACCACTGTGGTCGATGCTCCTGTGTCAACCTCCATGACTAGAGACTTCCCATTTACTTGGATGGCGACGGTGATTGGTTGTTTTCCTTGCCTTGAGATTGTATATGGAATAGACATCAGTATCAGCAGCTTCTGGTTCACTTATATTGTGCACTTCAGTCATCTTGGCCTGCTGTCTGATTGGCTATCTTGGTTTCGCCCTGCATTGCTTTATAATGTGCCCTTTTTTGTGACAGTAATGGCATTCAGCCTCTTTAAATCTGCAGATTTCTGGTACATGGTTGCCCCCACATCGGTGACAATTTAATTTCTGAATTGCTGGTGAAAGGCTTCCAGTGTTTCTTATTATTTTTCGAGAGGTAGGGACTGTGTCCCGCTTTGCAGTTGTCTCCCTAGCTATTTATACAACTATCATGATCAGTTAACTTTTTGTAATGCACATAAAAATGTTTATCAATTGTATATTAAAATAGTGAGCAGTCTCAAGTTGCTGAATGTATTGCACCTGGAGGTGGCATTGTAAATATAACAATGTAACCAGTTGGTTACAATAGGGCAAGTCATAACGTTATGTGATAGCTCCTCATGGAACACATAAGAACACCAAGCATCCCAAGATTCTGCCATCCTCACGGATGAGCAAGATTTCAACCCCACTCCGCAACAGAGTTATAGTGCCTTTCTGATACACACGAGTATCGTTTCTGCTCCAGATTTCAGCCTCCCTTATACCTACTGAGTCTGATTTTAGCTGTCGCTGTCCCCAGAAAGAGATTTCCCCCAGTGTACAAGATTTTGATCCCTCTCCCAGAGCAAGATTTCCCTGCCCTTCTCTCCTCCTTCATTGTCCCCTTTCTCTCCCATTGCTTTCCTTCCTTTACCACTATGTTCTTCCTTCTTGTCTTCTCTCCTTCCTCGTCCTTCCCCTTCTTCAAACTCTCCTTATTCTCATGCAGGATTCGAGTTCCAAACAATGGCAAAACTTTGCTGTGGTTTTGGATTTGGAAATATTGATCTGTAACTCTTAAAAATTAGGGATAGCCTAGAAAAAAATTTTACAATCCTTTTATTAATTGTCCATGGGCCCTGCATTTTTAACATGGACTACCAGTGCATGAACACACAACTCGCTCCTTTGAAATTTATCTTTCTGTCCATTAGGAACAGGAGTCAGCCATTTATTCCCCTGAGCCAGTTTTGCCATTTAATGAGATCATGGTTGATCTGAAGGGATCTGCAGCCTTTTAGAAACTCATTTATTTTGAACATCAATGTTCCCCCCAAGCAGTTTCAGAGTCCATTATTCAGGAGTTAAAAAGCGTTTGAATTAGTAATTGGCTTTCATTTTATCTGGTTTATCATGCACAGTGAGAATTGCCTTCACCTTGCCAACAAAGAAATGACTAACCTTTCCAGATGGCTTTAACTTTTCATTTTAATTCATCCGAAGGACAGTAAAAAAAAACTTTTAAACAATGAACATATTGCCGAAATACATTATTTGCAAAAAGCTCAATCTAAACAGATGTAAAATCGTGTGACTTGACATGTGGCGAGTGTCCCGATGTCATCCCGCATGCACGCAATCTTCAGATCGGCGGGCACACACGAGTGTCGGAGCCATGCCCGCCATCGATTAAAAGGCGGCTTAAGACCGTTAAAAACCCAATTGACCCCGATTTTACGTTGCAATTTCACGCTCATCGCATCGGTGGGTGGGCAGCGCACATTTTGCAAAACCTCATCCAAGGGCTGGATAAAAAGGATCAGCAGCAATAGTAAGGAGTTTCAGAGATAGTTTGCTGCTGGTTGTTTATTTGAACTTGACAGCTTCAACTCCGTTCCGAGCTTCATTCTTAGCATTCGTAGGCTTCATTGCAGGGCTCATTGGTGTTCCCAAGGCCCCCGGAGGATTTTGACCATGTGGATCCTTCCAGGTATCAGACAACCTCCTGTTACTCTGGTAATGGGGGTTGTGCTCTCTGCTGGAGGCACCTCCACTGAGGAAGAGAGGAGCAGAAAGGAGAGGAGGCCAGGTGCAGCTTCCAGGGGCGTGAGCTGTGGGAGGAGAGGAACAGGCATAATGGGCTCAGGGCCAGCAGGAACTCTAAGGCAGAAAAAGGCCACAGAAGATGCCATTATCCTGCTGCCATAGTTCACAGGTAGCAATGCAGCTACCTCAATATGTCTGAGGTGCAATGCTGAAAGAGGCTCTGCCTCTCCAGGAAGACACTGACCTCCATTTGTCATATGATTGGGCCTGAGATCATCTCCAACTGTGTTGGTGGACACCCTATGCCAGGGGCTCTAAATGTCACATTGGCCCTCAACTTCTATGCCTCCGGCACTTTCCAGGAGTTAGTGGGTGACGTTTGTGGAGTGCCCCAATCAGCTGTCCACAGTTGCATCAAGCTGGTGATTAATGCTCTGTTCAGGTGGGTAATGACATTTATTCAATTCCGTACCAACGAGGCCAGCCAGGCTCAGCGAACCAAAGTGTTTGCAGTGATTGCTGGGATCCCCTGCTTACAGGGTGCAATCGACTGCACACGTGACCATCAAGGAGCCAGCAGGTCAGCCGGGTGCCTTCATCAACGGGAAGGGATTCCACTCGATGAACGTCCAGATAGTTTGTGACCACAGGATACAGACTCTGCAAGTCTGTACAAGGTACCCTGGCAGCTCCCATGACATTTATATCTTGAGACACTCCCAGGTGCCAAGGCTTTTCAGTGCTCCAGCCCAGCTGGATGGATGACTGCTGGCTGACAAAGGCTATCCGTTGAAAAGGTGGCTTATATCACCTCTCCGCCACCCAAGAACAGAGGCAGAACAGTGTTATAATAGGAGTCATGCCTCCACAAGAGCAGTGATAGAGAGGACCATGGGTCTTCTGAGATGTGCTTCCAATGCCTGGGCAATTCAGGGGGAGCACTACAATACCACCCAGAGCGGGTGTCACTGATAGCGGTTGCATGCTGCGCTCTCCACAATCTGGCACTGGCAAGGGGAGACCCACTGGAGGAAGAGGAACTTGAGGCAACTTCACAGGCCACAGAGAATCAATCCAGTAGTGAGTCAGAAGAGGAGCTTGGTGAGGAGAACACTGAGGGCATAGAGGCAGACCTCTATGTCCTTCAGGGGAGGCAGGGACACCTTGATCCAATGCTCCTTCAGTTAAGCTGCCAAAGATCTGCTTCCACCTCATGCCAGGGATGCTGCCTCCACCCATGATGTCTGAAATTACCCTTTCAGTTGAACCCAAAGCCTATTCAGTGCCTGTGCAATAAAGTTTAGAGCCACTACTGTCCAGCATTATATAGTGGCGTACTCTGCACCAAAAAAGGTGGGGAAGCATACTCAGGCCATTATGATAAAAACAAAATTTATGTAATTTTCACAAGCAAAACAAATTAAAATTACCATCTCTGGTGTTCATTTCCACACCAGTAAACGTAAACAAAACATTACAGAGCATAACATCATGCATGACAAGTCCCCCTTATGCTTATGGTGCCTTAAACTTACATTTATAAGTGCTACATTTTGGTGTCCCCTGCATCGCTGACTGCAGCATTGGAGACAGCCTGCTGATTCTGCTGTCTTGTTGGCCTTGGCGGTCATCCTCTGGACACTGGAGCCTGTGCTGGCCTCGCCTGGGAGGGAACAGCCAGTGCTATGGCTGGCATTTCCCCAGTCATCACAGCCTCATTAGGTGCCACGGTCAGAGGGGCGGATGGGCTGCTGCCGTCATCCAGTGCGCCCTGGGAGGAGCCTGCAGAGATGACTAGCAGCTCGTGCACCAATGTGAGGTCACTCTGGACTTCCCTGCTCACCATTGATGAGCAGGCACCTAGCTGACCATGTGAGGTCATTGCCTGTGTGAGGGCTTGCAGGTCCAAGTGCAACCCCAGAAACCCCTGATTCTGTCCCAGGAGCTGACTCTCCATTAGGGTTGCACTCTCTCAATGTAGGAGGCAGTGCACTCGGCCATGAAGGTCAATGTAGTGCTTATGCTCCGCATGGACTCCTCCACAACAGAGACCACGGCACACATACCCTCATGGATCTCTGCCAGATCCTCCCACACATCCCGCTGGACATCCAGCATCTGCCGCCTAATGGACAACTCCAGAGGCTCATTATCTGCCTTCAACTCAGCATCATCCTGATCTCCAGCAGTCCTCCAACTGCTGACTCCCTGGGCACTCTCTGCCTCCGCCTGCACCTCAACTGAGTGTGAAGGGCCCTCACCGCTGTGCACCGACATTCTAGTCAAAGATCTAACACCACCAAAGTGCTGGTATCTGCACTGGTGCCTGTTTCAGAGAGCGGGTGTGACATAAGTGCAGCTGAAGTCCAGCGGTCTTCTGGCATCAGGGATAGCTCTTTGGGGTCCTGCAAATGAGTGCCTGCTGTCGAATCTAAGGGAGAACAATAACATGTAATTACTTTAAGTCATCACATTGTAACTGTGCATGCCAGGTGCCCTGGTGAGACAATGGAGATCTGCATCAGGGTGCCACCATCTTTCAATGATCAATAGGGACTCCAGTTTTGAGGCTCCCATCAATGAAGAGACTACACAAGAATGTTTGCACCATCTGAAACTCTCACATCTGTGCAATGCACTCTTACCTTCGATTGACACCCCAGCCTCTCAGCGGCCAGTTGACCAAGGTGCATAGCGCTTCTCCAGATCCAAGGCATCCTGCTCGAATCTTGATAGGATTAGGATGTTTGGGGGGTTTCAGCCTGTCTGTGACCTCTCAATGTTTTGGCTCACCTTCTCCTAAAAGGACAGAGCAGCATTCATTAGTCCACTCTCTACTGCCAATGCCATTGCAGCCTGGCCAACCACACCTGAGGAACACCTTGCAGGGCACATGTGAATCATGGCCCCCGAGCCACAAGGCACTCAGCCCAAGAGTTCACGCACTTGGCCAGCCCCGGTGTCATTGACAGTTGGCGCTCAAGGGGGATGGCCAGCCCTTAACACTTCACCTGATCCATGCCAACACGGTCCTCAGACTTGCCGAGTGCAGCAGGTAGTTGAACCTTTTGTGGCACTGCACCCAAGTGTACCACAAAACGTCATGGCCGCTGACCTCAGCTGCCACCTCCTACCAAGTATTTTTTGTCTGGTGTGGTGGCCTCCTCCTTCCATCTCTGGGGACGAGGGTGTCCCTCCTGGCAGCCACCTCCTCCTCCAATAGCACCGCGAGGCACTCATCTGACAACCGGGGAGCCAAGTGCTAACCTGACCTGCCATCCCGCCTGGCGTCAGCAGCCGCTGTTGAGGCTAAAGCTTTGGTCTCCAGAATGCAGAAGATATGTTCTTCCCTGGCAGCCTTCAAGAAGCTGCCTAGGTCATTTTTAAATCACCCACCGGGCCGCCATTGGACAGAGCCCCTCCTGGTCCTTCCCAACCATTGGGAAAACGCGTTTCACACTGGGCGTGTCTTTATTTGGCCAGCCAATGTGAAATCACGGTTGTGGCCCGATCGGGAGTGGGGGCCTGTTTCTTGACCAGTCCCGGGCCCACCAGTCACGCGCATCCATAAAATTTAGGCCCATGTGTGGGAAACAGTCACCAGCAGTGATTTTCCTTGAATGGGCCAATTACTGGCCAGAGGGTGTTCTCACCATCCAATAGGATGTCCTGCAGCTTGCATGAAGCTGCAGCATTCAATTCAGGTGGGAGAGAGAGAGGAACTTCCATTTTGAGGTCCCCTCTCCCTAACTTTAAAAACTTTTAAATAAAAAGATGTCTTCAGCAGCTGGACCACCACTGTGGAAGGGGAACTCCTCCACAGCACTGTCTGTGGCCATAGTTGTGGCCATACAGACAGGGTGGGCCTCAAAGCCTGCCTGGAGTGCTGGATCCCAGTCTGTCACTGGGAGGCTGGTTCTGGAAAATCCAGTCGACCTCTCTTTAAATACCATTAATTGATTCCTCGTTGCTTGTGGAAGGGGAACCCTGGTGCTCCCCTAACATGCTTCTGGGAAAATAGCCTGGGTGCTGGATAGCACTAGCGGGCTAGCATGCCGGCTAGCAACATGAATTTCCGGACCTACTCAACTCTGCAGGCATCCCCTTTGGGGCCTAAAAATTCTGCCATATATTAAATCCTTTCTGATGCTTGGAGAGGTTAATTTTAAAATTACTATATTGATTATTCAAAATTAAAATTAATTCTATATAACATTGTAGCTGGATTACATTCCTGCTGATAAAATATTGGTGATGCATAATGAATGGATCACATGTGGCATTACTCATAGCTAGGGCTGTGCTTACTGGCTGTGCCGGCTGGAAAGCCAATGGCAAACCCATTGTGGCATTTTTTGGAAGCCCCGACAGGATTGTATGTCAATGAGGTGGTTAACTGCTTGCTATTGGGGTTTCTCTGCCTTTAAAGGCAAAGAGCCTGCCTCCAAGAGCTTGCGACCAATCAGAAAGGTGCAGCTACTCAGTCACAGCAATGCCACTGGGAATGGTGGCCCCTGCTCAGACTGCAGCAGGCCTGGGAGCAGCTGCAAAGGAGGAGACCCTGGAATACAAATGGGTGGGTTGGGCCACATGGGGCCAGTTAGACAGGCCCCAGCTGTCATGATGATAGATGATTGTGTGTCAACTTAAGTATTAAATACCAAACGGTACTCGAATAAGATACCATAAGGTACACTATGTACTACGAATGGGGTCACCTGACCTAGGGGAGATTGAATGTCAGATAGCACATGTTAGGGAGTTAGCCAGCATGGCAAATTAAATGATAATGCTCTTGCAGTTAGATCTGTGACTTTGAGTGTTGTTCTTTCAGCTTCAGATGTGACATTGGCAACAAGGTTAAAAACAGAGATATTTAGGAATGTGACATGGCATTTGCTGGAGCTGATGTGTCTGCAGTCCTGGGAATTAAGCCATTTGATCTGAGAGGTGATGCCTGTACCGTCAGCGTGAAATGGAAAGTGTGGCTCGAGGAGTTTGAAGCATATGCTGATAGTTGCAGGGCAATGGTGGCGCAAAAAGCACAGCAACAGGCCTTATTGTTATTCAATGCAGGTTCTTCCATAAGGGAGACTTTCAAGACATTGCCTGACACAGGAGAAAAGGCGGATTATGAACATGCAATGAACACTTTGAAGGACTGTTATGTGGTGATGCCAAATACCACATTCCAAAGGCAGGCTTTGTATCAGATGAGACAGCAAGATGGGGGATCAGTAGCTCAATTTTTGACCTGTTTGAGGCAGACATTGGATGGATGCAATTATGTTGTGATGGATCTGAATAACCAGATAATGGATCAGGTGGTCCAACATTGCATGTCTGATAAGTTGAAGTGTAAGCTGCTGGAAAGAGGAGGTGACTTAAACATTGGATGACACTTCGAAAATAGCAGCTGCATTGGAAGTAGTGGATAGATAATTTCACAGCATGAAACTTAGTCCCACCTCTGCCACTGGATTGACAAAAGTTGAGGTTAACCGAGAGGTACAACTGAGTCTGGGTATGTGTAAATGTAAACAGCAAATGTCTGAGAGAAGGCATTTTGGATAAGGTAACTTGGGGCACTATGGAAAAGATGCCTCCTGCCCTGCCGAGGGAATGATATGCAGGCAACGTGTGGGCAAAGACCATTTTGCCAAGTGCAGAAGCAAAGCTGAACAGAGGGGGAAACCTGGCAAACCATGCAAAGGAAAGAGAAATGAAAGTAGCACAATTGTGAGATGAGTTGAAGAAGATGCAGAGAGTGAGGACACGAATTGGAATCATGGATAGCTGTTTTCTGTCAACAGGAGCAACCACAAGGGACTGCAGTGGTCCAAGAAGACAACTCACCATCATCTTCTCAATGGCAATTAGGGATGGGTAGTAAATGCTGACCTAGCCGTGACACCCACCTCCCACAAATGAATAAACAAAAACAAAAAATCAGACAGAGAACCTAAGCTGGAAACTGGGAGAATTGCCCATTCAAGATGTACATTGCTATACGAGATGAATTGTGAATAATGTTCATCTGCATTACAAACTGGGAGAATTGCCAATTCAAGGTGTACATTGCTATACGAGATGAATTGTGAATAATGTTCATCTGCATTACAAACTGGGGATGTGCATTCTTGGCAGCAGACTTGTAGTGCCACAAAAGGCCTAGAATGGTGACGTTAGCTCATGACCGTCACTTGTGAGTGATTGATACTGAGCAAAACTTACGAACCCAAGTATGGTGACCACTGATGGAGAAAGATGTGGAGCAGTTTGTCAAAACATGTCATGGATGTCAACTTTTCAGCAGATCCAAGCCACCAGAACCAGTACACAGCACACTGTTACTGGTTGGACTGTGGGAGGATGTGACTGTTGATATGGCTTAGGCCCACTTCCATCAGGAGAGCACATACTAGTGACGACTGAGGACTACAGCCCTCATTATGAGTATGTTGTGATGAAATCTACAACAGCAGAGTAAGTGTCTGAAATATTTGCAAGGCACTATCTACCAGTCACTCAGTATTCAGAAAATGGACCACCATTCATTTCACAGGCCATTGCAGATTACATGTAAGTCATCGGGATTCACCATTGCAGAGTGACTCCTAAATGGCCACAGGAAAATAGGGAAGTGGATGAGGATTGCTCTGGTGAGAGCAAGGATTGGAAGAATGCGTCGTTGTCATATGTGGCCATGTAATAGCAACTCCACACATTATGATAGGAAAGAGCCCTGCTGAGTTGCTATTTGGACACAAAATACACCCCAATGCGCCAGAGCTGAGGGACATCAGTGTTGACCAGGAGGTTCAGAGAAAATTTTATGCAGACCACAGAAGGGGAGCTAGACAGTCTGATGTGATGCCAGGTAATGAAGCATTGCTGAGACGGGAGAGTCAGAGTAAGATGGATACACTATTTTGCCCCAAGAAGTATACTGTCAGGATAACAGTGGGATGGTGCAGTCAACAGGAGTACTGTATGACAGAAGTTCTTCATGTGTCAAAAAGTATCATTGTGACAAAGACACAGCAACAGATGAACCAGATATAGGAGCTGGGGCTAAGCTGACATCCAGCAATCCAGAAGTCCAAGCCAGCAATGCTGATGGCAGGTGGACAGCTTGCTATCCAGAGGAAAAACACTGGTTCCAGTGGGGAAAAAGACACTTCCTAATCCTGATGCAATAACCAGAGGTCTTGAAACAGCAGGCTGACCAAGGCATGAAAGGAGACCATCAAAGCAATATGAAGATTTTGTGTGATTTAGTGACAGAACATGAAATTAGAAATCAGTTTGGAGCAACGATATGATTTTAAGTTGAAAAATAGCAAATCTTGACACAAAGCATGTATATAGATATGAAATTTGTGTTATGATTATGTTCTGTTATGATATGGCAGGTACCATTTGCCAGGCTGACCAAATCCCAATGGGAAACATGGTCAGGATATCACAACAATTTTGCAATTTGTATTTATTATAAGAAGATATGTACACTGAAGTCAGAAGTAAAAATTCCACTACCACTTTTGGAGATTTAAAATATTAAATGAAAACATTTAATAGCAAACGAAAAGAAAACTCAAAACACACAAGATTACAGTTACACAGTTAAAAGTTAGTCTTATAACATTTCCCAAAATGTTTCTACTTAGCTAGCTTCACAAATAAACATCCTTTTTCAGGCAACAGTCCCTGTAGATTCTTAATCTATAAAATATTCAGTAATTTTACTACAAGGATCCCACTGTTGCTATAAGGAAGGTATTTCACAAGCTTCTCTCTCCGTCTCACTCAACAATGGAAATCACTTGACATAGACAACACATTGCTTTCTAGAACAAGCAAGCACTTCTCTGGGGTGGCTAGCGGCTGCTTTTTCACAGATCTGTCTTCGCATAGCCCACCCTTCAAGACCTCACACAACTGCTCACCTCAAAATAACTTTTAATCTTTTCTGAAATATATTTCTTCCCTTTCATCTTTACCCCTTGTTCTTAACTGTCTTTTGAAAGTTACCTTTCCCAGAATCTAAAATCTTTCATGTTGTCTTTATGGCCACTACCTTTGGGAAAAACAAACTTAATAACTTCTCTTTATTTATTTATGGTCTTTGCCAGTTATAAAACTTCCTATTATGTCTCTTTGAAATTCAACAGTTAAAAATTCAAGGGACTATCTCCTAATGCAAATTCCTATTCACGCTGTATCTACTGGGATCCCATCTTAGCTCATCCATCTCCACTTTAAAATGCCTGCATTTACACCTATCCCTTTAATGATTTAAACCTTGCAGTCTATCTTCAGTTTAATTAAATTCGTCACACACACCCAACTTACACACAGACTCCACAAGCCTGTGTCACAGTATCCCAGAATAATATTAGAAAGATGCTATTGTTTTTACAGTTCAAAACAAGGGTCTTGTGATTTTGATGTTCCTGTTGTGATGTTTGCAAATACTCGAGAAAAAATTGGATCGGATCATTGAGGAGCACTGAATTACATACTGATAATTATCACAAGGGATGCCATAGTTAAATAGTGGAAGAGAAATAAAAGTTCCATAAAGTGAAATATTGAATAAAAAACTGAAACTATATTGGACCGTGATGCACTGACCTTACCTGACATTTGTAATTGAAGAAATCCATTTACTCGGTGAGTTAGAGAAATGGTGATTTGTTAAGTTTGTTTGCAAAATTTATTGAAGTTTGTTTAGTAAGGGATAGCGTATATTTCCAGACACAGTTAGGCTTTTAGTGTGGAAAAACTCAGCAGGTCTGACAGCATCTGTGAAGAGGAAGACAGAGTTAACATTTCGAGTCTGCATGACTCTTCATCAGAACTAAAGAAAAATAGAAATGAGGTGAAATTTAAGTTGTTTGAGGGGGGGAGTGGGACAGGTGGAGCTGGATAGAGGGCCAGTGATAGGTGGAGGCAAAGAAGAGATTGCCAAAGCTGTCATAGACAAAAGGACAAAGGGGTGTTGATGGTGGTGATATTAGCTAAAGGATGTGCTAATGGTGACATTAAGGGTGGAAAGCAGGACAAGCAAGTGACAGATAGCCCTTGTGGGGATGGGGTAGGGGGAAGGGATCAAAATGGGCTAAAAGGTGGAGATAAAACAATGGATGGAAATACATTTTAAAATAATGATAGAAATAGGTGGGAAAAAATATATTTAAAAATATATATGAATAATTAGAAAAAAGGGGGATCAGAAGGGGGGTGGGTATGGAGGAGAGAGTTCATGATCTGAAGTTGTTGAACTCAATGTTAAGTCCGGAAGGCTGTAAAGTGCCTAATCAGAAGATGAGGTGCTGTTTGTTTCAGATCGCCAGCACCGGCAGTATTTTGCTTTTAGGCTTATAGTGTCTCTAGGCCACAATATGTGGCTGCTTCTTAATTCTTTCTGGAATTGCCAACCAAGCTACTTATTTGCTATGAAACAGGGTTAACATGTTCTAGCCAGTATTTTGGGTCCTGAACCTGCCCCCGTGAGCAAGCATTCGAGGAACTCGGGTTTCACCGGGGTGACCTCTTAATTGGCATGGAGACGGGTTTGGCTGCCAATTAGCGGCCATGAGGCTGGGATTGAAGGTGGGACTGCTTATGTGTGAACATAAGTTAAAAAGACCACAGCAGTCATCATTAATGTGCTGTGTCTTTGCAGGATTGTACGTTCAGAGACACTTGGAATGTCTCAGGAGAACCAGAGGCCTGAAAGGGCATGGCGGCCCTCAATCCACAGATATGGAGTTCAGGGTCCTCCTGGAAGCCATAATGGACAGGAGGGAGGTCCCCTTCTTAGAGATTGGCCATCCAACCAGATTAAGCAGGCCTGGATGGAGTTGGCTGACACAGTCAGCTGAAGGAGTGTGGTGCACAGAAACTGGATCAAAAGAGTTTTAATGATCTGATATGCTCCGGCAAGGTGAGCGCAACTCCCTCAGGGCAGGCTTCTAGGTATTCACCCTTCAGCAGACACACCAGCTAAGGAGCTTGAGGCCGCATCCTGCTCCTGAACATGGGAGGGTTGTGACCCCTCAGAATGACTCAGAGCCATAGTGCTGCTGAGGGCCTGCTAGCACTGATACATGCAACTTCTAATGAATAGCAGCAGCTGGCATTATGTCTCTCTCTTTTGTCCTTGCAGGAGTAATGAGCTCATGATGCATGGGAGAAAGCCCAGGCAGGTGGAGGGATTCCATAGCTTCACATTATCACAAGCATTTGGGAACCGCGCTCATCTGCAGGGTCATGGGAAATAAGGAAGTCGGGCATGGCGAGATGGGGTAGAGATAATGATTAGAGTATAATGCATTCATTAAGGGTGTGCATTGCACATCACCCTGTCCAACAGCATAATGAACATTGAGTTGCATTGGGAAGCATTGGCACATGCAGAGGCTTCTGTCCTCCAAAGCTAACTCTTATGATCTCTTGCCCCCTGCACCCATGAAGCCAGGAGGGTGATTGTTGGCATTTAATAGGTTCTGTTTAATGAATGTTAAATACCCAGTACTTGAAGGTAATAGGATGAACAGCTGCTGGGTGTTGATTTGTTAATAATACTCAATTATACATAAAGAAGAGTCGGGCAGCACTGGCTGTCTAGCTTGGTGCAGAGGGGTTTCCTTTGCGGGCTGCTGCAGCGCACCCTTCACCTGTTTGCCTTCGCCTACTGTCTGGGCATGTTGCCGTCCGATGGCAGAGGTCGCCAGTGGAATGCCCTCAACTCGGGAGTCCTCCCATTTATCATTGGGGACCTGGAGTGGAGGATGTTGCACATGGCAGCCCGCACAATTGTAGGTTGGCCCACGTAAAATGGCGACGCGGAGCCGATCGCAGGTGGTGATTGGCTCAGCGCCTGCCCCACCCCCACTCCCGCACCTGCCAAGCCCATCTCCAGGGTTTCAAACTCTCATTCTGATGTTCCTCACCCCGGCTCACCACATGCTTTAAAGCTGTCATCCATGCACTCTCTCTCTCACAGAATCAGCCATCAACAGTACCACTGTTGCACATGGCTATAGCAAAGAGTTACAGATCTTCAGTTTACTACACAAGGTTAGACATTAAGCAGACTAAGTTGGGAATAATCTTGACTCAACGGTCTTACGTAGAGAATGTTAATAGCTTCCTGATAAATCGGGCTAGGTCCTCACAAAAGGAAGACTGCAGCTAAGGAAGAAGCAGATCAGATAAGAAGCTTAATCACAGAATCACTGAATTGTTATGGTGTAGAAGGAGGCCATTCAACCCATCGTGTTTGCACCGGCTCTCTGACCATTTTAACTTAGTGCCAATCTCCTGCCTTTTCCCCGTAACCCTGCACATTGTTTCTATTTAAATAATCATCCAATGCCCTCAATTGAACCTGCCTCCACCACTCTTCCGAGCAGTGTAGTCCAAACCCTAACTACTCGCTGTGTGAAAAAGTTTTTTCTCACCTCGCATTTAATTGGACAATTAAGCTGATTGTGCATCCAAACTAGACCCAATGCATGCTGTGACATATTAGAGTTGAGCACCATGCTGAAATATGCGAAAAAGTGCGAAAAGCAAACAAGACATTGTACATTCTTCTGAACTTAATTTCTTCAATCAGATTTCCAGACCTGAGTGATCTGGAAGGGATAAAAGTATTTATTTTTAGTGACGTCTCACGCGCTATCCTGCCTGATTGTTATTCATGTAGAGCAGGATTTATTATATTTTTAATGGAAGGAAACAATCCATGTTGCCCATTAGCATGGGAATCAAAGAAGATAGAGAGAATAGTTAAAAGCACCTTAGCCGCAGAGACACTTGCACTGGTAGAGGCGACAGATATGGCTATATATTTATCGAGTATTTTAAAGGAACTCCTATATAAGGGACAACTGGGGAAAAATGTGCCCAGAGAATGCTACATAGATAACCATTGGTCCTGGGACAATGGCCAGGATTTTAAGGCCCCTCCCGCCCGGTGGGATATTACCACCAAATTGAACGGAGATTTAAGTAGCTCGCTGCATCCGCTGGGAGGAGACGTAATGACAGGGCCATAACATCCTGGCCAATGTCCATTCAACAATGAGTGTCACATAAAAGAGGTGGAGGATCGATCTTACGAGTATAAAAGAGATATTGGAAAGGAAGGACATTTCCAAAATTAAATGGGTTGATGCAAGTCACCAGTTATCAGATTGTTTCACAAAAAGAACTGCTTGTCCAAAGAAATTGTTGAATATCCTCGAAAAGGGACACCTTGTATTATAATGAATTATGACAACATGGAAATTTTCATGTTATAACTTAACTAATTTTTTTTTGTTTTTGTTAAGGAAAAGAGGAATTTGGATTATGCCAAAGACTGATTGTATAATAAGATAACATGATATTTTCATTTGTTATGACTTTTTTTATGCACGTCAATTTAATTTAAAGAAATCTAGGGAAAATCTGTCAGCATCTCTAATATGTTCTGTTTAATGTAACTCTTTCAAGTACAAACACATTTCCATCTGTTCCTATTCAGATGAAGTTACATTGTTTCATAGTTTGCCATTGTGAGATTTGAACTCTTGATCTTGGGGTGACAGGCCCAGTACCATAACCACTTGGCTATTTAGGCCAAATGTAACTCTTTCGAGTACTAACACGTTTCCATCTGTTCCTATTCAGATGAAGTTATATTGTTCCATAGTTTACCATTGTGAGATTTGAATTCTTGACCTTGGGGTTACAGGCCCAGTACCATAACCACTTGGCTATTTAGGCCAAATCTATGTTAAATACCTGGAACTTGAAGGTAATAAGGTGAACAGGTGCCTGGTGTTGATTTGTTAATGACACTCAATTGTACATAGGGAAGAGTCGGGCAGCATTGGCTGTCTGTGTTTTGAAGGGAGATGTCAGCTCTTTAGTGGGCAATAAACATTCTCTACCTAAGCACCCTGGTGTCTTGTATTCTTCACGTCCCGGCTTGAGAGTTGGCCAACAGTGATGACCTCTGCACTGCCTGAGCATTTACTGTGCACGCCACCCGCAACCTGATCTGACCCGATGTCACATGTTTCCCAATGGCTGAGTGCCCCTCTGTGCCATTCATCCTATCTTGGGGCCCACCTACTTTATTGGCCTGGTCATTATTGGTTCCCTGCTGTGGATCTGCCTCCAGTTAACAGGTCTGCCCCAGACAGCATGCACATCCCCATGAAAATCAGAACATAGCCCTTAACGAACTCTTTAACAGTGTTAATTGGCCTTCCTAATGGATAAGGCAGGATCTTGGGGGCACCCTCCCCCAAGCCCTGATGAAATACACTGGTGCCAGGAACATTTTCAGGAAACTAGCATGCTGGGTGGCACTGGTATTTTTATCCCTACCCACCTCTGTCCCTGCCATAGGCTAAACCTGATAATTCAGCCCCTCATCTTTGGTATAATCCTGCTAATTCTATTTTGGACTTTCCCAGGACTTTAATATCCCCCCTTGTAATATGTGATGGAATTAAAACAGCAAATAGGATTCCAGATGTAGCCTAAACATTATTTTCCAAAGTTAAAATGGACTCTGCTTTTTGCACTCACTTCCTCTGGATTTAAAACTTCAAATCCCACTCACCCTCTCCTTTAACTTGTTCACCCACTTCAGACTTAAGTATCAGGAAACCTAGATCTATTTTCTGCTTCACTGCTTTGGAAAATTTACCATTTGAGACATGTTTCCATTTTTTATTTTTGTTTCCAAAATATATTACCTCATATTTTTCTGACACGGTGATAAATCACAGAAAAAATAAGCGCTGTTGACTTCAATTAAGAAGCATTTTGACTCATCTGTTTCAAAGATTGCTATTCTTCTCCGCAGGGATTTCCATGCTGAGCTGTGATACCCTGATTTTTAATACTTTCTGACATATTGCAGTTCTCCTGGAGCACATACAGAGAAGAATGTTATTTGACAGGAAGAATGCCTCATAAGCCTGACTAAATTTTACAAACTTCTTGTTAGTTTCAGAACAAATCATACTGCAATCTGAATGACACTATGGGCAGAATTTTCTGCCTATTGGGCGGGCCTGACTCAATCTTCGGCTGGCAGGGAGCCGATCCCTGCCGGAGAAGCGGGCCCCGCCGCCAATTTAAATGGGCAGGTCAATTAAGGCCCGCCCAGCGTGACGTCCGCTGGGAGGCGCTATGCGCTTCCTGTACGGGCAGGGGGAGATTTCCCAAATGCGAGAGTGCGCTCTTTCGCGTATGCGTACAAAAGAGCGCACATCTCCCTGAGGCTATGTGCTACCTCAGGGAGATCACCGACAGTTGTAAAAAGAGTAAAAAATAGAAAAAAAAAACCTTAACATGTTCCCCTCATGACAATGTCACATGAGATGGGACATGTTCATAAATTTCACTAAACTTTATTAAACTTATTAAATCCCTACATGAAACCTCATCCCGCCGGTGAATGGGGTTTCATGTTTTTGATATTCTCCGCTGGGGCTCCTGGCCTGCCCACCAACCTTAAGGTTGGATGGGCAGATTCTATTAATTGTTTCAATGATCCTGTCAATGGCCTCAATTGGCCATTGACAGGTCGGCGGGCCCGCAGCTGATTTCTCTGTGCCCCCACCATCCTGAAAATTTAAATGGGGCAGGATGACATCGGAGGTTCCCCCCGACGTCATGCCGTGTCATTTTGTGTGTCGGCAAGTGGGCCCTACCCCCTGCTCACCAACAGCAAATTTCAGCCCTATAGCCTGATTTAAGATGAATCAATTGCCATTTTTCTATTTTATCTATATGAAATGCAGACCACGCTGAAGAATTTGCTGGACCAAGTTAAAAATCCATTTGAAGTCAGCTTTGTGCATAGCAATTTTCTTTTGTTTAGAAAGGATGGAGTCTGAGGCAGGGGCTGTATGGGTGGGGAGGCGAAATTGATCAACGTCAATCAGACAAAATGGCCTGCTAGAGAATTGGGAACCTGTTTTACACTGCACCAGACTTTCTCTTCCATTGACCTCCCCCCTGCCAAGAGATTGCCCACCAAGATTTGACTGTTTCATCTATCTAGTTCTGCATTGGTTTGCTTCCTGGCTCCTGAAGCATCTCTACTCTATGGGTCTCTCTCTCTGCTCTGCTTGTTTCCCTGTCTGGCTGCTGAACACTCTTGTCCACTCTTTGCCCACATTGGGTGGCTGATTCTCCATTTTTATCAGCGAGACAAAATATTTTAATCATAAAACATTTCGGATTGACGATTGTTCATAAATATAAAACTGTAAAATATAAAATCTGGTTTAACACTATGGTCAGTGTAAAAAAGTAATGCCACATTAACTGAAGTTCGCAGAATTCTGGATAATGATGCTAAAGATATTGCTGTTTACCTCTTTGTGAAAGGATTTCTACCCTTCTCCAAACATTGCTTAATTTGAGGTTTAAAACTGGAAATGATGCATTTCTCAAACTGCAAAATTTACATATGGCCTGAATGCATCAATGTTCAAACAGACAAAATTTACATTTTCTCCACCTTACTTGGTTGTTGGTCATGTTTAACATGGCATTTTCCAACATATTTTACATTGTTTGCATCTGCATTTTATTTATTACTCTGAATTTTAAATGTAACTTTAAGTACGTATACTTTCTATTTCCCCAAAAATATTTTCTGCTCTCCGATATAGTAAAAGGCCAATCTTTAGAAAGATTTTTTTAAGACTTTGAATCAATACAGGTTTTTAATACTTCTATAGCTTTCAGGACCTGTAACACCCTGCTCACTAATATTAAAAGATTTTGTACAATTATAGGCCCAGGTCCTCGCTCTCGGGTCAGGTGCACGGAGATGGGACAATTCCTGACTCCACAAATCCGGCCTTTAAAAATAGCTGTCTGGACATGAGATTTTCGGTCTGGGGGTATGGTGTCGCAGGCTGGATTAGGAGTAGGGGTGGGAGACCCAGCAAGAACTGAGGAGAATGCTTGGTGTGGAGGCGCGCTGGGCGGAAGGGCTGCTTCAGGGCTCCAGCACTGTGTCCAAATTTTAAAAACAAAGGTTAAAACATGAAACATTCCTCCAGCCCTCGCCCCTCAGACCCACATACTCCCCATGCCATCTCATGCCCCCCACCCCTATAACCCTCATACAGTCTATGTCCAAATGCAGCAAGACCTGGACAATACCCAGGCTTGGACTGACCAGTGGTGAATAACATTCGCACCACACAAGTGTCAGGCAATGACCATCTGCAACAAGAGAGTATCCAACCATTGCCCCTTGATGTTCAATGGCATGACCATCACTGAATCCCCCAAATATCAACATCCTGGGGGTTACCATTGACCAGAAACTGAACTGGACCAGCCATATAAATACTGTGGCTACAAGAGCAGGTCAGAAGCTAGGAAATCTGTGACAAGTAACTCACCTGACTCCCCAAAGCTTGTCCACTATGTACAAGGCACAAGTCAGGAGTGTGATGGAATACTCCCTGCTTGCCTGGATGAATGCAGCTCCAACAACACTCAAGAAGCTTGACACCATCCAGGACAAAGCAGTCCACTTGATTGGTACCACGTCCACAAACGTTCACTCCCTCCATCACTGATGCACAGTAGCAGCAGTGTATACCACCTACAAGATGCACTGCAGGAATTCACCAAGGCTCTTTAGACAGCACCTTCCAAACCCATGACCACTACCATCTAGAAGGACAAGGGCAGCAGATGGATGGGAACACCACCACCACTCACCATCCTGACTTGGAAATATATCACCGTTCCTTCATTGTTGCTAGGTCAAAATCTTGGGAAACTCCCTTCCTAACAGCACTATGGATGTGCCTACACCACATGAACTGTAGCAGTTCGAGAAGGCAGCTCACCACCATCTTCTCAAGGGCAACTAGGGATGGGCAATAGATGTTGGCCCAACCAGCGAAGCCCACTTCTCGTGAATGAATACAACCATCCATGCCATCCTATGACCCTCACCAACATCCCAAGGCTCCTCATAGCCAACCTATGCCTCTCCACACACCCCCATTATCTTTAATTGCCCTTATGCTAACCTAAGCCCTTGTACCCACCCCAATGGTCCATTATAGACCCCATGCCAGCTTAGTGCCATCTAGTGCTGACCCATTCTCCCCACCCACCACCCTTTGCCCTTACACTTTCTATGCCAACTCACCTGGTATCCACCATGGGCAGATCTCAGGACCCAAGCAGAGATGAGATAAAATAAAGTTCTTTAAAATAACATTCTGTAAAATAAAGTTTGAAGTGTATATTGGAGACCACTATATTGAAAAAAATACTCATTCATTAAATGAAACCTCTGAAGAAGTGTCATATGGACTAGAAATGTCAACTCTGTTTCTCTCTCCACAGATGCTGTCAGACCTGCTGACTTTTTCCAGCATTTGTTGTTTCTGTTTCTCATTCATTGAAACCCATTTACTACATTTACATTCCTTCAGCTAAATAAAGCCTTATTTCATTCAAGTTTGCAATCCATTATAACAACAAGCATTGGAATTCATAGTCCCAAGTCAATGTGTCCATAACCACTTGTAGCTGTCTATCAAACTGTGAAATGGCAGGCACCCAGCTGGGATAATGGACTATTGTGAAATCAACTATGCAGCACTAATCCAGAAATCGAAGCCCTCAGGCTTATATCAACAGGCCAAGTGAAAGAACTAGCAATCATTTTTTTAACACTCCAGACAATTTTTTCAAAGATTTAAAGGGCAGGGCTTTTAAAAGCCTTCACAGCTTGACAGCTCACTTTGACAAGTCCTTTGATAGGTGCTACTGATGGTTTTGATAGTTGATTTTGACAGGTCTGCTGACAGTTCCAATGAGACTGACAGTAATGAATTTTTGCAGTTTTTAACCCACATTTATGCCTACTTTTAACAATTCCAAAGGACACCTGACCTACTCCAAATGGCACCTGTCCTCCACCAAAGGGTACTTTACCTCCCCCAACGGTGTCCCAGGACCAGATCCAAAGGGGTACCCCAACAAAGCCTCATCCTGGCTATCCAAATGAATCCACAAAGTTCAGACCTGCTCTTACCAGGTCTAATCTGCATACTGCATTTCACATTCCTGGCCTACCAAAATCCCACTTCAATGGATGCAGTTCATGATTTAAATGGTCACATGCCTCTGTAAACCATGTATACTTAAAATGTGTCCTACCCCAACTCCCACCCCCACGAAAATGGGAAGTACCGTGTTTGGAGCAGGGCTTACTATTTTCAGCCACTTCCACCATTTTCACCGGGATGGGGTGGCTCTCCATCGTGGTAAAAATCTGGGCTATAAACCTAACATAGGGAAAAGATTCTTTTCACAAAGAACCCTAGAGGGAAAATGAATTTGTCCCTTAACTTATGGTACTTCAACAGTACCAGTCACTTTTGGGATATCTAGCTTGAAGTTGCATTTTAAAAACACAGAGAACAATAGCAGATTTGCATTTTTATTATTTTTAATGGACCAGGGAGCAATAGGAAATCCAACTTCACCGTGAGGAATGCATTCTGTTCATTCATGTATTTTATATTGAACAAATCCATTATTGGCTTGCCTGTGTTTATTTGTGCAGCAACAATTTGATGCAATGCAGAACATTGCTCATCAGTCAATATTGGCACTTTTTAACTTTAGAAAGTTAAAGATAGACTATCTGGGCTTCTTTTAAAGTAATGTAGAGGTTATGTTAACCATGAATTTCATGGCACTTACAAACAATTTTCATGCTAAGTGTGGACTTACACTGCAGCTGGATACCAGTGTTCACACATTTAACCATCCATCTGTGGTTCCACACTCAGCTGGTTTAGCACAGTTATTAACCATTTAAAAGAAATGAGTTACACTTCAATAAAACAATGAAATAATATCTTGGAAGACTTTTGGGGTTACTGCTATTAGCAGTAATACTCACGATTAAAATTAATGAATGTATGCACCAGAATTTCTGATGTTGCTGTTTCCTGCCCTTTATTGTAAATGCTACACATATCCCCCCTCGGTGAGCCTTCTGCAATTCAAAGAAACAACCATTAAAAACACATGGTGCATTGCCCTTAGATAATAACAAAACAAAAAATGCTGAAAAAACTCAGCAGGTCTGGCAGCATCTGAGGAGAAAGAAACAGGGTTAATGTTTCGAGTCCATTTGACCCTTCATCAGAGCGGTGCATTACGTTGTTCTTTCAGCCAATTAGACTTCTTTAAAAATCTTTATCAATTTGTGTTTGAAATTTGTTATAAACATTGATCTTTAAAATATAAGATTTGTACATTTTGGCTTAGATCTTCTGAGCACTCACAATGATCCTTGGATTGCTGCTGTGCTTGTAAATAGCCTTGACCTGATGCTGCTCCGTGTTTTTTCCAGGTCCTTCCGAGCTTTGTTTTCTCAGAAACATGCAGTGCAGTGTCCACTGGGGAGCTTGGTCGAATCGTAGTAGAGTCAGGGGAAGACAGAATACATTTTACAGCACTAGCTGCTGTATGGTAAGTTTAAATCTCCAGTCTTTCTATGTTAGTGAATGGGTGAATAAAGATGTGAGTGGATGAATGAATGAATGGATAGATGGGTTGGATGGTAGGGGGTAAAGAGTATGTAGGTGGGTGAGTTGGGAAGGTGGGTAGGCTGGTTAGGTGGGTGAGGTGGGTAAGTGGGTAGGTTGGTGAGGTAGGTGGGTGAGATGAGTAAGTGGGTAAATGGGTAGGGTGTAGGTGGGTGAGGTAGGTATGTGGGTGAGTGGATAGGTGGGTTAGAGGGTAGTTGTGTTGGGTTGGGAGGAGTAGTCACATCTGATTGGGGTTGTAGTCAGTTAGAGGGGGTGCCACTGCCACACTGCAGGACCCTGAAAGCAGGTCGGGATCCTTCAGGTCTCGGCCCTCCAGAGGATGCCTGCCAAGGTCATCACAGACAGGGCGTCGCAGTCAGCAGGCTGTCTCCACCTCCACAGTGGATGTCCAGGGAGCACCAAGAGGTAGCAGCAGGGTTAGGACAGTTAAGGGGAATTAGTTGCACAGCCTGGGCACAGATGTTAATCACTTGCACATATTGTTCACTATTGCAAATTAACTCCCAAGAATGTCTCCTTGTCTATGGCTCAGTCGCTCTCTGCTCCGTCGTCTTTGCGCTCTGTAGGCCGTCAGGCATGCAGCTAGTTCACCAGCCTCCATGATCCTGATGTACTCCTCTTGCAGGATGAAAGAGAGAGACATGTGGTTAGAATGGGTGTGCTAAGAACCTGTCCTGGTTAAGTGTGAAGGCCCCTTAACGCTCCCTGGAGAGTGCTGACCACCACTTGGATGGCCAGAGATTAGTGCGCTGCATGGCTGCCCAAATCCCCACCACCTCCGGCCCACTCCACCCGATTGATTGGTGGCAGATTTGCCCATTGGACTGCATGCTGTGCTCTCAGCTCAGGCACAGGCATTCTCCTAACCTGTGCTGCAAGGCTGCATTGTTAGCTTGAACCATGGGGGAGAGTGGTCCAAACTGGGATGCATACACTGCAAGGGGCTGTGAACACCTCCAGCAGTGACTGCTCCATGGCCAGCTTTAGCAAGGAGATTGTACAACATGTGCAGTCCTACAACGGTTCTGCACTCCACTAAAATGATCATGACTTTGCAGTTTGTGCTGATGGGGGTGAAAAACTTTGGAGCACTTGGTGGCACTTTGATGCCTCTGTATTGCTTAAGTGGGCAGATAAGCTAGAAGCCTGACTCCAATCATATCAAGATAAAAGCAAAAACTGTGGATGCTGGAAATCCAAAATAAAAATAAAAATACCTGGAAAAACTCTGCTGAAGAGTCATACGGACTCGAAACGTTAACTGTGTTCCTCTCCACAGATGCCGCCAGATCTGCTGAGTTTTTCCAGGTATTTTTACCTTTGTTTCCAATCATATCAATATGGCTACACTTGAGCTGTCTCAGTTGCAGAGGAATGGTCACTTTATACGGGTTTCCCTAATGCGTGGTCACTTCTCTCGCCCACTCTACCCCCCACCGTGAATGCTTGTGCACTATATTCAATAGCTGGCCTGCCCTTAACCACCACCTCCCTCTACAGGTTGCCTCAATGGCAGGGCTGCCCTTAACCCAGTGCCCCTGAGGTTTGAAGTCCAACAGGCGACCCTGGCAAGCGCTGCACAACATTACTGTGTACTCATCTCTAAGGCTGCCAGGTGCATGTCGCTTATGTGCTGTTGTGAAACACGTCGGCGTACTTTCCCGCCAACGTGGACAGACGATCCAGTGGGGTGTGGGGAGATCATTCTGGTGGGCTGGCCTGATAATGATGTGCTGATGCATTCCACTGAGGCTCCCGACGTCTGTTGGCAGGAAACGCAGTCCGCCGTCGGTGGGCTGAGCAGACGATCGTAAGCTGGTTTCCCGCCATAGTAAAACTAATCGCGTCATATTGTCCACTCACACCACCGATCATGCCCGACACCAGTGGGCACAGAAAATTCTGCCCTAGGTTTTAACCTGTGTATTGTTTCCTGGGTAACTATTCAGGTAAGTGCTTCGGAACTGTCCAAAGTCTTTGACTCTAACTTGGAGTCGGAGACATTTACTGTGGGTCCCAGGGAACATGGAAATTGCCGATCAGAACTTGAAGCTTCCCGGGCAATTCCCATGTGGGTCAACACTCCAGGGATTCCACAGGATCCCGAGCGCAGCTGCTTGGAAGATTTGGCCCTTTATGTGTTTGAGCCACCCCTGAGCCTGGCACTCACTGTTTTCGCCGGGGGTGGAAGGGGGTTATACTTTGGCATGTGTGGTTCACAGAGGCATCTGCGCATTTAAAAGTGCAGCTGCCTTCTGTAGGATGTAATTTTTGTCACTCAAGTTTTTGAGATATGACTTGTAGGCTTTACACTTTACAGGAGAAGGTCTACATTTACTGGAGTTCTCTGGGGAGGTCAGGTCCCCTTTTGGAAAGTGCAGGTACCCTTTCGGAGAGCTTTAAAAAGTTTCACCAAGTGCCTCAAAACTTTAGCAAATTCAATCACAGATGTGTGGCTGACACCCAAGGGAGTTGGTGGGTGGAACCTGTGACCTTGGAAGAGCAGATATTTTTTCTCCTCATGACTTGGACACCCAGGTTGCAGGAAGGAGAGTGTACTAGAGAAGGAGCAGTGTGCACTGTCACAAAGAAGCTGCAAAATGGGGATGAACCTTCACACATTTGTGTCATACAGGCAAGTGAGCCTGACCAACATGAGGTCAGAGGGAGGGGACCAGGGCAGGAGCTAAAGGCAGCACAAAGAGGAGGAGGAGGACAACCGGGTTTTAGCTGTGATAAGGATCAATCGACTGCAGAGATCATACCTCGATATGTCAGAATCGCAGAAGGCAGCTCAGGTTAAACTGGGAATTGGACACCGACATATGTGTCCTGGTTCAACAACATCTCAAACCACAGCCTGCCGATCCTCATGCCCTGTCAGTGGCTCTCACGGTCATTGTAGTTCTGAATTTTTATAGTGCCAGCTCTTTCCAGGGCTTAGCAGTAGGCTTCTGCAGAATCTCACAGTCAGCCTCACACAGTTGCATCAAGGCAGTGACTGATGCCCTCTTTGCTTGGATGAGGGAGAGCACATTAACTTCCTGGTGGAAGTAGCATCTCAGACACAGGATTTGCAGAGTTAGCAGGCTTCCCTCGTGTGCAGGGGGTTATTGACTGCATGCATGTCACCATAAGGGTAGCAACTTATCAACCTGATACCTTTGTGAACAGGAAATCCTCCCACTCACTGAATGTGCAATTGGTGTGTGACCACAGCAAGGTTTTCCTGCACATCTGTGCATGGTATCTTGGAGGCTCCCATGACTCCTTTATCCTGAGGAATTCGTAACTGCCTGCTTTTTCAAACACCCAGCACAGGTTCCTGGTTGGCTTCGGTCAGGTGGCTGACGACTGTCTACAAGGGCTACAAGCAGAGCACAAACAGCAGTGTAACAACAGCCATGTGGTGACCAAAACTACAATAGAGCAGGCTAATGACATTCTCAAAATGTGCTTCAGGTGCCTTGACTGCTCAGGAGCAGCTCTACAGCACTCCCCTAGAAGGGGATCCCGAATAATAGTGATGTGCTGCATGCTATACAAGATGGCACAGTGGATAGGCGTACAAATGGAGTGGGCAGAACCTGGGCCCATAGCTACATCATCTGAGGAAGAGATCAATAAGGAAGATTATGAGAAGGTGGGGGAAGCCCCTGTCAAGGCTAATGGATCTGACACAGAGGAGGACGGCGAGAGCAACAAGGGGCAGGCCCATGTAGTCATGGCTGATTCTTTGCAGGTCGGGGTTATCACCCAGGCATTCATCCAGGCTCTTGAACGTTCACAAAATGTATTTTTGTATTCGTTCATGGGATGTGGGCGTCACTGGCTAGACCATCATTTATTGCCCATCCCTAATTACCCTTGATAAGGTCATGATGATGCCTGCTTGAACCGCTGTAGACCATGTGGTGTAGGTACACACACAGTGCTGTGAAGGAAGGAGTTCCAGGATTTTGACCCAGCGACAATGAAGGAACGGCGATGCAGTTCCAAGTCAGGATGGTGTGTCATTTGGAGGGGCACTTGCAGGTGGTGGCATTCCCATGCACCTACTTCGTTTGTCCTTCAAGGCAGTAGATTTTTTTAAAGATTTGTTTTTCATTCATGAGATGCGGGCGTTGCTGGCTAATAACATATTTCCAAGTCAGCATGGTAAGTGGCTTTGAGGGGAACTTCCAGGTGGTGGTACTCCCATGTATCTGCTTCTCTTGTCCTTCAAGATGCTAATGGGTTTGGAAGGTGCTGCCTAAGGACCCTTGGAGAGTTCCTGCAGTGCATCTTGTAGATAGTACACACTGCTGTCAGTGGCGGAGGGAGTGAATGTTTGTGGGAGGGGTGCCAATCAAGCGGGTTGCTTTGTCCTGGATGGTGTCAAGCTTCTTGAGTGTTGTTGGAGTTGCACTCATCCAGGCAAGTGGAGAGTAATCCATCACACTTCTGACTTGTGCCTTGTAGAAGGTAGACAGGCTTTGGGGAGTCAGGAGGTGAGTTACTTGCTGTAGGATTCCAAGCCTCTAACCTCTATTCCAAGCCATAGTATTTATATGGCTTGTCTACTTCAGTTTCTGGTCAATGGTAACCCCCAGGATGTTACTACTGGGGATTCAGCGATGGTAATGCCATTGAATGTCAAGGGGTGATGGTTAGATTGTCTCTTGTTGGAGATGGTCAATGTCTGGCAATTTCATGGCCTGAATGTTACTTGCCATTTATTAGCCCAACCCTGGATATTGTCCAGGTCTAGAGGCATAGGGACCTGGGCTGCTTCAGTATCTGAGGAATCGTGAATGGTGCTGAACATTGTGCAAGCATCAACGAACATCCCAACTCCAAACTTCATGATGGAGGGAAGGTCATTGATGAAGCAGCTGAAGATGGTTGAGCCTAGGACACTACCTTGAGGAACCCCTGCATCGATGTCCATGGGCTGAGATGTTTGACCTCCAACAGCAACAACCATCTTCCTTTGTGTTAGGTATGACTCCTGATAAGATCAGCCAGTCTCTGATGAGCAGCTTCCTCATAATAAACCTTTAACATGGAAGCCACACTTGCTCAGGAAAATGTCCATCCCCAACAAGAGAGAAAGCCAACAGCACATAATTAAAATCAGTGCCAGAAACATGGCTGAGACCATGATGATCAAAAGCCTTGTCTTCAACATAGTGTGCAAACACACCTTGAGGGATCATTCAGACCCTAGATCCCTCACATATCTGTAAGTGGCTCCAATCTGCCAGCAAAGGCACCATCCTGTGCCGACTCAAACCATGCCCAGTATGCTGAGAGTGCTAGTAGGAAGCAGGACTTTACACCCAAGTCCCACAGATATGTGCTAATAGTACTGAACTAATGTACATTGTGCAGGATGAGGCCACAACTAGGTTACATCAACCCCTTTAATTACCTTCCACATTATCCATCCACCAATGGCGCCCAGTGTAGGTTGTGTTCGACGTTTGCAACATGCAATGCTGCCAGAAACCTTGGCTTCCTTAGGAACAACAAACTCTACCACCGGAATATAATGGGGAGCCTACACAAGAAGATTTCCTGGAGCATATACGGCATCTTGACATGTGGAGTCATCCATTTGGGTGACTGTGTAACATTCCTGTAGATGACTGCCTTTGACACAGCACCCATGCTTGAAGTGCACCTGATAAACTCCATCTGATCTTTGAGTCTGATCATTGATCCTCCCTTAAAGTTAACCATTAATGGACAAGGAATGCTGCAAGGAGCATCTTAATCTGCAACCCTTGGTGTACTGAAGGTCTGGAGAAGGAAATACCCTTCCACTGCTAGTCCTTTGCTTCTGTTGGTATCTATGAGAGATGGACTTCAGCATGCGGTCTTCAGTGCCACTGCCACCTTCATTCTGTAAGTGTTCTAATTGAGGATTTTAGTGTGAAAAGGCAGATAGAGACATTTTTCAGTGTAGTAATATTTATCAAAAAAGTGTAATTTTGATACATACAAAGTGATAGTGTTATCATGGTGAACCCAGTTGTGATCAAGGCGAGATGGCACCCTGCGCTGGCGAACGCTCCCATGAAATGCAACCCCCCAAAATGTCATATTGAAGGGGGTGGAGGCAAGCTGCTCAACTCTTGTGCTATATGGCATTGAGGAGCATGGTGGCCTGCCTTGTTGAACAGGGGCCGGTTGGGGACTTACTTCAGACTCCAACCTCTGCATTTCTGCAGGGGCAGCTATTGTCACTGGCATCTGTGGGAGCTGACAAGGGCTCTGGCCGAGGGTTTGGAGAGTTAGAAGATGAGGGTGCTGAGGAGCTCTCAGTACCTTCACTATTATCACTAACCTTCACAGCCCTAGGTTGACTTCAGGTGGGTTCATTTGGGCTGGTTGCTGGTGCGCAACAGTTGTCCATCCCAGCAACCATTGTGCCACCAGTGTGACTGTTCTATTAAGGGAATGCAGCTCCTCGTGTATTTCGTTAATGTCAGCGCTCATACTCTGAGTGAACTGATCCAGGATACTGAGTGAGCCTTGCAGGCTGTGATGCTGCTCCTGCATTCACTCTGAATGATGCTGTATGGGTCCCTCCATGAGATTGGCCATTCTCTTGTGGCTCCTCCGAAGGGGACTGTGCACAAATGTTCTGACTCTGACACCTCCTCCTGCACTAGGGTGGAATATCTGACTCTACGTGTGCTACATCTCTCCAGTGTGGTAGTATCTGTGTGGATGGCATGTGGGCTAGTAAGATGTGATGCTCCATCCTTGGACATCTCTTCCTCTTCTTGATGCCAAGGTGGCCAGGGGGTTGAGTGAGCAGCACTGGGACCTGTATGAGACACAAAAGGAGTTAATGAGATATAGCCCTTTACACTGGGGGAGCATGCTCAGATGCACTCTATTGCCTTTAACCATAATTGTGCTGCCCTTATCATTCAACCCCGCCTTTGCACTCTCTCTCATACCAAGATCCTCTTCTACTCAGTGAACTAACATCATTACCTCCACCAATACTACCATATTCTTCTACCATTGCCTTTAGACCAGCTACAGGCAATTCTTCTCCCTGACAACTAGCTGGGCAGGGATTCTTGCCATCCCCATTGCTGTCTCCTTTACATTCCTAATCACCTGTTTCCTCACAGATCCCCCACCCCCCATCAGGCCAACACCCTGACATTATGGGCCCTCTTATCCTGAAAATACAACATAAGGAGTAATATTGGCCTAATATATAGTGCTGCCAGAGAGAATGTGTTAGTGCATCACACTGTACATTCACAACTCTAATGTGTGAACCCCCAGAAGTGGCTTGGTCATACAAACTTCCATGCTACAGGTGAGGTATGTATAAGGCCTCTCACCATAGATGCAGCATTCAGATGTGAACCATCACTTGGACCTCTGCGTGCTTGTGCTGAACAGCTCATGTCGCCAGAGTGCAGCAGATCGTGGAACCTCTTCCTACTTTGGATCCATGCTCTTCGATGGTCATCTGCTGAGCTCATGACAGTGGCTATCATGTGCCATACCTTCTTGGTTGTTGTGGGCGGGTTCAGGGGCCAAGTGGATATAATATTGTGATCTGTCTGGACTTCCTCCACCAGGTCCTGGAGATTCTGGTCACTGGAGGGGGCATAGGCCCTCCCACTCCTTCTTCACTCTGTCTTCGGTGAGACATTCTGACATGAGAAATGTAAAAAGAAAAAACTCATAAGGTGTTCAGCTTTGAATGGTCTCACATACGTTAACCTGTCTACATAAATGAACCATGTTCTCTATCTCATCAATGACTAATGTTGGGAGGGGGAGGGGAAATGGGTCTGGATGAATGCAGGGTCACCTGGATTTTATTTCTGTCACTCCCAGATGGCATCCTATGCTTCCAACCACTAACTTACCCTGCTGGTTTGCTTTCTCTGAGTCACACTGTTGTGCCATGAGATTGTGCAGCTGTGAGGGTCCTGGTCAATGGCCAACTGAATGGGTGTACCCTGAGAGATGGTGGGAAGAGGGTAGGTAGAAGTGCAAAAGATTGTGGCAAATGTGATGTGTATCGATATATTTTTCTGTGGAAAGCTCATGATGGGCCATCTGTTCCAATGTCAGCAACCAGATGGATAATTATCACAGTTTGCACTCATCTGACTGCTCAATGCATCTCCTTCAAGTGAAAACAGCACCTCCATATGCTTCCTGCCTCACAGGAGACCTCCTTATTGGCCTGCCTTTTGTCCGTGACTGAGTGCCCAACCCATGCTGGGCCTGCCTCGATCTGCCTGTCCACTACTCCCACTACTTCTGCCTCTACCCCCCCATTCCCCCAGCACCCCAGAATGAAAAGTGGAACATCCTGGGCACTTTCTCCCGAGGTGCATTTTTAAAGTCAGGAATTTTCCCAACCCTGCGCTCCTGACTCGGGGGTGAAAATTTAGCCCAAAGGATATTGAAGGTGAATGGTCATAGTTGAGCCCCAATGTAATGAAGGGTCTCACAGCCACAAAACACACCCTGTTCATTTGATGGTTAAATTCGTTATTACTTATTTTTCAGCCATGTCTTGACAATATTATGTAATTACAACCTTTAGTTGAATTCCAGCTCTTAGCTCTTTGCTTCAGCAACATATGTCAGTCAATAGGCAAGGTGAGCATTATAGTACATCTGTTTTAGGTGAACAAATAGGCTGCCATCAAAACAGATTGGCAATTATTGGAAGAAAAGAAGTGCTAACATATAGAGTAGCAATGTTGGCAAGAAAAGCAGAGTAACATCAACAGACAAGTTGACAGCGTTAAAATAGAGTCGTGAGAAGTGATTTATATTGTTCAGGCAGTAACAATGTACATAAACAGTCTAGTGGGCAAAACAATTATAGTGCTAATAATTTGAGTTTTCAGAAAGTGGTCAAAATGATTACATTGAAACTATCAAGCCAAAAGTTAAATAATAAAAATTCACTTTAAAGCAATGTATCCTACATGCTCTGTAACTGTTTTTTTCAGGGGAATTTTAATGAACCATGTCAATCTTAGATGTCCTTTCAATTATCTATGTAGGAGCACAGTAAAATTGAATAAAATGGAATTGTTCTGCTAAAGAGGTCATAGGGGAGTGCACAGCAAATTCACTGATCTGTCAAACATTCCATATGCAATACCAGCTGTGAGTTACAAGGTGTGGCCAAAAGTTTGCACAATCATCTTCAAAGAGCAGTGTACATCGAACCAAATACATCCGCTTGATGAACAGGTTCTGGCAAATTGCAAATTTTAAAGAGTGGAACACATTCTGAAGGGCAGATGGGAAGATAGAACTCCTGGAATTTAAGATGGTGATAACATCTCCTCCTAACCTAATCCTCCTAACTCCTAACCTAGCTGCCACCGTGAATATGGGCACTTCTTCAGGCTACCCTGAAAGTGAATAAAATGTCTGCCATGGGACTTCAGCAGATAGCCTTAGAATAAATCAGTCACATCAACCAATTCTGGGCTTGCAAGGACATAAACCTCAACTTCCTTCCTTTCATATCGCAGGGCTTTTATTTTTTAGGCTATACAGCAGAAGGAATATTTCTATGGTTAGAATTAACAAAATTTGCTCAGATTTTGCATTAAGAATAATGGTGAAGCTATCAGCACTCACCATTAATTATGAAATAAATCAAACAGCAGCTTCTGGCATCCATATATACACAGATAAACATGGAAATACAGAAGTTGCTGGCTCAGTTGTCTTTATCATTCACAGTATTGGTGCACTAGTACTTTGTTGGATAGACATTGCATTGAAATATATACAAGGATGTGAAAATACTGCACTTATCAACTAGATACCCATAAACCCAGTAGAAAAAATTAGGATCCGTCTGTTAAATGGTAAGTGAATTTTTAACAGCATGATAAGTCTTAATTACTATCAAACAACCTCTCTGGAAATGAAAATTTGTTTTTACAAATATGGCATCTCATTTCTTCAGATTTTAATTATTTTTGGGCTTTCTTTAAAATTTTATTTTTTTAACTTTTTCTTTGTCTCTTTTATCTCTCTCTCTCTCTCTCAGGGCTGGATTTTATACAGCTTGTCATGGTGAGAGCCATGGAGGCCAGGCCCATTTCATATGGAGCCTGTCACAGCAGGGACCATGGCGGCCCATTTCATCAAGAGGCCCATGTCATTCTCCCAGCAACAGGAAAACATCCCCTAATCAAGCCGAAGAGCAGAAGGGTCTGACAATTAATGTCAATTAATCTCATTAGTCAGGCCAATTGACGCCACTTACCTCTGAGCCAACCACAAATTAGTAGTGGCTCAGGGATTAATTGGAGGTCGCATGGGTCTCCTGTGCCCTCAGAAGGCTGTTCAGCAAAACCTGCTAGGTTAATAAAAAAAAAAACCTGCTGGGTTTGCCAGTCGCCTCATGGTGGGGGTGGTCTCTCATGGTCAGGCCCAATCAAGGGTCCCAACCTTGAGCAGGGGGCTGGCCACTGAAAGACACTCACTGTCCTGGCCTCTGAACGGCCCCACCCTGCCCCCACCTCCCACGACACCCACCCCTGACCCCGGAATGCCTTCATTCACCAGTGGTCTGGGGTCCTTCCGTGATCTCTGGCCTTGGTCAGGTGCAGTGGTGTCAGCAGTCACTGTTCCCACTGACACCAGCACAATGACCACCTGCCGACTTCTGATTGATTAGCAGCTCTTAGCAGGTGGGGCTCCTGCAGCCCCAGACCTCAATCTCAGGGAAGGCCCGGCAGTGGCCAATTAAGTGCCTGAAAGGCATTTGGCTTTGACGTCCTCTCATTGGAACTGACGGGTGTTCCCTGCTGGTTCTCTGACTGGTGAGCAAATCCACATCAGCCCAACAAAATCCTGGCCTAATCTCACCTTTCTCTACCTTGCTTTATTTTGTTTTCTGTACATGATTTTACATTGAATTAAATATTCTAAATTTTACTTCCTGCATGTCTCGGTGAGGATTCTTCAATCTGATTGGGTGAGAAGAAGCACTGTAGCTTGCCCTGTTCACTGACATAATGTGGGCCTACGTTCTTCCAGCAGAATAAAAGTAAAGCTTTTCTTCACAGTGGACTGTGCTGATCCAATAGTGTTTTATACTGATTCTGTCTTTCAAACAATGAAGTATTCCATTCCCCAGCACACACAATTGTTTTCTAAATGGCAAAATGATATTCAACTTAGTCTAAATCAACAGAAATGCCACTTGCTGCTTTTACCTTTTTCTTTCCTTTGCAATACCCAACAGTTAAATGCAATATATGTGTCGCTTAAATTAATGTCACATCGAATTATTTTCACAAGAACAACTGTTCCCAGAGCTGCTGCACCATGAATCTTATATTAAGGTTATGTAAGGGCAGACCTTTTTTTCTTAAAATAGTGAGTAGTGTTGCCTATCTTGATGAATAAAATATTGGGCCATAACTTCCTTGGAGTGGCAATCAGCATCAGATTGTCATTCCGTGCCCAATTACTTGGACAAAATTTCTTCCGTGCCTGTCTCGCCAGACCTTCTGACTCAAGCCGGGCAAGATCCAGGCTGCGCGGATTTCTCTGAAGCCCAGCATTGCAGTCCAGCAGAGATGGATTGACACGCCCCCTTTAGTTACAGCACTAGTTGCCGTAAACCAGGTAAGTTTAAAGGTCCCATTGAAATCGACAAGCCAGGGAGAAGGTAAGTGCCTAAGGTAAGTGGATAGGATTTGGGGATTGTGGGGGATCGGAGGTCAGGTGGGGATGGGGGGTATCAGGTCTGCGGCGGAGTGGTCAGGAAGGGTGAGGAGGAGTCAGGCCTGTGGGATTTGGGGGTTTAGGTCAGGTCAGGGGTGGGGCAGGGCTTCCGGGGTGCAGGAGATCAAGTCGTTTGGGTTGGGGGCAATCCCATGGGGAGTCAGGGGGAGTGCGGAATACCATGTGGGGGGCTAGTCGGGGGGGTTGGGGGTTGACCCCTGTGGGGGTTGGGTGTGTGTGGGGAGTCCTGTGGTGGATTGCTGCGGTCTGTGTCTTTACAATAGTTACCCAGAGGTTAGAAGTGGTTTTAATTCTTCTAACTTTTTCTGAGTAACTATTTGTGTAATACCCCCGGAACCATCCGAAGTTTGAGATTTAAATTGCATTTTTGGAAGGTTCCCAGAGCAGGGCAACTGTCCAGAGGAAGTGTGCACTTCTGGACAATTGCCATATAAACCCTCACCTGGGAACTTCAGAGAGGGGCTCCCCAGTGCATCTTTGGGATAATTCCAAATCCGACGCTGGGGACCATTTTCTTTCTTATGGCATTTGTTCAGAAGTTATTTCACAGATATGCTTCCAAATATTAAGCATTATGCACCAACCACCACCCCACACCCACCATCCCCCAGCCCCATTCCCCACCGCCCACCCCAACCCCTGCAAAATTTTCAGCCTTTCTCTCTCAAAGTTTTTGACACCTACTGGGATCTAGTTACTTCTGGGTAACAGACCGCCCCCGTCTCCTCAGCAGACTACCCACACTGGTGCTGACACCCGACTGATACCTCATTCAGCGGGCCAGTCACCGTAAAAGTGCATCTAACCAACTGGCAGCTTTAGGATATTAAAAGATGGAGGGAAGCACGATGGGGTTCTTGACCAATTTTGCTTGGTATCTAAACACACATATTACAAACACTTTCCAACAGGAATCATTGAATGTTTATCTGAAGCAGGAAACCTGTTTTTTCTTTTAACATCCATAATGCTGGGGTTCAGAGGCCAATTGTTGCTCAACCTGAGATCTGAAACTGCAACACAGACCAGCAATTGAGCATCGGACTGGTTTAACAGGGGACTTGACAGGCTGATGCTTCCCTTTATGGGAGAGACTAGAACCAGGGGACACAATTTAAAAATAAGGGGTCTCCCATTTAAGACGGAGATGAGAAGAATTTTTTTTCTGAGGGCTGTGAATCGTTGCAACTCTCTTCCCCACGGAAGGTAGGGCAGTGTACCCCTCATTTCTTGGATGACTGCCTTGTTGCCCTGTTCGAGGAGATGGCAACACAGTGGGAGGTGCTGGTTCCCCAGGACAGGAGGAGGAGGCCTCCCCACATGATGAAACACGCGTGTGAGGAGGTGGCGGAGGGGGTGAGCTCCCACGATGTGGTGCTGTGCATCTGGATCCAGTGTCAAAAGCGCTTCAATGACTTGTTGCGTTCTGGAAGGGTGAGTACCATGTCGGCATTGGCCACTTAACCCAGCAGGTCGGTACCCTCCCCACCCCACCAAGTCTGAGTGTAGTAATTGCATTGAACCTTTGACAGCATGTGTCCTTTACTGGGTGGGCCAGCAGATATTGCCCATGCCGAGGTCAGCCTGAGAGGGCGATGAAGAGATGTGTTTTGTCCCCGCAGCATGTGTTACACTGAGACCCACATGACTGGTTTGGGGGCAACCTGGAAGAGCTGCACCTAAGTGCTGTGCTTGAACTGCAGGACAGGACTAAGTCAGGGTGATGACATGCTGGGAGGGGAGCTTCAAGGTGGCGTGGTAACAAACCATCTGCTGCGCTGTGCGCTCTGTGCTCCATGTGCTTGCGCCTCCTTGCTATGGAAGGATATACTGTGTGGTGCCTAATGTGATGTTGGCAGCATATGTCCAAGTGTGGTGTGGGGGGACCATGGAGCAGGCCTAGCATCTTTGTGTGAGTGTTCAGCAGCAGTGGGGTAAAGAGGCACTGGAGCCCTGCAATGTTCCACTCTGGTTTGGGTGGGCCATGCGCGAAGAGAGTCCAAGTGCAATTTTCAGTAATCAATGCTCGTCTCTCATTTTCAGGGGAAGAATGTTCATAACGCGGCAAAGCGTGCGAGGACTGGTGGCAGCCAGGCGCAGATTGCCATTCTTAGCCACTTCGAGCAGGAGGCCCTGGATCTGGAGAGGCGCCATGTGCCGAGGTCCACTGGTGTCAGTGAGGCTGGGGTGCCATGGCCAGGTATTTATGGTCAGCATTGTTATTGGCGTCGTGGGAGCTGCCTGGATACCTTGCACAGACTTGTAAAATCAGCATCCTGTGACCACGCACTATCTACACGTTCATGGAGTGGAAGCCCTTCCTGTTGACGAAGACACCAGGCTGACCTGCTGGTGCCTTGATGGCCACATGTGTGCAGTCTATAGCACCCTGGACACGGGGGAAGCCAGCAATGGCTGCAAAGCCTCTGGCTCATGTGTCTGGCTTGCCTGGTCACAGTGGAAGTGGATGAAGATCAATGCACGCCTGTACAGAGTGTCTGTAACCTGCTTGACACAAGTGTGGACAGCTGATTGGGAGACACCACAAGGATCACTCACTGAGCCCTGGAAAGAGCCAGAGGCATAGAAATTGAGGGCAGCTGTGCCTTTAGAGCCACTGGAATGGGGTGTCCACCCACACAGTTAGCGGAGATCTCAGGCCCTATCATCTGACAGATATAGTTGACTGTCTCCCTTGAGAGATGGAGCCTCCTGCAGCACTGCACCTCAGTCATATTGAGGTAGCTGCTTTGCCGCCTGTATACCCTGGCAGCAGGATAGTGGTGTCTTCTGCGGCCCCTTCCTCCTTGGACTACCTCTTGGCCCTGCGCCCCTTGTGCCTGCGCCTGTCCTCCCAAAGGTGGCTTCCCTGGAGGCTGAATGTGCACTCCTGGTCTCCTCCCCCTTCTAGCCCTCCCTTCCTCCTCAGAGGAGCTGCCTCCAGTGGAGAGTTCAGCACGCATTCCCAAACTAAGGGAAGGCTTCCTGAAACCTGCAGGCCCAAAAAAAATTCCTCACTGCAGAGTGCTGACCTGAAGGTTAAGAGTCCAGAAAAAATAGCAGGTATGTGTTTTGAAGCACTGCAGATCACACAGGCAAGTTTCAAAAACTATCATAAATAAATACTCGCGACCCCAGTGAGCCCTCTTATCCCACCCATGGATGAGGTTTATAAAAATGTGTCCTACCCGCCTGCCCGTTGCCCCTTGTGCGCCTACTGGAAGATTGCATGGGCGCTGAAAAATTGGCATCGATTGGTGCCTCAAGGGCCTTAAATGGGCCGTAAATTAAAGGCAGCACGCATTGGATATAAATGCGTGCCCGTCCAACGAAATAATGTGATGGTGTGCGGTGAGGTCGGGAAGCTTGTCCGACATCACTGTGCGTCATTTTACACGCGGACATATGGGGCCCACCCCCGCACACCAAAGAGAAAATTCTGCCCATGATCCTATAGATTGATGGCGCAGGCTCAAGGGGCCGAATAGCCTAGTCCTGCTCCTAATTCGGATGCTCGTATGTTTGTATGGCTTATTGCTACACTCTACTTGCAGAGCTGCTGAAAGGATTTTCGGTACCTGAATCAGGCAAGTGTTTCCGTTACCCATCTTCCCTAACTTGAAAGAACAGTTAAATCATCAGATTTCACAACGAAACTATGGGCTGAACTTATGCTCCCCAGTCCTCCTAGAGAGGAGACAGGGGATGGGGGGGGCATATAATGGGGCAGGAAGGGTTGGGGTGGACAGCCTAACTTTCCTCAATTAAGTCCAGACCAGGAAGGGTTGAGGCCAGCCTTCCCACCCGAGTTTAATTTAAGCCCTTATGTGGCCAATTAATAGGCACTTAAGGACCTTACACGCTGCTGTTGGAATTATAACAGTGGCGGGGCTGAATGGGGGAGGTTGCACAGCATGAGGGCAAGCCATCAGGTATATCCTGTCATGTCACTGTGCCCAATGGAGTGACATGGTGGCAGCAAGGGCTGTCCCTGCAGGAAGAACTTCACCCCCCCCTCCTTCGCAATCACCTCACCACCCTTCGTCCTCCTTGCCAGGGCCTGCCTGACGGGCTCTGATGAGGACCCTTCACTTTTCTGGATGCTGGACCTCCAGGTTGCTCCTCCTCCAGGAGCCTACCGCAGTACTAGCAGTGGCCAATGCTCCTGCTGGCATTGCTGCTCCTGGAGAGCTGCCAGCCTCTGATTGACCAGCAGTGCTCAGAGGTAGGATATCCAACCTGCAGGACCCAGGGGCCTTGGCACCAACCAGGTTGATGCCTGATTGACTTTTAATTCCTTTGCAGATGCCTGGGAATGGCCATGACAGGATTACCACTAGCTCTCCAGCTGGTGGATGGACCCATCACCAGGGCTTTTAAATTCAGCCCTATGTTTATTGTATTGTCTGTCCAACTAGCTGCATAACATTTTGAGTTTATCATAGATGTAAGTATTCAGAGGTGTCACTTCAAAGCATCAAAAGCATTAAAACAAGTTAGCTATTTCATGCTAGGGGACATTTACACAAAGCTGTCTGTTTGCAAACTTCTCTCTCTCAACAGCAACAATTAACTTCTAATTGACCTTAAGACAACATTTTGCCAGTAGTCAGGCATAATGGAATATAACTCATTAAATATAAATTCACTGTTTGGACTCGAAATGTCAACTCTTTTCTTCTCCGCCGATGCTGCCAGACCTGCTGAGTTTTTCCAGGTAATTCTGTTTTTGTGTAGAATAACATGTTGGGCATTACATGGTATAATGCTCCAATTGTCTACATAAAACTGTTTCATCTGAAGCACCATAAGCAAAACCCCAGGAGATTCATTGGTCTTAAAAAAAACTCCTTGCTGACATATGTAGGACTTGGAATCTAATTGTTTTTGTCTTCCTCAAAAGCTTCATTCAAAACTACACATATTCAATTCATATAGGATATAAATTATTATTGGCAATTTTATCGCAAGCATGTCTCCGCACTCATTTTGAGCTGATTTCTATTTGGCATTTAAATTAAATGGGTTACTGTATCTGTGATAGAGGAATGGATTTTGTCTATATTGAGTTTTGAGATATAAGTGCACATACTATATAACCACACACACACATGTACATCATACTATATATGTATTAGTGGGAGCATCTGAAGGTGGTGTTAAAAATAAGGCACACTGCCCTAGGTCAATCATGGGTAGCTAATTTATGCAAGACTTCCACTAGTATCAATCATGACTCAATTGGTAGTACACTTGCTTCGGAGGTCATGGATTCAGGTTCTAGACCAGAGAATTGGGAAAAAAAAGCTACGTTTAGTATAGTGCAATACTGAGAGAGTGCTGCACCCTTAGAGGTACAGCCTTTCAGCTGAGACATTGAGCTGAGGCCCCATTTGCTCTATCAGATAGGTGTAAATGATCACATGGCACTATTTTGAGGAGTAATTCCCATTGTCCTGGCCAATATTAATCACTCAAACCAGGTCATTGTCACACTGCTGTTTGTGGGAGTTTACTTGCACAAATTAGCGCTCCATTTCCTACATTACAAAGGTGACTACACTTCAATTACTTCTTTCACATTGGGCAGTATTTAATGCTCTCCGGCGGTGAGTTTGGAGGCGGGAGGTGGGGGGGGGGTGGGTGGTAGGGAATTTAATTGGGCAGGAGGGTGCCAGGTGGGGACCCTGCTGCCTTCCCACCTCCACCCAGGTAAGTCTGGGTCAGGAAAGTACATGGATGGCCTTCCCATTTGGACGCTAATTGAGGCCCTTAAGTGGGAAGATGTTACTTAAGTAGCAAGATGCCTTGAATTGTTTCTGAGGAATAACTCATCTAAAGTCACCATTTTGCGTGCCAGATTCTAATATAAATGACTTTCATCTTGAAATGAAGTACTTGTATTTGTATTTTTATAACATCTTTCACAACCTCACGATGTCCCAAAGCACTTTACAGCTAAGGAAATACTTTTTAAGTGTAGCCACAGTTGTAATGTAGGAAACTTTATAATTTTATGTACCAAGGGAAGATAGCAAAGTATATGATTCACTATTTAATACAGTTCATTTATCTGTTTATTTCAATTGAAACAGTTGTTGATTTCTAGCTTGAGGTTTGGTCTGGTAGTAGAATATACAGATCACCTTTTAAAGAGGGAAGAATCACATGACAGCACGTGATACATTTCAGTAGCTCCAGTACAGACTAAGGATCTCTGTTGCAATGCTGGATGTACTATCAACTATTTAGATATTCAGCAGGGCAAGGTACCCTGCATTTAGGAAATGCGAGGTGCGCTTACATATTGCTTTTATTTTGTGACATCGTTGGCAAAGCCAGCATTTATTGCTCATCCTCAATTATCTTTGGTAAGTCACCTGCTAGTATCACTGCAGTCAGTATAGTGTAGGTACACCCACAGTGCATATAGGTAAAGAGTTCCAGGATTTTGACCCAGGGATGATGAAGGAATGGCAATATACATCTACATCAGGATAGTAAGAGACTCAGAGGGAAACTTGCAAGTAGTGGTGTTTCCATGCACCTATTGCCATGATTAGTGAAGTTAATCTAAGGATATATTTAGCATTAAAAGCCAAGGAATGGGACACTGTTTTGTAATGGTAAGAACAAAGTTTTTATTACACTTGCATCAAATGCTCTTTCCATAAAGCTGATAAGTCAATTCTACCATATAAACAATAATAAAAATAGCAAATGTGTATATAAATGGTCTTATCACATCACTTATTTCGATGGCAGTAAGAAAATAAATATTTACTATAGTTTCTGCAATTTGAGATTTTTTTTTCAGAAGGTTACTTGGTTCATCCTTCCTTCAGAACGCCATTTTCTAGATCTACTGAGTAATGTTGGAATCAGTCTTCCATTTTGGACGTCACTCGGTGCAGCTTCCCTATTGCGAGCTCGGAATTGCAGAATTCACCTGAAAATGTTTTTTCCCTTCTGTGTGATTAGTTTCTACATCTTTATACTTTTAAAATTACTCTTTATTATAGCAGCGGTCATATAAACTTGCTTTCAGTATTCTTTTTTATTTAGAGGTGAAAGCTGCAACTACTAATTTCCAATTTGTTGCATTTAGTTTACCATATTCTATGATCTATGTCATGAAACAATAAAGAGAATGAATGTTATTGTTTGTCTAGGTTCTCCTTGGATATGTTTACATGCTCAATGTATCAGTGTCCAATATTTTCTGCACAATTTTATCATTCTATATCTTTAAAGACTTAGATTACTAAAACCTCTATTTCAAACATGTTGAATTGTTGAACTGTGGAGTGTTCTCAAAGTCAAGAAATTACTTCTCACAAAACCTAACCTACAGATGAAATCTAAGAAACATTTAAGAAAAATATGAAAACGTTGTTTATTGTGATATTATTGATTGGCAGCATTGCATCTGCAATTATTGCGCACTACTGCCTTCATGTTTTTAAATTGGTTCAATTGTTACCACTCGCACCTTTTAAGTTAAGAAGATTGGAATTTCAGCAGCCCAGTTCCACCATGCATATACAACAGATAAGAATCCCAGAGATAAAAACAAAAAAACTGCGGATGCTGGAAATCCAAAACAAAAACAGAATTACCTGGAAAAACTCAGCAGGTCTGGCAGCATCGGCGGAGAAGAAAAGAGTTGACGTTTCGAGTCCTCATGACCCTTCGACAGAACTGATTGAATGTTCTGTCGAAGGGTCATGAGGACTCGAAACGTCAACTCTTTTCTTCTCCGCCGATGCTGCCAGACCTGCTGAGTTTTTCCAGGTAATTCTGTTTTTGTTTTGTGATAAGAATCCCTGTCTACTGTCACTCAAGGCAGGAGACCCTGCCCCACCTCCCAAGGACAGATTCATTTCCATCACAGCGGCAAGTCACCAGAATCTGTAAGTGTGCACCAGCAGCCAATGCCTTGGCTTGAGCCGATCCACCCTTGTAAGGTGGAGCAAAGACCTCTGGAGCTCAAAATGGCAGAAGCAGTAAATCTATTTTAAAATTACAGCTCCCACATGAACCACTTCAACAAGAAAAGATAATTGGGTCCTTGCAGGATCAATTATCTTAAACTACAGAAGATTTTGGGACCTTTAGAAAGCCTCAAAAGGACATTCACCGACTGTCAACTGTTTATATTCAGTCCTTTCTTGTCAGAGATGTCTCTGTAGTGAAGGATTTTCACATTTCAGCTCATAATCTAGACTGGTGCTTCATTATGATTCCAAACGAGTGTTGCATTGGCGGAGGTGCTATTTTTTAAATGCGATGTTAATATAGGCCAGACCTGTCTACTTAGCTGAATGTAAATGATCCAATGGAACTACTGAACAGGGTGTTCTTATGTTTACCTCACCAAAATTATTCTCTCAAGCAACGCCACCAAAAAAGCCACAATCATCTGGTCAAATGTCATTACTTGCTATGGAATCTTGCTGTTTACAAATTGGCATGTTTACCTTCAAATTAACTTATATATGAAGCACTTTGGATTGCGATAAGGCACTATATAAATGCAATATTTTCTAACTGTTACAATCCCCGTAAAGACTGATAACTTTTAAAAAGAGATATGAATTTCCCAGTGACCAACTCAAAGGATCACATGCCAAGATTTTACATTTTAAGATTTTCATTGTAACAAACACACTAAAATCAACATAGACTAAACATTACTTAGTAGCCGACTAATACACTAAAGTGCAGAATAGGTATCCCCCCCCTTAACTTTTTAACACAACAGAAAACCCCAAACTGCGTTTATATATTATACTGCACTCTCCATAGACATATAGGCCAGGATTTTCCATTTGTTGGACAGGATTGGCAGGGACGAACGGAAGCGGCCATGAATTGGACTGCCGCCCAAGATTGGGCCGCGACAGCCTTTTCAGGCTGGCGGGCCAATTAAGGTCTGCCCAGTGTGAAACACGCATTGCAGCACTCAGCGCTGCTTGGATCGGGGAGGGAGGAAGGTGAGCGCGCAAGTTCACGCATGTGCGTGGGTGCGCGCAGGAAAAGCCTCCTAAGGCACAGAGCTGCCTCGGGGAGATGAAGGTTTTTGAAAATAAAAGAGAAAAATTTTAAAACAGTTAAAAACATGTCTCCTCATGTGACTCAGCCACATGAGCAGGGACATGCTATGAATGAACTTTAAATATTTTTATTTAATTTTTATTTGCTGTTGGAAACCTCATCCCGCCCACGGATGAGGATTCCTAAAAAACCCAAAGATCACTTGGCCTATTCGCCTGTCCACCAACCGTAAGGTTGGATGAGCAGTGAAAAATTGAACTTAATTATTACTTTAATGGCCTTAATAGGCCTGTTAATTGTCAGCGGCCACGCTGCCGACTCCTGCATGTGACCTCTGACTGAAATATCACGTGAGTGCGTGATGATATCGGGACGCTTGCCCGATGTTATCGCCCGTCATTTTACGCTCGTTCGGGTTGGGTGCGTGCCCGCCTGACGAGCACGATATTCTGCCCAAAGCTTTAAGTTTAAAGTTCAACTCCTCCAGTTGTTCACCGAATCCCTTCTCCCTGCTTTGCCAGGGTAAACCTTCCCGTGTTCTTTTAAACAAACTCCTCTCCACTCAACCCCTTGAGCATAATTGAATGGACTCCCCACTGTAAATTTCCTTCTGGTGTCTCTGTGGTTTAAAATTTTTCACAGTCCTTGTTTATTCGAACCTGGTTCTGTCTTTACCAGCCCTGCACTTGGTGATTAGCCCAAAAGCAATTTTTTTCCTCCGCTGCAGCATCTGCCGCTGGTCTACTTTTCCTGGACTGACTGACTCACAGAATCCGAGAGTCTTCAAGAGTGAGGCCAGTTGCATTTTCCTTTATCTCCAGGTGTTAAAGCTCATACCTGACTTGGAGTAAGTTTTGACCTGGGCCCCCTGACCCCATGACAACCAACGGTCACATGGGCTTATTGGTGGGCAGAGTTCAGCACAACTTCACTGCATTCCCAATTCCAGGGCATTCTGTTTTACCTTAAATTAAAAGAGACAGTTTAAAACATAATCATCTTATAAAGTCTAGCAATCATAACATGACATAGTTATACTACTTGATATCACTCCACGAAGACTATGGCCTGAATTTTACCCTTGGTGGGCGTGTGCGATCGGCAGGCCTGGGAACGGCCATGAAATAGGCTCCTGACTGTGATCGGCCCACGACCGTAATTTCATACTGGTTGGCCAGTTAAGGCCCACCCAGAATGAAACGTGGCTTCCCAATGATTGGGAAGGGCTGGGTGGTGGCCTGTGGGATGCTGGGTCCAATGGCGACCCGGCAAGCGATTTAAAAATTGCAGAGGCAGTACCTTGAAGGCTGCCAGGGTAGAATCATGCATTCTGCATTCTGGAGACTGAAGCTATGGTCTTAACAGTGGCTGGAGACACCAGGCAAGAGGGCAGGACATCTGTTTTTCGGATGAGAGCCTTGTGGTGCTCATGGGGGAGGTGGATGCCAGGAGGGATACCCTCGTTCCCAGAGATGGCAAGAGGAGGCCACTACACCAGACTAAAAAAGCTTGGGAGGAGGTGGCATCCAAGGTCAGCAGCTATGACATTTTGTGGCGCACATGGGTGCAGTGCCGCAAAAGGTTCAATGATCCGCTGCACTTGGCAAGGGTGACAACTATGTTGCATGGATCAGTGTGGAGAGGTGTTAAAGGCTGGCCATCCCCTTGTGGAACTGAGGGGTGTTAGAGTCTGAGTGCCAGCTGTCAATGACACCAGTGCTGGCCAAGGGGGGTGAGCCCTGGCTGCTTGGGCTGAGTGCCTTGCGGCTCGTGGGCCACGACTCGGATGTGTCCTGCAAGGTGTTCCTCGGGTGGCATTGGCCAGGCTGCAGTGGCACTACAGGTAGAGACTGGGCTAATCAATGGTCCTCTGTCCTTTCAGGAGATGACAAGCCATAATAACATTGAGGGGTCAAGGACAGGCGGAGGTCCCCCAACCTCCTAAAATTGACGAGATTTGAACAGGATGCCTTGGAGCTGGAGAGTCACCATGCACCTCATTCATCCGGTCGTGGAGAGGAGTGGTCTCAGGTGAAGGTGGTGGATGCAGTACTGGTAAACATAAGCTTAAGGCACCAACAACACAAGAGGGATTGTTCATGGGTGATCTTCTGTTCTGTAATGCTTTGAGCGTGAGAATTATGTAAATTATATCAATTTTTCTTTTGTCGTAATGGCCTGGGTATGCTTCACCTTTATTTTTTGGTGCAGGATACACCAGTATGTAATGCTGGACGTGCGTGGCTCTAAACTTTATTGCACAGGCACTGAATGGACTTTGGGTTCAAATGAAACTGTCATTTCAGACATCCTGGGTGGAGGTGGTAGCTCTGGCATGAGGGTGAAGCTGATCTTTGGCAGCCTAGCTGAAGGACTGTTGGATCAAGGCATCCCTGGTCTCCCTGCCTCCCTGAAGGTTACAGAGGTCTGCCTCCACACCTTTAGCATTCTCCTCACTGTGCCCCTCTTCTCACTCGCTACTGGATTTATCATCTGCAGCTGGTGGAGCTGCCTCAAGATCCTCTTCCTTCAGTGGATCCCCCCTTGCCAGTGCTAGATTATGGAGAGCGCAACATGCAGCCACTATCAGTGACACCCGCTCTGGGGGATATTGTACTGCTCTCCCTGAATGGTCCAGGCATCGGAAGTGCATCTTCAGAAGACCCATGGTCATCTCTATCACCACCCTTGTGGTGGCATGATTCATATTGTAATGCTGCTCTGCCTCTGTTCTTGGGTGGCAGAGAGGTGTCATAAGCTACCTTTTCAACAGATAGCCCTTGTTACCCAGCAGCCACCCATCCAGTCAGGCTAGGGCACTGAATAGCCTCGGCACCTGGGAGTGTCTCAGGACGTAACCTTCATGGGAGCTGCACGGACTTGCAGAATCTGCGTCTTGTGGTCACACACTAACTGCACATTCATGGAGTGGAATCATTTCCTGTTGACAAAGGCACCCGGCTGACCCGCTGGCACCTTGATGGTCACATGTGTGCAGTCAAGGGCACCCTGGATGCGGGGGATCCCAGCAATCACTGCAAAGCCTCTGGCTCGCTGAGCCTGGCTGGCCTTGTCCATACGGAAATGAATAAATGCCATTACCCACCTGAACAGATCTTCTGTCACCAGCTTGATGCAGCTGTGGACAGCTGATTGGGACATTCCACAAAGATCCCCCACTGACTCCTGGAAAGAGCCAGAGGCATAGAAGTTGAGGGTCACTGTGACCTTCAGAGCCACGGGCATGGGGTGTCCATCCACACAGTTAGAGGTGATCTCAGGCCTAAATATATGACAAACGGAGGTCACTGTCTCCTTGGAGAGGTGGAGCCTCCTTCTGCATGGCACCTTGGACATATTGAGATAGCTGCATCGCTGCCTGTAAATCCTGGCAGCAGGATAGTGATGTCTTCTGCAGCCCCTTCTGCCTTGTAGTACCTGCTGGCCCTGTGCCCCTAGTGTTTGCACCTCTCCTCCCACAGATCGCTCCCCTGGAAGCTGCATTGAGACATCTGGCCTCCACTCCCATCTGTCTCTCTCTTCCTCCTTAGTTTATTTGATTTAAAAAATCACCAGAAGCACTTTTTGTAGCCAAAAGTCTTGCACAGAGCCATTGGCGGAGAATGATTGTCTGTTTTATATCACAACAGTGCACTGGAAATGCTAAGTCCAAATTCTGGGCTCAAATCAGCTGAATTCACAATTTTCAAGCCACTATTAGTGAGGTTTGAACTCCAGATTACTAGTCCAATGACATCACTACTATATTACTGTGAAGGACAGAATCAAATCATTAATAAGTCTGGAGCTCCACATTTCTTGCCCAGGCTTCCGGCTGGGTCTGCCGAGAAATGTGGAGCGTTGCTGCTCCTGGAGTCCTTCGGTGTAGAGTAGGAGCATCGGGGGGAGTTAAGTCACACCTCATTTTTACGGCATTGACTGCTGTATGCTGGTAAGTTTAAATGTCCCAGCTTTGACAAGATAGGAGACAAGTTAAGGGTGCAAAGTAAGTGGGTGAGTGGGTAGGATGAGCTGGGGTAGGGGGGTTGGTTACGTGGTCGGAGGGTGGTCAGGGGACTGGTAGGTTAACTGGGGGGGATCAGATGGTCGGGAGGGTCTAGGGGGTAGTTGGGGTGTGGTCAGGAGGGTGAGGGCGGTGGTTGGGGGGGCGGGTAGTTGGGTGGTCCAGTGGAGGTGTTGGGGCGGGGGTTGTCGGCAAGGGGGGTGTCAGTTGTTTAGTTAGCCAGAAGCTAGAACTGGTTTTTACCCTTCTAACTTTTCCTGGGAAACTATTCTGCATAGAGAGTCGAAAACACCAGAAGTCTCTGACTTTAAATTGGAGTTTCAGAGAGTTCCAGATGCAGGGTAATTGCCGATTGGAAGTTGAAACTTCCTGGGCAATTCCCATGCAGTCCTTGCATGGGGACTTCCGAAGGGCCCCCCAGCTTTGTCTGGGGTATGACCCCCTGGGATCGGAAAAGATCTGGGCCATTATTTTCTGTTTGTGGAGTTAAGTATTTCAAAAAAATTCTTCTGTGACACAATGGTGTATGGACCAAGGAACCTAAATAAAATAAAATAAAATATCCTGATCGATCACTGGAGTTAATTTGGTCCAGGAAGCCTAATCTTGTGTTTCATACTTAAGAACATTTCAATCTGTAAAGAGTGGAAGTAACACTCCTGTTGTAAGATTAACCAGATATGCCTCAGCCAATTTAATTTTGTAGCTGTATTTCTCTTTATAACAAAGTTGAAAATATGGCAGATTTTCTTTCCATAGCACTGGGTGATTTTTCTTTTTGAGTGACTCGGCTCATCAACATTGGCTTTTGAACTATTAACAAAATACTGTGAATGTTGGAAATCTGAAATAAAAGCAGACAGTGCTGGAAAAACACAGCAGGTCTGGCAGTATCTGTGGAGAGAGAAACAATTAGCTTTTCGAGTCAAATATGTCTCTTTTGTTGAAGAAGAAAGCCACTAAATTGCGGTGGGCTCGTGGATAATGGGTGTCAATAAGCTCATTAACAAGCCGAATTGACATCCTGTTGCCAGCAGCTGGGGATCGTGTGTCAGTCCATTCCGCCATCCAGCCTAATCAGGGGAGGTTGGTTTTCCTGCTGCTTGTAGAATGATGTAGGGCCTCTCCCACCATTAAGTGGGGCCGGCCTCTGTGGTTCTCATCACGATGGGCAATAAAATCTAGCCCATAATATCAATGCATTACTATTTACATATATAAGACATAAGACATAGGAGCAGAAATTAGGCCATTCGGCCCATCGAGTCTGCTCTGCCATTCAATCATGGCTGATAAGTTTCTCAACCTCATTCTCCCGCCTTCTCCCCGTAACCTTTGATCCCCTTACCAATGAAGAACCTATCTATCTCGATGTTAAATACACTCAATGACCTAGCCCCCACAGCCTTCTGTGGCAATGAATTCCATAGATTCACCACTCTCTGGCTAAAGAAGTTTCTCCTCATCTCTGTTCTAAAAAGGTCTTCCCTTTACTCTGAGGCTGTGCCCTCAGGTCCTAGTCTCTCCTACGAATGGAAACATCTTCTCCATGTCCACTCTATCCAGGCCTTTCAGTATTCTGTAAGTTTCAATCAGATCCCCCTTCATCCTTCTAAACTCCATCGAGTAGAGACCCAGAGTCCTCAAATATTCCTCATATGTTAAGCCTTTCATTCCTGGGATCATTCTCGTGAACCTCCTCTGGACCATCTCCAGGGCCAGCACATCCTTCCTGAGATACGGGGCCCAAAATTGCTCACAATATTCTAAATGAGGTCTGACCAGAGCCTTATAAAGCCTCAACAGCACATCCCTGCTTTTATATTCTAGTCCTCTCGAAATAAATGCCAACATTGCATTTGCCTTCCTAACTACCGCGTCAACCTGCAAGTTAACCTTAAGAGAATCCTGGACTAGGACTCCCAAGTCCCTTTGCACTCCAGATTTCTGAATTCTCTCCCCATTTAGAAAATAGTCTATGCCTCTATTCTTCCTACCAAAGTGCATGACCTCACACTTGCCCACGTTGTATTCTATCTGCCACTTCTTTGTCCATTCTCCTAACCTGTCCAAATCATTCTGTAGCCTCTTCGCCTCCTCAATACTACCTGTCCCTCCACCTATCCTTGTATCATCTGTAAACTTAGCCAGGGTGCCCTCAGTTCCTTCATCTAGATCATTAATGTATAAAGTGAAAAGTTGTGGTCCCAACACTGACCCCTGCGGAACTCCACTAGTCACCAGCCGCCGTTCGGAGAAGGACCCCCTTATCCCCACTCTCTGCATCCTGCCAGACAGCCAATCTTCTATCCATGCTAGTACCTTACTTCTAACACCATGGGCTCTTATGTTACTGAGCAGACTCCTGTGCGGCACCTTGTCAAAGGCCTTCTGGAAGTCCAAGTAGATGACATCCATTGGCTCTCCTTTGTCTAACATACTCATTACCTCCTCAAAGAATTCTAACAGATTTGTCATGCACGACCTCCCCTTGATGAAACCATGCTAACTTTGTCCGATTTTACCATGCACTTTCAAGTATTCTGAAATCTCATCCTTAATAATGGACTCTAAAATCTTACCAATGACCAACATCAGACTAATTGGCCTGTAATTTCCCATCTTTTGCCTCACTCCCTTCTTAAACAGGGGGGTTACATTAGCGATTTTCCAGTCCACTGGGACCCTCCCTGACTCCAGTGATTCCTGAAAGATCACCACTAACGCCTCCACTATCTCTTCAGCTATCTCCTTCAGAACTCTGGGGTGTAATCCATCTGGTCCAGGTGATTTATCCACCTTCAGACCTTTCAGTTTTCCTAGCACCTTCTCCTTGGTAATGGCCACCACACTCACCTCTGCCCCCCCGGCTCTCTTGAACTTTGGGGATGTCACTCCTGTCTTCCACTGTGAATATGTAGAATGCTGAGGCAAAGACTCGTTATCAAACTGTTCATGTTTTAGGGATTTCAATCATGCTTTACCACAAACCCATAAAGCACCGGGTGAAACAAAGATCTACAGTAGAATCCCAAATAACAACATCCCATTATCTCTGAAAACTTAAATAAATTTAGAAAACTGGAGGACCTGTCTCCGGAGTACATCACGAGAGAGGAGAGCCTTGATATTATTTTTATGGTTTCCCTTCCATATCATTTCTTCTCAATCGTTGATTGAGTTACTCTTGAGCTGGTAAAAGGTTTGAAGAGGAATGATCTTCTACCATAGCTACTTTCTGTTTAATCTCAGCCATAGTTAGGAAGGTTTGGGAGGGTGGGGAGAGGTGGGTTGCGGAGGGGGGGTGGGTGCAGGAAGAGAAAACTTTGGCAAGCACAAAACCAAACATTCAGCAGAAAACGGCATCATTTGAATGAGGATGCTCCAGTCACATATGTTCGCATGCTTAGTGGCCACATTGTGATAATGTTATTATTTGAGCTCTTTTTTTCCATTCTGCTTTTCAGTAAGGCAAGAGGAGAAGTTGATTGATGTGCAACATTTTATTATGGGCAGAAACATCTAAACTGGGCCATATGTTTCTATCTCAGTTTTGCCTCTGAGGTTTTTGGATGGATCTGGTCATGTAGCATGCAATTTTTAAAATTAATTGCAACTAAGTTAAAGTTGCAGTGTGCCATATGGTTTTTCATATGTGCCTCATACTCTCAATCAATATTTCCTGTCAAAAAGTTACTTTCAAAAAACTCTATTCCACATATTAATATTCAAATTTATGCCACTTCCATATCAGTGAAATGCAATTAACCATATGGACAAGATCGGTTATATATAATTCAGATCTCTTACTTGGCCCTGGCAGTGTTGCCTGCATCCACTGAAAAAATAAGAGAAACTCCATCAAAAGTTGATTGGAAAGATGCAAAACTAAACAGGTGAGTTGGAGAAGAGAAACTGTGTTTACACAGGTTCTCCTGCCTAAGTGATGCTGCACTGCAATGATACTGGCACACCGCAGAAATGTTTAGAAACATGTATTTGTCTTTGCAAACAACAGCTATGTTCAAGTTTACAACAACTCTGACTTTTTTGTTCATAAGAAATATGCCCAACAGTGACAGCAGTGGAAAGCCTCTGAAGAAAGTTCATGGACATGCAAAATGCATGGTGCACTGGCAGCCTGCCAGAGAGCTTGTGCACCATGTCATGGAGCAAGGAGGAGTCCAGCTTCATCTTGTTGCAAGGCTTTTGTAATAAACTTGGAATGCAGGGCTGGATTATTGTAAGAAACAGTAAGCTTTATTTACAGACCCTGTGTGAGGCTACATGCTTGTTCCAAGACCAAGGCTAGAAAGCTCCGTCCTTAAGATTCTCCACACTAGGATTGATTCATCTGTACAGTCACATGATCCCCATAACAGTAAGAAATGGTTTAACTTATGATCACTACATTCCTCCCCCTTTAATGTTGTTCTACCCTCTTATTTACAAAAACATTTCAACCCATATTATATATAACTATATATAGTCCATGCCATTATAAATTTAGTCTTTGAGGAGGTTTTCGGATTTGGGTAGAGCAATACAACTCTACAACTGGACGTTCTTCCATTGGATCGACTTGAACATGAACTGCAGCATCAGGGCCATCCCTAGACAATGGCAGTTCAGGTTCATTTACTTCACAGAGACAATCAGAATCATTTACTTCAACAGAGACATTAGATATGTCTATTCTTTGTTGATCTGACACCTTAGGTGTCGAAGTTTTGACTTTGAATTCATGTGGATTAACTGGTTGTTGGAGGGTTTCTCGACTTCTGAGATGATCCACGTGTTTCCTAGCAACCCTGTTTTCCACTTCTATTTAATAAGATAAAAGTCCTGTTCCACAGATTATTGTACCAAGCATGCATCTTGATCCAGTTGCAAAATTCTGAACAAAAACTGCCTCTCCCACAGTAAACTTGACTCATCAGGAAGCCGCGGAAATATTTAGAAGTTCAGGTGATGAGGTGACACTACTCGTTTTAAAAAAAATAAAAACCACTGTGAACATCATGATTCACATTCTGACTACCCTGGTTTTTCTCCACCTTCCCCGCTAAATTAGGGAATACTAGACTCAATCTTGCACGAAGTCAGCGCTTCATTGACAATTCTGAAGGTGTTAAATCAATGGTCGCATGAGGAGTTGTGCGATAGCTGAACAGGAACTTCAGAAATGTGTATTTCTAATGTTCCCTCTGATAGTTTCTTCATGCCTGTTTGTACTGCTCTTTCTGCTAACCCATTGGACGAGGGATGACACAATGCTGTTCTGACATGTTTAACCCCATTTAAGTTCACGAATCTTTGGAATCCAGTGCTAGTGAAAGCAGTACCATTATTTGACACAATAACTTTAAGTAAACCTGAAGCTCTGGCACAGGTTTTCAATGGTTACAGATGATGTAGGTGATTTCAATTATCCATCCACTTTGAATGTGCACCGATGATCACAAGAAACATGTTACTCAGAAATGGACCTACATAGTTTATATGTAGTCTAACCTAGGGTTAATCAGGCCACTCCCATGTATTCAGTGGAGTTGAAATGGGCAATTTCTGCTGTTGCTGGCACTGGAGACAGAATTTCACCATTTTTTCTATCACTTTCTATACCTGGCCACCAGATATAACGTTTTGTAAGCATCTTTATTTTTGAAATACCAGGATGCGCACTATGAAATTCCTCCAATAATGGTTCTCTTCCTTACACAGGGATAATGACCACCTTGATAATTCAGTTCAGATCTACGTACAAAGAATGGTTTTAATTCTTTAGGGACTTGTGCATTTGACCATCCTTGTAATTCCAATTTGTCCAATTCTTTATATGTCTCGCACAGACTGGTGAGGATTCCAGGAAATACAGTGCTAGTACTACCCTTTGTGGTACTGGAACATGTGGAATACTACCGGGCAAGGGAGATGACTGAGGGCATCTGCATTTGCTATATGCACACCTGGATGGGGCATAAAAGTGTACTTGTATACCAACAGAATTAAAATCATCTTTGAATTCTAGCAGAGGCTATCGGTGAGATTGTCTTATCTTCACTAAACAAAGCCAACAGTGGTTTGTGATCTGACACTATGGTGAAGTCTTGACCATGCAAGTATTGATGGAACTTCTTTACTCCAAATATGATAGATAAGCCTTTTTCAATTTGAGAGTAACCTTTCTTGGCTGCAGAAAGTGTTCTGAACACACACCCTACTGGCTTTGATTTCTGTTATTTTCTTTTTGTGTTTGCCGCAGCGTTTTGTCTCATCTTCCATTCTAATTTCACAGTCGGCCAAATTTCTCTCTGGTGAAATCTTAACTTGGTTCAGTTTGGGGGTTGAGCTACTCATTTGCATCTTGGAAAGTCTCATGGCTTTTCCTCCTAATGTCGCTTTTGTCTCCATCAACTGATTCTTCAGTTCTTCTGTCTCTTATATGTATCTTTTGGCTTCCTCTTGGACCATTTAAGACTGTTGTTTTTTACCTTCCAACTGTTTCTTCAGTTGGTTCAGAGTGGCACTGCATTCATTTAGCCTCTTTTAATGATTTTCCGTGGAACCGACTCTGACCTGAGGGATCCTTACTTTCTGTGAATGTCCTTCGGTTCTCTTATCTCATTCCAAAAGGGAGGGAGTTCCAGGATTTTGACTCAGCGACAATGAAGGAATGGCGATATATTTCCAAGTCAGGATGGTGTGTGGCTTAGAGGGGAACTTCCAGGTGGTGGCATTCCCATATGTCTGTTGCCCAGTCCTTTTAGACGGTAGTAGTCATGGGTTTGGAAGGTGCTGTCTAAGGAGCCTTGGTGAATTCCTGCAGTGCAATTTGTAGATAGTACAAACTGCTGCTACTGAGTGTCAGTGGTGGAGGGAGTGAATGTTTGTGGATGTGGTGCCAATCAAGTGGGCTGGTTTGTCCTGGATGGTGTTAAGCTTCTTGAGTGTTATGGGAGCTGCACTCATCCAGGCAAGTGGAGAGTATTCCAACACACTCCTGACTTGTGCCTTGTAGATGGTGCACAGGCTTTGGGGAGTCAGGAGGTGAGTTACTCACTGCAGAATTCCTAGCCTCTGACCTGTTCTTGTAGACAGAGTCCCCCAGGATGTTGTTAGTGGGGGATTCAGTGATGGTAATGCCATTGAACATCAAGGGGCGATGGTTAGATTCTCCCTTGTAGGAGATGGTCATTTCCTGGCACTTATGTGGTGCGAATGTTACTTGCCACTTGTCAGCCCAAGCCCTGGATGTTGTGCAGGTCTTGCAGCAATTGGATATGGACTGTTTCAGTATCTAAGGAGTCATGAATGGTCCTGAACATTATGCAATCAATGAACATACACCCTTCTGACCTTTTGACGGATGGAAGGTCATTGATGAAGCAGCTGAAGATGTTTGGGCCTAGGACACTACCCTGAGGAACTCCTGCAGTGATGTCCTGAGTTGAGACGACTGACCTCCAACAACCACAACCATCTTCCTTTGTGCTAGGTATGACTCCAGCCAGTGGAGAGTTTTCCCTCGATTCCCATTGTCTCCAGTTTTGCTAGGGCTCCTTGATGCCACACTCGGTCAAATGTGGCATTGATGTAAAGGGCAGTCACTCTCACCTCACCTCAGGAATTCAGCTCTTTTGTCCATGTTTGAACCAAGGCTGCAACCAGGTCAGGAGCTGAGTGGCCCTGGCAGAACCCAAACTGGGTGCCAGTGAACAGGTTATTGCTAAGCAATTGCTGCTTGATAGCACTGTTAATGACCTCTTCCATCACTTTACTGATGATGGAGAGTAGACTGATGGGGCGGTAATTGGCCGTGTTGGATTTGTCCTGCTTTTTATGTATAGGTCATACCTGGGCAATTTTTCACATAGCTGGGTAGATGCCAGTGTTGCAGCTGTACTGGCATGGCTTGGCTAGGGGTGTGGCAAGTTCTGGAGCACAAGTCTTCAATACTATTGCTGGAATATTGTCAGGGCCCATATCCTTCGCAGTATCCAATGTCTTCAGCTGTTTCTTGGTATCACGTGGAGTAAATCGAATTGGCTGAAGGCTGGCATCTGTGATGCTGGGGACCTCCAGAGGAGGCCAAAATGGATCATCCACTCAATGCTTCTGGCCAAAGATTGTAGCAAATGCTTCGACCTTATCTTTTGCACTGATGTGTTGGGCTCCCCCCTCATTAAGGTTGGGGATATTTGTGGAGCCTCCTCTTTCAGTGAGTTGTTTAATTGTCCACCACCATTCAGGACTGGATGTGGCAGGACTGCAGAACTTAGAAATGATCTATTAGTTGTGGGATTGCTTAGCTCTGTCTATCACTTGCTGATTATGCTGTTTGCCACGCAAGTAGTCTTGTGTTATAGCTTCACCTGGTTGACACCTCATTTTTAGGCATGCCTGGTGCTGCTCCTGGCATGCCCTCCTGCACTCTTCATTGAACTAGGGTTGATCCCTTGGCTTGAAGGTAATGGTAGAGTGGGGGATATGCCAAGCCATGAGGTTACAGATTGTGTTTGAATACAATTCTGCTGCTGCTGATGGCTCACAGCACCTCATGGATGCCCAGTCTTGAGTTGCTCGAGTTGTTTGAAATCTATCCCTTTTAGCGGTCATGCCATACAACACAATGGACACTATCCTCAATGCAAAGGTGGGACTTCATCTCCACAGTGACTGAGTGGTGGTCAGTCCTAACGATACTCTCATGGACAGATGCATCTGCAGCAGGCAGGTTGGTGAGGATGAGGTCAAATATTTTTTCCTTCTTGTTGGTTCCCTCACCACGTGTCGCAGACCCAGTCTAGCAGCTATGTCCTTTACAACTCGGCCAGCTTGGCCAGTAGTGGTGCTACTGAGCCACTCTTGGTAATGGGCATTGGCATCCCCACCTAGAGTACATCCTGTGCACTTGCCACCCTCAGTGCTTCCTCCAAGTGGTGTTCAACATGGTGGAGCACTGATTCATCAGTTGAGGGAGGGCGGTACATGTCAATAAGAGGTTTCCTTGCCCATGTTTGACCTGATACCACGAGACTTCTTGGGGTCTGGAGTTGATGTTGAGGACTCCGAGGACAACTCCCTCCTGACTGTATGCCACTGTGCCACCTCCTCTGTTAGGCCTGTCCTGCCGGTGGGACAGGACATACCCAGGGATGGTGATGGTGGAGTCTGGGACATTATCTGGAAGGTATGATTCCATGAGGATTCCATGAGGTTGTTGCTTGACTAGTCTGTGAGACAGCTCTCCCAAATTTGGCACTAATCCCCAGTAAGGAGGGCTTTGCAGGGTCGAGATTGCCGTTGTTGTTTCAGGTGCCTCGGTCGATGTTGGGTGGTCCATCTGGTTTCATTCCTTTTTTGAGACTTTGTAGCGGTTTGATACAACTTGTATTCATGTTAAAAATTCAAAAAGAACCATTCAAAAATATAATGTTGTTCAAAGAGTATATTGTGGCTCTGTTTATTGTTTTGTGCAGTAGTGTATGCAAACAGTAGTGCAGTAGTGTATGCAAAATTCGTGAATATTAGTACAACATAGCTGCTTCATATTTCATTTGGTACATTCTGACGAGGTTTTCTTTTAATTAACTTCAGTTGTATTGCCCTTAGTTTGCTGGCTTCGCTTAATATCTGGTCCAAGAATGACAAATGCTGCTGGTAGAATCTGGGATGATTCAAACTATGTAGCATGACTTGTGTTAATTGATTCACCTTTCAATAATTAACTAAATTGGTATTTAAGCTCCAGAAGTACAAAACAATTAGTGTCATGTGAATCCTGGTTCAGAATTTGAGAATTGTTGCTAATACCACCCAAAGTAGCATTAAAGCCTAGACTAATTTCCCACATGCCAGTAAAGTGGTGTGAAAATTGCTAACAGACTGAGCTTTGCCCTATAATTACTGCAACACCGAGTGTCAGCTGAATTCACATTATTGTATTGAAAGCTGCTCATTATCAGGAGGAATAAAGACTGAAAATTCAGTAGGTGCGAAGATTGCAATCTATTCAGCCAGGAAATATCCAATAACCCTTAAAAACAGGCTTTGGGGTCACGAGGCATGATTAATGCCTGCTTTACTGCAGGCAATGCACCACCTGTACACTGCCTTCTTATTTCTGTGATTACATTGTCCAACCAGTACTAACTGCACAGTTGATTGGCTAGAAGCATCAGCTAGGAGTTGCTTGGCCTAAATAGCCATGTGGTTATGGTACTGGGCTTGTAATCCCTAGATCAAGAGTTTAAATCTCACAATGGTAAACTATGAAACAAAGTAACTTCATCTGAATAGGAGCAGATGGAAACGTGTTTGTACTCGAAAGAGTTACAAGCATTCTCCAAATCTGCAACCGAGAATGGAATCAGCTAGGAGTCAATATCATGAGTGGCTAGCAGTAGTTAAAGCTAGTTTGCACCTCTTAAAGGGGATGTGTATTGTTGCTGGAGTAAGAACTGGCAGCCGTGCAGGAACTGAATCTGAAACAGTGAGAAAATATGCCTCATGGGAGATAGCAAGTTTGAAGGTATTCAGGAACTGCACTGGAGGCCTCGGTGGGATGGTAGAAAGGAGAAAAGATGTCCTTTATCCACAGGGAGCCAGACACACATTCAGAAGGCAGTGGCTGGGAAAATCAGCGCAAGGAATCAAATCCCAAGGACTTGAATGCAATATCGAAGTAGTACAATGCCCGTACATGAGTGGTCAGTGAATTGATTTCAAACACTGTATCCTACCAACTGCACCATTCAGACACTGCTAAATTTATCACAGCCCCATCATTCTACCCAACCCACCCTACCAATAGTCTATCAATCAGGATTCATACTTGATATTCATATGCTCCATTGCAAGTATCTTAATGGGTAGATCTCCTCCCTTTGAGCTGGAAGGCCCTGGGTTCAAGTCCCATTCCGGGACTTGTTGGAAAAGAATCCAGTCACTGGTGCAGGCAAGCAAGCGTGTATCAGTGCCAGTTCCCAGCCCAGATAAATGGGTAGTCAGTGGCAGGAAGGCCAACTGGCTGTAAAACCACTTGCCAAAATTTATGATTGATATGAAGGTGATCAATCAGCATTTAGGTGACCCCATATATGGAAAATGCCAAAAGAGGAGCCAAGCATTCATATGCTCCATTGTACATGTGCACTCTTAGCCCTGCAATCCTCACTGTTAGCACACACTGCCAGCTATTCAACGATGACAACCATATCACAACAGATTGCACAACTCTTACTGACACAGTTCTCTCTCTTGCAAAACAAAATGGTGCACAATCAGAGGCAGCAAGAGCTAGTTGGCAGGGCATAGGCATGCCTGCACTTCCTAATATTCATGTAGGAGATGGTGCTGGTCGATATTGGGATGGCCATTGCTAAAACCATGGCCAACGGTGGGGCTGAAACCATTGATGATGAGTATCCCCTTATCTAATCCTCTTCCTCACATTGGGCCCCTCCCTCATCCCATACCTTCTATGATTATAAGCTGCACATGAGGTATGTGCACCTCTTACTTTTCCCCCTGACTGTCTAGGTGCTTTCCTGCCTCCCTCGGGAAGGTATATAGTTTCTGAGGTCATAGGATCTCCTCCTACTCTAAGGAAGTGCAATTCCTGGGACTCACTATTTAGGCTTGGGATCGATGAGGCATAAAGGAAAACACTCCTAGAGTTACCCTATCCAGGATCAATAACCATGCTCAGGGCATTTTTGGAATTGACAAGATCCTATAGAGAATTCATAGAGGAATTCGCTGCAACAGCATCCCCCACTTCTGAGGCTTTTGAAAAAGGATGTTAAGTGGGAGTGAGACGATAAATGTAAAGAAGCATTTGTAAAACTTGTAAAGACAGACCTTCAGACTGCCCCTGCCTTAGGGCTAATGGATCCTGATGAAGGGTTTTACCTGGAGATGGCAGCAATTGATGCTAGTTTGAGTGCAGCCCTTATGCAAGAAACAGATGCTATGTTAAATCTATAATTGTGGGTACAAATAAACTAACCCCATTAGGCATAACAACATTTTGAGTGAGTCAATTTATTCTATGGTAATTCATGTGTCAAATAACCATAAGTAGGGCGTTTTATAAAAGATAGAAACTCCTACATCTAATTGGCATTCCTGGGTGGGCTGGTGTTAAGAAAAGTAAAATAACACAAAAATTTAAAGGGAGGAACCTTAGATGAAATAGTAACTAAATATATAGCAGGAAAGTTACCTCTAAATGAGGGATGGGGATGGGTTTGAATGATCCTTAGTGGGGATAATATGATGTGTGAGGCAGAACAGTGGATGCAAGGTACAACCTGCCAGCCTGGTTTGATAAAAGCTGTTTTGGTTATTGCATAACAGAGAAAATTTTAAAATGATGGATGTGAAAAGACCAGGTCAAGGAAAGAAATTGAGGAAAAGAACAAAAAAGCTGGCTATCGGGAGGCTGTGGCCAACCGATTCTTAAAAGAACTAAGTGAAGAAAGAGAACCTGGGAACGAGAAAGGGCACCTGCATCTCACTGAAATTCAATACCTAAAAATATCAGGTATTGGAGAAACAGAAGTTAAGTGACAAATGGGAGGAGAAAGTATGTAAACAGAGAGAGAAAGCAAAGGCGAGAAACAGAATGAAAGCTGCAGTAAGGGTGGCAGACCTGTCAGTTCTGAACAGAAAGGGAAAAGAAAACCATGCAGAATGTGATAAAAGAATCAAGGAGTTAGAGGAGAGAATGTCTGTTAAAAAGAGAGTAATGCGTGCAGTGACACCAGACTATAAGTGATGAGGAAGACACGTTAGATTTTGGGTCACCTGTGGAGGATTGGAGACCTCCCAGCACATGCCCCAAAGAAAAAAGAGGGAAAAATGTGTCCCCTCCACACTACTAAATACAAACCTGGATTAAGTGAGGATGACCTGGTGGAAGAAAGATATACCACCAAGAATGCTCATCGACTGAATTCAAAAATTGTGTAAAGGACAGGCTTGTGCAAACAGGAGAAGTAGAAAACCATTTATTGAAAGTAGAGCAATGTGCCTTTTTGGCTAACTGTGAGATGGAAGAAAAGAAAAGGCTGTTATTAGTTACGTTAGGCTCAGACATTTTAGGGGAGCCAAAGATCCGTGGAAATCGTAACACAGATTGGGAGGAGTTGGTGGACAAGTTACAAAAATTAATGGAGGATGAAGTGGGAGAGGCCTTTCAGAGGGTCAAGCACACCATCCAAGGCCCGAAAGAATGGTCTAGGCAATTTGCCAATCGATTCTGGGCAGTGTATGATGAAACATTAGTGTCGGGGGGAGGGGGGTTAGTTGGGGGAGGGGGGCAAAATGATAAAGAAAAGCTAACCATAAAAGTATTAAGTCATTGGTTAAGGACTCCAATCAGCCACAGTCTATCGTGTAAAAGAGCTACCATGGAGACCTGATTTAATCCCAGTGACGAGAATACTGAGGCTAAGGTGCTACGGAAAAAGACAAGATTGTCGGAATCTCATCAGGATGGGAAACAGGAGATAAGTAAAGGAAATCAGCCTAAATATAAGGTGTGGGAAATGAATAGAGGAACTCCTAGGAAATGGCAGCAGGAGGGTAACCCCTTCAAGCCAGCCTTGAAGACAGATGAACGAGTTTGTTATAACTGTGGAGGAAAAGATAATTTTGGAAAGAATTGTAGGATGGATAGAAGGAGATAAAGAGGTAAACACCCCAGAATCAAATGACCCCAGCTGCAGGGAACTAGTGAGATGTGTTATCAATATTATGAAGGGACAAAAGGCACAACAGGAAGGTAGGCCCCACACAACTCAATGAACAAGTCTGACATATCTGTGCCCAACCCAAGTACCTGTGCCCACTTAGGTATGATGAGTGTGCTATTCGATCATAGACATTACGGTACAAGGAAAGAAGGGCAGTTATCTAATCGACACTGGAGCTTCTCACACAGTAAAAAACACCTCGAGTCTCCATGGTCTAGTGGAGAGGCTTAAGTACTCAAAGGGATTTTTGGGCAAATCAGCAACTGGGACAGTATCTAAATCCTTAAATTTTAATGTGGGACCCAGCAAACTAAGGGGACTTGTATTTTAACACAATGGGATCAATCTGAAATGGAGATACTGGGATCTGACTGGATGATGGCACACAACATACTTATAGACATGCAGAACAACTGTCTGTGGGATGGAGTGGACAAACTGACCAGGTTTTGGTTATTTCACCGTGTCATGGGTAGTCATGGATTGTGACTTCAGTTTATTTTAGGGTATCTGGATACCCTAAATGAATAGGATTCCAGAAAGATACAAGCAGCTGGTGGAAAATAACAGGGAAGTTTTCGCCACCCATAAACATGATTTTTGAAGGATGACAGGACTGCAGAATAGAGTAGGAGGAGATCCTACATCCTGACTCAGAAACAATATACCTTCCTGAGGAAGGCATAAAAGGACCTGGATAGGGCAATAACATGGTTGGTAGATCAGGGCGTCTTGAGACCTCTGGCTACTCATGTAAATTCGCCTATTTAGCTTGTTAGGAAACTGGATAGGTCGTGGTGAATGACCATTGACTATACAGTCCACAAAAACATCCATGCATGTGCAGTACTGTAGCTGTAGTAGGAGACCTAAAATAATATCCCAAAATCAGCAATGCTCTTTACCACATTGGATATTTCAGTTTCTGGTCTCCCCCATCCAGAGGATCATTACTAATTTGCCTACAATACCACATCTTTACTATTAGTGTGCCTTTCTCCTTTCAGATCCCCAAGAAATACAGGCAGTGGAGGAACAGCAAGAAGATAGTGATGTTGAAGATGCATCAAATTTCATATTTGTAGCCATCAACTCAGATATTGACAGTGTGTGTGATTTAGAAGGTAGTAGCAATATGGGATTTGCACATGGTTAGACACCCAGCATGTGTCGTCTTCTGCCAGGAGACTGGGCAAAAATATTTGCCAGTTGGCTGGAATTTTGCTGCAAGGGACTCAGATGAGCACTTTGAATGGACAGCCTTCAAAAGAATGTTGGTGAGTCTGTAGAACAAAATACTTGGTGCATTGAGAACCTGTCAGAAAGCCTGCTGTCAATGTCAAGGAGCTTGAAGGAGTCCAGCACCAATCTGGCCTATGCACAGAGTTTGAAGCCCAGTCTTTTCAATGTGGAAGTAGTGGCCAATGATGGCCAATGTTGCACCCATTTTAACACAAGCAGCAGTGACTCAGAATCTGAGTGTTGTTATGGGTGCTCATACTGCTATCATCATGGAAGTGGATTACAAAGTACAAAGGGGCTGTGCAGGGTGTCACAGCAATCCAACAATCTGTCCTCCATTACTATGATCGCTGAGGTGCTGCTGCAGGAGATTGGCAGTTTGATTGGAACATAAACCTCATTCCCTGTCTCAGCAAGGCAATATTAGTCTTCTCAGCCAGCCAGCCAGCCAAGATTGCCACCCATGCTGAGATGGTGTAGCCCATAGCCAGGCTTCCAATGCCCTGCTTGAGGTCATTCTCCAAAGCCATTTGCAGACTCCACTACTGAAGTTCATCCTTCACCAACAATGCTGCAGCTATTGGATCTGTGTACAGGAAACCAAAAACAGGCAGTTGTTTTTTTTAAGCAATATGGCACAATTTCATTCATAAATTTGGTTTGGAATGTTTATTTTGTGATGGCTTTTATTTTTTCACAGTGGCCAACAGATGCTGTAATGATTGGTCAGGAACAGAAAGATAATGCATTGGGAATTGAGGTTGTGGTTATTGGTTATACCGCCCTCAGGTATGTTCTTCACTGACAACCTGGGCAGGCAATAGCCACTTAGGTTGCCACCTCCTTTTTGCTTCCTCCTTATCATGCTGCTGCTTCCCAGCTGCTTGCCATAGAAGGTAAAACCAGCTGAATCGGAACCATTTGAATCAGTTGTCAAAAGGAAAATGAGATGGGAACTGGAATTGCTCCAGTTGACTAGTTCAACTGGTTCCAGTTAGGGCCAGTTTAGCTGATATTTGCAGTTTAACAGACTCTATGGGTCTGGACCGGGTCAAATGGCTCAAATCTAGAGCCTTGCAGTCAAAGTAACAGCTGGATTGCCAATCAATTAATAGTTTGATTCATAATATATTTGCAAGAGAAGGAATTTAATTCACGCACTCTATTATTTTAATTCAGTACCAACAACAGCATTTCTCTCCACTGATGCTGTTAGAACTGCTGAGTTTTCCCAGCACTTTTTGTTTTTTTTCAGATTTCCAGCATCCACAGTGTTTTGCTTTTATGTTAACTCAGTTAGAGGTACCATTCATGAGTTAATGATGCGTAAATGAAAAAATCAGAATAATTTCTCATTATGGAGCAAAATAGTTTGTGTGTGTGTATAAGTGTGTATTTGTTTTTATGTATATGTTTATGCATGTGTGTCTGTGTGTATGATTCAGAAAAAAAGCTTTTTTGGATTAAGTGTAATTTTGAAGCATAATTTGAGGTTACACAATTCTGCATTTGCTCAGACTAAAAACACTGAAAATAAAATATGTGACAGCATGATTATAGCCGTACAAATCTTATTGTGAAAAACAAAAAGATACAAAGAAAAACCCACTTATATTGAAGACACATTATAATCTTACACTTGATTTACAGATGACATTCGTTGTCGTATTTTGTTTTTTTATTTAGGTCTTCGATCTCCTCGAAGATATAATTGTTCAGCTTCACAACCTCTTTCAATACAGCTCAGCCCCTGTGTGCAGGGGTGATGGGTGAAACATGCTGAAACAATATAGATGGGACTGGAAGGCTGGGATACAATATTTATGATGAACAGATATCCTACCCTGTGAGATGCGGGGCATGCAAAGAGAAGGTGGAAAATTTAGGTTATGTACATTCCCTAAGAACATAAGAAAATATCAGAGGCAAGAAACGACCATTTGATCCATTGAGGTCAACCATCTTGTATTTCATATTACTCAGCCTAGCATCCACCTGAATCTTCAACACCCTTAATGTCTGTGATTTCAGTACCTTATTTGGTAAATTATTTGAGGGATTTACTATCATTTGCGTAAAGAAATGTTCTCCTTATATCTGTTTTAAATTTGATTTTCATTTAAACCATTGAAGGTTGAGTTTGACCCTAATCCTCTGGCAGGTGGGCAGTTAAAAATGAACAAGTTACTTACCTGCTCAGATCCTGACTACTTTTGATAATAATTTGCAGGGGTTTTCAGGCAGTTAGTACTGGTTTTCCAAAATTCCCTAGATTCTAGAATGGTCCCAATGGATTGGAAGTAAGCAAATGTAATACTCTGCTATTCAAGAAAGGAGGAAAAGAGAAAATGGAACTGCAGGCCAGTTAGCTTGACATCAGTTGTCAGGAAAATGCTGGAATCTATTATTCAGGAAATTTTAACAAATCACTTAGAAAATCATAATATGATCGAAAGGGAAATTGTGTTTGACAAATTTATTAGAATATTTTGAGGATGTAACTAGTAGGGTATATAATGAGAATCCAGTAGTATACTTGGATTTTCAAAAGGCATTCGTAAAGGTGCCACATAAAAGACCCAGGATAAGGGCTCATGGAGTTGGGGGTGATACATTAGCATGCATAGAGGATAAATTAACAGATTAGTTAAAGTATAGGGATAAATAGGTCATTTTCAAGTAGGCAGACTGTGATTAGTGGAATGCCACAAGAATCATTGCTAGAGCCTCAGATATTTACAATTTATATTATTGACTTGGACAAAGGCGCCAAGAGTAACATATCTAGGATTGTTGATGTTACAAATGTAGGTGTGAACGTAAATTGTGAGGAGGACACAAAAATGCTGCAAAGAGATATAGACGGATTAATAAGTGGGCAACAAGCTGGCAGATGAAGTATTATTAGGGGAAATTTGAGATTATTCAATTTGATCATAAGAATAGAGAAGCAGATTTTTTTTCAAAGGCGTGAATCTTGTAAATGTTATGTTCAGAGAGTCTTGGGTACTCGTACAAGGAACACAGAAAGTTAGCATGCAGGTACAGAAATCAATTAGGAAGACAAATTGACCTATATTGCTATGCTATAGGAGAACAAGATTAAGGAACTCGTGCTACAATTGCAGAGGGCTTTGATGAGACCACACCTGTAGTGTGCAGTTGGCCTCCATATTTAAGGGAGGATGTACTTACCTTGGAGGCAGTGCAGTCAAGGTTCACAATGATCCCTACGGCTTGAGAGGGTTGTCATATGATGAGAGGCTGAGTAAATTTAGCCTACACTCTGTGAGGTTTAGAAGAATGAGAGGTGACCTCATGGAAACATACAAAGTTCTGAAGGGGCTTGATAGGGTAGACACTGAGAGGTTGTTTTTTCTGGCTGGGGAATCTAGAACACGGGGCATGCTAATCTCGGGCAGCCACTGAAATGGCAGCATTTAAATGAGACACAGCAATAAAAATGGTTGTGGCCTCTTGCTGCCGCTGTGCTGGGCAGGAAATCAAGTTGCCGGAGTTGCAATCCCATCGATACTCCCCTTCCTCCAAAACGGAGATGGAAGATTCCCATTAGTTACATTAATAGAACTGAGAACAAAAACTGCACAGCAATTGCCAGAAAGGCTCAGGAAATTGTTAAATGAAAACATAAATATCGGAGCATTTGTGCTGAACTGGCCTCAGAAGTGCTGAACAAATGTTCTAACTAGATCCTTTCAAGAAACTTGCAAATGCATCTCATAACCTAACAACAACACCTGACAACCATTATATAGGAGCATCATCCCAATCTGGTGCTGTTCTGTCATAAGGGCTAGAAAATGATGCGGGAGCTATCAGCTATCACATCCCACACAGGAAAATCTCCACCAGTTGTTACATTCTGGTATGCCCCGTCTGCACCTGTTTCTGGAACATAATGGGTATTAAATTTGGCTCTAATGCTTTTTACAAATATTGCCAAAATTAACCATGCCGTAAAAGAAAATGAGATATTGCAGAAACAAGCTTATGAATTACATATTTGAGGAAAATAATAAAACTGAACATTTTTTGTTCATATTTATTCTGAAGGTTCGTTGCTCTTCAAATTAAAAAGAACACTTGCATATACTTGAAAATTTAATGCTGACATCAAGGTTTTTAACTAATTACAATTCTTTAGGAAAATCAATAAAATTATTGCCTGTTTTTTAGAGAGATAAGTATAAAGCAACATGTATATTTTTCATGTAGGCTTTTGTTAGAAAGTAACCTTACTCTTCCACAAATTCCTCTGAACGATGAACAGCATCTTTACACAACTCTATTGACAGGTTTAACAGCGGGTGGCTGGTTAAATCCTGTGGCTGCTTGCCTGCCGCCTAATTGCCATCCCTGCCCTCACCACAATTATATCAGTATCAGGAGTGGTGTAGGGCAGCCTACCCACCAGTTGACCAACTGAGGCTGTTAGTGGGCAATTAATTTCCATTTAAGGGCCTCATCCTGTTGCCACCAGGATTTAACCGTTCGTGGGAGAAGCCCACGCAAAACACCCAGTGCAGCAGGTTTCCCTGCAAGGGATAGTAGTGAGTAGGGTGGGGGAGGGAGCTCTCTTTAACAGGCCCATTGGATGCCCCCCCCCCACAATCAAGCTTTTATGCCCCTCCAGGTTTCCCTCTCCCCATGTCCTCTCAAATCCCATTCCCCGCCTGGTCTTCCAATTTGACACCTGGTGACTCTTTCAAACATTTACCCAAATCCTGATCCAATGTCACATGCCTCTATGAGAGCTGCTGGCCTCTGACTGGGAGGTGGGACTTCCTGTTCTTGAGGGCTGGAGATCCTGCCTCCAATCTGTTAAGCTGATGCTCCCTTCAGCAGCCTCCCCTCCCCTCCGAACTTTTGCTGGAGTAGGTTGTGGGGGCGGAGGAAGGGTGGCGAGGGGGTTGGGGACTGGAGCATCTGGTGCCTTGTATAATTCAGCCCAACATTTTAAACACGTTTAGAAAATTCTTCTCAATACTACTTTGATGGGTGTGTCAACTTTTTTAATCAATTAAAATAATGGAAAAAATTATTTGATACAAACATGTCAAGCTGGTATAACAAAAATGAAGCAGTGTTATTTTAATGTGGTTTTATTGTTCTAATTCAGTTGCAATATATAAATAATGTAATTCTAAGCCCAAAAATCTGGTGGGAAGCTAACATTTTTAAAATTACAAGCCTGAACTCAACCAATTTTAGTTGAGATGGACCAAACAATCAATCCATTCTCAGGAGGCAGTTTAGTTGTTAAAAGATTTTAAGGAGGCAGCAATTCGCCATTTTAATATGCTTTCAATTTTTAACTCATGTTGGTCACTTTTCACAGCTTTGAAAATCCTGACTAAAGATGTTGAGAAAACTGGAGCCATCAGGTAAACGTCTTTATAGCACTGCTTGTGGGCCAGGAGGAACAGGAGTGTTCCCTTCCAGCCCAATAAGCTAACTCATAAACCACAACCCATAAACTGTCTGTTTCTTCACTTTCATAATCTCTAACCTCCCCCACCTCTGATCTACCCCTTATGATTGTCAACCACTGAGCATTCTCGACCGCTCTGAACATACTGTGCCCCCCCTAGGAACTCTTCTCCTCACAACCACTATCTCCACACACCCCTCCATCAACTATGCTCTACTCCTGACAACATCTCTCATCAAGTGCAGCACCCCCTCCCAATCGGGGAACCCTCCCCCACCCCATCCCAACATGAGACTTACCTGCTCCTCCACTGAGCCCTTCTGCTCGAGGCTTTCTTTCCTGACAGGCAGCCAAGCTGTTAATCGTACAGAAAACCAGAAGAAAATATGTGCAGGCCAATGGTGAAATCCTTACTTTTGGGTATAATTCCTGCAAATCCTCCAAAAACATGGCTTGGGACATATCAGGGCCAAAGCGTTTAGAATCCAGATTCACTGTTGCACCACAAATTGTTACAGAGTAAGCTTGTTTGTTTCCCAAAGCTTGATAGAGGAACCAAGTCAGACATTTGAATACAGCCAAACTATGAAATGCGTAATACTGTCAGCAATATTTGAATTCAGGGCAGAATTTAATTCATCCCCTTCCAGCCTCCCACTGCACCCCCAACACTGGAGCAGGCATGAAGGCAAGTCAAGACTACCTGTCCATTCAGAGGCCAATTGAAGCCCTTCAGTGGGCCCTTAAAAGGGCCTCATCACATTGGTGCTGGTCTTCAACTAGTGTGGAAGTGGGGTTTTTGTTGGGGGAGTTGGGGAGGCAGCAAACCATGTGGGCAAGCTATCAGGTACACCCTGACGGGCCTGCTAGTGGTTTGGAGGGGATGGTCATTTTTGCCTTGTGTCCAATGGAGGGCCCTGCCTGGGTCTGCTTGACTGGCCCTAATGTGCTTACCATACCTTACCTGGGTTCCGGTGCTCCATAGTTGCTCCTTGTCCTGGGGCCTACTGCAGTACTGGCAGTGCCCACCACTCCTGGTGGCACTAAAGCACTGCCAGCCTTTGATTGGCCGGACTGCAGGACTTGGGAACCCCAAAGCTGACCAAGTAGGTGCCAGATTGGCTTTTAATCATGGTGGGGTGCCGAGGAATGGCTATGATAGGATTGTCACTGGCTTTCCAGCTGGTGGACTGGACACACTGCCACAACCATTAAATTCAGCCCTATGTGTAGTCTATTTGGCCTCAGGAACTGTCAAAGGCTATTTAAAATGATCGGTAGCATTCTTTAAGCTGAGTTAGAAGAGGAGAGTTGCAATGAGTAGAGTTTAATCAAGCTGTTTGGAATCTTCAAGGAAGGTATGCTAGCTCCCACAGTTAGAGAAGGTTACATGTAGATTGTAATCTTTCATTACTTATCCTCTTGAGGAGTTTTACCAGATGTGCTGGCCCACATTTACACCGCAACCAACATGTATATACAGATTCTCTGGCCATTATCACACTGCTGTTTGAGGGAAGTTGCTGAATACAAATTGTCTGCTATATTTCCTCCATTATAATCATGACTGCTTTTAGAAAACCCTGCAAAGTGCTTTGGGATGTCCTGAGATTGTGAAAGGCACTGTATGAAATATAAGTGAGTTTACATTCATTACAATAGAATAGAAGCAGATGGAGCAAAAACACTGCTTTGTGAGGATGGCAGTTTTGCATTGGTGAAGGTGCCCAATTGACTTAACAGATATTACTCTATGAGCACCATATGTCAACTTTGCCCTATACGGAAATGAAAGGGATTCCACTCTTCAACATCCAGCCGCTGTGTTATCATAGGTATAAGATCATATCCAGGGTCCAATCAAAGGCTGGCCTAGGATCCTGATAAACCAAATGTTGGCATGACAAGGGCCATCCACTGATGACAAAGCTAATGACTCTAGTTTGCAACTCATGCCCAGGTGCGCAGTATGCATGTTATGAAAGCAATGCTGCTACAATTAGTGCGATAGAGCAGATGACTGGCACTCTGGAACAAGGCTTCCACTGCCTGAACCCCTCTGGGGGAAACCTGCAGAACTCAGCAGTGTGGGGGACAAGATTCATGGTGGTCTGCTGCACAGACCACCATCATGAAGGGACAGACCTTGACATGAATTATGGGAAAGACATCACAAGACACCTTTTCCAGGTTTCCTTCTCCGTGTGATATGCTTCTTCCATTGGGATAGGCCACTGGGAAATTGGGAGCAGTTTGAAAGAAGTGGGAACATGGCAGCATTTTCCATTCCTGCCACTTGCCACACTCCTTTCCCCTGCAATTCTTTATGTTGTTATGTCCCACTGTACTAATAGTGAAGAAATTATGAGTAATTGGATGTATTTTTTCCAATTTTATTTAACAATGCTTTGCAAATTCTCAGAATATTTGACTCATGGTATCAAATTCAGAATGCTAAAGAGTAGCAGTATTTGCCATACAGCTAATACTGTTTTCCTTTAAGGCAAATGTTATGATTAACATTTTGCAATTTTTAACAACATTGATGCTATTGCTGTACCCCAGGTGGTTCACACATCATTATATTATGCCACCAACAGTGCAATAATTAGTGTGTTTAAATGGTTTCTTGTAAATCAGAAATGAAATGACTAAAATGTGAATATGACAGCATTTTAGTTCCATGGATAACACAATTTTTTAATAGTTAATTTATTCAGGCTGCACTAAACCTTGACTTGAATTTCACACACTGATATTGTTTGGCAGTTTGCCCACATATTCATGAGTGCTAAGACTTAGTAAATGGGGAAAAGCATTTTTGACATGAGGGGAGATGAGAAGAAATGCTTTTAAGCCAAAAGGTTGTTATGATTTGGAATGCGCTGCCTGAGAGGGTGGTGGCAACAGATTCAGTAGTAATCCTCAAAAGGGAATTGGTTATAGTATTGGTGAAGAAAAATTTGCAGGGCTTTGAGGAAAGAGAATGGAGTGATACTAATTGGTTAGTTTTTCAAAGGGTTAGCATAGGCACAATGGGCTGAATAGTCCCCTTCTGCCCTATGATTTATTATGCTTAGACGTATCAGCAGTGATTTCCAGTGAATCCATCTATAGACACTTGTGGCTGTCTTGTCTTCATGAGGAAATAGGAGAGAGCAACAGCTGTTTTAATATGGCCATGAGAGATGGTGACATAGTAGTATTGTCACTGGGCTAGTATTCCAGAGATCCAGGGTAATGCTCTGGGGACCCAGGTTTGAATCCAACTGTGGGAAATGGTGAAACCTGAATTCAATAAAAATCTGGAACTAAAAGTCTGATGATGAGTCCTTTAGGGAAGGAAATCTGCTGTCCTTAGCTGGTCTGGCCTATCAGACTCACAGCAATGTAGTTGACACTTAAATGTCATCCGAACAAGGACAATTAGGTATAGGCAATCCATGTTGGCCTGACCCAGACCCCATGAATGAATAAAAAATATATTTAAATTATTACAAGTACATAGATCAATGTTCTGATTGTCGAATAGCCTCTGATCTTTATTACTATCCAGGCACCTGGACATCAGTTCATCATTAACTCTATCCAACTTATACCAATATTATGAGACCTTTGACTTTAAATCTTATTTTTGTCACGTGTTGTCTTCTCTCTACTCCCCGTGCATTTCAAACCCAGCTTTCTTATATGCAACCATGTCTATATAGTCTAGTTTCCCTGTGGGGTCCATTCACATGCATATTTTGATTGCTGCTCCATATCTGAGCACATTACTTCTATTTCTTGGTCTCACTCCCTTTATCTTCATTTTTCTTTACCCCTCCTGCCATCATTCCTCCTTTTATTTCTCCACTCTAGGGCATTTAGTCCTCACAAACACCTATTCTTCATGATTTGTCATTTCCCCATTCTCCTGTTGACATTCCAAACTTGCCCCCCACTCCCCCACCTTTAATTATTTACAGCTTTCCTCTGTGCCACTCTTGGCTTCCTCCGAAAGGCAGCCATGCATCGTTGTTGTCTCCTAATGAACAGTAACCGCAATTTTCTTGTGGTAGCCTCTTCCCACTGGTCCCACCTATGCATCTGCTGTGGACTAATCTTGCTATCCTCCATCCCATCATCAGTCCCAGCTTTGGCCACCTTGATTCTGCTAGTGGATTGACTATTATTGCCTCTGTTTACATCACTCTCCAGAACGTAGGTTCACTTGTGAACAAGGGCCTTGTCATCATGAGCTTCTTGTGGGTAAACACATTGACATCATGGCCTTGATGGAGGCACAGAATAGGGGTGGTGACACCTTTTCACTTAACCAAGCTGGTTATACTTTTTACCACTTTGTCACAAAAGTATAATAATTCTCATGGGGAAGCATTTTCCCCCCTCTTGGGGGGGGTTGTGCGGGAGCGGGCGCAGGTGGGCAGGTTCCTGATCAGTGCCCCCAGTTGGAGCTGTGCTGCTCTTTTACGTGGGCAGGCTAATTAAGGCTCGCCCAGCGTGACATCCGCTCGGGAGTTGGGGGTGGGTGGAGTGGGGGGCGGGGAGTGAAAGAGTACACAGATCTCCCTCAGACAAAGTACCACCTCAGGGAGATCATTGGAAGTTATAAAAATGTTTTAAAAGGTACCAAAAAATTTTCCTGACATGTCCCCTCGTGTGACACTGTCACATAAGCTGGGACATGTCCATTACTTTTATTTAACAATATTCTGAAATATTTAAATCCCTCATGAAACCTCATCCGTCCGTGGATGAGGTTTCATGCTTTTTCTGAAGGCTGCCTGGGCTCTTTGCCTGCCTGCCAACCTTACGATTGGATGGGCCGGTCCATTAATGATTTCAATTACTTCGTTAATGGCCTTAATAGGTTGTTGACAGGTCGGCGGGCGTGCAGCAAACTTTGCTGCGCGCCTGCTGAACTGAAAATCTAAATGACGCAGGGAGACGTTGGACGCATGCCCAACATCACCCCACATCATTTTATGCATCGGTGAGCAGGCCCCGCCCCTGCTTGCCGACCGGAAAAAGCTGCCCATAATATCATTGTGATTTATTGTAAAAATAGATTTGGATATTTTCTCTCTGTATTTGTGGGGGGGACGGGGGGGTGTGTGGGGGGGAATTTAATTGAAGTGAGTACAGCTGGTCTGGAGAATTTGGCTCATCAAATGAAGCTCAGTTTGAAATGCTAAATATGTAAACATGGCTGAAGCTTTAGAAGGTGAAGTGAGGAGAATTTGCATTTTAAGATAAATCAGGGTAGTGTGAAATTCAAAGAGGTGGTAGGATGCTACACCGAGATAGAGAAGCCAGGCTAAGCAGTATATTTATTTTCCCCCAAAGGTTACTGACAATATTAGCACTATGAAATGATTTATATTATGAAAAAGGTAAAGTTCCAGAGACATATGGGAACAATGGAATTTGCATTAAAAGGTAGGAGCATGTATAAAGGGTTGAAGCTATGTTTCAGAGGAAGGTGTTGTAAGATGTACCAAAGTGTGAAAAGCCTCCAGTAGTTGTGCATTAAGCTGCTATCCACAGAAACCGAAGCTGGGAAAAGGCACTTTGAATTTTACAGTCCAGGGTATTGTGTTTGACTTGCCTGGATTTGTTTAAATCTACTTTTTACCATTGCCTCAACTGGGGTATAACTGGAAGTCAGATTAATTAGGGGTTTAGGAGTTATTATAGTAGTAATTTGTAAATCCATGTGTGTGCTTGAAATATTTTCTTTTGTTAATAAATATTTAATCTAGTTTTGTAAAAAATCTCTGGAGTCTTGGTGGACTGAATTCAGGGCACGCATCTCAAAACAAAATACAAATTGCAAAATTGTTGTGACCACATGATTAAATTTCTCTCATGGATTTTATTCCACCTGGCACATATCATCTGCCGTGTCATAACAACTTATGCAGCTCAACCACTGAAGTGGTGGTGTAACCCTTATCTCTAAATCACACCTAGGTCTGTTTCTCTATTGCTCTGGCAACATTGGCTCCTTTGAGCATCTCACCTTGCCCACCACACGTGTCTCTCACTTAAAATTCTTGCTCTGTACCGCCTACTCAAGTATCACACCAAATTGCTTTTTGCTCCCAGCCTCTGCACTGAATGTCTTCTCATCCTCGAGAATTTCAACATGCATCTCAACTCTTCTTTCTCTCTCTCTGCTGAGTTCCTGAAATAGTCAAGTCCACATCTTAATTAGTAATATAGTTGGTGTCTTACTCCTTGGGTCTGTGATTAACTGCTAATTATCTGTTATGACTGTACAGTTGGTAAAGTTGAGTTATTTAAAAATCCCAGAGGGAAACTTTAAACAACTGTCATAACCTATAATTTTAAGTGTTATGTTTGAGATGCAACTCTAAATTCAGGAATCAGACCACCAGTTCCCAAGGTTTTACATTAAACTAAATTAAACATTTTATTAATTTACACAGGTTAAAATATATATACACATGGCTACAAATTATTACTATCATAACTTTTAACATATTCCCAAACTAGTTTCCATTAAGGCAATAGCAACCCATAAACTTAACCAGACACCAGGCATTTTCACCTTACAAATTCAAAATGAGGTTTTTTTCATTTTGGTTCCTGTGAAGGTTTACAGCTGCTCTTGATGTCACATTGCCTCTGCTGTATACATACAACACTGCTGAAGTTATACCTAGCATGGTTCATTGAATGTAAATTCTCATTTTATCACCAACCTCTGAACTAAACCTCTCTAACAATAAAACTTCTTTCATTATACCAATTTTATTAGTAATATAAACATATTGCTTGGTGTTTGCCAAATAGGTGTCAGTTTTCACCCCACTTCTTGAATCCTTTATTCAAAAAATGTAATTACATGCTATCTCTCTTACATCTCAAAACTAGTACACATCAAAGCACCCAGACTAGCTGCCTTTAATCCAATTAAGACAAATTCACAGACTAAACCTCTATTTTAAAAGAAAAATATTTTCCAATAATATTATATACATTAATAGGTTCATGGTACCATCAATGATAATTGTATTGGAAAATTAGGGTAAAATAATAAAATAACCAAGAAGAGAATGCTGATCAGATGGTAGTATGTTGACAGATATACTGAGACTTCAGTAATATGCTCTCAACTGTGACAGAGGCAGTTTCTATGTGTTCTTTGCTATGAAATAGGTTGGGACTGTGTAACTCTGTTCACAGCAGCACACAATCCCAAAGGGTATCCTAAAATAAAATCTTGTCGTAAAGTACTAAACACTGAACTTCCACTCTAAATCTCTCTGTCCACATTAACTTTCTTATCCATATACTTGGCCACCCCTCAACCTTACCACCTCATGGGGCCTCGTCCCTCCCATCATAACTATTACTGATAAGGCAATATCTGATCATTTCCTTGTATCACTTTCTAGCCATGGTCCTTTGTCTTTCCCAAACATAAGTTTCTATGTCTACCTCTGGGCAAAAAAACCTCCTTCCAGTAATTTGCCAACATACTTTCAAAGTCCCAACTATCCATTGTTTGGCCCATAGTTCATCCTAACATTTCTGGAGCTACCGATTTGCTAAATCACATCCCCTCCATGACTTATGATGCCCTTCTCCCTGTTAAAATCATTACCATCTCTCATTTTATACTCCCCATCTCCCCTCCCTAATACCTAAGAGATGCAGATTAGAACATTTTTGGTGTACTATAGTGGTTTAACCATTCATTGCCAGATCTGGTTGCCAACATAATATATTATTAGGTCCTGTTCTCCATCGCTAAAACTGTTCACTCTTCAAGGATCATTCGGGAATCCAAAGATAACCCCTGGCTTCTTTCCCACCGTAAATCACTTTCTTAAACAAAGTTTCCAAGCCTCCTGCCTCCTCATCTCCAAAAACAAGTGCAAGAAGCTCTAAGGAGGACTTTTTGCCACAATGATCAAGACATCCATTCAGTGGCTTCTACTGCTTTCTTTCCTTCCCTCATTCCCCCTGCCTAACCTCTTATGTTTCATACTGATTTCCCCTGAGCTCGCATCTTTTTCTAGATTCTGTCTGAGATCATTTAGCACAGATAGTAGCATTTAGATGTTAGACACAAACTATCCTGTTAATAATGTTAACTGGCAGAATTAGTAATTGAGGTTAAAAGGCAATTCAAATACTTTATCGTAACTCAGCATCAGTTGGGCTTCACTTATGATTATAAATCAATATAACCTCAATGTCCAAGATTGGCATAAAGGTGGTGAGATTAGGTTAGGGTAAGGCTCCTTATACAGCTGACAAGTTAATATCTTAAGACAACCAGTTTAACAAATATCTTTCAGTTGATTACTGTTTCATAATTTAAAGATTACTCTTCTGAAAGACTTGAATAAACATCCACTAACTTTCCTATTCAGAAGTTGCAAAATAAGAGTCAATCTGTCCTCTGGCCACCCTAGCTTTTTGCCACTTTCTCAAATGAGAAAATACCTCTCAGCTTGGCCCTTAGTGAATTTAGACACAAGGCAAAGATTCTTATCACCTGACCAATTAGTTTTTCTTGTACCCTGTAATTTAAGCTTTTCTTTTGCCAGTTCACATTATCTGACTTCTTTCTCTCTTTGAAACTCTCTAACCCTGTCCCATGTCTCCCTTGCTGTCTTTTCTCTTTGAGCCTCAAATTCAGGTTTGTTTAAGTCCCATTTGCTATACACCTTTTCTTCTCTTTCTCTGTCTAGTTTGTATTTTTTACAGTTCCCTTTCTTTTTCTGTTTCATGCTGCTTCATCTGTAACTGAATCTGAGCCAACTCAACCTGCACTGGATTGGGGTCAACCTTTTCTTCCTCCAATTCCAAATGCTGTACTATTGAATCAAATACCTCTGCTTTTTTGCCCCTGTTTTTATCTCTAACTTCAGCTTTCCTGCTAATTCTATTAACCTAAACTTGGTTAATTGTTGCAAATCGCTCAGGGATAAATCTTCCTTCTCCAGGAGCAACTGACACAGCCATACTACTTTTCGCTTTGTACAGTGAAATTCACCATGAAATCCTGTTAACCTAAACCTTAGCCGAAATCTCAGTGCACCCGTCGCAATCTGTGAATTCACGATCCCGCTAGAGCCCCCAATTATTAAAATCTCAGTAGAGACAAATAACATTTTTAGTTTTTTTTAAGAATCTGAAAACACAGGTATTTATTAAAAGAATGAAACCACAAGGTTCACAGTTTAAATTAAAGAATTTTACCAAACAAAAGTCAAAGAACATAAACTACAATATCTACACTTTATCTTAGTTGATTACATTAAAGATAATAAAAATACAATGAACACAATTACTTACATTGTAAATGGAATATCTTCACTTCACTTTCCTTCTATACCATTAGACTTACACCCCAAGACTCTCAAGTCAGATAGTTATCAAACTTGGAAGATTAATCACTTGGTCTGGGTACAATGCCCATGATTGGTATGTGGGCTGAGATTTCTTGGGCCTTCCATTTTCTCCAGCAAGGCTGTCCCTCCAAATCTCCTCCAACGAACCTAAGATTACAAACTCCCCATTCAACATAGGCATCTTTGGCAACTTAAGCATAGCCACCTTGGGTCAAAACTCTCTTGGTTCTAATATTCTTTAACCATGGAATTTTGTACCTAAAACCCTTGCTTTTCTCAATTTGGCTTCACTAGAAATTCAACTCACTGTTAATAGAGTTCTTCAGTTAACAAGAGTCTTGACTCTTTTAGCCAATACCCAGAATTTCAACAGAATTCTGCTAGAAGAGATATTTCCTTCACTCCTACTTATTCTAAACTTCGAACTGAACAGCTTGAACCAAGAACCACCCCTAAGGACCTACTCACCACTTGTTGACAATTTTTTCCCCCACTTTGCATCTCCTAGGCAACCGGTGACATGATGAGCTGGAACCCAGCTGATTTTTTTATAACCAGAAATCAGATCCTAGTTCTTAAATGGAACCACCATTCCCACAAAAAATATAAACTTTTTTTCCCCAAAAGCACCTGGGCATCACACCTGCTTCTGGGTGAGGTGCAGATTCGGCATGGCAAGGTCTGTATCTTATGGTCACTACTTTTCTGGTGCTCTTCCTCCTCATAATCATCTTTTTTATTAGTAGCCTGGTACAGGGGTGTCACTAAAGGGAATACCAAAATGCCCTGGATGGAATATGTAAGCATTGAAAGAATTACAAACCAGGTAACAGTAGGTTCAAACAAAAATGCTGAGGAGGAGGCATAATGTGACAAAACTGAATGCACAAAAAAACTTAAACAGCCAAGAAATAGATTATCATTAACAGCCAAATATGGTGGTGCAATTACTTTACAGCACTTCAGCCTTGATTATTGAACCCTGACAATGGGATTTTGACAGGTGGCCCTTACATTAGTCACACATGAAGGCCAAATGATAACAAAATGTGATATATGGGCCAGAATCTTGTGCTCTCACTGGTGGTGAGCTTGGAGGTGGGAAGTGGTGGTGTAACTCTTTTGGAGTTAAACCAATTATACTAAACTAACAAAATAAAGGATAAATCAAGCACAGCCCCTAAGTCAGGTCAATTGTAAAACCAAGGACAAAGTTTAAAGGAAACTTACAAACTTTAAACCAAAATGTGATTAAAGGGGTCAATAAAACACCCCAGTTCCCGCGGTGCCCACCGAGCATGGAAATCCTCGAGAGTGCCGGCAGACACCGCGTGCTCCCTCTCTAGGGACACCCAGCCACGAACGTAGCCGCGGAAGAGGGACAAACAATCTGGCGGGACTCCCCCCTCGATCGCCCGCTGCCTGGACCTGTTAATGGCCAACTTGGCCAGGCCCAGGAGCAGGTTCACGAGGAGATCCTCCTCCTTCCCGACTCCCTTCCACACCGGGTGTCCGTAGATCAGGAGATTGGGGCTGAAGTACAAACAAAACAGTAACAAAAGGTTTTTTAAATAACTAAAAAGGGAGTGCAGCCTACCACACCCTATACAAGCATCGTCCATGGAATCCACAAGACCACAAAAAGGGCAGGTGTCCTGGGAGTCCATGAACCTACACATTCTACGATTGTAGGGGAGCTGCATGCAACACCCTCCAACCCAGGTCCCCGATAGAAAGTGGGAGGACACCTCTGTAGAGGGCCTCCCATCGGGAGCCTCCGCTGCCGGACGGCAACAAGACATGCCAGGGTGTGTCCGGGCAGCGGACAAGGCCGAGAAAATGGAAGGTGTGCAGCAGCAGTCCGTAGAAAAAGCTCCTCCGCGCCGTGCAAATTGGCATGGAGGGCATGTCCCTGAGGTGGCTCATATTGCGGGGCACCGGCACCCGAGGGAGGGTTCGGATCTTGGGGCCAATGTGGAATTCCGTCCGAACAGGGGAATGTTCAGCAGGAAGACCACCGCGCACCTGGGCCACCTCGAGAGCTAAAATTACTTAGGGTCCGAGCACGACCATCCTTAGGTCTTGGATGGCATCGGCTGCAAGCTGGACACTCACAGACGTGTGATGTGCCAACTCCTGTGGGAGCATCCAGCCCAATCCTCCACCACCCAGCACGTCCCCAATCCTGGTCACCCCGGCAGCCACAGCCCTCCTCTCCGCCAGCCATTGAAAAGGACGGAGGGGCGGATTCCTGAGCAGCGGCTCTCTGACGATAGCCGCTACTCCTGACGGGGGAGAGCTGCATCAGGAGGCGACCATGTTCCAGACTTTGTTCAGGTCCTGGTAAAAGACAGGCAACGCCTGCAAGGAGCCACCGAAGCCCCTCTGCTCTATAAACAGGAGCTGCAGGTCATAGTTCAGGCCGTGCACCTGATGGAAGAAATACGTCGTCAGGCCACACAATCTCGGAGGAGGCTCAATGTAAAGGTATCGCTGCAGGGTCTGAAGGCGGAAAGTCGCCACCTGTGTGCGTAAGCACACTAGCGCCTGACCGCCCTCCCTAAGCGGGAGACTCAGAACCACAGCAGCGACCCAGTGCAATCTTTTGTCCCAGAAGAAGTCGACTAACATTCTCTGGATTTTTGTGACAAAGTCCGGGGGAGGGGTCAAAGTGATCAGCCGATACCACAACATGGAGGCGATCAGCTGGTTTATGACCAGGACTCGACCCCAGTAAGATAGCACTCAGAGCAGTCCTGTCCAGCGCCGCAGGCGAGCAGTGACTTTTGTCTCCAGTTCCTGCCAGTTCGCCAGCCAGGATTCCTCAGCAGGGCAGAGATGGACCCCCAGGTAGAGGATGCTTGTTCTGCTCCAGGTGAAAGGCCTGAGCTCCTCGGGTAGGGCATCCATCTGCCACTGACCGACCAGGAGTCCAGAACATTTATCCCAGTTGATCCTGGCAGAAGAAGCGGCAGAGTAGACCTCCTGGCACTCGCGCATACTCCGCAGGTCAGCCGGGTCACTAAACATAAGGAACACGTCATCAGCGTAAGCCGAAAGGACCACCCCAATGCCCGGCCCACGCAGAACCAATCCCGACAACCTCCTCCGCAAGAGGCACAGGAAAGGCTCCACGCAGATCGAATACAACTGGCCAGACAAGGGGCAGCCCTGACGTACCCCTCTCCCAAAGCAAAGGGGCGCCGTCAGGGACCCGTTAACCTTCACTAGACACTCCGCGGCAGTGTACAGAAGTGGGATCCGGGCGACAAAATGCGTCCCGAGCCCGAATGCTCGCAGAGTTCCGAGTAAATATTCGTGATCCACCCTGTCGAATGCCTTCTCCTGATCAAGGCTCAGGAAGGCACTCGACAGACCAGCTCTCTGGGAATAATGGATAATGTCCCAGACCAGATGGATGTTATCATAAATTGTGCGGTCCCGGACAGTGTAGGACTAATCAGGGTGGATCATGTGGTCCAGCACGGTGCCGAGCTGAGAAGACATTGCTCTGGCAAATATTTTATAGTCCGTGCTGAGGGGGGAGACCAGGCGCCAGTTTTTAAGGAGGCGGAGAACCCCTTCTTCGGCAGCAGGGCAATCACGGCCCTGCGCCACGAAAGGGGCATCTCCCCGGTAGCAATACTCTCCCCCAGGACCCCCGCGAAGTCGCTCCCCAGGACGTCCCAGAACGCCCTGAAGAACTCCACGGTCAGCCCATCTAGTCCCGGAGATTTGCCCCTTGAGAGACTGTCGAGGGCTCCGGTCAGCTCCCCCAGACTTATAGGGGAGTCAAGCTTTCCGGCGCACTCCGGGCCGACCTGCGGCAGGTTCTTTCCACAAAACTCTGTAAGCATCCTCACTGGACGGATCCGGAGAGAACAGGACAGTGTAATAGTTTCGCGTGATGGCCCTGATGCTGGGTCTGAGACAAAGGATCTGTCGTCGGCCAGCAGCGTAAGGAGCTGCAGATGGACCCCGTGCCTTTTTTCCAGCGAGTAGAAGAAGGGGGAGCCACGGTCCAAGTCCTTGAGGAACCGGATCCATGACCTCACGAACGTGCCCCGAGACCTGATGAGTTGCAGGTCCCGCAGCGCGCCCTTTTTCTCATCGTACACCGACCGCAGGGCCGGGTCCGCATCGGGCTGACGGAGACGTGCCTCCAGGTCGAGCACCTCCTTCTCCAACTCCTCGACCCTGGATTTCCGCCTCTTTGTCGACCCCTTCGCGTATGAAGTGGTGGTGTATTGGAACTCCGCTGACCTTCCTGTTCCACTGCCAATTGAGGCTCTTAAGTGGTCAATTAATGACCACTTAAGGGCCCCATCCCGTTGTTGCTGATATTAACCCAGTCTTGGGAGGACCTGTCACCGTGTGACATGTATGACAGGTAAAACTGTGCTGCCAGCTGTCACCTCTGGCTGGGAGGGGGGTGGGTCTCTCAATCAAAGGCACTCAGTGACTGATCAAGGGACTCAACAGCCACACTGGTTGGGGAGGTGGGGGGGGTGGGGGGGTGGTGGGGGGGGGGGGGTGGCCTGCAGGGAGCCACCACCCTGCACTATTCTCGCATAATCCTCACACTGGGAAACCACCCCTATTTATTTGCCTGTGGCCTGGGTCACTCTGCGAAGCTGGGACTCTTGGTGTCTGTTCTTCAGGCAGCAGCCATGGCCTCCCTAGTGACGCTACTGAGCACAAGAACTACGGCCTCTGATTGACCAGCAGCTCTTGGTAAGCGAGGACTCTGCCCCTGGGGTCTTGATTCCAGGGGAAAGCCTGTCGCTGGGCTCGCCACTGCCTGATTGCTGTGTGGTTTGGTGGGCCTTCCTGAAAAGAGGCAGCGCGGGTCTCTTGCTGGGTCCCCAGCCGCCAGGTGAAACCCCTGACACCTCAACAAGACTCCACCCATGATGTCAAAGCATCATTTGGTCTTTGCTTCTTGCAGCTGATGTCACTTCCGACAGAAAACTGACTGCATGTAAAACAGTGTGGAGATCCAGCCATACATGTCCCTGATCCACTTGAAGCCCCCATCAATGCCAATTACACTGCTAAATTAGTGAACCAACGGCACAAAATCAAGGTCAAGGTGTCTACCCAAAATGATAACGATTCTTTTTCCCCACATGCTGATGGAGCTGCTTTGTATTTTCAGCATTTTCTGCTGTGATTTCCAATGTCATCACATAGTGCCTGCAATGCTTTACAAGCCTCAGCGCACATTCATGTCCAAGCTGGAAATCTCAAATGAAAGGAGAAAATGCTGGGAATACTCAGCAGGTCCGGCAGCATCTGTGAAGAGAGAAACAGATAACATTTAAGGTCAATGATCTGAATTGACGGATTTGAAACAACCTAAAGGTGTAGCAACTTTTAAGCAAGTGCAGAGGCAGGGTATGGGTTGAAGGCAGCAGAACAAAAGAGAAGGTCTGTGAAAGGGTGGAAGGCAGGAGTTATTAAATGACCAAAGGAATTATGACGCAAGGCAAAATGGGGTGGTAACGAAACAAATAAAGAAGAAGAGTCGAGAGGACTTGTAAATGGCTAGAACAAAACCATTATGGTCAAAAACAATAGGAGCAGTGGGCATGACCTGAAGTAGTTGAACTCAGTGTTGAGTCCAGCAGGCTATAAAGTACCTAATCAAAATGTGAGATGCATTTTTTTTGACCTTCAAGTGATCTTCAAGAGAGCAGTGTAGGAGGCCAAAGAAGGTAGATTAGAGTGGGATTGGGGCTAAAAGTTGAAATGGTAAGCGACCAGAAGCTCAAGGTCAGGTTTGCAAATGTGTTCAGCATTCAATCGCTCAATCTGTAATTAGTCTCCCCTATGTAGAGGAGATCTGTAAGATCACTGTGGATTTATTTGCTTACAGCTAACCTTTTTAATTCTTTTATTAGTGTTGTCTTATTTTTTGACCTTTGGTAATGCAGCAATCTGAGTAAATTTTAAAGATGCGGTAATCCAGGTAATTTTACAATTACTCAAACTGTCACATTTCCAAGTGTGAACTATATATTTGGACAAGGGACCATTAAAAACCCACCTTTCATATAGGTGAATGAATTTTAGGTAAGTGCTTAAGATTAATGACTACCTTATGCTGTAATGCCTCTTGCCATTGTTTATGACAAATTGTAAAATTAAAATCTTAAATATCACAATGGGCCACCGTTAGACGAGATGAATGAAGACCACAAGGTTCAAAAGAGCAGAAAAATAAAGGGGCAGAATTTTCCCGTTGGCGTACAGGGATGGCCCCCGCACGTCCGCGTGTAAAATGACGTGCGGGGCAATATTTCGCTGGGTGGGCACACGATGATGTCCAACGCATGCCCGCCATTAATTAATGGGCCACTTAAGGCCCTTGAAGGAATCACAGAATCATAGTGCAGAAGAGGCCCTTCGGCCCAACGAGTCTGCACCGACACATGAGAAACACCTGACCTACCTACCTAATCCCGTTTAACAGCACTTGGCCCATAGCCTTGAAAGTTATGACGTACCAAGTGCTCATCCAGGTACTTTTTAAAGGACAAAAACAGAAACAGAAATACCTGGAAAAACTCAGCAGGTCTGGCAGCATGGGCAGAGAAGAGTACAGTTGACGTTTCAAGTCCTCATGACCCTTCAACAGAACTGGTTTCGTCAGAAACATCAACTGTACTCTTCTCCGCCGGTGCTACCAGACCTGCTGAGTTTTTCCAGGTATTTCTGTTTCTGCTTTTGTTTTGGATTTCCAGCAAATGCAGTTTTTTGTTTTTATCTACTTTTTAAAGGATGTGAGGCAACCCACCTCCATCACCCTCCCAGGCAGTGCATTCCAGACCATCACCACCCTCTGGGTAAAAATGTTTTTCCTCACATCCCCACTAAACCTCCTGCCCCTTACCTTGAACTTATGCCCCCTTGTGACTGACCCTTCAACTAAGGGGAACAGCTGCTCCCTCTCCACCCTGTCCATGCCCCTCATAATCTTGTACACCTCGATCAGGTCGACCTTCAGTCTTCACTGCTCCAATGAAAACAACTCAAGTCTATCCAACCTCTCTTCATAACTTAAATGTTTCATCCCAGGCAACATCTTGGTGAATCTTCTCTGCAACCCCTCCAGTGCAATCACATTCTTCCTACAATGTGATGACCAGAACTGCACACAGCACTCCAGCTGTGGCCTCACCAAGTTTCTATACAACTCCAACATGACCTCCCTACTTTTGTAATCTATGCCTCGATTGATAAAGGCAAGTGTCCCATATGCCATTTTCACCACCCCACTAACATGCTTCTCTGCCTTCAGAGATCTATGGGCACACGCATTCCTCAGAAGTTCCTAGTGCCATGCCTTTCATTGAATACTTCCTTGTCAAATTACTCCCTCCAAAGTGTTTCACCTCACACTTTTCAGGGTCAAATTCCATCTGCTACTTATCTGCCCATTTGACCATCCCGTCTATATCTTCCTGTAGTCCAAGACATTCAACCTCACTGTTAACCACCTGGCCAATCCTTGTGTCATCCACAAACTTACTAATCCTACCCCCCAACATAGTCATCTATGTTGTTTATATAAATGACAAATAACAGGGGACCCAGTACAGATCCCTGTGGTACGCCACTGGACACTGGCTTCCAGTTGCTAAAGCATCCTTTTGTCATCACCCTCAGCCTCCTACAACTAAGCCAATTTTGAATCCACCTTATCAAATTACCCTGTATCCCATGTGCCTTTGCCTTCTTTATAAGTCTCCCATGTGGGACCTTGTCAAAGGCTTTGCTGAAATCCATATAAACTACACCAACAGCACTCCCTTATCTACACACCTAGTCACCTCCTCAAAAAATTCAATCAAATTTGTTAGACTCACCAATCGACACCAATTTTTCAGCGGCCATCCGTTCTTTGGGTCGGCGCACGGGTGCAATGGGCAGGTGGGTAGGACACATTTGTATTAACCTGAGTGGGATAAGAGAACTCACTGGGATCTCAAGCATGCACAGTCAAGTATTTAATTATGAACATTTTTGAAACTTGCCTGTGTGATCTGCAGTACTTTGAAACGCGTAACATCTGCTTTTCTGGACTCTTAACTCACTCTGCAGCAAGGAATCTTTTTTGGGCCTGCAGGTTTCAGGAAGCCTTCCCTTAGCCTGGGAATGGGAGTTGAACTGTCCACTGGAGGCAGCTACTCTGAGGAGGAAGGGAGGTCTAGAAGGGTGGGGGGGGGGGGGTAGGCTAGGAGTGCACATTCAGCCTCCAGGGGAGCCACCTTTGGGAGGACAGGATCAGGCACAAGGGGTGCAGGGCCAAGAGGTAGTCCAAGGCGGAAGAGGCCGCAGAAGATGCCATTATCCTGCAGGGTATACAGGCGGTGAAGCAGCTACCTCAATATGCCTAAGGTGCAGTGCCGAAGGAGGCTCCATCTCTCAAGGGAGACAGTCAGCTAGATCTGTCAGGTGATAGGCTTGAGATCTCCGCGAACTGTGTGGGTGGACACCCCATGCCAGTGGCTCTGAAGGTCACAGCTGCCCTCAACTTCTATGCCTCTGGTTCCTTCCAGGGGTCAGTGGGTGATCTTTGCAGTGTCTCCCAATCAGCTTCTGTTAAGCAGGTTACAGACACTCTGTTCAGGTGTGCATTGACCTTCATCCACTTCGACTGTGACCAGGCAAGCCAGACACAGTGAGCCAGAGGCTTCGCAGCCATTGCTGGCTTCCCCCGTGTCCAGGGTGCAATAGACTGCACACATGTGGCCACCAAGGCACCAGCAGGTGAGCCCGGTGCCTTTGTCAACAGGAAGGGCTTCCACTCCATGAACGTGCAGATAGTGTGTGATCACAGGATGCTGATTTTATAAGTCTGTGCAAGGTACCCAGGCAGCTCCCATGACGCCTACACCCTCAGACACTCCCAGGTGCCAGGGCTTTTCAGTGCTCCAGCCCGGCTGGATGGATGGCTGCTGGGTGACAAGGGCTATCCTCACAGAAGGTGGTTCATGACACCTCACTGCCATCCAAGAACAGAAGCTGCGCAATAGGAGACACGCCTCCACAACGTCAGTGGTGGGGAGAACCATCGGTCTTCTCAAGATGCACTTCAGATGCCTGATCCACTCAGGGTGGCCACTCCAGTACCCCCCAGATCATGTGTCGGTGATAGTGGTTGCATGTTGCACTCTCCACAATCTTGTGCTGGAAAGGGGAGATGCAGTTGATCATGAAGACGTCAATGCAGTGGTTGCGGCTGCACACGATGAGTCCAGCAGTGAGTCCGACGCTGAGCATGCACAGGGAAATGCTGAGGGGTTAGACGCTAACCCGGGCACACTCCAGGGAGGCAGGGACACCCAGGAAACTTTAATCCATGAACTTTCAGCTAGCACACCACAGATGGACCTCCAGGACAAGTTTGGGCTGTAGTCCCGATACTCGACACCTAAGTGCAAAATCTGCCAGGTTAGGAACAGTCACTAAGGGCCTTGTTAATAAAGCTGAATGTCCAACAAGGCACTCATTACAGTTTTGGAAACCATACACATGCAGAAGAGACACCCTCAGCCATGATGACATTTCTGAATTTATTATGTCAAGCAAACCAACTTATTCCGACAAAAAGAGAATAGTCTTATAAAACCAAACAAATCATAAGGTCCTCAGCTCGGGTCAGCACATAAGCACCAGTGATAAACCCATGGTTTGCCTAAGATGCCTTATGTTTTCGTTTCCGGGTGCTATGTCTTGGTTTTGCCCCATCGTTCGGAGTGGCATCTGAGACAGCCACTGTGCCCTGGCACACTAGCTGATGTTCAAATTTTCACTGAGGTGCTAGTGGCTGCACTGCAGTGCCTCACAGAAATGGTGTGACGCTGGTGAGACTTCAGGCCCATCAGGTGTGAGAGGGGGCCTCTGCTGCTCCTCCTCCTGGCCCTGCTCCGCTGATGCTGAAAGGAAGAACAAGGACATTGGATCAGTTAACATGGAGACAATGTCAAAGTGTATCCCTGTACCCTGGATCATTATGTGCTCATTCTTCCATAACCAATGACCAAGCCATTTTGCAAAATTGTATCAATTAACATTCAGCACTGCTATGGCTGTTGGGAGAACAATGCTGACCTCACTGATGGGCATATATACCTGGTCGTGGCACCCCAACTTCACCGACACCAGTGGACCTGGGCGCATGGCGCCTCTCCAGATCCAGGGATTCCCACTCGAAGCAGCTAAGAATGGTGATCTGCGCCTGGCCACTGCCTGTCCTCACGCGCCCTGCCGTGTTATGAGCATTCTTCTCCTGAAAATGAGAGACGAGCATTGATTTGTGCAAATTGCACATGGACTCTCTTCGTGCACGGCCCACCCCAACCAGAGTGGGACATATCAGGGCTCCAGTGCCTCCTCATCCTGCTGCTGCCGAACACTCACACAAAGATGCTGGGCCTGCTCCCCAAACCCCACCAACTTCCCTTGGACACATGCTGCCTACATCGCATTAGGCACCATACTGTATATCCTTCCATAGTAAGGAGGCGCAAGCACATGGAGTGCAGAGGACAGAAGATGGTTTGTTACCATGCCACCTTGAAGCTCTCCTCCCAGCATTACATCACGCTGACTTGGACATGTCCTGGAGTTCAAGCACAGCGCCTAGATGCAGCTCCTCCAGGTTGCCCCAAACCAGCTGTGGGACTCAGTGTAACACATGCTGCAGGGGCAAAACACATCTCTTCACCACCTTCTCAGGCTGACCTCAGCATGGGCAATATCTGCTGGGCCACCCAGTAAAGGACACATGCCGTCAATAATTCAATGCAGCCACTACACTCAGACATTGGGGGGGGGGGGGGGGAGCGGCGAGCGGCAGCAGTGGGAAAGCCTACCTGCTGGGTTACGTGACCAATGCCAACATGGTACTCACCCTGCCAGAGCATTCAAATCGTTGAAGTGCTTATGACACTGGATCCAGGTGCACTGCACCACACCGCAGGAGCTCACCACCTCCACCACCTCCTCCTAGGCACGTTTCATCATGTGGGGGGGCCTCCTCCTCCCACCCTGGGGAACCAGTTCCCCCTGCCGTGCTGCCACCTCCTTGAGGAGGGCAGCAAGGCAGTCACCTGAAAAACAAGGGGCACACTGGCCACCGCACACCCCACCCCCACCCTACCCTCAGCCTGGCCTGCTGCGCTGGCCTACCCTCCAGAAGCCCTCTGTTGAGCCCTTTCATTTGCCATTGTGAGCAGCCTTGCAAAGGCTGCCAGCGCTTCATATAAACAGGAGGCTGGGTCGCCATTCGACACGGCGGACAGTGCACTCCCTCCGTTGCCCGCCCACTCCCGCTATCCTCAGGAGACGCGATTCACGCTGGGCGGGCCTTAATTGGCCCACCCGCGTAAAATGGCAGCACGGACCCGATTGCGGGTGGTGATCGGGTCTGCGCTTGCCCACACACCCGCTTCCGCTCCACCGCCTCGCCAACCAGAAAATTCAGCCCAAGGAAATATTTTTAAGGTGTGTGATAGGGATAAGGGAAATGAGAAAATAGTAGTGCAGGGAGGGGACTTAGCAGGGTGAACGACCCGAGGTGGAAGTGAATTATTGGATCGATTTGATCCTCTGGTGTGGGAAAAAGGATTATAAAGGAGAATGATTTTAGACAAACAGCACAGGGTTAGAAGACAGTGGAAAGAGAATATTAGTATTCATTAGGTGGACAAACACCTATCTTGCTAACGAGGTAAAAAAAGAAGAGAGCAGAAGGGAAAGTGAAGGGAATAGCATGTGCTCCTCTCTCCAGTGACTGAACAGGTAATATATGATCTCTTTGGGACTGTAAATTATTGCCTAGACACTGTAATGTGTTGAACCCTGCTATGTGACAATAACAGAGATTTATTGCAGCCATTTGAGGTCAGGTCCAATTCCCTTGCAAAATCTACCCAGACCACACTATGAGCAGTAAGTACAGTATCCTAACTTGAAAGAAATACAAGTAAATTGCTGTTCCACCTGCAAGGAATGTTTCTGGCTCAGGATAATAGAAATGGAGGAGCTAAAAGGGCAGATATTGCATCCTTTCCATGAATGTATAATATAATACCACAGTAATTAAATGATAATTGACCCTCCTTTCCACATTTGTGACCCACAAATTGAAGTGTAGTTATTTTCATTGCTAATCAAAATGTCGCCATGGAAACATAATTTTCCTTTGAAAAGCTTAGAACATTATGTTTGCACATTGTAGTCCATAAAAACTAGGGAGTGAGAAATTCATTTGTATAGTGCCGCTTCCTTGGGGACAGGTTTGCCATGGGTCACTATGTGCTATCTGCACAGCATTGTTCATTGATATCATTGATGAATGCCAATTGAGCCACACAGCTCATGATAGATGGTGGCATAGTGATAATATCACTGGGCTAGTAATCCAGAGGCCCAGCTGTCTATTGCTCTGAGGACACAGGTTCAAATCCCAACACGGTGGTATTTAAATTCAGTTAATAAAAAATCTGGAATAAAAAGCTACTCTCAGTAATGGTGATCATAATTGATTGTCATAAAAACCCATATGGTCCACGAGTGTCCTTTAGGAAAGGAAACCTGCCATCCTTACCTATATGTGACTCCAGATTCATAGTACTGTGGCTGACACTTATCAGCCCTTTGAAATAGCCGAGGATGCCACTCAGTTCAAGGGGAATTAGGGATGGGCAACAAATGCTGACCTTGTCACTAATGCCCACACCCCATGAAAGAAAAGCTAGCAGCCTGTGGCACTGCCCAAAGAATTTATGTAAGTCTGTATAGTGTCACTAGAAGCAGTGCCACAAGAACAATTTTCTTCCCACCAGGTATAAAAGAGGTAATTAAAGCTCCACATCAACTAATCATACAGAATTTATCGTGGAGGTGATAGAATAGGGTTGATTTTGGATCTGGAGCACTGATGGGCAAATTAGGCATCAGTAGTGCTAAATGGGATGGAGCCAGAAAAGATCCAGCAACTCAATCCTAGGCACCCATGAGATGTTGTGAGCCATCAGCAGCAGCAGAATTATATTCAACTACAATCTGTAACCTCATGATCCTTCATCTCCCTCACTCTACCATTGTCATCAAGCCAAAGAATCGACCCTAGCATTACTGAGGGATGCAGGACAACATGCCAGGAGCAGCACTTAGCATGCCTAAAAATGAGATGTCAAACTGGTGAAACCATAACTCAGGACTACTTGCTTGCCAAACAATGGAAGCAACATGTGATATAGATAAGTGATCCCACAACCAATGGATAAAATCAAAGCTCTGTAGTCCTGCCACATTCATTCATGAATGATGGTGGACAATTAAAAAACTAAACTGAGGAGATGCCTTCACAGATATTCCCATCCTCAATTGTTCTTGGAGGCCAGTCATCTCATTTCCACAAAATTTCTGCAGGAGTTCCTCAGGGTAGTGTTCTCGGCCCAACCCATCTTCAGCTGCTTCATCAATGACCTAAGGTTAGAAGTCGGGCTAGCCACTGATGACTGCACAATGTTCAGCACCATTTGCCACTCCTCAGATATTGAAGCAGTCAGTGTCCATATGCAGAAAGACCTGGACAACATTCAGGCTTGGTCTGATAAGTGATAAGTAAAATTCATACCACACAAGTGCCCAGCAATTGCCATCTCCAACGAGAGAGAATTTAATCATCTCTCTTTTACATTCAATGGCATTACCATCGCTGAATTTGCCCACTATCAACATCCTGGGGGTTACCATAGACTGAAACTGAACTGAACTGCACCTCACCTGCAAGCTGTACAGTGATGCCTTTGAATAGCACTGGTGGGCATCCCTCATGCAGCTGACTGTATATTCAACTCTGCGTGTTTACTGGAGGATATTAACTGGAGCAACAATGTCCAATGTGGGAGGTAGGGCATCAAGTCAGCATTAGACATTGACAGGCATCACAACCTGCTCATGCTGCAAAATGTTGTCTTGATATCCAATGGCATTACCATCACTGAATGCCCCACCACCAGCTGTCTGGGGGTTACTGTTGAACAGATATTTAACTGGATCAGCCATTTAAGTATTGTGACTACAAGAGAAAAACAGAGGCTGGGAATTCTGCAGCAGGTAATTCACTTCCTGCCTCCCAAAGTCTGTCTGCCATCTACAAGGCACAAGTCAGGAGTGTGATGGAATACACTCCACTTGCCTGGATGAGTGTGGCTCTAATAACACTCAAGAAGCTCGACAACATCCAAGACAAAACAGCCCACTTGATTGACAAGATGCGCTACAGAAACTCTCCTTCAACAGCACCTTCCAACCGATGATCTTTGCCACCTAGAAGGCCAAGGACAGCAGACAGATGGGAACACCACCACCTGCTAGTTCCCCTCTAAGCTGCACAGCATCCTGACTTGGAACTATATCCCCGTGCCTTTGCTGTCAAAATCCTGGAAGTCTTTCCCTAACAACACTGTGGGTGTTTCTACACCACATGGACTGCAATGGTTCAAGAAAGTGGCTCACTACCATTTTCTCAAGGGCAATTAGGGATGGACAACTATGCTAGCTATGCCTGTGATGCCCACGTCCCATGAAATAATAAAAAATAAATGGCAAGAGGGGCGAAAGGGCAGGATAATGCTAATGGCATAGTTCCTATAACGTGCTTGCAGGTCAGAAATAAATTTAATAACCCAACGAGGCTGGCCAAGGTAAAAGTAGTTTTCATATTTCCCAATTCCTACACAGTCGTATACCACAAGGATATGGTGTTAGTAATCCTCCCCTTTCACAATCATCTCCTCCAATTACAACAGGGCACTTCACTGCCTGAACTGCAGCATCATAAATCTCATGGGACCAAGGTAGCTGCTGTCTCAGGGTTTCTGAATCCCAGGAGGACCCCTCTGTACAGTAGTTTCAAGTACTGGGGGTCAATGGTTGTAGAAGATGGAAGTATGGGAATGGAAATTTAATAAAGGATTTGTTCTGGTCGGAGTAATTGGAAGAAGTGCAATGTTATGTGATAGAAAAATATCACCAAAACTGAACGGAAGAATCTATAAGACAATTTTGAGACTGGCCTTGTTAAAGTCTTTTACTTTATACCCTCTTTTCAGAGGTTGACCTGGATGGGTTATTGACAGGATCTAATAGCCCTATAATATTTACTTTATTACAAAATGCTCTCCAAAATTTTGAGTTCTTTGTATAAACCATGGGTTAAAGGCTGTTTTAATGTTATCCACCTGCTATTCTCTTCTTGAACCTTAGCAGGTGTTATGGACTTTCCAGACAGGTTTCTCATTTGAAATATTAAACTTTATTTATAGGCTGCAGCAGCAGTTACACACTTCCATGAAGCTCCACAACTAGAAGAATTCCCACTCAAAGCTGATTTGTTCACACTGTCATGTGATACTATACAACACAATAAGTCTTAAAGCTACAGTCACTACATTCCTTAAAGCTGCAATTACTACAGCAGGTACCCTATGTCCATTATCAATATGGCCTTTACAGCATCTTTTCCTTATCATATTTCATTTTGTTTGCCCGATCAGCTTCATCTTCACACAAAACATTTCCATCTTGGCCTTCAAAGTAAACTTGCAGACGTTTTGTTGTTTATATTTGTTCTATTATCAATTATTTATGTCTAAGGCTGTTCATAAGACCTGTTAATGAGCTGTTGATAATAGCCATTCAGTTCAGCTATTCTTATTTCTTTTCAATATATTGAACCATGGTGACTCATATAAATAACTTCTACTCTATGCCTACATGCCAATTAACTTTTACATTCTAGTAGGCATCTTCATTAAACAAGGTTAAATGAAAACCCTAGCACAGCTTTGTAGTATTGTTATTTGTTTTAAAGATTGATCTCGTTGCTTTCCCACTGTTGCAGAGACTTCATTCGACCATATCCTGTTTTCATCCTAGTTGCAGTTACCATCAGCTAAATATAATCATTCCACTGATTTGTTTTTTTAGAGAAACAAAACCTCAAGCAGTTTCCAGCGAACCAAGACATACAGTATGATCCTATTCTTTAATCTATTTCAAGCTGACTTTACATATATTGAGGATATTGCCAATTTCTAACAGAACATAGAATGGGACAGCATAGTTAGACAAGGACACAAAGACAGGCAAGCACAAACTGTCCATTTTAATACATTCAAACAATCTGGTAAAGTTGCTAATAGTTATCTTACATTAAGCATGAAGCAATTTAAAGACTTTATTACCATAGCCTGACCTTGGAATTAATATCTGTACCATAATGGAAGTGAGGCCATGTACTTGTCATTGACAACACATAGACCTGAATTTTTCCCGCATCAGGCGTGCTTGGCGGGAGCGGGCGGGGGCGGTTGAATGTGCGCTGCCATTTTACATGGACGGGCAGGCAGCTGTGTGAAGGTTGCCATTGATTTTGCAGAGCAGTACTGATGCAGAACATCGTTGTAAAGCAGGGCAGACAGGAGGGCAGGTCAGCGGGGCAGTCAGCCCCAAGTTTTTCAGATGATTGCCTCGCTGCCCTCCTGGAGGAGGTGGCAGCACACCGGGATACCCTTGTCCCAGGGAAGGCCCCCCCCAACCTAACCAAAAATGCCTTGGAGGAGGTGGCATCATAGGTCAGCTCCCTTGATGTGGTGAGGCGCAAGTGGATGCAGTGCCTCAAGTGGCTTAATGACCTCCTGCAATCGGGAAGGGTGAATACCGTGTTGGATTGGGTCACTTAGCATAACAGTCAGTTGGGAGCCACCCCCCCCAACCCCGGGCCTCAGAGTTCTTAGAGTGTGAATGGCAAACGTCAATGAGGTAGCACCTGGTCAAGAGGGTGCGCCCTGGCCATTTGGAATGAGTGTTTTACAGCTCCAGGGTCACGAATCGGCTGAGCACTGCAAGGTTTTCCTCAGGCGAGGATGGCCAGGATGCAATGGCAATGCAGGTACAGGGTGGCCTATTCAATGCTCCTCTCTCCTTTCAGGAGAAGACAGCCCACAATAATGCAGAGAGGCTGCAGACTGGCAGAGGACCGCCCCGCCTTTTAATCTTGGCCAGGTATGAGCAGGAGGCACTAGAGCTGGAGAGGCACCATGCGCCTAGGTCAACCGGCCGTGGTGAGGTTGGGGTACCACAGGGAGGTAAGAGTGCAGTGCACTAGGTCAGAATGTCTGTCATAGCAACCATACCACTGTTGTCTGCGTATGGATTTGAGCCTCCAACATGGAACTCCCATTCATAATGGAAAGATGAAGGTACCCTGACCTAGGTGCCAGGCATGCACAGTAACCATGTAATGACTTCAACATGTCCTTGATCTTCCTTTCAGGCTCACCAGAACACCCTCAGTCTCAGAAGCCTGAAGGGCCTCTGCTCACCCCTGAGGACACGGAGGATCTAAATGCACCAGCATCACACCCTCTCAGCCAGGCAGGTACCAGCACCTCAGTGGGAATAAGAACATCAGCTAGTATCTCAGTGCACAGCGGTGAGGCCACTTCACACTAGCTTGATGTACAGATGGAGGCAGAGAGTGCCCAGGGCGCTGGCAGTCGGAGGACTGTTGGGGACCAGGAAGATGCTCAGTTGCTAACTGATGATGTGCCTCTGGAGTCATCCCTGAGGCAGCAGATGCTGGAAGTCCAGCAGGGTGCATGGGAGGATCTGGCGGAGATACATGGGGGAATGTGTGCCATGGTGTCCATGATGGAGGAGTCTATGTGGAGTATGAGCAATGCAATGACTCTCATGGCCGAGTGCAATGCCACAGAGTTGGAGCTGATCTCAGGGCCAATCATCTGACAGATGGTGGCCATTGTTTCACTTGAGAGGTGGAGCCTCCTTTGGCAACGTGCCTCAGATATATTGAGGTAGCTGTATCACCACCTGTAAACCCTGGCAACAGGATAGTGGCATCTTCTGTGGCCCCTTCCGTTTTGGACTTCCTGCTGGCCCTGCACCCCTTGTGCCTGCGCCTCTCCTCCCAGAAGTGGCTCCCCTGGAGGCTGAATAGGGACAGCTGGCCTTCTCCCCTTTCTGGCCCTCCCTTCCTCCTCCGGATACTGAACTGAAGCCTGTTATTTCTGTCAAAGCAGCTCTAAAGCGAAATGGAGTTGTCCTGTTCACACTAGCAAGTAGCAGTGATTAATAATCTAAAGTTCTAACAACTTGCGTTAGCGAGCCCACTCACCCCTCGTATCCTGTCTGTGGATGAGGGTTTTGAAAATGTGGCCTACCTGCCTGAATGTTGCGCCCGTGCGATGCCCTGAAAATCACACGGGCTTCTCAAATTGACTTCAATTGCTGCCTCAAGGGCCTTAACTGGCCTGTTCATTAATGGTGGGCGCGCCTCTGAACTTCTGAAATGTCACGATGGTGCGCGGTGACGTCAGGACGCACGCCCGATGTCATTGCGCATCATTTTATGCGCAGGCATGTCAGGCCTGCCCCCATATGCCGACTGAAAAATCCTGGCCATAATTTCCACAGCTAAAGGGCATGCATAGATAATTTCTTGAAAATGGCTGTGTGCAGTGACCAATTAAATGCCCGCTCTGTTTCTTTGCTCTTAAGTTACTGTATTTGAAAAGGGTCATTACCACCCAATGTGCCCTACTTAAAAATAGGGTACAAATAAAATAATAGTAAAATACTGTGTGAAACACAGAACATATTAATTAGTGCCATAATGACGAATGAGATGTTTTCAATTATTACCATCTGGAAATATAATGAAGAGGAACATTTGGTGCACTATGGTATTAAACAACTGGGAAAACAACTCAATACCTGAGGGACAAATAAATAATCTAGATCAGTGATTTATTCTTATTAATTCAGATTACAAATGAAATATCAGCTTTCAGTGCCACATAGATTCTTTCATCAGTGGAATGAACTAGTATCTACCCTTTGAAATCTAAGTTGGAGAGAACTGTGCAAATAAATTCCATTCAGTTTGAAGTTAAAAGACTATTTTATAATACTGATGAGCAGACTAATACCACATGACTAGGAAAAGAGAATCATTCTATCTCTGTACAAAGGAGCTGATATACCCTTGCAAATCTGTGTATCATACATTGAATTAAATAGTCATTATTTGCCACGTTGGTGGAGCAATAATTTGGGATTTAGACAGAAGAGTAAGATGTCAAATAGTATTTTAACATTTAGTTAAGAAATAAAAGTGTGAACAGATAAGCTAACTGGGTAACACTGATGGGAATGATAAAGATAACCATTATCTAGACCATCTCATGTGAAAGGTTTCAAAATGCATTTTTTATTTGGAATTTGACTAATACACATTGAATATTTCAAAGCCTACCTTGTTTAAAAAAATGTTTTCTTTCAATCAACACTGGATCTAACTTAGTAGTAAATTTACTGTGGTGTATTCATGTTATATATTTTCCCTAAATTTTCAGCTTATTGCCCTGATTGTGGCATTGCTTTGCTTTGTCTGTTGGAATTTACTTCCAGCTCATTCTAGTCCTTATAACATTAGTTATCTTTCAAGATTTCCAAGATTTTCTTCTTGTTTTAGTGCTTTAATACCTGATGTACCATTAATTGGTTCAAACATGGACAAATCAACTGAATTCCAAAGGTGAGGTGAGAGTGACTGCCCTTGATATCAAGGCAGCATTTGACCGAGTGTGGCATTCCTTGATGCCCTAGCAAAACTGGAGTCAATGGGAATCAGGAAGAAAACTCTCCACTGGTTGGAGTCATACCTGGCACAAAGGAAGCTGGTTGTGGTTGTTGGAGGTCAATCACCTCAGTTTCAGGACATCACTGCAGGAGTTCCTCAGCGTAGTGCCCTTGGCCCAACCATCTTCAGCTGCTTCATCAATAAACTTCCTTTCATCATAAGGTCAGAAGTGGAGATGTTTGCTGGTGATTACACAATGTTCAGCACTATTCATGACTCCTCAGATGTTGAAGCAGTCCATATCCAAATGCAGAACGACCTGGACAATATCCAAACTTGGACTGACAAGTGTTAAGTAACATGTGCACCACAAAAGTGCCAGGCAATGACCACCTCCAACAAGAGAGAATCTAAACATCACCCCCTGATATTCAGTAGCATAACTATCACCGAATTCCCCCATTATCAACATCCTGGGGCTTATAGTTGACCAGAAATTGAACTGGATCAACCATATGAATACTGTGGCTACAAGATCAGGTCAGAGACTAGGAATCCTGCAGCAAGTAACTCACCTCCTGACTCCCCAAAGACTGTACACCATCTACAAATCACAAGTCAGGAGTGTGATGGAATATTCTCCATTTGTCTGGATGAGTACAGCTCCAACAACACTCAAGAAGCTTGACACCATCCAGGACAAAACAGCCCGTTTGATTGACACCCCGTCCACAAACATTCACTCCCTACTCCACCGACACATAGTGGCAGCAATGTATACCATCTACAAGATGCACTGCAGGAACTCACCAAGGGTCCTTAGGCAGCACCTTCCAAGCCCACGACCGCTACCACCTGGAAGGATGATGGAAGCAAACATATGGGAACACCACCACCTGGAACTTCCCCTCCAAGCCACTAACCATCCTGACTTAGAAATAATATTGCCGTTCCTTCATTGTTGCTGGGTCAAGATCCTTGAACTCCCTCCCTAACAGCACTGTGGGCGTACCTACACCACATGGACTGCAGCAGTTCCAGAAGGCAGCTCACCACCGCCTTATTAAGAGCAATACATTTTGGCCTAGCCAGCAATGCCCACATCCCATGAATTAATAAAAAAATGCTGAACATAGTCATAAATATTGAAAAGCATGGAAGTTTCGTAGTCTGTACCACATTGATTGGTATAATTGAAAGGAAAAAATAACAGGACTATGGGGTAATGGTAGGACAATGAGAGTAATTGAATAGTTCTTTCAAAGAGCTGCCAAGGGTGTTTTGGACCACATAGGCTCCTACAGTGCTATATTATTCCTTAATTCTATGATTCCAAGGTGTACCTTAATTAAACCACCACATAGTGCTTTTACTGTCACATAATTCCACATGCTATGTTTTCCTCCAAAATGCAGCATTCTTTGTTGGCCTTAACTGCACTCTTATTATTTTGACAAATCTATTGTAATACTGACCATGAATGTTTTAGAATAAGGCAGTGATTCATTTTTGGAGATACTTTGTAGTTTAGTACCATAGTGAGGTGGTTTGATTCAATTACTCTTTCCCTATTTAATCATTTAAGTTGCTTTCAGACCTTTCCTACCATTTTGCCATTTATTTGAACTAAGAAGGAAGAAAATATGACTGAAATAGTTGAAGCTGTAGAAATAGTTATATGATGTTCTTTTGTCATTCTTTACCATGACATTGGTTATTTGGTTCATTTGGAGAATGCCTACTTAAGCTTCTGCAAATTAACCAGCATTTTAATAACAGATATAAGTGCAGACAAATATTGTGGCGTTCTTTTGAACTATGTTCTAGGACTAGGGAAAATTTTTGAAGAACTTTCATGTAAGTGCAAACTGGTTATGGTGCTTGGGAAGAGCTGTTTTGATGGGCAGAATAACCTTTTCTTATTCTTATACCTAATCAAGGTAAATACTTGAATTAAACTATCATATTTGTTAGTGTCATGAAGTTTCTATTCAGGAGAGATATGAATTTCTAGCTTCCGGGTTTTCATTTTGACAATTTTTGTTTTATTTATTTTGGCAGCAGTTATCCTTGTACTTTAACATGCTACCACTCACTCAAACATTGGTTACCTTTCCTATCAATAATTTATAAAATTCTTCTTGTAGGATCTTACCTTCTTTCACCATTAACTTCACCAACGACAGTACAGAGCACACTACTGACACAATCAATTGATAAGAAGCCAAACTAGACCAACAATATCTACATCATGACTATAAAAGCAGGACAGACGGTGGGTACTCTGCAACAAGTGGTTTACTTTCTTACGGCTCAAGCACTCTCTAAGATCTGCAGGGTTTACATCATGGCCTGAGTTTTCAGTGTGGCGGGCAGGCGTGATCAGTGGGCCCATGAGCTGTTGGGAAACAGACTGCCAACCATGATCAGCCATCAACCATGATTTCACACTGGCTGGCCAATTAACGGCCAGCCAGCATGAAATGCACGCTGAAATGCTCAGTGCTGATGGGGGTGGGGGCAGGAGGAGGGCAGGCGCTAATGTTTCCGCAGGGGCAGGTGAGCGCTGAGAGAAAGCTCCCTGAAGGCAGACAGCTGGCTCAGGGAGCTGCAGACCTGAAAACCATGAAATAAAGTTTTGAAAATCAGGAAAAAGATGTCCAAGCATCACAATCAGACACCTGAACATATAGATGATAAAAATGCTGTCCATAGAATTTTATCTTCATTTTATTTAATAACGGAAACCTCATCCTGCCCTTGGATGAGATTTCATGAAAAATTCAAAATCTGCCTGACCAGTTCACCTGTCTGCCAACCGTAAGGTTGGCTGAACCATGAAAAATTGGAGTCAATTGCTCCGTTGGGCTTAATTTCCCTCTTAATTGTTGGCGGATGCGCTTCCGACTTTTGAGCGTGCCGGACAACCTAAATATCACGTGAGCGCGGGATGACATTGGGACGCTCGTCCAACATCATCTTGCGCAATTTCATGTCTGATCGGGTCGGGTGTTCACCCACCCAATCAGCGTAAAATTCTGCCCCACGCGTGTGATTGAATCTTCATCCCTCACTTGGATGGGTGCAGCAACAACAAAATTCAAGAAACTCAGCACCATCTTAAACAGTGCAATTAGTGATTTAATAGCCATCCCCTCCATGACGGGCACATTATGGTTTAGTTATATACGATCTACTGGATGCACTGCAGCAACCCCTCTTAAACCATCAGTAAGACCAAGAGTTTTAATGGAAGCACCATTACATCCAAGTTCTTTTCCAGGCCACAGACCATAGCAATTTGTACATATATTGTCATTCCTTCATTGTAGATGGGTTGGAATTCTAAAATGTTCTACCTAATACTATTGTGAGAGCACCATCAGCACAAGGATTGCAAGCTGCTTTAGAAGTTAAATGGGGGATCTTATCTGTAATTTAGTGTATATGTTGTCTAATGAATAGTGTTTAGACAACGTTGATTTTAGTTTATTTTGTTGAGTTTTAAAACTTAAAATCTCGTGTGACCTTTTCAGTTGGCCACTGGAATTCAAGTATCTTTTTAAAAGCTATCAGTCTCTGCACGGATCATAACAATCACATTGCTGTTTATGAGACATTGCTGTGCACAAATTAGCTGCTGCATTCCTACAGTACACTAGAACTTCATTGGCTGCAAACCCCACTTAGAATGTAATGAGTTCACAAAAGGCACCATATAAATTCAAACACTTTTTTTCATTGTTTCCATCCCTGAATGTCCCCTTACCTATTGTAGTGCTGTATAACTTTCATCTATTCTTATAGAACTACATTGCTGAAAGTATAGCATGGCATCCCACAGCACATATCTAGAAAGGAAAGGAGTTCTAGTTCTTGTGGTTGAGTTCTATGAGATGTCATAATTTGCATTGGGGAATTGCACCTTTAAATCCATTCCTGTGGAACTACAATATCCCAACAGCATTATGAGAATGGGCAGAAGCGTCCTAGATTTGCACTAAGTGTGTTGGTGGGCGGGAAAAATAATGTTTTACCCGCTGGCCACTTTCCAAGCCGTATCATCCCAAACCCACCGCATTAATTATGCATTCCCGGGATACACAACGTTTTGATGGCAGGCAGGTTCCGATTCACCTGCCATGCCATCACCTTGCCGCTTCATCATGCCAGGCACCACATTTAAAGTACAGCTGCACTCAGTGCTTCCAGCCCAGGACTGCAGCAAAGAAGACATGGCCCCAAAAGGCAAGAAGACTGCAGCCCTCGAGCATCTTTTGGATGTTGTGCAGGCCCACTGTGATGTTCGCTACCCCTGCTCTGTCCGCAGGAAGGGCAGAAACATTACCACTCTGGCTTGGTAGGTGATGGTAGTGGTGATCAGTGCCAATGCTGCACAGAAGAGGTTGGCCATCCAGTGCAGATAAAGGTTGAATGATCTTATCTCTGCAGCCAAGCTGTGGCGACCACCTCATCATTCTAAACTCATGCATTCAAGCCCATCACATATTCACTGGCATCTCACTCACTGCCAGCTCAAGGGACATCACCAACCATTCTCACACACATACCCTCACATGTCCATCTGGTCTCATCTCCTCTGGAGACTGCCTCCCCAGCCCTCACCATCTTGAGGCCACTTGCACAGATCAATGTGCCCCCACACACACCCTGGGATACCCTCCTTCCCCAGTACAGCCCTTGTCCTGCAGCCATTGAAAAGCCACCCACATATGGCTGATCAGGTAGGTAGAGACCTGCCCTTGATCCCCCCTAAAAGTGATGTGGTGCTGTCTGTGAAGCCTGGCACTGATGACTGTGAGTGCTGCCTAAAACAACGTAGGCAAACCGTGCAGCCCGCCAAATGCATGCCTTATATATGCTGTTGTGAAACATGTCGGCGTGTTTTCCCGTCAACGTGGGCGGATGATCCAGTGTTGGGGGAGTTGAGTCTAGCAGGGAAACATGGCCCACCGTCGATGGGCTGAACGGATGATCGCAAACTGGTTTCATGATGTCATGAAACCGATTTTTGGCCTTCTCGCCATACTGTCCATTCATGCCACCGAACGCGCCTGACGCCAGCGAGGATGGAAAATCCTGAATGATGTCTAAAATTTAGAGCCATCAGCGGGGAGGCACAATTGACAATATAACAATATAACTATATAAATAGGATTCTATTTTGTCACCATTTAAAGTTGTTGGATGGAACTTTGCACTCCTCCCCACCGACCCCCCCCCCCACCCACCCCCCCACCACAGGAGCAGGCTTGTACCCTGGGTGAGGTGTAAAATCAGCTGTCATGGGCAGTGGAGGGGGGGGGTGCACCTGCCCATTGTCTACCTGCCCCAGCTAGGATGTTACCAGTGGCGGGCAATGCTTCGGATGGCCTGCCTGCCCTTGGTCCAATTGAAGCCCTTATGTGTCCAATTAATGGCCACTTAGTGGCCTCCTCCCATCACACCAATGGTGACGGGTGCCCACACCAAATGGCGAGGCTGTCAGGTGAACCCTGATGGCCTTGTTGTGGGCTGGGTCCCTTCCGTTCAGGCACCCTGTTCCCAAGGAGGCCATCCCTATGGTACAACCCACCCCAACCCGCTCCTGGCCCCCAACCCTCTTGCTAGGGTCCACCAGCCTGGCCCCACTGGAAATCCCCACTCAATTTCTAATTTGGATCCAGAGATGATTGTCGCTGGGGACTGGATGCAGTACTAGCAATGGTGCTGCTGGGACTCTAGATTCTTGCCAGCCATTTCCATACAGATGGGAGTGAACATCTTGCTCTGAGCCAATTCACAGCCCACTGGCCATAAAGTTGGTGTAGGGCTTTGCAGTCACACAAGGGCGAGCTCGTCATTGACCTTTAAGAGAGGGGCAGGGCCATTACCTTCATGTAAAATTCCACCCTTTAATTAAAAGTTCTGACCTAATAGTGTTTGGCATTTTTATACTGCTTAGAGGAGTTAATGGTTGCAGCAAGTCCATGAGCAATGTTTCAGAGCTGTTTTGATGTTGGCTTTAGACATTGCAATGGAATCTGTTGGTCAGCCAGGCCTGGACCATGATATGTGTCCTTCTGTACAAGGTGACTACTGGAGACTTAATAGTAGGAAAAGAACTATCTCTTGCAGTGCTAAACCAACAACAGCTTTAGCGAGAATGACAAATCCACTATAAGCAATAAGGAGGAGGAAAAGAAAATGTATTTTAAAATGAGAAAAGAAGGAAGATTTGGGAGAGGAGCAGGGAAGAACAATCAACAATCAAACAAATATTATACCCATGAGGCCCAGTGTCATTGCTTGGAAATAGGAATATAGGAATCTCTAGACGTAAGTCCATGTAGTTCACCTTCTACATCCTGATAGTCACATCCTCCTTCTGAGGCTCCTGTGGCTGGACAGGTGACACTTTTTTGGTGTCTGAAAACAGGAAGAGGAGGATTGGGGTGAAGGAAGAGGGTCGGGCTGGGAAACAAGAGGACAATGGTCATCCCATCAGTAGCTTGTTTATCATGCCAGGTAGCAGAATGAGGGTATGCTGGGAGTTCAGAAAGATCATAAGACATCCTCACTGTCCTTAGTGACATTAGATGCTGTGCACATCATCGCAGCTGGCCCCATATTGCAGAAAGCCATCTCCACAAAACTGCTCAGGAGATACAGGAGTCCTATCCCATGGAAGCTCTGTTCTGGAAGACAGAGGACAGAATACCAGTTCTAATACCAGTTCAAATCTCTACTTCTTCCTCGAACAGAGGCCTGAACAATCCCCATCCACCACTACTCTCCTCCATCTGGCTGAACTTGTTCTCTCACTGAACAATTTCTCTTTAAATTCGTCTCACTTCTTCCAAATAAAAGGCGTGGCTATGGGTACCCGTATGGGCCCCAGTTATGCCTGTTCCTTTATGGGGTATGTGGAACATTCCTTGTTCCAGTCCTACTCAGGCCCCCTCCCACAACTCTTTCTCCAGTATATCGATGACTGCTCGGCGCTGCTTCATGCTCTCGTCTGGATCCGGAAAAATTTATTAATTTTGCTTCCAGTTTCCACCCCACCCCCCAATCATTTTCACATGGTCCATCACTGACACTTCCCTTCCCTTCCTTGACCTCTCAGTTTCAATTTCTGGTGATAGACTGTTCACCAATATTCATTACAAGCCTACCAACTCCCACAGCTACCTCGACCATAGCTCCTCATACCCTGCTTCCTGTAAGGACTCCATCCCATTCTCTCAGTTCCTTCACCTCTGTCACATCTGTTCTGATGATGCCACTTTCCAAAACAGTTCCTCTGACATGTTTTCCTTCTTCCTTAACCGAGGTTTTCCACCCACGGTGGTTGACAGGGCCCTCAACCATGTCCGGCCCATCTCCAGCGCATCTGCCCTCACACCTTCCTCTCTCTCCCAGAACCATAATAGGATCTCCCTTGTCCTCACTTATCACCCCACCAGCCTCTGCTTTCAAAGGATCATCCTCCGCCATTTCCACCAACTACGAAACACGTCTTCCCTTCACCCCCCTCCCCCTCCGACGGCTTTGCGCAGGGATCGTTCCCTCCGGGACACCCTGGTCCACTCCTCCATCACCCCCTACACCTCAACCCCCTCCCATGGCAACTTCCCATGCAATCGCAGAAGGTGCAACACCTTGCCTCTTCCCCCCTCCTCACCGTCCAAGGGCCCAAACACTCCTTTCAAGTGAAGCAGCACTTCATTTGCACTTCCCTCAATTTAGTCTACTGCATTCGCTGCTCTCCTACACTGGAGAGACCAAACACAGACTGGGTGACCGCTTTGTGGAACACCTTCGGTTTGTCCACAAGCATGACCCAGACCTCCCTGTCGCTTGCCATTTCAACACACCACCCTGCTCCCATGCCCACATGTCCGTCCTTAGCCTGCTGCAATGTTCCAGTGAAGCTCAACGCAAATTGGAGGAACAGCACTTCATCTTCTGACTAGGCACTTTACAGTCTTCCAGACTTAATATTGAGTTCAACAATTTCAGATCACGAACTCTCTCCTCCATCCCCACTCCCTTTCTGATCCCCCCTTTTCCAATAATTTATAATTTTTTACAACTATATTTTTTTCTTTTGCCTCCTATTTTAATATTTATTTCGATCTATTGTTTCACCGCGACCTTTTAGCCCATTTCGATCCCTTCCCCCCACCCCACCCGCACTAGGGCCATCTGCCACTAGCTTGCTTCCCTTAATGTCCCCATTAGCACATCCTTTAGATAATATCACCACCGTCAACACTCCTTTGTCTTTTTGTCTATGACATCTTTAGCAGTCTCTTCTTGGCCTCCACCTATCACTGGCCCCCTATAGAGCTCTCCTATCCCACCCCCTTCTATCAGCTTATATTTCATCTCATATCTATATGTTTTAGTTCTGATGAAGGGTCATACGGACTCAAAACGTCAACTGTATCCCTCTCCACAGATGCTGTGAAACCTGCTGAGTTTTTCAAGGTATTTTTGTTTTTATTCTAGATTTCCAGCATCCGCAGTATTTTGCTTTTATCAGAATACCAGTGGTTGTGTTGCACTGTGTTTGGGTGATGTGCCTGCCATAGCTGAATAACTGGACGTATGTGGAGGCAGTGAGAAATGGGTATGAAACTGGAAGTGTTGGTAGGTATGTGAAAATGGATGGAGTGCCTGGTGTGCATCTTGATTGCCAAGGAGTGTTGCTGGGTGAACGATGTGGATATGATGCATTGAGCAGCATGAAAGACTAGTAATGTGATTGGTAAGAGATGTCATGTGAAGGTGATGAACAAAACACGCTCTAAACAAAAATATATACATTAATAGATCTCCTGTGGTGTTCCTCATATGTCAGATAATATAATGTACAACAACAACTTGTCTTGATAATAAACCATCTCAAGGCACTTAACAAGAGGGTTAAAGCAAAATTTAACACCGACCCACATAAAGCTGTATTAGGGCAGATGATCAAAAGCTTGGTGAAATAATACGGTTTTAATTTACTTTATTGAACAGGGCACACTGAGTTAAAACGGCCCTCCTGCTTCCTGTGTCAAATATGAACTGATCACTGAAAGATAATGGACATTCTGACTCCTTTTTAAATGAGTGCCTTTGTGTTTTTCTGCTTTTCTGAAGTGTGACATAGAAACTTGAATGCAACACTTGAAGCATGAAGGACAGGTAGTATGTGCTTGATCCACTATTTAGATGCTACTATAGATTTGTTTTATTCATTCACAGAATCTGGGCGTCATTGACTAGGCCAGTATTTATTGCCAATCCTTAATTGCCTTGAGAAGGTGATGGTGAGCCGCCTTCTTGAACCACTGTGGTCCATGTGGTGTGGTACACCTAAAGTGCTGTTAGGAAATGAGTATAATTATGGTTAATGATATAGTAAAAGTAATTCCTATTTCCTCTGTGCATGATTTGAAACAAAATTATCAACCTGTTTGTTTTTTTTTATTGCAAAAGTTGCACAGAGGAAATTTTCCTCCACTCTTTGCTTAACTGTCTTATAATAATCAGTATTATACTATCCACCACACTGGTCCCATAGCAAAATTAAATGTCATCATAAAAGTGGTAGAGAAAGTTAATTTTCATCTTTTAATTTCCCTGTATACATATGACTGTATATCGATAATGTAAATTAGCTAGCCTGCTAGTTTTAATAAATGTTGTGAAAGGAAGGACAGTAACGATTTTCTAAAGCAGCATAAGATGAATGGTGGAAAGGGAGAGACTGTTTTTAGCTGTCCTTTTTTGAAAGCTTGATTCCTTTGAGTATGGGTGCATCAACCCTCTGGTATCTCATCCAGTTTGCTTAACTCACCAACACTACCTCTAATTGGCATAACAGTAAGTTGACTACGTCCTCAACCCTTGATATTTCATTCATTAATTTTTGACCCTTATTCATTTTCACAACAGCGGGACACGTTTTCTTTAAACTTGCTCCTGGGAGTGGAGGAGTTTCTTTGTGCTGTTGGATAGACACTATCCACTTCCAAGAACTTTTGTTTTTGCACCCTTTAAATCAACCTAGTGATTCCAACCCATTCATACCAAATTCTATGAGTTGACATTGACCACGTCTATTAATAAAAGAGCACTCTAAGGAACAATTGTTGATTATCAGTCATTTTCTGCTCATCTGTGGTTTCATTCACACCATCATATCTTAAGGTTCCTTCACTTTTCTTCTGTTGTTTGATGTAGCATCTGTAACTATAGACACTTTTACCTCACCCCTGAAACAATCCTTTTTCCTTGTTTCAGCTGGTGGGCTTTCCATTTAATTACAGTGACAAAGTGGTGAAAAAGTGGGAGAGACAGCCCTCACTGGCTGCAACAACCTGGTCTTGGATTTTCCTGCAACTTGCAGATTTGCTGTCAGCCAATCCTAACACCTAGGAATCTGACACAATTTCATCACGGAGCCCTCATTAGCCATACAGCATGGCTGGAGGTTTCTAAAGGGTTTCCCCTGCAGGGAGGCAGAAGAACACAGTTCTGGTGCAGCCTTTAAAATGTTGCAGCGAAAGGCCAACATAAATCCTCATGGAAGGAGGGACTACAGCCTCATGATGTCAGTGGCCGAAAGAGAATTGGAAGATCAGTGGAGGTACTGCTACCAGAAGTGAGGGCCAAGACAGGTAATTGATAGGCACCAAGAACAGGAAGTCGTATGGGACAGTGGAACCAGCTGTCAGAAGGGAGGAGGCAGAAGAAGTCCACCAACCCTAGAACAACTACATAATCCTGTGATCTCATAAGGGTGGCCAAGAGAAAACAAGGTTCCAGGGATAATATACATCCTCTACAGCATCACTCATTCTTTGTTCATCATATTCTTTCTCTCTTAATCCCTGGGCATCAGGTGTTACTGCCGTTCAAAGAAACCTCTGCAGACAGTCAAGCGCCCTTTTTACTCAAAGCCACACGGTCAACTCACTTTGCCTGACTTGAGAACTGATGTTAGTTTTCAGGGTATATCTTTCAAAAGGACATGGTACATTCACCCTCATCAGCATGCCACATGGGACCTTAAAAAGGGCCAGATGTCATGAGACATTAGGCTGTTTAACCTTATTTTCTCTTTCCAAAGATGTAAAGGGCCTACCAAAAATGCCAGAGAAGGACAACTGGAGGTGATCAATAAAATCTGCCCCTGTAGGAAGCGGAGGTAATAGATTTAATAGGTAGATGGATAGGACAGCTTCAAAGAGAGGGTCATGTTGGAGGTGACTTGGCAATGGGAGGTTAGAAAAGGCTTAAAATATGTAGTTTTAGCTTCTCCTGTTTTCAATCTCCCTTTCGGCTGTCCCTCGATTTGAGGTTGACATCTACTTGTGAGTTTCTGCCGTGGACTTTCATACACTGAACAGGCCGATTCTCAACCCACAGATCTTTGAGTACATGGAGAAGGATGCCCCATGAGGTAGTGGGATCAGGAATGCAGGATTTGCTTCCTTTTCTTTCAATTTCTGCTGCCATCCTACCTCATCATTAAGATGTTGTGACTCAAAGCATGACGCAAATTGATGGACAAGTTGTTTCTAAATTCTAAAAACATTCTAAAAGGTTGGCAGCAAGCTCTGCCCAGTCATTAACATAATTGCTGCCACCTTTCAAGGAGAGATTCAAAGTGTCTTTGTAGCATTTTCTTTAGCCTCCCCTGAAATGATGGTCATTTGAGCGTTAAGAAAAGGACCTAGTGGAGGAGATGGTTTTTAACCATCCACACTCCGTATCCAGTCTATCAAAGATGATTTTGTAGGAGTTTTACCTGAATACTTGTGGAGCTGGCTTCAAGAAGGATGCTAATATTTGTTCAACAGTCCTCTCATTGAATCTGGAGGACCTGTCCTGGCTCTCACTTCTACTGCTCTTGTGTGTCACTGATACACAGTCCAGGTCTTACTGCAATACAGGAGTGTGATGATGACAACTGCTCTGTACATTAGAACTTTTGTTGACTTGCGGAGGTCTTTGTTGTCAAATACTCACTGCTGTAGTTTGTAGGAGGTTGAACTGAAGCAGCTGATGGAATGTTAGATCTCCTCAGAAACAGTGGTCTTTTGAGACAGGTGGCTGCCAAGGTATAAGAAGTGACCAGCATGTTCCAGAAACTCTCCTTCAACATATATAGAAGTTGGAATATTCGACTGACCAGGTTTGGATTCATATATGAGTTTTGTTTTGGCAACATTCAAGGATTGGCCCCAGTTTCTTTTATGCAGATTTGAAGAGATTGAGACTGGCTTGCATATCTGGTGCAGAGTGGACAATGACACTTCAGCCATCTACAAACTGTAGATCATGTATGTCTATGGTGATCAGTTTAGTTTTGGCATGGAGGCGACTGAAGTTAAAGAGTTTTCCATTTAGGAAATATTTAATACTGACACCAGAGGGCAGTTGATCTTTGCGGAGGTAGCTAGCTAGTGTCAGGTAGATTGTAAATGGTATTGGGCTATCAAACAGCCTTGCTTGATATTGGTCTGGATCTTGAAGACATCTGTTTCAACTCACCCACTCAAGACATTTGCAGTCATATCATCATGAAGCAGGATTGTGATGAAGTTTCTTGGACATCCAAATCTTTGGAGCACAATCCACAGAGTCTCATGATTTACTGAGATTTGGTCAGATCAATGAATGCAATGAAAAGTTCCTGGTGTTGTCTTCAACATTTTTCTTAGATTTGTCTGGCAACAAAGACCATGTCAGAGGTTCCTCTGGCAGATTTGAAGCCACACTGTACCCCTGGGAGGATTTTGTCAGCCACAGGAAGCAGGTGATTCAAGAGAATTTCCCTGCTATGGACAAGAGGGAAACACCTTGATGGTTTCCATAGCATGATTTATCTTCCTTTTTGAAAATAGCTACAATTGTAACATCTTTGAAGTCGGACGGAGTTCTTTTTCCGATCAAATCCATAAGATGAGTGCATGTAGTCTTGATGTGAGCAAAAGCTCACCAGTTTTGAAGAGTTCAGCTGGAATACCACCAGGGCCACAGACTTTGTTGTTTTTCATCCATTTGATTGCATGTAGCTGTCCCATCAATGGTGGCTCATGCATGGATTTTACCACAGGGTACTAGGAAGAGCCTGGAGATTATCAGCTGTCACTGTTGATTCACGGTTGAGGAGTTGTTGAAAATGTTCTTTCCAGTGTTCACAGATTATCATCCTTAAGAAGGGAAATACCATCCTGTGAGCTATTGCGGTGTTCACCAACTACTTTTTCAAGGCTAAGTGTTACTGTTTGTTCAGCTGAACAAGCTGTTCTATCTTTTGCATCCCAGGATGTAATTTGGAGGAAGAGCTCAGCCACTCTGATGGCTACCTGGGCAATTAAAGACAACAGTTGCTAATGTATTCTCATGAACTCCATTCCAGCATTTTATCTGTGCAAACATGAACACAAAAACACTAATTTTACAACATGCAGTTGGATAGTCAGGCTGAGACAATAGGTGCTAACCAATTATTATTGGCATAATAATTAACGTCTTATTGGCTATTCAGGACAGTCTCAGTATAGGGCCCTAGCAGTCAAAGCACTTTTGGATAGCTTTGGCATATGGATGGGCAAACTGGGCCGAAGGCCTCTGTATCCTATACTGCAGAGTTCCAGTGCTTGAAGCAGAGCAACACATTGGGCACATCTGATTTTTACATCAGCCCATTTGATAATTAAACTTTAATAACACAATGTGTTAGGAACTAGAAATAGTTTTAAGTAATTTATATTTGTATTTGCGGATGTTAGGAATAAGCTATACTTTAAGTTTAATTTATAGTTTTTTATTTGTGTGTTAAAAAGTTGAAACCTGGGCCGGATTCATCCCAGATTTGCACTGCGTAGTAACAGGTGGGAAAAAGGACATTTTACCCACTAGCCACAATGGCAGCTTATCGCACTGTATCGTCTCCTTCCTGGCGCATCCAGCCTCTCATTTGCCCAGCCTGCTGTCACCTCAGGCCTTTAGTAAACCAGGTGCCATATTTAAAGGGGGCATCTATACAGAGCTAGAACTCCTCAAAGGATAGGGAGCTGCTGGGAACTGATGGCTGCCAAAGGAAGGAAACATGCTGCCCCCAAATTTAGCAAAACCTCTCTCGAGCATGTACTGGACGCAGTCAAGGCCTGCTATGAATTCCTCTACCCCCACTCTGGGTGAAGGCCAGCAAGCAAGGTCACCAATCCAGCATGGGAGGTGGTGACAGCTGTGGTCAGTGCCAATGCCCTGCAAAAGAGGACAGCCACCCAGTGCTGCTATGGGATGAATAGTCTTATTCATTCCGCTCACTCTTCTCATCACTCTCAACTCACACACTCACAAACCCATCACACATCCAAAAGGATCTCACACCTCAAAGGACAACACCACTAACTCTCACCCACACCCTCACATCTCCATCAGGCTCATACCCTCTGGAGCTCACATCCTCATCCTGTCTACCACACAAACATTCCATGCAGTACCATGTTTCCTGCTTACACTCTCCATCTGTTTTCATGCAGGAGAAGCTGGCTCACAATAGTAGAGAGAGGTCCCAGACCAGGGGTGGAGTGCCCCACATTAGGCCCCGCACTCACTTTGAGGAGCATGCTTTGATTGGTGAGGTTGTGGACCGTGTCTGCGGCGATGGTGAGGTTGGTGGCGAACACCCACCTGAGGATCACGCACCACATCATCCCTCCTCAATGCAACTGTGAGGGCTCTCTCTCTCCTGCCTTTGATTCTGCTGCCATGCACTAATTATCTCTACTTTGGTTCATAGGGAACTCTGCCAAGCAACCAACACCTTCAGCCATCCAGTCCATCAGCTTCATCCAGGTCCTCACTTCCAGCCAAGAGGACACCTCCTCTATTGAAGAGATGGAAATAAGCAGCCTGGAAGACCCGTCACAGCGCTTACTCACACCCTGCACCAGCGCAGAGACACATATCTCGGTGGGCCCTAGATCTAGAACAGGCTTGGGTTCACAAATTGGTGGTCACTGCACAGACACGTGTCTGTAACAGCAGGAGGCAGGTTCAGCCGAGCTGCCTGGTGCTCAGGGGACTGCTGGGGAAGAGGCATCTGTTAGCTCTGAGTCACATGATGAGCCTCTGGATTCAGCATTCCAAATCATCCTGAAGAGTCAGCAGATGACGGGGAAAATTATGCAAAGCTGTTGGAAGCCCTCAACAGAGTGGCCTGCTAGTTGGAGGAGTGTGTCCGCCTGCTCTCTGATGAAGTGGTGCCCAGATGTGCATGTATGGAGGTCTCCACGGGAAGGATGGCAGATGCCATTGGAGACCCTGGTCCAGCAGAATGTGGAGATGCACGGAGAACTGTATTCCACTGCCGTAGCCAATGGTGACTTTCTGCAATAGCAACGCGAGAGGGAAACGGGGCACCTTGATTACCCTCCAGGTGCTCCTACCCTTCAAGGAGTCATGCCAGGGCCCTCGGGCACCTGAAGAAAGCGGGAGCGGCACTGGACATGCCTAGGTCATCCACTCAGGAATCTTGAGGCTGTCCTCTTGATCCCCACCCCCTTCACCTGTGACCCCCTCAACCTCGTCACAGAGGAATTAGCTGGCCCACAGGAGGACAGCCAAAGCAAGCGGGGCTCTCAAGGCCTTGGCTCTTCTGAGGACCCATGCTGAAGTCATCAGAGGCAGCAGGGCCAACCATTGCATAGGCTGTCTCCACACCTGCTGCAGATGTCAGGGCAGCACCTCGAAGAAATGGTTGGCCTAGAAAAATTAAGAATTTCTGATCACAAGTGGTTGCATGGGTGAACACATTTTGTCACTTTATAATGTGAAAATATATTCACTGATGTGTAATGGTGTCTTTCAGCTTCATTTACAGGCTTTGTGAGTCATCCCCCTGCACCCACCCTCCACTGGCAGTCCAGCTGCATGCAGCCAAACCACCACTGTATCTGGAAGGAGAAGTGTGTGTGTGTGGCAGGGTCTTTCGGAGCCTTGTGCTAGGGCTCTCCCATGCATATGGAGCTTTCCTCCATTGCACTCATCTCACTCTACCGAGCATTTTCAATGCTGCCTGTACTCTTTCACTTGTCCATCTGAGCTGACCTGCATCTCTGCCTGCCTACTGATCGCACTCCCATGCAGCACCTATGCCCACCCAATATGGGGCTCTGCTCACTTTCGATTTGAGAAAAATGGTAGTTGTCACATTTCTGCTCACCTCCCCTGTCCTTCCCCCTCCCCCAGCCACCCACGTCCTTTCCCCTGTCACTGTTGCGCCCCCCCCACCCCCCAGCATCACCTTCCACCTTCTCACCATCAACTACCAACCAGAACCCTTTCTTTCCAGGATGTTCAGGCGAACATGCGCATTCCCTACCTTCCCATGAATCCCACCCCCATCCACAGTGATTCCCCCTGACCTCCCCCTTCCCAGCCCCAGCGTCCATGTCTGTCACCGAGTCCCCACCAACCACCCTTGCTGTCCCTTCTACTGCTACCATACACGCTCACCTTCCTACCCTCCTGGCTCACTCTGCCCCCTCTCACACTCACCATTCCTACCACGAGCACCTGCAGTTCACTCCCCAGAAGGTAGTCCTTGGGCAGAATTGTCCCAGATTTGCATTAAATGCAGTAGCGGATCGGAAAAAGTATGTTTTACCCGCTCGCTGCAGTGGCAAGTTTTTGCCCCGCATTGTCCGAATCCCACCTCATTAATCATTCATTCCCTGGAAACGTGCTGTTTCACTGGCGGGTGGCCACAGATTCACCTGCCACATTGTCACTCACCACTTCCTCACGCCGGGTGCCATATTTAAAGTACAATACAAGTCTCAGTGCTACCAGCCCAGGACTGCTGCACAGAAGACATTGTCCTGCAAGGCAAGAACACTGCAGTCCCCTGATTCAGTGATGCACCCCTGGGATGCCTTCTGGACACCATTAGAACCCCTCGAGATGTCCTCTACCCCTGCTCTGGCTGCAGGAGGCCCATCAGTGTCACAGCTCCAGCTTGGGAGGCGGTGGTCAGTGCCAATGCTACACAGAAGAGGTTGGCCATCCCTGCAGAAAGAGGATCAATGATCTCATCCGTGCCACCGGGTAAGGAAACATTGTCATTACTCTAAGCTCACACACTCACAAGCTCACTGTTCATGGGCATCTCATTCACTGCCAGCTCAAGGGATATCACCACGCATTCTCTCACACACGCCCTGACATGTCCATCTGGCCTCATCTTCTCTGGAGACTGCCTCCTCAGCCCTCACCATCTTGAGGCCACTTGCCCAAGAGAGCAACACACACCCTGGGATACCCCCCTTTCCCAGTAATGCCCTAACCCTGCAGCCTCTTCCCTTTGCCTGAGGACACTTCTCCCCCTTCCCCAAGCAAGCCCTAGCCCTGCTGCTGTTGTAAAGCCACCCCCATTTTACAGCTGGCCTGGTAGGTAGAGACCTGCCCATGAGCCTCCTAAAAGTGATGTGGTGCAGCCTGAGAAGCCTGGCACTGATGACCGTGAGTGCTGCCTGAAGAAAGGTAGGCAAACAAACCTCGAAGTCCTGAGTGAAGCGCAGCTTGCCAGGTGCATGCCACTTCTATTCAGTTATGAAACGCGTCAGCATGATTCCCGGATGATCCAGCATGGGGGAATGATTCTGGCGAGCAGGGCTTAAAATGAAATGCAGATGTATTAAAATGAAGTTCCCGACGTGTGGCAGCGGGAAAGGCGGACTGCCATTGACGGGCAGTGCAGATAATTGAAAACTGTTTTCATGACGGTGGGAAATTGATTTTTGGTCTTCCTGTCATTTGACCGCTCACGCCCACAACGACGCCTGACGCCAATAGGCACGGAAAATTCTTTCCATTGACTCCACACTCCCCCCCCACTTATTCCATCATCCACCCTTACACCCTCCTCCCCCAAGATTCCTTCCTCCCCCTGGACTCCTTCCCCCCTCCAAACTCCTTCCTCCCCATGGTCTCCTTCCTGCCTCTGAATTCCTTCCTGCCTCTGGATTCCTTCCCCCCTCTGAAATCCTTCTTCCCCAAGGACTCATTCTGCCTCCGAAGTCCTTCCTCCCCCGGACTCCTTCTCTCTCTGAACTCCTTCCCTTACACCTTCCTCTCCCCTTACACCTATCTCCCCAGTTCCATCCTCCCCCATTACACCATCTTCCCCTGTGCACACACCTCCCGTTCTCCCCTCCCCCACAACCTCACCCTCTGATATCTTTGTTCTACCCCCAACCTCAGCCCGCCCCCAACATCTTTGTTCCCCTCTTCCAACTTCAAACCTCCCATACCTTCATTCCCCTCCTCCCAACCTCAGACCCCGGATACACCTTCCTCTCCCAGTCAAACCTAGACCTTCCTCACCCGCACTCCCCCCCCCGCCCCCACCAATACACCTTCCGCCCCCACTCACAGCTCATCTTCCCCCTACCCTCCTCGATGAATAACTGTAGCAGCCCATGGCCAAGTCCCTGATGTCCCGAAGCAGACCCCAGGTATCACTGGAGATATTCCAACTTCTGTGAGCTGCTTCATGGCAGAGCCATGTTCAGTCGCTGCCTTCCATGTTTCTAAACAAAAAATAAAAATTAGGGTCAATCAAGTCAGCTTCCACCCTGGGATCTGGCTTGTCCAGTAGTAACATCAGCTGGGACCCTGACAAAAGCCACATTTTACAATAATTATGATTCCAAAACAATTCTGACACAGAAATATTATTAAAAAAATACAAGCAGGAATTGTTAACAGCTTTTGCAGAAGACTTAAAATGCTTGCAGAAGATATTCTTCCTTTGAGCTTGAGCCTTAAAGATATCAGTAATCCATTCCTGAAGCATTGCTAAGCAACCTTTGAACTTTGTACTTGATGACGGGACTGGTTTGAAATACTGTGCCTTTTTGGGGTCTCCAGTGAATATTTCTTTGAAGACTTATCCTAAAAACATTAGAATCCAATGCAACATTATCAGTTTAAACTTATTTCTACATTCAGTCACTTAATCAAAAAAGAAATTCATTTGAACCATCAAACAATTGAGGCAAAGAATCCGATGTACTCATTTTGCAAAATCTAATATTTTGGACAGGGCTTTCTAATTGACTCAACGTGATGTCAATAGGCAAGCTGTTGCTATGGAAACTACCTATAGGTATTCACTGGTGATGCTTTTATAATGTGCTGGTGAATCGTAAATTCATGACTTTCATGGATTCATTTTTCAATAAGGAGCACTGTTGGTCACTGTCTATATGGAGCATTTTCTTTATTCAGCTGCTAGAATGAGTGTCATAGAATTTGAAATTGGTTGACATGTTGAATAATGTTGTGGCTGTGCCTTTGAATACACGAATTGTAATTTCCTGCCATATCACAAATTAATCACAGGCAGTAGTGGTATGGCAGTGAATTCTACACTAAATGCTATCTTTTTCTCATACATAAATTGTTTGAATATATTTTTAATGGAATTTTAAAACTGAGTCATGGGAAATTATTTTATTGCTTTATCTTTACTGTCTTCTTGAAAGGAACAATATATTCAGTAACGGCAAAAACACAGAACGCACTTTCAGGGGACCAGAGTTGGTAACATCTTGTAGAATACATCCTCCTTATGTTGTGTGGCACTACACTGTGCTAAATGTGATAGATTTCAAACAGATCTAGCAACTCAAGACTGGGCATCCATTATGTGGGCCCTCAGCAGCAGCAGAATTGTACTCAACCACAACCTGTAACCTCACGGACCAGGATATCCCCCACTCTACCATTACCACCAAGCCAGGCAATTAACCCTGGTTCAATGAAGAGTGCAGGAGGGCATGCCAAGATCAGCAGCAGGCATACTTAAAAATGAGGTGTCAACCTGTTGAAGCTACAAAAAAACAGGACTACTTGCATGCCAATCAGCATAAGCAGCAAGTGATAGACAGAGCTAAGTGATCCCACAACCAATGGGTCAGATGTAAGCTCTGCAGTGCTGCCACATCCAGCCGTGAATGATAGTGGACAATTAAACAACTCACTGGAGGAGGAGGCTCCACAAATATCACTATCCTGAATGATGCAGGAGTCCAGCACATCAGTGCAAAAGATAAGGCTGAAGCATTTGCAACAATCTTCAGCCAGAAGTGCCAATCTTGGCCTTCTCCAGGGAACCCCAGCATCACAGATGCCAGTCTTCAGCCATTTTGATTCACTCTACGTGATATCAAGAAAAAGCTGAAGATACAGGATACTGCAAAGACTATGGGTCCTGACAACAACCTGGCAATAGTACTGAAGACTTGTGCTCCAGAACTTGCCACGCCCCTAGCCAAGCTGTTCCAGTACAGCTACAACACTGGCATCTACCAAGCAAGGTGGAAAATTGCCCAGGTATGTACAAAAAAAGCAGGGCAAATCCAACTCGGCCAATTACTGCCCCATCAGCCTACTCTTAATCATCAGTAAAGTGATGGAAGGGGTCATCAACAGTGCTATCAAGTGGCACTTACTCAGCAATAACCTGCTCACTGATGCTCAGTTTGGGTTCCACCAGGGCCACTCAGCTCCTGACCTGATTACAGCATTAGTTCAAACATGGACATAAAAGGTGAATTCTGGAGGTGAGGTGAGACTGGAGTGGCTCTTGACATGAAGGCATCATTTGACCGAGTATGGCCTCAAGAAGTCCTAGCAAAAAGAGAGTCAATGGGAATCAGGGGGAAAACTCTCCACTGGTTAGATTCATTCATAACACAAAAGAAGATGGTTGTGGTTGTTGGAGGTCAATACTCTCATCCCAGCACATCATTGCTGGATTCTCAGAGTAGCCTCCTGGGCCCAATCATCTCCTGCTGCTTCATTAATAGCCTTCTCTCCATCATAAGGTCAGAAGTGGGAATGTACACTGATGATTGCACAATACTCAGCACCATTTGCAACTGCTCAGATACTGGAGCCGTCCGATACTAAAAATACTCAGGCTTTGCCTGACAAGTGGCAAGTAACATTCGTGCCATACAAGCACAAGGCAATGACCATCTCCGACAAGAGAGAATCTAATCATTACTCCTTGATGTTTAATGGCATTATCATCGCTGAATCCCCCACTATCAACATCCTGGGGGTTACCATTGACCAGAAACTGAACTGGACTAGCCATATAAATATTGTGGCTACAAGAGCAAGTCAGAGGCTAGGAAATCATGTGACGAGTAACTCATCTCCTGACTCCCCAAAGCTTGACCACCATTTACAAGGCACAAGTCAGGAGTGTGATGGAAAATTCTCTGCTTGCCTGGATGAGTGCAGCTCCAACAACACTCAAGAAGCTTGACACCATCCAGGATAAAGCAGCCTGCTTGATTGTCATCCCTTCCACAAACATTCACTCCCTCCACCTCAATCACACAGTGGCAGGAGCGTGTACCATCTGCAAGATGCACTGCAGGAACTCACCGAGTCTCCTTAGGCAGCACCTTCCAAACCCATGACTGCTACCATCTAGAAGGACAAGGGCTGCAGACACATGGGGACACCATCTCCTGGAAATTCCCCTCCAAGCCACTTGCCATCCTGACTTGGAAAGATATTGCCATTCCTTCACTGTCACTGGGTCCAAATCCTGGAACTCCTACACCACATGGACTGCAGCGGTTCAAGAAGGCAGCTCACCATCACCTTCTCAAGGGCAATTAGGAATGCGCAATAAATGCTGGCCTAGCCAGTGATGCCCATATCCCATGAATGGATATTTTAAAAATGCTGCTTCACTCTTGTTTCTTTGATCTTGCCTTGTCCTCTTCCATTAAAATAGTGAAATGCCTGTTGAGAATCTCATGACTTTAACTTGGAACCTCTGACTATGGTTAGGAAGAAAAATAATCTCACAGCCTATCAAGGTGGAAAAGGCACAGTCAGCTCTTTCCAAGTGCGGTGAGGAAAAAAACCACATCAAAATTTATTTTGTAAAAACGAGCAATTGTCTTTTGCAGTTTATCCTGGCTCAGAAATAATCCACATGCCACAAATATCAGATGATATTGGCATCAGGTAAGCCTGTTGCCCTTGATGCAGTGTGGTGCACATCTCAGGTCATAGTCACTCCTCCACCGGTTTTCCCTTTAGCATTTTTAAAAATATGCTTCAGGTAACAGATAGGAACGCATTGTGAGAAGAAATTTCCAATTGGTAATGCTAGCACAATCATTGTGAGGCAGAAGCCCAGCATAAATCGGGTGTTCCCTTGCAGGCTTGACAATTTCAAAGCACCATTCAAACACCCAAAGTGCACAAGAAATGACATGCAATGGCCATATTACTTGAAGGCTGGCAATTCCAATAAATCCTGAAGAAGAGTCATAAGGACCTGAAACGTTAACTCTGTTTTTTACTCTCCACAGGTGAAGTTAGACCTGCTGAGTTTTTCCAGCATTTTCTGTTTTTGTTTCTAATAAATCCTAGTTCTGTATTAGTTATGATACCACAATTATGAGAAGTTTCAAGTATTAGGATAAGGCAGATTTATTTACCATGTCAAGCCATTCTCAAATAATTTGTTAAATTGGTGTGTTCAGTTTACTATTGAAAACATCTATAACATGCCTGTAACACTGCTACATATTCCCTAACAACCCTGAGTACAGTCTTCTGTTTGGCCGCAAATAGGTGGTGAAATTACCACTGCTTCAAATATACATCAGAATTTAACCAATTTGACCACATATGGGAAAGTTTTAGTGCACAGGGGATTTAAATAGAAAAATTGTTTTGATTTGATTTTAACCTTTATTTTTGAACATTATTTTCTCCTCTCTTTCATCACACTCTGGCTTCAGATTTTCCCTTGGTCTTTGTAGGGAAGCAACTGATCTCTCCCATGAACTATCCCATTGCCTCACATACACTTACATTCATACACGCACTCACACATACACGTACACACATTCACACATACATGCACACACAGTCACACACACACACAGACACTCATAGACAAACTTCAGAATCTCAAGTTTTGGAAGAAATCCATAGTTAGGCTTTCTGCATAATCACATTTTGGGTTAGCATTGCTACTATACTGCTTTCAAGAAGAAACCCACAAGTGAAAGAGACAGTGCATTACTTATGTGTCATCAAGTTAGGAGGCTTGTGGATTCCACTGTTTTTTGGGTAATTACAGAACAATTTTTTTTCAATCTTTATTTGCAAGGTGAAAATTAAACTCTACATCCAAGAGTCATGGCCAGCTCATTAGAAAATATTCTCGTAGATTGTTTGCAATCTGCCTACATTGTTATTCGACTGAAAATAGTATATATTTCTTCCTTGGTTCTAAATCTTGTGTTTCAATTTTTTAGATGACGAGAAAATAAAACTAAGATGTAAATTGCAGAACTTAGACATGTTTAACAAATCAAGATGATTTGCTAATGATTTAATGTGCTAGGACTTCAAGATGGAGTAGCACCAGGCTTAGGAGTTTAGCTTGTAAGCAATAAATAATTTACATTTGCTTAATGTATTATCATGTTCTCAAGATTTCTTTAAGGAGTTTTATCCAATGAATTACCATTGAAGTGCAGTCACTGATATTATGTAGGCAAACATTGCAGTATACCAAGCCAATTTAAACGTTAAAAAATGCATACAGGAAGGTCCCACAAACAGAAAATTTGATGAATGGCTAATTAATTTGTTTGTGGTGGCATTATTTGAGAAATTTTGCCCAAGATAGTGGATGAACTCCCTGCTCTTCCTTAAATAATGTAGTGGGATCTTTACAGTTCATCTAAAAGGGCAGATGGGGCCTTCGTTTAATACCTGAATTTAAAAAAATGGAAAAGAGAGGTTTTAATGAAATGAATCTGTTAAAAAAAATCTTAGAAAATGCATTTTTTACAAATATATTATACATGCTAAATATCTTGAAAGTCTTTGGGTTTGTACATAGTTTTTACAGTTGGAAGTCCAGAAATTACAAAACGCTTGGAGCACATTGGCTTGAGTGGCTAAGTACCTCTAAGAGCTCTTGGTTATTTTTGTGTCACAAAATAGCACGCAAAGCTTGAATTTTGATATCCCGTCAAGGTAAATATAGCTCTTCTCACTAGATCAATGTTAACACATTTATAATAAAGCTAATGGAAATCAAGTTGTATTATAGTGATGTTGCACATAAAGTTAGTATTCTATACAGGAAGTGCTTCATATCTATTATTCCTATTAAAACTTTGTCATCACCCTTGATTTTTCTGGTTAAAGTTGAGCATCAAGAGTCAAATTCACTTCACACGTTTTATCTTATTTAATTTAATTTACACATTATTTAATTTACACATTATTGCCTGATTGTTGTTGTACGGACCCTCAAAACATTTGTAGAAAATTGCTCTCTGTACTATTTTAACAAAGTCAGTAACCTATTCAAATGAATGGGCTCCTGTCTCTATTAAAATAGCAAAGCAAGTAACTTACTAAGAGCATCTTAGGTGCTCATGTGGTAACATCACTCACATTACCTTCCAGGCTTTTATTTCTAACTCATAATTCTGTACAGCAGCAGCTCTGAAAGCTGTATCTGAAAGTGAGTGTTATTTCTATTTGGTATTTAATATGATTGCTGTAGCTTGTTAATCATAATTGACTCAATGTAGTACATTTATTGATCATTAGTTGTAAGATTGGGGCTGGTAGAAAGCATTACATTTTATTTTAAATACATTTTAATGTTTGTATCTTAACATTGCGTAAATGTTAATAAAATAAATGTTTCAATATTACTCTATTTATTACTAGCAGATGTAGAGAGATTGTTATATATGTGTGCTTTTTTAAAATTAATTCGTGGGATGGAGGTGTTGCTAGCTAGGCCAGCATTTATTGCTCTTGAGAACTGAATTGCTTGCTAGGCCATTTCAGAAACAACCACACTGCCTTCCCAACCAGATTTCCTTCTCTAAAGGATGTTAGTGAACCAGATGGGTTTTTACAAAAATCAACAATGGTTTCATGGTCATCATTGAACTTTTAATTCCAGATATTTTATTGAATTCAAATTTCATCATCTGCTGTGGATAGGATTCAAACTTGGGTCCCCAGGGTATTACCCTGGATTACTAGTCCAGTGACAATACCACTACACCACTGCAATGAATGACTGCTTTTATTTTGGGTTCTCTTGAATATTCTTCATTGATGTAACCTAATAAAAGACGAGACTCTGTAGTGTAATTGCTACAGTGTGTTTGTTCCTTTCGAGGGGCCCTGTAATGCTCAATTCACAAATGTAATTAGAGCACATATCACCTAATTACTCATCACTGATGGAATTGGACATTATCTGATCTAATCTTAAACATCAGTAGCCTGTTTGTTTTCCTTACATGGTCAATATTTCAGTTAAGACAGGGAATGGTAATGCTGTGGATTGGAATATTATCCACTGTAGGCAGCTGGATCAAGTACATCAAGGTCAGCTATAATGTGGGTCAGATGGAAGGTAAAGTTCTTCTGCTTTTCTCATTAACATGCTTTAACCCTGAATTTAAAAGAAACCCCACTGTATCGGTGTGAAATTTTGGTTCCTGTACTAACCATTATTTTCTCTCTGAATTTGACTGCCTGGTTATTGGCAATTATTAGTGTCAAGTTATATGTTGCAGGGGTGCTTCTCCAAGCTCCACAAGAAAACCTTGAGCATACCTTGCCCTGGGCTTTCCCACCTATCATCACCCCTCCCTGCCCTCTAAACACCACCCGCCACCCCTTGCCAAATCACTATTCCCTTCCGCAAGTTTGCCAGTCCATTTACCTTGTGTCAGGGGGAGCATTCCACGGGTTCCGGTGATGGCCTTTGAGCCACCCAATTGTAAAGGCTGGGCACCCTCTTCCACAGACTTTCTGGCTGTTTTGGGACAGAAGCCAGTAAGCTGAATGTAAATCAGGTCTAGCTCTTAAAATAGCCTCCTACATCTTTTGAGCATCTTGGTTATGCACCTGGCCATTTCCCTCCCAGGAGTACACACCAACCCCATATTGTCAGTTTGACTCAACTGGTAATTCTGTTGCTCATGTGACTTCAACAGATGCTCCAGCGTGCACACATAATCTATGCTGGGAAACCAGAGTGATACTGATAGAGGACTATTGGAGGTGTCATCTTCTCAATGAGATGTTAAACCAAGGCCCAGGTTTGCTTGTTCAGATGAAGAAGAGTATAAGGTTCTGGTGTCCTTGCCAATATTCATTTCCCAGCCAACACCACAAAAAAAAACAGATGAATTGTTTATTTTATCTCATTTGTGGAATTTTGCTTTGTGCAAATTGACTACCTTGTCTACCTTTGTAACAATCTTGCCAGTACTTCAAAAATAATACATTGGTTCCTAATGAAATGATAAGCACCTATATCAATGTAAGCTCTTTTAGGTTGTTTCCATTTCTTTTGTTCGATCACGGGATGTGAGTGTCACTGGCTAGGAGCGCATTTATTGCCCATCCTTAACTGCCCTTGAGAAGGTGGTGGTGAGCTGCCTTCTTGAACTGCTGCAGCCTACATGGTGTAGGTACACCCACAATGCTGTTAGGAAAGGAGTTCCAGGATTTTGACCTAGGGACAGTGAAGAAATGGCGATATATTTCCAAGTCAGGTTGGTGAGTGGCTTGGAGGGAAATTTCTAGGTGGTGGTGTTTCATGTGTCTGCTGCCCTTGTCCTTCTAGATGCTAGTGTTTGTGGTTTTGGAAGGTGCTATCTAAGGAGCCTTGGTGACTTCCTGCAGTACATCTTCTAGATGGTACACACTGTTGCTGTTGTGCATCAGTGGTGGACAAAGCGAATGTTTGTGGATGTGGTGCCAATCTAGTGGGCTGCTTTGTCCTGGATGGTGTCAAGCTTCTTGAGAGTGTTGTTGGAGATGCATTCATCCAGGCAAGTGGAGAGTATTCCATCTTACTCCTGACTTGTGCCTTGTAGATGATGGACAGGCTTTGGTGAGTCAGGAGGTGAGTTACTCGCCACAGGATTCCTAGCCTCTGACCTGCTCTTGAAGCTTCAATATTTACATGGCTAGTCCAGTTCAGTTTTGGGTCAACGGTAACCCCCTGGATGTTGATAGTGGGGAATTCAGTGATGGTAATGCCATTGAATGTCGAGGCAATGGTTAGATTATCTCTTGTTGGAGATGGTCATTGTCTGGCTCTTGTGTGGAGCAAAAAGTTACTTATCACTTGTCAGCTCAAGCCTGGATATTGTCCAGGTCTTGTTGCATTTGAACATGGACTGCTCCAGTTTCTGAGGAGTCACTAATGGTGTTGAACACTCTGCAATCATCAGCGAACATCCCCAATTCTGACCTTATGATAGAAGGAAGTTCATTGATGAAGCAGCTGAAGATGGTTGCACTGAGGACATTACCCTGACAAATTCCTGCAGTAATGCTCTGGAACTGAGATGATTGACCTCCAACAACCACAACTAGCTTCCTTTGTGCTAGGTATGACTCCAACCAGTGGAGATTTTTTCCCCCCGATTCCCAATGACTCCAGTATTGCTAGGGCTCCGATGCCACACTCGGTTAAATGCTACCGTGATGTCAAGGGCAGTCACTCTCACCTCACCTCAGGAGTTCAGCTCCTTTGTCCATGATTGAACCAAGGCTGTAATGAGGTCAGGAGTGGCCCTGGCAGAACCTAGCTGAGCATCAATGAACAGGTTATTGCTAAGCAAGTGCTGCTTGATAGCACTGTTGATGACCCCTTCCATCACTTTCATCACTTTACTGATGATGGAGAGTGGACTGATGGGGCAGTAATTGGCTGGGTTGGACTTCTCCTGCTTTTTATGTATAGGACATACCTGGGCAATTTTCCTCATTGCTGGTAGATGCCAGTGTTGTAGCTGTACTGGAACAGCTTGGCTAGGGCCGTGGCAAGTTCTGGAGCACAAGTCTTCAGTAATATTGCTGGAATATTGTCAGAGCCCATAGCCTTTGCAGTATCCAGTGCCTTCAGCTGTTTCTTGATATCACGTGGAGTGAATCGAATTGGCTAAAGATTGGCAACTGTGATGCTGGGTACCTCCAGGGCAAATCTGCTTGGCAATTCTGGCTGAAGATTGTTGCAAATGCTTCAGTTTTATCTTTCACACTGATGTGCTGGGCTCCCTCATCATTGAGGATGGGGGTAATTGTGGAGAGTCCTCCTCCAATGTGTTGACTAATTATCCACCACTATTCACGACTAGATGTGGCAGGACTGCAGAGCTTAGATCCTATTCAAACGTTGTGGAATCACTTAGTTCTGTCTATCACTTGCTGCTTATGCTGTTTGGCATGCAAGTGGTCCTGTGTTATAGTATCAGCAGGTTTTTAGGTATGCCTGGTGCTGCTCCTGGCATGCCCTCCTTCACTCTTCATTGAACCAGGAGGATATGCCAGGCCATGAGGTTACAGGTTGGGTTGAGTACCATTCTGCTGCTGCTGATGGCCCACAGTGCCTCATTGATGCCCAGTCTTGAGCTGCTAGATCTGTTCAAAATCTATCCCACTTAGCACAGGGTAGTGCCACACAACACGATAGGAGGTTTCCTCTTACCGATACAGCTATGGACAGGTGCATCTGCAGCAGACAGGTTGGTGAGGATGAGGTTAAATACATTTTTCCATCTTGCTGGTTCCTTCACTACTTGCTACAGACGCAGTCTAGCAACCATGTCCTTTAGGACCCAGCCAGCTCAATTAGTAATGGTGCTACTGAGCCACTCTTGGTGATAGACATTGAAGTCCCCCACCCAGAGTACATTCTGCACCCTTGCCACCCTTAGTGCTTCCTCCAAGTGGTATTCAACATGGAGGAGTATTGATTCATTAGCTGAGGATGTGGTAAACGGCAGGAAGTTTCCTTGCCCATATTTGACCTGATGCCATGAGACTTCAGGGGGTGCAGAGTCGATGTTGAGGACTCCCAGGGCAACTCCCTCCCGACTGTATACCACTGTGCTGCCACCTCTGCTGGGTCTGTTCTGCTGGTAGGGACAGGACATACCCAGAGATGGTGATGGTGGTGTATAAGATATGATTCCGTATGACTATGTCAGGCTGCTGCTTTCCTAGTCTGCGAGGCAGCTCTCCTTATTTTGGCACTAGTCCCAGATGGTAGTATGGAGGACTTTGCAGGGCCGACAGGGCTGAGTTTACCACCGCCGTTTCCGGTGCCAAGGTTGATGCCGAGTGGTCTGTCTGCTTCCATTGCTTTTAGACTTTGTAGTGGTTTGATACAACTGAGTGGCTTGCTAGGCCATTTCAGGGCTAACTAAATTGCTATGGATCTGGAGTTACACGGCAGATTTCCTTCCCTAAAGGGCATAAATGAACCAGATGGGTTTTCACGACATTGGTTTCATGGTCATTATCAGACTTTAATTCCATACATTTATTGAATTCAAATTTCACCATCTGCTATGGCAGGATTCAAACCAGAGCATTACCCTGGGTCTCTGTATTACTAGTACAGTGACAATACCACTCTGACCCTGCCTCTCCCAAGAGTGAATGAATGATGCACCACACAATCCCTAGTGCAATATTTGATTTACTCAATGAATATTATGATGTGCATCAGCAACAAACAAATCACTGAAATAAAAAAAGAACTTTGAAGATTTTGTTGCAGCAAGAAGATATGCAGCAAGTGGTGTATTCATATCAGATTCTGATTGTTTTTATTAGTACTAATAGTATGAAAATTAATGTGGAAGACAGTGAAATCACATTAAAAACAATGGAATTAAGCATAAGTATTTCAGTAGTTCTTAACACCTTTTTTGCTTTCCATTCAGTCTACAATTTCAATGGGTTCTTACTGATGCTTTTTCAGATGTTTGAAAAGAAAAATCAATGCAAATTTTCTCACTGGATTACATATACAATCCCTTACTACAACTACACAGCAGTTCGAGCAAGTTGATTCCTCCCTTATCTAGTGTGTCACAGAATGTAAATGTTTCTGAAACCGATCACATTTAATACAGGCAGAACATTTCCATGTATATTACCTGCAATAAATCAACAAAGAGAAAATGGAAAATTGCTTAGTGCTACCACTGTGAGGGAAAATGATTCAAGGATCTCTGCAGAAATATTTTGTCATATTTTATCTAAATGGTTTTGCATTGCCAGACATTAAGGAAGATGTATAGCTGTATGAATCTAGAAGGCACTTTCCAGAATGATCTTTAGTCAGAAAGCCTCCATGCCTTCAGCCTCATTACAAAATGACACCGACTGTGACATGATTAGCATTATTTGTGTGGGTGTTCAATATTGCTCCATATCCGTTTCAAAATGCCACGGCCCCAGTTACAGTAATGCTTCGTACATAAATTATAAGTATGTAAATATCTCAAAGAGACTGCAACATGGTCCATAACCTTTGTGCGGAAATGTCAAAATAATTACTCTACATACTTGAGCTACAAAATCCTCCTTTTATTCTAACGCATTCTCCTCTATTCACTTCAGAGTTAGTAAGATAAAAAAAATCTATGATCTCAAAAGGAATTAGTTAACTGGCACATCAAAAGGTCTTTTCTCATTTGTGGTTGGTTACACACTGATTTACTCAGAATTATTCCCATAAGCGTGCTAAATATATTTATCAAATAAATAAAATTAATTGGAAAAACATATTGGTGCGTCATTTTGTGCAGTTGTGCTCCTAAGCGTTAATTAGTCGACAGGAAGGAACAGCTGAAGTCTTCCTCCTCAGTATAAACTAATGATATTCATTGGCCTTTTCTTGCCAACAAAATTCAAATTTTTTAATCCTATTGCAAGCAAAATGCTATGTTTAACGGGGACGTAAAAGCTTTGCATACATAAAATAACCATATTTATTATGAAGTTTATTACTGCAGAATCACCATGTACACCTCAATAAGTATGTGCCAGTCAGGGTTTAAGACATTACTTTTGCAGCAGTCAACAAACATATAAATCCTTAATGACCTGACATGCAAAAAAATGACTACAGAATAATTAAGTATTAAAGCCATTTTATAACCAAACTGTTGGTATTATTGAGGCTCCAAGTAGAAATAGGCTTGTATTCCCTTTAATATAGAAGATGAAGGGGTAATCTAATTGATGTGTATACAATGATTAAATTATTTGTAAAGAGAAACTACTTCCTTTGGTAGGAAATCCAGCGCAAAGGGACATAGCTCTAGCTTGGCTATTCAGTTTGATGTAAGGAAGCACTTCTTCACACAGTGGGCGGAATTGTCCCAGAATTACACGAAATGTGGTAGTGGGAAGGTAAACAATGTTTTACCCACCTGCCGCAATGGCGGCTTTTCACACTATACAGTCCCAAACCTGCTGCATTAATTATACATTCCCAGGAAACACGCCGTTTCCATGGCGGGCAGGCTCTTATTTGCCCATCACGCCACCACTTCACCATGCCAGGTGCCATAGTTAAAGTCCAGCCACGTGCACACATCTCAGTGCTTCCAGCCCAGGACTACTGCAAAGAACACATGGCCTTGAAAGGCAAAAAGACTGCAGCCCCCACGTTCAATGACTCATCCCTCAAGTGCCTTTGGGACACAGTGGAGGCTCGCCGTGATGTCCTCTACTCCCGGTCTGGCCACAGGATGGGCAGAAACCTCACTCATCTGACTTGGGAGGTGGTGGCAGAGGTGGTCAGTGCCAATGTCCTGCAAAAGAGGACACCCTCTGCTGCTACAGGATGAATGGTCTCATCTGTTCCGCTAGGTAGTTCACTCTTCTCATCACTCTCAACTCACACACTCACAAACCCATCACACATCCATAGGGATCTCACACCTCAAGGGACAACACCACTAACTCTCACACACACCCTCACATCTCCATCAGGATCATACCCTCTCGAGCTCGTGTCCTCATCCTGTCCATGTCTCTGCTCACCACACAAACATTCCATGCAGTGCCATGTGTCCTGCTCACACTCTCTCCATCTGTTCTCATGCAGGAGAAGCTGACTCACATCAGCAGGATGATGTCCCAGACTCAGGGTGGAGTGGCCCACATTAAGCTCCTCACAATTTGAGGAGTATGCCATTGCACTGATTGGTGGAGACATAGACTGTGCTTGTGGTGACAGTGAGGTCAGCGGCTAACACCCTCATGAGGATCCTGCACCACATCATACCTCTCTCAACGCAAATGTGAGTGCTCTCTCTCCTGCTTTCAACTCCGCTGGCATGCACTACTTATCTCTACTTTGGTTGACAGGGAGCTCAGCCAAGCGACCAACACCCTCAGCCAATCATTCTCTCAGCTCCATCCATGTCCTCACCTCCAGCCAAGAGGACACCTCCTCCATTGAAGAGCTGGAAATAAGCAGCCTGGAAGACTTATCACAGCACTTACCCACACCCTCCACCAGCGCAGAGACACATACCTTGGTTGGCCCTAGATCTAGAGCGGGCTCAGGTTCACAATCTGGTGGTCACTGCACGGACTTATGTCTACAACAGCAGGAGGCAGGTTCAAGTGAGCTCCCCAGCACTCGGAGGACTGCTAGGGGTCAAGCATCTGTGAGGTCCATGTCAAATGATGAGCCTCTAGGCTTGGCCTTCCAACTCATCCTGGACAGTCAGCTGATGGTGTGGGAATGTCATGCAGAGCTGTTGGAGGCCCTCAGCAGAGTGGCACGCAAGTCAGAGGAATGCGTCTGCCTGCTCTCTGATGAAATGGTGCCCACATGTGCCTGCATGCAGGTCTCCATGGGAAGGATGGCAGACACCATGGAGACCCTGTTCCACAGAACACAGAGATGTGTGCAAACCTGCACTTCATCATGCTAGCCATGGGTGAGTTCCTGAGGTGGCAACGCGAGAGGGAAACGGGGCACTTTGACATCCCTCCAGGTGCTCCTTTCCCTCAAGGCGTTAGGCTGGGGCCCCTGGGCACCCGAAGGAAGGAGGAGTGGCAGCTGGATACCCCTGGGTCATCCATTCAGTAATGACAGAGACTGTCCCCTCCCTCTGAGCACTCTTTGCTTGTGAGCCCCTCAACCTCGTCCTCTGTCACTGCAGAGGGAGCAGCTGGCCAACGAATGATTCTAGAGGGAAATGTGTGTGCATGTGGCAGGGCCTTTCAGAGCCTCATGCAAGCACTCTCTCACACTCATCTCAACGTCCTGAACATTTTGGATGCTGTCTGCTGGGGTTTGTTTTCAGTTGTCCATCTGAACTGACCTGATTCTCCGCCCACCCAATAATCACACTTCCATGCAGCACCTGGACAACATGGCTTAGATTCATTTTTTTGTGTGCTCCCCCATCTCTTCCCCTCCTCCAATCACCCATTTCCTTTCCCCAATCACAGTTGACCCCCCCTGGCATCACCTTCCACCTCTCCTCCGTGACCTACCAGCCACAATCTTTTTCCTTTGGGGATGCACGTTCCCTTCCTTCCCGAAAATCCCACCTCCATCCACATTCACCTCCTGACCTTCTCCTTCCCACCCCCAGTGTCCCTGTCTGCCTCGGGGTCCCCACCAACCACCCTCACTGTCCCTTATACCACTACTGTCGAACCATCACCCTCCCACCCTACCACCTCACTCTGCCCTCAGTCATTCTCAACATTCCCTCATACTGCACCCACCCTCAGTTTGCTCCCCAGGAGGCAGTCATGGACCTGTCATATCCTCCCTTGCACATTCACCTGAGCATTCCCCCCTCTGGATCCCTTCCCCCCCCGCAACCCCACCGCACCCCCCCCCAAATCCCTTCTCCCCTTCTTGCCCTCTGGACCCCTTCCCACTTGGAACCCTTTCCTCCCTTTGGACCCTTTCCCCCTGGAACCCCTCCCCCACCGGACCCCTTCCCTCCCGGAACCACTTCACCCCCACTTAGTTCTCACACCAGCCCCCAGACTCCCTCTCCCTGACTTCCTCAGATACCTTTACTTCTTCTGTCACCCTTAGTCCTTCCCTCTTCCGACTCCTTCCTCCACCCTTAATTCTTTCTCCACCCTTACTCTCTTCCCTCTCCGCACCCCTTCCTCCCCCTGGGCTCCCTTCCCTCTCTGCACTCCATCCTCCACCTGGACTCCCTCCCCTCTCCACATTCCTTCCTCCCTCCAAACTCCTTCCTTTACACCTTCCACCCCCTCTTACACCTACCTCCCCAACTGCCATCTTCTCCCCTGTTAGCCCCTCCTCCCTGTACTCCCTCCCGCGCTCCCGACTTCAACCCCCCTACACCTTCATTCCCACCACCCCCCCACGACACCTTCATTCTCCCTCTCCCAACCTTACCGCCCCCCCAACACCTCTTCCTCTCCCAGTCAATCCTAGTCCTTCCTCTCCCACCCCCTTGACCATCATCCATTGTGAGCATCAACTGTGACTTTCCAACTTCAGTGAGCTGCTTTGCAGCAGAGTCATGTCTATGAGAATCCACCCAGCATGCCATGGACGTTCCTCCAGGATCCCGTTATTGTTGGGCTCCTCGGATCATCTTTTGCTCCTCGGATGTCCACGATGTGAGCAAGGCCCTGATGGTAAGTCCTGACTTATGCACGTCACACTTTTCAAGACATGTTCCGCACCAGCGTGCTTTCCTGCCAACGTGGGCGGATGATCCAGTTGTTGGGGGGGGGGGCTGGGGTGGGGGATGAATCCGGTGGGCTGGCTGTATAATGATATGCTGATGTATTACAATGAGGTTCCCGATGTCCAATGGTGGGGAATATGGCCCACCATCTATGGGCTGAGCAGACGATCGCCAACTGGTTTTACGACATCGTGAAACCAATTTTTGGCCTTCTGGTCATATTGTCTGCTCACGCCACCAAACACACCTGACGCCAGCAGGCATGTAAAATCTAGGCCAATGGATCGTGGAAATCTAGAACTCTTTCTCCCAAAAGGCCAGGTCAATTGAAAATTTCAAAACTGAGATTGATAGATTTTTGATAAACAACAGTTACAGAACCAGGACGGAGTTAAGATACAGATTAGTCATGATCTAACTGAATGGTGGAGCTGGCTCAAGGGGCTGAATGACACACTCCTGTTTCTGTGTTCCTATATTACTCATGTTCATAACAGTGGCCAAATGCACCCTTGAACAATATTCCAGTGTTAGTTATTTTAATGGGGGCATGAATCCATTTTTATTAGTAGAACCAAGGCATAGTAGAAGCAGTTTGTACCATCCACAAGATGCACTGCAGCAACTCACCAAGGCTCCTTCGACAGCACCTTCCAAACCCACGATCCCTACCACCTAAAAGGACAAGGGCAGTAGGTGCATGGGAACACCACAACCTGCAAGTTCCTCTTCCAAGCCACACACCATCCTGGCTTGGAAATATATCACTGTCCCACTGTCACTGGGTCAAAATCCTGGAACTCCCTACCCAACAACACTGTGGGTGTACCTACATCACATGGACTGCAGCAGTTCAAGAGGGCAGCTCACTACTACCACCTTCTCAACTGTATTTAGGGATGGGCAACAAATGCTGGCCTAGCCAACGATGCCCACATCCTGTGAAAAAGTATTTTTAAAAAATCAGAATCTAAAAGGCTAGATTTTAATATTCAATGCCAACAGTAAACTCAATGTAGAAAAATATCAGGCGGGCTGTGTAAGGAGCAGCTGAGATACACTGTGAATTTAACACTTTAAAGAATTTGAATCCTGAAATTTGTGAAACTTAAAGATTGTAGGAGTCAATTTGAATAGCCCCTGATTTTGGGTATGGGGGATCACAACTTGTGATTAGCTCATGACCAATTGAAGTAACGAGGCTGCATGCTCATTTCCATGATTGTAGCATGCAGGCTAGCACTGATTATGCTGCTGACTGCCTAAATGTCTCAGCATGGGCCCCAGTTAAAGCAAATGTAGGATCACTTAAAACTAGACTGCACTGCTCAAGACCAGATGGCACTTCTTAAAGGCAAGATACATTCTGGCTGCCACAGGGGCTGAAACTGCTTAAACATTGAAAAATGCTTCTGAAAGGGCCCAAAATAGCAAAACATCCACGAGAGTGTGTCCCCAAATCTTCAAATGGCCTGCTGAATTTAATGGCATAGGAGGTGAACCGGAGCACAGAAGTTCTCTTCCCTCATGGAGCCAGGAGGTCCTCTAGATAAAAGCTCCAGAGTCAGTGAGAGCAGGTGACTATGGTAGTCATTGCCAACAGTCTGGCACCGAGGACATAGATGCAGTGCTTTTGTGCTTTTAAGGGTGAAGATCCTGCCTCCAATAGCTGTCAGCCAGTCAGAGGGGGGCAGCCTTTCAGTCACAGCAGTGCTACGAGGACCAGCTCTGGAATGCAGCTAACTTGGTTAGGCTCAGCAGGGTCAGTCAGTTGGACCCTGGTGATGATGTGTGGGGATCGTTGTGGAGGGTTGGGAGGGTGCTCTTTCAGTGGCGTCAGCCCTTGCCACCAGGGGCTTTTCAGTGGGTCACATGGTTCCTGATCCAAAGGACACCCCATCCCTGGAATCCACGTGGAGCTGCCAGCTCTTATTGGATGGCCTCCATATGTGGCATACAGTCTCTCACCCCACACCGCCAGTAAAATACATTAGTCAGCCACTAACTGGCTTCAATTAGCATTATGGAGAGAAGAGAGTCCTGGACCTTCCCCACCGCTTGATCAGGGGGTGTCAGGAAGGGGAAGGGCACTCTGTCACCTGTCTTCTCTCCTGATTCTACGCAACCCCTTCCGCGCTCACCATCTCCCAGCCACTCCTGGGGGAACAGTTAAATTCTGCCCAGTGTCTCAGCGCCATTGTGGATGCTTAAAATGAGGTCATAAGATCTATGCTTGCTGTTATGCATGTCCAACTTGGTGCCAAGCTAGCTCAGACTGCAGCCTTCATCCTGCAGATACCAATGCGCAAAGGGGCTTGCGAGATTTCACAGCAGTGTAGTAAACCATGCTCCATCAGATTACTAGGATTTCTGAGGCCCTGTCACATTGTTTGGCAGTGGTTCTGAGGAGCACAAACATGTTGTCCTCCCTCAGGATAACAGCATTCATGATCCCATCACTGTAATCCTGCCAGTGACTCTGCTCAACAAGCCAGCCCAGACTTCAGCCACCTGAAGCTGTGTCCTCAAGGCCCAGGGATGCCTGGCAGTATTCTGAAAGGCCGTCTGCAGTCCCCCCAGTGAAAGTCAGCATCTTCCGCCTGCCCTGCTGAAGCCACTGGCCTAGCTCTGTGTCAGAGAACTAAGTGAGGCAAAGGCACCCACAACAAAGTACCAAGGAATATTGTATGGAATATTGGGTTTAATTTGGATAAAGTTGGTATGGAATGTGGTGACTTTTGTTTTTGAATTGTAGCCAAGAGGACACTGTGATGGTCCGTAGCAGAGGGATGGTGAGGTGAGGGACTGTTAGGCAATTACGATCTGGGGATTAAAAATTCAAGAGACCTAGAGTCTGATGACATGCTCATGGACAGCCCAACTGGATCTCAGATGTCTCGGCTGCCTCGCCCCTTCCTCCTCCTCCTCCTCCTGAGGTGGTAACTGAAGGCTGGTAGCAAGATCTGCACCCTAATGATGGCCAGCTTGTGCTGAACAAAGAAGACCACCATGAATCAGGGGTCACACTTCGGCAAGTACTGGACCGCACCCCGCAAGCGGTCCAGGCAGTGGAATCGTGCTTCAGGGTGTTGATGGTTTGCATGCCATAGAACCATAGAGAAGTTAAGGCACCAGAAAGAGGCCATTCAGTGTCTGCACCAGCTGAAAAAACTAGCTGCTCATTCTAATCCCACCTTCTTGCACCTGGCCCGTAGCCTTGCAGGTTACAGCACTTCAGGTTGAGATCCAGGTACCTTTTAAATGAGTTGAGGGTTTCAGCCTCAACCGCCAATCCGGCAATGAATTCCAGACACCTACCATCCTCTGGATGAAAAGGGTTTTCCTAATATCCCCTCTGGTCCTCTACCAATCACCTTAACTCTCTGCCCTCTGGTAATTGGCCTCTCTGCTAGGGGAAACAAGTCTTTCCTGTCTACTCTATCTAGATCCATCATAATTTTGCACACCTCAATGAGCCCCCTTAGTCTCCCCTGTTTTAAGGAAAACAACATTAGCCTACCCAAAACAAAAGCAGAAAATGCTCGAAAAGCTCAACGGGTCTAACAGCAGCTGTGGAGAGAAGGACAGAGTTACGTTAATTATGTCTTTCTCTCCACAGATGCTGTTAGACCTGCTGAGTTTTTCCAGCATTTTCTGTTTGTGTTTCAGATTTCCAGCATCCTCAGTATTTCACTTTTACCTTAGCCTACCCAATCTTTCCTCATAGCTGTAATTTTCAAGTCTTGGCAACATTCTTATAAATCTCCTGTATGCAAAACTCCAGCTGTGGCCTATCCAGCATTTTATACAGTTCCACCATTACATCCCTGCTTGTATATTCTATACCTCATCCAGTAAAGGAAATCATTCCATATTCCTTCTTTACCACCTTATCCAACTATCTTGCCACCTAAAGGGACCTGTGGACATGTACTCCAAGATCTCTCATTTCCTCTAGCCCTCTCAATATCCTCCCATTTATTGTATTCTCTAGCTTTGTTTAACTACCCCAAATGCTTAACCTCACACTTTCCTCGATTGAATTCCATTTGCCACTTTTTCATGGCCACAGCCAAACCATTGATATCATTCTGGAGTCCACACTCCTCACTACCAACTACATGGCCGATTTTTGTGTTACCTACAAATTTCCCAATTGTGCCTTCCACATTTAAGTCCAAATCATTATGGTACACCACAAACAGCTAGGGACCAAACACTGAGCTCTGTGGAATGCCACTGGAAATTGCTTTCCATTAGCAAAAACGTCTGTCAATTACTGTCACTAAGCTAAATTTGGATCTAACTTGCTACATTCCCCTGTAGCCCATGGGCTTTTACTTTTCTGACCAGTCTGCCATGTGAGACCTTGTCAAATGCCTTACTAAAATTCATGTAGACCACATGCACTGCATTACCCTCATCAATCCGTCCTGTTACTTCCTCAAAAATTCAATTAAGTTAGTAAGACACAACTTTCCCTTAACAAAACCAGTTGACTATCCCTGATCAATCCATGCTTTTCTGAGTGACAGTTTATCCTGGCTCGCAGGATTGATTCTAATAATGTGGCCACCACTGAAGTCAGGCTGACTGGTCCATAATTTTTTGGCTTATCCCTCGCATCCTTTTTAAAGAATGGGACAACGTTTGCAGACCCCCTATCCTCTGGTGCCTCGCCTGTAACGAGTGAGGATTGAAAAATGATCCTCAGGGGATCTATTATTTTCTCTTCATTTAACAGCCTGGAATACAATCAATCCACCTCTAGTGATTCATCCACTTTCAAGGATGTTAGTCCTCTCTGTTTATGCTTATTATATCTAATATTTCTCACTCCTCATTAACTAGAATATCTGCGTCATCCCTCTTCTTTGTGAAGACAGTGATGAAGTACTCATTAAGAACCCTGCCCACATCTCCCGCATCAGCTCATAAGTTACCTTCATATCCCTGATAGGCTCTACCCTTTCCCTACTTACCCTCTTGCTCTTACTAAACTGATAAGACATCTTTGGATTTTTCTTGATTTTATCTGCCAATATTTTTTCATATCTTCTCTTTGCTTTCCTGGTTTCCTTTTATACTTCACCCTGTATTTTCTATTCTCCTCTAAGGTTTCTAACATATTACTTTTTTGGGACTGTCATAAGCTTTCTTTCTCTGCTTTACCTTAACCTGTATGTTTCTCGGTAACCAGGGGCCTCTAGATTTGGCAGTACCACACTTTTTCTTTGTGGGGTCATGTCTACACTGTGCCTATAGAATCTCGTTTTTGAATGCCTCCCACTGGTCTGTAATAAAAACAAAAAAACTACGGATGCTGGAAATCCAAAACAAAAACAGAATTACCTGGAAAAACTCAGCAGGTCTGGCAGCATTGGCGGAGAAGAGAAGACCGAACTGAAGGTCGAAGGGTCATGAGGACTCGAAACGTCAACTCTTTTCTTCTCCGCCGATGCTGCCAGACCTGCTGAGTTTTTCCAGGTAATTCTGTTTCCCACTGGTCTGTCACTGATTTCCCTTCAAGCAGCTGTAACCAGCCCACTTTTGAGATCACCTCTCAGCTTCGTAAAATTTGTCTTTCCCCAATTTACAACTTTTATTCCTGTTCTATCTTTATCCTTTTCTATAATTATGTCAAATTTAACTATTATGATCACTATCTCCAAAATGGTCACCCTCTGCTACTTCATCCACTTGCCCAGCTTCATTTGCTGAGACTAAAGGGCAACGTTTTCCAGTCCCACCCGCTCATTCCTGATCGTCCGGTCCCATCAAAAATCGATGCACTTTTGACTGGGCCACTGCATCGCCCCCAGTGGGTCCCGTCAGGGTGGGACCAGAAAATCTTGGCCTAAATTTAAAATTACTCTCACTCTCATTGGGCTTGTTACATGCTGACTAAAAAAACTGTCTTAAATGCAGACCAAGAATTTTGTGCCCTCTGTGCCCTTCACACTGTTCATATCTCAGTTGATATTAGGGTAGTTGAAGTCCCCAACTATTATTGCCCTATCATTTTTACACTCAAAGAAGAGCAATTATGTATGCAAATTTATCTCCCTCTCACTATTTGGGGGGCTAAATTATACTCCTCGTCATGTGGCTGCCCCTTTTTATTTCTGAGCTCAACCCATATGGCCACATTTGATGATTCATTTAGTATATCATTCCTCCTCACAGCTGTAATTGATTCTTTAACCAATAATGCTACAACACTTTTTGCAGCCCCCTATCCTGCCTGAAAACCCTATATCCAGGGATGTTGAGCTGCCATTTTGCCCCTCTTTAAGCCAAGTTTCCATTATAGCGAAGATATCATGCTGCCCTGTGTCTATCTGTGTCCTCAGTTCATCTGCTTTGTTTGCTATACCCCTTGTATTTAAATATATACCTTTTAACACTGACAATTCCTGTGCTGTACACTTTTTAACCTTTGTTTCTTCTGTCTTTCAGAGTCACTTGTTAACTTTCTCTTTACTGCTCCCTGCTCTGAATCTGCCCTCAGGTTCCCATCCCCCAGCAACAGTAAAGGAACAGCAATGTAGTTTCAGGTCAGGATAGTGTGTGGCTTAGCAGGGAACTTGCAGATGGTGCACTTCCCATGCATCTGCTGTTCTTGTCTTTCTAAGTGGTAAAGGTCGTGGGTTTGGCAGGTGCTGTCGACTTGTACAGCTGAATTTTTGCTTGATAGCACCCTGTCCACTACCTCAAAAATGTAGTGCCTCCACCACTGACACACAGTGTCAGCAATGTGTGCCATATACAAGATGCACTGCAGAAACTCACCAAGATTCCTTCGACAGCACCTGCCAAACCCATGACCTTTGTTACATAGAAAGACAAGGACAGCAGATGCACGAGAACACCACTATCTGCAAGTTCCCTGCCAAGCCACACACTATCCTGACTTGGAACTACATTGTTCTTCCTTCACTGTTGCTGGGTCAATATCCTGGAACTCCCTTCCTAACAACATGATAGTGTGGTATAAGGGTATTTGCCATAGCATGGTTTAATGTGGGACTGGGAAACAGTACCTCCCCACAGTATGATGTAAAGAGATACATGACCTTAGACTAGAGTCAGTTGTGGGCTGGACAGAGATCTGTGTAGAAATAAATATGGTGTTAGTTCATAGCTTAGGCAATACCCTATTTATATGTACACAGTTATATGTTATCAATACACAATTATATGTTCAACCATACAAGACTCTTGAGACCTACTGAACATGCAACATACAACATGCGGGTGTACCTATACCAGGCGGACTGCAGTGGTTCAAGAAAGTGGCTACCAGTATCTTCTCAAGGATGCTTGCATCCCAGGAAAGAATGAAAATAACTGATGCACTCATGGGACACCTGTGTTATTGTCCTCCACAGCATGGCAATCAGTGTGGGTCTTGCTGGAAGTTGGTAATGGCTACATTTTACCTTAATCAGCTCCCATTGTGTCAAAAGCACCTGCAATACAGTGCCTAATTTCACAGCCTGTGTAAGTTCCAATCTCAGATCCTTGCATCCAGGATTTCTTCTTCCACTTCTTTGGTTTGACAGGGCATATTATATTCTGTGCTGACATTGTAAGTGATTTCATGCTAAGAAAAAGTGAATCAAATTGTTCATCAAATTGTTCAGGGTGAGATTACATTAAATACTGTTTTTTTCCCCCGCAAAGACTCTTGCAGGTAATATGTAAAATATAATGTAATGGCTACAGCACTAGATATGGAACTACCCTAATTCTGTGTGTCTGGTTATAGTTTAACTCTATTGTTCAGGGAATCTGTAACAAATGATGTTCAAACAACATTCAATCCATTATCTAAGTCATCACAATGTAACTCCTGCAAGAAGTAAGGAAATGGATTTAGTTCAGATTAACAGCTTGTCGGCTATTGATTTTATCCTTCTGATAAAGCTCTTTGTTTTGCAGGGTTTATGATTGAACTAGTCAAATTGACGCTTTAATGATTTATTTTAGGTCTCTCAGATTTGAAGGTAATAGTAAAATTTCACCACTTTGTCCTGTTCATTGTCTGATTCCTCCATATATTAAATACTTCAAATCTACTAGCAAATTTTACCATTTAATGATTGTGTTCAAGCTTTAATATTACCATAGTGTATATTTGTGGACCTGCATTATGAATAACAAAATTAGCAGAGTTTGATAATTAAACAATTTACAGTTTGATTTGGGGATAGTGGGTGCACTCCCAACATGAACGAGCGTAAAATGATGCGTGATGACGTCGGGCGAGCGTCTTGATGTCACCGCGCACTTGCATGATATTTCGGTCGGTGACCACACACAGGAGTCAGTTGCGTGCCTGCCGACAATTAGCATGCCTATTAAGGCATTAAAGTCCCAACTGAATAAAAACTTTCACTGCCCATCCAACCTTATGGTTGGCAGGCAGGTGAAAAGGCTAAGCGGCCTTTGAATTTTTTAGGAAACCTCATCCATGGGCGGGATGAGGTTTCCAACAACAATGAAAAATTAAATTAAAATTTAAACATTTCATTAATAACATGTCCCTGCTCATGTGACAGAGTCACATGAATGGGGATATGTTTTTTAACAATTTAAAATTCTTTATTTTTAATTCTTAAAATCTTCATCTCCCTGAAGCAGCTCTATGCCTCAGGGATCTTTTCCCAAGCACACTCCTCCCCTTTCCACACAGACAGCGCTGAGCGCTGCGGCACTCGTTTCACGCTGGACAGGCCTTAATTGGCTATCCAGCATGAAATTGTAGTCGGGCCCCGATCATGGGCGGCAGTCGGCTTCCCAACCGCCTCTGCCCACCTGACAAGGGCAAAATCCTGGCTGTAGAGTTGAAGGTACAATCAAATCAGCCATAATCTATTGTATTGAATGGCAGAGCCGGCTCGAGGAGCCAGATGGCCTACTCCTGCTTCTAACTTGTATGTTCGTATTCTTAGATATCCTCAGACCCAACATTCCTCTTTCATCAAAAAAATTGAAGAAGTGAACCATTATTAAACTTATAGTAATAGTAACTTGCAAGCGTAACTTGAAAGCGTAACCTTCCTCAGAAGTTACTTTTATTAGCTTTAAAGGCCACCTATTATAATGAAGGCGCCCATTCAATTTCAAGGAAATGTCATTTTGAATTTATTCCTGAAAGCTGGATTTTACGTAACAATCATGTTGGTCAATGTTGGGTAGTCAAGGGACAGTGCCCAGCAAGATAATAACACTTGAGGTCTAGCATTCTTTTATCTGATGGTGTTTTAATTATCAGAGGTAGCATTGTGTGTGTGCATGCTAATGCAATGGCAAGAACCACAAAATAGCATTTTTTAGGTGTGTATATTTCTTATCTGTGAATTCATATTGTTGTGAAGGGAGTTAACCTTGCTGTTCTTGCAAGCCAGTTTTGATTCCTGTAAAATACCAGAACACAGGAAATAGGAACAGGAATAGACAATATGATCCATCGAGCCTGCTCTGCCATTCAATATGACTATGGCTGATCATGGGCTTCAACACCACTCCCCTGCCAATTCCCCAAATCCCTTGATTCCCTGAGAGACATACCAAAAATCTGTCTATCCCAGCCTTAAATGTATTCAATGATGGAGCACCCATGACCTTCTGAGGCAGAGAATTCCAAAGATTCACAACCCTTTGAGTGAAGTAATTTCCCTTCATCTCAGTGCTATATGATCAGCACTTTATCCTGAGACTGTGCCCCTGCATTTTAGATTCCCTGACCAGCAGAAACAATCTCACAGTGTCTACCCTTCAGAATCTTGTTTGTTTCAAGGAGATCACCTTTCATTCTTCTAAACTCCAGAGAAAATAGACACAATTTGCTATGCCTGTTGCAAGGAAACCCCTTCATTCCTGGGACCAATGCAATGAAACTTCACTGTACCACCTCCAATGCAAGTATATCTTTTCTTAAATGTGAAGGCCAAAACTGCACAATACTCCAGATGTGGAGTCACCAAAACCCTGTACTCTAGCAAAACTTCTTTATTTCTGTACTCCAAACTCCTTGCAATAAAGGCCAACATGCCATTTGCCTTCCTAATTACTTGCTGTACCTGCATGTTAACTTTTAGCATTTTCTGTTCGAGCACACCCAAGCCTTTTTGAACATTCACATTTACAAGTTTCTCACCATTTAAAAATATTCAGCTCTTCTATTCCTTCGCCCAAAGTGAATAACTTCACACTTCCTCATATTATAATCCATCTGCCATCTTGTTGCCCATTCATTTAACCTGTCTATATCTCTTTGCAGCCTTTCCCTGTTCTCCCTGCAGCTTACCTTTCCACCTTGTACTGCCAGCAAACTTAGATATTTTATTCTCTGTCTCTTCTTCCCAGTCATTGATATAGATTGTAAATAGCTGAGGCCCCAGCACTGATGTTGTGGTGCTCCAGTATTCACTACCTGCCAACTTGAAAAAGTCCCATTTATGCCCAGTCTCTGCTTCCTATACGTTAATCAACCCTCTATCCATGCTAATATATTACATCCAACTTCATGAGCACTTATTTTGTCTATAAACCTTTTGTGTGGCACCTATTTAAAAGCCTTTTTGGAACTCCAGCTATACTACATCTATTGGTTTTGCTTTATCTCCCTTACTAGATACACCCTCAAAAAACTCCAATACATCTGTTAAACAGGATTTACCTTTAGTAAATCCATGTTGACTTTGCTTTTCTACGTACATTGTTAACACTTCCTTAATAATAGATTCCAGCATTTTCCAAACAACTAATGTTAGGCTAACTGGCCTGTTGTTCCCTGCTTTCTCTCCCCCTACTTTCTTGGAAAGCAGGGTAACATTTGCCAACTTCCAATCTGATAGGACCATTCCCAAATCCAATGAATTCTGGAAAATCACAGCTAACACATCCACTATCTCGACAGTTATCTCCTTTAGAACCCAAGGGTGGAGGGCATCAGGCCCTGGGGATTTGTTACATTTTAGTACCTTAAGTTTCTCCAATACTTTGTCTCTGCTGATATGAATTTCCTTTTTTCCCCACTCTTTTTAGTCCCTAGTTTACTGTCTATTTCTGGAATGAAAGATGTCTCCTACAGTGAAGACAGACAGAAAACATTTGTTCAATGCCTCTTCCTCATTCATCAGCTCAAACATGGGCAAGGAAACCTCCTGCTGATTACCATGTACCACCCTCCCTCAGCTGAAAAATCAGTGCTCCTCCATGTTGAACATCACTTGGAGGAAGCACTGAGGATGGCAAGGGTGCAGGTTGTACTCTGGGTGGGGGATTTCAATGTCCATCAAGAGCGGCTCAGTAGCACCACTACCTAAAGGACAAAGCTGCTAGACCCAGTCTGTGGCAGGTGGTGAGGGAACCAACAAGAGGGAAACACATACTTGATCTCATCTTTACCAACATGCCTGTCGCAGATGCATCTGTCCATGACAGGATTGGTAGGTGTGACCACTGCACAGTTGTTGTGGAGATGAAGTTCCACCTTCACATTGAGGATACCCTCCATTGTGTTGTGTGACACTACCACCATGCTAAATGGGATAGATTTTGAACAGGTCTAGCAATTCAAAACTGGGCATCCATGAGGTACTGTGGGCCATCAGCAGCAGCAGAATTGTATTCGAATACAATTTGTAACCTCATGGCCTGGCATACCTCCCACTCTACCATTACCATCAAGCCAGGGGATCAAGTCTGGTTCAATGAAGAGTTCAGGAGAGCATGCCCAGAGCAGCACCAGGCATACCTAAAAATGAGGTGTCAACTTGGTGAAGCTATCACACACATGCCAAACAGCATAAGCAGTAAGTGATAGACAGAGCTAAGTGACGCCCACAACCAACAGATCAGATGCAGTTCTGCCACATCCAGTCGTGAATGGTGGTGGACAACTAAACAACTCACTGGAGGAGGAGGCTTCACAAATATCCCCATTCTCAATGATGAAGGAGCCCAGCATGTCAGTGCAAAAAATAAGGCTGAAGCATTTGCTACAATTTTCAACCAGAAATGCCGAGTGGATTATCCATCTTGGTCTCCTCCGGAGGCCCCCAGCATCACAGATGCCTGTCTTCAGCCAATTCAATTCACTCCACGTGATATTAAGAAACTGATGAAGGCACTGGATACTGCAAAGGTATGGGACCTGACAATATTCCGGCAATAGTACTGAAGACTTGTGCTCCAGAACTTGCAGCATCCCTAGCCAAGCTGTTCCAGTACAGCTACAACACTGGCATCTACCCATCTATGTGGAAAATTGCCTAGTTATGTCCTGTACACAAAAAGCAGGACAAATCCAACCTGGCCAATTACTGCCCCATCTGTCTACTCTCCATCATCAGTGAAGTAATGGAAGGGGTCATCAACAGTGCTATCAAGCAGCACTTGCTTAGCAGTAACATGCTCACTTGCACCCAGTTCGGGTTCCACCCGCTCCACTCAGCTCCTGACCTCATTACAGCCTTGGTTCAATCATGGACTAAAGAGCTGAACTCCTCAGGTGAGGTGAGAGTGACTGCCCTTGACATCAAGGTCGCATTTGACTGAATGTGACATCAAGGAGCCCCAGTAAAACTGGAGTCAATGGGAATGAGGGGGAAAACTCTCCAGTGGTTGGAGTCATAACTAGCACAAAGGATGATGGTTGTGGTTGTTGGAGGTCAGTCATCTCAGCTCCAGGACATTACTGCAGGAGTTCCTCAGGGTAGTGTCTTAGGCCCAACCATCTTCAGCTGCTTCATCAATGATCTTCCTTCCATCATAAGGTCAGAAGTAGGGATGTTCGATGATGGTTGCACAATGTTAAGCACAATTCGCGACTCCTCAGATGTTGAAGCAGTCCATGTCCAAATGCAGGAAGGCCGGGACAATATCCATGCTTGGGTTGACAAGTGGAAAGTAACATTTGCACCACACAAGTGCCAGGCAATGACCATCTCCAACAAGAGAGAATCTAAACATTGCCCTTGACATTCAATGGCATTACCATCACTGAAACCCTCACTATCAATATCCTGGGGGTTACCATTGACCAAAAACTGAATTGGACTGGCCATATAAATACTGTGGCTACAAGAGCAGGTCAGAGGCTAGGAATCCTGCTATGAGTAACTCACCTCCTGACTCCCCAAATCCTGTCCACCATCTACAAGGCAGAAGTCACGAGTGTGATGGAATACCCCCCACTTGCCTGGGTGAGTGCATTTCCCACAACATTCAAGAAGCTTGACATCATCCAGGACAAAACTGCCTGCTTGATTGGCACCACATACACAAATATTCGCTCCCTCCACCACTGATGCACAGTGGCAGCAGTGTGTACCATCTACAAGATGCACTGCAGAAATTCACCATGGCTCCTTAGATAGAGCCTTCCAAACCCATGACCATTACCATCTAGAAGGACAAGGGAAGCAGGCACATGGGAACACCAGCACAGGAAATCCTCCTCCAAGCCACTCGCCATCCTGACTTGGAAAGATATTGCCATTCCTTCACTGTCAGCGGGTCAAAATTCTGGAACTCCCTTCCTAACAGCACTGTGGGTGTCCTACACCACATGGACTGCAGTGGTTCAAGAAGGCAGCTCACCACCACCTTCTCAAGGACAACTGGGGATGGACAATAATTGCTGGCCCAGTCAGCAAAGCCCACATCCCGTGTATGAATAAAAATAATGATAATTACTCCTGTCTCTGATTCTCAAGGACCAACATTAACTTTAGCTACTCTCTTCCTTTTTACATACATATAAAAGCTCTTACTATCTGTTTTTTGTATTATGGATAGTTTACTCCCATATACTATTTTTTCCCTTTTTTATCAACTTTTAGGTTGATCTTTGCTTGTCTTGAAAACACTCCCAATCCTTACAGTTATTACTGTTTTTGCAGTATTGTAAGCCTCTTCTTTTAATCTAATACTGGCCCTAACTTTCTGAGTGAGACGCGGGTGGGTCTTTCTTGTTGAGTTATTGTTTTTTTTTTCTATGGAATGTATTTTTATTGGACATTTTGAATTGTTTCTTTCAATGTTTCCCACTGTTCATTTAGACCCATACCTTTTACTCTATTTACTCAATTTACCTTAACCAGTTCTCCCCTCATACTGATGTAATTGGCTTTGTTTAAGCTTAAGATTCTTGTAGGTGATTGGAGTTAATGGTATTATGATTACTATTTTCCAGTGGATCTTTTGCTACGACATTACCAGTTAGCCTTGTTTCATTGCACACTATTAGATCTAAGGTTGGTTTCAAAACATATTGGTCCAAGAAACAGTCACGTAAACATTCCACAAACTTATATGAACATACGAACATACAAAATAGGAGCAGAAGTAGACCATTCGGCCCCTTGAGCCTGCTCCACCATTCATTAAGATCACGGCTGATCTGTTTGTGTTTCGAAATCCACATTCCTATTTACCCCCAATAATAATCTTTGATTCCCTTGCCTAACAAGAATCTATCAAGTTCTGCCTTAAAAATATTCAATGACCCCAGCCTCCACCGCCTTCTGAGGCAGAGACTTCCAAAGCCTCACAACCCTCTGGGAGAAAGAAATTCTCCTCACCTCTGTCCTACAAGGGCAACCCCTAACTTTAAAACAGTACCCCTTAGTTCTGGACTCACCCACAAGAGGAAACATCCTTTCTATGTCCCCCTTGTCGATACCGTTCAGGATCTTATATACCTCAACCAAGTCTCCTCTCAATCTTCTAAGATCCAGTGGAAACAAGCCGAGTCTGTCTAACCTTTCCTCATAAGACAACCCGCTCATTCCAAGTATCAATCTAGTAAACCTCCTCTGAACTGCCTCCAATGCATTTACCTTAAATAAGGAGGCCAAAATTGCACACAATATTCGAGATGTGGTCTCACCAATGCCCTGTATAACTGAAGCATAATATCCTTGCGTTTATGTTCAATTCCTCTCGTAATAAAGGATAGCATTCCATTAGACTTCTTAATTGCTTGCTGTACTTGCATGCTAATTTTTTGTGACTCATGCAGTAGAACACCTAGATCCCTCGGCAGCTCTTGCCCATTTGATTATCCCAGTTTATATGAAGATTTGTCCCCCACAATTATTACACTGCCTTTGTTACAAGCTCCGATGATTTATTGTTTAAAGCTCTGTACAACAGTTAAATATATTTTACCCAAAGTAACTTTAACCTATTAATTCATTAATTCCATATTATTTCATCTTTATTCCTTCATAGTGTCAACTTTGTCGAATATGAATTCCTTTGCCACATTTATGACCATATTTCCTATGAAAGTTTGTCATGTGTAATTACATCCTACTGCTAACAGTGAAGTTGTAGAGTTTAAATTTTGTGACTCTCTGCTCCTCAATTTGTGCTGCAGAGGAACACTTAGGGGAGAATTTTCTCCCCATCAGGCAGACCATTCAGGAGTGGGTGCAGGCACGGGTGGTGCTCAGCTCTGCGCCGCCATTTTACGTAGGCAGGCCAATTAAGGCCCTTGCAGCGTGAAACGCGCCTCCTGAGGATAGCGGGACTGGACGGGCGGTGGGAGGGCAATGACTGCCGGGTCCAGTGGCGACCTGGCGGCCTGTTCAAATAGTGTGCAGGCAGTCTTGCAAAGGCTGTTCATAATGGCCAACAGACGGGCTGCCCAGAGTACTGCTGGAGAGCAGGTCAGGCAGGAGGGTAGGGCAGCGGGGCACTATGCCCCTCGGTTTTCTGAAAGCGAGTGCCTAGTTGCCCTTCTGGTGGAGGTGGCAGCACGGTGGGAGGTCCTTGTTCCTAGGGACAGGATGAGAAAGCTCCCCACCTGATCAAACATGCCTGGGAGGAGGTGGCAGTCATAGTCAGCTCCCATGATGTGGTGCATTGCACATGGGTCCAGTGCCATAAATGTTTCAATGACCTTTTACGCTCGGGAAGGGTGAGTATCATGTTGGCAGAGGTCACTTAACACAGCAGGTAGGCTTTCTCCGCAGCCCCACCCCCAGCAACTCAGTGCAGTTACAGCATTGAATCTTTCACGGCATGTTTCCCTCGCTGAGTGGGCCAGCAGATATTGCCCATGCCTAGTTCACCCTGAGAGGGTAGTGCTGAGATGGGTTCTGCACCCACAGCATGTGTTAGACTGACACCCAGAGTACAGTTTTGGGGGCAACCTCAAGGATCTGCACCTAGCACAGTGCTGAAACTGCAAAACATTTCAAAGTCAAGCTGCTGACATGCTGGGAGGGGAGATTCCAGGTGGCGGGGCACCCATCCATCTGCTGCCCTTGGGGTTCCATATGCTTGTGCATCCTTGCTTTGCAAGGTTAGACTGTGCGGTGGCAAATGTGATGGAGGCAGCATGTGGGCAAAGGGGGGGGTGGTCAGCCGTGGCTTCTTGCTGTGTGTGCGGCAGCTGCGGCGTGATGATTCACTGGAGCCCTGCAATGTCCCACTCTGTTTGGGGTGGCAGGCTTGCGATGGGATTCCAGGTACAGGGTGGATTAATCAATGTTCCTCTTTCCTTTTAGTAGGAGACTGCACACAATGCTGCAGAATGGATGCGGACTGGCGGAGGCCAGGCCCAATTGGCCATAATCACCAGATACGAGCAGGAGGTGATGGATCTGGAGAGGCGCCATGTGCCCAGGTCCACCGGTGGCGGTGAGGCTGGGGTGCCATGGGGAGGTAGGATTGCCGTGCACTGAGGTCCCCATGTGTGTCCCAGCAGCCACGGCACTGCTGAATATTCAGTGATTGAATCTTCCAGCATGGGTTGACCATTGATTATGGAAGGATGAGCGCATCCCGAACCAGGGGACAGGCATGCTCATTGACATTCTCTGCACTGTAACTAATCAAATGTCCTTGTTCTTTCTTACAGCTTCATCGGAGCAGGGCTGGGAGGCGGAGGCAGAGGGGCCACCTCTCACACCTGAAGGCCCTGAACAAATGGAATCACCAGCATCATACCATCTCTGCCAGGCAGGCACCAGCGCAGATATTAGAACCACGGTGGGAATTAAATCGTCGGCTAGTGTCCCGGGGCACAGCTGTGAGGGCACCACACTCGCTTAAGGTGCGGGCGGAGACAGAGAGTGCCCATGGTGTAGGCAGTCAGAGGACTGCTGGGGACCAGTCACTTGCTCGGTCAGTGGCTGTTGATGTGCCTCTGCAGTCATCCGTGAGGCAGCTGAGGCTGGAAGTCCAGCAGGGTATATGAGAGGATCTAGTGGAGATACATGAGGCAATTCATGGCATGGGGCCTCTGCTGGAGAAGTCCACATGGAGCATCACCGATGCATTGAGCCTCATGGCTGAGTGACATGCTTCGTCCATGGAGAGACTTGTGACTCTCGCGGAGAGGCACTTCCAGGAGAACAATCAGGGCTTCCTTGGTTTGCACTTGGACCTGCAAGCCCTCACAGCAGCGTTGACCTCAGCTGGTCAGTGCCAGTGTGGGAGATGGATTGGGCACAAAGTATCCCTGCTTGGTGCCCATCCATCAATGGTGGGCAGGGATGTCCGAAGCAACCTCACATCAGCGTAGCAGCTGCCTGTCGTCTCTGTGGGCTCGTCTCAGGGCACTCTGGATAAGGGTAGCAGTGCTCCACCCCCCTGCCAGTAACCATGGGATCCAATGAGGCTGTGGCGATTGGGGAGATGCCAGCTGTGGAGCTGGCTGCTCCCTCCCAGGTGGGGCCATCAAAGGCTCCACAGGCCAGAGGACACCCACCAAGGTCATCAAGGCCAACAGGACAGCGCAGTGAGCAGGCTCTTAGATGCCAGTGCCAGTGAGCGGGGAGCACCAAGCCCTGGCACATGGAAACGTAAGCTTAAGGCACCTTAGGCTCACCACGGGTTTCTCACTGGTGGTTTTATGTTGCTGCACTATTAGCTGATGACAGGTTGGTGTAATGCATAACACCTTTGCATTCGTTTTATTTTCTGCTTCATTTTGTTAATCCATTAAATTTTGATATGTGAGCATGCCTCAGGGTGATTCCTTACTTCTGCAGATGGACGGGAACCTATGATATTATGAGTGAATTATTTGTCATTGAGTTTTATTGACAAGGGCCTTAGTTAATGCTCCTAATCAGGCAGATTTTGTTCCCAGGTATCGATTATGGAGCCTGCAACCTTGGCGTGTGTTGGAGGTCCACCTGCGATGTGCTAGCTGAAGGTTCGGTGGATTAAAGCCTCCTGGGTGTCCCTACCTCCCTGGAGGTTGCCTGAGTCAGCATCTACCCCCTCAGCATCCTCCTGTGCATGCTCATCCTCAGACTCACTACTGGACCCATCACGTGCAGCTGGAGCAACCGCATCTACATCTTCCTCCTCCACTGTGTCTCCCCTTTCCAGCGCCAGATTGTGGAGAGTGCAGCATGCAACCACTATCAGTGACACACAATCTGGGGGGTACTGGAGTGCAGCCCCTGACCAGTCCAGGCATCGGAAGTGCATCTTGAGAAGACCAATGGTTCTCTCCACCACAGCCCCTGTGGAGTTGTGGCTCCTATTGTACCACTGCTCAGCTTCTGTTCTTGGATGGCGGAGAGGCATCATGAGCCACCACAGCAAAAACAGAAATACCTGGAAAAACTCAGCAGATCTGGCAGCATCAGCGGAGAAGAACAAAGTTGACGTTTCGATCCTCATGACCCTTCAACAGAACTGTTCTGTTGAAGGGTCATGAGGACTCGAAACATCAACTTTGTTCTTCTCAGCTGATGCTGCCAGACCTGCTGAGTTTTTCCAGGTATTTCTGTTTTTGTTTTGGATTTCCAGCTTCCGCAGTTTTTTGTTTTTATGTCATGAGCCACCGTCTGCGAGGATAGCCCTTGAGCCCTTGTCACCCAGCAGCCATCCCCCCAGCCGGGTTGGAGCACTGAAGAGCCCCGGCACCTGGGACTGTCTCAGGATGTAGGCGTCGTGGGAGCTGCCTGGGTACCTTGCACAGACTTGTAGAATCAGCATCCTGTGATCACACACTATCTGCACGTTCATGGAGTGGATGCCCTTCCTGTTGATGAAGGTACCAGGCTCACCCGCTGGCACCTTGATGGCCACATGTGTGCAGTCGATTGCACCTTGGACGCGGGGGAAGCCAGCAATGGCTGCAAAGCCTCTGGCTTACTGTGCCTGACTTGCCTGGTCGCAGCAGTAGTGGATGAAAGTCAATGCACGCCTGAACAGAGCTTCTGTAACCTGCTTGACACAACTGTGAACAGCTGATTGGGAAACTCCGTAAAGATCACCCACCAACCCCTGGAAAGAGCCAGAGGCATAGAAGTTGAGGGCAGCCGTGACCTTCAATGCCACTGGAATGGGGTGTCTGCCCACACAGTTGGTGCAGGTTTCAGGGCCTATCATCTGACAAATGGAGGTCACTGCCTCCCTTGAGAGATGGAGCCTCCTTCAGCACTGCACCTCAGACATATTGAGGCAGCTGCTTCACTGCTGTGAACCCTGGCAATAGGATAGTGGCGTCTTCTGCAGCCCCTTCCACCTTGAACTTCCCCTTGGCCCTGCGCCCCTTGTGCCTGCGCCTCTCCTCCCAAAGGTTGCTCCCCTGGAGGCTGAATGTGGACTCCTGGTCTCTGCCCCACTTCTGGCCATTCCTTCCTCCTTAGAGGAGGTGCCTCCAGTAGAGACCACAACACCCATTCCCAGGCTAGGGAAGGCTTCCTGAAACCAGCAAGACCAGAGAAATCATGTTGATTCGGAGACCTGACCTGAAGCCTGTTACTCCTGTCCAAGCAGTTGTGAAGTATTTTGAAGTATTCCTGCTCACACAGGCAAGGAGCAGTAAGTTTAAGCATTAAATGTCTGACAAATAACACTTGCAACCACATTGACCCCTCTATCCCACCGTGGATGAGGTTTATAAAAATCTGCCCTACCCGCCTGCCCTTTGCGCCCATGCGACGACCTGAAGATTGCACAGGCCCCGAAAATTTGGCATCAATTACTGCCTCAAGGGCCTTAAGTGGCTTGTTAATTAATGGTGGGCGCGCATCGGAGATCATCGCATGCCTGCCCACCGAAATATCACGATGGCGTGTGGTGACATCGGGATGCTCACCCGATGTCACCGTGCATCACTTTATTTGTTGGCATGTGGGGCCCATCCCCACAAGTTGACGAGAAAATTCTGGACTTAAATTCCAACCAATTTTACTTTTCTGCACTTCTAATTCAATGTTATCAACCTGAAAGATTGGGTTGAATTTTTCTAGTCATGTGGAAGCAGGTTAGGAGACAGGGCCAGAAGCAAAAGAGTGTATTGATTACCCGCCTCCATTGATTACCTGCCTCCAAGCGATCCTACCAGATGTGGAATCATTAGAGGCTACCCACATGGCATCAGCTAGTTGCTAATTAGGAGCATTAATGGACCAATTGAGGGACAGTTGATGGTGCTGTTGGGATCTTTCTGGTGGTGCATGAGCCCCTAGTGAGGCAGGAACCCAGTAGGGAACAGGAAGCGATCTCCCAGCAACAGGCCAGAGGGGGACTTCGATGTTTCCACTTGATAACCACAACTTGGACCCACTCGGAATATGATAGCCACAGCTGTTGCCACGTTAATAGCTAACAAATAATTTTCTAATTTCTCCTGAAATTTTAGCACACTACAATTTTTTTAAAAATCCATTAATAGGATCTGGGTGTCACTGGCTAGGCCAGCATTTATTGTTCATCTCTAATTGCCCTTAAGAAGGTGGTGGTGAGCTGCCTTCTTGAACCACTGCAGTCCATGTGGTGTAGGCATACCCACAGTGCTGTTAGGGAGGGAGTTCCAGGATGTTGTCTCATCAAAACTGCTGACTATAGTGGGAGAAGAAGCATCATCTGCAGGCCTGGGTGCAGTTTTACTCCAAGTACAAAGAGAGGGTAAACATAGACTAGTTAATTCCCCTCAAAATGACACACAGACTCAGAACAAAGGTATGCTACAATTGAGAAGGAAGCATTGGCAGCAACATGGGCGTGTGAAAAGTTCTCAAACTACACGGTGGGATTAGGGTTTAAAGTTGAAACTGGCCACAAGCCATTAGGCACTCTTCTGAACATGAAGGAGATTGCAAAGATGCCACCTAGAATTCAACATTTCAGACTGAGAAGCATGATTCAGTGACAGGACATTCAGGAGAAGTACCAAATGGCGGCAGGTGCACTATCAAGAATACCAATTGAAGGAACCAAACTGGAAGCTTTGAATGTCATCAAGGAGGTGGAAGCATATACATCACTCATTACCAAACACCTCTCAGCTACAGTAAAGAAATTGCTTGAGATAAAACAAGCACAACAGCAAGGTGACAAATGTGTCCAGATAAAGAAATATTGCCTGGAAGGATGGCCAAATTATAGACCTAACAACCCAGACCTACGGCAGTATTTTGAACAGAGAAAGCACTTCAAAATCATTGATGATCTCCTAGTCTTTCATGACAGAATAGTCATTCCGAAAACACTTTGGCTTGATATTTTCCAAAAAATTCATCAAGGTCACTCTGAGATAGCAAAATGTCGAGTAAGAGCCCAGCAATCAGTCTGGTGGCCAGGCAATACTTGTTCAACTGAGGGACTAATTTTTAATTGCCTTACGTGACAAGACAAGAGCAAAAAAAAAACCACTGTCACCCTCCATTTTGGTGTCAAGGCCCTGGGAGCAGCTGGCAATGGGTTTATTTGATTTTAATTATTGTCATTGATTACCACTCCAGATCGATTGAAGTGAACAGGTTGCACAGTCATTCAGTCACTGATGAGAATATACACAACACATGGCATCCTGGATATTGTAGTGTCAGAGAATGTCCTCAATTTGTTAATGAATTATTCCACACCTTTGCAAAGGAATATGAATTCATTCACATGACTAGCTCACCTCGATATCCCCAGGCTAATGGAGAAGCTGAGAGAGGTGTGCGAACCATCAAAGACCTGATGAAGAAGAAATAGATCTTAACTTAGCCCTGCTTAGTTACCGAACCTCGCCGCTACAAAATGGGTTCTCACCATCAGAGTTATTAATGGGAAGACTGACTGAAAACAAAACTTCCAGCTCTGCAACAGAACCTAGAATCAAATATCACCTTGAATGGTCATGAGACAGTTAAAAAGTGTGAGGAGGAACAGAGACACAAACAATCACATAACGCTAGGCACAGAGCATGAAACTTTTCAGTACTGCAGCCCGGATACACAGAATTCATACCAGAACAACAGAAAGAAGGCATAATGATAGAAACAGCTCCACAACTGAGATCTTATAGGATTGAGATGGACCAGGGAAATATATGGTGAAACTACAACACCTTAATACCCTTGGAAAGGAAGCCAATAGAAACTTGGGCTTACTATTCAAATCCAGGCTGAGAAAAGGAGCAAGAAACAAGTCAAAGCCCGATGACCACCCAGGAGAAGGACACTCATACCGAACAAAGAGAGAGTGCAGAATGTCTTTGACCTCAGAGAGAGATCAGAACAAGATCAGGAGATTGGTTAAGGCACCTCAGAGACTAAGATAAAAGCAAAAAACTGTGGATGCTGGAAATCCAAAACAAAAACAAAAATAAAATACCTGGAAAAACTCAGCAGGTCTGACAGCATCTGCGGAGAGGAACACAGTTAACGTTTCGAGTCTGTACGACTCAGTTCTGTTGAAGAGTCATACGGACTCGAAACATTAACTGTATTCCTCTCCGCAGATGCTGTCAGACCTGCTGAGTTTTTCCAGGTATTGTTATTTTTGTTTTTGTCACCTCAGAGACTAACCTTGTGAAGCCTGAGACTTTGTGGGGGAGATGGAACAATTATATAGTTGGGATAAAATCTTGGAGGGTTTTGTAAAGGGTTAACATCAGAAGCAGAATGCTAATGTAACTATGATGTAATGACACATAACTAAATAACAGAGACCTGTAGGGAGATGAAGCCCAACCTCATGCAGAGTTCCTAAGATGGACATAGAACTATAAATAAATAATAATGTTTTTAACAAGCTACAGATTTTAATAGCTTACTTAAGGAAGGTTGACAAACCCTGAAGAACCCTACCTAGACCTGAACACATGACAAAACAGTAATCAATGGACACCAAGTTAGAAAAAAAAAATTTCATGTGTCCTCTTGGCCCCACAGAAAATCTGAGGCCCACCACCAACCTGCGTCTGTACCTCCCATTCACCTCCCACTCCCCAACCACAGCCCCCTACCCAATATTTACCTATTAGCATAAATGGACCAGGACAAAAATCTACCTCAAACTTCCCTCAAACCTATAATATAGACTTGACATGCCTAAATAGACATTTTACCTCACATGGTTTTTGTTTATTCAGTACATGGGAGCTCTTTCGTGGTCCTACAACCTTGGCTATTCCCCTATGGATCTCACTTAATCTCTTAATCACTTGAACATATGAATAATTTTTGATGAAATGATTGAGTTTAATTGCAGGCTTGAACCCTGTCAAAATAATCAATTTGGTCAGTAACCCAATGATCACCATAATCAACTGATGTCAGAAGATAATACTCCCTGTTATGTACTCTTGACCATATTATTCATGTTGCACCTATGGCAGCAGTGCTCAACACTCACTAGTATTTTGAGCAACTGACTCAACCTGTCCTTTCCAATGTGCAGATTAAGTTGTTTGTGTTTTTGTTTTGTTCCATCCATTATTCCCAACGCAAAGCTGGCATTCTGAATGCCGCTCTGCTCAGCTGTCAAAAGTGCATCTTAAAAGATCACTAGCAACCCTTTAGTAATGTCATTACTTCTACATATTCCAGACGGTGCAGGGTGGTGAGGTTACAAGTGAGGAAATGTATCAATATGCTACACTGATCCCTATAAATTATTGAAGAACTGAGTACATTTCCAGTTTCAGTGCTCCTGACACAGGCTTTGTACACCACGGGCTGAATTTCATACAGGCAGAGGTGGCCCCAGTGGCAGGCTGGAAAGCGAGGGGCAATCCTGCCTTAGCCTTTTCTGAGGGCACCAACCGGATTCTGTGCCCATCAGGCAATTACCTGCCTGGCAGCGGGTTTCCTGTCCCTTTAGGAGAAACCGGCGGTGATGGCCATGGCTGGGACTGTAGCCGGCTCAGAGCAGCATTGTGAATGCCTCCCTGGAAGCTGGCAAGTGAGCCTTATCAGGCAGACCTAGTAAGAGCCTCAAATAGCCTCTTAATGGGAAGGCCGTCTTCAACATTCTCTACCACTGAGTGAATTGTATGGATTTGGGAAGGTGATGGGTACTCCAATCCCACCCCTGATCTCTCCCAATTCAATGCTCCCCCATCACGCTGTGCAGCTCACTCCCAAATTAAATTCTATCCCATGAGTGTGGATAGAAAATCATGGAAGCGCGTGCAATAAAATTTGCTCTTGGAATGCAAAGTTCTACATCATTATTAAAGAAGGGACAAAATTGCATTAGAAGTAGTTCAGAGAGGATTTACTCAACTGATTCCTGGGATGAGGGGATTATCCTGTGGGGAAGGCTTGGATAGGTTGGGCCTGTTATCCGTTAGAGTTTGGGAGAATGAGAGGTGATCTTATTAAAGCATTGCAGATGCTATGGGGAATTGACAGGGTGGATGCTTGGAGGATGTTTCCCCTTGTGACAGAAACTGGAACTAGGAGACACGGTTTGGGTACGAGGGGTCTCCAATTTAAGATGGAGATGAGGAGAAATTTTTTCTCTGCGGGTCATGAGTCTGTGGAACTCCCAATCCCATAGAACAGTAGAGGCAGGGACATGGGATATTTTTAAGGCTGAGTCAGACAGATTTTTGACATACAAGGAAGGGCAGGCAGGAAAGTGGCATTGAGGCCACAATCAGATCAGCCATGATCTTATTGAACGGCAGAGCAGGCTCGATGGGCTGAATGGCCTGCTCCTGCTCCTAAACTGTATAAATATTAACGGTTGAAAAGTTAGCCCAACATAGCATCACTTGGGTTGTGTTTTTATAAACAATTATTGGCTGTTACAAGTAGCTGATGGTAGCAAACTGTGATCAGTATAACAGGGTTCCACTGTATTACTGAATTTTCTTTGATTCAAAATTGAATTTTATGGTTCAATGACAATTCTATAAATAATATCAGTTGGCTGTTTGGTAGTACAGAACTTGATATTGCTGAAAAATGACATTTTGTTGAAGCTTTTCATCCTGCACTCATCAGGATATTGGTATTCTTATTATTGTCCTGATGAGTGCAAGATGAAAAGCTTTGACAAAATGTCCTTTTTCAGCAATACATAATATCAGATGGTTTAATATTATTAAGGCAAACACAGTTTTAAGAGACTTCTGGTAAGTTTGAAGAACTAGTGTATTAGAAATATGAAACTTATTAATGTATTATTGGTAGCAGTAATAGTGTAAGAATAATCAACAAAATTTTGTGATCTCCGGTGAAACATCGGCGCTTGCTGCTGTCCTAGAAAAAACTGCCCACAAAGATCAAGTGATTAGTGGGGCATGAACTTCTCCTTTCCCAATGCCAGTTTTGAATCGAGTGCCAAGTCAAAGGGATCTCCAAGCATCCAGCAACAATGATGTCACCAGGCAGGGTAACCAGTCAATCATTTTGAAGTATTCTTACAGATAGCAAAACAGGAAGTAAAAAGCACTGAATCCTTTACTTTTAATTTTAACATTTTACAGAAAGAAATAAGTTTTTATAACAGATACCTGGGATTGAGGTGGAAGTTAAAATATCATAACTCAATCATGAAAAAATATTATTTTTAAAGTATCTAGAATTTCTTATCTTAATGGAGAAAACTGACATTCCACAAATATAAAATTACTCCTTCAGAGCCAATGAGGCTGTTTAACAATAATTTTGAAGTTAGTACAACGTTAAAAGCCCAGTTACACCTCATTCAACGGGATATAATTTTCCAAGGGTTTTTACAAGAGCATGGCACAAGAATGGAAGTTTTTGTCAGTTCAACTGATTACAGTCTGGTGAGGGGGATCCCCACACCATATGGAGAAGCATAGAATCAATGGCAGCAACTTCTGGATATCTGCATTTAGTTGTGCCTGTGATTACTGCTGCTAATTTCAGAGGAGTAATGATAGTGAATGTTAATGTTTTGCCACCATTCCTATTCCAATCCAGGCCAATAAAGAGATCTACCAGTAGTTTCAAAGTGACATTTTATGTAAGTCAGTCACAATTTTCGTATGCTGCCTCATAAATACAGTTAAGTTAAAATATTGTGGGGTTAAGATGATAGTAGATCTTAATGTTGTTTGTATGACTGTGTGATTGAGGAATGTCCAAATAGGCAATACAGTGGTAGACACAAGGTGAAAGCGGCAGGCATTTAGAGATTAAAATAGTGTTCCCAGAATAAAAGATTTGCTCTCAGCGATATTGATAGTTGATGCATTAATATTTTTGTGGAATTCTTCTAAATACGTCAATTTAATCAATTTACTTTCAATGGTTGAGCAAATGTATTAAAATAAACACAGGGACATTTCAGATGAATGCAGTAGCATATTTATTACAAATCGCTGAGCAGCTTTTCTCTGAAAGACTTAAAGTTATTACTTTCACAAGAAATAGATAAATGAATACTTAATCACCTACACCACTAGCATCTTGTCAAATTTACTCCTTAGTTGTTGGTCCTCCCCACCTCACCAACTTGCAGTTCTTATTCAAATAAATTTCCCTCAACAAGCCATCCAATTGGAGAATATTCCATTCTTAATAGGTTATTCTTATGAATGACATGCCATTTTATATTAACAAAACCAAAAATACCTGGAAAAACTCAGCAGGTCTGGCAGCATCGGCGGAGAAGAAAAGAGTTGACGTTTCGAGTCCTCATGACCCTTCGACAGAACTTGAGTTTGAGTCCAAGAAAGAGTTGAAAGTTCTGTCGAAGGGTCATGAGGACTCGAAACGTCAACTCTTTTCTTCTCCGCCGATGCTGCCAGATCTGCTGAGTTTTTCCAGGTAATTCTGTTTTTGTTTTTGTTTTGGATTTCCAGCATCCGCAGTTTTTTTGTTTTTATGCCATTTTATATTGCTGAATCTCATTGATGCATGTTCTTAGCACCTCCCCTGATTGCAACACTCCAGTTTATTGGTGCCAGCTAAGTTTCTATACAGCAGGAAAAAGTGAACAGAGTCATTAACAGAAGCAGGAGATGGATGGGAGAGTACCTTCTTAAAGTGAAGGGTTCTCAAAATTCCCACATTTTTCATATCATCAACAAATATATGACTTTTGGACTTTTACCTGAAACCACACGAGAGGAGACAGAATATGCATTCTTCCCTTTAAAACTATCAACCCCGAGAAAGGCTTTTATCTTGCATGAAACTAAAGCCCATCAAAATCTTGCATAAATAATCGCTACTAACTACCAAGGCAGGAAGGCCACAATCAATGCAAATATGCAAACTCATCAATACTCCACACATACAATGGCTTTCAGTTCAAGACTAGTTTTGGGGACAGGTAGACAACGATAAACATCATGTGAGCCCATTAAAAACGAGACAACAATCACCTGAAGAAGCCCAAATCAGACAAAGAACTACCCTTGATTTGGTTTCAGATAAGAAATTTGAAAAAAAGCATAACTGGGCCACCAGTTACGAAAGGGTGCAGATCTGAGTATGGGCAGTTTTGGGCAGTGAGTTGAAGCCAAGTTTAAGCAGGGAGCTGAGCCAGTGGAGGGAGGAGACCTGGAGGTTTGCAGGCCTGCAGGCAACATCACGGCGAGGGGCACAGGGTGGCAGGCTCAACCGAAGACAACAAGGCCGCAACCTCAGCCCTCCACAAAGATCGACCACCCACAACCGCGCCCTCCACCCAACTGAAGAACCTTTGCAGGACCATGTGGGGACGGCAGGCCCCAGAAGACACAAAGAATGTACCTCAAAACTGCAACCGGCTTACCTGGCTGAATTTTGAACTGTCAAGGAACCCTGGTTGGCGAGCATGATCCCTGACCTCTCCTAGTTCAACTTAGTTAGGTTTTGGGGGTGGGACAAGGGTAAGGAGATTAGTAGCGTGATTTTCCCTCGTTATGCCGTGTGTTCCCCATTCTTAACTAAGTGTACTTTGTAAATCTGTATTATCTCAGTGTAATCCTAATGTTATAAGTTCATTTGTGACTTCAATAAACACAGTCTTTTTCTTGCACCAAAACCAGTTGTCTGCTGCCCTTTGTCACAACGCCCAAATAAGTCCAAGGTCTAGAACCCAGGGAGTTGGAGCAATTTGAACTGCTCAGAAATCAGAGGTGAAGCTGTCACACACCACCACTCCCTACAAAAGCAACATTGAGTTCAGCAATTTTTGATCATAACTGTTCTGAGATGGCTCCTTCTACCCTGGACTCTCGACATGGGACTTGGTTCTTAGACAGACAGTAGACACGCTTTTGTATCTGCTTAACGCTTTTTACATCTAAACAGGTTACAGAGTAGGCACATTGCACCTAGGCATGATTCCAACCTCTCTCTTTCTCAAGAGTCCAACACATGACTGACTGATGTCAGTTGTACAATATTATCTACATCATACCATAGCATATTGCATCTGTTAACCCTCTATACGGTACCTCCTGCCAAGTATTCTATCCTACTTCAGCCACAATATGAAAATATGCCTTTACTATTTACATAATGGGTAGAATTTTCCTTTGTGGGGCTGGTTTGATCGGGGAGGGCAGCAGCGGCCAGAAAGCCGACCTCCATCCGCGATTGGGGCTGGACAGCGATTTCATACTGATGGGCCAATTAAGGCTCAGCCAGTGTGAAACACGAGCGGCAGCGCTCAGCAATGCCTGTGTGGGGGGTGGACGATCAGGGCGAGTGGGAAACTTTTCGCATGCGTGTGAGTGTGCACTTGAAAATCTCCCTGAGACACAGAGCTGCCTCAGGGAAATGAAAGGTTTTAAAAATAACAAATAAAGATTTTAAAAATATAGTAAAACATCTCCCCTCATGGACTCTGTCACATGGGTAGAGACATGTTATAATTGAAATTTTAAAAATGTTATTTTATTTTTATTTGATGTTTGATGCCCGTGGATGAGGTTTCCAAAAAAATGCAAAGGCCACTTTGCCTTTTCGCCTCCCGCTAACTATAAGGTTGGGCAGGCAGTGAAAAATTTAGGTCAATTATCTTTTTAATGGCATTATAGCCTTAATCACATTTTAATTGTCGGTGGGCGTGCTGCCAATTCCCGCGTGCGCCCACTGACCGAAATATCGTGAGACTGCGCGTTGCCATCAGGATGCTCGCCTGATGTCACCACGTCGGTTTATGCTCGAGCAGGCTGGGTGCACACCCGCCCGCCGAGGTAAAAATTCTGCCCTACATTTCTGTAACTCCACTTTTCACCACTATAGATTCTAGCCAACTCTAGCCTATTCTTCCCCTCCCCAAGTCACAGTCCTGGGGATTCAATCTCCTTAGTATTCTTCCTTAGGGAAGACGTCTTGGAGACATGAAAGCTTTCTTCTTGCATCTGGCAAGACATCATCATCTGCATAATAGGGCAGCACTTTGTCATCACTGTGGTCAGCATTGCTGGGATGGGAAGCAGAGTGTAAGTTTCAGGATCACTGAACTGCAAGGACAATGAAGACTTCAAGGAAAGCCTGATCCAAGAGAGAAGACTAAAGAGAATCGACCTTTGGACTCTCTGGGACTAGAAGAGAAGAACACAGGATGCTCTGAGGAACTTGTTGCTCAAGGGCTCTCAGAAGACGCTTCAGAAGAGGAATGATCCTCAACTCCAGGGAAGATCATCACAGCTGTATCTTTCACTGCTGTATCAAAGACTGAAAAGGCATTGAAGGTCTGAGATTTCAACAAACTTACATAGTGAAGGAAAAAAACAACAAAACTCCAGTAAACCTTCCAGGAAAAGAAGAAGAGAGTATTTCCCAATGATATTTTGGAAGGACTGTCTACTTTCAGTAGGCCATGCTAAGAGAGCCACATTTTTCTCTGTGAGGTTGCTCCACTTGGGACAATGGGAGAATTACTAAGGATATGTAGACAAAACAGCCTAATCTTCTGTAATGCAACAAATTTCCTGTAGACAATCAACATGGGGAAAAGATTGCTGTTTGGGTTCTGCAGCTTCAGAGTGCTAAAGTTTTCTGCTGCAGCTTCCATGCTGAACTCCAACTCTGAAGAGAAGACGAGTTTCAGCTGGGACTGAAAAATGGATGGGAATTGACCTTCACCCTGGGAAGTACCAGTGCTTTAGCAGTGTGATCCTCTGTGGACTCTAACATGGACATGGAAAAAAACCATCTTTAAAGTCTCTTTATGGGCAACAGGAGTTAAAGTAGGCAACACATCAGTAGATTCAGTGGAACTAAGATCTGAATGCTGCTCAGTCACTAAAAGCCAAGCTGATTCTTCAAAAAAGATATTGGAGACTTCATATGGTGTATCCAACAATGGGAAAGGTGAATCATCCTCTAGGGCCTCAACCTCCAAGAGATAACTCAGTACTGCAAGGGATTCTTCCTCATCACTGTATCAGAAGAGCCAATTCAGGTGCAGGAGGTTTTCATGGGGATGGTCATCATCTGCTGCAGTGCATTCTGTATCCTCCACCACAGGCCTTACCTCATGAAGAATTGAGCGAGTCACAACTTCCCTGTCTGCCCTGGCTCTTGTGAAAGAAAGGAACTTACTGCTGAGTGTATAAACTTCTTCAGATTCCGAAGGCTGAATTTCCATTGCCTCTAAACAAAAGGTTGAAGGTTGTTGCATGAAAGACAGTGAGTGAGTTGATCAAACGATGAGCATCATCTGGTTTTTCCAGGATTCCTAGAAGTACACCAGCATCGTCACTCAATAGGGATGTACGTTGGTTGTGAAGAACATAGGGAGAATTAATGATCTGTCACCCCCTTGTAGCTAAGAGGAGCAATAATCCTGCCTTTGATTGGAAGATCTGTGCCACCTACATTCATGCGAAGCCTTGGAGTCACCTGAAATTATAACTCGATTAAATGCTCTAAGCTTGGCCTGTCTCGCATACTGGGCTGCTTGATCCAAAGTAAGATCATCTTTGGTCTACAGAAAGCCAGGGAGATTTTCATCCCAGACACCCATGACTAGGCGATCATGGGTTAGATTGTCCTTCAGCCTCGTATCTGCAAGAACTAGCTGGGCGATAAAGGTCGGTTGGTCAAACTCTATCCCTTCCCAAGGTTGTTGTGAGCACTGGTTAAAACATAAATAAAAACATAAAATGCTGGAAAAACTCAGCAGGTCTGGCAGCATCTGTGGAGAGAGAAATGGAGTTAACTCTGTGGGCCGAAGTGGTAGTCAAACAGGTGCGGAAAGGGCAGGTACTGCTCACCAGGTATGGTCATCGTTACCTCTCTCCAATGTGCCTCCTTCTTCTGCCAAAATGTTTCGAGCTGCTTTCAAAGGTTTCTTCAGTCTGTTTCTTCACTCTTTGATAACACTGACGTGCCTTTTACATCAATGTCTCCATGGCTGCCACCATGTTCTGAGATGGGTCCTTCTATCTCATGCTGTAAGGGCGGAAAGTTATGGTCTCGTCAAGGCGGGGACGGGGCTGGAAAATGTGGTGGGCCATTCAAAACTCCATTGACTTCGGTGATACTGGAAGATTCCATCGGCAGGAGGGGCCATAAAATTCCACCCTAGGTGTGGGACTTGGTTCTAAGACAGACTGTTGATATACTTTGGTACCTGCTTGTCACTTGCTTATTAGTACTACATCTAAACAGGTCACAGAGTGGGCACCTAGGCATGATTGCAACCCCTCTCAAGAGAGGCTAACACATGACTGACTGATGTCAGTAGTACATCACCACCTATGTCATATATTAGTATATCACATGTGTTAACCTTTTATACTACAATAACTCCTGTCTCCATTTTGTTTTTTGTGCTGATTCAGTTTTTTCTCATTTCTTTCTTCACTTTGCATTTGCAAGGCTGCTATCCAGCCTTCATCTGGAAAGATCTTTTGCTCTTTAGCCATTACCACTCCCTTTTGCTTTTGTATCATGAAACTTCTTGTCATTTATTCTCTCCTGCTCTCCACCCTATCATTGACCTTCCCTTTCATCCTTCCTCCCCCTTCCTTGCCCTCCACTTCACCCGCTTAATGCAAATTACATTTCCATCTTTCCTCAGCTCTGATGAAAGGTCATTGACCCGAAACGTTAACACTTTTCTCTCCACAGATGCGACCTGACCCTCTGAGTAATTCCAGCACTTCGTTTTTTTTAAAATTTCAGATTTCCAGCAACTGCAGTATTTTGTCTTTGTTTCAATTTGGAATGACTGATATGAACCAAATATTCAATGAGCTCTCAGTAGTTCATAGAAACTGATACCTCAATGCTACAATTGCCACGTAATTTGCACAAGCACTAGACTCTGTTGGTATATTCACTCTGCAAGTCCAATAAGCAATACACTGTGCAGACATGAAGCAAACTCAGCGTTCCAGCGCACTCCACAGGCTTGCAAACAGGGAGCACAGACTTAGTTGACTCCTTACACCATAGCTAAATTGCTGTTGATACTACATCAATAAGCTCAATGCAAGACATGATGAACAAAATCCTAACAGAGAGGACAGAGCCTATAGGAAATGGGGTACAATGACAAGCTGAATTAAATGTGTCCATTCAAAATAAATACTATTGTTCGTAATCATTCATTCCCGTGGCAGTAAATAAAAAAAATAAAGACTTTGCATTTATATAGGGCATTATAATCACAAGCTTCCCCAAAGCAACACATAACAAAATAATTACATTTGAAGTGTGATTACGGTTGTTACTGGCCAATATTTCAATAACAACCTTGTGACTTTAACTGTTAAACTTGCCATGTCAAAGCTGAATCAATGAAATGCATTATCCATTTTAAATTCGGACCTTAGGGTTACTAGCAGAATGAATGCTATATCTTGATCATCCTGATTCTCTTCTCGTGCTTAGAAACACATGAGGCAGATGAAGCACAGGCTTACATCTGTTTTCATAGTTAGATTTCCGCGGAACAAGTCACTATCCTGTGGCCAGAGGATCTATCCTGAGGGGTGCCACTCCACATCAAGAATGGCTGACCAGGAGACTCTCCCACCCTTACCACCTGCCATAGGTGTATTGGAAGGATTTACAGGTTGATAGTCAACCTGTTTGGCCACGTTACGAATGCACCTTCCACAGTCATCAAATCCTGAAGTGGGACTCAAATCTGGAGCTTCTGGCCCAGTCAGGGACACCACTGTGCCACAAGACCTCCCCGAATGTTACCTACATGTATGAATAAACAATGGGGTTTTTTTTAACTTGGGCCCAAAATGGATGTGAAGTCAACTCTCTGTCTGCAGTACCTGCTCAAAGCCAACACTGACAAAAAACAAACATTTTTATGGCTTCATTTGAATAGAACTTGTAAGCTATGGGCACCAAATGAATATTCCCTTGCAGATCATCCATTTCTACACGGAAGCAGTTGGCAGGTCCTCTTGGGACTGAGAATGGAGCAATAGTGGGCAGCTGTAGTTTTGTAGGCCCTCCCTGTTTCTCTGGGCACCCCAAAAAATTCCCACCAAAACATTTGCAAGGTCGCCTGTAGCCTGACCTCTAATGGCCCCTTTAAGAACTGATTAAGCTTCTCAACATATGGTAAAGCTGGGACTAGCATGTTCCACCCACTCCTATTGGAAATGGTCACTATTTTGCAACTAGCAAAGAATGCTGATTTGCATATTCAAAAAATCTCCTGTCTGCTTTAGGGTAAAGGTGCTGGGCACCCATTTAAAAGCATGCCTGAAAATTGTATCAGGTGGGTCATGGGGCAACTAAGGGGCATCTAAGGTGCCATCTGATTTTCCTCCACCAGTTGTCCATTTTTCAGGTGAGAAATAAGCAGCAGCAGTTGAAAATCTCCTCCAATATGTTTTCATTGCATTTACTCTAAAATATGACTTTTGTAATATAACTAAGGGCAGGAAATCCCGATGTCACCGCGCCACATTTAAATTTTCAGGAAGGTGGGAGCGCAGAGAAATCAGCTGCGTGGCCGCTGACCTGTCAAGAGCCAATTGAGACCATTGACAGAGTCAATTAAGTAATTAAAGGACCTGCCCATCCAATCTTAATGTTGGTGGGCAGGCCAGGAGCCCCGGCGGGAACTAGAAAAAGCATGAAACCTCATCCACGGGCAGGATGATGTTTCATGTAAATTTTTAAAAATTGTCACCTGAGGGGATATGTTAGGGAAATTTTACTTTTCTATTTTTAGATTTTTACACTTTAAGCTGATCTCCCTGAGGCTGCACTTAGCCTCAGGGACATGAGTGTGCTCCTTCGTGCGTATGCGCAAAAGAGCGCACTCTCGGTTTTGGGATCCCCCTGTGCACAGGAAGCGCATAGCGCTTCCGTGCGGACTTCACGCTGGGAGGGCTTTAATTGGCCCGCCCACATAAAATGGCGCCGTGTCCCCGATTGGCCAATTGGAAATGGGCCTGTGCCCCGCCCCCACCCCGCCTTTCAACCTCATCCCTGAAGTGGGGAAAATTCAGCCCTAACAGCTTGCAGAGGAAAGTAAATAAAAAAACAAATGAGATTCTCTGACAATTGGATGTTCTTGCCTGTGAATTGCAATATTAGTCATTACTACTTACCCATTAGTTTGAACTGAGGGGTACACACAACCAATTTGTGATGTTTCCATGGGGAATCTAGAGTGATTTATTACAATTTGAATTGGTGAAAAAATAATTTAGATGTAAGTTTACTTGAAAGGTTTAGTTTTATTAGAACAAGATCCTGCAGTGCAGGGGGTGGGGGGAGCTTCTAAAACAGAATATTGTTTCATTGTGTTCAAAATAATTAAGCTGTGAAAGTGATCAAGCTCTGCAATAAAAGCCAGGTGATCAATTAAGTATATGTTATTGAATAACAACACACAAATGCCTCATGCAAGATGTGGTTTTTGTTCTTTCAGTATGTCCCCATCCTTTTCTCGAAAATGGAAAAGTGATTAAAATTGTTCCCTGGGAGGTCACATTTGTTGTTTTATTATGATGTTGCTAATTCTAAAATAATAATATAAGCGCTCATGCATGTTGTGACGAACATTTTTTTCTCTGTCCTTGTAAATTTTCATGTTTCAGTTAAAGTTAGTTAGATTAGAAAAGGTGAGGCAACGTTCACCAATATTTGTGAAGTGGTGCAAGCTTGCGCCTCCCTGACCACTAATAACACCAGTAACTGGGGAATGCATAAAAGCAGAGAACAAAATGGAGGTTAATGTCGCAAAAATAAATCTAAGAAGCTCCATTTAATACCCTAAGCTTCAGCAGACCATGGTTACCTCCTGACATGTTACGCATGTATAATTGTGATGTAGAACATTTTCTAATTTGGTAAGTAGTAACAGCACTAAGTATGTCAAGGTCAAGTATATTGAAGTACATAGAAATTACAAAGCATAAACGGGCAATTCAGCCCAAATAATTTGGCTGGCCACTTCGAACAATTTTCTCTACATCTTGTGGTAATTTCATCTTTAATTAAAGACTATATTTTTTTCTCTATCACAGATGTTACGATAACTGCTCTATAATTTCCCAGGTTAGCTCCGTTACCCTTTTTAAATTGGGTATTACATCTTACGGAGGCAGCAGGTGTCTTGGCCGTTGCCTGGAGACCAGCAAGAGCCACATGTCATCTCCTTTAGGGATGGCCCACTGCATCTTGTGCCACTCAGGTAATTGACAGGACAGCCCTGGGCCTTCCTCCAGGATCACAGACCCCAGAGGCGAAAGCACTGTCCGCCAAGAGGTGCTTGTGTATCAGGTCCGCAGCCTGTACTCAGTAGCATTACTGGGGAGGCACTAGCTGCTGCCAGTACTAAACTCACCCGATGCCTCAGTTCAAGGAGGAGCCCAGGCACAGGTGAGTAATGGCGGGAAGGGGGTCACAGGGCAGGGGTCATGGGGGTGGAGGGGATTTTGGTCAGCAGCGAGATGGGGTTTCAGCGGCCCTCCCTTCCTGATGCCAGGTCCCTCGATAGATACTGAGTCCCTTTGAACTGGGAACCCCCCTGGTACCCTACTGGTATTTGCTTGTCATGATCCCCACATGGAAAGCCCCCCTGTCCACTGCTGGGTTAATACTAGCAGCGTCAGGGTGAGGCCCTTAAGTGGGCATTAAGGGCCTTAATTGACAGTGGGGTGGGAAAGCTGTCCATGGGATTTCCCTCCACGGACTTGATAAAGGTGGAGGCAGGAAGGTGGCAGGGTCCCCTCTTGCCACCCTCCCATATGGTTAAATGCCCACCCGCCACAAAACTTGCCACGGGGGAGAGCAGAAAATTCTGCACATGGAATAAACAATAATGGGGAAAGGGCAGGAAAATTTTGTTGGTGTAGAAGTTCGGCTGTGATGTTATGGAATGAGGGAGCAGACTCAAGAAGCCATAATGCTTTCAGCGACTCCTATTTCTTATGATGCGTGGATTATTAATAAACTCCCAAAACAACAATTCTGTTTTTCAATTTATCTTTCCAAACTGATTACAGATCTCCTCTTCCATTCCCTTTCCACAATCTGGAAGTCTATACATCTATACTAATGTAACAAGCCTTTTTTATGTTTGTGCCCCAACCATATTGAGGCTGCTCATACCATTTCAATGGCCTGAATTTTTTAGTCAGAGTGCAGGGGTGGGTCTGACACCCCAGCGCATAAACTGACCCGTGATGACATCGGGCCTGCATCCCGAGGTCATCACACTGTCTGGTGATGTTTTGTTCAGTGGATGTGTGCTGGTGTTGGCTGCGCACCCGCCGATATTTAAATGGCCTATTAAGGCCATTACAGAAGCAATTAAAGTCATTGTTTATACTGCCCGTCCAACCTTAAGGTTGGCGGGCAGGCGAAAAGGACAAGTGGCCTTCAAGTTTTTTAGGAAACCTCATCCACGAGTGGGATGAAGTTTCCTAAACCTTTTATGAAGTAAATAAAAAATTTTCTGAAATACAAAAACATGTCCCATCTCTTGTGACATAGTCACAACATGAGGGGACATGTTTGATTACATTTTCGATCCATTTATTTATTATTTTCAAAAGCTCTTCGATCTCCCTGAGGCAGCTCCATGGGCTGAGCGCTACCGCTTGCGTCTTACACTGGGCGTGTCTTAATTGGCCTGCCCGCCTAAAATGCTGTCGCGGAGCTGATCGTGGGCGGTGGTCAGCTCCGCAACCACCCCCGCCCAGTCCCGCTGAGCCCGCCCACCGACTAAAAAATCCAGGCCTATGTCGACATCACCTTTTCCATAGCCTGTACTGCCTATTTTACCGGGATCACTACTCCACCTCCAATCTCATTCTTTTGATTCCACCTAATCTTGAAATATTTATTTTTCATTCTTGTCCAGTTTGCAGGCAGATTTAATACTATTCCCCAACCCCTCCTGTCAGATATTTGTCTCCCGTTCTCCTAGTTCATTCCCCACACTCTGCGTTTTGCAATACAAGTATTATAACTTCTTAAAATTTTTAAGACTTTTTTAATTTCCACATATTTCACCTAAGCTAGTCGTCTTTCATTATTTATAACTAGTTTGTTTGATTTTATTCATCTGCTCAATGTCCCTTTTGCTAAATTGTTCTCTGAATGAATATATCTCCATGGGCAGAAGTTTCCTGTTGGTGTGTGGGGGCAGGCTCCACACACACGTGCGTGAATTGTTGCGCGGTGACATTGGGCAAGCGTCCCAACCTCATCGCGTGCCATCGCGATATTTCGTTGGGCAGGCGCACATTGATCTCCGATGTGCACCCACCGTTAATTAACCAGCCACTTAAGGCCCTTGAGGTGCCAATCGACGGTGATTATTCAGCACCCGTGCAATCTTCGGGTTCGCACACGGGCACAACAGGCAGGTGGGTAGGACACATTTGTATAAACCTCATCCACAGGTGGGATAAGAGGGCTCAGTGGGGTTGTGAGTGTGTTCTGTCAAATATTGATGTTTCAAAGTTACTGATACTTGCCTGTGCAATCTACAATATTTCAAAACACCTACCAACTGCTTGGTCTGGACTCACAACCCTCAGGTCAGCGCTCTGCAGTGAAGAATCTTTTTTTGGACCTGCATGTTTCAGGAAGCCTTCCGTTAGCCTGGGAATGGGAGTTGAACTGTCCACTGGAGGCACCTCCTCTGAGGAGGAAGGGAGGGCTAGAAGGGGGAGGAGGCCAGGAGTGCACATTCAGCCTCCAGGGGAGCCACCTTTGGGAGGTCAGGTGCAGGCAGAAGGGGCATAGGGCCAAGAGGTAGTCCAAGGCAGAAGAGGCCGCAGAAGATGCCACTATCCTGCTGCCAGGGTATACAGGTGGCGAAGCAGCTACCTCAATATGTCTGAGGTGCAGTGCTGAAGGAGGCTCCATCTCTCAAGGGAGACAGTCAACTATATCTGTCAGATGATAGGGCCTGTGATCTCCGCTAACTGTGTGGGTGGATACCCCATACCAGTGACTATAAAGGTCACAGCTGCCCTCAACTCTGGCTCCTTCTAGGGGTCGGTGGGTGATCTTTGTGGTGTCTCCCAATCAGCTGTCCACACTTGTGTCAAGCAGGTTACAGACACTCTGTTCAGATGGGTATTGTCCTTCGACCACCATTGTTGCGACCAGGCAAGCCAGGCACAGCGAGCCAGGGGCTTCGCAGCCAAAGCTGGCTTCCCCCGTGTCCAGGGTGCAATAGACTGTGCACATGTGACCATGAAGGCGCCAGCAGGTGAGCCCGGTGCCTTCATTAACAGGAAAGGCTTCCACTCCATGAACGTGCAGATAGTGTGTGATTACAGGATGCTGATTCTACAAGTCAGTGCAAGATACCCAGGCAACTCACACGATGCCTACATCCTCAGACACTCACAGGTGCCGGGGGTCTTCAGTGCTCCAACCCGACTGAATGGATGGCTGCTGGGTGACAAGGGCTATCCCCTCAGAAGGTGGCTCATGATGCCTCTCCGCCATCCAAGAACAGAAGCTGAGCAGCGGTATAATAGGAGCTACGGCACCACAAGGGCTCTGGTGGAGAGAACCATTGGTATTCTCAAGATGCACTTCCAATGCCTGGACTGCTCAGGGGACGCACTCCAGTAGCCCCCAGATCATGTGTCGCTGATAATGGTTGCAAGCTGCACTCTCCACAATCTCGCATTGGAAAGGGGGGATGCATTGGATGATGAAGATGTAGATGCAGTGGCTGCGGTTGCACACGATGAGTCCAGTAGTGATTCCGAGGATGAGCACGCACTGGGAAATGCTGAGGGGGTAGACGCTAACCCGGCCATACTGCAGGGAGGCAGGGATACCCAGGAGGCTTTAATCCAACGAACCTTCAGGTAGCACACCACATATGGACCACCAGGACAAGCCTGGGTTATAGGCTCCATATTCGAGACCTAAGTGCAAAATCTGCCTGGTTAAGAACATTAACTAAGGGCCTTGTTAATAAAGCTGAATGTCCCACAAAACAATCATTACATTATTGGAAACCATCTCCCTGCAGAAGAAAAGGGGCATCCTCAACCATGGTGACATGTCTCAATTTAATATTGCAACCAAAGAAACTTAATGAAACAAAATGACAAAGGTGTTAAAAATCACACCAACTCATAAAGACCTCATTGCAGGCTAACATAAAAGCACCAGAGGTAAACCCATGGTGTGCCTAATGTGCTTAACGTTTACATTTCCGGATGCTATGTCTTGGTGCTGACCCCTCACTAGGAGTGGCATCTGAGACAGCCTGCTGACTCTGCTGTCCTGTTGGCCTCGATGACCTTGGCAGCCATACTCTGGCCCGTGGAGCCTGTGCTGGCCCAGCCTGGGAGGGAGCTACCAGTTCCACAGCTGGCATCTCCCCAGTCGTCGCAGCCTCATTGGATCACTAGTAGAGGGATGGAGGAGCTGCTGCCCTCCTCCAGAGCGTCCTGAGGAGAGCCCACAGACAGCTGCTCTGCTGTCGTGATGTCACTTCGGACCTCCCTGCTCAATGTGGATGGATGGGCGCCGAGCTGGGAAGCTTGGTGCCCACACCATCTCCCACACTGGCACTGAACAGCTGAGGTCAATGCTGATGTGATGGCTTGCTGGTCCGAGTGCATCCCCAGGAAGCCCTAATGGGTCTCATGGAGGAGCCTCTCCATGAGAGTCACCACTCTCTCCATGGAGGATGCATGGCGCTCGGACGTGAGGTTCATTGTTTTGATGATAGTCCACATAGACTCCTCCACTATGGATACCAAGCCAAACATGGTCTCATGTATCTCCCCCAGATGCTCCTGCACACCTGACTGTATTTCCTGCGTTTGCTGCATCACGGATGACTCCAGAGGCACATCATCAGGCACCGACTGAGCATGTGCCTGGTCCCCTGCAGTCCTCCGACTGCTGGCACCATGGGCACTCTCTGTCTCTGCCAGCTCCTCCAGTGACTGTGAAGTGCCCTCAACACTGTGCCCCAGGACACTAGCCGAAATTCTAATTCCCACCAAGGTGCTAGTACCTGCGCTGGTGCCTGCCTGGAAGAGATGGTGTGATGCTGCTGAGACTTCGGGCTCTCAGGTGTGAGAGAGAGCCTCTCCTGTACTTCCACCCGGCTCTGCTCCGCTGCTGCTGAAAGGAAGAACAAGGACATTGGATCAGTTAACGTGGAGACAATGACAAAGTGCATCCCTGTCCCCTGGATCATTAGGCGCTCATCCTTCCATAAGCAATGGTCGAGCCATGTTGCAAACTTCAATCACCGAACATTCAGCAGAGCTGTTGCTGTTGGGGGAACAATGGTGACCTCACTGCTGGGCAAACATACCTGCCTGTGACATCCCAGCCTCACTGACACCGGTGGACCTGGGCGCATGGCGCCTTTCCAAATCTAGGGCTTCCTGCTCGAAGTAGCTGAGAATTGCTAACTGTGCCGGCCGTCCACCAGTCCTCACCTGCTTGGCTGCATTCTTCTCCTGAAAAGGAGAGAAGAGCATTGATTAGTGCTACTTGTACTTGGACTCGCTTCACAGACGGTCCACCCCAACCCGAGTGGAACATATCAGGGCTCCAGTGCCTCCTCACCCCACTGCTGCTGAATGCTCACACAAAGATTCTAGGCCTGCACCCCCCTCCCCATCCCCACCCCCTTGGCCAAATGCTGCCTACATCACATTAGGCACCACACGGTCTAACCTTCCACGGCAAGGAGGCACTAGTACGTGGAGCGCAGAGGACAGCAGATCGATTGGTGCCATGCCATCTTGAAGCTCCCTTCCCAACATGTCATCACCCTGACTTGACATGTCCTGGAGTTCCAGCACTGCACCTCGGTGCAGCTTCTCCGGGTTGCCCCCAAAACATTAATGTGGGTCTCAGTGCACCACATTTGCGGGGAAGAACCCATCTCTTCATCACCTTCTCAGGGTGACCTTGGCATGGGCAATATCTGCTGGCCCACCCAGCGAAGGACACATGCTGCCAATGATTCAATGCAGTCACTACACTCAGACTTGGGGGGGTGGGGGGCACCAGGGGTGTAAGCTTACCTGCTGGGTTAAGTGACCAATGCCAACATGGTACTCACCCTTCCTGAGCAAGTCACTGAAGCGCTTGCAACACTGGATCCAGTTCCGCCATACCACATCGCGGGAGCTCACCACCTCCACCACCTCCTCCAAGGCACATTTCATCATGTGGGGGGGCCTCCTCCTCCCATCCTGGGGTACCAGGACCTCCTGCCATGCTGCCACCTTCCCGAGGATTGCAGCAAGGCAAGCATCAGAAAAACAAGAGGCACAGTGCCCCCCACCCCCCCCCCCCACCTCCCTGCCCTACCCTCCTGCCTGGCCTGCTCACCAGCAGCACTCTGGGGAGCCCTTCCACTGGACGTGACTCACAGCTTTTGAAAGGCTGCAACAACTTCTTAAAACAGTCCGCCAGGTTGCCATTGGACCCGGTGGTCATTGCAGCCCCACCTCCGCCCGCTCACACCCGCTGTCCTCAGGAGCCACAATTCACGCTGGGCAGGCCTTAATTGGCGTGCCCACGTAAAATAGTGGCATTGACCCAATCACGGTCAGCGATCGGGTCTGTGCCTGCCCACGCCCACTCCCGCTCCACCCCCATGCCAGCCAGAAAATTCTGCCCCACATGTTTCTCCCTTCTGTACTAACTGATCCTATTTATTTCCATTTTTCCAAGCCCCTCTTTCCTAATTTAAAAACTTGGATTTTCCGGACCTATTATGGTGGGACCTGCTGCAGGAGATTCGGCTGCTTAGCCAAAAGTCCATTGACTTTCGACGGGACCGGACGATCGCGGTGGTGGGCGGGGCCAGAAAATCCTGCCCCTTGTCACTCCCTTATTTAACTATTTTACATATTTTACATTTTACATTTTACAACCATTATACATTTGTCCACTGTTTGTTCGGATGTAACACATCCTTGGGAAAAAGCTTCCGATGTTCCAGAACTGGCCCCTTCTTGACACCACACATTTAGTCCTGGATTGATTTCTCCAATCATCCTCCCCTTCACTATTGTTGTGCATAGCAGGGCAGAGCAAGTAACTATCTGTGAAACCCTGCTCCTCATCTTGTACCTTAATATCTTAAATCCATTTGGATGACATCAGGCCTGTTTTTAACTCCATGACTGACACCTATATGGACCATGATAGCTGCCCCTCAGTTTGAAGCACAATCTTTTCTAGTCTATTCAATATGTGTTTTATCCCAGCATCTTGGAAGCAGTAAAACATCCAGGACTATCTGGCTGGACAGACAATACAATGTCATCTTCTCTAACTATTGAATCCCATATCATTCTTGTACTTTTAGTTGTCTTGCTAACCACCAGTCATCTCTTCTTTGTCAATGCCGCTAATTATTATTTGATTGTCTTTCCAGAGCCCTCATTTTCCCCACAGAAAACTAGAGTTTCAAATCTATTTGAGAGCAGCAGTTGCTTTGGAGCTGTTGTTCTAACATTTCCTTCTGGTTTTTTTCCTGGTTCTCAGGTAGTCACCCATCTTTTACCTCCACTGTGAAGTCCCTATTGCTCATCGGTGTGACTACATTTCAAACTTTGACATCATTGCTATGTTGGATTGTCAACTCACCCTCCCAAGGACTGAAATTTTCAACTTGAGCAATGTGAGTTAGAGAGATTTCCTCCAGGCATGTTTTCCCAGGTTAATTACACTTAGGCTCGGATTTTAACTGCCCCCATCTGGAAAAAAATGGTAATATGGGAAATGTTTTGAGCAGGTGATGATGTCGTCAGGGCTCGATCTATAATTCTAAGTTGATGTCTTAGTTGTTCCTCAGCAGAGGTCCTTCTACAGTTGGTCCATGCTGTAGTTTACATAAGCTGCTTCCGTGCCGTAGTGAAGGCTGAAAACTGAGAAGGTGAGATTGAGGTGAATAAAGTGCAAGGTCGGTGAAAAGATCGGAAATCACCGGTGAAGCAGTGAAATCAGAACAAGTGCTGTGAAGACGTGCCCTTCACTGAGGCAGGACAGCAGCTGTGCAGTTTCACTATTTAAAGGCTCCCCAGCCTCTCGATTTCATGATCAATGAATCCTGGCTGTGCTTTTGCCTAGCTGACCCTGGTGAGCTCCAAAAAGCTCGGGTAATCCAGGCACTGGCCGTTAAAGCCAGAATTCAGGATTAAAGGCTGGATTTATTGATTGTTTAATTATTTAAGTGACTGACCCAATCGCCGCACAGGGGTTTCCCACTCACCACGAAATGTGCCCTGGTTGAACCCGGGATGAGCGGGATCACACCAGGGGTTTCTGACTTGCCGACATTTTTTTGTGATTTTAACCCCCATCCCACACCTGAATCCACGCCACTTGGAAGTTAAAATTCTGCCCCTAGTCTCTGTGAGGTGGATTGTCAAATTGATGTCAGTTTTATTTGAGGAGGTGTACTAAGATGGCCTAAATCACTTGTCAGTCAGCACAGAGAGAAGAGCTACAGCCTGGTTGGATATTAACCAGGTTCTATAGGTGAAAGCTGGAGAATAATTGTTGTACAGCCTGAGCTAAAAGGACCGCAGTGAATTGTATTGAATATGTTCTAAATTGTAACCCCTGAATGGTCTGTGCTAATAAGCTATTTTAGTATATATCACATAATGTAATGCTCTTAGATAAACAATCATCAATAATATTTTTAGTTAATTACACCTAGTCAATAGTTTTAAAGGTGGAGCAGCATTTCCTACACCGTAGGACATAAATTGTTTATGATTTAAAAACAGTTGCTAGCAGAAACAGGATACTGTAATTTATTAGAGCAATAGGCATTTCCTCACATGCATGAGGAGTTCATTTCTGAAAACGTAGAAGGTCACAATATTCAACATCGTAGACCGAAGAATATTCTACACTGCACTGCATACAGAGATGAAATGCAATTAATTTAAAACAAATTGTCCTATGTAATATACTTTCCTTAAAATGATGATCCAAATACAATGCATGGACCTATCTATAGTACTAAAGGCTGGCAGGGTAGAGGTGCTTAAATTTGATGGTATATGGATTTGTAGTCTTCCTTTATCACCTTGAATCCATTAATCTCTAGTCACTTTATATTAGGCCCAAATAATTCATATTACCAAGATAAAATAATCCATGTAATCTATTCATTTGCCAAGTTTCACTTCAATTCAAATAAGAATGTTAGCATCATGGGTCTTCATTTGTTAATGGTTAACATACTCGCATGTAACTGTTTGTAATCTATTCAGCCCCAAAACTGCACTTCCGACCTCATATCCGCTTCATCACAAAGACTGATTACATCCACCTCCATAACATCCAACCCTAACTCAGCTGCCTCTGCTACAATCCTCATCCATGTCTCTGTCAACTCAAGACTCAGCTATTTCAATGCGCTCCAGGCCAGGCCTCATCATCCATCTTCTCCATTCATCCATCATGCACTGTATTGGAAGTTAATAGACAATAGTCCAGTTGCCTCCGATCTCTTGTATTTTCTCAACTTTAGCATATAATGGAGCACAACATCAAAATATTTTATATCACAGAATCAGCAGCTCTTGAGTTCAGTTTGTTTAATTATGTTTAACAACCTTGAACAATATGTGTTGAAAGGACCTATCTGTAAGGAATTTGAGAAAGGCCAAGCCAGCAAAGTGTGAAGGCAATATGAGAAATGCCAACTGCTAAAAGAGAAATTTTAAAAAAAAAGTTTGTAATGATACTTTCCCTCAAAGGAATGATTTGTTTTATAATCTGAGCAATTTTAGGAAACAATCAATTAATCCAATATTACAGAATCTGTTTGAAGTTCTTTATTGTTATATTCAGTTAATGATATGCCAGCATGTTCACCTGTTATGCACCACCTGGTCTTGTACTGTTACTGATTTTGGATAATGTTTGTCTTCAATTTATCCTTTTAGTAATACGAGTTCAGTACTAATCCAATGTCTTTTATCTGGGAAACCTGCTGTCAAGAGCTAGGAAGCTTATGATTATTATAAACTTATAACAGGTCTTAAATCTTGAGTTAGAATGGAATTTTAATAAATCAGAGAAATTCTGACCTTAATGTAAAAAAAAACTGAGCAGTTTTTAAATTAAATTACATTAATTCAATAGTTTCCAAAGGTACAGGAGCTGTAATACTTAATTAAAATATTGCTTTAAATCGTGTGATGTAGTTGGCAAATCTCAAACAGAAGTGCAATCTACTTTATGAGGCAGAAGTGAGCAAGAAAGAATTTTGCTGTAAACTTGCAGTCAAATCCATAAACTGTGACAGCAGATACACTGCCTCATTTCATGAAACACGCCCAAACAATAGATTACTTGAGAAACATTGTATTCTCTGCTTCCTGTTCAGTAATGCCAGCCCTTTCCCTTATTATCCTCTAACCATTTTCATTACTTCATTCTATAACTGCAGTGCCTCTTCACACATTATCCTTTAAGTAACAAACTAAAGTAACCACAAGCTGTATCCCATCATGATTTTCACTAGCAGTAGTTTTCCTGGCTCAGTCAGGCGAAGAATTGCTGCCACTTGCACGTTGGGACCATAAATGCTTGATTTTCAGCTTGACTGAGCTCCTTGCAATGAGACTTAACCATACTGGTGTGAAATAAATACCTTGGCTTTCCTGCTTACAGGCAACAGTTATGAACAACTAATAGCTTCAGAAAATCATGGGTGTTATGCCAATCTACAACAGCAGCTTGGGAAATAGCACTTTGTATTCAAGCTTTACAGTAATGGCTTTGCAGTAAATGTAAGTCTAATACACCATGCAGAATTAACAGGGGAGTGGCATGACTTTTAAGAAGGGTTTCCAGAAGAACAAAGGAATCTAACTATAAAGTTAATAAATTTTCTCTTATTTCTGTGTTAATTTAACCACTCTAGTATTTATTAGAACCTGAGATTCCAATCTTGTGTTACTAGTAGAACCTTTTTACTTTATCTTCAAATACACTTCAGTTTTCAGCCTCACATACACTTTTTCTATTCATGTGTATCAAAATTTGTGATGCTTATGCCTGCAATCAGATTATTAGGATGTGTAAATGGCACTGGGGATTAAATTAAGTAATACCCAAAAACAGGTATGATGATTGGAGAACATGATGAACACCAGGCAAGCTCATGACAATGCTTACTGCACGTGAATTCACCCAGCCTGCTGTTTTGGAGGATTGCTGCATGCAGCCAGTACCACCCATACTATTCATTGGCTGCACGCATTAGCAGAAGTCCAAATCACACATGGCTACTTTAAGGCACCCAGCACCTTTTAAAGGAGGGTGCATTGTGGCTGCAATAAACACTGGGAATTTTGTTTTCAAAATAATCTATGTTGTGACATTTTTATGAGTGGCTGAACATGTGAGAGAGAGGACGCAAACAGAGGTAAACATCAGTTGCTGCTGGAGGACTCCTTGCTCGACCAAAGCTTCCTGGTCTTTGAGTGCAAAGAGCTATCCATGGCCAAGCGTGCAGGCTGGCACATTCCAAGGTCCAGGGCTGTGTGCTGAAGAACATACTTAAGCTTGGATCAGCCACTGCAGAGGTGCAATGGGGAAATGTTACCATCTAAGCTCTTTCAACCATTGTAAGCCAAGGGGCTGGAAACTGGGCAAAATTCTCAGCTGTAAATTTGACATGCAATGAATCTTGTAAATATTAACTGTAATTGTAAATGTAGTGAATAATTGAAGCTATAACTTCTTTGGAGTAGGAATTAGTGTCGCATTGCCACTCTGTGCCCAACTATCAGGAAATTTCTTTCATGCCTGTCTCGTCCGACCTTCCGACTCAGGCTGGGTGAGATCCAACTGTTTCTGAAGCCCAGTGTTGAAGTCCAGCATGGCCGGATAGAAGAAAGACACGCCCCTTTTTTTACAGTACTAGCTGCCATATACCAGGTAAGTTTAAAGGTCCCATTGAAACTGACAGGCCAGGAAGAAGGTACGTTTCTAATATAAGTGGATAGGATTAGGGGGGTGTGGGGGATCGGAGGTCAGGTGGGGGTAGGTGGTGTTCGGACATTGGGGGGGATGGGAGGGGAATTGGACATCAGGAAGATGGTGGGGGATTCAGACATCAGGGGGGTCAAAAACCAATGGGGTTGGACAATGGTGGGGGGGGGGGTCGATGTTTGGACATTGGGGGGGGTCAGACATTGGGGGTAGTGGAGGGGTTGGGACATCAGTGGGGGAGTCAGGGGTCGGACATAGGGGGAATGGACGGTGGTTTGGGCATCGGGGGTTTGGACATTTGGGAGGTTTGGACATCGGGGTGGGAAGACATTAGGTGTGCAGATATTGGGCGTTTGAACATGGGTGGGTGGAGGTAGTTGGATATCGAGGGAGGTTGGGAGATGGGGGGGTCGGGCATCGGGGGTTGTGTGGGTCAGACCTCGGTGGCGGGAAGGACATCAGGGGAATTGGACATGGCGGAGTGGGGTTGCAGTTTGGACATCAGTGGATTCGGACATCAGGAGGAGGAGGGTTGGACATTGACGGGGTCGGTTGGACATTGTGGTGATTGGAAATTGGGGGTGGTTTGGACATCAGGGGAAGGTTGGACATTGGTGGGGTAGGGGGCTGGGGGAAGACTGGGTGGGGAGGTCAGACATTGTGAGGTTGGGGGGGTTGTCGGAGGTTTCTCGGGGGGTGGGGGGCAAGTCCGGTCGGTTCGGGCGGTGGGTAGGGATGGCATGGAGGGCTGGGGTGTTGGGTCAGGTCTGGGGGGTATGGGTGTTGGGCCTGGAGGGGGTGGGTGGGTCGAGTCTGGTGGTGTGGGGCAAGTCCCATGGAGAGTCGGGGTGGGGAATACCATGTGGGGGGGGCGTAGTCTGGAGGTGAGGGGAGACCTCCTAGGGTTCGGGGGTGTGGAGGGAGTCCCCTGGGACATTGGGGTGTTCGGGGTGTCCTTGGGGTGTCTGGTCTGGGTCTTTACAATCGTTACTCAGAAGTTACATGAGGTTTTAATTCTTCTAACTTTTTCTGTGTAACAATTTGTGTAACGCTGCCGGAATCATCAAAGTTTACAATTTAAATCCCATTTTCAGGTGGTTCCCTGAGCAGGGTAATTGCACAGAGAGTGTTTACACTTCTGGGCAATTCCTGTTACCTTTGAAATTCCGAGAGGGGTTCCGCCCAAATTTGAGCTGTGGTGCTTGGAGGTTACAGCCCATTTACTATTGGAAGAGACTGATTTGGTTTTAACCTTATGTAATGTCAACTTTGAGTGTTCAGTTTATGTACTTTTATAAATCTTATAAATAAAATCTATTTTTGGGAAAAAAATGTGAGAGGGAAAGGGAGAGCACCAAAGTTTTCAGGCAACGAACTGGAGGTATTGGTTCAACAGATGGAAAGGAGAGAGATACTGTATCTGCAGGGGAAGCAGCGGGGGGCTTATAAACCTATGCTAAGGGGGCAGGGAAAGAAGCAGCAGAGGAGGTCAATGGCAGTAATGTTGCCTTCCATGACATGGATGCAGTGCAGGAAGAAGTTTAACAAACTGAGAAAAGTTGCAAAGGTGAGTAGGTAAGGGTTCAAATAGCATATCCTACCAACTGCACCCTTCCTACCCTCACCCACTGCTCATCCTCATCACCCTTTTACCAATAATCTGTATCAAACAGTACCCAACCCTTCAATGTATACGCTTTTCCACACCTTACATACATAGCAGTATAGCAAGCCTCATTTCCACAATTCACAGCTCACGTACAGTGGCAGCAATTCAGATATGATAACCATTAGCCAACTAGGCCAGGATTTTACATTGGTCGGGCAGGATCGGCAGGAGCAGGCAGGGGTGGTCAAGAAGCCAGCCGCCGCCAGCGATAGGCTCTGCACAGTGATTTCACACAGACCGCCCAATTAAGGCCCGCCCAGTGCGGATTGTGAGCAGTAGCGCTGGGAGCGCTACCTGTTTGGATGGGGAGGGAGGAGGGAGGACCGGGCCTGGCGTGTAGTTTCCGCATGCGCGCAAAAGAGCCCTTCAAACTCCCTGAGGCACGGAGCTGCTTGAAGCGCTTTTGTCACATGAGATGGAACATGTTTTTAAGTTCAAACGAAACCTTTAATTTAATTTGTAATAGCTTCAGGAAGCCTCATCCCACTCGTGGATGAGGTTTCCTAAAAACATAAAGGCCGCTTGGCCTTTTCGCCTGCCCACCAACCGTAAAATTTAGGTTAATTACCAGGTTAATGGCCTTAATAGGCCTTTCAATTGTTGGTGGCGCGCAGCTGACTCTGGTGCATGCCCGCTGAACGAAATATCGCGCAACTTTGCGATGATGTCGAGGCGTACACCCGATGTCACCGCGCGCCATTTTATGTTCTGGAGTGTCGGGCACGTGCCCACACGCTGAATGTAAAACTCTGCCCTATATTACAGGAGACTCACTGAGAAACTTGCTTCTTTCTTGCAGGGGAAGGTGACACATAACAGGGGGCAACAGGAAATAACTGGAGGAGGACCAGCGTACCTGCTTATTTTAATTCCCATGGAGAAGACAGTCCTGGCCGTTGTGGGAAGGTGCACTGAAATCATGCACACTGCAGGGCTGAACTGATCAATGCCGAGGGCCTCTGCATACCAAATCCTCCTTCTTCCATCCCTCTTCTCCCTCATCCCACAACTCTTCTGACTCACAGACTGCAGGCACTTATGATTTTCTCTTCTCCCCTTGTCCCTTTTTTACTTCATATCGACATGCATTTGAACCTTCCCAGTCAGAGAAGGGAAGAGGCAGGAGACAACAAAGATCACTCGGCGTAACACTTGCAGCCACCAGCTAAAAGACTAACAGGGCGTGTAGTTTAGAGACTCATATGGAGGAGGAATCAGCACATGGTATGACTCTGGTAACAAGTGTACAGGTCTAAGGCAGAGGGAGAGGCTAACGCAGGTGCCAGTACATCAGAAGCTGATGTTGCAAGCTGCAGATAAGTCAGATGAGGATTTGAAAGGGCCAAGACGCATAAGAAGGCTTGATGGGTGTACATAACCAAACGCACGGTGCAGTAGAAAAGCTAAGACTATTCTCTGTGGAACAGAGAAGGTTCAGAAAAGAGATATTCAAGATGATGAGAGACTTTGATAGAGTATATAAAGAAAAGCTATTCCATCTGGCGAGTGGGTCAATAACCAGAGGTCATTGATTTAACAACTTTGGAAAAGATAGACAAGAGATGAGAAATATTTTCACTGAACGTTGTTGAGATTGGGAACTCGGCCTGCAAAGGTGGAAGCCAAAATAATTTTAAAAGAGAGTTGTACAGGTTCTTGAGGATGAGGAACTTAGCACTGAGGCAATGCTGCATTGTTGGACATGCTGTTGGGATGTTAAACCAAGGATCCATCTATTTCAGGTGAACATAAAAGATCACAGAAGAGCATGAGAGTTATCCCTGGTGTCCTGCCAATATTTATCCCTCAGTCAACATCACACAAATAAGAGATTACCTGGTTGTTAGCACATTGCTGGCTGTAGGAGGTTGCTGTGTGCAAACCGACTGCCATGTTTCCTATATTACAAATACAGTCCAAAAAGTACTTCATTGGCTGTAAAGCACTTCGAGACCTCTGATACTTGTTTAAAAAAGATTACATAAATGTGAACCTCTGTTTTTGTTCCTTTTACAATCAGTGAAGTACTTTTGAAGCGTAGTCACTGTTGTAATGTAGGAAATGTGGCAGACAATTTGCACGCATCAAGTTCCCACAAACATCCACATGATAATCAACACATCACCTGCTTTTGTTATGTTGATTGAGGGATAAATATTGACCAGAGCGAAGGGGAATTCCCCTGCTCTTCTTTGAAATAGCCATGGAATCTTTTACATTTGCCTGAGAACTGACAGGGCCTCAGTTTAGCTTCATTCAAAGGAAGCACTTCTGACAGTGCAGCTCTCCCTTACTACTGTGTCAGTTTAGATTTTTGTATCAAGTCTCTCGAGTTGGAAGTGAACCTATAGTCATGCAGGATAGCCACCGATTGAGCCATAGCTAACAGTAAACCAATACATTGTAACTCTTGCTGCTGACTGGAAAGGTGTCAGGATCAGTAGCCCATGTGTGTACTTGGCTCACACTGTGGCCCCTAGCACCCGGTGCAACTAATCCTGACTAATTCCAGTTGGCGGAAGGAGTACGAGCGTCACAGTAAATCTCCATTTCTGCAAAGCCTGGCTAGCTAGTTAATGGGGCTCTTAATCCCAGGGTCATTGTCTTGAGCCCCATATTGGGCAATGATTTTTTAAATTTAATTTTTTTTTATTTTTGTGGTGACTAAAGGTACAAGAATTGTAGAGAGTGAACAGGGGATTCCCAGGAGAGCCCAGCTACCCAAGCATACACTCATTTGTAGAAACTAGTAAACATCAATAAAACATGTGAGGTGGAATAAGCTCGTTCATTTGATGCTTCTCAAAGCCTTTTCGAAAGCAACTGCAAAAAGTTCTATTAAAAAAGCAATACCCTGATGTATTTCTGATGAGAATTTTAATAATAATGACTGGCAAATGAACAGATCATTTTAGGGGACAGTCAATCCTAACATGATTCTGTTTTAATTTACTCCCTAATACCAGATTTCAGTTTTCATCTCAAAACTTAATTGAGGCTGTCTGTCTAGTTGCAAATGATAAAATGAGTTATAAAATAAGAAACCAGTGGCACTTAAAAGCATCACTGACTCTGCCTCTGCGCATGTGCAGGAAGTGCTCCCCCTAGTGTTGTGGCACAAATAAACACAGCCAAAGAGGAAAGTCGGGAGCTCGGCAATAGGAGTCAATATTGTGCCCCTTTGAAAATGAAACTGGCAGGTGCAACCTATTTACATTGGTTATATAATGGTCAATGCCAATTATCTTTCATTTACCTAGTTGTTGAGTGTTTATCAATCATTTTGAAATATTGAAAACATTTTTCTATAATCTGCAGATATTCTACTCTAATATTTTTCACTGTCACTAATATATGCTATGAACAGCAGGGATCAAAATGCCTATACCTGGGGAGACTCTACTGGTCACAGCTGCCCAATTAAACTATTTAATTAACAATTGACTTTCTTCTCATCATCCAGCTAATTAGTAATCCAATTTACAACTTCATTTTGAATTGCATGACCTTTCACTTTAATCAGACATCTCCTTGTCAAATGCTTTCCAAATTTCAAGTTATACAACATCCAGCAACTTGACACATTAACATCCCCAAAGAATTCCAATACATTTCATGGACATGACATGCTATAGATACATTACCTCCACTCTTGTTAGTTAATTGAATTGCTTTCTTTACATTAGCTCTAATCTCTTTCTCACTAGAGATGTCAAATAGATTTTCAATGCACTGGCTAATGAACCTGATTCATTTTATTTATTGAATTCCATTATTTAAAAAAAACTTTCTCATACTAAGCCCTGTGCCACAACAGCTTTTCTAACTCTCCTCCTGGTTGAAATTTATAAATTTCAAGTGCAACAGATTCTTCAGGTCGGTTCAATGTTGATCATATATCTCTCTCCATAAACTTGCACATACATCTCACAGCTTTAAACACTGCCAAGGAAACAGCTCAGGATGAGCTGACAATGGGCTAAGGACCTGTCTTTTTTAGCCAGAGCTCACATCCCATTCCTTACCCACAACAGCATTAATTTACAATTGGCTCCTTTCCCCTTGAATGCCCTTAACTTGCCTTTTCCTTCATCCCCTTGACCTATTCCTTTTAACCTTAATGCTCTGATTCTGGTTTTGCTGTGTTTGTCTGGAATCGATGAAAAATACCCAATGACCACAATATAAATAATAAATCAAATTTGGCAAAGATCTTTATAACAAGTCCCTTTCCGAAGTGAGATGTCATGAATATATGGGGCAGAATTTTGCCCTTGGCATGCGGACTTGACGGGGGTGCAGAAGGCAATTTCACTCTGGCAGGCCAATTAAGGCCCGCCCAGCGGGAAATGCGAGTGGCAGCACTCAATGCTGCCTGTGTGGGCGAGGGGAGGAGGACAAGCTGGGCCAATGCGACCTTCGCGCATGCAAGCGACTACGTGCTTCATAATTTCCCTGAGGCACAGAGCTGCCTCAGGGAGATGAAGAGATATGAATAAAAATAATTAAAAATGGAATGAAACATGTCCCCGCTCATGTGACTCTGTCACATAAGCAGGGACATGTTATTATTGAAAAATTAAAGTTTTTATTTTTATTTGCTTTTGGAAGCTTCGTCCCACTCGTGGATGAGTTTTCCAAAGAAGTGCAAAGCATGGCGAAAAATTTATTTTAATTAACTTTTAACACCCTTAATAGGTCTCTTAATTGTCGGTGGGTGCGCTGCCAACTCTGGTGCACACCTACCAACTGAAATATCGCGCAAGTGTCGGCAGTGCACCCACCGAGCCCACCAAGTGAAGAATTTTGCCCATGAACTTCATAAGCTTTAGACATTTGCAATATTATTCAGAAATGGTTCCAATATTTGAAGAAACACAAATATTCATTATATAATCCAGTGCAGTAACATTGCATGGAAATCAATTATTTCATTATCAAATTACACAATAAACAGTAAAAGTAAGGTCCATTGGCACGATATGGGAATTCAATTTCACTACTGAAGACTTATGCTCCAGAACTTGCTACACCTCTAGCCAAGTTGTTCCAGTACAGCTGCAACACTGGCACATACCAGACTATGTGGAGAATTGCCTGGGAATGTCCTGTACACAAAAAGCAGGACAAATCCAATCTGGCCAATTACCGCCCCTTCAGTCTACTCCCGATCTTCAGTAAAATAATGGACGGAGTCATCAACAGTGCTATCAAGTGGCACTTGCTTAGCAATAAACTGCTCACTGACGCCCAGTTTTATTGCTGCCAGGGCCACTCAGCTCTTGACCTCATTACAGCCTTGGTTCAAACATAGACAAAAGAGTTGAACTCCTGAGGTGAGGTGAGAGTGCCTGCCCTTGACATCAAGGCTGTATTTGAAAGAGTGTGGCAAAAAGGAGCCCTAGCAAAACTGGAGTCGATGGGAATCAGGGGAGAAACTCTCCACTGGTTGGAGTCATACCAAGCACCAAGGAAGATGGTTGTGGTTGTTGGAGGTCAGCCACCTCAGCTCCAGGACATCACTGCAGGGGTTCCTTAGGGTAGTGTCTTAGGCCCAACCATCTTCAGCTACTTCACCAATGATCTTCCTTTCATCATAAGATCAGAAGTGGGGATGTCCTCAGATACTGAAGCAATCTATGCCCAAATGTGTCGACACCTGGATAATATCCAGGCTTGGGCTGACAAGTAGCATGTAACATTCATGTCACACAACTGTCAGGCAATGACCATCCCCAACAAGAGAGAATCCAACCATCGCCCCTTGATGTTCAATGACATTACCATCACTGAATCCCCCACAATCAACATCCTGGGGGTTACCATTGACCAGAAACTGAACTGAACTAGCCATATAAATACTGTGGCTACAAGAGCAAGTTAGAGGCTAGGAATAGTGCGACGAGTAACCCAACTCCTGACTCCCCAAAGCCTGTCCACCATTTACTAAGCACAAATCAGGACTGTCATGGAATACTCCCCTCTTGCCTGGATGATTGCAGCTCCCACAACACTCAAGAAGCTTGACATCATCCAGGACTAAGCAACCAGCCTGATTGGCACCACATCCACAAACATTCACTCCCTCCACCACCAATGCACAGTAGCTGCAGTGTGTAGCATCTACAATATGCACTGCAGGAATTCACCAAGGGTCCTTCTGCAGCATCTTCCAAACCCACACCACTATCATCTAAAAGGACAAGGGCAGTAGATAGCTGGGATGATAGATAGATGGAATCACCACCATCTAGAAGCTCCCGTCCAAGTCACTTACCATTCTGACTTGGAAATAAATCTCCATTCCTTCACTGTCACTAGATCAAAATCCTGGAACTACCTTCCTAACAACACTGTGGGTGTACCTAAACCATATGGACTGCTGTGGTTCAAGAAGGCAGCTCACCTCCACCTTCTCAAAGGCAACTAGGGATGGGCAATAAATGCTGGCCCAGCCAGCAAAGCCCACATCCCATGAATGAATGAAAAAAAAAATTGCACATGTAGATATATGCAGATTTTCTATTTCTCACCATGCAAATATATGAATGGATTGATGTCAAGGCCTCAACCTTCTTCCCATTAGCAGCAAAGTGGGAATAATTTTCACAACTAACTGCAATTTCCTCCCAGTTCTCAGGTAAACACTTTGTGAGTTCATTTATTAAGACTAGGCACATGAGAACAGTTAAATAGGCATAAAGTTGGAAGGCATCAGAGCTGTGTGTGTGCTCTGCTCAAAGCAAAAATGAAACTAAGACTGGATCACATGACACATTTCGCTGCCAGTGATGTCATGTTGATAGCCCTTAAAGGCATATTAGAACATCTCCCTGTCTTTTTAAATATACTTTCCCCCCTTCCTAAGAAATATAACTATTTACACCACACGTTCATGTTTAAGTACCTCTACGTAAGCGCATAGAACTGATGAACCAATGAGTCTCTAAAGTGTAAAGGTAATTTGCTGGTATGCCCAGATATTGTGATGGTAACTTTGTCTGGTGGTTTCTTGAATTGCTCACAGTGATCAGTAGGATTGTCATTCTTGAATGTTGCTCTTGGTTGCATGTGGGATCTTGTCTAGATGCAATAGAACTGTACAGTGTTTGAGGAGCTGGAATGGATCTGTTTTGTCCTTGGTTATGTCTTGCCTTTGTGTGTAATGATTTCATAGGACCTCGGTTCTGAAGAAATTCTTGTCACCTCAGCTGGTTGCCACATACCTTCTTTGGGACCCTGGAAGCGAATTTGTAGTGTAGAATATTTTGCCATTTCTTCTTGGAACTGTTGGCATTTACTTTGCACAAAATGTACCAGATCCATTTGGAGAACATCTTCAAGTTTGATGTCAATGAAGTCAACTTTAAATTTAAGGATATACCTGATGTTTTCACTGGGTTAGGCAATCTGCTAAGTGTATCCGATATGGCGATCAAGTTACCTGGCTTGTACCTAATCTCACAATTGTAACCTTGAATCTTTATCAAGAGACATGCAATCTTGACAGTGCACTGGTCAATGGTTTTTGCCAAATCATCTCCAGTGGCTTGTGGTCAGCCTCTACCACAAACCTTTTGTCACATAGATAGGTATAAAAACGCATGATTCCGAACGCTAGAGCTGATGTTTCCTGCTCGATGTTGAAGTAGTTAGATTCCGTTGCAGACAGAGATTTTGAAGCAAATGCAATCGGTTTACCTATTTGTAGTCTGCATGCTCCCAGAGCTTTCTGTGAGGCATCTATCTCCAGAGTAGTTATCTGCTTTGGATAATAAAATTGCAATGTCAATGCTTCTGATAAGGACCGTTTCAATGCTTCAAAGAGGTAAATGGTGGTCTTCATGCCACAGGAATGGCACATCCTTTCTCAAAAATTCCCTTAGCGATGATGATTTTTGAGTGAAATTGGGAATGTATGGAGACCAGAAATTAAAGAGACCTAGATACCTTTGAACATTGTCCTTATCTCGAGGTGTTATTATCCTCTATTTTACTTGGATCTGGACATATGCCAGCACTGGAATAAACAGAACTGAAAAAAGTGATCTACTGCACATTGAGGTTGTACTTCAGACATTGTTGAACACCAATCCTTCACTACATGCTGCTTTCATCAATTAGTGCAGATTATGGTCATGTTCCTGCTTTGTTCTTCCCACAACAGCTAACAGCTATATTATCTGTGATGCAGATGCATCCTAGCACAGTGTCAGTAATGCGGTCCATGTGAGCTCAAAATAGATCCTAACTAACAGATAACCCAAAAGGTTGTCACTGAAAACAGTATTGTCTGAATGGGGTACAAAATGTAGTAAGCCCTCAGGCCTTCTCTATGAGACATACTGATTATTAACCATGCTTGGCTTCAAACCTCAAGAAGAATTTTGCACCTGCAAATCTCAGATTTAACTCTTCTAATGTGGGTATTTTGTAGCGATAACATTTCAAAGCTGTACTTAAATGTCATGGATTGAGGCAGAATCCCAATGATCTGTCCTTCGTTACAACACATGTGATTGAGGTGCACCAATCTTTGTGCGCTTGTACTCTTCTAATGACTCCATCTTTCCTGACTTTGTCTAGTTCGACCTTCAATTTGCTTTGTAGGTGGCTGCTACACTTACGTGGTGGATCAATTGATGGACTTTCATTCTCCTGCAAGTGTAATGTTGCAGCAACCTTGAAACTGCCAATTCTGTCAAAATAGTCTAGGTATTTCAATGTTAGGTCATAAACTGAGGTGATAGGAATAGTTTCTGAGGTTGATCTGCCTTGTGAAGTCTGATTACTTTAATGGATTGTCACTAGTGTAAGGTCATGATGTGCTGGCAGATTTGCAATTGCTCATCCTTTACTTTCTATGATGTAGAACACCTGTGGCACTCAGGAGGATTGATTATATCTGCACTCCAGGACTATAGACCCTTCACATGGAACCAGTGAACTCTTGTACACTGAACATTTCACAGCTGTAGTTTTCACCATAGCCTTTCATGTCTGTGGATAGATGCCTTTTAGAATTGGCAGAGGTCATATGTTGGCACTTGCCCCTATGTCAATCTTGGCCAGTAACAATAAGTTAGCAACTTTCTTAGTACAAATAATTTGAATTTTGGCAAACACTTAAGATGGTATGATGGCATTTATTTTCTTCCACGAGATTGATGATGCAGAGCATGTGTTCACTGCTCTTCATCTCGTGCATATCATCGTCATGTTCTGGTTTATAAATCACCTCATGTATATGTTTCTTATGGGATACTGGATGGTCATTCTTATTATTGAAGGTACCTGTCGTGCATGTTATTTTTGGATCAGTGCACAGCCTCTTATAGCTGCTTCAGCCTTTGATCTAGTGCATTGCTGTTGCCAATGGCCTTTTCTGCCACATGCTTTGAAGAATTAATAAAAACCTGCGCATTTCCTTGGTGCATACAGAAGCCCACACCTTCCTTCCACATATTGCTAGGTTTAGGCGTTCTAGTGAGTGGGTCAACAACTGGTGTTGTACTTAGGATCTGTAAGTTTTGCCGACCTGCGAGGGTTGCCTCGTACTTATTTCCATCCTTGAGTAGCTCTTTGATGTGTCATGAAGCTATTAATGTATATAACATTATTGGAAATTTTTTTTTTAAAATAGAGGATTAATCTGTGAGTGTGTTTTATTTGGATTAAAACTAGCTAGCCTGGGTTCTTTGATGTGTACTAGTTTTGAGATATAGCCGGAGAAGTAGAGGTACATTTGTATTTCGTTGAATAAAGCATTCAAGAAGGGGAGTGAAATCTGGCACCTAGCTAGCACAGACCAAGCAATGTTTATATTACGAATATAATTGGCACTATGAAAGGGGTTTTATTGTTAGAAGAGGTGGAGTTCAAAGGGGCTAGTGATACACTGAGAATTTACATCCAATGAGATGTGCTATGTATAATAGAAAGCGGTTTCATGTGTGTGGGGCAGAGATAATGTAAGAACAAAGCCTGTAAGCCTATCATAATGTCTGTAAAGGAACCAAAGTGAAAGGAAACTCATTTTGAATTTTTAAGGTGAAAATGCATTGCCTGGTGTTTGCTGAAAGCCTATGGGTTGCTGTTGCCTTAATGGAGGTTAGTTTGGGAATTTGTTAAAAGTTATGATAGTATTAATTTGTAGCCAGTGTATATAATTAACTTGTGTAAATTAATAAATGTCTCATGTAGTTTGATATAAAACCACTCAAGAACTGGTGGCCTGATTCCTGAATTTAGAGCTGCATCTCAAACATACCACTTAAAGATATATGTTATGACAGTTGTTTAAAGTTTCCCTCTGAGATTTTTAAATAACTTAGCTTTACCAACTACTGTATCATTACAGATGTTATATGTTTTAGGCTTGTCTAGCAGATCTTTCTGGAATGCTTCTATGGGAGTGGATGTGACCTACCAACTCAACAATTCTGTCTGCTAGCTCTGCATTTGAAAAATCACAGCATCTGCTGGCAAAGTGGTCCATGGATTCTGTAAGCTGTTGTTGAAATGACATGAACTCTAGCTGATGAATACGGAAGTTTGACCTGATTCTGAAACAGTCTTCCAATGTAGTTCATACCTTTTGTGGATCTTTTAGCTCTTCTTCTGCTAATCCTGAGATGTTCAGCCTGTGTAGACCTTCATTCCCAATTGCCAGGTGAATTTTTATGGAGTGCTTTTCTGCTTCAGGCGCACCTGAATCAAGAAACCATTGCACTGTATGCTGTTTTAACATTTTTAATTTGGATAGTGAGTCTGCTAACTCCCAATTCAAGCTGGGGAATATTGTGGACATTCTAACAATACCCCTTTGACCTTTCTTCTCTTGTAGTGCCTGGGATGAGTGTTGATGTAACCGCCTTCATGTGCTTTTCTGAAGCTCTGCCATGAAGACAAGTTGTGGCAGTAACCCACCATGGAGTAATGGCATCTTTGCTTTTTATTCAAATTATTGTTTAGCAACTCTGGAAGCCACCCATTATAATCACAACCTTCTCTGGCCTGATTTTTATGACTTTTTTTTGTTTGACTCTCCCTTGCTCGCTATCAATCTGGCCCATACCCTGGTCACTCAGCTTTCCTGACTGAAGAGCCCAGTGCTGGTCCTTTCAATGCGCTGTCCCAATCATGGAACTGATAGATATTATGACCCTAGCTGATGTTACTACTGGACAAGCCAAATCCCAGGATGGAACTCGGCTTGATAAGTCCTAACTTTTATTTTTTTTTGTTTGGATACGCGGAGAGTAGCTACTGAACAGAGTCACAGGAGTCAGCTGATGAACCTTTAACAAAAGTATAAAACATTTATTAAACAAGAAAAGATGAACTATATTACAATACTCCTTTACCACAACTAGACCTTTACAGATATATACAGATTTGTAAGGATAACATAAGTTACAAAAGCTCTCTTATACTCCAATGTTCATAGTAAGTACACAGTCCATATAAACCAATAGGTGACCTGTGGTCAGACTCAACACACTCTGAAACCAAGTGACAGATGTCAACCCAAATAGATGCTGTGGATCTCTCCTCAACTCCCCAGACACTTGTCACACTGTGAGCCAACTGGCCTCACTGAGCTCTGTCTTTCACACAAGGGTTTTCAATCTCCACTCTCTAAGAACTCGCTTTGGAATCTTCTCCCAAATGGCACTTTCCCTCAGACACCTTCCACAAGGCTCCACTTCCGGGGTTTCAACCTCTCCTTCCAAAGTTCTTCTCCCCTGGATCACCATGTGCATCCAAGCTTTCTTCCACACACTGTCTCTCACTGACTCAGCCATGTCATCAGAACATCACTGCTTCACATGCCCATGTAGAGTTACAGATCTTCAGCTATTTCCTTGGACCATCTGGCTTCTCACACATCTATATCACTTTAAATATGCTTCCTGCAGCTTTCTCCCTTTAAGCTTGGTGCCTTCCTCTCTGCCCCTTACTGCCCCTTCTATTGAACAAGGCCTTTTCCAGACTCCTGTTCTTCCTTTGACTAGAAGGTCTTCTTGGGATCCCTCCTTACTTTCTCACTCCTAGGCCTTGGGGCCTTTCAGTTCTTTTGGGAAATCTGCCCTCTCTGCAGTTCCCTCTCCCAATATCCAGTCTCCCTGGAATCCTGGTTTCAACTTCAGTTTTGGACTTGCTATCTGTCCCTTTGCTGCTCAGCCTCTCTGGCAACTGCTTCCAAATGAACTCAAACCATTTATTTTTTGAGTTTTTTCTGTATGTGTGTGTGTGTATGTGTGTGTGTTTGTGTGTATGTGTGTATGTGTGTGTAGGGGTGTAGTGGGAGCTCCCTCTCTGGATCCCTGTTGCTAGCAACAGCAGTTTTTTCTCTACTCTTGTGCTTATTTTACTCCCCTTCAAGAGTCATAAAACTCATTAGAAATGCAGGTATACAAACAGGCCTGCTGTCTCCACTCAAAAATAAAACTAGATCCCAGGCTTCACCTTTTAACCCACAAATAGAAAACAATAATAAATTAAACTTAAAGATATACCTTACTCCTCACACACAAATACACATAAAGCTTACTTAAACTATCTCTATTCCCTAACACAGGCTATGCACTGCAATCTCACCTTAAGGGATCCATCTGCTTAACAGCTCTTGAGCACGAGTTCAGTGCTGTGCCTTCAAAGCTTTTGGTCACAGTCAGCATGCTATGGTTTCAACACTCTCTGACATTGCAACTTCATTAAGGTCTAACCAAAACACCAAGAGTCTTCTTGTGCCATGTAGCATGATCTAAGGCTGTTCACCATGTTGTTCCTGTACTTAATCTTGCTGCCACCTGTCTTACCATCTTTGAAGACCATGTCATGTTATTATAATGATATAATATCTTGGGGTTATTTACTGTACAAGACACAAGGCACCAATCACTCATAAGGGATTGGATAAACATGTTGTGGGTTCACTTATTAAGACTAGGCACATGAGAACGTTTATACATAGGTATAAAACTTGAAGACATCAGAGCTGTGTGTGTTCTGCTCAAAGCAAAAGTTAAACTAAGACTAGACCACATGACATGTTTCCCTTTTAGTTATGTCGTGCTGATATCCCTAACTGTTAGGAAGAGCAGCACTGGAAACTCTGAATAAACACACACACACACACACACACACACACACACACACACACACACACACACACACACACACACACACACACACACCAAGGAAAGGTAATATAACTTGTGTGCAGATAGACAAGAGAATCTTTGATAGTGAGTGAAGTTGGAGCTTAGGTTTCAATAGGAGGTTAGGGAGTCTCTGGTGCTGAGTTTACTGAAGGTCCATTTTTGGCTGCTGAGTCTTGACATCAGTTCAAAAGTCACTTGCTGCAGCCAAAGTGAAGTCTGGGGTATTTTAACTTGCAATCGTATTCGCGGCGAAGAGCAGTAGAAAACCAGGGGATTGGGAAGCCTGCAAAGACCAACAGAGGACAACTAATAAAGAAATAAGGAGGGAGAAGATTAAATATGAGGGTAAACTAGCCAGTAATATAAAGAGTATTTTTAGATATATAAAGGGTAAGAGAGAGGCAAAAGTGGACACTGGGCTGCTGGAAAATGACACTGGAGAAGTAGTAGTGGGGAACAAAGAAATGGCGGAGGAACTGAATAGGTACTTTGCGTCAGTCTTCACGGTGGAAGATACGAGTAACATCCCCAAAGTTCAAGTGAGTCGGGGTGCAGAGGTGAGTATGGTGGCCATTACCAAGGAGAAGGTGTTAGGAAAACTGAAAGGTCTGAAGGTGGATAAATCACCTGGACCAGATGGATTACACCCCAGAGTTCTGAAGGAGATAGCTGAAGAGATAGTGGAGGCATTAGTGGTGATCTTTCAGGAATCACTGGAGTCAGAGAGGGTCCCAGAGGACTGGAAAATCGCTAATGTAACCCCCCTGTTTAAGAAGGGAGTGAGGCAAAAGACGGGAAATTACAGGCCGATTAGCCTGACCTCAGTCGTTGGTAAGATTTTAGAGTCAATTATTAAGGATGAGATTTCAGAATACTTGGAAGTGCATGGTAAGATAGGACAAAGTCAGCATGGTTTCATCAAGGGGAGGTCTTGCCTGACAAGTCTGTTAGAATTCTTTGAGGAGGTAACGAGTAGGTTAGACAAAGGAAAGGCAATGGATGTTATCTACTTGGACTTCCAGAAGGCCTTTGACAAGGTGCTGCAAAGGAGGCTGCTCAGTAAGATAAGAGCCCATGGTGTTAGAGGCAAGGTACTAGCATGGATAGAAGATTGGCTATCTGGCAGGAGGCAGAGAGTGGGGATAAGGGGGTCCTTCTCAGGATGGTGGCCGGTGACTAATGGAGTTCCGCAGGGGTCAGTGTTGGGACCACAACTTTTCACTTTATACATTAATGATACATTAATGAAGGAACTGAGGGCATTCTGGCTAAGTTTGCAGATGATAAAAAGATAGGTGGAGAGACAGGTAGTATTGAGGAGGCGGGGAGGCTGCAGAAGGATTTGGACAGGTTAGGAGAATGGGCAAAGAAGTGGCAGATGGAATACAACGTGGGCAAGTGTGAGGTCATGCACTTTAATAGGAAGAATAGAGGCATAGACTATTTTCTAAATGGGGAGAGAATTCAGAAATCTGGAGTGCAAAGGGACTTGGGAGTCCTAGTCCAGGATTCTCTTAAGGTTAATTTGTAGGTTGAGTCGGTAGTTAGGAAGGCAAATGCAAAGTTGGCATTTATTTCGAGAGGACTAGAATATAAAAGCAGGGATGTACTGCTGAGGCTTTATAAGGCTCTAGTCAGATCACATTTAGAATATTGTGAGAAATTTTGGGCTCCGTATCTCAGGAAGGATGTTCTGGCCCTGGAGAGGGTCCAGAGGAGGTTCACGAGAACGATCCCAGGAATGAAAGGCTTAACATATGAGGAATGTTTGAGGACTCTGGGTCTATACTCGATGGAGTTTAGAAGGATGAGGGGGGATCTGATTGAAACTTACGGAATACTGAAAGGCCTAGATAGAGTGGACATAGGGAAGATGTTTCCATTAGTAGGAGAGACTAGGACCCGAGGGCACAGCCTCAGAGTAAAGGGAAGACCTTTTAGAACAGAAATGAGGAGAAACTTCTTTAGCCAGAGAGTGTTGAATCTATGGAATTCATTGTCACAGAAGGCTGTGGAGGCCAGGTCATTGAGTATATTGAAGACTGAGATAGATAGGTTCTTGATAGGTATGGGGATCAAAGGTTACGGGGAGAAGGCAGGATAATGGGGTTGAGAAACTTATCAGCCATGATTGAATGGCGGAGCAGACTCGATGGGCCGAATGGCCTATTTTCTGCTCCTATGTCTTATGGTCTTATGGTCTTATCGTAATGGCATGGAACATCAAGGGTCGATGATTGGACTCTATCTTGTTGGATATGGTCATTGCCTGATGCTTGTGTAGTGTGAATGTTACTTGCCACTTGTCAGCCCAAACTTGGATATTGGCCAGGACTTTCTGCATTTGGACATGGACTGCTTCAGTTTCTGAAGTGTCGCGAATGGTGCTGAACATTGTGCAATCATCAGCGAACATCCGCACTTCTGATCTTATGATGGAAGGAAGGTCATTGATGAAGCAGCTGAAATGGTTGGGCCTAGGACACTACCCTGAGAAACTCCTGCAGTGATGCCCTGGAGCTGAGATGACTGAAGTCCAACAAGCACAACCATCTTCCTTTGTGCTAGGTATGACTCCAACCAGCGGAGAGTTTTACTACTGATTCCCATTGACTCCAGTTTTGCTAGGGCTCCTTGATGCCACACTCGGTCAAATGCAGCCTTGATGTCAAGGGCAGTCAATCTCACCTCACCTTGGGAGTTCAACTCATTTGTCCATGTTTGAACAAAGGCTGTAACAAGGTCAGGAGCTGAGTGGCCCTGGCGGAATCCAAACTGGGCGTCAGTGAGCAGGTTATTGCTAAGCAAGTGCCGCTTATAACACTGTTGATGACCCCTTCCATTACTTTACTGATGATCGAGAGTAGACTGATGGGGCGGTAATTGGCCGGATTGGAATAGTCCTACTTTTTGTATACAGGACATACCTGGGCAATTTCCCACATAGTTGGTACATGCCAGTGTTGTAGCTGTACCGGAATAGCTTGGCGAGGGGCGCGGCAAGTTCTGGAGCACAAGTCTTCAGTACTATTGCTGGAACATTGTCAGGGTCCATAGCCTTTGCAGTATCCAATGCCTTCAGTCATTTCTTGATATCATGTGGAGTGAATCGAATTGGCTGAAGACTGGCATCTGTGATGCTGGGGACCTCCGGAGGAGGCCGAGATGGATCATCCACATGGCACTTCTGGCTGAAGTTTGTTGTGAATGCCTTATCTTTTGCACTGATCTGCTGGGCTGCTCCATCATTGAGGATGGGGATATTTGTGGAGGTAAGTGGTAAGGTGTAAGGGGGCAGAATTTCTGCTCTACTGGAGAAAGTGCTGGATCAGGAATGTTCTCAGGACGGAACATGGATGCATTCCCAAGGATTTTCTGTATGGGGTGGTGGCCAGAGCCAGAAAGCCAGAAGGACACCCTAAGTTTTGCTTCAAGGATGCTTGCAAAGGCCCTAAACATTTATTTTTACACCTGATAGGTACCAGCCATCAACAGAGGGAAATGGCGAAATTACCTGTGGGCCGGCATGCACCACCAAGACAGTAGCAGCTACCGTAGCTTGATAGCAGGTGACAAAGCCATCCTACAATGACATCTGATAGCCGCCTCATATGTGGCAATTTCGGCAGAGTCTGTCTTTCATAGTTTGGTCTCTTCAGCCATCAGCAAAAGTGCATCGTGTGAAGTTACCCAATCACCAATGGATTGCTGCATGTACATCATCTCAAGTAGATGGAAGGAGATAGATGAAGCAAACTAGTCCATCTATATTTCTGATTTTAGGAGGAATGTTGGGCAACCTGAGAATTGCCAGCCATCCTTCAAACTGCATCATGTTATTTTTAATGTCTACCTGAACCACCACAAGAAGCGTCACAGCACAACACTCCTTTAGACTCTAAATTGGTATAAATTAAAAGCATTCTATAATTTCAGTACTTATGTCTACAGGGTTATAGAAAACCTGCACTTCTTTCTTATCTGCACAGCAACATCAGGCTATATTAAGTGCTCCAGTCCTGGTATGGAGTTCAAAGCCAAAAGTTCTGAGTTGGAGGCAAAATTACTATCAACTGAACCAAGCTGAGATGAAGTATATTAAAGTTATTATAAATTTGCTGCTAAAAATATAAAATGTTATTATGGTGCTTATTAGACCAAGAGTAGAATTGTGGCCAAAGTAATGATCAAAGGCCAAAACTAAGGAAAAACACAAAATAGTTGACATTTTCAATTGTTACTTGGTGTCAAAATAACTAAGGGTGAGGTTGAAAGGGATATAGGGGTTTTGGTAGAATTGGAGCTTGCCATATTTAATTGCTGCAAAACAGGAATGCACAAGGCACATAGAGTGCTGAGCGACATAACCAAAACAGAGCCGTCAAGTTGGAGAAAGCCATACTTAAACTGTATTGCACTCTGATCAGATCAAATCTGAAGATATTTATCAATTTAACATGCATGATTGCATTAAGCATGTTATTAATATCCTCTTCACCAAAGCAAACAGGTTCATCTTCTTTCCCATGGCAGCAAACAAGAAGACAGAACTCTGAGCTTCGCCAGGATCACGGGCGCAGGACATAATTTATTGTATTCACACTTTGTGTATTCCACATCAAGACTCAGAATATATATATATATATATATATACAAGAAGGACTTCCACTCACCAAAAGTGCAGCTGTTAAGTGATGGCAGGCACCACAACATGCAACCAGTACCTTGTTTTCTGGCGGTTCTCATGTTGCCTTTATCTTACATCAGTCCTCAATCCCCTTTCTTTCCACTCAGATGACAGCCTGCTTGCGGACAAGGGATATCCTCTGAAAATATGGCTTAAGACACCTGTGAACTCCCTAAGCACAGGTACAGAAAAGAGATAGAATCAGAACCATGCCAGTGCCAGAGCCCTGAATAAGCGGACTATTGACATCCTGGTTCTGCTGTTTAGCTAAGTCAGATGATAGCATGGAAGCTTGCACCCAGGAAAGCACAGTTGCAGACTACAGCATCACAGCTCTGGTTGAGGCTGTCTGGTCCAGCTGAATTTCTGGCAACATCACAAACATTCATTGAGGGAGTGGTGGAGAGCAGAGGTACTATCATTCTGAGAGAGGTCTGATTGTGTCTCTGCCATGGTGTCACTGCCATTCACATGGAGCTGCACCTCAGCATTCCCACTCCTCTATCAACAGAATATAGGAATGATGAGACGGTTTGAGTGCTGTAGGAGGCAGTTGAACCCTGAACCTGAACAGGAAGCAGACTAAGCTTTCATTGAAGCTTTTCAAGCTGTAAGCACAGGCTTCATAACTGAGGGCCCAACTGTTTTGTGCATAGAGGTTGACTAACCTGTTTTGATTCCATGTGTGATGAACCCATACAAATTGGAGTGTGCACTTCTCCAAACTCACTGACATTTCTGCACAAACTCCCAAGCAGATAATTGAGTATTGAGCATTATTCAGCTATCAGTCTTTTAGAGTTTGGATCTCTGGAAAACTTCCTCTCTCCCTAGTTGGGTTAGGATGCAAGCTCAGAACCTGATGTGCTGAATGCCTGGTCAGCCTGCACTTGCTTCTGCTTTTCTTTTGATGAAGTAAATTAAAACAAAATTAAGAAAACCGAGGGACAAAATAAGATGCAACCCCTTGAAGGGACACACTTGCTCCTGCTTCCTTATGTTTGGTGATTCTTCCAATGCAAACTCCTTTAATTGACTCTCTACGACATCACATGATGTCTGGACAGAGTAGGTAGGGAGAAACTGTTCCCGTTGGTGGAAGGACTGAGAACCAGAGTGCACAGATTTAAGGTAATTGACAAAAGAGGCAATGGTGACATGAGGAAAAATGTCTTAACCTTGCAGTGGATACGCACTGCCTGATAGTGTGGTGGAGGCAGGTTCAATCAAGGCTTTCAAGAGGGAATTGGATTATTACCTGAAAAGGAAGGATGTGTAAGCTACTGGGAGAAGGCAGGGGAATGGCCCTAGGTGAATTATTATTTCAGAGAGCCAGCACAGACATGACTGCTGAATGGCATCTTTTGGTGTTGTAACCATCCTGTGATTCTACGATTCTGTGATTTGGCATGTCAATTCCTAAGCTGTGCTTGCAAGGGTGAAAATGAGGAGTGCCTGCTGCTCACATCACTAAGCAGGTACCTCAGAATCCCACTTTGTGCCATCCCTGCCCTCCCAAGACTCCTTTCAAGCTAACAATGTCTTCAAAAATTCTTGCCTTGTCTAAAAACAAAGCCTCCATTGAGCACAAACGCTCTTTATGCATTACTTCTCCAGGTTGAATCAAATAGGATGAGACTTGACTCAAAAGCTCACCTAAATTTTGTGAAAGAAGTCATCATCTCAGCTGAAGTCAGGGGAAATGTTTGACTACTTATTTAGTAAGCTAGTAAGTGCTCTACCAGAAACTGAATCTATGTTGCACTTTGTTATTTAGAGCAAGTAATTCTTTCAGTGCATTGAGATGAATAGAAATGTGGTTGAGTGAAGATCTTGATGTGCAGCTGTGATGATAACCTTAGAAAAAGTAAGAAATGAAAACTGGGACAGGGCAAATTACACTGAATTCTTCAATCAATACAGAATAATAATTTTAAAAACACAGGAATAACTATAAATATTGGTCAAAGAATAAAAGGCCCCAAATTGTTGTGAATAAAGGAAAATACACTGAAATTTTACATAAAATCATCAGGATTGGCTTTTATGGTTTCAGCTGGGCAGGAGAAGATTGGTAACGCCCTGAAAGTTACAGCATTAAACTTGCTACCATGTTCTCACTCTTGATTCTCCTGCTACCATTTCTACTGCAACTTGGAAATGGATGACCAGATTGTGTGCTTTTCCAAATATTAAATATGCAAATCAGGGTTCTATGTCATTTGTAAATTCATTATACAATTTTCAGTTTTGAATGTTTGAGGGACGTCCTTTACACAATCCACCCACTGATACATGAATGCTCTTCCTGGTCCAAGAAAAATTTTGCCACCAGCATAAACCTTCCCCATCCACAAACCATGAACCTTGTCCTGCACACGCACCGCAACCCCCCCACCCCCCCACCCACCCCGTCCAAATCCCACCATGATTGAATCCTTTTCCCCCTTGAAGTCCAGTCTTTAGCTTGGCTCCGCAGAAAAGATTTCATATTTCCGAAATCCCCTGATTAATTAACGGTTTGCTTATGTTGATGGTGCTCGCACATTCTGGAATATTAAACAGATGAGGCTTCACCAGCAAAATGGTTCAGGCTCCCTGTAAGGACATTGGGAGGGTTCATTGCTCAACACCAACCCAAAATGTAAATCAGCCCCATGAGGTTTATAGCACAGAAGGAAGCCTTTTGGCTTATCTCTTCCTTGCAAGAGCTCGCAACTTAGTTCAATTCCCTGTACTTTTTCTTCTACAAAACATACCTGCTTACTTTTTAAAAATGATAATTCTGCATGTACTGATTTTATTAGACATTAAGTGAGCAAGTAGCAATAAAAAGTTGCGATGTATTCAACCTCAATTATTGGCTTAATGTGTGGTTTTGAATTTGAATCTTTTTAAATTTAGTGCTTGGTAAAAAATTCTTTGTAATGCTCAAAAGACAACTTTTCTTCCGCAACAAAGATCTGAAGATCTACAATTCAAAAACCACCTTATATTTTCCACATTTATTTGGTATAATTTAGTAACAGATATATAATAGCAATGATGCATAGTTCACTATTTAATTTGGCTTATTCTAATTTATAATTTATGACGAAAATTCCAACTGATATTCAATGTTATCTAGGTCAATGCATTGATTTTAAGAACATTTTAAAAACACGCTAAAGACTTATTATACAGGAAGATAAGATATGTTCTTTGTATATTCATTATTGAGCATCAATTATACTAATATGGATGGTCAATTAGCGTTGTTCCTCAACCATCTTTTATTCCAATCCACTTATGGAACTTGGATCAAAAGTATAAAGCAATCTAGTTTTGTCATAAATTAAAAATTAAAATCAGCTCTGCACAGGAAACTCAGCTATTACTATAATGAGAAAGCATATTGGTTAAACTGAAATTTTAATTAGAAAGAAAATTAAATTGAAATTGTTGAAGTCAGTATACCTTGATTCTCTCTGCATGCCTTCTGAATACAGTAGGTTGGATTATGCTTTATATATCAGAGTTCCAGCAGGTCACGACTTCCTATGGGTCATTATCCATGCACAATAACATTGCTGATGCTAAGAGGGCATAAAATGGGAGCAACAATGTTAAATATGTCATTGACTATCAAGAACTTTTTAGCTGTTGCTTATTTATAGGCTCCATCTATACTTAATAGAGGTGTGGATATCAAATTGTCAATTCATACTTGCCACTACACTCAACTAGAAAATCCAATTAATTTTCATTTCTTTCAAATGGCTTCTAATGTCACTATCATATTTATCAGAAAGTTTCAGAAACTCAATCCTGCCCACACATGCACATTGCCAGCACGATTCATTGAATAGAATCAGGAATAGGAACATTGACTGTGTTTTTGTCCTACCTAACCCAAAGGTACCAAGGCCAGTTGTACCAACCTGACTAACTAATATATATGACGGGGTGATTTTTGTCTTGGCACAATTTCAGGCAGTAGGAAGATGGCAAAGGGACAAAAAATTGGTGGAAAACAAAAAATGCTGGAAAAGCTCAGCAGGTCTGACAGCATCTGTGGAGAGAAAGACAAAATTAACATTTTGAGCACGTATGACTCTTCTTCAGAACTAAAGAGAAGTAGGAATGTGGTGAAATATATACTGTTTAAGGGGGGTGGAAAAGGTGAAGCTGGATAGAAGGCCAGCGATAGATGGAGGCAAAAGAGCGATTGCGAAAGATGTCATAAACAAAAGAAAAACAGAATTACCTGGAAAAACTCAGCAGGTCTGGCAGCATTGGCAAAGAAGAAAAGAGTTGACGTTTCGAGTCCTCATGACCCTTCCACGGAACTGAGTGAGTATAAGGAGAGGGCTGAAATATAAGCTGGTTTAGGTTGGGTTTGGCGGTGGGGGGGGGAGAAGTGTGTGGGAGGGTGGTGGTGGTGTGGTTGTAGGGACAAGCAAGCAGTGATAGGAGCAGATAATCAAAAGATGTCACAGAAAAAAGAAAAAAAGAACACAGAGGTATTGAAGGTGGTGATATTATCTAAACGAATGTGCTAATTAAGAATGGATGGTAGGGCACTCAAGGTACAGCTCTAGTGGGGGTGGGGTGGAAAGACTAGCAGGGCATAAAAGATTTAAAAATAATGGAAATAGGTGGGAAAAGAAAAATCTATATAAATTATTGGAAAAAACAAAAGGAAGGGGGAAGAAACTGAAAGCGGGTGGGGATGGAGGAGAGAGTTCAAGATCTAAAGTTGTTGAATTCAATATTCAGTCCGGAAGGCTATAAAGTCCCTAGTCGGAAGATGAGGTGCTGTTCCTCCAGTTTGCATTGGGCTTCACTCGAACAATGCAGCAAGCCAAGGACAGACATGTGGGCAAGAGAGCAGGGTTGAGTGTTAAAATGGCAAGCAACAGGGAGGTTTGGGTCATTCTTGCGGACAGACCACAGGTGTTCTGCAAAGCGGTCGCCAGCTTACGTTTGGTCTCTCAAATGTAGAGGAGACCGCATTGGGAGCAACGAATGCATTAGACTAAGTTGGGGGAAATGCAAGTGAAATGCTGCTTCACTTGAAAGGAGTGTTTGGGCCCTTGGACAGTGAGGAGAGAGGAAATGAAGGGGCAGGTGTTGCATCTTTTGCATGGGCATGGGGAGGTGCCATAGATGGGGGTTAAGGAGTAGGGGGTGAGGGAGGAGTGGACCAGGGTGTCCCGGAGGGAACGATCCCTACGGAATGCCGCCGGGGGGGTGGGGGTGAAGGGAAGATGTGTTCGGTGGTGGCATCATGCTGGAGTTGGCGGAAATGGCGGAGGACGATCCTTTGAATGCGGAGGCTGGTGGGGTGTTAAGTGAGGACAAGGGGGACCCTATCATGTTTCTGGGAGGGAGGAGAAGGTGTGAGGGCGGATGCGCGGGAGATGGGCCGGACACGGTTGAGGGCCCTGTCAACGACCGTGGGTGGAAAACCTCGGTTAAGGAAGAAGGAGGACATGTCAGAGGAACTGTTTTTGAAGGTCGCATCATCAGAACAGATGCGACGGAGGCAAAGGAACTGAGAGAATGGGATGGTGGAGGATGATCCTTTGAATGAGGAGGCTGGTGGGGTGATAAGTGAGGACAAGGGGGCCCCTATCATATTTCTGGGAGGGAGGAGAAGGCTTGAGGGCAGAGGCACGGGAAATGGGTCGGACATGGCTAAGGGCCCTGTCAACCAGGAAACCTTGGTTGAGGAAGAAGGAAGACATGTCAGAAGCGTCGTTTTGGCAAGTGGCATCATCGGAATAGATGCAACGGAGGCAAAGGAACTGAGAGAATGGGATGGAGTCCTTACAGGAAGCAGAGTGTGAGGAGCTGCAATCAAGGTAGCTGTGGAAGTTGGTGGGTGTGTAATGAATATTGGTGGACTGTCTATCACCAGAAATTGAGACAAAGAGGTCAAGGGAGGGAAGAGAAGTGTTGGAGATGGACCATGTGTAAGTGATGGAGGGGTGGAAATTGGAAGCAAAATTGATAAAAATTTTTCCAGGTCCAGATGAAAGCATGAAGCGGCACCTAAACAGTCATCGAAGAAGGAGTTGTGGGAGGGGGCCTGAGTAGGACTGGAACAAGGAATGTTCCACATACCCTATAAAGAGACAGGCATGACTGGGGCCCATGTGGGTACCCATAGCCACACCATTTATTGGGAGGAAGTGAGAAATAAGTGAGTTTAAGGAGAAATTGTTCAGTGAGAGAACGAGTTCAGCCTGACGGAGGAGAGTGGTGGTGGATGGGGATAATGTTCAGGCCTTCTTTTCAAAGAAGAGGTGGAGAGCCCTCAGACCATCCTGGTGGGGGATGGTGGTGTAGAGGGATTGGGCGTTCAAGACGTTTCAATTTCCACTCCTCCATCACTTTCACATGCTCCATCTCCGACACTTCCCTTCCCTTCCTTCACCTCTCTGTCTCAATTTCTGGTGATAGACTGTCCACCAATATTCATTAGAAGCCCACCGACTCCCACAGCTACCTCAACTACAGCTCCTCACACCATGCTTCCTGTAAGGACACCATCCCGTTCTTTCAGTTCCTTTGCCTTCGGCGCATCTGTTCCGATGATGTCACTTTCCAAAATGGAGCTTCTGACATGTCTTCCTTCTTCCTTAACTGAGGTTTCCCATCCACAATAGTTGACATGGCCCTCAGCCATGTCTGACCCATCTCCTGCGCCTCTGCCCTCACAACTTCCTCTCCCTCCCAGAACCACGATAGGGTCCCCCTTGTCCTCACTTTCCACCCCACCGTCCTCCACATTCAAAGGATCATCCTCCGCTATTTCTGCCAACTCCAGCATGATGCCACTACCAAACACATCTTCCCTTCACCTCCTCCCGCCCTCCCCCTGTCGGAATTCCGTAGGGACCATTCCCTCCGGGACACCCTGGTCCACTCCTCCATTACCCCCAACACCTCAACCCCCTCCCACAGCACTTTCCCATGCAATCGCTGAAGGTGCAACACCTACCCCTTTACTTCCCCCCTCCTCACCATCCAAGGGCCCAAACACTCCTTTCAAGTGAAGCAACATTTCACTCGCACTTCCTTCAATTTAGTCTAGTGCATTCGTCGCTCCCAATGCGGTCTCCTCTACATTGGAGAGAACAAGCACAGGCTGGGTGATCGCTTTGCAGAACACCTTTGGTCTGCCTGCAGGCATGACCCAGACCTTCCTGTCGCTTGCCATTTCAACTTGCCACTCCACCCTGCTCTCATGCCCATATGTCCGTCCTTGGCCTGCTGCAATGTTCCAGTGAAACTCAATGCAAACTGGAGGAACAGCACCTCATCTTCCGATTAGGCACTTTACAGCCTTCGGGACTTAACACTGAGTTCAACAACTTCGGATCATTAACTATCTCCTCCATGCCCACCCCTTTTTGATGCCCCACTTTTTTCTATATTTATTTTTATTTTTAAATTTTTATTTATTTTTTTTCCCATTTATTTTCATTATTATTATTTTTTAAATGTATTTCCATTTTTATTTATTGTTTTATCCCCAGCTTTTAGCATTTTCAATCTTTCTTTCCCACCACCATCCCCTCCCCCACCCCACTCCCACTCGGGCTATCTGTCACTTTCCAGAGTGCTTACCCTGGTCTGGCCATTCTCACATTCTGCTTTCCACTCTTAATGTCACCATTAGCACCTTCTTTAGCCAGTACCACCACGGTCAACAAGCCTTAGACCTTTTGTTTATGACATCTTTCGCAATCTCTCCTTTGCCTCCATCTATTGCTGGCCTTCTATCCAGCTTCACCTGTTCCACTCCCCTTCAACAGTATATATTTGACGACATTTCTTCTCTGCTTTAGCTCTGAAGAAGAATCATATGGACTCAAAACATTAACTCTGTCTTTCTCTCCATAGATGCTATCAGACCAGCTGAGTTTTTCCAGAATTTTTTGTTTTTGTTTTAGATTTCCAGCATCCGCACTATTCTGCCTTTAAAAAATTGGTGGAACTCAGTTCCTTTGGATTCCTTCTTATTTATGGGTCAAGCTTAATTTTAAAGTCAGGCCTGAATTTTTCAGGTGGAATGTGGACTCAGCGGGAGCGGCCGGGGGCTGAGGAGGGCAAGTCAGGGCCAGCGCTCTTTCATGCATGCGCGCAAAAGCGAGCTTTAATCTCCCTGAGGCACAGAGCTGCCTCAGGGAGATTGAAGGGCTATTGTATTATTTAATATAGGGATGTAAAATTCAATTAAACATGTACCATCTCATATATATTTCCGAACGAAATATCGCGGGACTGCGTGATGACATCAGGACGCACACCCGACGTCATCGTGCATCATTTTATGCGTCGGCATGTTGGGCCCGCCCCCACATGCTGACTGAAAAATCCTGCCCTTGGGCTTAAAACGGATGTCTGCAACTCCCAATGGAACCTTTTCAATAATTATACTAGCATATTAAAAGGGGCATGCAAAGGCTCTGCACCATTTTTAGCTCCAGGAATATGTTGGATGCCATTGTCTCTCTAATATTTGATCTGATCACTGTCAGGTGCAGTCAAGTTTAAAGCTTAACACCTATTTTAGATAAATTTTCACAATAGCTTTTAATACTATGGTTAATCTTTGTTCTCAGTCCTTATCATTTTTCATGGTTTCCTTTAACTCTTCCCACAGAAAGAATTTGGAAACAGAGTTAGTATTAAATATTGGGTTTGTAAAGCAAAATATATTCTTGCACATTGATAGATGGGTTGATTTTATTTCTCCAATATTGGCATTAATGACCTCAAAATGGGGTTGGTAGACACATCACTCCTGTAATGCCAATGTTCCAGATGTTGCCACAGGCACGCAATTAAATTTGGCCAAGAGTCACTGCTACTCCATTCCCACTGTCTTCTATTTTAAACTGCTCTTTTGAGCAAGCAGCCAGGACATATCCCTGAAGCTGATGGAGTCCATCTTTAAATATGCTGATTAGAGTCCAATGATCTCATCAGGCCCTGACTGCAATTTTATCTGCTGGCATGAACGGTGAAACCATCGGGTAAAGACCGTGGGACAAAGATTTGGGGCCAGAAGAGGCCCAAATAGGAATTTACCTGAGGGACCAGGAGGATCAGGAGAGCTCATGGTAGGAGCGTCTGACAGGGCTACTTTTCTGGCTCTGAACAGAGATAGATTAAGAAGAAGATTGAGAAGTGAGCAAGTGTTTGATTGAACTTTATCCAGGCTCAGGAGAATACATGAGGTCAGTTGTTTAAGTCTCAAAATTCATGTATTCATTGAATGCATAGAAACACATTCAGTTCAACTAAATTGTGCTCATGTTTTTATTCAACATGAGTCTCCTTCCATTTTATCTACTTCATTCCAGCCATTCAGCATATATTTCTATTTCTTTTTCTTTCATGCACTCATTCAGTTTGCCATTGAAATCATCTAAGCTATTTGATTCAACCACTTCCTGTTGTAGCGAGTTCCACATTCTAACCATTCTCTGAATAGATTTCCCCTTTTTTATCTGTTAGAATTTATTAATAAGTCTCTTTCATTTATGACCCCTAATTTTGGAAAACATTCCCTTCACATCTATCCTCGTTAATCCATTTCCAATTTTATCAGATCACCTCTAAGCCTTCTCTTTTCTAAAGAAAACAAGCCCTAAACTGTTCAAACTGTCCCTATTGTTATAACTTCTTGATTCTGGCACCATTCTTATAAACCCTTTTTTGAATTTTCTTCAGTGCTTCCAACTCGTTTTAATAGTATGGAGACTGGAACTGTGTGCAATACTCCAAAATGCTGCCTGACTAAGGCCCTATACAAAGTTTAACATCACTTCGCTACTTTTTAATTCTATACCTCTAGAAATAAATTCCAGTGTTTTTATTTTAACATTTGAATTGATTTGCTGAACTCCAACGTAACTATTTGTTTACCTGTATTCCTATCGATCTCCCTGCTCATCTACCCCATTCAGTTATTTTATTTTCCAAGGTGTAGATGATGCTTCTATTCTTCCAACGAAATGCGTCGCCACACAGTTACCTATGTTAAAGTTCATTTGCTACTGAACTGACCAAGTCTGCAAATTTTTAAATATTTAATAGTATGTGTTTTTTTTGCCTCTGTGTTAGTTATACCTGCCAGTTGTCATAATTTGAAAATGTTAATATCAAGTACTTGTTCCCAACCTCAAATTATTCAAATGTAAATACGTGTAACAATGGTGCCAGTATTGATCTTTGTTGAATACCACTCTCTGTCTCCCTCTAGTCTGAACAAATATTATTTACCCCTATTCTCAGCTTTCTGTTTTTCTTTAGCCAATTTGTTATCAATTTAGTGATTTGTCCCCTGACTCCACATGCCCTAACCTTTGTTATGATTTTGTGGTAACTTATCAAAGGCCTTTTGAAAATCCAATTATATGAAATTTACTGCATTATGTGACCTCTTCAAAAGTTTCAATCAGGTTAGTCAAGCATGCATTTGCCTTTCGGAACCTATGCTATTTTGTGTCATATTTTCTGTCTCTAGTTGATCGTCTGTTACTTTGTTTAATAGAGACTCCAGTACGTCCCTTACCACTGGCGTTAAGCTGAGTGGTCTATAGATCCCATTTATTGTTCTATCTCTCTTTTTAATATGAATCTGAGCTTTTACACTCTTACATTCACCAGTTGGTTAATTATTTTCTCCTCCTTTATCCCAACTGTAAATAATATTTTGTATTATTATGTGAAGACAGATTCTTTTCAATATCTAAAGGAATCTTGTAACAGCCAACTTCCAGCAACTTTGTAGCTTTTATATTGTACTGTGTTCGAATTATTTGGAAAGACTGATCAAAGAAGTGTACTTTAAACTCGAGTAACAATAGGGCTTTTATGGTCACTTAATTATAGGCAATCAGAGATTTTAAAATATCAATGCATGACAATTTGAAGTCCATTGTGCATTTGATGTAACTGTGTTTTGGGCATTGTTCTGGAAATTTAGCATGAACATTATTATTTGAATTCTATTGTATTGTAATTGTATTAAAGTGTCTCTAGATTTAGCCTGCTAAATTATCTGAAAGTAGTCCTATTGGTTATGTATGGATAAGTTTTACCTGTTAACTAATCATATGTTTGCTAAGTTCATGGCCAGAATTTTTCCATCATTGGGTGGGCGCGGGGCTGGGTGCGGTTTCAGAACCGACCGCCGCCCGCGATCAGCTCCGTGCTGCCATTTTACATGGGCGGGCCAATTAAGACCCGCCCAGCGTAAGATGCGATGTGGGCGGCGGGAGGAGGGAGAGTCAGGGCCAGCACCCTTTTGCATAAGCACACGAAAGAAAGCCTCAATCTCCCTGAGGCACAGAGCTGCCTCGGAGAGATTGAAGTGGTTTGTAAAAACATTTTTACAGACATTAAAAATTTAATGAGACATGTCCCCTCATGTGACTGTGTCACATGAGATGGACATGTTTTTATTTTTCATATAAGATTTTTAATTTCCATAGTAAATGCTTTAGGAAACCCCATCCCACTGATGGATGAGGCTTCCTAAAAAATGCGAAGGCTGCTTGGCCTTTGCGCCTGCCCGCAAACCTTAAGGTTGGACGGGTAGCGTAAAAAATGATATTAATTAATTCGTTAATGGTCTTAATAGGCCTATCACTTATCGGCGGGCGTGCTGCCAACTTCAGTGTGCGCCCGCTGAATGAAACATCGTGAGACAGTGCGCTGACATTGGGATGCACACCCGACATAATCGCGCATCATTTTATGTGCCAGCATGTCTGGCCCACCCCCGTACGCTGAATGAAAAACCCTGGCCCATGTGTCTTAAGTGTTTAGTGTATGCTGACTTTTTAGATAGACAGTTCTGGTCAGTTCATAGAAACATAGAATGATAGAATTTTATTATTTATTATTTCAGAATAGAGGGAGGCCGTTCGGCCCATCATGTCTGCACCGGCTCTCCAAATGAGCATTATGACCTCGTGCTATTGCCCTTCCTCTTCCCTGTGCCCTTACACATTGGGGCAGAATTTTAAATTTGACGTGCAGGCGTGCGCCCGGCAAGCCAGAACGTAAAACGATGCTCGATGATCGTGCGTCCTGAGGTCATCGCGAGCTCGCGTGATATTTCGTTCGGCGGGCGCGTGCTAGAGCCAGTTGTGCAGCCGCTGATAATTGAAAGGCCTATTAGGGCAATTAACTAGGTAATTAAGTTGAATTTTACGCTGCCCGTCCAACTTTATGGTTGGTGGGCAGGCAAAAAGGCCAAGTGGCATTTACATTTTTTAGGAAACCTCATCCAGGAGCTGGATGAGCTTTCCTAAAGCAAATACTAATTAAACAAAAACATTATTTTGAAAATAAAAACACGTCCCATCTCATGTAACACAGTCACATGAGGGGACATGTTTCATTAAACTTTTAATGCCCTTATCTATTTTTTTAAAAAGCGCTTCAATCTCCCTGAGGCAGTTCTGTACCTCAAGGAGATTGAAGCACTCTTCCGCATGCATGCGTGATAGAATGCTGGACCCGACTCTCCCTCCTCACCCCACCCGCATAGGTGGCACTCACTACTGCTTGTGATGCACACAGGGCGGGCCTTAATTGGCTGGACCACGTGAAATTGCGGTGCAGAGCTGATTGCGGGTGGCTGTTGGCTTCTCAACCACCCTCGACCACTCCCGCTGAACCCGCCCAATGATTGGAAAATCCTGCCATTGTTTCTATTCAAATTATCATCTAATTCCCTCTTGAATGCCTCGATTAAACCTGCCTCTACCACACTTCCAGACAGTGCATTCCAGATCCAAAGCACTTGTTGTGTGAAAAGGTTTTTTCTTACATCACATTTGCTTCTTTTGCAGGTCACTGTAAATCTGTGCCCTCTCATTCTTGATCCTTTCATGAGTGGGAACAGCTTCTCCCTATTTACTCTGTCCAGCCCCCTCATGATTTTGAACTTCTCTATCAAATCTCCTCTTAGCCTTCTCTCCATGGAGAAGAGACCCAACCTTTCCAATCTATTATCATAGCTGAAGTTTCTCATCCCTCGAGCCATTCTTGTAAACCTCTTCTGCACTCTCTCCAATGTGTTCACATCCTTCCTATGGTGTGGCACCCAGAACTGTACACAATACTCCTAGCTGAGGTCTAATGAGTGCCTTATATAAGTTCAGCATAACCTCCCTGCTCTTGTATTCTATGCCTCTATTAATAAAGCCAAGGATACTATGTGCTTTATTAGCTGCTCTCACCACCTGTCATGCCACCTTCAATGACCTATGCATAAATGCACCCAGGTCTTTCTGCTCCTGCACCCCCTTCAAAATTTCACCCCTTATTTTTCGACAAGTTGCAAAAAAATGTTTTGGGTTGGGGGAGAGCAGATTTTATTAAAATAAGGCAGGATCTGGCCAAGGTAGACTGGGAACAGCTACTTGTGGAGAAATCTACAGAGGAGCAGTGGGGGGCATTCAAAAAGGAAATGGGGAGGGTACAGGCTCAACATGTTCCCTGTAGGATGATAGGAAGGAGTAACAAGCCCAGAGAACCATGAATGACTAGAGATATTCAGGATACGATGAGTAGGAGAAGAGAGGCTTTTAACAGGTACAAGCGAAGCAAATCAGTGGAGGCATTAATGGAGTACAGAAAGTGCAGGGTGGAGCTTAAGAAAGTAATTAGGAGAGCAAAGAGGGGATATGAGAAAGCTCTGGCTGGTAAAAGTAGGGAAAATCCCAAGATATTCTACAAGTATATCAATGGGAAGAGGATAACCAAGGAAAGAGTAGGGCCCATTAGTGGCCAAAGGGGCAATCTATTGGTGGAGCCAGAGGACATTGGTAGAGTGTTGAATGAATACTTCACATTTGTCTTCACCCAAGAGAATGAGGATGAAGGTATCAAACTCAGGGAGAGAGACTGCAAGGTTCTTGAGCAAATCGATATAGGGAGTGACAATGTATTGGAGGCGTTGGCAGGCTTAAAAGTGGACAAATCTCTAGGTCCAGATGATTTGTGTCCTAGACTGCTGAGGGAGGCAAGGGAGGAGATCGCAGGGGCTCTGACCCAAATTTTTAATTCCTCTCTAGCCATGGGGAAGGTGCCAGAGGACTGGAGAACAGCTAATGTGGCTTCGCTATTTAAGAAGGGTTGTAGAGATAAGCCAGGGAACTACAGGCCAGTGAGTCTCACATCAGTGGTAGGGAAACTATTGGTGAAAATTTTGAAGCAGAGAATCTATCTTTACTTGGAGAGGCAAGGTGTGATCAGGGATAGTCAGTATGGCTTTGTCAGAGGGAGGTCATGCCTAACAAATTTGATTGAATTTTTTTTGAGGAGGTGACCAGGTGTGTAGATAAGGGAGTGCGGTTGATGTAGTTGATATGGATTTCAACAAAGCCTTTGACAATGTCCTACATGGGAGACTTATAAAGAAGGCAAATGCACATGGGATACAGGGTAATTTGATAAGGTGGATTCAAAGTTGGCTTAGTTGTAGGAGACAGAGGGTGATGAAAGAACGATGCTTTAGTGACTGGAAGCTAGTGTCCAGTGGCGTACCACAGGGATCTGTGCTGGGTCCCCTATTATTTGTCATTTACATAAACGACATAGATGACTATGTGGAGTGTAGGATTAGTAAGTTTGTGGATATCACAAAGATTGGCTGGGTGGTTAACAGTGAGGTTTGAGTGTTTTGGGCTACAGGAAGATATAGATGGGATGGTCAAATGGGCAGATAAGTGGCAGATGACATTTAACCCTGAAAGGTTGAGGTGATACAATTTGGAAGAAGTAATTTGACAAGGAAGTATTCAATGAATGGTATGACACTAGGAAGTTCTGAAGAACAAAGGGACGTTGGTGTGTGTGTCCATAGATCTCTGAAGGTGGAGGGGCATGTTAGTGGGGTGGTGAAAATGGCATATGGGACACTTAGCTTAATCAATCGAGGCATAGGTTACAAAAGTAGGGAGGTCATGTTGGAGTTGTATAGAACCTTGGTGAGGCCACAGCTGGAGTACTGTGTGCAGTTCTGGTCGCCACATTATAGGAAGGATGTGATTGCACTGGAGGGGATGCAGAGGAGATTCACCAGGATGTTGCCTGGGATGAAATATTTAAGTTGTGAAGAGAGGTTGGATAGACTTGGGTTGTTTTCATTGGAGCAGAGAAGACTGAAGGGCGACCTGATTAAGGTGTACAAGATTATGAGGGGCATGGACAGGGTGTTTAGGGAGCAGCTGTTCCCCTTAGTTGAAGGGTCAGTCATGAGGGGACGTAAGTTCAAGGTGAGGGGCAGGAGGTTTAGGGGGAGATGTGAGGAAAAACTTTTTTACACAAAGGGTGGTGACGGTCTGGAATGCACTGCCTGGGCGGGTGGTGGAGGCGGGTTGCCTCACATTCTATAAAAAGTACCTGGATGAGCACTTGGCACATCATAACATTCAAAGCTATGGGCCAAGTGCTGGTAAATGGGTTTAGGTAGGTAGTTCAGGTGTTTCTTACGTGCCGGTACAGACTCAATGGGCCGAAGGGCCTCTTCTGCACTGTGTGATTCTGTGATTCTGTGATTTTATATTGTCTGTTCATGTTCTTCCTATCAAAAAGCATCACTTTACACTTCTCTTCATTGAACTTTGTCTGCCACCTATTGCCCACTCCACCAAATTGTCTATGCCCTCTTGAAGTTCCACACTGTCCTCCTCACAGCTTATAACACTACCAAGCATTGTATAGTCCGCAAACTTTGAAATTGGCCCCTGCACTTCGAGATCTAGATCATTAATATATTTCAGGAAATGCAAGGGTCCTAATACCAACCCCTGGGGATCTCCACTACAAATGTTCCTCCAGCCTGAAAAATATCCATTGACCATTACTCTCTGCTTCCTATTTTTTAGCCAGTTTTGTATCCACGTTGCTACTGTCTCTTTTATTCCATGAACAATAACTTTTCTCACAGGCCTGTTGTGTGGCACTGTATCAAATGCCTTTTGAAAGTCCATGTACACCACATCAACAGCATTACGCTCATCGACCTTTTCTGTTACCTCTTCAAAAAACTCCAGCAAGTTAATTAAACACGATTCCCCTTTAGAAACCATGCTGGCTCTTCCTTATCAACCCATATTTTTTCATGTGACTACTAATACTATCCCAAATAATGTTTCTAGAATCTTTCACACCACTGAAATTAAACTGACTGGTCTGTAAGTGCTGGGCTTATCCTTATAACCTTTTTTGAACAAGGCTGTAATGTTTTCAATTCTCCGGTCCTCTGGTGCCACCCCTGAGTTTAGGGAAGACTGAAAGATTATGGCCAGTGCCCCTGCATTTGTTAATAAACAATTTTCTCAATAGTGTGATCAGGAATCAGAATAATTTGAGGTGGCTCAGCAAGACAAACTGAGCCTTAAATGTGGATATGTATGGAGAACAGCTACAAATGCACTGGCATCAATATTTCAGTACCAAATTTGACAGGAATTTATAATTCATTTCACAGTTCATATGCAACATGATCTTTCAAGCGTTACATTCAAACCAGAAATTGAATTATGACAGAATCACACCATTTAGGAAGATACGAAGAATTCTGAAATAACTCTATTCACTGATCCACTCACAGTTGATGCTAAGTACCATTTTTACAGCAACGAAAAATAGTCCAGAAAAAAAATAGAAATATTTTCACTGAGACTCTAGTTAACAATGTGCATAGCCTGACAACACTTGTCTGGACACTTAACAGTTATGTTAAAACAGGAATCCATTGTGATTTCAATGTTATATCTTCAAATCCCATTTCTGGCTCATTTTGTAACATAAGATTCTCTTTAATATTTTTCTGGCATTCAATGTTTTGTTTCAACAGAAGAATCACTGTCCATAACCTAATATTTCCTTAGGTTTTTTTGCTTACAGCAATAAATTGATTTCATGTTTCACAGCCACAGCCAAGTTTCTTGGTTGATTTACTTTCATTTGCCTTTTCATTGTAGGTAATAGAATATTTTGCAGCTCTGTAAAAAGTAAGTCATTCATAACACAACAAACCCATCGATAGAAGCTGATTTAATAATTCAAATTCAATAAATTTGGCAAAAGCAAAATACTGCGGATGCTGGACATCTGAAAGAAAAACAAAAATAGCTGGAAAAGCTCAGCAGGTCTGACAGCATCTGTGGAGAGGAATACAGTTAATGTTTCGAGTCCAGATGACTCTTCGTCAGATGAAGAGTCAAACAGACTCGAAACGTCAACTGTATCCCTCTGTCAGACCTGCTGAGCTTTTCCAGCTATATATGTTTTTGTTTAAATAAATTTGATATTTGCTTCTGGTGGCATAGAAAGAAGGAAGTTGCATTTATATATCATCTTCCATGATCTCAGGATGCTCCCAAAGTGCTGTATAGCTAATGGAATATTTTTGAAGTGTAGTTACTCTGTTAATATAATCACTACATAAGCTTTGTTATTTTGGGGGAAGGAAACAGAAATCAGGACTGGGTCCAGACCCCTGCCCCTCCCCCATCCTGGAGAGGGGAAAACAGTTGCTTTTTGGGATCTTGACCAAGGTGGTCCTTCAAGTGGCATGGAGACAGGTTCCCTGTCCAGTTAATGACACCAAGTGTGCTGTCAAAGCTGGAGAGACTTTCCATCTCAAGAGGAATAGTGACCTGCAGGAAAGGGTAAGTAACTGAGAAGGCACTACAACATGAAGATGCCCTTTGAACAACTTTTTAAAAAGAAACACACTGAAAATAAGAAAAGCAGCCTGGCACCCACTATGAGGTGTGGGGCTGTGTGGGGTGGGGGCGGGTGGGTGGTGGTGGGAGTAGAATCCCTCTGCAAGGTGATGTTTTGCTGCACCCATAATCTGGTATGGAGGGTCTGTTGGCCGGCTTGGAGTGCTGGAACACAGCTTGAGGCTGCTTGCACACCTCCAGGCAGTTAATCTACTCCCACCCCATCACCCCACCGTAACATTGTGATATGGAGACCAACTGGAAAATAACAGCTGGCCTCCTTTAACTGCCCCTAAGAAGGTTCTTAACAAGCCTATTTGGCTGCCTGCCTTGTGGGGCTTGGTTAGCCTTGCTGGGCCCCAAATCTTAAAATCTCCCTTAAAATGGCTGACACGAAGAATGGGGTAGGGAGAATGGCACAACAGTCAGGCCAGGATTTGTGGGCCCACTCTGCCTCCATTCCTGACCTTGGTGGGGCCTGAAAATTCTGCCCCTAGTGTTTTACTTTTAGTAAGTGTAACGAAGTGTATTTGTAAGAAGGTATTCCTCCCTATCCCTGTAATCTCCTATGGCTCCACAATCCTCTGAGATGTCTGTGCTCATTTAATTCTGGTCTTTTGAGAATCCCCAATTTCAATCACTTCACCATTGGTGGCCATGTCTTCAGCTGCTTATAGGCCTAAGCTCTGGAATACCCTCCCCTACCCGTCTCCGCCTCTCTTCCATGCCTTCTTACTTTAAGATACTTAATTAAAGCATACCTCTTTGACCAAGCTTTTGATCATATGACCTAATATCTCCCTTTGTGGCTCAGCAGCATGTTTTATTTTATAATACTCCTGTGAAGTGTCTTAGATTTTATTATATTAAAGGTGTTATACAAATATAAATTGTTGTTGTGGTTGAGTTTTTTGGCATTTCCTTGAGAGCTATTTACTAAATTTTAATACCAATAACTAGGTTAGTGGCAGCAGTATCAAGATAGAGGCCTGGACTGTCCATATTGTTTTCATATAATTTTAGTACTTCTTTGGAACAAAGAACATTTTGACAGCAAAATGGGACACTGGCAATTTATGCATTTCTGTCTCAAAATAGCCTCCCCTCCAAATTCTTTTGCATTTATTTGACTCTTCCCATGATCCACACAATAATTCCTCAATGACTCAATTTAAAGAAATTGTAAAGAGGGCCAATGGCATCTGCTGCATAACCATGATTATCTGCCCGCACTGTTGTCTCAGTGAATCTTAAGCTGCTTTGGCTGTCATAAATTTGCTGGATTCTTGCTTTCAGCACAACAGTCAGATTTTTGGCCCGATAACTGCACTATTTAAAGGGTGACTGGGCCTCTGAAAGAGAGGTGTCAAGTCACCGTGTCAAGTGTGGTACACACTCACTGGAAGTCATTGGTGAGCAATTCTTATTGTTTCAACGGCTGGAGAATGGTAATTTGCGTTGGCTTAGACTGCTCCAGGAGCAGCTGAAAATTCAGAAGTTTCGGTTAACCTCTCGAGGGTCAGAGCTGCTAGAGGTTGCTGGTCACAAACATGTGCATAACTCTTTCCTGAGCATCAGCAGTCTCTAGCACCCCTGCTGAGGCTACTGGGGGACCATTTTGTAGGAGAACTAAAATAAGTAAGGCAGCAATTACGAAGACTACAATATAGGATTATTGGAATGAAATGCTTTTGTTCTATTCATCTATGAAGGCTTTCAAAACATGTTACACTGACCTCATTACAGTCTTGATCCAAACATCGACAAACGAACTGAACTCAAGAGAGGAGGTGGGAATGACTGCATATGGCCTCATGACAGCATTTGACCAAATATGGTATCAAGGGGCCCTAGCAAAATTGATGTCAATGGGAATCAGGGGAAAAACTCTCCATTGGTTGGAATCATACTGAGCACAAAAGAAGATGGTTTTCTTTGTTGGAGGCCAATCATCTCAGTCCCAGGGCATTGATGCAGGAGTTCCTCAGCGTAATGTCATAAACCCAACCATTCTCAGCTGCTTCAGAAATGACGTTCCCTCTAACATAAGGTCAGAAGTGAAGATATTCACTGATGATTGCATAGTGTTCAATGCCATACCTAACTCCTCAGATACTGAAGTAGTTCGTATTGATATGCAGCAAGACCTGGACAAGCCTCAGGCTTGGACTGATAAGTGCCAGGTAATGACCATCTCCAACAAAAGAGAATCTAACCATTTCTTCTTGACATTCAATGGCATTGCCATTGCTGAAACGCCCACCATCAACATCCTGGGGGTTACCATTGACAAGAAACTGAACTGGACCAGTCATATAAATACTGTGACTACAAAAGCAGGCCAGAGGCTAGGAAACCTGTGGTGAGTAACTCACCTTCTGACTCCTTAAAGCTTGTCCACAATCTGCAAGGCACAAGTCAGGAGTGTGATGGAAATCCCTCCACTTGCCCAGATGACTACCTTTCCAAAAACACTCAAGAAGCTCAACACCAATCAGGACAAAGCATGCCCAATGATTATTACCCCATTCACTACCTTAAACATTCACTCCTTCCATCACCAACGCACAGTGGCAGCAGTGTGCACTATATGCAAGATGCACTGCAGCAAAATGCCAAGCATCCGTCGCCAGCACCTTCCAAACCTGTGAGCTCTACCAGAAGGACAAGGGCAGCAGACATATAGGAACACCACCAGTTTAAATCATGCACCATTCTGACTTGGAACTATCTCATTGTTCCTTCACTGTCACTGGGTCACAATCTTGGAGCTCCTTTCTAACAGCACTGTGAGTGTACCTACTCCAGATGGACTGCAGATGTTCAAGTAGGCACCTCACCACCACCTTTCCTAGGTGAAATTAGGGATGGGCAACAAATATTGGCCTTGCCAGCAATGCTTGCATCCCATTAAATAATAAATAAATAAAACAATCAGCATTCAATGAAATGTGAGATCTATATAAATGATTGTCATGTTCTGGGGGGGATAATAATATAGATAACTTGTATGCGAAGGTGGAAGACATACGCAAGGTTAAAAAGAAGAAAAAAAAGAAAGAATTGTGTTTACTGAGCACCTTTCAGAACTACTAAATGTCCAAAAGAGTTTTACAGCCAATGGGGTACTTTAAAATGTAGTCATTATTGTAATGTAGGAAATGTGGCAACTAATTTGTGCACTGCAAATTCCCACAAACAACAATATGATAATGGCCAGATAATTAGTTTTGGTAATGTTGATTGTGGGACAAATATTGGCCAGGACACTTGTCCGTTTTTATAATAATATTAATGCACCAATCGCTCATAAGGGACTTTGTAAGCACGTTCTGGGTTCATTTATTAAAATTAGGTACATGAAAACATACATACATGGATGGCAAACTTGAAGTCATCAGCAGCAGGGCTGTGTGTGCTGTGTTCAGCTCACGGGCCAAAGTGAAACTGAAGCTGGATCAAATGACACACTTCCTTTCTATTGATGGCACGCTGCCATCCCTGAAAGGCACATGAGAACATTTCCCCCCCCCCCACCCCCGCCGTGCCCACCCCCCCCCCACCCCCCACCCCCCCCAGTTATAGAGTTGATCTTCAGACAACTTTCCTTAGTGGAAACATTTAACATTATTTACAAGACCCCAGCAGCAACTACACGTGTGCATCAAACTCCATAACTTAAGAAGAACTCCTCCTGTAGAGGTACCCCGCATTGCTAACTGTTCTACTTTTCTAAATTTCCAATTGCTAGAAGGCTGATTGTTTCCACATCAATGAAAATTATTTTTTGATTTAGTTGCTAAGCTGTTTCCTCTCATTTTTCAGTTAGCTTGGGCTATTTTCCGCTCTGCGGAGGAGTCCTGGCTTTTTGTACCACTTTCAGCTGACTGTTCCTGCCCAACTAGGAGAACAGCACCATTTTGTGCCACTTGAATTGCATTGTGAATCTCTTACAGCACTTTACATTGTTAGTGCTATTTCTAATGTTTTCTTAAAATCAAGATTCACTTCAGCTGGCAATCTTTGCTGAATAGCATTCTCCTGCATGCCACATACCAAACAATTGTTGAGCATATGATTCAGCATTTCACCGAAATCACAATATTCTGTTAGTTGTTTTAATTTTTCCCTGTATTTAGCTATTGACTCCCCTGGAGCTCTATTCTGTGAATTGAACCTGAACCTCTGCATTGTAACTGAAGGCTTAGGTTGAAAATGTCCCTTAAAGAGGTATACTAATTCATTGAAAGTCTTTGAATTTGAGGCACTGGGGGCCGTCAAGCTTCAAATTAAATTGTAGGTCTTGTTCCTACAATTACTGAAGAGAATCGCTCTCCTCTTTTCCTCCCCTGTGATTTCATTTGCTTGAAAGAAGAATGCAAGACATTCCATATATTGAGACCAATCATCTGTGGCTGGCTCAAAGGGATCGATTATATCAAATTGTGGCATCACAGGTGAGTATATCTTATTTAATTTTTAATAAACTTAAATACTCAAAATCAATGGTGTGGTACAGCACCAAATCTGAATTATCCTCATCGCCAGTTTGTTATAGATTTGATAATCAGACAACTTCTCTTAATTGAAACATTTAACTTTATTAACAAGAAAGCAGCAGCAACTACACGTGTGCATTAAACTCTATAACCAAAGAAGAACTTCCCCTATAGAGGTTCCCTGCACTGCTAACTCATTGGTTTACACAGTTCATGTGATCTTACAACACAGGATTATTCTTAAAGCTACAGTCCAACATTTCCCAAACCTATAATGACTACGCCCCATGTCTTTTTAAAGTTAGTTTCCCCCTTCCAAAGAAGTAAATATATGTTCATGTTTAGTTACCATTGCCTAAATGTATGGACTGATGAATCTATGAGTCTCTAAAGCATAGAGGTAATCTGCTGGCATGCCCAGATCTTGTAATAGGAACCTTGTCTGGAGGTATTTTTAATTGCTTACAGTGACCTGTGGGATTGGCATTCTTGGATGTTCCTGGTTGCATCTGGGATCTTATTCTCAATACAAAATGACTGCAAGGCAGTTGAGGAGCTGGATTGGATCTGATATATCCTTGGTTTTGTCTCACTGTTGTGCCTTTGTGTGTAATGACTTCAAAGACCTTGGTTTCAACCAATCCTGTCCCCTCAGCTTGTTGCCACATACCATCTGTGGGATCCTGAATGTGAGCTGATTGTCTTAACTTTAAACTTGGCAATTTTGTATCTGCATTTTTATTGTGCATGTTGGTCACCTTCTCTTGCAGTTTTAATAGTTTCTCTCTAGCTTTTGAGAGAGTGGGATGGCTAAGAGTAGGTAAATTGGAAGTGCTGGTCTGCCAAACATGTGATAGAATAGTTACACTTAAAGGTGTCACTTACAGATGTACCATTGCAATGTATAGATCTTGCTTGGTCTGTCTACATTTGAAAATTAGGGATTTCACCATGTCAATCATTCCTTCAGCTAGGCTGTTAGATCTAGGGTAATGAGGAGAAGAAGTGGTGTGATCAATATTCCACTTCTCACATATATCGTGAAATGGCTTACCAATAAATTGTGGACCAGTATCAGGTAATGATCTCTGTAGGCATACCAAATAAACTGAAAATAGCACTTAGTGTGTGGGTGACAGTTATGTTTGACATATGTGCAATTGTTGAATAATTGGGTACTTGGTAAAGTAATTGACAATGACAATGAAGTCAGTGCCATGGACACGAAAGAGGTTGGATGTGATTTTGGACCAAGGATGGTTAGAAACTTCATGTGGAATCAGTGGTTCTTTGTGCTGACTTAACATATGCTCTTGACATGCCTCGCACTTCTTTATGACAACTTTAATTTCACGGTTCATACCCGGCCAATAGACTGTCTCTCTTGTGAGTCTTTTTGCCTGATCTATGCCCATGTGTGAATGATGAAATTGTTGAAGAATATCAGGTTGCAAAGATTCTGAATGATGGCCTGTTTTCCTTTAAAAATGACTCCGCGGAAGATTCCTAACTTGTCCAGATAAGGCCAAAATTATCTCACGTGTTTGTGTACATACTGAATTGAATCTGGCCATCCTTTGATAATGGTTCTCCATAATTTTTGTAGTGTAGAATCGTGCACTGTTTATTCTTGTAGGAGTAGTTTCTGAGGTTAATCTGCCATGTGGGGCCTGACTAATTCCATGGATTGTAACTGGTGCGAGGTCACGGCATGCCATTAGACCTGTGATTGATAGGCTTTTAGTCTCCATGATGTTGAACATCTATAACACCCAAGAGGATTGATTGTATTTGCACTCCAGGACTACGGAACCTGCTCATGGAATTAGTGAACCATTGTACACTGAAAGTTGTGCAGTGGTCGATTTCACCATGACCATCCACGTCTGTGGATGCATGTCTTTTAGAATTTGCAGGGGTAATATATTAGCACTTGACCCTGTGTCAATCTTGGCAAATAACAAATAGCTGCCAACTTCCTTAGGGCAGATAATTTCAATCTTGGCAAACACTTTGGACAGTGTAACAGTATCTACGTTTTCCACAGAATTGACAGTGTGAAACCTGTGTGCAGTGTTCTTCGTCTCACCGTGCACATCATCGCCATTTTCTGGTTTATCGATCACCTCCATATATGTGTTTCTTACAGGGTACTGGATGGTCAGTCTTATTGCTTGAAGATACGCGTTGTGTATGGTATATTTGGATCAGTGCATGGCTCTTTGGAGCTGCATCAGCCTTTGCTCTGGTGCACTGCCACTGCCAATGGCCCTTACTGCCACATGCCTTTCAGAATCAATTAAAAGCTAGACATTTTCTTTGGTGCATGCAGAAGACCACATCTTCCATGTATCTTTCTAGCTTTGGGTGTTTTAGTAAATGTGGCAACAATTGGAGCTGTGCTTAGGTCCTGTAAGCCTCAAGGACCTGCAAGGATCTCTTAATACTTACGTCCATCCTTGAGTAGTTCATCAATGCTATATATTTAGGGCTTGTTTAACAGCTCTTGCTGGAATGCTTCCATGGAAGTAGGTCCAGTCACCAAGTCAACAATTCTGCCTGCTAGCTCTGCATCCAAAAAAAAATCACAGTATTTAGCCTGTCCTCTGCATCTGCTGTCAAAGTGGTCTATGGATCCTTCAGGCTATTGCCGAAATGACATAAACTCTAGTCAATGAATACGGAAGTTTATCCTGATACTGATCTAAAGGATTCCCATATCTTTTGAGAACTCTTTAGCTCATCTGTTGTTAATCTCGGTGTGCTCAGCCTGTGTAAACCTTCATTCCTAATTTCTAGGAAAATTTTTAAGGCTTGCTTGTCTGCTTCAGTCAAACCTGAATCAAGAAACCAAAGCTCTGTATACTGTTTAAAAATTCTGAACATGGATAGTAGGCCAAAGCATCCCAATTCAAACTGGGTATTCTGTGGACATTTTGACAATATACCTTTGACATTCTTCCTTGTTTTATTCAATTTATTGTTCAGCAATTCCCAAAGCTACCTGTTTTTTCTGCAACCTTCTCTGCCCCAAGTTTTATGATGGCTTTGTTTGTTTTTTTTGTTTGACTCTCCCTCGCTCTCTATTGATTCGGCACACACCCAGGTCATTCACCTTTCCCGACTGAGCTGACTCACTACTGGTCCTCTTGACACACTGTCCCACTCATGGGTATGCGCTGCAATCTCATCACGAGGGATCCTGCTACTTACCTGCTCTTTACTTGAGCAGTATCCCAGCCTGTGTCTTCTGTCGCTGGGTCAAAATCCTGGAACTCCCTCCCTTACAGCACTGTAGGTGTATCTACACCGCATGGACTGCAGCGGTTCAAGAAGGCAGCTCACCACCACCTTCTCAAGAGCAATTAGGGATGGGCAATAAATGCTGGCCCAGCCAGCGAAGCCCATATCCCGGGAATGAATAAAATAAAAAAGAGTTTCTGTGCAGTTGCCTTGCTGTGATTTCAGCACTCTCCAAAACTGCAAACTCCTTGCTTTCTGATCAAAACTTCAAGGGTTGTTTCATGCCATGTGGCATGATCTAAGGTTGTTCAGCATGTCGCACCTGTACTTAATCTTGCTACCATGATGTTTGATCACCACTGAACACCATGTTGTAATTTTATAGTGATACAAAGGCACTCATAAGGGATTGTGTAAACATGTTGTGTGTTCATTTATTTAAACTAGACCCATGAGATCTGATATACATGGAAAGAAAGGTTGAAGAATTCAGCAGCAGGGCTGTATCTGCAGTGTTCAGCTCACCCACACACACACACAGACACACACATGCACACATCCCAATATTACTCTACTTTACAATTAATTCCAATAACATTATGGAAATTATTATATCTTCCTGACAGGGCTCTGTCCAGGTTTGAATAGCTGCCCCCACCCCCACTCTACACTGTTTATGCTGGAACTTCTGTACCAGCACCTACTTCACTGTTATATGTCTATCCCATAATTGAAATCATCTCTACTGGAAAAGTGATTTATCCAGCATTGGTCTTCAAGCTGCCAACTCTGTGAAAGAATACACCATGGCCAGGATATTCCCATCAGTGAGCGGGGGGCGGGGCCTGCTCGCCAACACGTAAAATGACGCACGGTGACATCAGGCGGAACTCCCGACGTCACCGCGCCCCATTTATATTTTCAGGTAAGCGGGGGCTCAGCAAAATCAGCTGTGCGTCCGCTGACCTGTCAATGGCCAATTGAGGCCATTGACAGAGTCATTTATGTAATTATTGGACCTGCCCGTCCAACCTCAAGTTGGCGGGAGGCCGGGAGCCCCGGCGGGAATTAGAAAAAGCATGAAACCTCATCCACGGGCGGGACGAGGTTTCATGTAGGTTTTGAAAAATTTAATTAAAGTGTTCTTAAAAGTTATGGACTTGTCCCAACTCATGTGACAGTGTCACATGAGGGGACATGTCAGGGAATTTTGTTCCTCTATTTTTAATATTTTTTACAGCACTTTGCCTCAGGGAGATGAATGCACTCTTTCGTGCGCATGCGCAAAAGAGCGCACTCTCAGGTTTAGGGATTCCCCTCCCGCCTGCACAGGGAGCACATAGCAGTTCCGTGCGGACATCATGCTGGGTGGGCCTTAATCAGCCTGCCCACTTAAAATGACGATGCACCCCCAATTGGAGGCATGGCTTCGTGCGCCCGCTCTTCAACCTCCCACACCGATGGGGGCAATATTCTGCCCCATTAGACTTTGATTCTGGACTCTGAACTCACATGAAACAATACTTCTTATTTTGTCTTTGGTCGTTGCCCTGTATCTCTTTATTTTCTCTATTCCAGCTTTTATTGTTTGAACATTAAGGAGGCCACATTGCTACCCTCCTTTCATGTTTGAGTGTGTACAAATAAATTAACCCCTTTAGTTCATCCTATCCTGAGTTTGCTGTGGGGTTATTAATAGGTAATTGGATCGCACCAAAACGAAGGGATTATAAAGGGGGGAATCAAAAATTAAAATACACCTTTCTGTTTCCGATGGGTGGTGAGACGAGAAATCAGGGCTGTTTAAGTTAAACCTCCTGCTGTCAGTAAGAGTGCTATATCAAGTTCACATTGAAGGAAGGATGTGATCAGACTTGAAAGACTATAGAGGAGATTTACGAGGATGTTGCCAAGACTGGAGAACTTTAGCTATGAGGAAATATTGTATATGCCAGGGTTTTGTTTTTGGAAAGATAACGGTGAGGGGAGATTTAATTGAGTTGTGTGAAATTATTAGTGTCCTGGATTGAGTGGATAGGATAGACCTATTTCCATTAACCGAAAGATCAATAACCAGGGGTCATAGAATTAAAGTAATTAATAGAAGGATTAGAGGGGAGTTGGGGAGAAATGTTTTCACCCAGAGAAAGGTGAAGATTTGGGATGCACTGCCTGAAAGGCTGTTAGAGGTAGAAAGCCTCATTGTTTTAAAAAGTATTCAGATATGCACTTGAATTGCCAAAGCCTACAGGACTCCGGACCAAAAGTTGGGAAGTAGGATCAGATTGGATAGTTGTCTTTCGACCAGCCGAGACATGATGGGCTGAATGGCCTCCTTTTGTGCCATAAATTTCTCTGATTCTGGGGCCATTTTGTGCAATGACCTGCTGTTGAACAGTTATGCCCTCTGTTGTATTGGAATGCAATGTGTGTCTAGTACAGACGTACTTTTTGCAAATGGGGGTGCCCACATATGAAAAAGCATAAACCTGCCCTCCTCCTCCCTGAAGAACAGACCTGGCATGATCCTCCAGCTGTGGACAGGAACAAAGGTCACCCCAGACAAAAGAAATTGCTGGTGTAATTATTCAAATGTGAAAGTGGCTGTCTTTGCAACATCTAAACATTTAAATTGGCATTCAGGCACTAGGCTAGGACTTGCACCTGTCCTTCCATTCTGCCCCACCCTGACCCATTTTCTTGGATGGGGTCTCATTATTTATGCACAGTTCGATTCTCACTGGCAAGGGGGAGTTCACCAGTGCAAAGGCAGAGAATTCTGGGAATAGAATTCTGACGCACCAGAAGATCCAGTAAGGGACTTTAAAGGGACAATATGATCCTAAGCATAGAGAAATAATCCCCTACTTAAGTACCTGACTAAAACTTGGCTATCAACTAGCAACTCATTGGGAAGAGGATGCAGGGAGAGAAGGCTGCAACTAGCCCTTCTCCCACCATGAAGGACATTCTGCAATAGTTATGACTATTCCTGACATTTTTCAGCACCTACTCTGTAGTCACCCTGAGAAGACTTGGAATCATAGGGAATAAAAGGGAAAATCTGCTAGGACCTAAGCCCTGTGCCTTGGAGAAAATACGAGAAGCAATGGTTAAAACAAGGGTGGCCTGGGGAAACCCTGTGCTGGGTAATAAGGTGCTGCACGTATTGTCCAATTTTCTGACTCTTCTCAAATTGCACAAATAAGGAATCTTCAACCTGAATCGCTAAAGCAAGGCTTTTAATTTAATACCTCATCTGAAAGATGGTAACTCCAACAATGAGGCATTTTCTCAGGACTGTACTGGAGTGCCAAACCAGGTTATGTGCATCATTCATTTTCTGGATTTGGACAACTTCTGCTAATGGGCATTTCATCAAGGAAATTATTTCCTACAGATACTTAACTTCTCTTCCGCATATGTTGATAAATTGGAAATCCCTTTAGCCTTGACTCTTTCACTGTGTTAATGGATTAAGATGGCCATCATTAATTCTTGCTCTACTTTTGTCAGTTTGACAGTATCCTGCCCTCTTTATGACAGAGGCAACTATCTAAAACAATAAGCAGAGTGGATAAAAACAGTTGGGATTTTCCCTGAATTGCACTAAGTGTGGTAGTGGGCATAAAAATTGGTGCTTTTGCCGCCAGCCGCAATGGCAGGTTTTCACATCATATCATCCGCTTCCCACCTCATTAATTATGCAGGCATGGGAAACACACAGTATCGCTGGTGGGCGGCATCTGAATCACCCGCCACACTGTGGCCTCACCTCTTCCTCACCCTGGGCGCCATATTTAAACTGCAGCCACAAGCACAGCTCTCAATATCAGCAGCCCAGCACTGCTTCACTCAGACATCACCCCCCAAAGCCAAGAAGATGGCAGCACCAAAGTTCAGTGACTCCTTGCTGGAATGCCTTTTGGACGTCATGGAAGCCCACCCTGAAGTCCTCTACCCCCTGCTCTAGCCGCAAGAGGCCCAACAACTTCACCAACTTCACTCTCTCCATTTGCCTTTATGCAGGAAAATATCGTGTACAATCACAGGGAGAGGTCCCAGACTGGGGTGGAGTGCAGGAACTCAAGGTCTGAATGGAGTTTGGGAACAGGGCCAACGAAGAGAATATGTGGACCATGTCTGTGGCAGTGGTGAGGTTGGTGGCAAACACACACTTGAGGATCTTGCTCCAGATCATCCACCAATCCATGCTAATGTGAGTACAATCGCCTGGAGGAGCTGCCAGTGGTGGTCAGTGCCAATGTTGCACAGAAGAAGTCAGCCACCAGGTGTAAAAAGAGGGTGAATGATCTCATCGTGCTGCCAGGGTAAGGCAACTACTCATTACTCTCAACTCACACACTCACAAGTCCATCAGACATTCACAGGGATCTCACTCACTGCCAGCTCAATGGACACCACCAGTCACTCTTTTACACACACCTTCATCTCCTCTGCAGATCATAACCTCATCCCATCCATGGCACCACCCGCACATGCCAGGCACCCTTCTCATCTGCCCTGGCATGTGTCTTACTCCCTGCTCATACTCTCTTCATTTGCCTTTATGCAGGAAAATATCATGTACAATCACAGGGAGAGGTCCCAGACTGGGGTGGAGTGCAGGAACTCAAGGTCTGAAAGGAGTTCGGGAACAGAGTCATCGAAGAGAATATGAGGACCATGTCTGTGGCAGTGGTGAGGTTGGTGGCAAACATACACTTGAGGATCTTGCTCCAGATCATCCACCAATCCATGCTAATGTGAGTACCATCGCCTGTTTTTCACTCAGCTACCATGCACTAATCTCTACTTTCATTCATAGGTACCTCTGTTAAGAGCTCAATGCCCTCAGCAAGCCAGGCTCTCAGCTCTAGGCCAGAGGACACCTCGGACAGAAAGCAGCAACTTTGAAGACCCGTTGCAGCGCTCACCAATACTCTCCACCAGGGCAGAGACTCACACCTGGGTGGGACTTAGATCCAGAGCAGGCTCAGGTCATGACCTGGTGAGCACAGCACATAACTTGGGGCATTGCAGGTGGAGGCAGGGACATTTAAAGTTGGAGGAATTGCTGGAGGCTATGGTTCAGCTGAGTCTGAGTCAGATGATGAGTCTCTGGTCCTAAATTAGCTCCTGGAGCTGCAAAGACAAGCACGGGGATATTGGGAAGGGATGTCAGCTGCATTCCCCAGATTGCAACTGGCAATGGAGGAGTCTGTCTGCCTTCAACCTGAGGTGAGCTGTCATGCCAATGCACCGAGTTCAACATTGGTAGGATAGCAGCCACTATGGAGACCTTGGTCCAGAACTTTGGCCCTGTACTGCTGCACTTAATTGGTGTAGGCATTGGTGGCATCCAACAGTGTCAACACGAGAGGGGGGCAGGGCACCTTGATCTCGCTCCAGCTGCCCCTTCCCCTCAAGGAGTCAGCCAGGGGCCCTCGGGTACCCATAGGGAGGAGGACCAGCAGCTGGACACCCCAGGCCCATCCAAACGGGTGACTGCAGGAGTGTCTGGCTGCTTCCAACCCCCTCTTCCTGTGACCCCATCACCTCTAATTCCACAGACTGAGGAGAGTGCACCTGCCCCACAGCAGGAGACCCAAAGCAGGCCGGGGCTCTTCAGGTCTCGGCCCTCAGAGGACACCTGCCGAAGTTATCACAGACAACGGGGAGTGGCAGTCAGCAGCTGCCTCCACCTCCACCATGGATGTCAGCGATGCGCCAAGACATAGCAGTAGGATTAGGGAATCAAGAAAATAATAGGAGCACAATGGTGGCATGGGTGTTCACAACATGTATGTAATGTTCACACCTGTAAATAGAATCACAGTCATTCCATATCTCTTGTATATGCCTCCTTGTTATGATGAGTTGCATTGCGTTCATTCAGGTGACACACCATTGTCCCTCCCCACACATGGCGTACATGTCGTTATCATGGGCCTTTCGTCAAAGTAGTGTGCTTCCATTCACCACAGTGAATGCTGCTTTTGCATATCATTCTTGACATCAGTGATGTTGCGGCCTTAATGTTAAATGTGCTTGTGGAACGAACCTCGTTCACATGCATTTCAGGGTCATGTAAAGTTGATTCTTGGCTGTGTAAAATTGAGGCAGAGGTGTTCTATCTCATCTGCATTTTTGAAAGGTGAAGGTGCAGTGTACAAGGAGAGATGTGTTCACACATGGAAAAGGGTCATTTATTGTGAATTGCATTTGCTCTCTGTCTCTCTGTCATACTCAGAGCCCGTATGCATTGCTATTAGTCAACCGCGTTTGTGACTTTTGGACAGTGCATCTACTAGGCTCACCAATAAGTGGGGGCACCTTGCCACCTCAAGGTGATAAAGCTCAGCCCCTCTCAGCCACATTATTGTCCTGGTGCTCAAACTTCCAACCTTGAGTGTCTCTCACCCTGCGGATGTGTGTCTTGTGGGGACAAGGCTCTCGACTAGGGATGCAGCGCTGTGCGCCCCCTCACCTGAACACTCGCCAAGGTCACTGATGCTAATTCCAACTGGTCATTTCTGGCAGACAATAGAGGCTTTGAGCAGGCTCTGGGTGCACACATGGTTGCTTTAGACAATCTGTAGGAGAGCAAGGGGCTAGGAGCAAGAATGCATTGAAGCTCAAGTGTGCTCTTTATTCGCAATGATGTGTGTTCTTGAGGGTTCATGGTGTGTGTGCACTGTGGACTTGGCAAAGGCCAGGACTGGCCATGAGGACACAATGTCTGTGTTAAAGAGGAGGTGTTTTAATGTCTGGCAGGCAGGTGTTTGACATCATCGTGCTCCGGTGGTCCACATCCATATCAAGCTGAGGATAAATGCAGTCCAGGACCCTATCAGAGCACCGGATGTCACTGTGATTTGGAAGAATTCAGCACAGATGACTGAGTCATCTAGGAATGGGTTTGTAGCAGCGGAACCTCATCGGCTGTCTTGTCCCAAGTGTGAATTATTTGATTCATCATCGATGTTACACAGAGTGCATAGTTCTATTGCTTCAGACTGACTTCCTTGAGGAGCCTTGTCACATTGAAGGATTACAGACCACTGAGGGTCGTGCAATAGCTCCTGGCTCTTGTAGGCTGTTGTTGTGACTGGGATGTTGGAGAGGTGCTTGAAGAGGCTGCACTTCTGACAACTGATGCTGGGATGCCCTCCTCCAATTAGCACCTCATTTCAGCAAGGACACACGCTGCTGAGTGTTCATCATTCTTCAAAGGATCAGGACAAAGTGAGCCTGATGTGTAATTATTCATTGAAATCTATGGGTGAAATGAGAGGAATTGCAACTCTGGAGCTCATGCTGGCCCATGAAGGAGTATTTGTGTCCTATAGGGTGCTCACAGCAGCTTATCATCCTCCTGGTGAAAACTGGCGGCTGTCAGGGACTCATGCCCGCACCTGCCTCAGTCTGGCCCCTGCTATGGCATCTTCCCCTACAGCCCCACCTTTCTTGAATTCATCACCCTCATCCCCTTCGAGGTCCTCCTCATCAGAGGTGCAGCTCCTCCATCTCGTCATCTGGCAAACCCTCCTTTTTGCAGTGCCAGGTTGTGCAGCACGCAACAAGCCACGAGGATCCATAAGATCCTCTGAGGACTGTACTGGAGTGCTCCACCAGGCCTGTCCTGTCCAGGCATTGGAATCACATCTTTAAAATCGCTATGGTGTGCTCCGCCAATGCTCAGCTAGCGCCATGAACCTCATTGCATCTTCTCTCTGCAGGAGTCTGAGGCTGCTACACAGGCATCATCTGCCACGTCATTTGTAGGTAGCCTTTGTCACTTTGTCAGGAGCCAGCCCTAGACCGTGTGTATTCCCTCGAAGAAGTCCAGGATCTGCGATCTACTCAAGATGCATGAGTCATGGATGCTTCTTGGGTTTTGCCGCAAACGTAAATGATCAGTTTCTTGCAGACCAGCTGTACATTGAATGAGTGGTAGTCTTTCTGGTTTATTTGTTTCAGTGCTGCTCCCACAGGGAGCTTTTATAGCCACATGAGTGCAGCTGATGGCACCCTGCACCTGTGAGAATCCAACAATCTCAGCAAAGCCCGGTGCTCTGGCTCCTGACTTGCTTGATCTCTGTCAAGGTTGATGTAATTGTGGGCCTTGGTAAAAACGGTGCCTGTGACCTTATAAATGCTTTTGTGCGTGGATGCTTGAGAAATCCCATAGAGGTCTCCAGTGGAGCCCTGGAAGGAAGCACTGGCATAGAAGTTCAGAACGGCCGTTACTTTCACAGCCACTGCCAATGGATGCCCTCCCAGCCCCTGTGGTGCCAATTTCTGGAGAACGTGAAATGTGAGTCCCCTGATCCTTGGACATGCAGAACTGTTGACGACACTATCTCTCGCTCATTGCAGATAAGACAATTGAGCTCTGTACACCCTAGGTCTTGTGAGTCACATACGCACGATGTCTCTGTGAGCTTCATCCCCTGTGTCCACAGGAGGCCCTGCTGACCCTTGGTCTTGAGGGTCTTGTTCCTCCCTTTGGTAATCTTGGCATATCCAACGTAACTTTCTCTTTCTTTTCTGCCTGTAAGCGATAACGCAGGCAGTGATAAATCCAGCCTTCATCTTCCTGATGGTCTCCTCTCTGCAGTATCAACGAGAAACAGACAAGAGTCAGTATTAGTCTCCATGGGTCCTCTTTTTGTCAATGACTTGTTAGTGAATGTGGGCTCAAGGGCTTTGTTCCCATTTTGGAGAGTACTACCGTTGAAATGATGGCCAGTGCAGCATGTGTATCAAGGTTCCCACCAATGCCCCTCCCAACATGACCGACAGCTCTGAAATTGTTTTGGTCAGGCGCTTGGATGTGCTGTTTTCAGCCGAGGTATTGGGAGCCTCATTCACTGAACTCAAATGCTACACTCTTGGGAATAAACATGAGGCTAAATGTTAATTCAGGAAATGCGATTATTTGAGGAGAGCCTCAGGCTTCTCTTCAGTGAAGCATCCAGCGCCAACTTTCTAACGGGCTTCTGGAGCTTCTCCATTCGCCCAATTACTATGGAGCTCGTTATTACTCTGAGGAATTTCCACACTGAAAACAAAGGGTTAAAACAAGGAGATCATTTATTGCCACTCTGCAGGATTAGTCTTGCATGAATGAGCATCATTGCTTCACTTTCCTGATTCCCTGCACTGTCATTGAAAGGTTCCTAATGTGCTGCAATTTGCCCTTCTCCTCATTTGGAAATGCACAGTTCAGTTGCATGCCAATGTAATCAGCCCTCCTAGTGCATTCAGCTGCCCTCCAACCTGCCCACACAGCGCTCACCAGCAGAGCTTTTCCTCATTTTAATCTTGTACTGCGGAAGATGGTGCCCCCCGTGTGAGTATGGAAACCCCCCACATTGTCTGGAGGAAATTCATGTTCAGGTTTTCCTTTCTCACAGACCTCCGCATCCACCCGCTGTATTCCTTGATCCCATCGTGCTTCTGGTGCATGTATGTTTGTTAACCCCTGAACATTTTGAAGTGGATGTGCTTATGGCCCATATGGACCTAACACATCCCCATCTTGAGCCATTCACACCGTTCAACATATATCCTCCACTCACCCTCTCCTGAGTCATGTACCTGAGTGCAACCTTCCTCACTCGTAACCTCCGGTATAGGCCTAGCCCAGCAGCCCCTTCTCCTATCTGAAATCACTTGCCCCCTTCCCCAGTACAGGCCTAGCCCTGCGGTCCCTTTGCATGTCTCAACCCAGTATCATCCATCCCACAGTGCAGCCCTAACCCTGCAGCCCATTCAATGCCACCCCCACCTTACCGCTGGTCTGGTAGGTAGACACTTGCCTGTGACACCCCCCCTGAAAGCAACGTGGTGCTACTTGCAGTGCCCGGAAATGATTCCTGCAAGCGCCATGTGATGCAAGATAGATGAACTAACCTCGAAGTGATGAGTGAAGTACAGGTCGCCAGGTGCACGTTGCTTATACCCTGCTGTGAAAGCTGTTCTAACCAGACGCCGAGGTGGTCTGATGATCCAATGTGGGTGGATGATCCCGGTGAGTAGGGCTTATAATGAGATGCAAATTTATTAAAATGACGTTGCCGATGTGCCGTGGCAGGAAACGTGGCCCGCCAATGGCAGGTGGAGCGGATGATAGTAAACTGGCTTCACAACAATGTAAAACCGATTTTTGCCCTTCTCGCCATTTTTTCTGTTCCCGCCTGCCTGCCGCAAACAAATACGGAAAATCCTGGCCTTAGAAACTGTCCTCAAGTAACTCAGCTAATCTACATAGGTCTGCTAAAGTACTTTTTTTTATAACTGCTATCAAAAATGTTAAAAACAAAAAAACTGTGGATGCTGGAAATCCAAAACAAAAGCAGAATTACCTGGAAAAACTCAGCAGGTCTGGCAGCATCGGCGGAGAAGAAAAGAGTTGACATTTCGAGTCCTCATGACCCTTCAGCAGAACTGAATGGTTCTGTTGTTCTGCTGAAGGGTCATGAGGATTCGAAACGTCAACTCTTTTCTTCTCCGCCGAAGCTGCCAGACCTGCTGAGTTTTTCCAGGTAATTCTGTTTTTGTATCAAAAATGTTTGTTGATTCAACTTTGATCCCTTATGTCTACATCACCAGTATTTCATTTATTGTTCATTTAATTTCATTGAAGTTCATTAGAGGAAAACGAAATAGAAAAATTGCTTAACTTGAGCTTTCATATTTTTATCGATTTTTTGTCCACTGTTGTAGGTTAGTAAATGAATGCTATCAATAAATGGATTTTTTTCTCCCTTCACGCTGCCAGTTTAGCTAATTACAACATGTTCTGTATCAAATTTTGAGATACAATCATACGATGTATGATTTATAGTTGTTCCGGTTTCCTCTCACACAAAGTGCAAGACGTCTGATTGCTGTAAAATAATTATCAATGAATATCGTCACAACCTAAGAAATGCACAACTGTTTTCAAAATGATGACTGATGATTTAAAAAGAGAAACTCTGGTTATTTTTGCTGCCAATTCAACAAGGGCTAAAGCTGTTAAATTATTGGAACCTCACACGAATGTTATCTCAGACAAATCATTTTTCATATAGCAAAAACAGAATTATACAAAATGGCTTTTTGAATGCGTTTGTTTAAGGGCTGGATTAATGACGCAACTTTCTTCTGTTATCTCAAGGGAGAAGGCATTATTTTAGCCAATTTATTTTCAGTCACTAGAAATGGGGTCATGGTTCTGATAGTAATTATGTGTTTGTAAAATAAAAGTGTTTGAGAAGTGCAAACATTGTAATGAATTCTCTGGCAAAGTTATTTAATGAACTAAATACTGCAATGAAAGAATGGTTTTCCAAGCACAGTTCTCTGGGGAAAATGGTGTTCCCTCAAATCATATCCCTTTGCCCTTTCAGATACCAATAATAGATCTAATTCCAATTTGAATCCTTCAGGGAAGCTAGGGCAGGATTTTGAGTTCATCCTGGATCCTTCCTCCACCCTTACCCCTTCCGCCACCCTTACTCCCTCCTCTCTCCACACTCCTTCCAACACCCTTCCTCCTTCCACCACCCTCACTTCTTCCTCCACCCTTAGTCCTTCCCCTCTCCGGACTCTTTCCTCCCCCAGACTCCTCCCTCCCCCCAGACTCCTTTCTCCCCCAGGACTCCTTCCTCTCTCTGGACTCCTTCCCCCCTCCAATCTCCTTCCCTTTCATCTTCCTCCCCTGTTACACCTGCCTCCCCAGTTGCCGTCTTCTCCCCCAATATCCCTCCCTGCCCCTGTAGTCCCTCCCCCTCCCAACATAGCTCCCCCGACACCTTTCTTCCTCCCTCCTAACCTTTTCTCCCCTCGCAACCTCACCCATCCCTGAAACCTTCATTCCCCTCTCCCAACCTCACCTTCCCAACACCTTCCTCTCTCAGTTGATCCTGGACTTTCCTCTCCCACACCCCAGACCCCGGTACATCTTCCTCTGCCAAACACAGCTGGACCCCTCTGCCCCCTCGACGATCATCCGTTGTGAGCATACCCTCAACAGTGTCTTTCCACCTTCTGTGAGCTGCTTCGCGGTGGATCCATGTCCATGAGAATCCACCCAGCATGTCATGGGCATTCCTCCATTGTGCTCTTGTTGGGTTCCAGCATCTGCCACTCCTCGGATGTCCGCGATGTGAGCAAGGCCCCGACGGTAAGTCCAGTCATCTGCACGTCACACTTATCAAGTCGTGTTCTGCACGGCCATGTTTTCCTGCCGACGTGGGCGAATGCTCTGGGGGTGGGGGATGATTCCGGCAGACTGGGTTTATAATGATCTGCAGGTGTATTACAATGAGGTTCCCAACGCCTGATGGTGGGAAATGTGGCCCACCATTGACGGGCAGAGCAGGTGATTGCAAACTGATTTCATGACATCATGAAACTGATTTTTGGCCATCTCGCTATATTGTTTGCTCACAACGTCAAACATGCCCAACACCAGGGGCCATAGAAGATTCCGTTCTATATATGAATTTTTTGATGTAAGCCACATTGAAATTCAGCCTTTGGACTGCAAGTGTGTTTCTTTAATTCTTCTTCTTCTTCTTGAGTTCTTTGCCTGAAGGCAGGTCTGACCCACAGCACCACAGCTTCCACCATACATAGGTCATGGAGGCACATCCCAAATCTGCCCCAGCTGGAACATAGATCGAGTCCCATGTTTTTGGCACTAATTTGATCCACACCAGCCACCCAGCCAACTGAGTCAACCAGCCCCCAATGGAGTCCAAGTTGCTGTGGCAACATACACTGTCACGACCCACTGGGGATAGTGCGCTGTAATATCAAGTCCCACTGTTCCCCGAGCCATGACAAATGTGAAAAGTTTGGCCAAACCACCAGATTGCCTCAATTCTACCGAACTGTTTAATTTAGGTTAATGGAATACGAGCACCAGGTTTGTAAACTTAATAAGTAATTAACTGCTTATTGAACAAATTGTCTTAACTAGTGGCAAAAGAAAGAAATGTGAACTGCTAACTTCTAACTCTATAACTTAAACTCTAACCCTTCTTTAGCCTCTGTACACAAACACACACACACAGACTTATAAGACACACAAAACATGGGTTTCAAGGGTGAGATAAAACAGTTCAATAGCACCAAACTGGAGTACAGGATTAGATGGGTTAATTTTGATTTATGACTTCCAAATTCCTTGCAGTTTGTTGTTGATGATACAAGGTGGTCTCTCAACACTTTCAGTCTGTGGTTCACTGGCTGAAAAACTTGTTTTTCAATGTCTCTACCGGTGATTTTTCCCCTTTCCTCTTGACGGGGGTTTTTAGAGAAAGCAGGTTACAGAGATGTGAGGAATACCCAGCTGTCTACTATGGCAGAATCTTACAAACACAGGAGAGAGAGGTTTTAGGGCTTCGCTCTTTGCAGACTAGAAGCTGTTTTGCCTGCACTGTTACCACATAAAACCCTGGTCACCTGGTCAGGAGCCAATTAAAATGCTGCCATCAGCCAGTTCACCCTAGACTAGGACTCCTTTCCAGCACCATTCTGTTCTTTTATGGCACACTCTGTTCCAGGATAGCGACATTGTAGATGTTCCTCTTCCTATTCTAGTGACCATGTCTTTCAGCTGCAGCAATGGTAGTTTTTAAAGCCACAGTTCATAAATAAAAATACGCTCTTTACAATACTTTTACAGGCATGTTTTAGCTTGGAGCTATGAATAGTGACAGTAGAGGCTCATATTTCATTCCATCACATGGCTGACCAGTCTTATGCCGGCCATTGTAGCACATTGGAAGGAGTTACAAGTTGATACTCAGCCTATTTGGTCACATTATGAATGTGCTTTCCTTGGCCATCATGTCCTGGAATGAGACTTGAACCCTGAGCTTCTGGCTCAGAGACAGGGACACTAATAATGTTCCACAAGACCTTTTGTTTCTGGAATAAAATATTATTATTATTAGTATAATAATTATTATTACTGACTTTGCCTTGTTCAGCTTCTTTGCTACACACATACTGCTTTATTAGCATGGCAAATGTCTACTGTAAGAGGGAAACAGGACTTCCTTTCTTATTCTCTAGTGTCAGAAGATCAAGGTATTCTCGTCAATATTCCACCTGCTGCTCCACAATGTGTTTTTGGCACACCACCAGTGAAAACTACGTCCACTTAAAGTTTAATCAAAGAATAGATTTTAAGGAGAATTTTAAAGGGGGAGTAAGGTGAAATGGACCCTTATGATGCTTTTTAATCTTAGGTTCCTATTTCTTTCTCAATGGCAAGAAATTGATTATTTTCAGAAAAATTCTTGGAGGATTGAGGCATCTATGCCTTTATTACCTTTAGACCCAACTACTCCAATCTATACCTGGCTAATCTCCCACATTCTACCCTCTGTAAACTTGAAGTCATCCAAACATCTGCTGCCCATGTCTTAACTCACGCCAAGTCTCATTTCCCCATCACCCCTGTGCTCACTGACCTACATTGGCTCTTGGTCAAGAAACATCTTGATATTAAAATTCCCATGCTTGCTTTCAAATCCTCCCATGGCCCTGCCTCTTCCTATCTCTGTAATCTCCTCCAGACTTACAACCCTCTGCGATATCTGCACTCTTCTAATTCTGGCCTCTTGAGCATCCCTGATTTAAATTGCTCCACCAATGGAGGCCACTTCTTCAGTTGCCTAGACGCTAAGCTCTGGAACTCCCTCACTACACCTCTCTGCCTCTCTACCTCACTTTCCTCCTTTAAGACACACCTTAAAGCCTATCCCTTTGACCAAGCTTCTGGCCTAATGTTTCCTTATAAGGCTCAGTGTAATATTTGATTTAAAATGCTTCTGAAGCACCTTGGGACAGTTTATTACATCAAAGGCTCTATATAAATATATGTTGCTGTTGCTGTGTTACTTCTTCGTCCATGATTGTGAACCATTTCCTCTCAAGAAGAAGGTAGCAAGTGTGTAGTCACTTTGCCATCATATGAAAAGCAGGAGGCAATTCTTAAAGGTGGTGAGGTTGCATTCACAAACCAAGGCTACCTTCTTCATTGCCATGTGTTATGCCCCTTGAAGATCTCCTTCTCTTGTGGCTTAACTAAAGAAAGCACTGAGGAAATTTCTGTTGGTTATTGGCTGTATAAAATTGATGAGTTTAAGAATGATTCTCATGTGCTTCCAGTGGTGAATCCACCTATGAAAGAATTCAACAGTTAGGATGTTACAGACAGGGAAGGGAGAGAACTGAAATTCTTATTCCATTTCCCTTACTGTCCATAACCAATGTGTTTTGGGGGAAGAAGGTCTGTGTGCTTTTCAACCCCTGAGCATGTGAACAACGTGCCGATGCTGCCAGACCTGCTGAGTTTTTCCAGGTAATTCTGTTTTTGTTTTGAATAATCAGCAGCCAGCTTTCGTGGATTTAAATGAAGAGGATTATTTATTCATGCATTTACCCCAAAAGTCTAAATGCTATGTCATTCACTCACACATACACTGGAGAAAAAATATAGATGAACAGGATTGTGCACATTTATGAGTTGTAAACAAAAAAAGTTCAAAAACAGTCATTGCAGGCCCGTTGAAGACAATGTTTTCGCTCCTGAAGGGTTAGTCTAGGTAGATTTAAACAGTCAGTGCTGTATGTCAATGTTGTTCCAGAATTCCCTCAAAGAGATGCTCTTTTCTAGTAGGCCTCTGTCATGAAGCTATTAATGTATATATTATTGGGAAATATTTTTATTTTAAAATAGAGGTTTAGTCCATGGGTATGTCTTCATTGGATTAAGGCCAGCTAGCCTGGGTGCTTTGATATGTACTAGCTTTGATATGTAAGAGAGAGAGGGTGCATTTGCACTTTTTGAATAGAGCATTCAAGAAGTGGGATGAAAACTACCACCTAGCAAGCAGACACCAAGCAATATGTTTGTATTACTAATTAAGTTGGTACGATGAAAGGGTTTTTTTTATTAAAAGGTGGAGTTCAGAGAGGCTGGTGATAAAATGAGAATTTACATTCAATGAGCATTGTTAGGTATAATTTCAGCAGCTTTGTGTGTGCAGGGGAGAGGTAATGTAACATCAAAGCAGCTGTGAGCCTATCACTATCTGTACAGGAACCAAAATGAAAAGAATCTCATTTTGAATTCGTAAGGTGAAAATGTTTTGCCTGGTGTTTGTTTAAGTCTATGGGTTACCGTTGCCTTAATAGAGATTAATTTGGGAATTTGTTAAAAGTTATGATAGTAGTTTGTAGCCATTTATATGCATTTAATGTATTGTAACTTAATAAAATGGTTAATTTAGTTTCATATAAAACCTCTCGAGAACTAGTGGTCTGATTCTTGAATTTAGAGTTGCATCTCAAACATAACACTTAAAATTATAGGTTATGGCAATTGTTTAAAGTTTTCCTCTGGAATTTTTAAATAACTCAGCTTTACCAACTGCTCAGTCATAACAGTCTCTTAGTTGGTAGCTTGTGGTTTTCTTTCTGGGGAGTCAATTTTCTGCACAGATGGGCTTGGAATAAGAACCAGATGTAGCAGTCTCCAGGTTTAAAAAGGTGTTATGTCTACTGCATTTTACTGCTGCTGATGCCCTACAGCCGGTGTCCTATGTAAACTGACCAGTTTCTCACTAGTTCCTGGGATAAAAGAATTTCCGATGTGAAGTTGGTTTCAGTCATGTGACAAACTGCTTTTGTCCACTCGGAATAGTTTGGAAGTCCGAAGCCATTACTACACAATGGGAGATAGGTGACAGTCATTCATAGCTTCTTGTTTCTGCAGCTCTTTTGTTAAAGATCAAGCTTGGAGATGCTGGGTATAGGAATCTTTAAAATTTGAGTTTTGGGTAAACCACAAAATAATAGCAGATGTAAACTCTAAAGATGGATTTCATTTTGTTATGTCCATTTAAGATGGAGGCCCTCATCCACAGTTATTCAATTAGGAACTTCCTGGAAACTTGAGGCAGAAATTGCAAAAGTCACCTGGCCTTTGGCAATCATTTTTCCAGTTTTGTTAATGTACATTTTAAAATAAAACACAGTTCCAGAAAATTATATGCTGAATGCAGTCATGTTTGAAGTTATGAAAATGCCTTCACTGGGCATGACAGGAGTCATTCAATTTACATCAAATGAAGTTTCTTGGCCACATCATCCAAGGGTAGGGTGTACTTGCTTTCTAATTTTATATGATAAAAATATTTTCTTAGACATCAGGGTCCCAATATTTATGGAGAAGCGAGATAAGCAACACAGCGTCTATAGGCAGAGGTTCAGCTCTCTCAATAGGTTTGTACATCAGTGCCTTAGGAGGCTCAGACTCTCATGGCAGAAATGCAGCCTCCTGGAACAAGAGCTCCTCCCCAGTGCAGCAGTTACACATGGATTGTCAATGGCCGATGAGGCACTTGTCACCGGAGAGCCACTCCCTGCTGCCCACTACCACTGTGCCCTCCCCCCGCCCACCCCACCAACCCCACTCCCCCAACTACCACCAGGTCTCTGCTTCTTGTCAAGTTGTGTGCTCTCTTCTGCATAGAGAGAAAGCAAAGAGGTAAGAATGCTCACAATGGCTTGCTGTACAGAAGAGAGAAGGACACCATTTGTGGAGGGGACTGTGGGGCATTGGCCTAAGAGAGCAATAGACTGAAGATGAGTCTGAGTGTTGGCTGTTCACTTGGGGGTGTGCCTGGATATGCTTTTCTGAAACATGCTGCGATCTCTTTAATTAGAAATCCTTCTGTTCACAGAATAGACATGTCGTCCCACTCTGCCCTCCCTAATTGATCTAGTAGCCCTGAGGTGGGATGTTAATTGGTTTGTTCAAGTAAAGCACAGCTATTGGGTTCACTGTGAAGGGAGTTGAAGTCTGCAATCGAAAATGGTCCTGCCATTGTGCCAGGGACTAAGTTGGCAAGATTTAAGGGGAGGTGGTGGCGTAGTGATGTTGTCACCAGATTGGTAATCCAGTGACCCAGGGCAATGCGCTGCGGACCTGGGTTCGAATCTCACCATGGTAGATGGAGGAATTTGTATTCGATAAGAAAAATCTGGAATTAGAAGTCTAATGATGACCATGAAACCATTGTTGATTGTTGTAAAAACCCATCTGGTTCACTAATGTCCTTTAGGGGAGGAAATCTGCTGTCCTTACCTGGTCTGGCCTACATGTGACTCCAGACCCACAGCAATATGGTTGACTCTGAAATGGACAATAAACGCTGGCCTAGCCAGTGACACCCACACCCCAAGAATGAAGAAAAGAAAATTCCTTCCATTGATTTGGCACAATGTTGAAGTCACATAGTCCAATCAGTTGATGCAATGCCACAATCTTAATTTCAGCAACGAATGTGAAGGCATCATCTGTGTTGTTTACTCATGATAAAAGAAGCGTGAAGCTGCAAGGTGGGTCCTGCTGCAGCATTATTTAAAAGATCAGAAACCCTGATTGCAGGGAAAGTAACTTTTGGAACTTTTTCTATTGCAAAATGTCTGAAAGCACTCTGATGTGTATTTTTTTTATTCATTGCTGGGCTGTGGGCAACGCTGTCAAGGCCAGCATTTAATTTTTCCCTCCATGTATGCTGCCTGATCTGCTGAGTATTTCCAGCATTTTCTGTTTTTATTTAAGGTTGTAACAGGTATGGGGGCAGCAGCGGCTGTGTCTCTGGGTCTGTAGCATGACAGGGTGATGGAGTGGAGGCATCAGAGAGGGCAAGTACTGTGCCATTCCTTCTGCCAAGTTGGAGTCCGACATGCTCTTTGACAGTAGGCTTCCTGCCAGTGCACCCAGCATCACAGTGTAAATGCCCATTCAGCGTATGCCCTCCATTGACATTCTCACCTGAGTCCTCTGCAGCAGTACTTGTCTGCCAACCTCACCCTCTGGTGAGCTGGCAAATGAACCATTCTTTACCCTGGACCTAGCTGCAACCCACTTTTTCCCAGCTGTCTCAATATATACTGATCCCAGCTCTATACTGGCCTTGAAGATAGGTACAATGCCAGTATTTGAGCTTGGGGTGTCAGATCAAGTGATGGTGCCTCTTCATCACTGCTGTGCTGTTTCTCACTTTCCTCCTTATAGTGCTCCAAATGCTGGGCAGGTGACAGTTCTTGACTAAAATACTGAATGGTGGAAATCTGAAATAAAGCCAAAAATGCCATAAATATTCAGCAGGTCAGGCAGCATCTGCAAAGAGACAAACAGAATTAATGTTTCAGGTCAATAACATTTCATACTATTGCAACATAATTATAGACAGCTCTTGGATGTTTGAAAGCAGAAACTCAGAAGAGGCAGGTGTATATGAGGGAAGTGGGGTGGAATGGGAGGCAGAGGCCCATGGGGGTTCAGAAGGGGATAGGCAGGAAAATGCCATTATCCTTAATGTTCTCAGCAACATTGGATTTTACTGGCCCAATTGCAGTTGACACCATGATGCAGAGAACCAGAGTGCAGGAGATGCAGGAATCCACCAGTTCTGCTCTGCGTCCTTCTATCATGTGCCACCTTGTGCTACAAAAGAGAGGGAAGCACGTCAGCGGTTGTGTAGCACTGTGTTTGGGTGATGTGCCTGCCGAAGCTGAATAGCTGGAGCTATGGGAAGGCAGTGAGAGGTGTGTATGGGGCTGGCAGCATTGGTAGGTATGTGAAGGTAAGGTGGAGTATTTGGATGTTCGCTGTGAATCCTGAGTGCCTGGGACTGCTGCTGGGTGAGTGATCGGGGTACTGAGCACGGTGAGAGATTGGTGCTGTAGAGTGTAGGAAATGGCATGTGAAAATGCATTCACTAAGGTTGACCACCTACATGAGGTCTTAAGACCCCTTGTGGCACAGTTGCTAGATCTTGAGGTCCAGCCTCTGAGAGTTGTCCCTCCTGGTCACCTGTTCCCACTCTCTTTTGAGGGTGGTCCTTAAGGGCCACCTGGCCCCTTGTGGGGCCATGGCATTTCTCCTCTTCTCCACCTGAAACACTAATTCCCCTAGTGCCACATCAGTCATGATGGGTCCCTTTGTGTGCCCCAGTGCCCACATTGTAAGAATTGTTTTGCAATAATCTTTTTGTGCAGTTTATGTTGAAGAAACAGCCTGCCTTTAAGAAGAGCAGGCTGCCTATACCACATGGTGTACAAAAAGTGCTGCTGGGGCCTCCTGCTGTGTGCAGAGCTCTCAGAATTCAAAAGCAGACAACAGTGCTGGAGGTGCACCATTCAGATGAGCTGGGTAGACAAATTTTGCCTGTGGCCTACCTTGATCTGAACGGACATAGGCAGATTATGAATCATGATCACCATACCTTAAAGAACAGACTATCTATTTTCTAGCCTTATATATCCATAAGGTGCAAATAGCTTTAAAACTATTAACAAAATGTGAATGGTGCACCATGTTGGCATGAAGTATGATGCTGAGGCTAACGGTGAAAGCTCATGAGAGGTGTTTGGAATAAATGAACCCCTCAGGCTTTGTTACTATTTATAACATTAAATATATTGTTATGAATTAGATTTTACACATAAATAATTACTGAGCAAACATCAGCCTGCTGGGAGATTTGTAGAAATGCAAGTGGATTGAAATTTTAAACAGTTTGGAAAAATTCCAGTAATATGCCATGCATTTGCAACATTCTAGACTGTTTGACATTGTTGAAGTATCACCACTGTAACTTTCTAGTCCCTCTGCCCTACCTACCAAAAAAGAACTAATGAAAAGTAAAGATTAGCAGACTTTATGGTGAGCCAAGGATAATTACATGGAGCAGATGGAAACGTGACTTTACATGTTAACAAAATTGCTAGGCTATAATGAAAACCTCTGCACATCCACTGCCATTGGGGAAAGCAGAGGAAGTCAATGCCAGAAACATCGCTCCCAAGGCATTGCTGACATGCCAAAAGAAGTTCAATGACCTCAACAGAATTGTCAAGGTAAATATACTACTTTCTTGCTCTCTACTCACAGCTCCACAATCTCCAAGCTTATTACTCAGAATACCCCTCCCTGCTACTTTGCGCTCTCCTGCATCACACATCATTCTGCTCCCTCTCCTATTCACACACTCACCATTATTGCAACCCTCACTTGCCTACATTGTATGTGTTACACATTGCAGTCAAACTATTCCACCATAGCAGGCATGTTCTCTAAATGCCTGACAAGGACATCACTTGTAAAATATTTTTTTCTTGCAGAAGGAGGTTGTGCACAACTTGCTTCAAGAGGCTTCCACTGGAGGAACCTGAGCCCACTTATGTGTCCCTTCCTCCATGGAAAAACACGTGCTGATCAGGATGTGGTTGTGGCTGTGGCGAATGGCAACACTGAAGGAAATGTCATGCAGAGCTCCTTCACATCCTTAACTGCTTTCTCCTTTCTTACTTTTATCTCATCCTATGCATTCTATCTCATGAGCTGCAGTTGTTTCATCGACAACATCTTCCTCTGTTCTCCCTTCACACTCAAAGCTAACTCTTGTCCCTCGCTTTCATTCCAGGTTCTGAAAATATGGTGCACGTCTGCCACTAGGAAGAGGAGACCTGCCTTGCTGAAGATGCACTGTCATATGATCTGCATCTAGCAAGCAGAGCATGTATTTTAGAGAGTAAGTTAGTAGAGGAGTCGTCAAGTGATAAATCACAGACCTCAGTTATGCAGGGTTTAGAACAGGGAAATTGATGCCACAGGTGCCAGATCACCAGAGAGCAAGTCTATAACTCACAGGTCTTCTCCCACTCCACAACTTTAAACAGGCAAATCTTCCTGGCGTACACATGCCTGGTTTGCCTCAGACACAAATACATAACACAGATTGCTTAGCTGGTGGGACTTCCATTTTTGCTAGCCAGTGACTTACCAAAATAAATGCTGGTCAGTTGTTTTCTGCCTAATTTGGACAGACAGTTAAGGCTTATGAGTCAAAATACCCCAGTCTCAAATTTTGGCATACAAACTAATTTTGCACTTGCCCTTTTTCCTTGCCTAGCAAAAACTCATTGATCTCATTGCTTCCTGTGGGACCTTGCAGTGCGCATGTTGTTGCCATGTTTGCCTATGTAAGAACAAAATTTCAATTCTTTTGCTTTGGGGAGAATTTTCCCCCCATCGGTGGGGGTGGGGGGGGGGTTGTTGGGCAGGAGCGGATGGGGATGCACGTGCAGCCTATTGCTGCCCTCGATCAGCTAGGCGCCGCCATTTTACATGGGTGGGCCAATTAAGGCCGCCCAGCATGACGTGCGGTGGGAAGCACTGAGCACTCCGTGTGCGGGCGGAGAGGGTTGCCTGAGTTGGGGCCTGCGCTTTTTCACACAAAAGAGTGCAGAAATCTCCCTGAGGCACAGAGCTGCCTCAGGGAGATTAGTTTAAGTTCAAAAAAATTTAATGAAGGAAAGATAAATTTTTAAGACATGTCCCCTCATGTGAAACCTTCACATGAGCTAGGACACATCTATTAATTTTATTAAAAATTTTTACAAGACTTTAAAAACCTTCTTGAAACCTCATCCCGCCCATGGATGAGGTTTCATGATAAATGCAAAGGTCGCCTGGGCTCTTTGTCTGCCCGCCAACCTTAAGGTTGGATGGGCAGCTCAGTTAATTGTTTTAATTGATAGTTAACTGGCCTTAATAGGCCTTTGACAGTTTGGTGAGTGCGCAACAGACTGCTGAACTGAGAATATGAATGACGTGCGGTGACGTTGGGATGCACGCCCTGAGTCACTGCGCGTCACTTTGTGCCTTGGTGAGCAGGGGTGGGGCCGAAGATTCTACTCTATGAGTTGCTTTGGGATGTCCCGAGGGCCTGTTCCAGTGATTTGAATGAACATCAAAGGCACTTTTCAAAGATGAGCAGAAGGTCCTGTTGGTATCGGCCATTTTTTTCCCCTTACCAACACTGCCAAAATAATCTCACTGCTGTCTGTGGGATCTTAATAAGTGCAATATGCTTATTGTGTTTTCCTGCACTTCAGTATCTTTAATTGGATATGAAATGCTGAGACATATGTAAGGATTGTATATAAAGACAATTCTTTATTTCCAATGTTTATTGTCATTCTAAGAGATTTATACTTTAATTTTATAACATTAGTTCTGCTCACTGATTAGAAAAGTCATTGGCAGTGGAAATCCATTAAGTAGTGTTCCATGTTATGTATCTGTATGCATGCGTAGAGGACTGTCATCGCTTATCAAACTCGATCATAAAACTAATAGCAGCATGCTCAGTGACAGCATTATAGTCACACTATACAACTATATAGAGACAGATTATTTACGCATGATAACAAATGAAATGGGCCCAATTTCATATTCCTTTTTTTAAACTATTTATGTGGCATAACCTAATCTTTGAATGACAGTGACCTTATAAGTAATGGTCCCTTTAAATTTTCTTTGTTCTGCACAGCCTGTTCATTTCAATGTGTGGTACCTTTAATTTATTTTTTTTGCATAACCGGGCATAGGTGATATCTTAAAGGGAGCAGCCTCTGTTGTTCTGAACAGTACTTTCAAGATTGCTGCATGGCCACACACATGTGCAGCTTAGAGGAACATTTATTATTTTTGTGCTTGCTGCAATAAAGAAGGATAATTTTCACTGTATTCCAAGTTTATTGATATATCCTACAGTGAAAACTAAAGGCTTCCATTACCATCAATATGCTTGTGATTTTCACTCCATCAACATTCCAGCTGCCACCCCAGTTTAATTCCAAGTTCAGAAATCTGCTACACTCTTCATCAGGAGATCATCTTCCTTTTCCACATATGATTCCTTACCAAGTCTGCTATTGGTCCCCCCTCTCCCCCACCACTGAAACAATGCCCCTCGCTGCACCTAACTAATCATGCCTTGAAGATTAACCCCATCCAGAACTGTCCTTCTAGCTTCCATCCACCACAACCTGCAACTCATTCAGAATGCCAAGAATACTTTATATACTTTCAAAATACTTTGCTACACTTTTCTGCATTCCTATCACTCCTGTCTTTGCCAGGACTCTTTGTAGTCCAGTAAATTGATTTCAACCTCCGCATTCATATTTTTAAAGCTCTTTAGTCCTCAATGTAACCTATCCCAGTGACCCTCATGTAATGCATCACTGCACGTGTCATTCACTTATTCATCATTTGCCATTTGTTCTGCTCCATTATCAGTTTTAGCAGCTATATCTCTTATCCTGTAAATTCTTCCATGTAGTCCTCTATGTTTCCATTATCACCCTTTTTAAAGCCGCCAAAAACCTTCACTTCAATCATACTTTTGTATGTTCCCCAAATTCTTATAGATGCCTTTTCCACTTCCTGTTCAGAGTCTATTTTCTCTTCCACATTATGAAGCATCTTGAAAGGCCACTGTATAACTTTAAGCTTTGGTGAATCCAACTAAATCGGAGCAGTATAGCTGCTGAATGCAATTGTTAAACAAGAAATAAAAAAACAAATAAACAAAAGACAGAAAAAAAGAACAAAAAAGAGAAAGAATGTAATTTACATTCACATAATATCTTTACCATATAGGGCAGAATTTTGCCCTTGATGGGCGGGCAGGCCCCATCGGCTCGGCGACGGGTGGGCCGCCGAAATGGGCCCCCCCGCCATTTTGAGTGGGCGGGCCAATTAAGGCTCGCCCAGCAGGCTGCCCGATGGGAAGTGCATAGTGCTTCTTGTGCAGGGGTTGGGGGGGGATTCCCCAACTGTCAAAGTGCACTCTTTCATGCATGCGTGCGGAAGAGTGCACTGCTCCCTAAGACTAAGTGCTGCCTCAGGGAGATCACTGAATGTTTTTGAAAGTTGAAAAATAGAAAAATAAAAAAATGATTAACACGAGATGGGACATGTTAATAAATATCACAGAAACTTTATTAAAGTTTTTTAAAGCCGACATGAAACCTCATCCCGCCGGTGGATGAGGTTTCATGTTTTTTCAGAAGCCCACCGGGGCTCCTGGCCTGCCCACCAGCCTTAAGGTTGGAGGGGCAGCGCCTTTAATTGATTTAACTACCCTGTCAACGGCCTCAATTGGCCATTGACAGCTTGGCGGGCGGACAGCTGATCGTGCTGTCCGCCCGCTTTCCTGAATATTTAAATGGGGTGGGACGATGGCAGGGGGAACACCCGACATCATCCCGTGTCATTTTCGGGTCGGCGAGCGGGCCCCGCCCCCATATCGCCGACAGCAAATTTCTGCCCAAAGTTTCTGGACGTTCCAAACCAATGGATTATTTTTGAAATGCAACTATTATTGTTATTGAGGCCAACATAGCAGTCAGGTTATGGCAGTGGTAACATAGTGGTCATGTTACTGGATGAGTAAGCCAGAGTCATAGACTAATCACTGGAGGCATAAGTTCAAATCAAACAATGGCAGAATTTTGCCCTCGTCGGGCGGGTGTGGCAGGCGGATCTGGGAGCAGCTGGGAAACCAACCGCTGCCCACGATTTCACGCTGGCTGGCCAGTTAACCAATTCACGGCCAGCCAGCATGAAAGGTGAGCTGCAGCGCTACAGCGCTCAGCGCTGCCAGGATGGGGGGCAGGAGGAGCACGAGCACTAAAGTTCGTGCATGCACGTGAGTGTGCACAGTAAAAGCTCCCTGAGGCACAGAGCTGTTTCAGGGAGCTGAGGATTTTTATCAATAAAAATAAAGATTTTTAAAATAATGAAAATATGTCCCCTCATGTGATTCTGTCACATGAGCAGGGACATATTTAATATGAGCGTAAAAAGTTTTTATTCCTTTTTTAATCACTGGTTGAAACCTCATCCCGCCCGAAAGTTTGGACGGCAGCAAGAAATTCCGATCAATTAGTTGATTAAGGGTCTTAGTAGGCTGCTTAATTGTCAGCAGGCATGCTGCTGACTCCCATGCGCGCCTGCTGACCAAAATATCAGGCGAGTGTGTGATGACGTCGGAACGCTTTCCCGATGTTATCACACATCATTTTACACTCGAGCGTGCCACGCACATGACCGCTCGCAAGCGAAAAATTCTGGCCCATGTAACTACTGAAGGCAAAGAAATCTCCTGCCTTTACCTCATCCAGCCTGAATGTGATTCCACAGAGCCTCAGCAATGTGATTGACTCTTCTAACCACCCTCTGAAATAGCCTAGCGAACCAGTCAGTGATAAGCAATAAGTGCTGACCTTGTCAGCAAGGCCCACATGCTGTGAATGAATAAAAAAATGATCACAACAATATCCCAAAAATGTCACATAGATGAATGTATTTTTGGTTCAGTTGGCTTATGTTGGCCAGGAGACTAGGAGAACTTTTAGCTCTCTTGTTTTTAAATACCATGGGATCTATAATGTCCAGTTGAACAGGCAAATGAGTCTTGATTTAACATGTCATCCAGATATTGGCACCATTGACAATCCAGCAATTTCTCTGTACTCCACATAAGTGACAGCTCTTATATGTTATGCTCAAATCCATAACGGGCTTGAACCCAGCAACTTTGGACTTAAAAGCAATCTGATATTAAATTATTCTTTAGGGCTTTTTCTAATTTGTTCAAACTTTCTGTGTAGTATTGTGGTTTATGAATGATTCTAGAGTTTTCAGTGCATGTAAATGTCCTTGCTATTTTTAGATAAAAACAGTCTGATGCCTGTGTGCTGTCATCTCTGCAGTGTCTTAATGCCTGGCAGAAAAGCATGACTTATTAGTTCAAGTCGCACAATCCTTCATTATTCAAATTTTTGACCTGAATAACTTAAAGGCTTTGGCTATTGCATATAAAATATTATTTTTCGAGTCATGAGGGAAGGAGCACCAAAATGTATGCCAAATATGACCTGGCATTATGATTGCTCTTCAAACATTGGCAATACTACATCGAGCAGTGCAGTATAATGCTAAGCACTGTATACAAAAAAAATGCTTACTGCTTGCAATTATGTGATCTTGGCTATAACAAACATTAATTTGCAACTGAAACTTTATTACGTTCAACATTTTGAAAATGAAAATTAATTACTAAGAAAATAACATGAGCAGAACAATTGCTCAATAGAGTTGATGTAATCACAAAATAACATTGGACCCACAAGCTTATGGAATTTTTTTATCCTAACTGATAGACTTACAAAATCAATAACCTGTATTTTACACTTGCAGCTTCAGCAGCAATAACAGGAAAGTAAATTACCTGGTGGCCTTTATTTCCCATTTGTGAATTAATCACATGGCATTTACAAATGGCATTATCACTGAAATATTGCAATCATGATTGAAGACTCTTTATAAACTTACATTTGGTTCATTTATTACTTAAAATGCTCAAATGTTCCTGATGTAATTGTTTTCTGAAAACCAGTACCCTCTTTCATGAATGGAATTACTGGTGGTTTATCTTTTTCACAGTGTACTAAGTGTTTCCTCATGATTTAATTAGGTTGCAGGAACTTTTCATAATTAGATGTTAATCAGTCATGATTAGATTCAGTTATCAGCTTAAAAAGGCAAAAAAAAATGGGTCTCAAAATGAGAACCAAGTCATGGAAAGCAAATCTAGGAAACATTTCTTCACACAAAGGTATGAGGAGGAAGGATGTACATTGTTAGATATCTAGCTCTCTCTCTCTTCAGTACTATGCCCGGAAAGGGCATTGGTAACCATTGACTACTGTATTCATCCATGTTTAAGTTTGGCAAGTTACTGCAGTACTTCATCATTGCCTTCTGCAGATGGCTGACCAGGAGTTTCTTCCACTTTTAACATCTGCCATTGGCACATTTTGGAAGGGGATACAAGGGGATACAGTGGCAGAGTGGTATTGTCACTGAACTGGAGACCCAGGGTAATACTCTGGGGGACCTGTGTTCAAATCATGTGAAATTTGAATTCAATAAAAATCTGGAATTAAAGTCTGATGATGCCATCCTCACCTGGTCTTGGCTGTACAGGGAGGGGAGAAAGAAGAAAGGAAGAGCAATAGTGATAGGGGATTCATTAGTTTGGGGAATGGACGGGAGTTTCTGCGGCTGTAGACATGGCTCCAGGATGGTATGTTGCCTTTATGGTCAAGGGTGTCACCAAGCAGCTTCTGGACATTCTTCTGAGAGACGGTGATAAGCCAGGGATCATGGATCACATTGGTACCAATGATTTAGGTAGGAAGGGGGATGTGGTCCTCCGACCAGAATTTAACGATCTAGGTTGAAAATTAGTAAGCAGGACCTCAAAAGTGGTAGTCTTTGGATTACTCCCAATGCCATGTGCAAGTGAGTACAGAAATAGAAGGGTAAGGCAGATGAATGTGTGGCTGGAAAGATAGTGCAGGAGGGAAGGCTTTAAATTCATGGGTCACTGAGACTGGCTCTGGGGGAGATGGCACCTGTACAAGCCAGATGGGTTGCAACTGAACAGAGCCGGGACTGAGTTCCTTGCTGGGCATTTCGCTAGTGCTGTTGGGAGGGCTTTAAACTAATTCAGCAAGAGTGTGGGAACCAGGAGAGAATGCTAGAGAGGAATACCAGGGTGTACAAAATACTGGGAGACACAAATAGCACTAGTATAGAGAATAGTAAGTTAATAGGTGAAGTCAGAATAAGGGAGAAAGTCATGAAGTCTAAATCAGGGTTATTGTGCATGTATGTGAATGCACGGGGTATAGAAAATAAGGTTGGGGAATTACAAGCAGAAATTGCCATGTGGAAATATGATGTTGTGGCGATAACAGAGGCCTGGCTCAAGGAAGGGCAGGACTGGGTGTTAAATATTCTTGGGTACAAGGTGTTCACAAAAGATAGGAAATGAAGGAAAGGAGGATGGGTGGCGGTATTGGTTAAGGAGAGCATTGCAGTGCTGGAGAAAGAGGATGTCCCAGAGGGCTCAAGGACAGAATCAATTTGGCTAGAGCTAAGGAACAAAAAAGGTGTAATTACATTGCTCGGTGTAGTCCTTAGACCACCAAATAGTGAGAAGCACGTGGAGGAACAAATCTGCAGGGAAATTACAGAGAGGTGCAAACATTATAGGGTGGTTATAATGGGGGACTTAAATTACTCAAATGTAGACTGGGATAGTGGTAGTGTAAAGAGCAAAGAGGGACAATTGTTCCTAGATTGTGCTCAGGAGAATTTTCTACAGCAGTATGTGTCCAATCCAACAAGAAAAGATGCACTAAAAAAAAGCAAAATACTACGGATGCTGGAAACCTGAAACAAAAACAAAAATAGCTAGAAAAACTCAGCAGGTCTGACAGCATCTGCGGAGAGGAAGACAGAGTTAACGTTTTGAGTCTGTATGACTCTTCATCAGAACTAAAAAAAAAATTGAAATGAGGTGAAATATAAGCTGTTAGAGGGGGGTGGGACAGGTGGAGCTGGATAGAGGACCAGTGATAGGTGGAGGCAAAAAAGAGATTGCCAAAGATGTCATAGACAAAAGGACAAAGGGGTGTTGATGATGGTGATATTAGCTAAAGGATGTGCCATTGGATCTGGTTCTTGGAAATGAAGTGGGCCAAGTAGATTAAGTGTCAGCAGTGAACATTTAAGAGGCAGTGTGATCAATATCTCCTAAGGGTTAGGATGGCAGTAGAAAAGGACAATTTGCAATCCCTAGTAAGAATAATTGACTGGGAGAGAGTCGACTTCAATGGGCCAGAATGGTACTGGGCCAGATAGACTAGAACCAAAGGTTGACAGGAGAAACTGTAGCTGAACAATGGGCTACCTTCAAAGAAAAATGGTTCAGGCACAGTCAAGGCATATTCCCTCAAAAGGGAAAGATAGGGCAAACACATCCTGAGCTTCCTGGGTAAAAAAGAAGATAGAAATTAGGATAAAGTATGCTTGTGTCAGGTAGAAAATGCAATTAAGAACCAAGTGGAATACAGAAGGTTCAGAGGAAAGGTGAAAAAGCACATAAGAGAAACAAAGAGGGGTTATGATAAAAGACTTGCAGCCATCATAAAGTCTTCTGTCAGCACACAAATAGTAAGAGCGTGGTAAAAGAAGGATTAGGGCTGACTAGGGATCAAAAAGGGGATTTACACATGGAGGCATGGGGCATGGCTGAGGTGTTAAATGAATATTTAAGGTCTGTCTTTACCAAGGAAGCAGATGCTACTGAGGCCACGGTGACTGAGGAGGAAACTCTGTCACTAGAAAGATTCAAAATTGATAATGAGAAAATGTTGGATAAACAGTCGGTACCTAAATTTGACAAGGCACCGGGACTGGATGAGATACATCCAAGGATATTGAAAGAAGTAAGTGAGGAAATTGCAGGGGCACTGGCCATAAGGATCAGCCCAGCAATTACAGAACAGTCAGTTAAACTTCAGTTGTGCCAAAGGTTCTGGAAACAATTGTTCGGGATCAAATTAATAGTCACATGGAAAAGTGTGGATTAATTAGGAAGAGCCAGCATGGATCTCTAAAGGGGAAATTGTGTTTAACTAATTTGCTGGAGTTTTCTGAAGAGGTAACAGAGAGGGTTGATGAGGGTAATGCTGTTAATTTGGTGCACATAGACTTTGAAAAGGCATCCGATACAGTGCCGCACAACAGATTCATGAAAAGAGTTATTGTTCATGAAATAAAAGAGACAGTAGCAATGCGGATACAAGTTTGGCTGAGTAATAGAGAACTGAAGGTAATGGTCAATGGATATTTTTCAGATTGCAGGAAGGTTTGTAATGGAGTTCCTCAGGGGTCAACATTGGAACCCTTGCTTTTCCTGATATATATTAATGATCTAGATCTTGGTGTGCAGGGGATAATTTCAAAGTTTGTGGATGATATAAAACTTGGAAACATTGTAAACTGTGAGGAGGACAGCATAGAACTTCAAAAGGACATAGACAAGTTGGTGGAGTGGGCAGATAGGTGGCAGATGAAGTTCAATGGGGAGGAGTGTGAAGTGATGCATTTTGGTAGAAAGAACATGGAGAGACAATATAAAATAAGGGGTACAATTCTTTAAGGGGGTGCAGGAACAGAGGGACCCGGGTGTAAAGGTGTATTGATCATTGAAGGTGGCAGGGCAGGTAGAGAGAACAATTAGTAAAGCATGCAGTATCCTGGGCTTTATTAATAGGGGCATAGAGTACAAGAGCAGGAAGATTATGCTGAGCTTATATAAGACACTAGTTAGGCCTCAGCTGGAGTATTGTTTTCTGTTCTGGGCGCCATACTATAGGAAGGATGTGAACACATTGGAGAGGGTGCGGAAGAGGTTTACAAGAATGGTTCCAGGGATGAGAAACTTCAGTTATGAAGATAGATTGGAGAGGTTGGGACTGTTCTTCTTGGAGAGGGGAAGGCTAAGAGGACATTTGATAGAGGTGCTCAAAATCATGAGGGGGCTGGATAAAGTAGATAGGGAGAAACTGTTCAGGCTCGTAAAAGGATCAAGAATGAGAGGGCACAGATTTAAAATGATTTGCAAAAGAAGAAAATGTGATGTGAGAAAAAACTTTTTCACGCAGTGAGTGGTTCGGGTCTAGAATGCACTGCCTGGAAGTATGGTGCTGGCAGGCTCAATTGAGGCATTCAAGGGGGCATTAGATGATTATTTGAATAGAGACAATGTGCAAGGGTTACAGGGAAAAGGCAGGAGAATGGCACTAAGTAATAACGCTCATTTGGAGAGCAGGTGCAGACATGATGGGTCGAATGGCCTCCTTCTGTGCCATAACATTCTGTGATTCTGTGATTGAAACATATGACATAGCAGTTTGTTATCCATCACTGCATTCAAGATGTCACAGAGGCTCTGTATGCCAGAAAAGGGGACTTTTAGGTTCACCAGTCTTGTTCTGGGATGGCAGGACTGTCTTCTGAAGATAGATCAGGGAAACTGGGCCTGTATTCTCTAGAATTTTGAAGAATGAGGGGTGATCTCATTGAAACCTACAAAATACTTAAAGGAATAGACAGAGTAGATGTAGATAAGATGTTTCCCCTGGTTGTGGAGTCTAGAACGATAGGACACACTTTCAAAATAAGGGGGAAGCCACTTAGGACCGAGATGCGGAGAAATTTCTTTACTTACAGGGTTGTGAATCTTTAGAATTCTTTAGCCCAGAGGGCTGTGGAAGCTCAGTCATTGAGTATCTTTAAGGTAGAAGTGATAGATTTCTGATTAACAACAATGTAAAGGGTTATGGGTATAGTATGGATAAATGGCATTGAAGTGTTTGAACAGCCATGATCGTATTGAATGGTGAAGCTGGCTCGACCGCCTGAATGTCCTTCCCCTGTCCCTATGTTCCTACGTGTTCATTGACTCAGTCTAACAAAGAAATGCAGGAGGAGGGGGCAACTGGCTTTCTCAATAGAATGGGCTTCCTCATGGTCAGGGTACCATTTGCCACATACCTATGTATGCACTTGATGTTAGACATTGCCTAGCACATCATGCTGGTGATGATATTCTGGCAGCAGCCATGACTCATTCATCCTGCACCAGTCTGCTATTCCATTAACCTTTCAGCAATCATGTTAAACCAGAGGTTGGTTCTTCGGTGACAAGGGTTACCCATTTTATGCATAATGAAAGTTATGCTGCCCCAAGGAACACCATTGAGAAGGCCAATGAGATGCTGAAGCACTTTTCTGCTGCCTGGAGCACTTGGGAGAATCCCCCAGGCACTCACTGGAATTGGTAAGTCCAATATGTCACATGGTCCACAACCTGGACATCAGGAACATACAGCCCTTTCCACCACAGCATGTTTCAGTGAGGCTGTCTGTGAGCCAGTTCCCCTGAATGAAATGCCAGATGGTCTTGTGGGATGACCATGAGCAGCTCTGGACCTCGTGGGCCCAACTTTTAACTGAACACATTGTCCTGGGCAGCAGGAGCCTGAATTGGCTGACAAGCAATGGCAGGGGCACAGACAGATTGGCAGTGGCGGGAGCATGAAGGCTGTCATTTTGAGAGTGGATGGTAGGTTCATGCTCCATGGAGTCGCTGCCACTCATCCAGGATGGCACCACAGCAACTCGAGGAACCTTCTGGAGCACAAATTGCTGGACTGATGAAATCTTGAAAGCCCCTTTGAGCACTGGCATCTGCAGCCACGAAAGCTGCAGTCTGAGCCTGCATGGCACCAAGCTGGGCTTGCAAGGCAACAAATTGAGATTTCATGACGTAAGTCTGAGTTTCTACTGCAGCTCAGATGTTGAGTGGCTTCTGCTTGTGCTGTAATAGAAGCTGAGATATTAACCAACAGATACTGCACCACTGTTGGATCCATAAGTGTTGTCATGGAGTTGGCCACCATTTGCAGTCTGGAAAGAATGGTCTGCAGTTCTGCAATATGCCCTGTACCAGGATTGAGCTGCTCTATTCCATACTCCTTGACAATGTAGTGAGTCTCTCTGGATGGCCTGATAATGCACTGAACATTTCTGTACACATTCTATCAGCACTTTTCTAAGTTCTGTCCCATCGATTTCCTCATCCAAACCCTCTGCAGCAAAACTCAGGTGTGACCTCACCCTCCACGAAGCTGAAAACTATGCCCTGGTCTGGCTGCAGCCTACTCATGCCAAGTATGCAGATCCTACCTTTATGCTACCCTCTATGATTCATGCTGTCATATTTTTATAATGAAATAAAGACACCAATCACTCATTTATTGTGGGTTCCTTTATTGAGACTAAGTACCTGAGAACAGACATACATGGATAGGAAGCTTGAAGGCATCAGAGCTGCAGAGCTGTGTGTCTATGATCAGCTGAAAGCAAAAGCGAAACTAAAACTGAATCACATGGCACGCTTCCTTTCTAGTGATGCCATGCTGAAACCACTTAAAGGCATATCACAGCACACACCAATATCTGAGCTTGTGGCTGTGAATGTCAGTTTGAGTGTTGGTGTTTCTTCTTCCTCAGTCTGTTCTCCCTCAGCCTCAGGCAACACTGGCTAGTCAAACAACAGTTCTTGGGCATCTGAAAACATAAATGCACAAGGGCAGGTTTGGTGTAGAGGAAGAATCAGCCACTGATCACATCTTCAGTGATCGTTGCCAGCAGATTCTCCTCCTTGGGTCTTAGCACATGCAACCATGCCTTCCCCTGCTGCTGCTGCTGCTGCTGTCTATTATGGGACACCTTGTCCTGCATTACAGGGTCCTGTGTTAATGGGTGCAATTTACTGCCCTTCCCCAAAGCAAGTTTAGAGGTGGTCGGGACATTTAACCGGGCGGGAGGGTGCCGGATAGGGACCTTACCACTTTCCCTCCTCAGCCCCAAGTAAGTCAATTGATGCTCACCTAAGGACCTCATCCGAACTCTGCTGGTATTCAAGCAGTGGCAGGTTGTTGGGGTCGGGGGGTTGCAGAAGATGTTGTTGCCATGCATGGAGACCGAAATGCAAACCCTTTTGTAAACCCTGTCCAATTTGCTAGTGGACTGCTGGGGGTCCCTCAATAGCCACTCAGTGTCTGATTGAGGGATCAGGCATCGAGAAATGGGGCGCTACTGAAAGTCATCCTGCTGCCTTTGCTGCCGACCAGACCATCCCATTCTTGTGGTCCCTGTTGTGTTTTTATAATGAAATAAAGGCACCAATCACTCATAAGGGATTGGGTAAACACATTGTGGGTTCATTTATTTAGACTAGGCACATAAGAAGAGCTTTATAAGGTAAAAAGTTTGAAGACACATTAGCAGCAGAGCTGTGTGCTGTGGTCTGCTCAAAATCAAAATGAGGCTAAACCTGGATCACATGACACACTTCCTTTCAGTGATGTCATGTTGCGACCCATTAAAGGCATATTACAACAGCCCCCACCAAAAGAGCCCCAACCTGGCCTCACTCACCTGTGGCCTGGGATGTCTCGCTGATTCTGGGCCTCTGGTGGGCACATTACTGGCAGCAGCCACCACTCCCCCACTGGCACTCTGATTGGCCAGCAACTCTCAGAGGCAGAGCATCCACTCCCTACCTGGCACTTAATAAGATGGGTCCTTTCCCTGAGGAGGTGACCGGGGGCTCTAAACAGCTCTCCAGCCAATGGGTGAGACCCCCATCACCTCCATTAGATACTGCCCCAATGAATGTGGTACTATGTTTTGTGTAATGTGCCTACCACAGTTGAATAGCTGACGATGTGTCTCAGCTGTGATATGAGCGTTTGACTTCCAGCAGTGCCATTTGTGTGTGAAGTAAAGCAAGTGATTGTGAAGTTTGAGCCATGGTTGATGTAGATTGTTGTAGTAATATGTTTAAATTCAGTGGGGTACCACATCTAATCTGAGATCGATTAGCTCTCTCTTAAAAATGCTTTTCAACATTCTCTTATGGTACTTCCTAACTATTGGTCTTGTGCAAGCATTTAATGAAAGATGAAGTTTACCATCCACTTTGCACTGTATTCACAAGCAAGTTGATTCTGAGAAGCCTCAATTCCAATGAGCTGGGGGCCACTACTGGCCTCACACTGTCCACAGGTTAAGCCTTGATCAGAAGGATAGGACACTGTAGCATCATTGGAGGAAGAGGTCTTCAATACATCACATTTCCCATGCCCACTAGGCAAGTTGGGATTCACTGCTGGGCTCTTCCCTCTTTACTCACAGTTACTTGGAGAATCCTTGTTGGTTTCTTTTCCTCCGCTTGGTAATAGCCCACATAATGTTAAAAACCGTTTTCAGTTATAAGGCTAAGGCACTTCATTCCAACTAATTACTGATATCAATTCTCCTTTATTATGACTACCTTAACTCACAAGACACATTCTTTATAAATAACATCTCCTCCCCTTTCCTACGCAATTTGTTACAGCAATATATGATGACTGTGATTTGGAAATCCAATCTGCCGTTGATTTGAGACATATGAAGGACATTGTAAAGAGTGACTGAACGTCTTCACCCAAAATTAGTTCTTCTTTTGCATGGTCACTTTCACCCTTGCCTTCACTTTATACTGTATCTTTATTTTTGTAACAAACAGCTGGTTTTCTTAAATCCCTCTCCATTGTCTCCACCTTCATCACAAATGGATGGAGCTCATAGACTTTTGTGTCACTAAAATTGAGACCATTCGCTCAGCTGCTTTTGCTGCTCCCCTTATCCATTCTGTCATAGCCATAGGTTTGGCTGAAATGGTTTCTCTTCCTGATCCCATGCAAACACCTCTACTGACCCTCAAGGGTCCATCCTTCTTCCCTTCCTAGATCTCACCTATATGCTGCCCCTCAGTAACATCACCTATAACCACAGCATCAGTTTCCAGTTGTGCCCTGATGATAGCTAGCTCGACCTCACCACCACCTCCCTTGATTTCTCTACTGTCCCTAAACTGTTTGACTAATTATCTGACACCCAGATAAGCAGAAATTTTGCCCAACTAAATATTGGGAAGGCAAATATTGAGGCCCCTGCCACATATTGTGTTCCCTAGCCACCAACTCCATCCCTTTCCCTTGCAACTGTCTGAGACAGAAGCAAATTGTTTGCAGGTCATTTCAGCTACCAACCATGTATCCCCACAACACTAAAGCTGCCTATCCCCACATCCAGCTCATCTCCTGCTGAAATCCTCATCCTTTGTTACCTCGGGGCTTGATTATTCTAAAGCACCCATGCTTTTTTGACCTCCATAAACTTGGGGCCATCCAAAACTCTGGTGCCTGTGCCCTAACTCTGGCCCATTCATCGCACCCCTATGCTCACTGTCCTGCATTGGCTTCTGATTAAGCAATGCCTTGGTTCTAAAGTACTCATCTATGTTTTCCAATCTCTCCAAGGGATTACTCCTCCCTATCTCTGTAATCTCCTGCAAGATAATTGCATTCCTCCAATTCTGGTGTCTGCAACCTTCAGCTGCCAAGGCTGGAAGCTCTGGAATTCCTGCCCTAACACCTCTGCCTCTCTTTGCTTCTTTATGACACTCCTTAAAACCTAACTCTTTGATCAAGATTTTGATTAGGTGCCCTATTGTCCCCCCTTGTGGTTTGGTGCCACATGTTGTTTGATAATCCTCCTGTGAAGAACTTTAGGAGATTGAAGGTGCACTATAAATACTTTGTTGTTGTTGGCCTTATTAGTAAATTATGTTGCTTGCTTATTCACTGGACGCAGAATACGCTTTCAAAGAGCCTGGTGATGCCTCAATTTAACAAATCCCCCTCTCAGTAATGTGAAGGTTGACATGATGTGGGGTGGGGGGAGCACAACTGTTGCTCGACAGAAATATCAAGCACAGGTCCATATTGTAACAGACAAATGAAACCAGAGTGACCTTGAACCCTCTTTAGGCCCATTTTAGATGCTGCCAAATGTAAGGAGACACAATCGACTGTAGAGCTCCTTCAAACACATGTTGATTTGTTGCTCATAAGTATGGTGGAAGAAGACATTTTGCAGCATATCAAACTGACTGCAGATATGGAATTAGAAAGAATTTAGAGTCTTTGAAGGCTTTTAGCATCATTTGGGATGTGTGCAGTCTTTGAGAAATTAAATCTCATGGAAACAATAAAAATGGATGAACAGAAAAGTTGCTTTATTGTGATTTCAAAGACACTCCTTTCCATAGTTTTTTTTTGAAGACATGCTAATACAGCCCAGCCATTTTCAGTCTCAAAGAATCACTACCCCATTACTTTCCATTCCTTATCGTCATGCTTGAGCCGATCTAACAATAACCCCATTAAATTATGTGAAACTATTTTGTCTGATGTTGGGAGGCATTTTAGAACTAAGTGATACAAATAAATGCAACTTATAAACGCAATTTGAGGCTGTGTACTATGTGTATATTGACTGTTATGTGCATATTTTATATACACGTAAACAGATCTGGACAAAGAGCTTTCAGAGACTGTAGCAAGTCTTCTGAACTTCGAAAGAAACATTTTGAACCAATTAGATGATGGCGTAGGTACAGGTGCGCTGACATATTGTTCGGTGTGATTACACTGTTCACATATATAATGGATTAGCATCGTTTGATGAACAGTTGTTGGGCTGCCAGTAAACGTGAGGTTACACATTTACCCAACATTTGGACTATTATGATCTGACATTTTGAAGATATTCATCAACTCACAAGTCATATATATTGTAGATTCGAAATTCAAACCAGGTTCTGTTATATTCTTTCATAAGAGCAATGTTTTAATACATGTTCTTTACTATTTTATGATAATTTGTATTACACACAATGCTTGTGTGTGCATTAAAGCTTGGCGTTTCCACCAGCGCGTTTTTTTAAATGCTTTGCATAATTTGGAAGGATGTTGAATCCAGTGCCTCCTCATATCGGTAAATTTTGAAGTGACTACTGAATTCATGTTAGAGAATGAATCACCCGAATGATTCAGACATTCAGAATGGCTTTTGGGCTTAGTCAATATTATTGACGAGAAAACATTCTGAAGGCACCTGAAAGTTGAGCGTAAAACAGCGAGTAATAGGTAATTAGTTTTCGAACATTTCCAGGAGTCCAGCTAAGTTCATAATTGAGATTGTTGACCTAATACAAAAGACTTGTCGACATCAGCATAGTAGCACATGTGTATTTCACCGCTTATATTGGGGCAATCGCCTCATCTTCCACGCACAGTCGGAATGTACTCTGCAAGTTTTAACCGAAGGCTTTGATGCAAAGGAATGTCATATTATTTCGATTACAAAAATATTTAGAATGACAATTCGGTGACTTTAATAAACGGAGTTTGTTGATTCTGAAATCCTGTCGTCAATTTTTTTTAAATCACCACAGAATACGCTGGCGCCTTTAAACCAGTTGCACAAAACAATCCATTGTTGGCAGATTTCGGGGACATGGCAAACCTGTCAAGTAATGGAAATCGTTTCAATTTGAAAGAAAAAAAACTGCGGCTTTGCCCATGATGAGCCATATTAGCTCAGTGTGGTTTCAAAACTAGTTTGGCGGAAGATTTTTTGAACACATGTTAACACATGTGGAATGTTGTGATACTGCACTTTGAAGAGCGTTTTCCGGAACGCTCCCTACAAATATGAAGCTGATGCCACGCAGACGGTGCCTTCGTTTTAAAAACATTTAATCACGTGTTTGTTTATTTTTTTTTTGTTTAGTCCATTAGGTTGAAAAATTGGAACTGATGGTGCGTGAGTAAAAATGTGAGAATTGTTGACAAGAGAGGCTCGTAAGAAAAAGAAGGGGCTACAGATGAAACCCCAGCCGATTGGACGTCAGCAGAGCTGAAGAGGCAGCTCCCCGAGCGCACTTGGAGACTGATTGAAAGATCCCACACTGGCTGCTGCAGAAACACAGTTCCCTGGGCAGTTTTTAACAGCTGTGCGCTGCACATCCACAACATCTCCAATCTGCTGCATATTCAAAACTAAAAGAGTTTACCTTTATCATCCGCCAATGGCCTCCGGTGAATTGCCTTTTCAACGCGTTTTAAGAAGGTTGAAAGTTTTCAGACTGACGATGAATATTTACCTGGGGGTGAATAAGAAGTAGTTTTTGGTTGACACTGATTGCATGGTATTGGGCATTCGATACGGATGCACCAATGTTAAAATAGACAATGTTAAAACGATATGGTGTAACTTGTAATTGTGCCTTTATGTTTGCATAGGTTATGCCAATTGAAATACAACTTGAAGCGATGGATTGAAGCCCGGAATTTCTCTGTCAGTGAAATGGGGCATGGTACGTTGCCAATGGCAACTTGAAAAGATCAATTTCCCTTTCGTTCGCATAGGGAACAAACTGGATTTTCTGCCGAAGACGAAGATTCTATTTAGCCTCAATAAAACGGACTGAGTCACACCAGGTAGCGTGCGTTTAATAATTGCAAACAGTGGTAAAAACAATTTAACAAACACCCTGTGATTGTACTGCGATTACCATTATTGTGTGATGACGCTTATATTCGAATAGTTTCACTTTAAGGACATAGGTCCTTGAGACGAAGATTCACCATGGAAAACATTTCAGGAACAGGGACCCTGAATAGGTCTTGCTACGGTTCGGAGGATCTGTGTGAGTTTTACAAAGGCGCCGACACTAACTTCACACTCGAACAGTATCCAGATTTTTACATTGTGCTGCCCGTGATTTATTCGGTGATCTGTGCCGCTGGGCTCACAGGCAACACGGCCGTGATTTATGTGATTTTAAAAGCTCCTAACATGAAGACAGTGACCAATATGTTCATCTTAAATCTGGCCATTGCGGACGACCTTTTCACCCTAGTCCTGCCTATCAATATTGCGGATCATCTACTATACTACTGGCCCTTTGGGGAGATCATGTGCAAGCTCATCCTTTCCATTGACCACTACAATATTTTCTCCAGCATTTATTTCCTGACAGTCATGAGTATAGACCGCTACCTGGTGGTCCTCGCCACAGTCCGCTCTAAAAAGCTGCCGCACCGCACTTACAGGGCTGCCAAAATCGTCAGCCTCTGTGTCTGGGTCCTCGTTTCCCTTATCGTTTTGCCCTTCACAATCTTTGCCGAAGTCTACACCGATCCCATGAACAGGAAAAGCTGCGCCCTGGTGTTCCCCAAGCCGGAACGCGCCTGGCTGAAAGTCAGCCGCATCTATACCCTCATCCTCGGCTTTGCAATCCCAGTCACTACAATCTGTGTCCTCTACACTCTGATGTTGTACAGGCTCCGGAGCATGCATTTGAATTCGAACGCCAAAGCTCTGGACAAGGCCAAGAAGAAGGTGACGTTGATGGTCTTCATTGTGCTGACCGTGTGTCTCTTCTGCTGGACGCCCTTCCATCTCACCACCATTGTCTCTTTGACCACGGATGTGCAAGAGACGCCGCTTGTGATTGGGATCGCCTACTTCATCACAAGTTTAAGCTATGCTAATTCCTGCTTAAATCCCTTTCTGTACGCCTTTCTGGATGACAGTTTCCAGAAAAGTTTCAAGAAATTGTTGGAATGCAGGGCAGGGTAGACAAGGCTGGGTGGGGCTTGTCCGGAAAAGCTGGATAATCAATCTTACAAAATGTTATTGTTGTAATATAAATGAAACCCTAAGCGTTAACTTTCAAGTTTTCTGCCGCCACCTGTTGTTACGGCCGCCGATTATTCGCCTTATCCGAGGAAATTATCGACCCTTCTTGGATGATACGGTACAATGGCTGATGCCAAATTGTTCTGTTGGTCAATAATGGCTTGGGTAAATCCATACGTGCGGCGGTATAGCCTTGACGGTGTTACAGCTAGAGCTCACTGTGAAACTATAGGTGCCACTGCCCCCTCATTTTGCCGCACTAACGCCTGTTACATGCGAGACCGGTTCTCGAGCAGATTTTGCTGATTTTTTTAAAACTTCGCTGGGAGTAGCCGTGTAGGACAAGCCTGAGGGGGAGGGGGAGCGTGGGATGTAGTTAACATTTTCGGTAGCATGAAACCTTGAGATTCAGCGTTACATTATGTAGTTGTTGCAGCTTTATACATTGACATGGAAGGGTCGTATTGTAAATTTAAACGGGCCAATGGCAACGACTATACACCATCCTTCATATTTCGGGAGACTGCATGTTGAACGCACTGAATTCTGAGGCTTACCATCACTTTCTAGATAATCTAACAAGTTGTTGCACTTTTTCCTCCTCATCACTTGTCAAGCGCGGTACGGCATATAGACCCTATGTAAACCTATGCCTGTTAGATACTCTGCTTTTGGTATTCACATTGTTCTGACTCTCAAATCATATAAATAAACGTCACTGAAAATGCGTTTTTGCTTCTTATATTTTAAAGCGTGGATTGTACCAATCCAGAGTGAGTGATCTCGAAAGGTCTTGCATAACATAAGCATATATTGAAGTCAAAATCGTCGCCTTTTAAATTTAAAAAAATCATTTTGTTACACTTTATTTGCACTTAGTCGTTTTATAAAAAGCAACATCAAGAAGTCACGTTCTTTAGTAATTTAAAGGTGTAGTAGATGCCAGAAGACAAATCTCGAAAAATACACCACTCACTGAATAAATTAAGTTGAAAACACCTAATTAGTTACGAAGTGAAATTTGTGAAAAGCTGCTAAACATGCACGTGATAGTTGCAAACAAAATCAAATATATCACCCCTATTTTCTTGTATTTTGCTTACGATGAAAACAAAAATATATCAGCAACAGAAAGACAGGAGCGAGTCCCAATATTTCACGAAAGTAAACCCACTGGCGTCCATTTACAGAATGTACTGTCACAGTCAGCTCAGTCAGAGTTGTGTTCTAATTGACCAGCTATCTAAAAATACAGTTTAAAAAAAAACAATTGTGTGTGAATTAACTTCCTACTTTTTGAAAGATCAGATTCTTTGGGCTGAATTTTCATCCCGAGGTGAGTTTTAAGGTGGGAGTGCGGGTCTGTCCACTTGTTCCCGCCTCAAACCTATTTTCAGGGAGATAGTTTCTGGCAGGCGGGTGATCCGGGGAGGAGGGGCAGAGGCACATCCAGCAGAACAACTCAGATGGATCCATTGGGGCTGTGAGGGCCACAGCCGCAGGCCACCCTGTGGTGGGCTCTCCATTCCCCCCGCCCCCGCCAGCCCATGTAATGATGACCTGGCAACTCTGGCAGTTCTTCAGAGGGTGTCTCCATCTTGTGACACCTCCATGGCTTCTCATTCACAGCGGCAGCGCCCACCTCTCCTGGTGAGGCTGCTGACTGCCCAGAGCCTCGAATGCTCCCACTGGAGTTTCCGGCTGAGGAACTGGCCAATTGGATGAGGTTGAATTTTCGCCAGGGAAGCGGAAAACATGAGGTGGGTCTGTTTTGGGGTCAGAAACCTGCTCCAGGTGGGAAAATTATTTAACTCCCAATTTTCACAGGAGTGAACTGTTAATTGAGATGGAGATGGGTTTGTGCACTTAGAGCCAGTGGGGATGGGAATGGAGATGGGTTAGATGAAGTGTGGACTCATTCAGACTCAGCAGCCATCACTGAGGCTGTTGGTTGTCCTGAGTGAGAGATCTGTGGTTTGTGCCAAAGTCTTCCACGGCACTAGAGGAAAGCCAGGTGTCACAGGAGGGTGGAAAACTGGTACCCAGGGCAGGGTAGACCCTTGTTTCATCAATACCAACCTGGATCAAATGCTGGAGGTCATGAGGGAGAGGAGAGAAGTCCTCATACGGAGGGTGGCTGGACGAGGCCACCTCGCTGTGCTGCCATACCATCTCTCTGTTCAGCATCATCTCCGTCAGCCTCCAATTCCGCCTCCCCTCTCACCCACTGCTCCTCCTCCAAAGACCTGTCTACTTCCAGGGCCTCACAATCCTCAAGGTTCACACCTCTCTGGAGGGCAATGTCATGGAGAGTGCAACAGATCACCACAGTGACTGAGACTGAGCAGGAGGTCATTGGAGAGCACCATGCAATTGTTCTAGGCATATGAGAAGCCTGATGTCCTGCTCAATGGTTGTCCTGCTGAACAGGTGTCATTGGTTGTATCATCTCTGTCCACTTTCTAGGGCAACCCACAGAAGGATTCAGTGGCTAGCTCTTTAAAAGATTTCCTTTGTCCCTGAGGCTCCATCCACACATTTTGGAGGCTGGTGTGAAGATCTGAGGCAGCCAGGACGGGCAGAGGATGAAGGAATCATGCCAGCTGCCGGAAAAGTGACTGTAGACATGGAGGAAGCTCTTTTTGTGGATGCAGATCAATTGGACATTGAGGGAATGAAAGCCACTTCTGTTGATAGCTAGTCATTGAGTACCTTAATGCCACATGGGTGCAAACTATGATGCCCTACTCCGAGGGAAATACAATGATGGAAGCAAAACCCAATTCCCTCTGTCCCTGCTAGGCCTTGTCCGTCATTAAATACATGTGCTGTCCAGCTCTGGTAAAAATGACATCAGTAACCAGCTGGATGCAGTGGTGTGCAGGCATTTTATGATGTTAATAAGGTTCATAGCTGATCCTTGAAAGGAGCCAGAAGCGACAAGTTCAAGGTCTCAATCTTTGACAGCCACTAGCGGGGCAAGATGACCAATACTGCAAAATGCAAGGTCTTCAGTGATGAGGGTGCGGATGTCCGTGACCATCAGACACCTGAAGCACGGGGTTTTGGTCATCTCCAGGTAGCCCTGTTTTCACCTGTAGACCTTAATTTGAGGGTACGGCTTCTGGGTTCTTCCTTCCCCTCTCTCCTCTCTTGTGCCCTCCTGGTGCTCATAGTCCCGCCTTTCCTCATTGTCACTGGACTCAAAATATGACAGTCATGCCCCAATTGCCAGCTGGAGCCTTCCTTCTGGACAGCTGGCCACTCAGTTGTCCTTGGCCACTCAGTCGTCCTGCATTCTTCTTCCCCCAGGATGCCAGGGGTTGCCAATGCCAGGGGCATGACAGAATGGATTGCTAGCCGGCTTCAAGACAGAAAGCAGAAATGGGAGTAAAAGATAGTTATTTGGAGTGACAGAATGTGGGAAGTGGTGTTTCGCAGTGATCAGTGCTGAGACCACTGCACAATTTACATTAACGAGTTGGACTTTGGAAATAAAAACACAATTTCCAAATTTGTAGATGCCAGCAATTTTTGGGGCTGAGAATAGTGAATACCAAGGAGGAGTGCAACAAATTACATTAATAATCTTGCAGAATGGGCAAATAATTTAAAAATCAAGTTGAACACAGATAATTGTGAAGTGGTACATTTTGGTAGAGGGAATAGGGAATATTATTGGAATGTGCAAGTCTAGGTGGTATTGAATAACAAAATGATCTTGGAGTACAAATACATTAATCACTAAAAGTTGTGCCAGAGGTTAGCAAGGTCATGAAAAAAATCAAACCAAGCACAAGACTTTATTTCTAGAGGGATAGAATTGATAAGTAGGGAAGTTATGGTAAACCTGCATCAAACCTTTCTTGGACTATTGTGTGCAGTTCTGGTTGCCGCATTATAAAAAGAATTTGGAGCACTGGAGAGGATAAACCTGCACATGAACTTTGTGTTCCTTGTACCAGCACACCTAAGTCTCTTTGAATGTCAACACTTATACATTTTGCACCTGTTAAAAAATATCCTGTTTTTTTATTCTTACAACCAAAGTGAATAACTTCACATTTCCTTGTATATTTCTCCATCTTGTTGCCTATTCACCTAACCTGTCTATATCTCTTTGTAGTCTCTCTATGTTCTCCCCGCAACTGACCTTTCCACCTAGTTTGGTACCATCAGCAAACTTAGGTGCATTATTCTCTGTCTCTTCCTTTAAGTTAAGGAGATACATAGTTGTTTGCCCTGTTCACGCAGGTCCCAGAGGCTTTCAAAACCTTGACATGAAAAAACCCATAGGTCAGAATTTTCCCGATGATGTGCGAGGGTTGGGCGCAGTAAAATGTTGCACAGTAACGTTGGGCGTGCGTCCCGACAACACCGCGCGCCATTGTGATATTTCATTGGCTGGGCATGCGTTGATCTCTGATGCGTGCCTGCCATTAATTAACGGACCACTTAAGGCCCTTGAGGCAGCAATCGACAGCGATTTTTTGGGTGGAATCTTCAGGTTCGCGCATGGGCACAACAGGCAGGCAAATAGGACACATTTGTATAAACCTCATCCACAGGCGGGATAAGAGGGCTCAGTGGGGTCATGAGTGTGCTTTGTCAAATATTGTTTTTTCAAAGTTACTGATACTTGCCTGTGTGATCTGCAATACTTCAAAGTGCATACCAGCTGCTTGGTCTGGACTCACAACCTTCAGGTCAGCACCCTGCAGTGAGGAATCTTTTTTGGGCCTGCAGGTTTCAGGAAGCCTTCCCTTAGCCTGGGAATGGGAGCTGAACTCTCCACTGCAGGCACCTCCTCTGAGGAGGAAGGGAGGGCTAGAAGGGGGAGGAAACCAGGAGGGCACATTCAGCCTCCAGGGTAGCCACCTTTGGGAGGACAGGCGCAGGCACAAGGGGCGCAGGGCCAAGAGGTAGTCCAAGGCGGAAGGAGCCGCAGAAGACGCCACTATCCTGCTGCCAGGGTATACAGGCGGCGAAGCAGCTACCTCAATATGTTTGAGGTGCAGTGCTGAAGGAGGGTCCGTCTTTCAAGGAAGACAGTCAACTATATCTGTCAGATAAAAATAAAAATACCTGGAAAAACTCAGCAGATCTGGCAGCATCTGCGGAGAGGAACACAGATAACGTTTCGAGAACGTTAATTGTATTCCTCTCCGTAGATGCTACCAGACCTGCTGAGTTTTTACAGGTATTTTTATTTTTGTTTTGGATTTCCAGCACGTGCGGTTTTTTGCTTTTATATCTGTCAGATGCTAGGGCCTGAGATCTCCGCGAACTGTGTGGGTGGACACCCCACGCCAGTGGCTTTAAAGGTCACAGCTTCCCTCAACATCTATGCCTCTGGCTCTCTCCAGGGGTCGGTGGGTGATCTTTGTGGTGTCTCCCAATCAGCTGTCGACACTTGTGTCAAGTAGGCTACAAATGGTCTGTTTAAGCGTGCATCGACCTTCATCCACTTCCATTGGGACCAGGCAAGCCAGACACAGCGAGTCAGAGGCTTCACAGCAATTGCTGACTACCCCCGTGTTCACGGTGCTATAGACTGCACATATGTGGCCATCAAGGCGTCAGCAGGTGAGCCCGGTGCCTTTGTCAACTGGAAAGGCTTCCACTCCATGAACGTGCAGATAGTGTGTGATCACAGGATGCTGATTCTACCAGTCTGTGCAAGGTACCCAGGAAGCTCCCACGACGCCTACATCCTCAGACACTCCCAGGTGCCGGGGCTCTTCAGTGCTCCATTTTGACTGGATGGATGGCTGCTGGGTGACAAGGGCTATCCCCTCAGAAGGTGGCTCATGACACCTCTCCGCCATCCAAGAACAGAAGCTGAGCAGTGATACAATAGGAGCCACGCCTCCACAAGGGCTGTGTTGGAGAGAGCCATTGGTGTTCTCAAGATGCGCTTCCGATGCCTCCACAGTCTAGTACCCCACCAGACCATGTGTTGCTGACAGTGGTTACATGCTGCGCTCTTCACAATCTTGCACTGGAAAGGGGGGGCGCTGTTGGCGATGAAGGCATAGATGCAATGGCTCTGGCTACACACGATGAGTCCAGCAGTGAGTCTGAGGATGAGCACGCACAGGGAAATGCTGAGGGGGTTGACGCTGATCCGGGCATACTCCAGGGAGGCAGGGACACCCGGGAGGCTTTAATCCAATGAACCTTCAGCTAACACACCACATATGGACCTTCAGGACAAGCCTGGGCTGCAGGCTTCATACTCAATGCCTAAGTGCAAAATCTGCCTGTTTAGGAACATTAACTAAGGGCTTTGTTAATAAAGCTGAATGTCCCACAAAACACTCATAACATTTTTGGAAACCATCCATGTGCAGAAGAAAAGAGGCACCCTCAGCCATGGTGACATGCCTGAATTTAAATTTACAACCAAAGAAACCTAAGAAAACAAATTGGCAAAGGTGTTAAAAATCACACCAACTCATAAAGACCTCATTGCGGGCCAACACAAAAGCACCAGTGATAAACCTGTGGTGTGCTTGAGGTGCTTTAAGTTTACGTTTTCGGGTGCTACGTCTTGGTGCTGACCCCTCCCTGGAAGTGATACCTGAGACAGCCTGCTGACTCTCCTGCCCTGTAGGCCTCGATGACCTTGGCGGTCATTCTCTGGCCTGTGGAGCCTGTTATGACCCTGCCTGGGAGGGAGCTGCCAGTTCCACAGCTGGCATCTCCCCAGTCGTTGCAGCCTCACCGGATGCAATTGTCATTGGCAGAGGGGTGGAGGAGTTGCTGCCCTCATCTGGAGCACCCTGAGAAAAACCCGCAGAGACGACAGGCAGCTTCTGCGCCGATGGGAGGTCGCTTCGGACCTCCCTGCTCACCGTGAATGGACGGGCACTGAGCTGGGATACTTGGTGCCCAATCCACCTCCCACATTTGCAATTACCAGCTGAGGTCAATGCTGATGTGAGGGCTTGCTGATCCAAGCACATCACCAGGAAGCCCTCATTGGTCCCCTGGTGGAGCCTCTCCACGAGAGTTGCCACTGTCTCCATGGAGGACACATGGCACTAGGACATGAGGCTCATTGCTTCGGCGATAGTCCGTGTAGACTCCTCCACCACGGACACCAAGCCAAGCATAGCGTCATGTATCTCACCCAGATGCTCCCGCACACTCGGCCGCATTTCCTGCATTTGCTGTGTCGTGGGTGACTCCAGAGGCACATCATCAGACACTGACTGAGCTTGTGCCTGGTCTCCTGCAGTGCTTCGACTGCTGGTGCCATGGGCACCCTCTGTCTCTGCCAGCTCCTCCAGCGGCTGTGAAGTGCCCTCACCACTGTGCCCCGGGACACTAACTGATGTTCTAATTCCCACCAAGGCGCTAGTATCTGCGCTGGTGCCTACCTGGCAGAGATGGTGAGACCTCAGGGCTCTCAGGTGTGAGAGGGAGCCTCTGCTGCTCCTCCTCCTGGCCCTACTCCGCTGATGCTGAAAGGAAGAACAAGGACATTGGATCAGTTAACATGGAGACAATGTCAATGTGCATCCCTGTCCCCCAGATCATTATGTGAACATCCTTCCATAAGCAACGGTCAAGACATGTTGCAAACTTCAATCACTGATCATTCAGCACTGCCATGGCTGTTGAGAGAACAATGGTGACCTCATTGCTGGGCAAACATACCTGCCTGTGGCACTCCAGCCTCACCGACGGCAGTGGAGCTGGGCGCATGGTGTCTTTCCAAATCTAGGACCGCCTGCTCAAAGCAGTTGAGTATTGCCAACTGTGCCAGGCCGCTGCCAGTCCTCACCCACTTGGCAGCATTATGTCCATTCTTCTCCTGAAAAGGAGAGAAGAGCATTGATTAGTGCCACGTGTACCTGGACTCTTTTCGCGGACGACCCACTCCAACCAGAGTGGGACGTTCCAGGTCTCCAGTGCCTTCTCACCCCTCTGCTGCCAAACACACACACAAAGGTGCTAGGCCTGACCCCTAGCCCCCATTCCCCACCCCCACCCCCTTGGCCAAATGCTGCCTACATCACATTAGGCACCACATGGTCTAACCTTCCTTAGCAAGGAGGCGCAAGCATCGAGTCATAGAGTCATAGAATTCTACAGCACAGAAAAAGGCCCTTCGGCCCATCAGGTCTGTGCTGGTCAAACAAGTATCTAACTAATCTAATGCCATTTTCCAGCACTAGGCCCATAGCTTTGTAAGCTATGGTATCGCAAGTGCACATCCAAATAGTTTTTAAATGTTATGAGAGTATCCGCCTCTACCATCCTTTCAGGCAGTGAGTTCCAGATTCTCACCAGCCTCTGGGTGAAAAAATTCTTCCTCACATCCCCTCTAAACCTTCTGCCCCCTGGTTATTCATCCCTCCACCAAGGGGAAAAGTTCCTTCCTGCCTTCCCTTATCTATGCCCCTCATAATTTTATGCACGTCAATCATGCCCCCCCATCAATCCCCTCTGCTTCAAGGGAAATAACCCCAGTCTATCCAATCTCTCTTCATAACTAAAACTCTCCAGCCCAGGCAAAACCCTGTTAAATCTCCTCTGCACTCTCTCTAGTGCAATCACATCCTTCCTATGATGCAGATTCCAGAACTGCACGCAATACTCTAGCTGTGGCCTAACCAGTGTTTTATACGGTACCAGCATAACCTCCCTGCTCTTATATTCTATGCCTCGGCTAATAAAGGCAAGTAACCCATGGGGCACAGAGGGCAGCAGATCGACCGGTGCCACGCCACCTTGAAGCTCCCCTCCCAACATGTCATCACCCTGACTTTGACATGTCCTGGAGTTCCAGCACTGCACCTAGGTGCAGCTCCTCCACGTTGCCCCCAAAACAGTAATGTTGGTCTCAGTGTACCACATGCTGCGGGGGCAGAACCCATCTCTTCACCACCCTCTCAGGGTGACCTTGGCATGGGCAATATCTGCTAGCCCACCCAGTAAAGGACACATGCCGTCAATGATTCAATGCAGTCACTACACTCAGATTTGGGGGGGTGGGGGGGCACCAGGGGTGAAAGTCTACCTGCTGGGTTAAGTGACCAATGCCAACATGGTACTCACCCTTCCTGTGCGCAACAAGTCATTGAAGCGCTTGCAACACTGGATCCAGATACACCGCACCACGTTGCAGGAGCTCACCACATCTGCCACCTCCTCCCAGGCACGTTTCGTCATGTGGGGGGGGGGCCTCCTCCTCCTGTCCTGGGGTACAAGGACCTCCCGCCGTGCTGTCACCTCCTTGAGGAGAGCAGCAAGGTACTCATCGGAAAAACAAGAGGCACTGTGCCTCCTGCCCTGCCCTACCCTCCTGCCTGGCCTGCTCACCAGCAGCACAGTGGGGAGCCCTTCCACTGGCCATGATTTGAAGCCTTTGAAAGGTTGCAGCAACTTTTGAAAACAGGCTGCCAGGCCACCATTAGACGCGGAGGCCTTTGCAGCCCCGCCTCCGTCTGCTCACTCCCGCTGTTCTTGGGAGCAGCGATTTACACTGGGTGGGCCTTAATTAGCCCACCTACATAAAATGGCGGCATGGACCTGATCGCGGGCGACGATCGGGTCTGCACCTGCTCTCGCTCCGCCCACCTGACAGGCAGAAAATTCTGCCCATAAAAAGCCAACAGGCAGATGCAATTCTAATGAATGCCTGGTGCTGTTTGTTCAATGGTCACAGCAAAATCTAACATGTTGAATCCAGCTTGGTGCAAAGCAACTTTCAAAAGAATGTTTTTTTAGGTTGGCTGACATAAGTTATGGGCCCCGATAGCATCCTGGTTGGAGGACTGAAGACGTATGCTCCAGAACTAGCCACACCCCTAGCCAAGCTGCTCCAGTATACCTACAACACAGGCATCCACTGACAATCTGGAAAGTTGCCCAAGTGCCTCCTCTCCACAAAAAGTAGAACAGATCCAGTCTGAAAATTGCCACCCTATCAACCTACTCTTAATCATCAGCAAAGCGATGGAAAGTATCAGCATGGCGATTCCCCTCCCTATCTCTAACTTTCACCGTATAATCCCCTGAAATAGCTGCACTCTTCCAATCTTGGCATCTTGTGCACCCCCAATTTAAATTGCTCCACTACTGGTGCCTTTTGTTGCCGAAGCCCTGAGCCCTGGAATTCCAGCCTCTAACTCTTTCTCCTCTTCGATGGCCATGAAAGGCGCTATATAAATGCAAGTATTTTCTTTCTTTTAAGATGCTCCTTGAAACATATTTCTTTGGCCAAATGTTTGGTCATGTGCCTCAATATCTCCTTATGTGACTTGGTGTCAAATTTTGGTTAATAACTCACTTGTGAAGTGCCTTGGAATGTTTTATTAAAGGTAATATATAAATACAAATTGTTGTTGCATTGACTGCTGTGATTGCCTACAAACTGCAAATTTAATTCATTAGTTATGAAGTGCTTTGGGATGCACCTACATTGTAGTAAAACACAATAAAAAATGCAAGTTCTTCCTTTCTGAAAATTGCAATATTAAATAGCTTTGGCAAGTTCCAAAATGCCCACAGCAGTCATCAGCTGATAAAGTCACAACATTTTAAAAATCAGATATCAACTGGTATCACAAGTTAAAGAGCCTATTTTGTGCAAATTTAAAAGAGTCATGTTCATTTACCAAAAAGCAAACTGGCCTAAATTCCTGAAGCGCTGCTTTATTGAATTTTGTTTTAGCTTTTAGGTAGCTTCCAGGAATCTTCACCCCAGTGATTTTAATTTTGATCAATGTTAAAAATTTTCGCCAGAGTGAGACAATTCAAGGAACATTTTGAGGTCACTTGACCATGGGTAATCATATGCTGTTTCACTATTGAAAGTGCATTTTTGCAAGACAATTTTTTATACTGCAAATATGCGTGGGGAAATGGCCATGGGTGACATTATCTTTTGAAGGCTTTTAATGCACTCATCTCAAATTTATTTCTCCACTATATTAAAGTAAAGTATCTAGTAAAATAGCAGAGAGAACAATTTAAATTGAATGCATTAAGCTTTCACTTCCATCTCTCAGGAAATTTCTAAGCTATAGTCTTTATAATGCTAGCAGAATTGATAGGTGTATTACATGGAGAAGACCACAGATCAGTTAACAAGCTGCTGTAAAAAAGAAGTTAACATAACGTTGTTCTTCATATTTTAGTGTGTGCTCTTATTTCACTTCAGCTGCAATACAATAAGGTATTAAAAGTTTCTACGTGGAATATTGCTCAATTTCTAATTCCTGTTGGTAAATTATACGGTATATAAATGTAAGCTGCTGTTATGGAGTTCCTGAACAACTTAGGGTGAACTGAAAACCACTATGCACAAACATGAAACCTGGGAGTGTAGATTAAAATGAGACAAACCGAGGCTCTCTCATCAAGGGAGCTTCATTCTATTTTGTTCCAGTTTCAGGTCCGGTCCTGATATGGCAGTCACACTCTGACTGTAGTGTCATTGTGAGGTGAAACGGCTTGGTACGAATGCTACAGTTGTAGTATAACAGCACATTTAAATTTACAACAGTTTCTGAACAATATGAAAAAAACACTGCTGTTCAGTAACAACTTTACAGATCAGATCAGAAGCACTTCCTCAGCTGGATGAGCAATACATTCTAAGCCCAAACCTTTGTTCTCAATTCTTATTTAAAAGGATGGTTTCATTTCATATAAAGGATAATAAGTCTTCCTGTCTCTCAAAATTTTACAAATAATTCTCAGTAATGATAGTTCTACAAAAAAATGGTTATGTATGTGGCAGTGATACAAACTGATCAGTGAATTTCATAACTTGTATTTAAGACGGGAACAGAGAAGGGGAGGGGATGGAAGGTGAGACTTCCACTCATAAGAACATAAGAGCAGGAACTGGAGTAAGCCATACAGCCCCTCGAGCCTGCTCCTCTGTTCAATAATATCATGCCTGATCCTCAACCTCAACCCCACTTTCCTGTCTGACCCCCATATCCCTTGATTCAGCTAGTGTCCAAAAATCTATCTATTCCAGCCTTGAATACATTCAATGATTGAATATCCGCAACCCTCTGAGATAGGGAATTCCAAATTTCTCCTGATCTCAGCATGAAATGACTGTCCTCTTATCCTGAGACTCTGCCCCTAGTTCCATTCTCTCCAGCCAGGGGAAACAGCCTCTCCTCATTTACCCTGTCAAGGAATATTAGATGTTTCAATAAGGTCACCTCTCATTCTTCTAAACTTTTGATAATATAGACCTATTCTACATAATTTCCCCACATAGGTCAACTTTCAACCAGGAACCAATCTAGTGAGCCTTAATTGCATGACCTCTAAGGCAATTATATCCTTTCATTAGTACAAAGACCAAAACTGTATGCTACAGCCCTGTACAATTGCTGCAAGACTTCATTGTCCTTGAACTGCAACCCACTTACAATAAAGATCAACATATCATTTACCTTCCTAATTGCTTGTTGTGCCTGCACAATTATCTTCTGCCTTCTTGTAGAAGGGCAATGAAATCCCCCTGAGCACCAACATTTAATAGCTTCCCACCATTTAAAAACTATTCTGTTTTTCTTTTCTTCCCACCAGTATGAAGTAACCTCACAATGTTCTACATTATGCTCTGTCCATCACCTACTCTTTTTTTTTATTCATTCACAGGATGTGGACATTGCGGCTAGGTCAGCATTTATTGCCCATCCCTAATTGCCCTTGAAAGGTGGTGGTGGGCTGCCTTCTTGAACTGTTGCAGTCCGTGTGGTGTAGGTACATCCAAAGTGTTGTGAGGAAGGAGTTCCAGGATTTGGACCCAGCGACAGTGAAGGAATGGTGATATATTTCCAAGTCAGGATGGTGAGTTGCTTGGAGGGGAACTTCCAGGTGGTGGTGTTCCCATGTGTCTGCTGGCCTTGTCCTTCTACATGATAGTGGTCATGGGTTTGGAAGGTGCTGTCGAAGGCGGCTTGGTAAGTTCATGCAGTGTAACTTGTAGATGGTACACACAGCTGCCACTGTGTGTAAGTGATGGAGGTAGTGATTGCTTGTGGAGCGGGTGTCAATCAAGTGGGCTGCTTTGTCCTAGATGGTGTCAGGCTTCGAGAGTGTTTGTGGAGCTGCACTCATCCAGGCAAGTGGAGAGTTTAAAAAAAAATTATATTCATTCACAAGATGTGGGCTTTGCTGGCTGGAGCAGCATTTATTGCCCGCTGCTAGGTGCCCTTGAGAAGGTGGTGGTGAGCTGCCTTCTTGAATCACTGCAGTCTATGTGATGTATGTACACCCACAGTGCTGTTAGAAAGGGAGTTCCAGGATTTTGACCCAATCACAATGAAGGAACGGCGATATATTTCCAAGTCAGGATGGTGAGTGACTTGGAGGTGAAATTCTATGTGGCAGTGTTCCCATCTGTCTGCTGCCCTTTTCCTTCTACATGGCAGTGGTCGTGGGTTGGAAGGTGCTGACGAAGGAGCCTTGGTGAATTCCTGCAGTGCACCTTGCAGATGGTACACACTGCCTCTACTATGCGCCAGTGGTGGAGGGAGTGAATGTTTGTGGATGTGGTACCAATCAAGTGGGCTGCTTTGTCCCGAAAGGGGTTAAGTTTCTAGATTGTTGTGGGAGCTGCACTCATCCAGGCATTTGGGGAGTAATCCATCACACTGTCCCAATTTTGGCACTACCCCCCCCAGATGTTGGTACGGAGGACTTTGCAGGGTCGACAGGGCTGAGATTGCCGTTGTCGTTTCCGGTGCCTAAGTTGATATTGAGTGGTCTGCCTGGTTTCATTCCTTTTTTTGTGCCTTTTGTAGTGGTTTGTTGCAACTGAGTGGCTTGCTGGGCCCTTTCAGAGGATATTTAAGAGTCAACCACATTGCTGTGGCCCTGGAGTCTCATGTACATTGACCCCAGGTTTTCTCGGGCTCTTTGATGCCATACTCAGTCAAATGCTGCATTGATGTCAAGGGTAGTCACTCTCACCTCACCTCGGGAGTTCAGCTCTTTTGCCCGTGTTTGAACCAAGGACGTAATGAGGTCAGGAGCTGAATGGCCCTGGTGGAATCCAAACTGAGCATCAGTGAGCAGGTTATTCCGAAGCAAGTGCCACTTGGTAGCACTGTTGAAGACACCTTCCATCACTTTACTGATGGAGAGTAGACTGATGAACGGTAATTGGCTGAGTTGGATTTGTTCTGCTCTTGTATAGAGGACATAGTTGGGCAACTTTCCACATTGCCACATAGATGCCAGTGTTGTATCTGTACTGGAACAGCTTGGCTAGGGGCATGGCAAGTTCTGGAACAGAAGTTTTCAGTAATATTGCCGGAACATTGGCAGAACCCTTTGTCTTTGCAGTACTCAGTGAGTTCAGCTGTTTCTTGACATCGCATGAGTGAATAATATTGGCAGAAGACTGGTATTTATGATGCTGGGGACCTCTGGAGGAGGCAGAGATAGATCATCCACTAGGCACTTCTGGCTGAAGAAGGTTGCAAATGCTTCAGCCTTATCTTTTTCACCTATGTGCTGGGCTTCCCCAACTTTGGGGATGGGGATATTTGTGAAGCTTCCTCCTCCAGTGAGATGTTTAATTGTCCATCACCATTCATGACTGGATGTAGCAGAACTGCAGAGGTTAGATTTGATCCATTGGTTTTGGAATCACTTAGCTCTGTCTATCACTTGCTGCTTATATTGTTTGGCATGCAAGTAGTCCCGTGTTGTAGCTTCACCAGGTTGGCATCTCATTTTTAGGTATGCCTGGTGCTGTTCCTGGTATGCCCTCCTGCACTCTTCATTGAACCAGGGTTGATCCTCTGGCTTGACAGTAATGGTAGAGTGGGGGATGTACCAGGCCATGACGTTACAGATTGTGTTTGACCACAGTTCTGCTGCTGCAGGTGGCCCACAGCACCTAATGGCTGCCCCGTCTTGAGTTGCTAGATCTGTTCAAAATCTATCCCATTTAGCACCGGTTAGTAGTGCCACACAACATGATGGAGAGTACCCTCAATGTGAAGATTTGACTTCGTCTCCACAAGGACCGTGCGGTGATCACTCCCACTGACACTGTCACGGACAGATGCATCTGCATCAGGCAGGCTGGTGAGGATGAGGTCAAGCGTGCTTTTCCTTCTTATTGGTTCCCTCACCACCTGCCACAGATCCAGTCTAGCAGCTATATCCTTTAGGACTCAGCTAGCTTGGTCTGCGGTAGTGCTACTGAGCTACTCTTTGTGATGGATATTGAATTCCCACACCCAGAGTACATTCTGCTCCATTGCCACCCTCTGTTCTCCCTCTAAGTGGTCTTCAAGACGGAGGAGTACGCGGCAATCAGTAGGCGACTTCCTTTCCTGTGTTTGACCTGATGCCATGAGATTTCATGGGGCCTGGAGTCGATGTTGAGGACTCACAGGGCAACTCCCTCCTGACTGTATACCACTGTGCTGCTACCTCTGCTGCTGGAGTGAGGGATGGGAAAGTCCCTGAAATTGATGTTAAATTGGGATCCCAATGTCATCATGTCTTTTTCCAGCTTTCCTCAGAGTGGAGCTGAAGGAGAGTGGGGAACCTGTTTCAATCTGCTGAAAGTATTTAAGTAGTCTTTGAGGTAATTAGGAAGACAATTAACTCCATTTTAACTCCAAATCCTGGATTTCCCAGACAGGGACCTGTTATCCGACCTGTTGGCAATGCGCAAAGATCTCAGAGGAGAATACAATGCACCAAGATCTCCGAGGAGAATACAATGCACCAAGGTCTCCAAGGAGAATACAATGCACCAAGGTCTCCGAGGAGAATGCACTGCCATCTGCTCCAGGTGCAGTAGGAGCAACACTAGTAGCAGCACCAGTTGCCTTCTCCTTGGCTAAATCTCTGCCCAGCGCAGAGGGAATGCATACTAAGATTTAGCTGGAAGGAGGCCAGACTCCCAACACAGTGTCAACAGGCAGGGGATCAGCTCTCTCGACATGTCTGAGCACACATGCCTCAGGGGGCTCAGGTTCTCACAACAAGTCACTGCTGATACCTGCAGCCTCTTGGAATATGACCTCCTTCCCAGTGGACCAGGAGGATCTGCACTGCCAATGGCTGACATGATGACTATCACTGGAAGGCCACAGCCTCCTACACTCAGGTATCTGCCTCAAGCCAAGTTGTGTGCTCTCCACCCCCGCCCCCCCACCCCCCCCCAACTGCACACCACCCCCGCCCCCCCTCCCCACCCCCCCAACCCCCGCAAGGAGAGCAAGCAGGGATGTGTGAGTCTTCATAATGGCTTGTGAGGAGAGGAGGGAAGGAAACCATTTGTGGAGGGTGAAGCATGGGTGCAAAAGGCCAATAGGCTGAGAATGAGAGTAAGTGTTGGCTGCTCAGAGGGGTATGTGAGGTGCCTGCAGAGAGAGGAAGGTACTCCTTTCCACTGACCCAAAAATTATCATAAATATCTTGGTATTAGAATCATGTCTGACCTGTTAGAAAGAAAATGAAGTTAACTTCAATTCTAAAACTAAAAATCAATTGTTAGTGACTTTCAAGAATGACAATTGCCTCCAGTGCCCTGTGGGATAAAGTGAACACTGTCAAATTATTAACTATGTTAGAGCTGAACACACTTTTATCAGGATTCTCTCTAAAATCAGCTTCAACTTTCATTAAAATCAAAATAATGTCGATATTTTTTCCTTGAGAGAGTGGCAATCAGAAGTATCCTAACATCTTTAGTTAGGAGGTATGTTTGGATGCATAGGCCAACATAATCCTCTAAATTATTACATAGAATATCCTTTAAGGTAACTGATCACTTTGATTCACCTTCAAAACATATCTAGTACATTGCAGATATAGCTGTTTCTTACTTGGAAACCTCATAACATTGTTCACTTTAATGCTGTTAGTGATAAATCTTATAAAATCCAGTTAATCATAAAAGAGAGCTGGAAGGTTAGTGGTTTCATCCCATGGGTAACTATGTAGTAGTAGACCATTTTCCTTCATTTCAGAAAAGGTTTTCCCCATTTTTCTAGCTTTTCTTGAATCAGCCATGATTCTTGGCCTGACTGCCCTGGAGGTGATATAGTGAATGTTCACTTGGTTGGTTCCTGAGATGATGAGAGGCTGAATATATTGGGCCTATGCTCTCCAGAGTTTAGAAGAATGAGTGATGATCCCATTGAAACATACAAAATTCTGAAGAGGTTTGACAGGGTAGACTCTGAGAGATTGATTTCCTTGGATGGGGAATCTAGAAAACAGGGGTGCAGTCTCAGGAGAAGTGGCTGATCATTTAGGACTGAAATGATGAGAAATTTCTTAACTCAAAAGATTGTGAATCTTTGGAAATCCATATTCCAGAGGGTTGTGGACGCTTCATCACTGAATATATTTAATATTGAGATAGACAGATTTTTGGTCACTCAAGTGACATAGGGAATGGGCCGAGAGGTTGAGGCAGAAGATCAGCTATGATCATATTGAATGGCTCAACAGGCTCCTGCTGCCTTTATTTCTTATATTCTTATATTCTTAGAGCTAGGAAACGAACCTATTCCCTGAGATCTACAAATATTAGGTGGCTCAGTTGTGCTTCTCTCATTTTTGAATCAGAAAGGTCTGGGCTCATAGCCCCACTCCAGACACTAAGCTGACACTTCAATGCAATAATGAAGGAGTGCTGCCCTTTTGCAGGTGCCATCTTTCAGATGAGGTATTAAACCAAGGCCCTGACTGCCTTTTGGGTGGATGTAAAATATTCCCTGGTACTTGGAAGAGAGGGTAGTGTAGCAGTAATATCACTAGACATATAGTCAAGCAGCCCAGGCTAATTCCCTGGGATGTGTGTTCAAATCCCACCATAGCAGTTGGTGAAATATAAAATCAATTAACTAATAAAAAGATCTGGATTGGAAAGCTAGTAATAGTGCCATAAAACTATCTTTGATTGCTATGATCTGTTATTGTCTGGCCTACAAATGACTCCAGACTCAGAGCAATGTGGTTGACTCTTAATTATCCTCTGAAATGGTTTAGCAAGCCACTCTGCTCAAGGGTAATTAGGAATGGTTAACAAATCTGGCCTTACCAGTAATGCCCACATCTCATGAACAAATGAAAAAAACAATACCTTTAGCAAGAGCAAGGGAGTTATTTGATCAATGGTTATCTTTCAAACAACATCACTTAAGAGGAACTCTTTGGACATTATTTCATTGCTGTTTATGGGATTTTAAACTGTGCAAGTTTCCCTGTCATGTTTCCCTGCATCATTGCAAAGTAACCACACTTTATATATATTTGCCTGTGTACGTATATATATGTTCTTTTTTGTAACTCTATGTGTAGGAATCAATGATGTTTAAATTTAGCTCAGGGAATTGTCTTACACCAAACAGTTCCGATTTTATTAGCACTTACATTACCAACTTCCAAGCTATTGAACAAATGAATTAATCAATTCTTGCCAATTTATGAAAGAATTCAGACAACGCAGTCATGAACTAACACTTCTTTATTAATATGAGAATCAACGCAGTTGCACTTATCTAAGACTTTGGCTTGGATTTATCGGCTGGTGGGGAGTCAGTGGGAATGTGACAAGGAGCACTAATTGGGTCTTCCGCATCTCACCCAGAGATCCCCCCTCCTTTCGAAGTCCTGCCCCAGACAACTGCCGGCCAGGCAGTTCTGTAGGCCCAGCAGTGCCATAAACAGTACTGGCCACTGCTGGGACTACAAGCAGTCCCAGAAGTTTACGTCCTGGAGTCCAGGACTAGGTAAGTACAGAGGGTCTTAGGGTGAGGAGTGGAGGCAAGGCTCAGAAGTGTTGGGCAGAAGGTGGGTAGGGGTGTTGATGCCCAGGCCAGGGGAGAAGGAAGCACATGCAGGGAGGCAGACCGTGTAGGGTGGTGCCTGATGTTGAAAGGAAGCCATTAGAGACACCCCTCCCCCCAACCCCCTGCCCGAGGCCTGATCAGCATGACTTTCTAGGTTTCCCACCTGCTCCTGAATTCCTTCAGCCAGCTTGAAAATTGAGGCCTGGTGGGAAATGCCCTTAAGTGGCTGACCTGAGTGAAGAATCATCATGTCTGGCAGAGGGAAAGGAGGCAAAGGACTGGGTAAAGGCAGAGCAAAGCGGCACCGCAAAGTGCTTCGTGATAATATCCAGGGCATCACGAAACCAGCAATCCACCACCTGGCTCACTGTGGCGGTGTCAAGCGGGTCTTGGGTTTGATCTATGAGGAGAATCGCAGGGTGCTGAAAGTTTTCCTGGAGAATGTGATCAGGGATGCGGTCACCTATACTGAACAGGCCTTGCGCAAGACGGTCACTGCCATAGATGTGGCGTACACTGTGAAACGCAGGGCCGCACTCTCTATGGACTTGGTGGCTGAACAACTCGACCCTGTCCACCAAAAACACACATACCACCATAAAATTGCAGAGAAGTTGAGGTGGGAGGGCAGTGCAAAGGCCAACTGGGGAATTTTATGGGTTCCCTGCCTGCAAACCTGCTGGTGCAGGATCGTAAAATTCTGCCCATTGAGTGTATAACTAATGAGATTGGGGTAACTAGCATCGTAAATACCAGGTTACAAAAGGCAGTTCAATTATGTAACAGTAATTCAACGCTCACCGTTTACTGATTACAAAATTACAGTTGAGATTGGTGTTTGAAACTGATATAAATTAGTGAGATTAATTGAGTATTAGACTCCTTGCATAGCTTAAAATTTTACAGCATAAGATAGTCAATTGAATAAATTAAAGCTTGCATGCATGTAGTTAGCAATCTTTCCAAACTTACACACTCTTCTCCTTATGAGTTTCATGGAAGAATTGGTTGGCGTTCCATCCTCTGGAAAGATGGTGCTAAGCTTCTGAATGTCAGAATGATGGCTGAAGAGATGTTGGCCATTCCTCCTGGATCCTCTGCTTTTAGGTCAGTTAACGTTCTATACTAGCTGTATCTGGATGAGCTGGCTTAAATATCACCTTGAAGACCTCATCTATTTACAATCTATACTAATTACTTGGATGGAGAGGTCGACTGTATTGTAGCCAAATTTACAGATGATACAAAAGGGGGTAGGAAAGCAGATCAGCCACAATCTTATTGAATGGTGGAGCAGGCTCGATGGGCTGAATCACCTACTCATGTTCTTATTTCTTATGATCTTAAAGCAGGAAAACTTGTATATTGAAGTGACACATTTATATACCTGCCTGTTTCTCCGTGGTATAGACGTAGAATCTTAACTTCTGTAACTCTCGCTCTCTTTGTTGGAAATGTACTAACTTTACAGACATCGCCTTCTACACATGCTGGACAAAGAATTCCTGTATGTATTAATACAAAGACAACTAAATTAAGTATTAAAAGAACCAGAACTAAGACAAGAACAAAAGACCGAGGATGCAGGATTTTATTGTCAAAAATACCATCTTTTATTTTCTTTATTTCCAAAGAAAATTCCTAGTTATATCTGAGTGGACCACATATGTTTTAAGTGTTCAGCCTTTCTGGTGTCAATCATCTCACATAACCATATCAGTATCCAAATGCTCTTTAAATTAATTAGTACTTAGACATGTCAGGTAACCTGCTTGCTCCATAGTTTCTTAGGTCTTTGCTTACAAATGAGAAGTGACTGGCTTTAAACATGGCTACCAAAGCATTTCCAGGTGAGACTGTTCCCTGATGCAACTTTTTACCAAATAAATGTGAAAGGTGAGGACCAATTTCTCCACCTACACACTCCAAATTACCAGAAAGGATGCTGTGAGGAATCTGCTAATATTAAGAACATATAAGAAAATATTCCAACAGATTTAGTCACAAGATTGTTGTAACAGTTAATATCGTTTACTTAAAATCTTAATTATTAATCAAAACTTATTTCTAAATTGGAAAAAAGCAAATTGATTTACAGCAAGATCAAAACTTCAAACATATAGACTACCAATGGTCCTTTCAAATACACTACACCAATCTTCGATTAGAGGAAAATGATTTTACTGTGTATGCCTGGATACTTTAAGGGTAAAGAACTTAACCACAAAATCAAAGACTTATACTTGATTCCCTGCACTGACTAACAGTTGAATTTTGTGATTTGTTATTGGGTGATTTTCCAAATTCTTGCAATAATATTGGGTGATAAAACTGACGCAATCTATTCCAATTTAAATTTGGAAAAATGTCTCTCATGTCAACCTCCGACTGAATTCAACAGAGGGTGGCAATGGAGGGCTCTTCTCCTAAAGTGGGGAATGTAAAGCAGGGTCTGTTAGGGAGTGAAAAGCTGAGCTGTATATGGGGATGGAAGACATGGACCATATTTTTTAGGGAATGTTTTGCATCTGTCTTCAAAAAAAGAGGGGGACAGTGTCTGTAGTTAAGAAAGAGAAGTATGAAATATTGGATGGGATAGACATAAAGAGAGAGGAAGTAGGAGTTTATCATCTTTGAGAATAGATAAATCGCTGGGCCAAGTGCCAGCTTGTTATGAGAAGCAAGGGAGGAAATCAAAGAGGCTCTGGCTATCAATGTCCAATCCTCTGCGACTGCAGCTGTGATGTTCGAGTACTGCTAATGTAATGGCATTTGTTAAAAAGGAAGAAAGGAATAATTACAGGCCAGACAGCCTAACATTGGTGGTGGGAAAATTATTGGAAAAATGTTTGAGGGACAGTATAAATGGTCATTTAAAATGGCACAGATTAATTAAGGACAGTCAGCATGGATTTGTTAAGGAAGAATCTTATCTGGCTAACTGGATTGAATTTTTTGGGAATGTAATTAAGAGTGCTGAGTGTAGTGCATTTGATGGGGTCTAAATGGATTTTAGCCAGACTTTTTACAAGGTACCACATGACAAGTTGGTCTGAAAAGTAAAAGCACATGGGATTTAATGGAAAGTGAATCTAAAATGGACTCAGTGGCAGGAAGCAAAGGGTTATTGTCGATGGGTGACATTTTGTGACTGGAAATCTGATTCTCAATACTAGGTCCCTTGCTTTTCATGGTATATATCAGTAATTTATATTTATTTGGGAAAGGGAAACAAAGCAAGGAAATACACAAAAAAATAGTAGGCTACCGAGAAGTGCAGAGAAGCAGAGGGGCTTTGGAATGTACCTCCACAGGTAGCGGGATAGATAGATAAGGTTGTTAAGTTGGCATGTGGGGTGCTTTCCTTTACTAGACAGGACATAGAATATATGAGTAGGGAGGTTATGTTAGGACTGTATAAAATGCTAGTTAGACCACATCTAGAATACAGCTTACATTTCTAGTCTCTGCATTATGGAAGGGATTGCACTGGAAAGGGTAGAGAGGAGATTTACAAGGTTGTTACAGGACTGGAGAATTGTAACAATGAGGGAAGGTTTGCTAGGCTGGGATTGTTTTCTTTGGAACAGGGGAGGTAGATGGAGATTAATTAATGTGTATAAAATTATGAAGGGCTTAAATAGAATGGATAGGAAGGGCCTACTTCCCTATGCATTCAGGTCAACAACCAGGAGGCATAGATTTAAAATAACTGGTCGAAGGGTTATAGGAGACTTGAGGATTCTTTTTCATTTAGAATGTAGTGCGGGTCTGGAGCTCACTGCCTGAAAGGATGGGAGAGGCAGAAACCCTCATTGCATTTAAAAAGTAATAGATACGCACTTGAAGTGTCATAACTTCAAGACTACGGGCCAAGAAAGTGGAAGGAGACTGGATAGCTCCTTTTTGGCCAGCACAACCACAATGGCTTGAATGGCTTCCTTCCCAGCCTTATATTTCTATGGTTCTATAGAGAAATGGGAAAATTTTAGAACTAATTTTCAAGGATATCTGACTATAGGTTTTCACTTTTCTTTTGACTAGGCTTGGCTCTCACTTAAGACTTTGGACAGAATCTTCTGGTTGGCATGCGGGGGTGGGCTCTGCACTCCGATAGGTAAAATGATGCTCGGTGACAATGGGCATGCGTCTCGATGTCACCACGCATCATTCCACTCTTCAGTTTGGCGGGTGCGCACTGGAGTCGGCTGCACGACCCCTGAATGGTCAAAGGCTTATTAAAGTCGTTAGTCACCTCATTAAAGTAATTGTCAGGGCTGCCTGTCCAATCTTAAGGGTGTCAGGCAGGCGAAGAGCCCAGGCAGCCTTCACATATTTCATGGGACCTCATCCATGGGCGGGATGAGGGTTCATGAAGGGTTTGTAAGTTTAATAAAAGTTTTTATTAAAATTCATTGACATGTCCCAGCTCATGTGAAACTGTCATATGAGGATACACGACTGAATAATTTTTAAAATTCTTTTTATCAACTTATCATAATAAAAGTAATCTCCCTGAGACAACTTCGTGCCTCAGGGAAATTTCTGTGTTCTTTCGTGCGCATCCGTGAAAGAGCGCAGGGCCCGACCCTCCCTCCTCCCCCCCAGCCGGACAGGTGGCGCTGAGCGCTTCCGGGTGCGCGTCACGCTGGGCAGGCCTTAATTGGCTCGCCAATGTAAAATGGCGGCGCGCACGCCCGTTTCCCCCCCAGCCCGCCCAACAGGGAGAAAATTCTCCCCTTTGACAACTTTACAAAAAAATGATCGAGGATCATATTTGCACCATAGAAATTAACAAATGAATGTAAAGATTTTATTACCACAATAGGACATTAATATTGCTTAGCTATTTTCCAAAAATTGTATGGTTCCATTCTGAAAACATTGACACAAAATGAAAAATAGAAATTGTGTAGCTATTTGTTATCACTTATTTTTTCTATAACTGAACCTAATTGAACTGAAAGTTAAAATAATCATGGGCCGAGTCTTCCAGTCAGCAGGCCCCACACGCGCGACGTGTAAAATGATGCACGATGACATCAGGCGTGCGTCTCGATGTCATCACACATCATTGCAATATTTTGTTTGGCGGACGCCCACCGGAGTCAGTGGCGCACCCGCTGAAATATCAATGGCCTATTAAGGGCATTAAGAATGTAATTAAAGTATTTAAGCGCACTGCCTGTTCAACCTTAAGGTTGGCAGGCAGGCGAAAACCCCAAGCGACCTTCGTGTTTTTCAGGACACCTCATCCACGGGCGGGATGAGGTCTCCTAAAGCTTTTGTAAAACAAATAAACTTTCCCACATTTACAAACATGTCCCAACTCAAGTGACACAGTCACACGAGGGGACATGTTTGAATAAATGTTTAAATCGATTAGTCAACTTTTTCATATCCATTCAATCTCCCTGAGGTAGCTCCATGGCCTCAGGGAGATTGCTACACTCTTTTGCACGCGTGCACAAAAGAGTGCAGACCCTGACTCTCCTTCCTCCCTCAGCCCGCACAGGTAGCGCTGAGCGCTACTGGCTGCGCACTACGGTGGGCGGGCCTTATTTGGTCCGCCCGTGTAAAATGGCAGCACGCAGCCAATCACGGGTGGTGATTAGCTCTGGTCCCACCCCTGCCCGCTCCCGCCCAGCCTGCCCACCATCGGAAAAATCCAGGCCTATATTGATGAACTTGTACATTTATAGTGTGTACTCATACTCTGAAAATACCCACAAAATGAAATAAACACAGCAAGATTTTAAAGCTTGCATGAACAGTGAGAAATGTACTGTTAACTAAAATATACCAAACATTAGGCTACCTTAATATTGTGAATCCTTCTGATTACCCTGTGTTGTAGCATTAGGCAGTAATTTGACTTGCCTATTGTTGAATATGTGGATGATTCCATGTAATATTGAAGCGACATATAAATGAATCCCTGGTGATTTCAAGATACATACATGATTTCTTGATAATCCTGTGTTATTTGCATGTGACCACCTGTTAATTTCATCATGGCATGGTGTGATTGCCTGATTATTTTGTGTTATATGCATCTTATTACCTATTAACTCCTGCTGTTTTTTAGTTGCCTATACCTGGTGCGAATTTTTCTTGCTCACATATTGTTGATACTGATTTCAGACTTTTGTTTCAAGTTCTCCAATTTGTGAGATTGTGAAATCCGAATTTTCAATTTGAACTCTGAATCAGTTACAGTTCAACAGCTGCATTGATGCAAAGCAGCTTACTTTAAAGATAGAGGCTGTATTTTCTCAGATACCTAGCTTTAAGTTCTATTTTATGTTTGTTCTAGTCTTGACCTTCATAAACTCATGTAGGATCAAATTGCTCCAAAAGAGGCAAAGGATAATGCAACTCCAAGATGGGGGAAGTCTCACCAGTGTTTCACTTCAGTCAGTTTGGGCCATGCTAAACTTGAGAAATATGAATACAGCAATAGACATCTATCTATTCAACATACATATGGTTTTGTTATTAAACAGTGCCACCTTGTGAAAATGCTGTTGCATTTCAAAATTGTAATTTCTGTGTTGAGGATATGGCCTCAAAATTGGGCTCTGCTGTGCCATTGTTGTTGGCGCAATGGTACTATTAAAGGTCCTGAAAATGGTGGCCAATCCATTTTCTTTGACTTTGGGTCACTTCCAGCATGACCGGCAGCTGCCATGCTTGTAAGGGTGCTAATGCGGGTATGTTGTGCCCATGTCAGCCCAGTTTAACTGCATCTTCTTAAACTGTTTCTTCCCATCAGGAAGACTTTGTTCCCTCCAATTACTACCAATGGCGAGTAATAGGATGCATCATCATAATTACACCCTAATACTAACTTTACCTAACACTGGAATACTGATATTGGAGGAACTATTCAGTTGCACACCAGCTTTGTGTGAGGGAATTCCTTGTACTCTCCTTCTGAGATAACAGTCACTGCTGTAGCTCTACCAATGGTGTAAACTCTGAATCTCCGACTTTAATTTCTACTGTTGGTACTGGGATTATACCTTCAGACTTATTAACTCATCTTCCATGTGCTGCTTTCCTTGTTTTCTGACTGAGTACAATTCATATTTGGCCAACTTTAGAAGTTCCAAAAATTAATTAATAGGCCATAATTTTTCCGTTGGCGAGTTGGGGGCGGGGCCCGCTTGCCGATGCGAAAATGATGCGGGATGATGTCGGGAGAAACCCCCGACGTCAACCCGGTCCATTTAAATATTGAGAGAGGCGGACGGACAGCAAAATCAGCTGTCCGCCCGCCGACCTGTCAATGGCTAATTGAGGCCATTAACAGGATAATTAAGCTCACTAAGTGCCCTGCGTCCAACCTTAAGGCTGGCGGGCAGGCCAGGAGCCCCAGTGGGGAATAGAAAAAACATGACACCTCATCTACTGGCAGGATGAGGTTTCATGTCCGTTTTAAAAATGTTTAATAAACTTTATGTCCTTTTTATTAACATGTCCCATCTCGTGTGACATCATCACATGAGGGGGGCATGTTAATAAATTTTTTATTTGTCTTTTCTTGATGTTTAAAAAACATTCAGTGATCTCCCTGAGACAGCACTTATTCTTAGGGAGCAGTGTGCTCTTTTGCGCGCATGCTTGAAAGAGCGCACTTTGACAGTTGGGGAATCCATCCCCGCACAGGAAGCGCATAGCACTTCCTGTCAGGTGGCCCACTGGGCGGACCTTAATTGGCCCGATCTCTTAAAATGGCGGCAGGGCCTGCTTCGGCGGTGGGGCCCGCCCGCCCACCAAGGGCAAAATTCTGCCCACAATGTTCTTCATCCTTACTTTCTCAAATTTATTTTTTTTTAAATCACCTTTCTGTTGGGCATTGCACTGAGTAAGACTAACACATGCTCAGCTGCTGGCAGCCATTATTGAACTAACTTATTTATACCTCCCCAACAGAGTGGGCAGTAGAGAGGGCTAAATAAAAAAGTGTTCAAATCTTGCAATATACTACGATTCAGTGGACCACTCATAATCTAAACTACTGATAAGATTCCCCATTTAACTTTTAAACCAACAGAAATGTTCCTCCACGATTATAATTTACTCTGTGTCTTAAGTGGACACTTCATTCTCCATTCCAAACTTATTCTCAGCTTTCCCGAAGCCTGCTACTTTTCTTTTCCAGTCAGGTAATTTGTAATCCCTGCACTTACTTTCACTGTGAGGAACAAATTGGAGATCCTTCCCCCCCAGCTAAATTAGGCAAATCTTCCAATCTTGTTTAAATCCTCACAAACTCAGTCTCTTTGATGTGATAGATTGTTTCTTTTTTCAGCAATACTCAATGTAATAGTGATTAAACTCCAGGCTCATTGTCCCAATTGTCTAACTGATGTATGGGTATCAATATTGCATGCCTTGTGGAATCCTTATTAAGGCAGGCGCTTATCAGTGTGTTGGCTGAAAGAACTTCTTGCTGGTGTGGATTTCTGCAGCGACTGTCGGCGTTTGGCACAAGTTAATTAAAATAACAAAAGAGTACAAGTGACACACAGCCTTAAACTTAATACAGAAATTACAAGGTTACTTCATACATAAAATCTGCAAAGCATAAAAACAAACAATATGCAAATATGAGGTAGCAAATCAGTGTGTTGGCTGAAAGAACTTCTTGCTGGTGTGGATTTCTGCAGTGACTGTCGGCGTTTGGCACAAGTTAATTAAAATAGCAAAAGAGTACAAAGTGACACACAGCCTTAAACTTAATACAGAAATTACAAGGTTACTTCATACATAAAATCTGCAAAGCATAAAAACAAACAATATGCAAATATGAGGTAGCAAGCTAACTAAATACACAAAGATACACTCATATTATACACGTTTATGAGTAATAAGAGCAAAAGAACTACATGGCTACTAAACTGATTACATGATTTAATTCTTAAGCTTACAAAACCCAAATAATACATAGGCTTATTACATAAATTGAAAAAAAAGGGACTGCTTCTTTTTAAGGCACGTTAAATTAAAAGACTAATCTAACTTAAGACACAGGGCTGAAAGCTTGGAACATTACAGCTGTTATCCTCACAAAATAGGCCTTTGAGTCTTATGTAATGTTGGATCTTGTGGATCCTCATCGCATGCTTGTTGTAAGTGGTGGCTGAGTTGGTACTATAGATAGAATTGATCAGCAGACACTTCTTAGGTGGAAAACATTATGTTTATTTACAAAGGTACTCAGCAGCTACTACATGTGTGCTTTCACTTCAAACCCTATGTTTGCGCCACTGACTACTAACCACAGAGGTAGCCCACGCTACTCTTCTATTGGATATTAAGATCATGTGATCTTCCTTAACTGCATTCTTCTTAAAGGTATGTTACACATTAGGTAAAACCATAATTACCACATCCCTCCCCTTTTACTCAGAAATACATTTTATATTTACAAGTACAATTTTCTCAAGATAGCAAATTATTTACACTGGTAATTAATTTGCAAATTCAGTCTTCCTGGGGGTTTCCTTATGCATGTAGAATGTCTCAGCTCTACAACTTCAGCTGCTTTATCAGGAATCTCCTTTTCTGGAGTTGTCTGAATATCAGGTGCTTCAGTGGGCACCTGCAGATCTGTATCCTCAGCTCTTGCAGGTACATCAGACACATCAGGCATGTCTGTACTGGGTTGAGTTCCCTCAACAGGAAACGTTGACCTGGTCATGAACACTGGTGGAATCAATTCTTGGTGATTTGTTTCTCTCTTCCTTAGATGATCCACATGTCTCCATATGACTCGGCCTTCCACCTTCATATGGTAAGATAGAGGTCCAGTCACTGCATTTATTTCACCCGGTAACCACTTTGGTCCTTCTCCAAAATTCTTCATGTATACCGTCTCTCCCATGGTAAATTTCCTCTCAGGAATATGCCAGTCATGTCTAGTTTTCTGGATTCCCAGATTCCTTTCTACCTTCCCCTCTAAATTTGGCATTATTGACCTCAATCTCGTCCTGAGACGGCGCTTCATCGATAACTCCGCAGGTGTGACACCTGCTGTTGTGTGAGGGGTGGTTCTATAATGAAAAAGAAAGCATGCTAGCTTGGTTGCTAACTTAACTTTTTCATGCATGCCTTGAATGTTTGAACCACCCTTTCAGCCAGTCAGTTTGAGGAATTGTGGTACAGTGCAGTTTTTACGAATGATACCGTTGAGGTTGGTAAACTGCTGATACTCAGCACTCATAAATGCCATGCTGTTATCAGAAATAATTACTTCTGGTAGTCCGTGAATGGCAAAACTTTGACGTAACTTCTCAATTGTAGCAGAAGGCATAGGTGACTTCATCTCATATATGTCCATCCATTCTAAGTGGGCATTGACAATGAGTAGAAACATTGTTCCAATGAAAGGTCCCACACAGTCAATGTGTAATCGTACCCACGGCCTTCCTGGTCACTCCCAAGGGTGTAACGGAGCTGCTGAAGGTAACTTTTGCAGCTGCTGACACTGCACACAAATCTTCACTAAACTCTCTATTTCTCTATTCATCCCAGGTCATCATAGATAGCTGCATGCTATGGTCTTCATTTGGGAAATCCCTGGGTGTGCACTGTGTAGTTCAATTAATGGTGGCTCTTTTCCCTTTGGAGGAACTATCACTCATGCTCCCCACAATAAGGTGTCATCCTGGCTGGTTATTTCACATCTTCTGTTGAAATATAGTTTCATTTCATCAGATGCAGACCAACCATGAAGCACTTGTTCTCGTCCCTGAGTTAGGACTGGGTCTCTACTTATCCAGTCTCTGATTTGTCGAGCACATACTGGCGAGGAATCTAAGAAATTTAACAATAAAACAAGTTCTTGTGGAACTGGGACATAACTCATCATTTTCTTGTAAAGGCGAACGACTAAGTATATCAGCATTTGCGATTTGTTTTCCAGGCCTCTGTATAAAAGTATAGTCGTATGCTGCCAGGATTAGAGCCCATCGTTGTATTCTTGCTGAGGCTATGGGTGGTATAGCCTTGTCCTTGCTAATCAATCCTAGCAATGGTTTGTGGTATGAAGCAACAGTAAATGATGGTCGTGTACGTACTAGTGAAATTTTTTGACACCAAAGATGATTGACAGGCCTCCTTTTCCTATCTGCGAGGATCCCTTTTCCGCTGTGGTGAGTGTTCTTGATACGTATCCTATAGGCCGTCCCGTGTCATCGGCCATCCAATGGGAGAGCACTGCTCCCACTCCACAGGGAGAAGCGTCACACGTCGACACCAATTCTTTCATCTAGTCACAATGCACTAATAGATTGGACGAGTGCAACAATTATTTCACTTTTATGAAAGCTTCTTTCTGGGGCACCTCCCAAAACCAGCAGATAATGTAGGGGTGCCAGTTCTGTAGACAAATTGGGTATGAACCACCCATAATAATTGACCATTCCTAGGAATGATTTGAGCTCTGAAGTGTTCTTTGGCACAGGTGCCTCTCTTATGGCTCACACTTTCTGCTCAACCAGGTGGAGGCCTTGTGAACCTACCTGATGACCCAATTCGATTACCTCCCTCACTTGGACTGTAAACATTTTTCTTAAATGCACCCCAGTTTGAAAAAATGTTTTAAGGCTTCTTCTAAGTTTGCCAAATGCACTATGTCAGTGAATCCTGTCACCAAAACATTGTCTAAATAGACTACAATGTGGGACAGTCCCTGTGGTAAACTTTCCATTGTTCTCTGGAAGGTGGCGCAAGCTGATGAGTTGCTGAAAGGCAATCGAGTATATTGGTACAATCCTTTGTGGGTATTAATTGTGACAAATTCCAGGGAGGCATTTTCTACTCTAGCTGTTGATAAAGCATGACTCATATCAAGCTCTGTATAGGTGGTTCCACCTGCTAGCTTGGCATTCAGGTCTTCGATTTTTGGTATGGGGTTTCTGTCCAGCTTAGCTACTTTATTAACTATCAATTTGTAGCCTCACAAATTCGGACGCTTTGGTCAGGTTTAAGGATTGGGACTATGGGCGCTGCCCATTCTGAAAACTGCACAGGCCGTAAAGTGCCCAGTTTTTCTAGTCTGTCCAGCAGTTCGGCGTTGACCTTTTCTCACAGGGCACAAGGTACTGGTCTCACTTTCATGAATCGGGGGGGGGTAGCCTCTGGGTCCACATAAATTTTTGCTTGCAGCCCCTGGATCTTCCTAAATTCGTCCTTTAAGACTGTGGCGTACTTTTGTAGTAGCTCTGGTAACACACTTGCTCTCAACTGGAAAATTTCCGCCCATTCTAACTTAATCTCCTTTAGCCAGTTTCACCCCAGGAGGCTTGGCCCCTCACCTGCAACCAGCATCAAGGGTAGCTTTACCGATTGGCTTTCATAATGGACAGTTACCCTGCTTATGCTTTTGACTTGAATGTCTTCACCTGTGTATGGTTTTAGTCTGCATCAGTTTCTTCTAAATTTAATTGATGTTCCCCATTATTTAGACATCTGAAGGTATGTTCCCCGGTTACTGTAGTGGAAGCTCCTGTGTCCACTTCCATTCTAACAGGTCTGCAATTTGCTTTCACTGTTACATATATTGGTTCTGTCTTTCTAACCTTCAAACTAAGCAACGAATAAATATCTGAATTTGTTGCTTCAGGCTCTTCTGCATTGTAGATCTCACTGTTATTTTTTTATTTTGATTGAAGGTTTGCCTGATTCTTTCCTTGCACTGTCTCATTATGTTTCTGTTTCTATGACAATAAAACGTTTGTTTTTTAAAAAAATGCCAATTGTTGAAAGATTGCTTGTTTCCACCTCTGTTGAACTTATTCCTTGTTTTTGCTACTAAGTCATTTTTTTGGCTAGCGGGAGCTGTTTCCTGCTTCTCGGCAACATCTTGCATTTTCGCGCCCTTTTTGGCTGGGGCTTCCCACCCAATGTGGGGGACATTTTGTGCTCCCTGATTGGCTTTTGAATCCCCAACTGTGCTTTCTATGGCCAGTGCTATCTCTAGCACCTTCTTAAAATCCAAATTTGTTTCGGACAATAATCTCTTCTGAATCGCGTCCTCATTCACACCACACACTAAACAATTTCTGAGCATGTTGTTTAGAGATGTACCAAACTCACAATGTTCCGTTAACTGCTTCAAACTTGCCACATAACAAGCAACTGTCACCCCTGGGGCTCTATTTCTCAAGTTAAACTTGAACCATTGCGTCATTACTGAGGGCTTTGGCTGTAATGACCCTTCACGAAGTCCGCCAATTCATCAACATTTTTTGAATCTGGTGTACTGGAAGCTGTCAAACTTCAAATCAAGCTATAGGCTTTATTCCTACATGTACTTCAGAGGATCACCCGCCTCTTCTCTTCCCCCATAATCTCGTTCGCTTGGAAAAAGAATGCGAGGCGTTTAATATAATGAGACCAATTGTCTGTGGCTGGGTTGAAAGGATCAATTATTCCGAATTGCAGCATTCTGAGAGGGAGTTATTTTGTTGATTTGAGCGGAACGTCTACTCACAATTACTGTGTGGGGTACAGCCCAATCTTGTTTTTTCTTGATTTCTTCCGCTAACTTGTTTTATCCTCGCTGCCGGTTTGTTGGGTCTAGTGGATCCTCATCGCACACTTGTTGTATGGATAGGGGTGGCCGAATTGGAACTATAGATAGAGTTGATCAGCAGACAGCCCTTAGGTGGAAAACATTGTGTTTACTTACAAAGGTACTCAGCAGCAACTACATGTGTGCTTTCATTTCAAACCCTATCTCTACACTACTGGCTACGAACCACAGAGGAAGCCCACGCTACTCTTGGCTACTAAGATCATGTGATCTTCCTTAACAGCATTCGTCTTAAAGGTATGTTACACATTAGATAAAATCATAATTACCACAGGTAACGAGTGCAGAACTGATGTGTTAATTGCTAGGATGTTTACCGGTTCCAAACATGGGCTTATTCAACCAAGACTGACTTTGCATCAATAGCCTGCAATTAAATCATGCAAGTATAGCTTTGCACAGGCCTAGGGCCATATATTAATATTTAATTTGTCAAGTAAGGATTTTCTATCATGTGATAATAGTGTCCTACGTTGATTACAATTAAGCAGAATATAATATTAGGTTAATTGATTAATATGCTTTAATTATTTGATAATTTCACATAACTAAACTAAAAACTAATAGTAAAACATGAACTTGCCAACAGCAGGTCACATGACCTCTTTCATTCCTCCATTTTATCTTAAATTAAAGATACAGTCCCAAAACTTGAAAATCTTATAAACTTTGTATTTGTAACACAGAAAGTAATACAAAGTAATAAATGTTATGTGATTCTTCTAAATATTGGCAACTTAACAATATAACATTTTCTTATACATCCTGCACAACTGCAAAGCTTTACTCTTCCGCTTTTCTGTTGCTCTTCCACAATGCAACCTGTGTGGCTTCAGCAGAGGTAGAGGCAGGATACTCAGATCCGTGTTTGAGTGTTCAGATGCTTGTGACGGTGACTTCTGCGAGCATGTGAGAACTCCACCAAAGACTATTCTACCTGAACCAATGGGAGAGGGGGGCAATATGTCAGCTACTGACTGATCGTCAATGCTGAGAAATGGGAGCGCCTTCAAGCATTCCCACTTTCGTGTATCTATTCGCAATCATCCCTGTAATGGGCCAGCCAGGCTTCCCTCCGAGCACACTGCTGAACAGCAGCTTGCTGCAGATGAAGGGGGGATGGTGGATTTGGGGTAATGTCACTGGACTAGTAATGTAAAGACCCAGGGTAATGCCCTGGGGACATGGCTTCAAATTTCACCATGGCAGCTGGTGGAATTTAAATTCAATTAATAAAAATATGGGCCAGAATTTTATGTGTTAGTTTAGGGCACACGGCCAACCCTGAAGAACGTTAAATTGTGCATGGTGACCATGGTGACCATGTCATTGGGCACTTGCGCAATAGTACGGTCGGCAGGCATGTGTGGGAGTCAGCAGCTCACCAGTGCTGCAGGAGGTTCCACCTCTCTAGGGATACCATGACATCATTATGCCATATATTTGGGCCGGAGATCGCTTCCAACTGTGTGGGTAGTCACCCAATGCCAGTGGCTCTGAAGGTCACAGTAGCCCTTAATTTTTATGCATCCGGATCTTTCCAGGGGTCATTGGGGGATCCGTGTGGAAGGTCCCAATCAGTTGTCCATAGCTGCGGCAAGTTGTGACAGATGCTCTGTTCAGACGAGTCCTCACATACATTCATTACTGGACAAGACCAAGCCAGGCAGGCTGAGCGAGCCTGTGGGTTCCCCTACATCCACAATGCCATAAACATGGCCCCAAAAGCCAAGAAGAGTGCAGCCCCCCAATTCAATTACGCATCCCTGGGACATTGTCTGGACAATGTGGAGGCCCACTGCGATGTCCTCTACCCCCACTCTGGCCACAGGAGGCCCATCAGTCTCATCATTCCAGAGAGATTGAGGCAGTGCCAATGCTGCACACAAGAGGTCGGCCATCCAGTGCCGAAAATGGATGAATGATCTTATCCATGCTGCCAGGGTAAGTCAGCCATTGCATCAATCTCAACAAACCCATTCACAAGCCCATCACACATTCACGCCAGCTCAGCAGACATCACCACTCACTCTCATGCACACCCTCACATCTCCTCTGGCAATATCCTCCGTATCTCAGCCATGGCTGCATTCAGTCCACAGGCACGCCTGGTATCCTTCTCATTTGGCCTGGCATGTGCCTTGCTTACACTCTCTCCATCAGTCTTTATGCAGTACAAGATCACGCATAATCAATGGGAGAGGTCCCAGACGGGTGCACTGCCAGATAATTATTTGAGATTCACGAGTTGGAGCTGGTCGGAGAGAGCATGGACCATTCCTGCAGTGACAGTGACATTGGTGGCCAACACCCATGTGATGATCCTGCACCACATCATCCCTCTCTCAATGTTACTCTGGATGCACTGTTTGCTGTTCAATGTGGCTGCCAAGCACTAATGATCTCCACTTTCTGTCCTAGGCACATCAGATATGTCACCCTTAGGCAACCTTAATCCCAACCCTCGCAGCAAGAGCAGATGAGGACCTTGAGGGCAGGACCATTGAAGACCGATCACGGCACTCACCCATACCCTCACCAGCGCAGTGGCACACACTTCAGTGGGACCTAGGTCTAGAGCAGGCTCAGGTTCACAATTTGGTGGTCACTGCACGGATACTTGTCCGCAGCAGGAGGAGGCAGGTTCAGCCTAGCTCCCCAGCACTCAGAGGACTTCTGGGGAAGAGGCTTGTATGAGGTCCGAGTCAGATGGCAAGCCTCTGGATTTGGCCTTCCAGCTCATTGTGGAGAGTCAACAGAAGGCAGGGGAACATCGCCTAGAGCTGTTGGAAGCCCTCAACAGAGTGGCACGTGAGTCAGTGTAGTGCATCCCCCTGCTCTCTGATGAAATGGTGCCCGCATATGTGCATATGGAGGTCTCTGTATGAAGGATGGCAGATGCCATGGAGACCCTGGTGCACAGACCTGCACTCCATCACAACAGCCATGGGTAGGTTCCTGCAGTGCCACAACTTGTTTGCAAGGGTGAACACATTTTATCACTTTATAATCTGAAAATATATTCGCTTTCACTGAATAATGTGTAATGGAGTCTCTCAGCTTCATTAACAGGCTTTGCGAATCCTCCCCCTGCATCCTCCGTCCCCACCAGCAGTTCAGCTGCATGCTGCTGGACCACAAGTGATTCTGAAGGGAGAAGCATGTGAGTCTGTGGCAGAGACTTACAGAGACTTGCACATACAATCTCCCATGCACGCAGAGCCTTAATCCATCAGACTCATCTCACTGTCCCAAACATTTTCAATGCTGCCTGCTGGCGTTCTCTTTCACTTGTCTGTCTGAGCTGATCTGCATCTCCACCCACCCACTGATTTCACTCCCATGCAGCACCTGTACCTGTCCAACACGAGGCTCCACTCACTTTGGATTTGACAAACATGGTAGCCATCAAGTGTGTGATCACCTCCCCAATCCTTTCCCCTCCCCCAGTCACCCATATCCTTTCCCCCATCACAGTCGGGCCCCCGGCATCACCTTCCACCTCCTCACTGTCACCTACCAAGCCGAATCCTTGTCATTCCAGGATGTCCGGGTGAACATGCATGTTTCCTACCTCCCAGCGAACCCCATCCCCATCTATATTGATCTCCCCGACATGCTCCTTCCCACGCCCAGGATCTGTGCCTGCCTCTGGGTCCCCACCAACCACCCTTGCCATCTATTCCAATGTTACCAATGTACCCTCACCACCTCCCCCCCATTCTACAGGCTCCCTGTGCCCCCTCTCACACTCACCATTCCCTCCTACCATGCCCACCCTTAGTTCACTCCACAGGAAGCAGCCATTGACTCCACAGACTATCCCCTTGCACATTCAACTGGACATCCCCCCACTTACACCTCCTCTATCCTTTTTCCTTCCTCCCAAAGACACCTTCCTCCCTCTGAACCCCTCCCCTTGCACCCTTCTCCCACTTACAACTACATCCCCATTTGCAGCATTATTGTCCCCCATTACACCCTCCTCCCCTCATACTTCCTCCTCTCCCATGCTCCGTCTTCCCTTGGACAACCTCCTTCCCCTTCCCAACCTCACCCACCCCCAGACAACTTTGTCCCCCATCTCCCAACCTCATACCCACCCTGACACCTTCGATCTCCTCACTTCCAAACTCACCACTGTCCCCAACACCTTTGTTTCCCCCTTACCCCAGACTCCCCCCGCCCCCCCGACTCCCCACTTGGTTACACCTTCCTCTCCTACTCAGACCTAGACCTCCCTCTCCCCCCACTTTGCCGATCATCCATAGCAACCCATGGCAAAGTCCGTGATGTTCCAAAGCAGACCCAAAACATCAGCGGAGACTCCCACCTTCCGAGAGCTGCTTTGCGATGGAGCCATGTGTATGAGGATCCATCCAGCACGTGATGCATATGTTCCTCCAGAGTCTGGTCATTGTAGGGCTCCAGCATCTTCTTCTCCTCAGATGTCCGTGACCTGAACAAGGCTCTAATGGTAAGTCCCGACTGCTGCACATCACACTTATCCAGACATGTTCTGGGCCGTCGTGTTTACTGCTGGTGTAACGGTAAATCAGGCATGGAGGAATGATTCCAGTCAGCCTTACTTTGCATCCCATTGGCAGGGTGCAAATCGTGTTAATGTCCGCCTCCAACGGGATTTGTGTTCCGCCATGGCTGACACCATCGGATCATCCTGCTGTGATTTCATGCCAGCATGAAACTTATTTCTGCCCCTCATGCTGAATTCTCCACCCCTGCCCACCATGATGCCCACAGCCAATGGGACAGGGCTATTCCGTCCTCAGTCTCTACAATGGAAAGCCCCATCAACAGATTTTCTGCTGCACCGCAATGATTATCCTTTTTAGTGATGGTCCCAGGGGTTACAGCATCTGTGTTCATATGAACAGAGCTTGGAGAGGGTTGCACCCTCTGATACTCTCGACTGCTGTCCTTGCCACCACCATCTGCTATTGCTCACCTGTATGATGAATGAATCACCAGGTAAAAGTCCAACTGTCTGTCTAAAGGTGAAGTATAAGCATCTACAATGATGCATGGTAAACAGGTGTTCCATGATGGTGCACCCTCAGAAGGAATCAGATTCTCTGAGGATTCATCATCTTTGAGATCCGTGCTGCACATTTAAAGTTGCTGGGGGAAAGAAAAGATATGAATTAGTACTGACATGTTAAGTATGTTACAACTTATCATTATGAAGGTGGTTATATTTCGCTCACTTGAAATCAAGTCAATCGATGAAGGATCAGGGACAGTGGCAGTGGTGGATGGATAAATAGGGATGTGAGGAATGTGAGGGAGGGATGGGTGTACTCGCCAGCTAAGTGTGTGTGAGGAGCAATATGGCGGGGCAGGCCTAAGGCACACCCTGGCTGGTGATGAGTACAAAAGGATGTAGGTGAATATACAACTGTACCCATCTTTCCTGGTCTGATTAGGTCATTAAACTGCTTCCTCCACTGACGCCAGGAGTATGCTACAATTCCCCTATTGATCATCTCCTCAGTCACCTCCAGCCATGCTTTCTTTGTTGCAGTAGCAAGTTTCCTTCTCCCATTGCGGGGGCAAAAGTATCTCTCTCTGATTTCTCACTGCACCCAGATGTGCTTCATCAATGCTTCATCTTAATTGTCCTGAATCCATTCGGATATTTCACTCTCTCAGTTCAACTTCCTAACTCGTTCACATTCCATCTTTGATTGCCTTGTAACTACTTGAGTTGTGATTGCATCACATGGGTCTGTTCCATGCTAAATCTAAAAGTTCTAATCTAATTAGGTAGCCACATTAAAATGCCAAAGATGATGTGCTGCAAGGTCTTCTGAATTTCCCACCCAGTATCACATTACCCACCCAGAACACAATGTGGAGTTATTACCGAGACCAAAGAGAGGGGAAAGAATGATTGGATTAAGATAGAATAAAAAGAGATGGAAAGGAAAAGCAAGACAAAGTATAAACATTTAGCGTGGAATTTTATTGACACCATGGCAGCAGGAGTGGGCCATAAAATGTGGCAAGCCATTCAAACTTTGGCAGAACTGGAAAATCACACCAGCAGGAGGGGCCGTAAAATTCCATCCTTAAATTTGATACTTTAAAAATCTCTAATAACAATCGATTGCATACAGGAATCAATTCAGGAACAGTTTAAATTGCAGTCTTTCTGGTCAGAGAGGTAGGTTGGAATTGAATTAACAATTATCACATCATTCAAAAGGTACTTATGCTGTTACGTCCCAGCCCTAACTCACCATTGAATTAATGGGCAAATAAAGTGAAAACTCAGCATGCTCTTAAAATAAAGTTTATGTGAGGCAGTTGGAGTGTAGCATAAATAAACTAGCAAGTTTTACAGATTCACAATATGCAGCCTATCTCTTAATCCAATGAATTTGTTCTTCAATTTATGTATTAGCAATGGGATGCATATTTAACAGGCTGTAATTTCAAGCCCAATGGTTATTATGTTCACATGAAATAACTTTAAAGCAAATGTAACTTGTTTAAAAAAAATCAAATCTCACATCACTAATTAGCAATGAAGCTGAGAAAAACACTTGTCTCTAGATGTTTATATTTTGTGTTTCACAAAACTCACAGAGAAGGAATATTGATGGCATATGCAAAAAAAATTAAACTGTGCAGCTGATGCATTCCAACACATACTCAAGGGGCAGAATTTTACACTGATTCGGCGGGTGAGTGCCAGACCTGATCGGGTGTAAAATAGCGTAAGATGACATCAGATGCGCGTCCCAATGTCATCCAGCGCTTGCCCAATATTTCGGTTGGCAGGTGCGCGCAAAATTTGGAAGCGCTCCCACTGACAATTAAGAGGCCAATTAAGGCTGTTAAAGGTGCAATTGTCTCTGATTTTTCATGGCCCACCCAACCTTACAGTTGGCGGACAGGCAAATCAGCCAGGCAGGCTTTGCATTTTTCATGAAACCTCATCCAAGAGCGGGGTGTGTTTTCCGTTATTAAATGAAAGAAAAATAAAAATCTATGGAAAGCATTTTTATCAAGTATATGTTCAGATAACTGATTGTGATGCTTGGACATTTTATTCCTGATTTCAAAAACTTTATTTAATGCTTTTCAGGTCTTCAGCTCCCTGAGGCAGGTCTCTGCCTTCAGGGAGCTTTCTGTCAGCACTCGCCTGCACCCACGATGACATCAGCACCCGCCCACCTCCCACCCCCACCGGGGCCATTAATTGGCCAGCCAGTGTGAAATCGTGGTTGGGGGCTGATCGCAGTCAGCAGCCCGTTCTCCGGCCGATCCCGAACTCACCATTCCCGCCCGCCCGCTGACCTAAAAACTCTGCCCAAACTCCTTCCTAAGTGGAATAGGCATATATCTGACAATTTGGTATGCTCAGCGCAGACCTTTCTGCCATAGACCGATGCATTAGAAACTTGGCCGGGGAAATCAACACACCTGAATTATGGCCTACATGATTGTCTGCGCATTCACCAGTTGGACTTCTGCACTCTAATTCCTGATCAGTGCTGCATTGTGCAAAGCTTTATGCTGGACTGCTCACTCATAATATTTCCCACAGAATTTCCTCTGACATTGCAATGGATAAACTGATGGTATAAAACTCTCACCTGTGCTGTTTAATGTACTGTACAGCATGGGTTTAAATTGTTGGATTAGTTTTCCAGAGGCCTAGAATTATGATTTTTAAAAATTATTAATTCAAGGAATGTGGACATCGCTGGCTAGGCCAACATTTATTGCCCAACCCTAGTTGCCCTTGAGAAGATGGTGGTGAGCTGCCTTCTTGAGCCACTGCAGTCCATGTGGTAGAGGTACACCCACCTTGCTGTTAGGAAGGGAGTTCCAGGATTTCGACCCAGTGACAATGAAGGAATGGCGATATATTTCCAAGTCAGGATGTGAGTGACTTGGAAGGGAACTTCCAGGTAGTGGTGTTCCCATCTGCTGCCCATGCCCTTCTAGATGGTAGTGGTCATGGGTTTGGAAGGTGCTGCCTAAGGAGCCATGGTGAATTCCTGCAGTGAATCTTGTAGATGGTACACACTGCTGCTACTGTGCGTCGGTGGTGGAGAGAGTGAATGTTTGTGGATGGGGTGCCAAACAAGCAGGCTGCTTTGTCCTGCATGGCATCAAGCTTCTTGAACGTTGTGGGAGCTGCACTCATCCAGGCAAGTGGGGAGTATTCCATCACACTTCTGACTTGTGACTTGTAGTTGATGGACGGGTTTTGGGGAGTCAGGAGGTGAGTTATTTGTTGTAGGATCCTTAGCCTCTGACCTGGTCTTGTAGCCACAGTATTTATATGGCTAGGTCAGTTCAGCTTCTGGTCAATGATAACCCCCAGGATGTTGATAGTGGGAGCTTCAGTGATGGTTATGTCATTGAATGTCAAGGGGTGATGGTTAGATTCTCTCTTGTAGGACATGGTCATTGTCTGGCACTTTTATGGCACAAATGGGACTAGCCACTTGTCAGCCCAGCCTGGATACTGTCCAGGTCTTGCTGCATTTGGACATGGACTGCAACAGTATCTGTGGAGACATGAATGGTGCTGAACATTATGCAATCATCAGCGAATATCCCCACTTATGGCCTCATGATAGAAGTAAGGTCATTGATGAAGTAGCTGAAATGGTTGGGCCTAGGACACTACCCTGAGGAACTCTTGCAGTGATGTCCTGCAGCTGAGGTGACTGACCTCCAACAACCACAACTATCTTACTTTGTGCTAGGTATGACCCCAACCAATGGAGAGTTTTCCCCCGATTCCCATTGACTCCAGTTTTGTTAGGGCTCCTTGATGCCACACTGGGTCAAATGCAGCTTTGATGTCAAGAGCAGTCACTTTCACCACACCTCGGGAGTTCAGTTCTTTTGTCCATGTTTGAACCAAGGCTGTAATGAGGTCAGGAGCTGAGTGGCCCCGGCGGAACCCGAATTGGGCATCAGTAAGCAGGTTATTGCTAAGCAAGTACTGCTTGGTAGCACTGTTGATGACCCCTTCCATTACTTTACTGATGATCGAGAGTAGACTGATGGGGCAGTAATTGGCCAGATTGGATTTGTCTAGCTTTTTGTGTACAGGACATACCTGGGCAATTTTCCACATAGCTGAGCAGGTGTCAGTGTTGTAGCTGTACTGGAACAGCTTGGCTAGGGGCTTGGCAAGTTCTGGAACACAAGTCTTCAGTACTATTGCCGCAATATTGTCAGGGCCCATAGACTTTGCACTGTCCAGTGTCTTTAGCCATTTCTTGATATCATGTGGAGTGAATTGAATTGGCTGGAGACTGGCATATGTGATGTTGGGGACCTCAGGAGGAGGCTGAGATGGATCATCCACTCGGCACTTCTGGCTGAAGATTGTTGCGAATGCTTCAGCCTTACGTGCTGGGCTCCCCCATCATTGAGGATGGGGATAATTGGGAGCCTCCTCCTCCAGTGAGTTGCTTAATTATCCACCACCATTCATGACTGGACGTGGCATGACTGCCATCTGATCCGTTGTTTGTGGGCTCGCTTAGCTCTGTCTCTCACTTGCTGCTTATGCTGTTTGGCATGCAAGTAGTCCTGCGTTATAGCTTCACCAGGTTGATATCTCATTCTTAGGTATGCCTGGTGCTGCTCCTGGCATTCCCTCCTACACTCTTCACTGAACCAGGGTTGATCTCCTGGCTTGATGGTAATAGTAGAGTAGGGTATATGCCGGGCCATAAGGTTACAGGTTTTGTTCGAGTACAAATCTGCTGCTGTTGCTGATGGCCCACAGCACCTCATGGATGCCCAGTCTTGAGTTGCTAGATCTGTTCATTTAGCATGGTGGTAGTGCCACACGACATGATGGAGGGTATCCTCAATGTGAAGATGGGATTTTGCCTCCACAATCACTCCGTCAGATGCTGCCATGGACAGATGTATCTGCGGCAGGCAAGCTGGTGAGGATGAGGTGTATTTTTTCCTCTTGTTGGTTCCCTCACCACAGACCCAGTCTAGCAGTTATGTCCTTTAGGACTCTGCTAGCTCGGTCAGTAGTGGTGTTAGCGAACCACTCTTGGTTATGTACATTGGAGTCCCCCACCCAGACTACATTTTGCGCCCTTGCCACCCTCAATGCTTCCTCCAAGTGGTGTTCAATATGGTGGAGCACTGATTCATCAGCTGAGGACAGGCACTATGTGGTCATCAGCAGGAGGTTTCCTTGTCCATGTTTGACCTGATGCCATGAGGTCTGGAGTTGATGTCAAGGACTCCCAGGGCATCTCCCTCCCGACCTTATGACACTGTGCCGGCACCTCTGCTGGTTCTGTCCTGCCGGTGGGACATTATCTGTAAGCTTTGATTCCATGACTATGTGAGGCTGTTGCCTGACTAGTCTGTGTGGCAGCTCTCCCAGATGTTAGTAAGGAGGACTTTGCAGGGTTGACAGGTTTGCTGTTGTCGTTTCCGGTGCCAAGGTCGATGGCTGGTGGTCCATCTGGTTTCATTCCCCACCATCAACACCTGGAGGGGTTGTGGGTGTGCACCATTGACCAGAAATTGGGTATTCTGTGGCGAGTAACCCACCTCCTGTCTCCCTAAAGCCTTTGCTTTTAAAGACACAATTGTCAGGAGTGTGATGTAATACTCATTACTTGTTTGGGTGAGTGAAGCTCTGATAACACTCAAGAAGTGCAAAACCATCCAGGACAAAGCAAACCATTTGGGTGGCACTCCAGCCAGCACCTTAAATATTCACTCCCTCTAGAGGGAGGATGGCTGTAGTGCGCATTATCTATATGCAGCAACTCTCCAAGGTTCCTTTGACAGCACTTTCCAAACCGACAACCTCTACCATCGAGAAGAACAAAGGCAGCAGATGCATGGGAACACCACAACCTGCAAGTTCCTCTCCAAGTCATATCATCCTGATTTGGAAACGTATCACTGTTCCTTTATTGTTGTTGCATCGAGATCCTGGAACTCCCAGCCTAACATGCCGCATGAAATGAGGTGGTTTAAGAACATGACTTACCATCTCTTTCTCAAGAGCCATTAGGATGAGCAATACATGCTGGCCTTGCCATTGACACCTGCATCCAATGAAAGGGTCAAAGATAAGTTAATCTGGTTATTTTAAACAGAAGATATAAACTGTTTTAAAGTAGTACAGAAAGGAATTTCGTATGACTGCAGCTAGCAGAGAAAATTTCTGTTTAATTTCTTGAGGTAACCATTTTAAACAATCTAATGACTGCATGGACTTCTGGCACTCCCTTGTGTTCTGCTGGGAGAAGTTGAAAAAAATGGCTGCTACAAAACCACAATGTTGCAGGAAAGATACTGACCCTTGGACAAAAGATGTTTTATGTACAGAATTACTTTTCGATCCCTCTATATCAGATTTGAGTAATACTGATGAGATGCTACCACCAGATGGCACTCTATGAATTGTTGTTTGAACCTTTGCAGTGTGAGTTAATACCCTTGTGCAGCTGATGCCAGCACTACAGAATCCCCAAATGTATAGTGCTGGTCTGGTCACTTCCAACATGGTGCTCCCTGACGGGAACAGGGTTAATGGGGGGTGGGCCCTGCATGCACCAGAGGCTCTCAATGTCAGCAGATCAAACAGCCATCCTGGAGGCTTCGATGTGTATTTTTGAAACTTGGGCGGATCGTCCCAGGTTTGCACTAAGTGCGTGATGGTGAGTTTTCATGCTGTATCATTCCAAACCCGCCGCATTACTTATACATTCCTAGGAAACACGCTGTTTCCATGGCGGGCAGGCTCTCCTTCACCCGGCACACCATTACCTCATACTTCATCACGCTGGGCACCATATCAAAGTCCAACCATGCGTGCACATCTCAGTGCTTCCAGCCCACACCTACTGCAGGGAAGATGTCCTCAAAAGTTAAAAAGACTGCAGCCCCTAGGTTTAATGACGTGTCACTGGAAAGCTATTTGGGCACTGTGGAGGCCCGCCATAATGTCCTCTACCCCCGGGAGTAGAGGACATGCTGGCTCTGCTGGGGAAGAGGCAGCTGCGAGGTCCAAGTCAGATGATAAGCCTCTGGATTTGGTGTTCCAACTCATCCTGGAGAGTCAGCAGAAGGTAGGGGAACATCACGCAGAGCTGGTGAAAGCCCTCAACAGAGAGGCATGCAAGTTGGAGGAGTGTGCTCTCTAATGCAGTGGTGCCCACATGTGCACGCATGGGGGTCTCCATGAGCAGGATGGCAGATGCCATGGAGGTTCTGGTCCAGCAGAATGTAGAGATAGGTGCAGAGCTGCATTCCATCGTGGTAGCCCTGGGTGAGTTCCTGCATTGGCAACATGAGAGGGAAGCAGAGCACCTCGATGTCCCTCCAGGTGTTCCTTCCCCTCAAGGAATCAGGCCAGTGCCCCCGGGCACTCGAGGGGAGGAGGAGCAACACTGGACACCCTTGGGTCATCAACTGAGGAATCTCAGAGGTTGTCCTCTCCCTTCAAGTCCCCTTTGCCTGTGCCCCCTCCCTTAACCTCATCCTTTGTCACCGCAGAGGGAGCAACTGGCCCACGAGTGATTCTGGAGTGAAAAGTGTGTGTGTGTGGGGCAGGGCCTTTGGGAGCCTCGTGTAAGCACTCTCACACACACATGGATGCTTCATATATCACACTCACTTCAATGCCCTGAACATTTTGAATGCTGCCTGCTGGGGTTCACTTGCAGTTGTCCATCTGAACTGATCTGCATCTCCGCCCACCCTTTGATCGCACTCCTATGCAGCACCTGATCTCACCCACCATGGCTGTCGTTTCACTTTCGACTTGGACAACATAATCTGGATTCGCTTTTTCGTCAGCTCTCCCATTTTTACCCCTTTCCCGGTCACCCATTTCCTTTCCCCCATCACAGTCGACCCCCCCGGCATCACCTTCCACCTCCCCGCTATCACCTACCAGCCACAACCCTTTTCCTTTGGGGATGTCCAGGTGAACGTGCACGTTCCCTTCATTCCCGAAAATCCCACTCTCATCCACATCCACCTCCCCGACTTCCTCCTTCCCACCTGAGGGGTCCGTGTCTGCCTCCGGGTCCCCACCGACCTCCCTTGTATTCTTTCCTATTCCTGTCATCGAACCCTCACCCTCCCACCCTACCACCTCACTCAGCCATCGGTCATTCTCACCCCTCCGCCACACCACACCTACCCTCAGTTTGCTCCCCAAGTGGCAGACATGAACTTATCCAACCCCTCCCATGTACATTCACCGGCATATCCCCTCCTTTGCACCCCTTTCTCTTTTCACAGCCCTTCCTCACTTTGAACCCCTTTCCCCCTTCTTCCTTCCATCACACCCCTCCTCCCCTTTGCACCCCTTTCCCCAATGGAACCCCTTCCCCCCTCAAAGTCCTCCCATCAACCAGAAACCCACCCATTTAGAACCTCCCCCTTCTTTACTCCTTCCTCCACCTTTACTTCTTCTGCCACCCTTAGTCCCTCCACCCCCTGACTCTTTCCTCCAGCCTCCCTTCTTCCTCCAGCCTCATTCCTACACTTTTCCTGACTCCTTCCTCTACTCTTACTTCTTCCTCCACCCTTACTCCCTCCCCTCTCCGCACCCCTTCCTCCCTCTGGACACCATCCCCTCTCCGCACCCCTTCCTCCCTCTGGATACCATCCCCTCTCTGCATCCCTTCTGACGCCCAGACACCCTCCACTTGGTGCACCCCTTCCTCCCTGCCACAGACGCCCCCCACTCACTACACCCCTTCCTCCCCTGCACACCCTTTCCTCACTCCTTCCCCTCTCCACTCTCCTTCCCTTACACTTTCAACTCCCCTTACACCTATCTCCCGAGTTGCCGTCTTCTCCCCGTTAGCCCATCCTCCCCCTGTTCTCCCCCACAACCTCCACTCTGACACCTTCATTCCCCCCTCCCAACCTCACCTCCTCCGACACCTTTGTTCACCTCCTCCCAACCTCACCACCCTGACACCCCTCTCCCAGCCAATCCTAGTCCTTCTTCTCCCACCCCTTCAACCATCATCCGTTGTGAGCATCAACGGTAACTTTCCAGCTTCCGCGAAATGCTTCACAGCAGAGCCATGTCCATGAGAATCCACCCAGCTTGCCATGGATGTTCGTCCAGTATGCTTGTTGGTGTTGGGCTCCAGCATCTTCTGCTTCTCGGATGTCCGCGATGTAAGCAAAGCCCTGGTGGGTAAGTCCAGATTTCTGCACGTCACACTTGTCAATGTGTGTTCTACACTGGCGTGTTTTTCCACTGATGTGGACGGACGATCCAGCGGGTGGGGGACCGATTCCGGCAGGCAGGCCTAACAGTGATAGAGTTGACGTTTCGAGTCCTCATGACCCTTCGACAGTTCTGTCGAAGGGTCATGAGGACTCGAAACGTCAACTCTTTTCTTCTCCACCGATGCTGCCAGACCTGCTGAGTTTTTCCAGGTAATTCTGTTTTTGTTTTGGATTTCCAGCATCCGCAGTTTTTTTGTTTTTATCTAACAGTGATATGCTGATATATTACAATGAGTTTCCCGTAGTCTGATGCCGGAGCACGTGGCCTGCCATCGGCGGGCTGAGCAGACAGTCGCGAACTGGTTTCACGTCGTCATGAAGCAGATCACGCTAGATTGTCCACTCACGCCACCGAACACGCCTGATGCCAGTGGGCATGGAAAATCCCAGCCTTGGATCCACAGATCCACTGAACCAAGCTATCACCATTTTCAGCTGAACATGTGGGAACTCCAGATCACAATGGCCCCACACTTGCCCACCTCTCCACTCCTCTGCAGCACTCAGGCTGTCATCGACTGTCAGGCACTGCATCAGGTCTGGATCTGTAAGCATTCTCATGGAGTTGGCCACCACTCCAATACTGGAAAAGAATGGGATCCATGCTCTGCCAGGTTGGATTCAGACGCCTTCTTGCTTCTTGACAGTGACTCGATGCTGTCTGACAGGCAAATGCACCAAGCATCTCTGTGTGCCCTCTCATTAGCCTTTTCCTGTATGCCACCCTGTTGAAGATCTCTGCATGCAGGAGAACTGCTATGTGACCTTGCCCTCAGGGGAGCTGGCACTGATGCTTTCTTTCCCACCTGGTCTAGCTGCAGCCCACTAGCGCCCGATAACTCATCACACGCCAATCCTGCCTCTATACTACCCACTAAAATTTGGGCAGTGCCAGTATCTGAGCTGGTTGCTGTGAGCATTAGATCAAGTGATGGCGCTTCTCCCTTGGATGTATGCTCTTTTTCTCTCTCTTCACCATCAGACTGTAATGGCTGGACAGACAGCAGGTTTTGGGGCTCTGAAAGCAAAAATACACAAGGAGAGGATTTTGGTGATGGAAGAGGGAGTGAGTAGAAAGCAAGAGACACCATCTGTAATTTGTACTTCATACCAAATTGTGGGCTGAGGTGATGTGGGATTTGAAAAAGTGCATTAGGCAGGAACACGCCATCATGTTGGATGGCTTCAGCGCTGCCAGTTGCAATGGCCTAAGCGACAGCCACAATAATACTATGGAGCACCATCTCTTTCACATGACTGAAGACATGTGCCTGTTCTCTCCTGCTCCCTCCTGGAATGTGCCATCTGGTCTTGTGAGAGAGCGAGTGCAGTGCAATTTGTTTGGGTGATGAGCCTGTCATAGCTGAACAGTCAAAAGCATGTGGAATCTGTGCGATGCAGGGTGGAGCTTGAAGCTGCTAAATGTGAGGATTATGTGGAGCATATGAATGTTAGGCATGAGTCCTGATAGCTAGAGATTGTTGATGGGTGAGTGATGGGGCTGTGGTGCATTGAGCAGTGTGTGAGGTTGGTGGTACAATTACTGGGATATGGCAGACGCATTCATCAACCTTAACCACTCATGTGAGGCCATTGAACTCTTTTTGGCATTGTAACCAGGTCCTCGGACAGGACTCCTGGCAGTTACCTTTGTGGTTTTCTACTCCCATATTAGGACTAGGGGGAATACAGATTTAAGGTTTTGAGAAAGAGATACTGGGGCCAAATGAGGAATAATTTAGTTATGCAGTGAGTGGTAATTATTTGAAGTTGTTGCCCACAAGGGTGGTGGAAACAGGGACAATGGATAGTTTAAAAAGGAAATTGGATGGGTACTTGTGGGAAATGTACCTGCAGGATTATGGTGATAGAGTGAGTGATTAAGACTGATTGGCTTGGTCTACAAAGAGCCAGCGTGAACTTGATGGACCAAATGGCTCTAAAACTTTATGGCAATCCAGGACAAAGCCACCCCTTGGATTGGCATCACCCCATCCACCGCCTTAAACATTCACTCTCTCCACTACCAGCACATAGCAGCAGCAGTTTGTACCATCCACAAAATGCACTGTGGCAACTCACTCAGGCTCTTCGACAGCACCTTCCAAACCTGTGACTTCAACTACCTAGAAGGACAGGGGTAGTAGGTGCATGCAAAAAACATCTTCAAATCACACACCATCACAACACATAAATGTATCAGCGTTCCTTCATTGTCACTGGGCCAAAATCCTGGATCTCTCTACCTTTATGAACTGTGGGTGTACCCAAACCAGACGGACTGCAGTGGTTTAAGATAGCTGCTTATCTAAAGAGCAATTAGTGATGGACAGCTGTTACGAATGCCAGGTTTTATAAGGTAGGTATGTTTTGGCTGTCTCTTATAATTCAAGGTAAAAAGGGAGCATGTGACCTCCTACCCATTGTGCCCAGTGATAAGCCAATCTGACCTGGTTAGCATGGGGACAGGAGTCCCAGATCAAGTGCTATTGAAATCCACGTGCTTGGTTTAACACCTGAAAACGACAGGGCAAGACAGTCGGCCTGGTTTTGAACAGATCTACTGTCTCAGAAACTTTGGAGGGAGAGGGTTCCGGAGAGAAAGAGGGACAGGGACAGCAGATGCTGCCGTCAGCAGAGGGTAAAAGTCTATTTCTCTGTTAGCTATCAGGTAGAATACAGGTGGGAAGCTGTTGTCTGGTTGAAGAGATGGAACCCGTAGAAATGTTATGACAGTGGAAGATTCATCCTGACATGGCCAGTGGAAGGAATTGCTGGAGTGAGACTTGCTGCTGGAAGACAGTTTGGGATTTCTCAGAAGACTGAGAGAAAGGACCTTCGACGGTCACGGGACATTACAACTCAGCGAAATGGGGAGAAGCGAGCCCTTTAGAAGTTGGGAGTAACTTTGGCCTGGTTCCTGTAAAGACTGCAATTCTGCAGAGAGCGTGCTGTAACATATAAATGCAGCATGGGGTTTTCGAGTATGTTAAAAACGTTACTAATGGACGTCTTGGCCATAGTTCAGTGTATTAGTTGCTTAGTGAGTAATGTTTAGCTGATGTGGATTTTTGTTTGTTACAGAAAAATTTTAAAACCGGAAAACCTGTTATACGATTCCTTTAAGGCGGCTATTGGGAATTCAAATCACTTTTTAGAAGTTATTGAATTCTTCAGGGATTGTTACACATGAAATGCTGGCCTCCCACATCACCTCAACCCACAACATCTCATGGACAAATAAAATATTTTAGTATCAAGTTATTAATATACAGCAACTACTTTGAGAACAAATTTGAAACAAAATTGATTCATATTCATCAGGAAAATAATTTGTACAACACCTAAACTAATAAATGTAATGTTTAAAATTGTTTTATTAGCTATAATACACAGAAGAGCACATGCATATCAATTCCTTTGTTCTTTACAGCATGCACAAATGCACTTCCGCAATAAGAAATGCCAAATAATTGGCGGACACTGTCTAGGTGTTGAAACACCATTTTATTGCTTCTGATGACTCCCATGAATTTACACTTGGCTGACTCCAATTTTTCATCTACACGATGCCACTCAGCAACATCTCCTGGACATACAGCATAAGTTGCCACATGCACACTGATTATACTGAGCTCCATATCACCACTACATTTCTCAACACCTCCACTGTCTCCAAATCATCACACAGCTTGTGTGACATGCAGCACTGGATGAGTAGAAATTCTGTCCAACTAAATATTGGGAAGACAGTAGCCATTGGCTGGGATTTTCTGTGCCCGCTGGCATCGGGTGTGTTCGGTGGTGTGAGCAGACAACATGGTGCGATCGGTTTCATGACAGCACAAAACAAGTTCGCGATCGTCCACTCAGCCCACTGATGGCGGGCTGTGTTTCCTGCCATTGGACGTCAGGAACTTCAATGTAATACATCTGCATATCATTATTAGGCCTGCCTGCTGGAATCATTCCCCCCCACCCACCCCCACCACCCCCCCCACCCCCCCACCCCCCCACTGGGTCATCTGCCCACGTCAGCAGGAAAGCACAACAACCTGTTTCACAACATATAAAAGGCGTGCACTTGGTGGGCTACACTTTGAATGGAAATCGGAGGTGAGTACACAGTAACTTTGCACAGCATTCACCAGGGTCGCCTGTTGGACTTCAAGCTTGAGGCATGTAGTGGACGAGGACAGCCCTGCGGTTGAGGTAACTTTTGGGGGTCTGTGTGGCAAGGGCAGCCCTGCAGTTGAGGTGAATTGGGGGCACAGGGGACAAGGGCAGCCCTGAGGTTGAATGTAGCACACAGGCATTTGAGGTGGGAGCTTGGGTGGGGCAAGGGAAGCGGGCACGCATTAGGGAAACCTGTAGAAAGTGACCATTCCTCTGCAGCTGAAACAGTTCAGACACAGCCACATTGATACGATTGGAGTCAGGCTTCTAGCTTATCTGCCCATTCAAGCAATGCAGAGGCATCAAAGTGCCACCAAGTGCTCCATAGGTTTCCACACCTCGAGCATAGGCTGCAAAGCAATGAGCGTTTTAGTGGACTGCAAAACAGTTGGATGACTGCACACATTGTACAATCTCCTAGCTAAATCTGGCCATGGAGCAGTCACTAGTGGAGGTGCTCACAGCCCCTTGCAATGTCAGCATCCTGGTTTGGACCAGTGACCCCCATGGTTCAAGCTAACAGTGCAACCTTGCAGTGCAGGTTAGGAGAATGCCTGCGTCTGAGCTGAGAGTACAGCATGCAGTCCAATGGGCAAAGCTGCTGCCAATCGGTCAGGTGGAGTGGGCGGAGATGGTGAGGTTTCGGGCAGCCATGCAGTGCACTCATCTCTGACCATCCAAATTGTGGCCAGCACTCTCCATGATGCATTAAGGGGCCTTCAGATTTAACCAGGACAGGTTCTTAGTACACCCATGCTAACCCACGTGCCTCTCTCTTTTATCTTGCAGGAGGAGTACATCAGGATCATGGAGCCTGGTGAAATAGCTTTATGCCTCGTGGCGTACAGAGAGCAAAGACAATGGGGGAGAGAGCGACTGAGGCACCTGGCTGTGCAGAGGCAGGAGCAGCACCGTCAGGAAGAAGGGGCAGCTGGGGCTCCTGCACACGCCACTGAAGATCCACAGCGAGACGTTGCTGATCAGCACTTAGTGACACCAAGGCTCTATAGACACCACCTTTCATTCCTGCAGATGACTGAGAACCAGTGTCACCAAAGGCTGTGTATGTCTAGGGAACTAGTCACATCTACCACCTATTGCAGGATTTGCCACCCCGTGGACATGGAGGTCATCCACTGCCAGTGGCCATGAAAGCGACAGCAGCATTCAATTATTACACCAATAGCTCCTTTCAGTGATCCACAGGTGACCTCTGTTAGATATCACAAGCCTCCACCTACAAATGCATCCAGAGGTCATGGATGCTATCTTCACGAGGGCACACACTTTGTGCATTTTGCTTAGGACCAGGAGAGCCAGGATGCAAGGGCAATTGGACTTGCTTAGGTCTCAGGTTCTCCACAGGTGCAGGGTGCAATTGACTGCGCTCACGTGGCGCTCAGGTCTCCATGAAAACACACGGTCAACTATATCAACTGCAAGGGCTTCCATTCGCTGAATGTGCAGCTGGTGTGCATCCTACAGGTCTGCGCGTGGTTTCCAGGGAGTTTGCACGACTCCTACATTCCCAGTTGGTCACAGATCCCTGATGTATTCCAGGGTCCACAGAAACTGCAGGGTTGGCTTTTCAGGGACAAGGGCTACCCGCAGGCAACGTGGCTGATGGTGCTTGTGTGGCGGCCTCAGAATACAGCAGAGCAAAGGTATAATGAGGCTTGTGCTGCAACTCGCAGCTTGGTGGAGCAGACCATTGGGATGCTAAAAATGAGGTTCTGGTGCTTGGAGCGGTGTGGTAGAGCCCTGCAATACAGTACACAGAGGGTGTCACGCATCGTCATCGTCTACTGCGCCCTTTACAACCTGGTGCTGCAATGGGGAGGCGAGCAGACTGAGGAGGAGATGGGGGAGTCGGAGGTCACCTCGGATGAGAAGGATGCCTACAGAGATGAGGGTGAGGAGGCCCTCAAAGGCAACGATAATAGGGATGAGGCCCTCGCACTGGCCACGCGAGGCAGGTGCGCTCGGGAGGCCCTCATAGCTGCTAGATTTGTAGAGGATGCTGATGACATGCAGTGAGGCAACCCCATAGATCCTTGCATTGCATCTGTGAACATTTATAAAAATAAAAACAAAAACAAAAAAACTGCGGATGCTGGAAATCCAAAACAAAAACAGAATTACCTGGAAAAACTCAGCAGGTCTGGCAGCATCGGCGGAGAAGAAAAGAGTTGACGTTTCGAGTCCTCATGACCCTTCAAGTTCTGTCGAAGGGTCATGAGGACTCGAAAAGTCAACTCTTTTCTTCTCTGCCGATGCTGCCAGACCTGCTGAGTTTTTCCAGGTAATTCTGTTTTTGTTTTTATCTGTGAACATTTGTCTGCAGTCTGGCTTATAGCAAAGTGCATACCCTCTGTGATAATGCTCCTGTCATGGAGATGCAGTGGAGGCCTTAACAGTAACTCAATTGCAGGAGGATGATGACGACATGCAGTGAGGACTCTCCATAAATCTTCACATAGCCTCTGAGAATGTTGGGCTCCTGTCTGGCTGAGGGCAGCTCGCCTGCGCTCCATGATCAGTGTCATATCATAGAGATGCAGCCTTGAAGCTTTAGAAGCATCAGATCCTTTGTCAGCTTTCAGCACCTGACTCCTTCAGGAGCTGGAGCACAGCATCAGTGGTCATAGATGCTGAAGATTTGGGGGCCAGCCCCGCCTTAAATGTGTTGAGAGCACACAGAGAGAATGACGGAACACTGTGACATCACACCAGCTGCACATTCAGCGAATGGAAGCCCTTGCAGTTGATATAGTTGACCATGTGTTTTCATGGAGACCTGAGCGCCACGTGAGCACAGTCAATTGCACCCTGCACCTGTGGAAAACCTGAGACCTGGGCAAATCCAATCGCCCTTGCATCCTGGCTCTCCTGGTCCTAGGCAAAATGCACAAAGTTGTGTGCCCTCGTGAAGGTGGCATCCCATGACCTCTGGATGTATTTGTGCGAGGAGGCTTGTGGTATCCAACAGAGGTCACCTGTGGAGCACTGAAAGGAGCCACTGGTGTAACAATTGAGTGCTGCTGTCGCTTTCATGGCCACTGGCAGTGGATGCCCTCCATGTCCAAGGGGCGGCAAATCCTGCAATAGGTGGTAGATGTGACTAGTTCCCTAGACATACACAGCCTTTGGTGACACTGGTTCTCAGTCATCTGCAGGAATGAAAGGTGGCGTCTATAGAACCTGGGTATCACTAAGTGCTGATCAGCGACGTCTCGCTGTGGATCTTCAGTGGCGTGTGCAGAAGCCCCAGCTGCCCCTTCTTCCTGAGGGTGCTGCTCCTGCCTCTGCACAGCCAGGTGCCTCAGTCAATCTCTCCCCCATTGTCATTACTTTATTACATGAAGCATTTTTAATTAACATTATCATTTATTTAAATGCACCAGTGCAGTTTTAAAATTAGCCCTAGCTCATATATTTCTTCCACATATTCATATTTTAGTATCAACTTATTAATATTCATCAGCTGCCTTGAGGAAGTAGTTAGAAGCACAGAATCATTTTCATCAGAAAATAATCTGTTCAACATTTAAACTAATAAAATTCATCTTTAAACTGGCTTTATGACTTTATTACACAGAAGAGCACATGCCTACTAATTCCTTTATTTGTTCTTTATAACAGCTAGCTGTTGTTGAAGTGTTAGCTGAGATGAGGTACAATTGTGACGTTTGGCTGCTAACCTGGCTTCTCCTTCTGTGGCCATCAGTCAGGTGTCTTTATGGAGATGTGGGCCTGGAAACTTGTTCCACACAGTTGCTGTTTCTTGGGCAATAAATTACCTCCCACGTTTCCAACTAAGAGCCACAAGTGCACCTCCTGCCATAATAGTAAATTACAAGGAATCCCTGTGCAGTACCCACAGGTGAAACACCATTTTATTACTTCTCGTGTCCCCCAAAGATCTATCCTTGGCCCACCCCTATTTCTCATCTACATGCTATCCCTCAGCAACATTATCTGAAAACACAGCACCAGTTTCCACATGTATGAAGATGATATGCAGCTCTACTTGATCACCTTCCCTCTTGACACCACCTAATTAGCAGACAGCTGATCCGACATCCAGAGATGGATGAACAGGAATGTCTTCCAACTAAATATTAGAAAGACAAAAGACATTGGCTTTGGCTTCTGTTCCCTGCCACAAATATGTTTTCCTAGCCAACAACTTCATTCCTCTGCCTGGCAACTATCTGCGGCTGGACCAGTCTGTCCGCAACCTTAGTGTCATATTTGACCCTGAAACATGTAGATCCTTGTTTAGGCCACAATTGGAGTTCTATGCAAATTAATAGTATTCATATCATAAAAAGAATATAGAGGCATTGGTGAAAGTGCACAGCAGCTTCACAAAGATGATACCAAAGTCGATATACTAATCAGGAAAAGTTGAACAGGCTAGGGTTCTTTTCATTAGAAAATATGACTATGCAGTGATCTGTCAAAGGTCTTTAAGATGATGGAACGTTTGATAGATTAGCCATGAAGAAAATATTTCCACTTGTGGAAGGGACTAAACTAGGGGTCATAAATATAATATAATCACTAATAAATGCAATAGGGAATTCAGGAGAAACTTCGTTACCAAAAGAGCAGTAGGAATGTGGAGCAAGCTGCCATAACAAGTAGATACGTAGGTAATTAGCTATAGCCCACTAAGAACTGTAGGTATCTCTCTCCATTAGAGAGGCAAGTGATTATACAGTTTGAGGGGCGCCATTCCACATTAAGCCTGGAGCAAGACAAGGAGGCCAAAGCCAGTACGAGGATTGAATCTACTGTAACTATACCATACACTAGCCATCTAGCCAGCTGACCCTGCCACTGCAAGTATTTGTAGCAAATGACATAGAGGCATTTAAGGAAAGTTTATAACACAGGATGGAAAAAAGAGTAGAAAAGTATGCTGATAGCCTTAGATGAAGGGGGATGGGAGGAAATTAATGTGGAGTAATAACGATAGCATAGATTAATTGGATCAAATGGCCTATTTCTGCCCTGTAGCCTTGAGGTAACTCAATGTAAATTGCATAAGGTGTAACATAACAGCTTGTGCTGAATAATATGGTCTGAGAATGGAATTGTCCCACTCCTGCAGAGACGTAATATCTGGCGTGATGACATCAGGTCACGTTCCTGATGTCAACACACCAGAAAGCAGTAATATGGTCAGAGGATGATGCTGGGAATTGAGAGTCCACCCTCCATATTCAAGTATTCAATTAATGGGTATGCAAGCTCATTAGCAGTCCAATCGACTGCAATAAGATGTGCTGAATGCAATAATACGTTCAGAACATAGGAAAAAAAAAACAGGTGGGGAACTTGTTTTTTTCCATGGTTGGATGTCAGGGCGAATTTAAAGGCAGCAGTTGGGTTCATTTTTCACTTCAGCAGTCCAGCCTGCTGTGAACTGTGTGAGTAGTTATTCTTTGAAGGTGTATATTCAGTGTCATTTATAGGTGTTTTAAGCCTGAAAGTTGCCTGCAGATTTGTGCACTTAGTGTGTCATCTGCAATTCGGCCTGTGTGATTTGAGCAATATGGTCTCCGTGGGGGACACGTCTTCCAGTGAGGAGGAGAGGAGGAGGAGGAGGATGTTGAGGGGGGAAGGCCAGATGGTCAGGGGCCAGGAATGCTGTGGAGGTGCATGAGGATCCTGCACAGAGGTAAGGGACTGCTGAGGGCAGGATGCTTCAACCACAGAGGCACAGTACAAGGCTTTATGCTCCCAGGTGAGTATACAGGGTGAGAATGAGTTACCTTCAAATGCCTGAGACACAGCACTGTGCCAGAGGAGACTCAAGCTGTCAAAAGCTGTAGTGATTTCTCTATGAGAGATGCTGGCTGGGGACATCACCTCCAACTGCATGAGTGGTCATCCAATGCCAGTTGCCATGAAGATCATTCTGGTGGTGATTTTTCTTTTTGCAACTGGATCCTTTCAGGCTGCCTGTGGAGATTTCAGGGGAAGAATGCAGCCTGCTGCCACCACTGCATTAAGGGCATTCTCCATGGACTGCCCCAGTCAATTTGATTGAGCCAGGGGCTTTGTGGTGATGGCAGGTTTACCCAGGGTTCAGGGAGTGATAGACTGCACACATGTCACCATGAAGGCTTTGCAGGTCAGGTGATGGGGGGAGAGGGGGAGGAGAGAGGGGCGGAGGGGGGGATACAGGCGAGAGAGAGGGGAGATTACTATTGAAGAATCATGCAGGTCTGCGGTGGGTACCTGGGCAACAGCCATGACTCTGCCATTCTCAGGCACTCTCGGATGTCAGGCATGTTTACTGTACCTGATTCCTTGAATGGTTGGCTGCTGGGGTGACAAGGGCTACCCTTTGAAGAAGCGGCTCCTGATGCCAGTGAGGGTTCCTAGGACAGAAGCAAAGAGCAGATACAACGACAACCATGGCACAACTAGGGCCAGCGTAGAGCGGAGAATTGGGTTCCTAAAGATGAGGTTCTGATGCCTGAATAGATTAGGAGAAGCACTGCGGTACACTCCATCACTGATGGTTATCGTGTGCTTCACTCTGTACAACCTTACCCTTCAGAGAGGGGATGCCCTAGAGGAAGAGGAGCCACAAGAAAGCAGCCAACCTTCTGATGATGAGATCCGATGAGGATGTGATGGAACCACCAGACGGAGAAGTGGAAGGGCCTGCACAGGAGTACATGGATAATTGTAACACACACGAGGCCTTAAATGATGCAGAGGTTCCAGTAGGTCATGTAGCCAAGCCCTCTGAGCTGCCTATACACCAGGCACAGCTCATTCATCCAACCTCATCAGAAAACTCATTCCAAAAGTCCCATCTGCACAATCACACTAGCCATCCACTAACCATTGTTGGAATTTGACACACCTTCATACAATATTCTGCATGGACCACATCTCCCATCATTTTCTCAAACCATAAATAATCCACTTGACCTCTATATGATGGCTACGTAGCACGTATTTTATTTACGTGGCCATTGGGCCTTCCCAAGGAAACAAGATCTAAGCGCACCTGTGTGTACCCATATTTGTCTACTGCGGAGTATTTCCAATTCTTTTCCATGTGCTGCAACATAGTGCTCCCCCTCAATTTTAGCTGCAGTGGAGAGAGTCTGCTGACCCATTTGCCCCCTTGCCCTGGGTGACTTTGGCAGGTGTCTTTATGTAGGTGAGGCCTTGAAGGCCCTGCCATGTTATAAGTCTCCTTCAGAGTGGCAGCAGGCCCTTCAGTCACTGTGGCACTCGAGGGGTGGAGGAGAGGCTGCCTCCATCAGAAGTGCCCTGAGAGGTGCTTCTAGGTGGCAGCAGCTGCTGCTCAACCTCTGTCATGAGGACCGATTGGGCCTCCCTGTCTTCCTGAGAGGCACCAGGAGCTGGTTGAGTGTTCAGGCTGCCAGCCCCACTGTTGCCCAGCTGGACCCCTGAGCACAGAGCCAGGGTGATTGAGTGCAGGTCAGTGCACGTACCCACAATTGCTTCTTCAATCTGCTGGGTCTCCCCTTCCAAGGCAGTCACCAGTCTGTCCATGGAGGAAGCTTGGCAGTCTGAAGAGTGGATTATCGCAGTGCACACAGCCTGGATGGACACCTCCAGAGACCATACCAGAACATGCAATCCCTCTGGTACCTCTGCCAAATCTCCATGTACCTCATGCCAGATGTCTGGCATCTGTCGCCTTACAAACAACTCATCATCCGAATCAGAATCAGTCTCTGGATCACCTCGAGCACTCCTCCGACTACCCGAAGCCTGCTCCACCATGCTCTCCAACAGCTGCATGCGTGATTGCGAAATGCCCTCACCAGATTGTGCTCTGCCACGCGAAACCCTGCTAAGGTGCCAGTATCTGTGCTGGTGCTTGGTTCAGGGAGAGGATGTGATGCTGCACCCTCCAAGCATTTGTCTTCCTCCTTTGGAGGATAGTGTGGGCCCCTCAGGGCTGTCGATCACAGCAGCGCCTGGTTCACATGCGCAGGAGACAAGAAAGTGAAGGGTGGGCTGTGGCCATTCCGTACCTTCATGGTGTATGTGAGTACATAACCATCAACTTCAATAGCATCACGTGCAGAGTGGGATATTACTCATTGATGATTTAAAAATTCAAAGGCTCTCGTGGGTTGGGGAGGAAACAGTGCAAGTATTGTTGAAGTTGTTAAATGCTAACAGTTTCCTCCCCAACCCACGAGAGCCTTTGAATTTTTAAACCATCAATGGGTCATTCATAACAGCATAGCAGGCATCATGCACCCTCCCCTTAGCCCTCTTAACACTTCTCTCTTTCAACCCCTTGCATTACAACCACCCCTGAGGCCTTCCTCCAATCTTGCCTCTGCCAATTGACCACCTCCAGTTACTTGCTGTGAGCTCTAGAATCTCCTCCTCCTGCAGGGTCAAGATAGACAGGTCAACAACACTGCCTCCAGTCCTGCTCCTCTCTCTGGCTTTGTGTGCCCTCTTCTCCTACAATGAAGTGTGGCAGTGTGATGACTTAGATTCTTAGGTACACTCATGCCTTCTCCCTTATGTGCTGTGAGAACCCTACAGTCTGCACAATGAGTAGCAGTCAATGGCCTGTTGTCTTCTGCACCACACACCCCCCGCCCCAACCCTCAACACAACCCCTACATAGAACTCAGGACCATGAACAGTGTCATTTGTACATCATGTTGCCTCAGTCTTCTGAGCTGGACACAAGATGTGACACAGATAGTGCCTTCCCATGACCTTTTCATGTCCACAGTGGAGACTTACTCACTCTTGCAGATCTTAAAAGATCATTGAGCCTCTTTCAGCACTACATCCATATTCTCGGGATAAACCCAATGCTGTTGACCTCAGCTGCCACCTCTGTCCAGGCTGCTCTGGTCATACTGGGAGATTTTCTGTTCCCATCGCCAGGCTTTACTGCCTCTTGTCTGTACTCACAGCCTGGAGGAGGGCTCACAGGGAGTTATCATTGAAGCTTGGGTGGTTCTGGTCCTGCTTCCCTCCCAATCACCTCGTTTGCTTCTCTTGGCCATTTATGGAGGGGGAAAAATAGTCAGCCGCTCCATACTTCACTATTTCCATCATGGTTATGCTTAGAATGCATGCCATGGCTGTGTCTTCCCCGCCAAAGGTCCTTAATTCTGCTTCTCTGTGAAAATCGTCAAAATGAATTAAAAATTCAAACTCACCTGTGTGAATGCTTGCAAATCTTTTTGCACTCCACCAAAACCTTCTGCCTTCCAGAAAACTCGAACCACTGGTGCACCTGACACAGTTCCGTGATAGGTGCTCCTTTAAATTAGTGGCCATGGCCTCGTTCAGGCTCATGATCTGCCAACTGAGAGCCCAGACAGCACCCTGGAACGGTGGGGGGGCGGGAGTCAGCGAGCCAGTCATTTCACGGTCCGACTTCACCCCCACTCCCCCCACCAAGTGCCAAGGAGAGTAATATTCAGCCATTTGATAAGATAGCTACTAGTTTTTGTTTACATTCATTCACAGTTCTGCATTTATATATTGGCCTGAATTTTACCCTTGGCAGATGTGTGTGACCAGTGGGCCTGGGAGTGTTTGGGAAATGGACCACCGACTTCCATCGGCACCCGACCGCGATTTCACGCTCGCTGACCAATTAACGGCCAGCCAGCATGGAAAGGTTAGCGCTGCCAGGGTGGGGGCGGGGTGCAGGAAGGGGGTGTGTGATGATGTCACCGCGGGCTCAGTTAAGCGCTGCGAGAGAGCTCCCTGAAGACAGACAGCTGCCTAAGGGAGCTGCAGACCTTCACATAATGAAATCAAGGTGCAAAAAGCTGCAAACAAATGTCTATGCATCACAATCAAGTACCTGAAAGCATATCTCATAAAAGTGCAGTCCACAGACATTTCTTTTTATTTTATATCATGATGGAGATTTCATCCCGCCCTTGGATGAGGTTTGGTGAAAAATGTAAAGGCCGCATGGCCAATTCACCCATCCGCCAACTATAAGGTTGGGCGGGCCATGAGAAATCAGAGACAATTGCATCGTTAAGGGCTTAATAGCCTTCTTAATTGTAGGCGGGAGCACTTCTGACTTAAGCATGGGCCTGCCGAGCAAAATATCGCGATGACATTGGGGAACTCGCCCGATGACATCTCGAGCGATTTTAGGCCCGATCGGGTCAGGCGCTCACCTGCCCGTGGGATGTAAAACTCTGCCCATTTTTTCAGTGTTACTGTGATTAATGGTCATTCAGACAACTACACTCTTTAAAACTATCAAAGCTGTTCAAGATATCATCACTTAATTATATAAACATATTTTAATTAATTATATTATCTAAGTGCTACAGTGCAATTTTAAAATTAGCTCCAGCTCACGCACTTCCTCTATGTATTTTAGCATCAACGCATTGGTATTCAACAGCTGCCTTGTGAAATAAGTTAGGAAAACTCTACATTCATATTCATCGGAAAATTTATCTGTATATCATTTAAACTAATATACTTAATTTTTAAAATGGTTTTATTGGCTACAATGAATAGAAGCATGTTTGCATTCAAATTCCTCTATTTATTCTAAACAGCAACTAGTTATTCTTCATAGCAACTTTACAACAGCCAGAATTTTCAGACCCTGTTGGTGTTGGGCGTCATGGTGGGTTGGGGGGGGGGACACAATATGGTGAGAAGGCCAAAAATCAGTTTCACACCATTGTGAATCCAGTTTGTGATTGTCTGCTTCACCCGTCAATGGCGTGGCGGGCTGCCTTTCCTGCCATTGCACCACCGCAAGTTGGGAACCTACTTTTAATATTTTAGCATCTCATTATAAGCCCTGCTCACCAGAATCATCCCCCTGCGCTGGATCACCCGGGCACATCGGCGTGATTGTGAGCTGACGTGTTTCACAACTGTGCATGTGCACCTGGGACTTCGAGTTTTGTTTGCCTACCTTGCTTCGGGCAGCACTCCTTCTGGGGTGGCAGAGATGGTCAGTGCCAACACTGCACACAAGAGGTCAGCCATCCAGGTGCAGAAAATGGATGAATGATTTCATCTGTGCCGCCAGGGTAAGGTAAACATCTTACCACTCTAAACTCTCACACTCACAAGCCCATCACACATTCACTGGCATCTCACTCACTGCCAGCTCAAAGGATATTACCAGTCACTCTCTCACCCTCGCTCTCACATCACCATCTGGCCTCATCTCCCCTGGAGACTGCTTCTTGTACAGATCCACATGTGCCCCCACACACACCCTGGGATACCCCCCTTCCCCGGTATAGCCTTCGCCTTGCAGAGCCTTTCCTTGCCTGAGGCCCCTTCTTCTCCTTCCCTGAGCAAGCTCTAGCCCTGCAGTTGCTGAAAAGCCATCCCCGCCTTATGGCAGGTCTGACAGGTAGAGGCCCGCCCGTGAGCCCCCCCGCTATAACTGCTATGGTGCTGCCTGCGAAGCCTGGCACTGATGACTGTGAGTGCTGCCCAAAGCAAGGTAGGCAAACAAACCTCAAAGTCCCGAGTGAAATGCAGCTCGCCAGGTGCATGTCGCTTACGCACAGTTGTGAAGCACATTGCAAAACAATCATGCCAACGTGCCTAGATGATCCAGTGAGAGGGGTCATTCCACTGAGCAGGGCTTATAATGAGATGCCAAAGTATTGAAGTTAGGTTCCTGACGTGAGGCGGCAGGAAACACGGCTCGCCATTGACTGGTGGAGCGGACAATCACACACTGGTTTCACAATGGCATGAAACCGATTTTTGGCCTTCTTGCCATATTGTGTTCCCCCCCACCTGCCATGGCATCCAATGCCAATTTGACTGGTTTGGTGGAGAATGGCAAGGATCAGCTCAACAGAAAAAGTAACAAATGATGAAGTGCTGAGGAGAGTGAACAAACAAAATGATGTAGTTAGCAAAAGACAGAGAGGCTGGACAGGGCACACATTACAAGAAAACAGGTTAGTAAGAAACTGGGACGATTTCAAGGAAAAAGAGAGAAACATGCTGCATGTCTTGAATATTGAAAGAAATTATTGGAAAATGAAATTATTGGCACAGGAGAGAGAGTCAAGGAAAAGACAATAACCCAAGGACTTGCCTTCAGGCAGAGCATATATGGCGATGACAAGAAGGGGTAATGTGAAAATTGGCTTTCATTTTGGTATCTTGTATCATCCCCATATTATTTCTGCCAATACTTTTGTTTCTGTTGCTTTTAAACCTTTTAAGTATAAACTGAGCTTTACCATTATCATGATGACAGGAAACTGGTACTGACTGAGAGCTATCGACAACTTCATTAGGGGGAGAATTTTCTCCCTGTTGGGCGGGCAGTCCAGGACTGGGTGCGGGCGGATGCGGAGCCGCCCACTGCCTGCGATCGGCTGCACGCCGCCATTTTGCGTGGGCACAGAGCTGCCTCAGGGAGATCAATTTAAGAATCAAACAGTGTAAAAAAGAAAAAAAATCTCAGTCATGTCCCCTCATGTGACAGTGTCACACATGAGTTGGGACAAGTTTATGCATTGTAACAAAAAAATTTATTTAATTTATAAACCCTTCATGAAACTTCACCCTGCCCATGGATGACGTTTCATGAGAAATGCAAAGGCCACCTGGGCTCATTGCCTGCCCGCTAATCTTAAAGTTGGACGGGCAGCCCAGACAATCAGTTTAGGTGATTATTGGCCTTAACAGGCCTTTGACAGTTCGGCGGGTGCGCAGCAGAGTCAGCTGTGCACCCGCCGTCCTGAAGATTGGGATGATGCGTGGTGATGTTAGGACACATGCCCGACGTCACCACGCATCATTTTATGCGTCAGCATGCAGGGCCTGCCCCCCGCACGCCGACCAGAAGATTCAGGCCTAGCTAACCAAAGACATTTTGAACTGTTTATAGAAGACCTGTTTTTAAAAAAAAGTACAAGACAAGGCACTGATCAAAAAATGGCTGCCATGAGTCACCTGATGGCTGATTCTTTAAAGTTGACCACTTCTCTGAAAGGTTTCTATATGAATTGCACCGCAGAACTCTTGCATGGAATTTCACGCCTGGAAGTCACAAGGTCCACTTCAAACAAGGGTTCTCTTGAAAGGAAGACATTAAAATGCAAAGTGCTGGACTTTGATCAGCTATAGTTCTATCAAGACAATGGGAACTGTTAACTAGCCAGGTACTCATCCGACGTTCAAAGCAAAATGGGATTATTTGGTCTGTAACAATGACTGCAAGATATGCTAATCAAATTATTTTCTGGGAATATACAGACAGGAGTTTAAAAACGGCTTCTTCAAAGGAGAGGAGAAAGGATGAAGAAACATAACAGTCATCTAAAAACACTGCTGGAAAAGAGCAGAAAAGATCTCTCTATCTCTCTCTCTCTGAAGCTAGAATAGTGTCTTCAACTAAATGCACATCTGGACCAAGTCAACTACAGAATTCTACAGGAAACCAACTAACTTGAAAAGGCCACAATGTTAAACAACCTACACCTCAAAGACAAGCAAAGGACCTAATCATATAATCTTTTAACTTCTAATTGGATTCTAAGGCTTGCATTTTCCAGCCCCCAGCCCACCCCCCTCATCCCCCCAACTCCCCGCAGTGGGTTCCCCCAAGACGGGGCCAGCGAGCCATTGAAATCTCCACCACATCAGTGGGACTGGAAGATCCCACTGGCATGAAGGGCTGGAAAATTCCAGACCAAGTTTCTTAGTTCTGATACCTGTGCATGTGTAGTCATGTCTTTATTATTTTTTCTAGGGTTTAGTAACTAATAAACTTACTCTTTCTTTGACTCAAGAAAATCTGTTTCGATTGGCTTCTTATTAACAAATAAATAAATTGGATTGAAAAAGGCACTTACGGTGAAAATAAATTTTAAAAATCTTTGTTGTCACCAACTGAGGGGGCTGAAAAGGAGAGCCAGCTCACTCCTCCTCACCCAGTCAAAGACAATAAATAAGTGATGATCAGAGGCTATATCTTCTCTTCTTTTCATTCTCACATCTAAGAACTGTTCTTGAATCATTCCACTCCACAGTTCAGTTGCTGGGCACATCAAAATCCAAGGGCATTTCATCCATGTTGCCAATGTGACATAATAAACACTCATGTTTTTACTGCTGTCCGATGCTGAATTGCTGGCACTCCATCTACAAACATTCACTCCCTCCGCCACCCATGCACGGTAGCAGCAGTGTGTACCATCTACAAGATGCACTGCAGGAATTCACTAAGGCTTCTTAGACAGCAACTTCCAAACCCACGACCGCTACCATCTAGAAGGACAAGGACAGTAGATAGATGGGAACACCGCCACCTGGAAGTTCCCCTCCAAGTGTCTCACCATCCTGACTTGGAAATATATCGCTGTTCCTTCACTGTCACTAGATCAAAATCCTGGTACTCCCTTCTTAACAGCACTGTGAGTGTACCTACACCACATGGACTGCAGTGATTCAGACGCATTTAAATGTATACAGGCATTGCATTTCTGGTGACCAGGTAGCCATTTTGATGATTCTCGAGGGCCCATTCTGATATATGCACCTGGAAGTTCTCCTCCAAGCCACTCACTATCCTGAAGCTGTCCTTCACTGTCGCTGGATCAATATCCTGGAACTCCCTCCCTAACAGCACTGTGGGTATACCCACACCGCATGGATTGCAGCAGTTCAAGAAGGCAGCTCACCACCACCTTCTCAAGGGCAATTAGGGATGGGCAATAAATGCTGGCCTAGCCAGTGAAACCCACACCCCATGAATGAATTAAAAAAAAAACATGCTTCTCAAGGTTAGGCCAGTGGCTGGTCCCTGTTCTGATGGTGCATTTAGTCTCAGGCATCTTCTTCTGAACAGATTCCTTCTTCTTCCATTTTCACACTGGTTTTTCACTAACTGAATTCCCTCGCTACAGCACAGTCATTTGATGAGTAGCAATTATTAGGACTTTTAGCTTGGAACCAGCTTCACTCTTCTTATTGCCAGAGGACCCTTTTCTGGTCATTTCACACCTATAAGTTGCAGCAGAGCCATGGTTTGGGCAGACAGGTGGATGGATATCCAGCTCTGCCACAGATCGAGCAGCAAAGATGACTTTCTGGAAGATTTGACTTACAATCCTTACACCAAGGGCATGTAAAGGGACAATGGCCCAGTTATATTACAGATTTTCATCAATCTGATACTGCCAACAAAATTACCTGTTTCTATGAAATCCCTCCAAGGGCCACTCATGAGTTATCATGTTCCTTGTACGTTTTACTTATTCTTGGTATGTAAACGCCACTAGTAAGGCCAGTATTTATTGCCCATCCTTCATTGCCCTTGAAATATTGCTGCTACTGTTTCTGGTCCCTGATTTCCCACTAGCATTTAACCTATTGCCTCTTAATTACAGTAAGATCAAGCTTTAATACATTCCTGATGATAGATCAGTCTAGTCATATGGAAGATTGATTATGAATGACATATCCACAGCTCTCTAATCCACTATTTGGAATGGAATAGTGAAGGAGCAGCTTTAGAATATTGATTCATCCAGTTAATATGATATAGTGAATTAGCTGTTGGAAGTATACAGCAAGTTGTTCCCAAATTTACTAAACTAACAAAGCTCAACTGTAGATTGTTGTTATTTAAGATTACTGTTGTTACTATAGGGTAAACTTTTACAGTTACTTTTATGTTCAATTTATTGAAACTTGCAAGCAATGCCACCTTTTAAGAAATTGCTTGTAATCTGCTAAGGATGCAATTTTCCAAGAGATACCCGCCCCGCAATAATATTTTTCACTGTGATATTACAAAAGTCACGTGAAATGAATTCCAAAAGCAAAAATATGTAATTGCTGCCACAGATTTTTGCTTTCAAAAAGTTTGTCTGGAGGAAAAACTGACAATGTTAAATAGTGATTTTTGTTGTAAGTAACGAAAACTGTGAAAGAAGTGGCGTGATACCCGTCGGCCGCAATGAAGGGTTTTCACAGCGTATTGTCCCAATCCTGCCACATTATTTATGCATTCCTGGGAAACACACTGTTTCAATGGGGGCGGAAGGCTCTCATTCACCCACCGTCATCACCTCGCCGCTTCATCACGCCAGGCGTCATATTTAAAGCCCAGCCGCACGCACACATCTCAGTGCTTCCAGCCCACGACTACTGCAGGGAAGATGTCCACGAAAGACAAAAAGGCTCAGCCCATAGGTTTAACGATGCATCAATGGAACGCCTTTTGGATGTTGTGGAGGATCGCCATGATGTCCTCTATCCCGCTCTGGCTGCAGGATGGGCCGTGGTGTTACCTACCAGGCTTGGGAGGTGGTGGTCAGCGCCAAGGCCCTGACAAAGGGGACAGCCACCCAGTGCCGCTACAGGAGGAATGGCCTCATCTGTTTCACCAGGCTAGCTCACTCTTCTCATAACTCTCAACTCACACATTCACAAACCCACCACACATTCATAGGGATCGCACACCTCAAGAAACAAAACCATTAACTCTCACACACATCCTCACATCTCCATCAGGCTCATATCCTCTCGAGCTCACATCCTCATTCCTGTCCATGGTGCCGCTCAGCACACAAACATTCCACGCAATGCCATGTGTCCTGCACACACTCTTTCCATCTCTTCCCATGCAGGAGAAGCCTGCTCTCATCAGCAGGGAGTGGTCCCAGACTGGGGGTGGGGTGGTCCACATTAGGCCCCTCACTCACTTTGAGGAGCGTGCCAACACGCTGACTGGTGAGGATGTGGACACCACCTGTGGTGATGGTGAGGTCAACGGTGAACATCCACGTGAGGATCCTGCAACACATCATCCCTCCCTCCACACAAATGTGAGGGCTCTCTCCCTTGCTTTTGACTCTGCTGCCATACACTAATCATCTCTACTTTGGTACACAGGGAGCTCTGCCAAGGGACCAACACCCTCAGTCAGTCAGTCCCTCAGCTCCATCCACATCCTCATCTGCAGCCAAGAGGTCTCCTCCTTCAGTGAAGAGGTGGAAATAAGCATCCTGGACGGCCTGTCACTGCGGAGGGAGCAGCAGACCCACAAGTGATTCTGGAGGTAAATGTATGTGTGTGGGGCAGGGCCTTTCAGAGCCTCATGCAAGCACTCTCACACACACATGGATCCTTCATGTTTCACACTCATTGCAATGTCCTGAGAATTTTGAATGCTGTCTGCTGGGGTTGGCTTTCAGTTGTCCATCTGAGCTGATTTTCATCTCCACCCATCCAATAATCGCACTCGCATTCAGCATCTGCCCTCGCCCACAACTGTCGTTTCACTTTTGATTTGGACAGCACGGTCTGGATTCAGTTCTTTGTGTGCTCCCCCATCCTTTCCCCTCCCCTAGTCACTCATTCCCTTTCCCCTCACAGTTGACCCCTCGGCATCACCTTCCACCTCCCCTCCGTGACCTACCAGCCACACCCCTTTTCCCTCTGTGGTATCCAAGTGAACATGCATGTTCCCTTCCTTCCTGAAATTACCACCCCCCTCCAACTTCACCACCCATCCCCCAACCTCCTCCTTCCCATCCCCAGGGTCTGTGTCTGCCTCTGAGTCCCCACCAACCACCCTCACCATCCCATCTATTACTACCATTGAACCCTCACCCTCTCACCCTATCAACTTGCTCTGCCCTCAGTCATTCTCACCCCTCCTCTATACCACGCCTACCCTCAGTTCATTCCCCAGGAGACAGACATGGACCTATCGAACCCTTCCCATGCATGTTCACCTGCATATCTGCCACTCTGCACCCCTTCCCCTCTCTGCACCCCTTCCCCCACTTTGCACCCCTTCCCCTCCACCCCTGGAACCCCTCCCTCACAGAACTTCTTCTTCCACCATCAGTCCTCCTACCCCACCCGCCCCACCAGGACTCCCACCTCCCTATCCCTCTCCACCCCCCGACCCTGCTTAGTCCCGCCCCCTTCCTGACTCCTTCCTCCACCCTTACCTCTTCAGCCACCCTTCGCCCCTCCCCCCGATTCCTTCCTCCAGCCTTACCTCTTCCTCCAGCCTCACTTCCTCCTCCACTTACTCCTACCCACTTCCTGACTCATTTCTCCATTCTTACTTCTTCTTCAATGCTTACTCCCTCCTCTCTCCGTATCCTTTCCTTCCCTTGGGCAACATCCCCTCTCCACTCTCCTTCCCTTGCACATTCCACCCCCCGCCCTTACACCTACCTCCCCAATTGTGGTCTTCTCCCCCATTACCCCTTCCTCCCCCCATTCTTCTCTGTCCCTGCCTTCCAACCTCCCCCCCCCAACACGTTCATTCCCCTCCTCCCAACCTCCCCCCATCCTGGGACCCCTTACTCTCCAACCCCCTCGACCATCACCCATTGTGAGCATCAACAGTGACTATCCAGTTTCTGTGAGCTGCTTCGCGGCAGAGCCATGTCCATGAGAACCCACCCAGCATGCCATGGACATTCCTCCAGTGTGCCTTTGGTGTCAGGCTCCTCAGACATCCCCAATGTGAGCAAAGACCTGGTGGGTAAGTCCCAACTTCTGCGTGCCACACTTGTCAAGATGAGTTCTGCACCGGCATGCTTTCCTGCCGAAGTGTGCAGATGATCCAGCGGGCAGGGGGATCGATTCTCATGGGCAGGCCTAATAATGACATGCTGATGTATTACAATGATGTTCCTGATGTCCGATGTCAGAGAACACGACCAGCCATTGTTGTGCCGAGCAGATGATCGAGGACTGGCCTCACATTGGTGTGAAACCAATCGTGCCATATTGTCCGCCCGAACACGCCCAACACTGGCGGGCATGGAAAATCCCGGCCATTATATTTTGCCCAGGTTTCTGCTTCCATTAATTCCTTTATGTGTAAATAAATATGATCAATAATTTAGCTTGTACAGAGTACTCTAGGTTTATGCAGATTTTCCACCATTCGACTGATGTAATGAGCATCCTAAAATTTACCACAATTGGTGATAACTGTTAGTTTTGGTGATGTTAATATCAATGCAGTAAAGAGTAAAGGATGTAGCTTTCAGTTTGTGACTTAAAAGCAGAGGTGGAATCTACTTATGGAAACTGCAGTCAAGCCATTTACACAAGAAAAGATTTGGAAAATCACAACATAGTTATAGATATGTCAGAATAAAAGAAAATGTTCATGAAATGAATCAGCAAGTGGACACTTCTGTAGATGATGATGCGAGTATCTGTATGGTGTTTGAGTTGCAGCATGAAGGCATATATAGCACATGACTTCTGTTTTAAAAAATTAATTCAAGGGATGTGGACATCGCTAGCTAGGCCAGCATTTATTCCCTATCCCTAACTGCCTTCAAGAAGGTGGTGGTGAACTGCCTTATTGAACCGCTGGATAAAGAGACAGGAAGTGGGATTCAATTGAAATAATTATTCTACGTCATATTTGAATTCTAACTCTCTTATACTCTATTATAAAGCCAGCTGGTAGATCTTCAGGCTCTACATAATTACTCATTACGTTTGCTCAGCAACCTCAGCCTGGATTTTGTTAACTGCAATTCTTCATCAAGATTTACATTATAGCTGACACTAAAATAATCTGAGAGGAAAGATTCCAAACTGACAATATGGTGTGATATAACACAGCACTGTTGTATGCCCAGAAGAGCATTCTTATTCCTCCTGGCCCCTTATAGATAAACACAAGCTTACCTGGTGGCTTCTCTTCTGTTGAACATTCAGCTGACTTTGGGGGGAGTATGTGCTGTGTTACTTTGTCCAGCAGTCTTCTAAAATGACAATGTTTGTCACAGGATAGGATTCTGATTTGCATTTCAAATGCATGACTCAGATGTATCGACTGGTCACCCAACAGGAGGCCTGGGGTAAAGTTGCAATGCAAATTGGGGCGGTTAGTCATTTCCCACTATCTTTGTGGTTCTACCCTCTTGTTTCCACTAGGCAGTAAACCCCGGAATGTATTGCATAGTGTTGCTTGATAGTACTTAAAATGGCTTTCTTTACTGCAAAGCAAAGGCCTGTCATCGAGAACACCAGCTAGTGCTTTAGTTCTTCTTTATTTGTGTCACTGCATCAAATCCTCCACAATTATGGCAGGACACTTTGCAATTTGCAGCATAGTGGTTGTACTGCCACCTGAGCTATTTTCAGAAGAACATTTGTACAATTAAATGCATCAAGCCTTTTGGGCGTTCTTTTTCATAAACGGTAAGGCACTGGACCTGATTTGCGGGTGTGCATTGCCAGCAGTTGAAGCTCTCTTAGCAATGCATACTCAAAACTGATTTGCAGTGTGGCTATAACATCTGGAGAAGCATAGGCAGATTTCTCTAAAGAAGAGTCATACGGACTGAAACCGTTAACACCCCATGCCCATGCAAAAGATGCAACACCTGCCCCTTCACTTCCTCTCTCCTCACCGTCCAAGGGCCCAAACACCCCTTTCAAGTGAAGCAGCATTTCACTTGCATTTCCCCCAACTTAGTCTGCTGCATTCGTTGCTCCCAATGTGGTCTCCTCTACATTGGAGAGACCAAACGTAAACTGGGCGACCGCTTTGCAGAACACCTGTGGTCTGTCCGCAAGAATGACCCAAACCTCCCTGTCGCTTGCCATTTTAACACTCCACCCTGCTCCCTTGCCCACATGTCTGTCCTTGGCTTGCTGCATTGTTCCAGTGAAGCCCAACGCAAACTGGAGGAACAACACCTCATTTTCCAACTAGGCACTTTACAGCCTTCCGGACTGAATATTGAATTCAACAACTTTAGGTCTTGAGCCCTCTCCTCCATCCCCACCCCCTTTCTGTTTCCCCCTTCCTTTTGTTTTTTTTCCAATAAATTATATAGATTTTTCTTTTCCCACCTATTTCCATTATTTTTAAATATTTTAAAATCTTTTATGCTCTCCCCACCCACACTAGAGCTATGCCTTGAGTGCCCTACCATCCATTCTTAATTAGCACATTCGTTTAGATAATATCACCAACTTTAACACCTATGTGTTCTTTTGTTCTGTTGTTGGTGACATCTTTTGATGATCTGCTTCTATCACTGCTTGTTTGTCCCTACAACCACACCAACCCCCTTCACTTCTCTTTCTCTCTCGCCGCCACCCCCCCCCCCCACACACCTTAAACCAGCTTATATTTCAACTCTTTCTTGGACTCGAACTCAAGTTCTGTCAAAGGGTCACGAGGACTCGAAACGTCAACTCTTTTCTTCTCCACCGATGCTGCCAGACCTGCTGAGATTTTCCAGGTAATTCTGTTTTTGTTTTGAAACCGTTAACTCTTGTTTTTCTCTCCACAGCTGCTGTTAGACCTGCTGGGTTTTTCCAGCATTTTCTGTTTTTGTTTCAGATTTCCAGCATCCGCAGTATTTATGGCAAGTTATTTTTTAACATATTTCAATACCGAGTACAATTTAACTATCATTTCACCATAGATAATTGTAAGAATGTATGAGAGTGTGAAAGGGCCAAAAGATGAGAAATCTATAAGCATTCATTTGCACCCTGTGCCTTGTTGTGGACAGGCGTTCTCTGTTTATTGTGTGCAGATTGTACTTTTAGTTTTATTGGTGGCCTGTGGAAACTAACAACTGATTGTAGCTCACAAGCATCAAAAACAATTACTTTTTCATGATCACAGAATTTAGATTTTTCTACTGCAGATTGTCAGGAGCTCCATAACTCAAAGAAAAACAAATTTGTGACACAATCATTCCCCTTCATCCAGCTGGCTGTGCAAAATTATAAATTCTTTCCCCCGACAAATTACTGCTCTAATTGTCTTCCCTGAACTCTGCTCTTCTAATGAGTAGTAATTCAAATGCTGCTTGATTCCATGGGCAGTGACAGCCTTCCAGGAATTTACTTAAATTGTAATTGTAAAACTGTAGAATAACTGCTGACAGATTACTAACCCCAGGGATCATAGCAATCAAACTTATCACGTCCTCAACAAATGTTTACACAGGCAAATATTCAGCAGACATTACATTGGTTAGTGCTGAGCTAGCCAGTGGGAGCCTGGTTGAAATGATTTCATGGGGCAGAATTTTTAGCTCGGCATGTGGGCACATGTCCAAATCGCTCGAGCATGAAGTAGTGCGTGATGACATCAGGCGAGCGCCCTGATGTCATCGTGCATTCACACGATATTTCGGTCAGCAGGCGCAAGCTAAACTCAGAGGCGCAGCCACCGACAATTAAGAGGGCAAATAAGCCCATTAATGGCGCAATTAACAGATTTTTTGTTGCCCGTCCAACCTTATGGTTGTGGGCGGGCGAATTGCCAAGCGGCCTTTGCATTTTCCAGGAAACCTCATCCATGGGCAGGATGAGGTTTCCATGATAAATTAAAATTAAAATAAATTTCTGTGGACAGCATTTTGATTACCCACATTTTCAGGTGACTGATTATGAAGCTTGGATAGTTTTTTCCCGTTTCTGTGACCTTCATTTTAGGTTGTGCAGGTCTTCAGCTTCCTGAGGCAGCTCTCTACCTTCAGGGAGCTTTCTGTGAGCGTGCGCCCATGCCCGCACTGACTTCATCACTCGCCCTGCTCCTGCCCCCAGCCCGGCAGTACTGAGCCTTTCAGCACATGCTTTGATTGGTCAGCCAATGTGTATTTGCGGTCGGGGGCCAATCCCGGTCAGCGGCCCACTCCCCAGCTGATCCCGGACCCACCCACCATGCCCGCCTGCCGAACTGAAAATTCTGCCCATGATTTACATAACCATTTGTAACACTCCCACTACCATCTCAGGTGAAAGTAGCCAACTCGGTCCAGATCAGGGAGCAAAACAGATGTTTTCAGATGTGTCTGACTCTGTACCAGTCCACATTATGCATTCACATCAAAAACTTGAGGTTATTTTCTCTGGAATAGTGGTGTTTAAAGAGAAATCTAGAGAGGTTTTTTAAATTACAAACACTTTTGAGAAGGTAAATAGTGATAGGTTATTTCCGCTAGTTAGCAAAATGTTAACAATGCAGCATAGAATGATGATTATCACTAGCAAGACTAAGGGCTATGTTAAATATAACATTCAAGTGCCTTCCAGCTGGTTATGTTAGTTACGTAATTATTGAGGATGCGTTTTCTTTGGTGATTTAATTTCCTGTTTCCAGGGTGACAATTAAACAGACTAAGTCAAGCTTTCTGCAATAAGTGCGAAGGCAGCAGCAGTAATGTAGTGCGAGTGTTTGAGGTCCTGCTGAGTCACGTACTATTGTTGCTAACATATCTTCCAAGGACAGGTGCACAGTGAGCAAAAGATTCTAATTTGTCAGAAGAAATGAGGTAAGAACAAAAAACTGCGGATGCTGGAAATCCAAAACAAAAACAGAAACAGAAATACCTGGAAAAACTCAGCAGGTCTGGCAGCATCGGCGGAGAAGGGTACAGTTGACATTTCGAGTCCTCATGACCCTTCAACAGAACTAAGTGAAAATAGGAGAGGGGTGAAATATAAACTGGTTTAAGGGGGGGGTGGGGGGGTGTGGTTGTTGGGACAAGCAAGCAGTGATAGGAGGAGATAACCAAAATATGTCACAGACAAAAGAACAAAGAGGTGTTGAAGGTGGTGTTATTATCTAAAAGAATGTGCTAATTAAGAGTGGATAGCAGGACAAGCAAGGTACAGATAGCTCTAGTGGGGGTGGGGTGAAATAAGACTAAAAGGGCATAAAAGGTATAGATATATGATGGGTGGAATACATTTAAAAATAATGGAAATAGGTGGGAAAAGAAAAATCTATATAAATTATTGGAAAAAACGCAAGATACGCAACACCTGCCCCTTCATTTCCTCTCTCCTCACCGTCCAAGGGTCCAAACACTCCTTTCAAGTGAAACAGCATTTCACTTGCACTTCCCTCAACTTAGTCTACTGCATTCGTTGCTCCCAATGCAGTTTCCTCTACATTGGAGAGACCAAACGCAGATTAGGTGACTGCTTTGCAGAACACCTACGGTCTGTCCGCAAGCATCACCCAGACCTCCCTGTCACTTGCCATTTTAACACTCCACCCTGCTCTCTTGCCCACATGTCTGTCCTTGTCTTGCTGCATTGTTCCAGTGAAGCTCAACGCAAACTGGAGGAACAGCACCTCATCTTCCGACTAGGCACTTTACAGCCTTCTGGACTGAATATTGAGTTCAACAATTTTAGCTCTTGAACTCCCCCCTCCATCCCCACCCCCTTTCCATTTCTTCCCCCTCCTTTTTGTTTTTTTCTAATAATTTCTATAGATTTTTCTTTTCTCACATATTTCCCTTATTTTTAAATGTATTCCACCCACCATTTATCTATACTTTTTATGCCCTTTTAGTCTTATTTCACCCCAACCCCACTAGAGCCATCTGTACCTTGCTTATCCTGCTATCCACTCTTAATTAGCACATTCTTTCAGATAATATCACCATCTTTAACACCTCTTTGTTCTTTTGTCTGTGACATATTTTGGTTATCTCCTCCTATCACTGCTTGCTTGTCCCAACGACCACCACCCCCTTCTCCCCCCCACGCCCCACCTTAAACCAGCTTATATTTCACCCCTCTCCTATTTTTACTTAGTTCTGTTGAAGGGTCGTGAGGACTCAAAATGTCAGAAGAAATGAGGCTTTTTCTCAGCAATCAGAAACTTGACACCTCAGTAGGTAGAAGGGAATGCATTTTTGTTGTTGATTGCTTTTTGCATCACTTGCTGTGTGCTGCAAATAGTGTTCAAACACCATGGTTTCTGATTGCAATGCTGGAGCTTTTTTTTTGAAAAATATACTTTATTCATAAAATATCTGGAAGAACATTCCAAACCATTTCAAAATCACCATCACATAAGTCCAAGCAGATTCAACTTTTACACATGTATCACAAGGTGCATCAATACAATCAATGAATATTACAATCATTTCAATATGGTCAATGCAGACAATCAGACAATTGTATTGGAGTTATCAACATATATCATTTTGCACTCTGAGGTACTTCAATACAATTATAATACAATTAGTATTCAACGCAGACATTCATTTTGAGCTGTACAGCCCGAGGGGTCTATACAATTCCCAGCCCCTCGGTGCACTATGGCAGAAAGGTCTTAGACAGTGACCTTTCCCCATTGTGTCTTTGCGGCGGCTGCCCCAAGCTTTAGTGCGTCCCTCAACACATAGTCCTGTTCCTTGGAATGTGCCAATCTGCAACACTTGGTCGGGGACAACTCTTTGTGCTGGAAGACTCACAAGTTTCGGGCAGACCAAAGAGCATCTTTCACCGAGTTGATGATCCTCCAACTGTAGTTGATGTTTACCTTGGTGTGTGTCCCTGGGAACAGCCCGTAGAGCACAGAGTACTGTGTCACAGAACGGCTTGGGATATACCTCGATAGAAACCACTGCATCTCTCTCCAGACCTTCTTTGCAAAGGCACAATCCACAAGGAGGTGAACAATGGTCTCTTCCCCACCACAGCCACCTCGGGGGCAATGTGCAGAGGGGGTGAGACTCCTGGCGTGTTGGAAGGATCTGACAGGGAGGGCCTTTCTCACCACCAGCCAAGCTACGTCTTGGTGCTTGTTGGAAAGTTCTGGCGATGAGGCATTCTGCCAAATGACTTTGACAGTATGCTCGGGGAACCATTCCACCGTGTCCACCCTCTCCTTTTCCTGCAGGGCCTCTAAGACGTTACATGCCGACCACTGCTGATGGACTTGTGGGCAAAGGTGTTTCTCTGCATAAATGTTTCCACCAGGGACAGGTGGTACGGCACAGTCCAACTACTTGGAGCGTTCTGTGGCAGAGTGGCCAGACCCATCCTTCGTAACACCGGGGACAGGTAGAACCTCAGCACGTAGTGACACTTGGTGTTTGCGTACCGATGGTCTGCACACAGCTTGATGCAGCCGCACACAAGGGTAGCCATCAGTATGAGGGCGATGTTGGGCATGTTTTCTCCCGCTTTATCTAGAGGTTTGTACATCACGTCCCTGCGGACATGATCCATTTTTGACCTCCAGATAAAGCGAAAGATGGCTCGGGTGATCGCCATCGTGCAGGAGTCTGAAATGGGTCAGACCTACACCACGTACAACAACAGCAAGAGTGCCTCACACCTGATGACCAGGTTCTTACCCGCAATGGAGAGGGAGCGTCGCTCCCACATGCCCAGTTTTCTTTTCACCATAGACACTCGCTCCTTCCAGTTTCTAACACATGCCCCAGTCCCTATGAACTATATCCCCTGCACCTTCAGGCTGTCAGCCCTGACGGTGAAGGGGACAAAGGATCGGTCAGCCCAGTTCCCAAAGAACATAGCCTTGCTCTTCCCATGATTTACCTTGGCTCCTGAGGCCAGTTCAAACTGGTTGCAGATATGGATCAGTCTCGGCACTGACAGTGGATCCAAGCAGAAGATGGCGACATCGTCCATGTACAGGGAGGCTTTGACCTTAATGCCTCCACTGCCTGGGACTGTCACTCCTCTTATGCCCGGATTCTTCCTGATGGACTCAGCAAAGGGTTCTATGCAACACACAAACAGGACAGGGGAGAGAGAGCAGCCCTGCCTGACTCCAGATTTACTGGGAAAGCTATCTGATTCCCACCCATTGATTGAGACTGCGCTACTGATGTTAGTGCAGAGCAGTGGGATCCAATTGTGAATTCCCTCTCCAAACCCCATTTTGGAGAGAACATCCACCATGTAGGTGGGCGATATTCTGTCAAAGGCCTTCTCCAGGCTGATGAGACAGGTGTCCACACCCCTGTCCTGTACATAGGCAATCGTATCCCTGAGCAGAGCGAGGCTGTCAGAAATCTTCCTGCCCGGCACAGTGCAGGTCTGGTCAGGGTGGATCACCAATTCCAGAGCGGATTTGACCCGATTGGCGATGACCTTGGACAGAATCTTATAGTCCACATTCAACAGTGAAATGGGTCGCCAATTTCTAATTTCCTCCCTTTCCCCCTTGTGCTTGTAGTTGAGGGTGATGTTGCCTTTCCTCATGGATTCTGACATGCTGCTGGCCTAGCAGGTCTGGGCCGATCCAGTCCCACAGAGCCAAAAAGAACTCCGCTGGCAAGCTGTCGCTTCTGGGAGTTTTACTCTTCTCGAAGGACTCAAGGGCCTTAGTCAGTTCGTCAGGAGTTAACGGTTTGTCCAGGCTCTCCCGTGTACTGTCGTCTAAGTCGTCCGTGATAGAGAACAGGAAGGACTGGGAGGCCGTGCTGTCTGTGGGCTTCACGTCATACAATCCGGCATAAAAGGATTTGCTGATCCTCAAAATGTCGGACTGCAATGAATTTACTGAGCTGTCTTCTTCCTTCAGGCTGCTGATCACAGAGGTCTCTCTGTTTACCTTTTGGAAGAAGAAACATGAGCATGTCTCATCCTGCTCCATGGAGGAGACTCTGGACCGGAAGATGATCTTGGAGGCCTCTGAGGCAAAGAGCGAGGCTTGCTGGCTCTTCACCCCTTGGAGTTCCTCCTTGACATCGACCCCCATCGACTGCAGCCGGAGCAGATTCTGCATGTTTTTCTGGAGTCGGGACATTTCCCTCTGTTCCTTTCTAGCTTTCTGGGCACCTTTGAGGATGAAAAACCTCTTGATGTTTCCCTTGATCGCTTCCCACCAGTGTGTCAGTGACTCAAAGAGGGGTTTCATGGTTCTCCAACCTTTGTAATCCCTCTTGAGCTCCTCAATGTTCTCTGGGGTCAGCAGTTGCACGTTTAGCTTCCATGTCCCCTTCCCACCCTCTGGTCTTCCTCTAAGTGACAGTCAGCCAGTAGGAGGCAGTGGTCAGAGAAGAACACTGGCTTGACGTCAGTGGATCTGACTGCGAATGCACGGGACACAAACAGGAAGTCTATCCTGGAACGGTTGGACCCGTCTGGCCGCAACCAGGTGTATCTACGCTGCGCTCCGTCTGCAGGGTTGCTGAAGACGTCGTGCAGCTTGGCATCCTTTACTGTTTCCATCAGGGATCTGGACGTAGTGTCCAATCTTCTGTCTGCCCTGCCGGATTGTCCAGCCGCATCGATGATGCAGTTGAAGTCACCACCCAGAATGACCGGCCTGGAAGTCACCAGCAGCAGTGGGAGTTGCTGAAAGACCGCCAGCCGCTCGGCCTTTTGTGCCGGGCCGATCCCCGTTAATTAACCGGAGTGGAGCATTCTTGCACATTACGTCTGCTACGAGGAGGCGCCCGCCCACCACCTCCTTAACCTTGGAGATGGTGAAGTTGTCTCCCCGCAGCAGAATACCCAGGCCGGAGGAACGAGAGTCGTTTCCTCCCGACCAGATCGATGGCCCATGGGACCACCATCGTGACCATTGCCTGTAGGAGCTGAGGTGCGGTATCGCACACTCCTGCAGAAACAACAGGTCAGCTTTGACCTTGGCAAGGTAATCCAAAGTCAGAACACATCGTGTAGTAGATTTAATGCTACGCACATTTATGGATACAATCTTTACACCCATTTTAAAGCATTTAGTCTCTTACCAAACCTGTTGTCTCTGAGAGTCCCAGACCTGTGGTCTGTTCCTGCATACCCATAGTGCTCACAAATTACCTCACTTTGGATGGGCTGAGGAAACTGTCCTGAACCTCCCCATTGGCAATGTTCTGCTCAGGTGGCATCTGGGGGTTCATGCAGAGAACAGGATTTGAAATGTCCTCTGTTGGAGAAGCTTCTCCAATCCTCGCCCCCTTTGGGGCATTGTTGTACCCAGCTTCCCGGAGCTGGGGTGTGCTGAGCGCTTCACTGCTCCCAGATTCCTGGGGCTGGGGTGCGCTGGTCATTCGGGTTGTGGGAAAAGTTGGGGTGCGCTGGTCTCCTCATTGTCTCCAATGTTCTGGAGCTCGGGTGTCTCGTCTTCCAACTCCCTAGAGCTTTGCCGCTTCTTCTGTAGATGCTGCCCTTTTCCTTCTTCGTCCGAAGAGCAGCTGCCCTTGTTATCCATGTCGGATGGGGGACGCCTCTTGTCACTTGTCTGGGAAGTGGCTTGGTCCCTTCTTAGCCCCTTCTTCCTTTTGGCTCTCTTCACCAGCTGCCACTCCCCCTGCTGATTTCCCATTGCTTCCTCCTCCTCCATTGATTCGCTTTCCTGAGGAGTGGGAGGTTCAGGGGGCAGTGCTATTGATTGGCTGTCTGCTGCCTCAATCTTTTCCTCCACCTTGTCTCTCTCTGTGTCCTCATTTGTCCCGTTGTTGGTGGTTGGAGTGTTGCAAGTGTCCTTGGTAGTAGTGACACAAAGCTTCCCCCTCGTTGGCTTTGGCTGCCTATGCATAAGTGAGGTAGCGTTTGGGGCAGGTCCTGTAGAGGTGGCCTGCCTCGCCACACAGGTTGCAGCACTTAGTCTGTTTGCAGTCCTTTGTCTGGTGCCCTTCCTGTTTGCAGTTCTTGCAGAGGGCGGCGCTGCAGTTGGCCGCCAAATGACCGGACTTGCCACATGAGTGACAAAGTTTGGGCTGCCCAGTGTAGACAAGGTAGCCATGGCTTCCCCCGATAGCGAAGCTGGAAGGAGGGTGAAGATGGCTCCCTTCCCATTGGTCTTGAGCGTGACCTTAACCTGGCATTTGCATGTCCAAATCCCAAAGGCGTCTCTAACCTCGGTGCATGTACCTGGTGAGGAAGGTGAACACGTCGGCGACAGGGATGTGGGGATTGTAGAGATGCGCAGTCACCACACGGTCCCGTTGCAACGGCAGAGCAAAGAGTGGCTCCACCGTCAGGATCTTCATCTCCAGCTGGCCTCTCTTTTCCTCGAACACCTTCAGGAACTTGACGCAAGCTGCCACACGCTTGAAAGTCACATCGAAACATCAAGCGCTGGGAAAGCCTTGCAGGGAGTAGATCTCCTCCGCTTCAAATCCACACACCTTTAACAGGATCCGCTTGATGAAGAAGGCCTGATCCATGGGTGCTCCTCCTTTGCTGTCCTTCACCATCACCCAAACAGTGTTACGTACCCCAAGGTATGGGGCTCGACTGGTTATAGCCATTGCTTCACGACTACACTTGACCTTAGTCAAAAGGCCGAGAAGCAATGTTGGAGCTGCTACCACAAAGAACTGGCCTGTTTGGTGTTTCAACACAGCTTCTTAAGAGAGAAGGCCTATCACAAAGAGGTAATGCTATCTTCAATATCCAGGAGGCCTGGTTCCAAATTCAGAAAAGGCACCCGTAGCCATCAAGATCAAACCTGATAATGCTATGAAAGCAGGAAAAAAAGGGGGTCTTCTACCTTAGCTTGATGGGGCCTGAGGTCTACTCTAATTTCAATAAAGTTTTTAAATTATGCATGTAGTTCCCAGATCAAACGAAGATGAAACTAGCTTGTAAATAAAGGGAATTCCTCAAGGACTCAGCAAGTCTAAAGAGAGGGCGGTCACATCCATTAGCAATATAAATTATTCATATGGGTTGTGGAATCAAAGAGTTGTGTTGAAGGTAAAATAATTACTTTATATTTATACATCCCAAAGTATACCACGTTGTCATTGAGATGGGCTGTGGTTGTTAGAAGGTTCCTTTAGTTAATTTATCTAGCTTTTTCTCACAGAAGGCAGTTAGTTTGGTGTAGGCTGCAGCTCACTGAGTTCATGGAGCCAAAAGGAGATGAATGTTCGTCAAGCTGCACACCAAGCAGCAAAAATACTAAGAATGCAGTTGGAGTTTGGGCTCAGTTGGGAATTCATGAGGGGGAAAGAGGCTGGAAGATTTGCCTAGTTTGAAGATAGAGGAAGAAATCTACAGTGGTTCGCGTAGACACTTGTGGCAGAAAGCAGTCAGCAGAGTTATATTGGAAGGCTGTGAGATGCAGTTGGGTATCTGCTGGCAACTTGAACAAGGATCTGAGGCATCCACAGTGCACGAGGTCTTAAAGAAAAGTTGGGGGGTAACCTAGCCAAAATACCAATGGAAAGATTGCCATAAAATCTTACCTTGGAAAATAACTGGAACACTGAGGAGAACTAAAGAGGGGACTGGGGTACACCTTTGGGTTAATCAAAGGAAAAGTGAATGAACCTTCAAGATTCTTGTAATATATAAGGGGATCTTGGGGGAAAGTAACAAGTAGAACTGAGCTTAAAGCGTAAGCCTTTATAAACTATAGTGTTAAAATAGTCGTGCTTTCTTTGTTTAATCTCTTTTTTGTATACAATAAAGTTTGTTTTTGTTAAAAACATGAAATATTGTTGTATAGTTCTGTCAGTTAATTACTGGGTGTTCAGATTTCTCTTTAAACATTTACAGTCTCTAACAAGATTGTAACAAGTCCCAGGTTTCTGCACCCCCTTGAGAATTGTGCCAATTATTTTTTATTTTATATTGATAGGTAGGGAGTTCCACGATTTTGACCTGGCAACAATGTATGATTTATGATATATGTCTAAGTCAAGATAATGTATGACTTGGAGACGAGGATCTTAGGGGATGGTGTTTCTGTCCATCTGCTATCCATTGCCTTTTCGGTGGGAGGTGGTTCTGAATATGATTTGGTGAGTTGCTATAGTGCATCCTGTAGATAGTATACACTGCAGCCATAATATGCCGAGAGTGGAGGATGTGCACTTTACACCTGTGAATGGGATGCAGATCAAATGAACTGCTTTGCCCTGAATTATCTCGAGTTCCTTGAGTGTTGTTGGAGCTGACCCATCCAAGCAAGTGAACAGTATTCCATCACACACCCCACTTGTCCTTTGTCGGTGATCAGGAATGTCTAAGAGCCAGGAGGCAAGCCACTCACTGCTGAATACCCATCCTGTGACTTGTTCTTGTGGCCACAGTAATAATATGGCTGGTCTAATTCAGTTTGAATGCCAAGGTGAGGTGGTTATTTTCTGTCTTGTAGAATGTGTTTAATGCCTAACACTTGTGTAATATGAATGTTGCCTGCCACTTATCAGCCCAAGCCTGGATGCAGTGCTGATCATAATGCATGTGAGCAAGAGGTGAAATTTAATGCCCCTCCCATGGCAAGTTTGGAGGTGGGTGCATTTAATCAGGCAGGAGATTGATGGGTGGAGATCCCACCAGTTTCTCGCCTCTGCCCCAATTAAATCCGTGGCGAGAAAGCCTGTGGCTGGCCTTTCTGCCCCACCTTCAATTGAGGCCTTAAAGTGGGCAATCAATACCCACTTAAGAGCCTCATTACCCTGGCCCTGGTCTCCACCCAGCAGCAGGCATGGCACTTGCCATTTGAAAAGCCCTGCCAGGTTTGCTTGTGGGCTTCCAGGGGTGGTCCCTCATTTAAAGGCTCTCAGTGCCAGATCGAGGGACCTGGCATTGAAAATGGGGGAAATGCTCCAAAAGCCCTTGCAGACGACCCACCTCCCCACTTCCCTGTGGCCCCCATCCCCCGATTCCCCTACCACAATCACACATCTGTGTCTGGGTCTATCAGTAATCTTGGGCCTTGGGTGGGTGTAGTATCAACAATAGCCACTGCCTCACCTGTGGCACTGCCAAGCAAATAAGAGCTGCTAGTCTCTGATTGGCAGGCAGCTCTTGGTAGGTGGGACTTCCTCCCTGGGGCCCTTGGATCTTGAAGGCTTGCCACAGATCTTGAAGCCTGTCACTGAATGGTTAAGTGCCTGATTGGCACTTAATTCAATGGGCCTTCTGAAAAAGAGATGATGCGGGGCTCTTGCCAGCTCTACAGATCCTCATTACCTCCATTAAACATCGTCCATGCACTGTTTCATTATCTGAAGAATTAAGGATGCAGCTAAACACTTTTGACCAAATAATGGAGGGAATGTTATTGATGAAGCGGACAAAGAGTTGATCCTGGGACACTGCCATGAGGGACTCCTGAAGTGATGGCCTGCGGCTGGGATGATTGGCCTCAAACCGAACAATCTTCCTTTGCACCAGGTATGACTTCAGCCACTGAAAAGTTTTCCCTTTGATTGCCATTGACTTCATTTTTACGGGGACACCTCAGTGCCACACCGGTCAAATGGTGAGCATGATGGCCAAGATCAATCTCTCTCCCCTCATCTCTGGTTTTCAGCATTAGTGTCCATGTTTGAACTATGGCTGTCATGAGGTCCAGGGCCAAGTGATTCTGGCAGAACCTAAATAATCTGTGGAGAGAGAAACAGAGTTAATGTTTCGAGTCTAATACGACTCTTCTTCGAACTTTACATGTCTCTGACTTGTCTTGACATTTGAATATTACTGCTAAGAGTAACAAAATACCCTACAAGAAATGGGTAAACTGCAATGTTTTTAATTGTGCCCTTAACTAACAACCTGGGCCACACAAAGGCCTTCAACATACCTAATTAAAGACCCATTCGTGTATTTTTTTAACACAACGAAGAAATTATTTTTCCCCATGTAAAGCTTTCAACAACAGTAAGTTGTATCTTGTACCTTGAAGTTAATCATGGTCCTGATTTATGAGCCACAATCCAATCACACACATAGACATCAAGAGGCGTGTTATTATCCATAAGTCATTCCTAACAAGGTCTGTTTGAGGTCAGCAAGACATTGAGATTTCTTGTCATGGTAGGGTGCTATTAAATGCAAGCATTGCTTATATTATTCAGTTGCAGCACACCACCGAATGTGCAATGGTACAGGTGCCTTCAGAGCTCTTTTATCATTGTTGTAATACTGTCCTCAGACACTCATATACTCATTTTGAGTCAGAAGATCTTAAGCTAATTGTGTTCTATTCTGAAATTTATACCATTTAACCATTCTAAGTTCTGCAATGCTAAAAGTAAAATGAAGCTTTGTCTTAGTATAAGCTTTCCTGATCTGAGTCAGAAGATGAAAGGTTCAAGCACCAGCCAGAGAGCCCCAGTGACCGGAGATTCGAATATGGTTTGTAAACACTGGTACTCATGTCTGGCAGGTATGGCCACAGGCTCAGTGGTGGTATTCCTGCCTCTGAGGCAGAGGGTTGCATTTGATTCCTGGTGAGCAGCAAGCCAGCTCTGACTAAGACCATAAAACGTAGGAGCAGAAGTAGGCCATTGGGCCCATCGAGTCTGCTCCACCATTCAATGAGATCATGGTTGATCTGATAATCCTTAACTACACTTTCCTGTCTTTTCCCCATAACCCTCAATTCTCTTACTGATTAAAACCTGTCTACCTCAGCCTTGAATGTACTTAATGACCCAGCCTCTACAGCCCTCTGTGGTAAGGAATTCCACAGATTCACTACCCTCTGAGAGAAGAAATTCCTCCTCATCTCTGTCTTAAATGGGTGACCCCTCACTCTGAGATTATTCCTTCTGGTCCTAGACTCTCCCACAAGGGGAAAAGGGCTCTCAGCATCTACCCTGTCAAGCCCCCTAAGAATCTTATATTTTTCAATAAGGTTGCCTCTCATTCTTCTAAACTCCAATGAGTACAGGCCCAACCTACTCAACCTCTCCTCATAAGAAAATCTCTCCATCCCCAGGATCAACCTAGTGAACCTTCTCTGGGTTGTCTCCAATGCTAGTACATCTCTCCCTAAATAAGGGGACCAAAACTGTTCACAGTATTCTAGGTGTGGTCTAACTAGTAATTTGTATGGTTTTAGCAAGACTCCCCTATTTTTACACTCCATTCCCTTTGAAATAAAGTCCAACATTCCATTTGCCTTCCCTATTACCTGCTGAACTAATACGCTAGCTTTTCGGGATTCATGCACTGCTAAGTTTATGTCCAGCAGGGTTGATTAAATTTGGTGGGTGTTGGTGTGCACCACCCCGCTCCCCGCACCCCCCCCACCCCACAATCAAAAAAGTAGGCAGAGCTCTTTATCTTTGGATGCAGCCTAACTGGGAGAAGCTAGCCACACGATAAAAACTTTGAGGGTGGCAATGGGTAAGCATAATAAAGACTGAAGAATATTATGTGACACTTGATATAGAACCTGAGGTCAGAACACAATAGGTGTGATGCTGGAAGCCTAGGTAGCTTTAACTTAGTGATTGGAAAATTAAAAGTATACGCAAAAGGAGGACCTACAAGGGAATCAATCAAAAGAAAAGATGTAATATAGACATTGCTGAAACCTTACAATCTAAATGATTGATTAACGTTTCACAAACTGTCAGCAAGCGAGGTAAAATATGAGCCTTCAGCATTCTTTTTTACCATGTTCACAGTTGGATGGTGTTGTATTATCCATTGCTAACCCCACAGTGTCACTACCTCTGTGCAACAGTTGATAAATTATTTCACTCTTGGTGGCTAGAGCACAAACAAATTTGATTTATGTAGTTCCTCTGTGATTTTGAAGCAGCGTTTCCTTCTGTCCCTTCAAGCTGGCAAAGTGTCAGAGACTGCAAAATTTCCCAAACAAATACTGACCAGTAACAGACTAGGAATTAAGCACAGGATCTAAACAACAAAAACAACTTACACATATAAAGTGACTTTAATGTAGTAAAATGCCCAAAGCACTTCACAGGAGTGTTATCAAAGATCATTTGAAACTGAGTCACTTAAGAAGTTATCACAACAGATGGCCAAAAACTTGGTTAAAGAGGTTTTAAGGAGCATTGTAAGGAGGAGAGAGTGGTAAGGTGCCAGAGCGGCTTAGGGGGGCAATTCCAGACCTTTGAGCTCAGGCAGTTGAAGGCACAGCTACCATTGGTGGAGTGATTAAAATCAGGGATGCACAATGGGTCAATTGGAGGAGAGTAGAGATCTTGCGCAGTTGTAGTGCTGGAAGATGTTATTGATATAAGGATGGATGAAGCCTGGATGGATTTGAAAATGAGGATGAGAATTTTAAAGTGGAGGCATCGTTATACCAGGAGCCAATATAAGCCGGTAAGCACAGGTGAACAGGACGTATGAACATGTTAGGAAATAGAGATAGTTTAATAAGTTATATTTGTATTTGTGGGTATTACGAATGAGTTTAGCTTTAATGTTTAAGTTTGATTTGTATTTCTGTATCTGTGGCCTGAATTTTGCGCTCGTTGAGCGCACGCGATTGATAGGCCCGGAAGCGGACATGAAATGCACTTCCACCCGCGATCAGCCCCCGTCTGTAATCTTACGCTGGTTGGCCAACTAACAGCTAGCCAGTGTGAAACATGCCCAGAGAAAGGCTCAGCACTGCCATTGGAGGTGGGAAGAGGGCAGGCGCCGACATCATCGTGGGTGCTGGTGAGCGCTTCCACTGAGCTCCCTGAAGGCAGACAGGTCCTCAGGGAGCTGCAAAGTTCTGAATCAAAAAAAAGAAAGCCCAAAAATGCTGCAAAAAGTCCCCATGCAGTACAATCAAGGACCTGAAAGCAGTCTCCAGATGTCTATTTATAAGTCCTAATGAAGGTTTCATCCTGCCTTTGGATTAGATTTTGCCAAAAATATGAAGCCTGCTTGACCAATTGCCCCATCCACTAACCATAAGGTTGGACAGGCCATGAAAAATTGTGGACTATTGGGCTGTTAATGGGCTTAATTTCTCTCTTAATTGTCGGCAGGTGCTCTTCTGACTTTTGCACAAACATGTCGAGCAAAATATCGCATGATTTCAAACCCATTCGGGTTGGGCATGTGCCCGCCCGCAGTACATAAAATTCTGGCCTGTGTTTTAGGAAAGGTCAAATTGATTTTTAGTTTCACTTTAAAAGGTGCCTGCATTTCTCGTGAGCGTTTTACCACTGTGGCAGCTAAGTTAAATAAACAGGAGTAGAGAACGGGGCTGTTGCCTTGTAACTGGGGTCCAGAAAGGCAGGTCCCTCCCACAGACACACACAGAGAAACTAGAAACAGCAGTTTTGAATTTAGCTTGAAGTCAGGGCTCCACAGAGCCTGGGCACTGGGAGAAGGAACTGCAGAATGAGAGCAGATTTCCCAAAAGAACCTAAAATTCCCAAGGCCAAAGGAGTGAGAGAGAAACAGAGTAAAGTCCCAGGCAGACCTTCTAGTCGAAGGAAGGACAGGAACCTAGAAAAGGCCCTGTTAAGTGAAGTTAAGAGTGAGGGGCAGAGAGAAAGGCTCCAAGCTTCAGATTTAAAGAGACAAAAGCTAAAGGAAGCAGTTTTAAATTGAGAGCAGCTTGCAAGAGGCCAGAAGGTCCAAAGAGACAGCCAAAGGCCTGTAACTCTTTGCTATGGGCATGTGAAGCAGCAGTGTACTGGTGGTGGCTGAGTCAGTGAGAGGGAGTGTATGGAAGACAGCTTGAATATATGTGGTGACCCAGGGAAGAGGAACGTCAGAAGCAGAGTTCAAAATCTTGGAGGTGAGCCCTTGCGGAAGGGTCTGAGAGAAGACATTGGTTTGGGAGAAGATTCCAAAGTGAGTTCTTGGAGAGTGGAACTTGGAAACTCTCGTGTGAAAGACAGAGCTCAGTGAGACTGATTGGCTCATGGTGACAAGAGTCTGAGGGGAGTTGATGAGGGATCTATAGCATCTGGCTGAGGTGGCATCTGTTGCTTGGTTTCAGAGTGTGGTGCGTCTGACCACAGGTCGCAAATGATTTACATGGACTGTGTACTTACTGTGAACTTTAGGATATAAGATAGCTTTGTAACTTTTGTTGTCCTTACAAATCTATATTTATATTTGTAAAGGTATAGTTGTGGGTGAAGGAGTATTGTAACGTAATTCATTTTTTTTTTGTTTAAGAAATGTTTTCAGCTTTTGTTAAAAGTTCATTAACTGACTCCAGCGACTCTGTTCAGTAACATCTCTCCACATATCTAAACAAACAAAAATAAAAGTTAGGATCTAACAAGCTGGGTTCCACCCCAGGATCAGGCTTGTCAAGGGGTAATCTCAGCTGGGATCATAACAAACTGGACTTGGTGTGAGTTACGATATGGACAGCAGAATTTTAAATGAGGTCAAATTTATGGAGGATAGAAGATGGAAGCAGCCAGAAAGCATTGGATTAGTCAGGTTTAATGGTAACAAAGGAACAGATAAGGGTTTTGTTTCATTGTGTGGTTGGGCTCTAGATTGGAGTTTTGGCGATTGTCTATTCTCTCAAAGTATGCTGCTGTAGTTTCTCAAGTCCTTTACTTTTTATTTACAATAAGTATTTACACATTTGGATCTCTATAAGAGCTTCTCCTCCTTCCAGATCTCTCTTACCTCTTAGTCATGTGATGTGACATCATTATTACATCAGCATCATGTATACGTTTGATGTTAACCCTTTAGTCTTCATCTCCCCCCAAGCCTTTACCTCTATCATATTTACATCCTCCTACATCTCCCCCAGAGTCTCAGACTTCACATGGTTAGTTTCTGAGGTACATTGCCCAATCTCGCTGATCTCGTTCTGATCTCCTTTTGAGGTTGAGGATATTCAGTACACTTCCTTCTGTGGTGTGAGTGTTCCTTACCTGGGTGGTTGTAGAGCTTGTAACAAGTCTTTCTTCTTCTTCATCTTGTCTGTTTCAATTCTGTACCATCTTGGTTGTGGAGTTTTTTCAATGATTGTGCCTTCCTTTTGTTAGCCTCATATCCATACTCTCTCCCTGGGTTTCAGCACTAATAACTCACATGCCCTATGCCTGAGATTAAAGTTCCGAGCCTGGTTGCTTCTGTGTTCTTCCTCAGGGTTTGCCCTCATGGTGAAATTGGGTGTGAGTTTTTGTTCTGGACATGGAAGCTGTGTTCTCAATCTCCTACCCATTAGTAACTCTGATGGTGAGAAACTATTTTCTAGTGGTGAGGTTCAATAACTCAGAAGAGCTAGATTAAGGTCTTAAAAACAAAAAAACTGCTGATGCTGGAAATCCAAAACAAAAACAGAATTACCTGGAAAAACTCAGCAGGTCTGGCAGCATCGGTGAAAAAGAAGAGTTGACGTTTCGAGTCCTCATGACCCTTCAACAGAACTTGAGTTCGAGTCCAAGAAAGAGTTGAAATATAAGCTGGTTTAAGGTGTGTGTGTGTGTGTGTGTGTGTGTGTGTGGGGGGGGGGGGGGGGGGGTGGTGGGGGGCGGAGAGAGAGAGAGAGAGAGAAGTGGAGGGGGGTGGTGTGGTTGTAGGGACAAACAAGCAGTGATAGAAGCAGATCATCAAAAGATGTCAACAACAATAGAACAAAAGAACACATAGGTGTTAAAGTTGGTGATATTATCTAAACGAATGTGCTAATTAAGAATGGATGGCAGGGCACTCAAGGTATAGCTCTATTGGGGGTGGGGAGAGCATAAAAGATTTTAAAATATTTAAAAATAATGGAAATAGGTGGGAAAAGAAAAATCTATATAATTTATTGAAAAAAAACAAAAGGAAGGGGGAAACAGAAAGGGGGTGGGGATGGAGGAGGGAGCTCAAGACCTTAAGTTGTTGAATTCAATATTCAGACTGGAAGGCTGTAAAGTGCCTAGTCGGAAGATGAGATGTTTTACCTCCAGTTTGCGTTGGGCTTCACTGGAACAATGCAGCAAGCCAAGGACAGACATGTGGGCAAGAGAGCAGGGTTGAGTGTTAAAATGGCAAGCGACAGGGAGGTTTGGGTCATTCTTGCGAACAGACCACAGGTGTTCTGCAAAGCGGTCGCCCAGTTTACGTTTGGTCTCTCCAATGTAGAGGAGACCACATTGGGAGCAACGAATGCAGTAGACTAAGTTGGGGGAAATGCAAGTGAAATGCTGCTTCACTTGAAAGGAGTGTTTGGGCCCTTGGACGGTGAGGAGAGAGGAAGTGAAGGGGCAGGTGTTGCATCTTTTGCGTGGGCATGGGGTGGTGCCATAGGAGGGGGTTGAGGAGTAGGGGGTGATGGAGGAGTGGACCAGGGTGTCCCGGAGGGAGCGATCCCTACGGAATGCCGATAGGGGGTGGTGAAGGGAAGATGTGGTGGCATCATGCTGGAGTTGGCGGAAATGGCAGAGGATGATCCTTTGAATGCGGAGGCTGGTGGGGTGATAAGTGAGGACAAGGGGGAACCTATCATGTTTCTGGGAGGGAGGAGAAGGCATGAGGGCGGATGCGCGGGAGATGGGCCGGACACGTTTGAGGGCCCTGTCAACGACCGTGGGTGGAAAACCTCGGTTAAGGAAGAAGGAGGACATGTCAGAGGAACTGTTTTTGAAGGTAGCATCATCAGAACTGAGGCGAAGGAACTGAGAGAATGGGATGGAGTCCTTACAGGAAGATTAAGGTCTTAATCTTTCTTCAAAAAATCTTTGATGGTTTGTACCCGACTCTCAGCTTCTCCATTTGCTTGAGGATAGCAAGGTGTACTGGTTCCATGAACTAAGTCATATTAGTTTGTGGAATTGTGGAATAGTTCATTAGCAAATTGCAGCCCACTGTTAGACACTACATTGTCTGGGATGCCATGTATTGCATAAATTCTCCTGAGGGATCAGAAAACTGATTCTGCTATGGTACTAGGCAATCAGTTTACTTTAATCCATTGTGATCAGTAATCAGTGTCAATAAGGAAAGTTATCCCCCTAAATTCAAATAAGTCTATTTTCAGGTGCTCCCACGGCCTTGCTGGAAAAGTAGAAGGTAATGGTTATTCTTCTTGTTCTTGGCTGTTGACAGCCCATGTAAGACATTTAGAAATCATTTCTTCTATAAAGCGAGTAATGCCTGGCCACCAGACTGATTGCTATGTTTTCCTAGATGACAGCGAAGAGTGCCAAGCTGAAGCATTCTTGCTATTACTATACTCTCATCGGAGACTAGTAAATTATCAGTGACTGTAAGGTGCTTGCACTGTTCAAAGTACTGTCATAGTGTCGGCATCCTTGTAGGCAATATCCTGAGATTTGGAGACATTCCTCATCTCGTTTCTGGGCTTGTTTCATTTCCTGCAGCCATTTTTGCAGTAGCTGATAAGTGCTGAGTGATTAAGGATCTATATGTTTCAACGTCCTCAATGATGTGTAAATCCTCTTGCTTGGTTCTTTCTGATGGTCATTGTGACAGTTTGTCTGCCATCGTTTGATACTTCATTTGCACATATGATGTAATGGAGCCATATCGCATCAATTTCAATCTGAATCACTGGATTCTGGGTGGCATCTTCACAATTTCTTTCATGTTCAGAAGGGTAACTAATGGGCCAGAATTTTCTTGCTGGCATATGGGGGCGGGCATTACACACCGGCATGTAAAAAGATGTGTGCTGGCATCAGGCAAGCGCCTGGCATCACTACATGCCATTGCGATATTTAGGTCGGCGGGCACACAATGTTCTCTGATGCACACCCACCATTAATTAATCAGCTACTTAAGACCCTTGAGGCAGCATTTATTTGCAATTTTTCAGGGCCCATGCGATCTTCAGGACATCACATGGGCGCAATGGGCAGGCGGGTAGGAGACATTTATATAAACCTCATCCATGGGCAGGATAAGAGGGGTGAGTGGGGCTGCAAGTGGTATCTGTTAGATATTTAATTGTGAAAGTTACTGCTCCTTGCCTGTGAGAGAAGGAATACTTCAAAACTCATACCAGCTGCTTGGACAGGAGTAATAGCCTTCAGGACTCTACAATAAAAATGATTTTTGGGGCCTGTAGGTTTCAGGAAGCCTTCCCATAGCCAGAGAATGGGAGTTGTGCTCTCTACTGGAGGCACATCCTCCATGGAGGAAGGGAGGGCCAGATGGGGGAGGAGGCCAGGAGTCCACATTCAGCCTCCAGGGGAGCCACCTTTGGGAGGGGAGGCGCAGGCACAAGGGGCTCAGGGCCAACAGGAAGTCCAAGGCTGAAGAGGCCGCAGAAGACGTATCCTGCTGCCAGGGTTTACAGGCAGCAAAGCAGCTACCTCAATATGTCTGAGATGCAGTTCTGAAGGAGGCTCCATCTCTCAAAGGATTCAGTCAGCTCTATTTGTCAGATGATAGGCCCTGAGATCTGCGCCAACTGTGTGGGTGGGTACCTCATGCCAGTGGTGCTGAAGGTCATGGCTGCCCTCAACTTCACTGCCTCCGACTCTTTCCAGGGGTCAGTGGGTGATCTTTGCGAAGTCTCCCAGTTAGCCGACCACACTTGTGTCAAGCAGGTGACAGACGCTCTGTTCAGGTGTGCATTGACTTCCATCCACTACCGCTGGGACAAGGCCAGCTGGACAGAGCGAGCCAGAGGCTTCACAGCCATTGCTGGCTTCCCCTGCATCCAGGGTGCAATAGACTGCACACATGTGGCCATCAAGGTGCCAGCAGGTGAGCCCAGTGCCTTCGTCAATAGGAAGGGTTTCCACTCCATGAACATGCAGATAGTGCGTGATCACAGGATGCTAATTTTACAAGTCTGTGCAAGATAGCCAGGCAGCTCCCACAATGCTTACATCCTGAGACATTCCCAGGTATCAAGGCTCTTCAGTGCTCCAGCCCAACTGGATAGATGGCTGCTGGGTGACAAGGGCTATCCCCCCAGAAGGTGGGTCATGACGCCTCTCCACCATCCAAGAACAGAAGCCATGCCTCCACAAGGACTGTGGTGGAGAGAACAATCGGTCTTCTCAAGATGCACTTCTGATGCCTGGACAGTTCAGGGGGCGCTCTCCAGTACCTCCCAGATCATGTGTCGGTGATAGTGGTTGCATACTGCACTCTCCACAATCTTGCGCTGGAAAGGGGGGCGCAGTGGATGAAGAAGATGTAGGCGTAGTTGTCCCGGCTGCACTCGATGAATCCAGCAGTGAGTCTGAGGATGAGCACTCACAGGAGAGTACTGAGGGCATAGATGCTGACCCGGGCATACTCCAGGGAGGCAGGGACGCTTGGGAGGCTTTAATCCAAAGGACCTTCAGTTAGCACACAACAGATGGACCTCCAACACATGCTAGAGCTGCAGGCTCCATACTCGATACCTGAGCACTAAATCTGCCTGGGTAGGAACATTATCTAAGGCCCTTGTCAATAAAACTTAAGGTCAAACAACTCACTCATAACATCATGGGCTCCTGTCCACCTGCAGAAGTAAGGAATCACCCTGAGGCATGGTTACATATGAAAATTTAATGATATAACAAAATGAACTTCAGAAGCCAAAAAAAAAGGCGTTGCACATCACACCAAATCTTAATGACCTAATAAGGGGGCAACATAAAAGCACCATTGAGAAACCCGTGGTGTGCCTAATGTGCCTTAAATTTATGCTTACAGGTGCTACGTCTTGGTGCTGTCCCTTCGCTGGCACTGACATCTGAGACAGCTTGCTCACTGTGATGTCCTGTTGGCCTCGATGACCTTTGCAGACATCCTGTGGCCTGTGGAGTCTGTGCTGGCCCCTTCTGGGAGGGAGCGGCCAATTCCACAGCTGGCATGTCTCCAGTCGCCGCAGCCTCATCAGATGCCATGGTCACTGGCAGAGGGGTGGAGGAGCTGCTGCCCTCATCCGGAGTGCCCTGAGAGGAGTCTGCAGAGATGACAGGCAGCTGCTGCATCGACATGAGGTCAATTTGGACCTCTCTGCTCACCGTAGATGGATCAGCACCGAGCTGATATACTTGGTGCCCAAACCATCTCCCACACTGGCACTGACCAGCTGAGGTCAATGCCACTGTGAGGGCTTGCAGGTACGAGCGCAACCCCAGTAGGCCCTGATTGTTCTCCTGGAGGAGCCTCTCCACGAGACTCGCTGCTCTCTCCATGGTTCTCGGCCATGAGGCTCATTGCATCGGTGATGTTCTCCGTGGAGTCCTCCAGCACAGGCACCACGCAACGCATTGCCTCATGCGTCTCCGGCAGATCGTCCCGCACACCCTGCTGCACTTCCAGCATTTGCTGCCTCACAGACGACTCCAGAGGTACATCATCAGCCACTGACCGAGCATGTGCCTGGTCCCCAGCAGACCTCCAACTGCTGGCACCATGGGTACTCTCTGTCCACGCCTGCACCTCAAGCGAGTGTGAAGTGCCCTCACTGCTGTGTCCTGGGACACTAGCCGAAGATCTAATTGCCAGTGCGGTGTTGTTATCTACGCTGGTGCCTGCCTGGCAGAGATGGTGTGACGCTGGTGAGTGGATTTCCTCTGGGCCCTCCGGTGTGAGAGGTGGCCCCTCTGCCTCCTCCTCCTGGCCCTGCTCCAGTAATGCTGAAAGGAAAAACAAGGACATTTGATTAGTTAAAGTGGAGACAATGTCAATTTGCATGCCTGTCCCTGGGATCATTATGCGCTCCTCCTTCCATAATCAATGGTCAACCCATGTTGCAAACTTTAATTGCCATGGCTGCTGGGACACACATGGTAACCTAAGTGCACGGCAAACATACCTCCCTGTGGCACCCCAGCCTCACTGCCACCAGTGGACATGGGCGCATGGCGCTTCTCCAGATCCATGGCCTGCTGTTCAAGTGGAGTCAAGATGGCCAGCTGGGCCTGGCCTCCACCAGTCCGCACCCGCTCAGCGGAATTGTGTGCAGTCTTCTCCTGAACAGGATAGAAGAGCATTGGTTAGTCCAGCCTGTACCTGGATTCCCATCGCATCCCTGCCAACCCAACCAGAGTGGGACATTGCAGGGCTCCAGTTCTTCGTTACCCCACAGCTGTCACACACTCATACAAAGATGCCAGGGCTGCCCCCCCCCATTGCCCACATGCTGCTGCCATCATATTTGGCAGCACAAGGTGTAACCTTGCAAAGCAAGGAGGCACAAGCACGTGGAACACAAAGGCCAGAAGATGGATTGTTCCCCCATCACCTGGAAGCTCCGCTTCCAGCATGTTAGCACCCTGACTTTAACATGCTTCCCAGTTCCAGCACTCTGCCTAGGTGCAGATCCTTGAGTTTGCCCCCAATTCTATATTATGGGTGTCAGTGTCACACATGCTGTGGGTGCAGAACCCATCTCAGCACTACCCCCTCAGGGTGAACTAGGCATGGGCAGTATCTGCTGGCAGACCCAGTGAGGGAAACATGCCGTGAAGGACTCAATGCTGTAACTGCACTTAGAGCTGCTGGGTGGGGGGGGTGCGCTTTGAGGGGAAAGGCTGGTGGCTGCATTAAGTGACCTCTTGGCCAACATGGTACCCACCCTTCCCAAGCACAGAGGTTGTTGAATCTCTTGCAGCACTGGACCCATGTGCATCACATCACATCATGGGAGCTCACACTCTCGCCCATCTCCTCCCACGCATGTTTGGTCAGGTGGGGAGGACTCCGGTTCCCGTCCCTTGGAAGCAGGACCTCCCGCAGCGCTGCCACCTCCTCCAGGAGGGCGGCTAGGCACTCATCCGAGAACCGGAGGGCACACTGCCCCATTGCCCTATCCTCTGGCCTGGCCTGCTCCGCTGGGCTACCCTCCAGACTTGCCTGCTCACTAGAAGCCCTCTGGTGAGCCCTTCTACAGGCCATTGTGAGCAGCCTTGCAAAGGCTGCCAGGGCTTCTTTTAAACAGGCCGCCAGGTCACCATTGGATCCAGCACTCCCACTGCCACCCGCCCACTCCTGCTATCCTCGGGAGTCGGGAGATACACTGGGCAGGCCTTAATTGGCCCACCCACATAAAATGGCGGTGCAGACCTGATCGTGGGCGGCAATTGGGTCCATGCCCGCCCGCACCTGCTCCCACTTGGCCCACCCGACATGGGGAAAATTCTCCCTATGTTTATGGTTTATGGTTTGTTTTGATTTTGAAATGTAATCCCATAGCATAGTCTAAAAATGTTTTGCAAGCTCATGCTGCTGCCAATGATTATTTATTATTATCAAGACATATCAATGTTCAATTTCTGTGAGTGACCTAGAGGCATAGTAGACTGCTCTACACTTGCTGCCTCTCTGCGCTTGGTATAAAACTGCCCTCAGTCCTGTAGACAATGTGTCTGCTGCTATAATAGTAAGTAATGTGCCAAGATTTCAGAAGAGATTAAAAGCTGTTTAATGTTTTTAAAAGCATTTTGCTGGTATTTGTTCCAGCACCACTGTTGACCCTGTCTCAACAGCTGCCTCAAGGGTTCATTGACCTCTGCTAAATTTAGTTGGAACTTGCCAAACTTGGTTGACCATCTCGAGGAATCTTTAAAGTTCAGTTGTATTCCTGGGTTGTGGAAATTCTCTGATTGCTTTTGTTTTTTGTGGATTAACTATGATTCCAATGGATTGTACTATGTGAGCTAGAAACGTGATCATGATTTTGGCAAACTCACGTTTTCATTCAATGTTAGGCCTGCATCCTGTAAGACTCCCAGGCCTGCTCTGACTCTGTGGCAATGGTCTTCTCTCGTGGAGCCAGGTATGAGTACATCATCCATATGGCATATTACTCCTTCCATTCCTTCTAGAGTGTGAGACATTGTTTTCTGGAAAATTTCCAGACTGGACACAATTCCAAAAGGCAATCTATTGAAATAATAATGATCAGATGATGTTATAAATGCGGTCACAAAAACAGAATTACCTGGACAAACTCAGCAGGTCTGGCAGCATCGGTGAAGAAGAAAAGAGTTGACGTTTCGAGTCCTCATGACCCTTCAACAGAACTTGAGTTCGAGTCCAAGAAAGAGTTGAAATATAAGCTGGTTTAAGGTGTGTGGTGGTGGCGGGGGGGGGGGGGGGGGGGGGGGGGGTAGCGGAGAGAGAGAGAGAGAAGTGGAGGGGGGGTGTGGTTGTAGGGACAAACAAGCAGTGATAAAAGCAGATCATCAAAAGATGTCAACAACAATAGAACAAAAGAACACATAGGTGTTAAAGTTGGTGATATTATCTAAACGAATGTGCTAATTAAGAATGGATGGTAGGGCACTCAAGGTATAGCTCTAGTGGGGGTGGAGGGAGCATAAAAGATTTTAAAATATTTAAAAATAATGGAAATAGGTGGGAAAAGAAAAATCTATATAATTTATTGGAAAAAAAAGGAAGGGGGAAACAGAAAGGGGGTGGGGATGGAGGAGGGAGCTCAAGACCTAAAGTTGTTGAATTCAATATTCAGTCTGGAAGGTTGTAAAGGCCTAGTCGGAAGATGAGGTGTTGTTCCTCCAGTTTGCGTTGGGCTTCACTGGAACAATGCAGCAAGCCAAGGACAGACATGTGGGCAAGAGAGTAGGGTGGAGTGTTAAAATGGCAAGCGACAGGGAGGTTTGGGTCATTCTTGCGGACAGACCACAGGTGTTCTGCAAAGTGGTCGCCCAGCTTACGTTTGATCTCTCCAATGTAGAGGGGACCACATTGGGAGCAACGAATGCAGTAGACTAAGTTGGGGGAAATGCAAGTGAAATGCTGCTTCACTTGAAAGGAGTGTTTGGGCCCTTGGACGGTGAGGAGAGAGGAAGTGAAGGGGCAGGTGTTGCATCTTTTGCGTGGGCATGGGATGGTGCCATAGGAGGGGGTTGAGGAGTAGGGGTTGATGGAGGAGTGGACCAGGGTGTCCCGGAGGGAGCGATCCCTACGGAATGCCGATGGGGGGGTGAAGGGAAGATGTGTTTGTTGGTGGCATCATGCTGGAGTTGGCGGAAATGGCGGAGGATGATCCTTTGAATGCGGAGGCTGGTGGGGTGATAAGTGAGGACAAGGGGGACCCTATCATGTTTCTGGGAGGGAGGAGAAGGCGTGAGGGCGGATGCGCGGGAGATGGGCCGGACACGTTTGAGGGCCCTGTCAACGACCGTGGGTGGAAAACCTCGGTTAAGGAAGAAGGAGGACATGTCAGAGGAACTGTTTTTGAAGGTAGCATCATCGGAACAGATACGACGGAGGCGAAGGAACTGAGAGAATGGGATGGAGTCCTTACAGGAAGCGGGGTGTGAGGAGCTGTAGTCGAGGTAGCTGTGGGAGTCGATGGGTTTGTAATGGATATTGGTGGACAGTCTATCACCAGAGATTGAGACAGAGAGGTCAAGGAAGGGAAGGGAAGTGTCAGAGATGGACCACGTGAAAATGATGGAGGGGTGGAGATTGGAAGCAAAATTAATAAATTTTTCTAAGTCCCGACGAGAGCATGAAGCAGCACCGAAGTAATCATCGATGTACCGGAGAAAGATTTGTGGAAGGGGGCCAGAGTAGGACTGGAACAAGGAATGTTCCACATACCCCATAAAGAGACAGGCATAGCTGGGGCCCATGCGGGTACCCATAGCCACACCTTTTATTTGGAGGAAGTGAGAGGAGTTGAAGGAGAAATTGTTCAGCTTGAGAACAAGTTCAGCCAGACGGAGGAGAGTAGTGGTGGATGGGGATTGTTCGGGCCTCTGTTCGAGGAAGAAGCTAAGGGCCCTCAGACCATCCTGGTGGGGGATGGAGGTGTAGAGGGATTGGAAGTCCATGGTGAAGAGGAAGTGGTTGGGGCCAGGGAACTGGAAATTGTTGATGTGACGTAAGGTGTCAGAGGAATCACGGATGTAGGTGGGAAGGGACTGGACAAGGGGAGAGAGAAGGGAGTCAAGATAACGAGAAATGAGTTCTGTGGGGCTGGAGCAAGCTGAGACGGTCGGTCTACCGGGGCAGTTCTGTTTGTGGATTTTGGGTAGGAGATAGAAGCGGGCCGTCCGAGGTTGGGCGACTATCAGGTTGGAAGCTGTGGGAGGAAGATCCCCAGAGGAGATGAGGTCAGTGACAGTCCTGGAAACAATGGCTTGATGTTCAGTGGTGGGGTCATGGTCCAGGGAGAGGTAGGAGGAAGTGTTGCTGTTGTTGTCTGGCGCACTGACCTCTACCTCGCGGAGGCTGAGCATCAACTTGCAGACACTTCCTCCTACCTCTCCCTGGACCATGACCCCACCACTGAACATCAAGCCATTGTTTCCAGGACTGTCACTGACCTCATCTCCTCTGGGGATCTTCCTCCCACAGCTTCCAACCTGATAGTCGCCCAACCTCGGACGGCCCGCTTCTATCTCCTACCCAAAATCCACAAACAGAATTGCCCCAGTAGACCGATCGTCTCAGCTTGCTCCTGCTCCACAGAACTCATTTCTCGTTATCTTGACTCCCTTCTCTCTCCCCTTGTCCAGTCCCTTCCCACCTACATCCATGATTCCTCTGACATCTTACGTCATATCAACAATTTCCAGTTCCCTAGCCCCAACCGCTTCCTCTTCACAATGGACGTCCAATCCCTCTACACCTCCATCCCCCACCAGGATGGTCTGAGGGCCCTTAGCTTCTTCCTTGAACAGAGGTCCGAACAATCCCCATCCACTACTACTCTCCTCCGTCTGGCTGAACTTGTTCTCAAGCTGAACAATTTCTCCTTCAACTCCTCTCACTTCCTCCAAATAAAAGGTGTGGCTATGGGTACCCGCATGGGCCCCAGCTATGCCTGTCTCTTTATGGGGTATGTGGAACATTCCTTGTTCCAGTCCTACTCTGGCCCCTTTCCACAACTCTTTCTCCGGTACATCGATGATTACTTCGATGCTGCTTCATGCTCTCGTCGGGACTTAGAAAAATTTATTAATTTTGCTTCCAATCTCCACCCCTCCATCATTTTCACGTGGTCCATCTCTGACACTTCCCTTCCCTTCCTTGACCTCTCTGTCTCAATCTCTGGTGATAGACTGTCCACCAATATCCATTACAAACCCACCGACTCCCACAGCTACCTCGACTACAGCTCCTCACACCCCGCTTCCTGTAAGGACTCCATCCCATTCTCTCAGTTCCTTCGCCTCCGTCACATCTGTTCCGATGATGCTACCTTCAAAAACAGTTCCTCTGACATGTCCTCCTTCTTCCTTAACCAAGGTTTTCCACCCACATTCGTTGACAGGGCCCTCAAACGTGTCCGGCCCATCTCCCGCGCATCCGCCCTCACGCCTTCTCCTCCCTCCCAGAAACATGATAGGGTCCCCCTTGTCCTCACTTATCACCCCACCAGCCTCCGCATTCAAAGGATCATCCTCCGCCATTTCCGCCAACTCCAGCATGATGCCACCACCAAACACATCTTCCCTTCACCCCCCCTATCAGCATTCCGTAGGGATCGCTCCCTCCGGGACACCCTGGTCCACTCCTCCATCACCCCCTACTCCTCAACCCCCTCCTGTGGCACCACCCCATGCCCACGCAAAAGATGCAACACCTGCCCCTTCACTTCCTCTCTCCTCAGCGTCCAAGGGCCCAAACACTCCTTTCAAGTGAAGCAGCATTTCACTTGCATTTCCCCCAACTTAGTCTACTGCATTCGTTGCTCCCAATGTGGTCTCCTCTACATTGGAGAGATCAAACGTAAGCTGGGCGACCACTTTGCAGAACACCTGTGGTCTGTCCGCAAGAATGACCCAAACCTCCCTGTCGCTTGCCATTTTAACACTCCACCCTACTCTCTTGCCCACATGTCTGTCCTTGGCTTGCTGCATTGTTCCAGTGAAGCCCAACGCAAACTGGAGGAACAACACCTCATCTTCCGACTAGGCACTTTACAACCTTTCAGACTGAATATTGAATTCAACAACTTTAGGTCTTGAGCTCCCTCCTCCATCCGCACCCCCTTTCTGTTTCCCCCTTCCTTTTTTTTCCCAATAATTTATATAGATTTTTCTTTTCCCACCTATTTCCATTATTTTTAAATATTTTAAAATCTTTTATGCTCCCTCCACCCCCACTAGAGCTATACCTTGAGTGCCCTACCATCCATTCTTAATTAGCACATTCGTTTAGATAATATCACCAACTTTAACACCTATGTGTTCTTTTGTTCTATTGTTGTTGACATCTTTTGATGATCTGCTTCTATCACTGCTTGTTTGTCCCTACAACCACACCCCCCCTCCACTTCTGTCTCTCTCTCTCTCTCCGCCTCCCCCCCCACACACCTTAAACCAGCTTATATTTCAACTATTTCTTGGACTCGAACTCAAGTTCTGTCGAAGGGTCATGAGGACTCGAAACGTCAACTCTTTTCTTCTCCGCCGATGCTGCCAGACCTGCTGAGTTTTTCCAGGTAATTGTGTTTTTGTTTTGGATTTCCAGCATCCGCAGTTTTTTTGTTTTTATAAATGTGGTCAGCAATCTGAATTCCATGTGCACAGGCAACTGCCAAAATCCACTGATTACATCCAAATTGGTAAATAGAACACTCTTACCTAGCTTGGCAGGGCTCTCATCCACTTAGGCCATTGGGTGGTTCTCACTGATTTGTTTAATTGAGTTAAATTCACACAGATTCTTATAGAGCCATTTGGCTTTTGGACCATAACCATTCTTGACCACGATTTTGTTGACATGGTGACTGGTGAGATAACTCCTTGCTGCTGCAGCTCTTCAATTTCACACTTGATTTTATCCAAGAGAGGGCAAGGGACTTTCCTCAGTGTAAAGAGGCAAATTGGTTTAGCAACAGCTCGTAGGGTGATAATGAATGTGGCCTTCTGTTTTCCTGCCCCGTAAACAATTTTGGAAATTTATTTTGAAATGTACTACTGTAATTCTCATCAGCAACTTCATCCACTTTATAGATTAATTTCAGCTTTAGGCATGACTTTCTGCTTAGTAGAGGACACTCTTGATTTTGAATGACATAGAGAGGTTTGAGGATTTCTCAGTCTTTATATTTCAGCCTTTCCATGTGCTGTGAGTGGTGGCCAAGTTGGTACTATTGAAAGAGTTGATCAGCAGATACTTCTTAGGTGGAAACATTTAGTTTATTTACAAAGGTACTTGTATTTATTACACTTGTACTAAATTAACCTTCATTTATTTAACATACCCACATATTTATATGGGTACTTACTATTCAACATTGGTAAAAATGCCCATCCCAAGAGGCTGCAGCTGTTATCATGGGAAACAAAGCAGCAGGTTAGCATGTGGGGCGGGGGGTTGGGGGGGGGGGGTGTGGTTGGTGGATTTAACTTCATGGAAAATTGTGAAAAATCTGAAAAGAAAGGAGACTCCAGGAGAGGCTATTACAGTCTCCAGAGCACAAAGTAGGACAGAGTGTTTGGAAAGGGGTAGGAATCTAACTTCAAGCACATCAGATAAAGGGATGACATTGAGAAAGGGGACAGGAAATACAGGACTGAAGGTGTTGTATCTGAATGCACGCAGTATACGAAATAAGGTAAATGAGCTTGTGGCGCAGATTGAAATTAGCAGGTATGATGTGGTGGGCATCATGGAGACATGGCTGCGAGGGGATCAGGACTGGGAGCTAAATATCCAAGGATATACACTCTATTGAAAAGATAGGCAGGTTGGCAGAGGGGGTGAGGTTGCTCTGTTAGTAAGAAATGAAATTAAATCAATAGCAAAAAATGACATAGGGTCAGATGATGTAGAATCTGTGTGGGTAGAGTTGAAGAACCGCAAAGGTAAAAAAAACCATAATGGGAGTTATGTACAGGCGTCTGAACAGTAGTCAGGATGTGGGGCACAAGATACACCAGGAGATGGAAAAGGCGTGTAAGAAAGGCAAGGTTACAGTGATCATGGGGGATTTCAATATGCAGGTAGACTGGGAAAATCAGGTTGGTATTGGATCTGAAGAAAAGGAATTTGTGGAATGTCTATGAGATGGCTTTTAAGAGCAGCTTGTGGTGGAGCCCACTAGGGAACAGGCAATTCTAGACTTAGTGAGGCAGATTTGATAAGGGAGCTTAAGGTGAAGGAACCCTTAGGAGGAAGTGACCATAATATGATAGAATTTACCCTGCAATTTGAGAGGAAAAAGCTGGAATCAGATGTAACGGTATTACAGTTAAATAAAGGTAACTACAGAGGCATGAGGGAGGAGCTGGCCAGAATTGACTGGGAGATGAGCCTAGCAGGAAAGACAGTGAAACAGCAATAGCAGGAGTTTCTGGGAGTAATTTGGGAGACACAGCCAAAATTCATCCCTAGGAAGAAGAAGCATTCTAAAGGGAGGACGAGGCAACCATGGCTGACAAGGGAAGTCAGGGACAGCATAAAAGCTAAAGAGAAAGCATACAATGCGGCGAAGAGCAGTGGGGAACCAGGGGATTGGGAAGCCTACAAAGACCAACAGAGGACAACAAAAAAGATATAAGGTTGGAGAAGATTAAATATGAGGGTAAATTAGCCAGTAATATAAAAGAAGATTGCAAGAGTTTTTTTTAGATATATAAAGGGTAAGAGAGGGGAAAAAGTGGACATTGGGCTGCTGAAAAATGACACTGGTGAAGTAATAATGGGGAACAAAGAAATAGCGGAGGAAATAAATAGGTACATTGTGTCAATCTTCACAGTGGAAGACATGAGTAACATTCCCAAAATTCAAGAGAGTCGGGGGGCAGAGGTGAGTATGGTGGCCATTACCAAGGAGAAGGTTCTAGGAAAACTGAATGGTCTGAAAGTGGATAAATCACCTGGACCAGATGGATTACACCCCAGAGTTCTGAAGGAGATAGCTGAAGAGAAAGTGGAGGCATTAGTGGTGATCTATCAGGAATCACTGGAGTCAGGGAAGGTCCCAGAGGACTGGAAAATCGCTAATGTAACCCACCTGTTTAAGAAGGGAGTGAGGCAAAACACAGGAAATTACAGGCTGATTAGCCTGACCTCGGTCGTTGGTAAGATTTTAGAGTCCATTATTAAGGATGAGATTTCAGAATACTTGGAAGTGCATGGTAAAATAGTGCAAAGTCAGCATGGTTTCATCAAGGGGAGGTCATGCCTCCTGACAAATCTGTTAGAATTCTTTGAGGAGGTAATGAGCAGGTTAGACAAAGTAGAGCCAATGGATGTTATCTACTTGGACTTCCAGAAGGCCTTTGACAAGGTGCTAAACAGGAGGCTGCTCAGTAAGATAAGAACCCATGGTGTTAGAGGCAAGGTATGAGCATGGATAGAAGATTGGCTGTCTGGCAGGATGCAGAGAGTGGGGATAAGGTGGTCCTTCTCAGGATGGCGGCCGGTGACTAGTGGAGTTCCGCAGGGGTCAGTATTGGGACCACAACTTTTCACTATATACATTAATGATCTAGATGAAGGAACTGAAGGCATTCTGGCTAAGTTTACAGATGATACAAGGATAGGTGGAGGGACAGGTAGTATTGAGGAGGTGGGGAGGCTGCAGAAGGATTTAGACAGGTTAGGAGAATGGGCAAAGAAGTGGCAGATGGAATACAATGTGGGGAAATGTGAGGTCATGCACTTTGGTAGGAAGAATAGAGGCATAGACTATTTTCTAAATGGGGAGAGAATTCAGAAATCTGGAGTGCAAAGGGACTTGGGAGTCCTAGTCCAGGATTCTCTTAAGGTTAACTTGCAGGTTGAGTTGGTAGTTAGGAAGGCAAATGCAGTGTTGGCATTTATTTCAAGAGGACTAGAATATAAAAGCAGGGCTATGATGCTGAGGCTTTATAAGGTTCTGGTCAGACCACATTTAGAATATTGTGAGCAATTTTGGGCCGCATATCTCAGGAAGGATGTTCTGGCCCTGGAGAGGGTCCAGAGGAGGTTCACGAGAATGATCCCAGGAATGAAAGGCTTAACATATGAGGAACATTTGAGGACTCTGGGTCTATACTCGATGGAGTTTAGAAGGATGAGGGGGGATCTGATTGAAACTTACAGAATACTGAAAGGCCTGGATAGAGTGGACATGGGGAAGATGTTTCCATTGGTAGGAGAGACTAGGACCTGAGGGCACAGCCTCAGAGTAAAGGGAAGACCTTTTAGAACAGAGATGAGGAGAAACTTCTTTAGCCAGAGAGTGGTGAATCTATGGAATTTATTGCCACAGAAGGCTGTGGAGGCCAGGTCATTGAGTGTATTTAAGACCAAGATAGATAGGTTCTTGATTGGTAAGGGGATCAAAGGTTATGGGGTGAAGGTGGGAGAATGGGGTTGAGAAACCTATCAGCCGTGATTGAATGACAGAGCAGACCCGATGGGCCGAATGGCCTAATATCTGCTCCTATGTCTTATGGTTTGATGGTCAAGCACAACCGTGTTCACTCTGTTTTCTGTCTTCAGCTAGCAAAGTTTCATTCAACTGCACCTGTCCATTTATACATTGATTTTCAATTTGTTTCCCTGCAAAATTACCCCACAAGATTTAATTTTTTGGCTTCAACAGGTGCCATCTGGCATCATGGAAACCATAAGGTGTGAGTCATACATACCTGGGGAGGCCAAAATTGTGGAGAATATGCCATTTATGCAGACACTTCTGTGCAATAATTTCCACATTCAAAAAGTTCAAGGCATTGTTTTATGTTGTATCATGGAACACAAGTACTGTATTTGCAAACACAATGCATATACACTGCTCATTTTGTGGCATCATTTATTAAAGAAAAATCACAAGCCCAGAAAATGGAAACCAGTACTGCTGGATCATGCTGTTTACTGAATCACCCACATTACTTGAAGCAGGTTGCAAGGCAGACTCAAGTTTGGAGGATATTAGTGTGTTTGCAGGAAAGCACTGTATAATCATTGGTGAGGAATGGGCAGAGGTGCAGGGTAAGGATGACGCTCAGTTTGATGAAGTGTGATAATGCATAATATATAGTCACAGGCCCTGATAGTTGTCTTTGCGATTCTGACTTAATGGAGCTGCCAATGAAAATTGCTTGTTTCACTGCATGATATTGCTGCAAGCTGGCCCACATGGTGATGTGTATTTTATCATCCAGCTTGATAATGCCATCCAATAAGATTTTTCCTGCTCTCTACATTGCCACTGACCTTTATGTAGTATCAGTGGTTCCTGAAGGAGAGATCTCAGGTGGGTAGATGATGAGCACAGTTGGATTCCCTGTCAGGAAAGTTCCACCTAGTGATGGTGAGACATGATGATCCACAGGACAAGATGTTATGAAGACCAACTGTGAGTTGCTTGATAACATTATAGGAACAGCGATCAACAACAACAACAGCATATATTTACATACTGCCTTTAATGTAAAAGTGTCCCAAGTCACTTCATAGGAGTGTTATAAAACACAATTTAATATCAAGCCATATAGTGAGATTAGGGCAGATGACCAAAAAGATGTAGGCTTTAATAAGTGTCTTAAAGAGAGGTGAAAAGGTGGAAAGGTTTAGAGAGATGGAGAGGTTTAGGGAGGGGAATTCAGAGCCTAAGGTTTGGCAGATGAAAGCATACCCACCAATGGTGGAGTGATTAAAATCGAGGATGCTCAAGAGGCCAGAAAAAAAGGACAGATATTTCAGAGAGTTGTGGAGCTGGGGGAGATTACAGAGATAGATCAGGGAGAGGTTTAAAGCAGCAGTACAATAGTTTCCACAGAGAGAGTAGGGACTTGGAAAGACCTTGACCTGCAGTAGCAGTGGAAGTACAGTGAAGAGTGAGCCAAGCCCCTACCTCTGGAGAGGTGACCAGAGAAGTATCTGAAAACAGATATATGCTTAATCACTCAAGATCACATTCTTTAGACAATATCTTGCCCTGTTCACTACTGGAATTTGCCAGCTCTGGTCAGTGCTCTTTGTTCTCCCTACCAAAATGCATCACTTCATACTTCTCTCCATTAAACTTCATTTGCTACGTGTCTGCCCATTCTACCAACCAATGTCCTCTATAAGTCTATCACTATCCTCCTCAAAATAATTCCATCTGCAAATTTGTAATTATGCCCTACACGCCAAAGTCTAAGTTATTAATATATATCAAGGAAAGCAGTGGTCCTAGTACCCACCCCTAGAGGGACCCCATTGTATATGTTCTTCCAGTTCAAAAAGCAACTGTTCACCATAACTGTTTCCACTCAGTCAACTTTGTCTCCACACTGCCCCTTTTATCCAATGGCTTCAACTTTTCTGGCAAACCTACTATGTGACAGTTTATCAAATGCCTTTTGGAAGCCCATGTACACCACATTAACCACAACGCCATCATCAATCCCCTCTGTTACCTCAGTAAATAATTAAAATAGTTAGATAAACACAATTTGTCTTTAACAAACCTGTGCTGGATTTCCTTCATTATTCCATACTTGTCCATATGACTTTATTTTGTACTGGATTATCATTTTAAAAACTTTCCCACCAGCAAGGTTAAATTGATTGGCCTGCAGTTGCTGGGTTTATCCTTGCAATCTTTTTTGAACAAGGGTGTAACATTTGCAATTCTCCAGTCCTCTGGCACCACTCCTGTATCTAAGGAGGAATGAAAAATTATGGATAATGTCATAATTTTCTCTCTTATTTCCTTTGATATTGTTAGATGCATCCCATTTGGTCCTGGTATTTATCAACCTTAATTACAACCAGCCTTTCTAATATATCCTCTTTATCAATTTTTTTAGCCCATCCAGTGTCACAACCACCTCCTGTTTCATTATGATCAGCAAAATCTTCTTCCTTGGTAAAGACAGGTGAAAAGTACTAATTTAGTGCTTCAGCCATACCCACTGCCTCAATGCATAGAACCCCTTTTGGGTCTTAATTGCCCCCACCATGCTCTTATCACCCTTTTAGTGCTTATATGACTATCGAAGACTTTTGGATTCCCTTTTATGTTGTCTGCCTTCTCATACTCTATCTTTGCCACTCTGATTTCCTTTTTCACTTCCTCTCTAAACTTTCTACATACAGCCGAGCTCTCAATTGCATTATTAACCTGACTTCTGTCATATGCACCCTTTCCTGTTTCATCTTACTCTCTATCTCTTTCATCATCTTGGTTTTTGTTGTCCTACCTTTCCCCCTCATGGGAATGTACCTGTACTGTACCTGAAATATCTCTTTAAAAGCAACCCAGTGATCCATTACAGTTTTACCTGCCACTCTTAGATTCAAATTTACCTCAGACAGATCAGATATCACCCATTGAAATTGGGCCTCCTCCAACTAAGCATTTTTATTCTAGATTGCTTCTTGTCCTTTTCCTTTAACATAAACCTTATGATCACTGTTCCATAAATATTCCCCAACTAACACCTGATCTATGTGACTCACCTCATTCACCAGAACCAGACCCAGCAACACCTACTTCCTTGTTGGTCCTGAAACATGCTGACTAATAAAATTCTCCTTCACACTCTTCAAAGGCTCTTCCTTCTATTACATTATTACTTCCCGGTTTATATTAGGATCAAGTCCACAATATATATTGCACCTCTCCATATTTTCCATGTAAATTTGCTCCTCTATATCTCTCCCCTCAGTTGATGGCTTCAGAATAGACCCAATAGTGTAATGTTACCTCTATTGTTTCTTAAAGATTTTGTCTTTGACTACTCCAGGACTTGCTCTCTCTCCATCATTGTAATATTCTTCTTAATCAATGCTTCCACTCTTCCTTTTTCTTTCATTCCCTATCTTTGCTGAACACTTTGGGCAGAATTTTGCCCTTGGTGGTAGTGCTGGCCCCACCGGCTCAGCGGTGGGAGGACAGCCGACCCCCGCCACCGAAAAGGGGCCCACTGCCATTTTGAGTGGGCGGGCCTTGTGGCCTGCCCGACAGGAAGTGCTATGCGCTTCCTGTGCGGGGCGGGGGGAGGGATTCCCCGTCTGTCAAAGTGAGCTCTTTCACGCATGCACGTGGAAGAGCGCACTGCTCCCTGAGACCAAGTACTGTCTCAGGGAGTTAAAAAAACACCAAAAATAGAAAAATATTAAAATGATTAACATGTCCCCCTCATGTGACAATGTCACACGAGATGGGACATGTTAATAAGAAACACATTAATATTATGAAACTTTTTAAAAACGGACATGAAACTTTATTCCGCCAGTGGATGAGGTTTCATGTATCACCAGAAGCCCGCTGGGGCTCCTGGCCTGCCCGCCAGCCTTAAGGTTGGACGGGCAGGGTATTTAACAATCTTAATTAGCCTGTCAATGGCCTTAATTGGCCATTGACAGGTTGACGGGTGGACAGCTGATTTCACTGTCCACCCGCCCTCCTGAAAATTTAAAGGGACCGGGATGACATTGGGGGTTCCTCCCGATGTCATCCCATGTCATTTTCCCGTCGGTGAGCGGGCCCCGCCCCCAAATCGCCGACGGGAAAATCCTGGCCGTTATATCCAAGAATATTTTACACTAGATCTCTGTTATGACCATAACATCATATTCCCAGAAAACCGGAGAAATTATGACTTCTTTGCCCATTTCTGGCTTGACTGAAGCCATATTGCATTAGGGTCTCACAGGCCCACCTGGAGACAATGTCTACAATTTCCGCAAACAAAATGTCATTTTTTGTTTGCGCCTGTTGTTCCGAGATGCTCACAGGACGACTATTACCAACTGTGGCAAAAAATATGAATTTATTTAGCACATATTTATAACTTGTATTTATTGTTGCAGGAGACAAACATTGCAATTAACTTTCCGCATTAACACATTTTATTTTAATGTGGCATAAAATGTTGACAACAGCAAATATTTGGAACATTCAAGCTAGTATAAGACAAGACTTAGTTTTAATTTGAAGATTTACGTATAGCTAGTGAAAATATTTCTTCTCTTTAACTGAGAACTAACTTTAACTAACTTTAATTGAACTTTTCTTCAATTAACATGTAAATGCAGTTAAATTACAGATGAATAGACCAATAATTCATATTTATTAGCACAAAATATTTTTACTTTAAGTTACTGCACTTCAAATAGGATCCACCGTGCAACACACTTTGAAATGTTGCTATATAAATGCAAGCAATATCATAAACATTTATATAAGTTAATATATTCCTTAAAAGAAACTGCAGCAAACATCTTTTGAAATAAGTTAAACAAACAATTAATAACATGACTGCAGAAAAAATGTCAACTGCTCCCCATGAACGAGTGTCTGAGTGACTACAGTCTTAAAATGGTGCTGTGTGATGTCAGAGTACAAACACTTAATGTATTCAGATACCAATTCTTCATTCTGCTGTCTGGCATTTGCCAGTGTTAACCTATGAAAATGGGGAAGCACCTTCAGTGAAATAGGACAGAAATAAATTTGATATTAATTTGTTCAGCATTAATATGCTAAATTCAGGGAGTGATTGCAAACCTCATTTATGCACTTGCTGCATATTAGAAATTTTATTGGGATATTAGAACATACACTGTTCTCAAGCATCAGCTTCAGCTCATAAATGTGTTAAATTGGAAATATGTAAAAAAATCAATGGATAAGGTAGTTACTGACATAGGAAATTGAACTGTAAGAGTGGGCGAAGAGGACTCAGAGGCAGTAAACACTACCTAGAAGAACAGGCAAAAAGAGGACCCAAAGGCAGTAACCAATGTCTAGAAGAACAGGAAAGAGGACCCGGAGGTCGTCAGCACCACATAGAAGAGCAGGCAAAAAGGGGACATGGAGGTAGTAACCACGCCTAGAAGAGTGGGCGACAGAGAGGACCTAGAGGCAATACCCGCCACCTAGAAGTGCTAGCCAATCCAGTCAAGTCTGTGGCTCCAGAGCAGAGAAGCCACATTCTGAGAAAGTGAAGTGTGACGTCACAGGAAAACAGGCAAGTGATTGGTTGGTGAATATTTTGCTCATTTAACTTCAAATTTTGTGTAATTTATTAGTAATTGTAAGGTTTTATTAGTTGTAGTATGGTTTACTAGCAGTACTAGTTTTTATTAATTATAAATTAAGAATGAATTAATTAACACATAATAAAGATGGCAAGGCAGGTGATGTGTTGTGACTGCAGAGTGTGGTATTCCTGGACACCGGGGTGATCCAAAGCAAACAGTCCTCCAGCAAGTGTCTGCAGCTGAGGAGTTTTGGCTCAGAATCATTGAGCTGGAAGCCAAGCTGCAGACACCGCAATACATCAGGGAGGGGGAATGTTATCTGGATACTTTGTACCAGGAGGCAGTCACACCCCTTAGGATAGAGTGTGTGGTCAGGGACAGGAGGTTGAGACTGCAAACGAGGCAGGTTTGGGGATCCCCATAGGTAGAAGTGGAGGAGCCTCAGATTTTGCAATTGTCCAACAGGTTCAAGATCCTTGCAGCCTCAATGGATGAAAGTGGTGAATAAGCAAACTGACCATGGCACCATTGTATAGGAAGCCATTCAAGCAGTAGGGAGTTCATAGGAATATAATGGCAGTTGATGAAAGTATAGTCAGGGGGATAGGTACAGTTCTCTGCAGTCAAGAGCAGGAGTCCAGATGGCTGTATTGTCTGCCCTGTGCCAGGAACATCTGCTCTGGGCTGGAGAGGAACTTGCAGTGGGAGGGGGAGGATCATGATCCACATAGGTACCAACATCATAGGCAGAACTTGGAAAGAGATTCTGCTGATGAAGTATGTGCAGCTCGGGGCTGAATTATTACCTGAGCCATGAGCAAATTAGCATAGGGTAAATCAGATTAGAGAATTAAATGAATGGCTCAAAGATAGGTGTGGGAGAAATGGGTTTTAATTCATGAGGCACTGGCACCAGTCCTGGGGAAATTGGGAGCTATACCATTGGGATGTTCTTCACATGCTGAGACAAGTGTTCGAGCAAATTGTATAACTAGGGTCGTAGAGATGGCTATAAACTTAATAGTGAGGGCAAGGAGCAAATTTGGTAAGATATGATAAATTAAATAGAGAAGGCAAGTCAAAAGAGCAAGGCAGGAATAAGGGAAATGATGATCAGAGCATGGCAGGAAGGGACAGAGTATAGAAATCTAAGAGTTAACTAGCAGGTAAGTCTAGAGGTTACAAAAAAAATAAAAAGACAGAACTAAAGACTCTGTATCGGAATGCATGTAAACTCGTATCAAAATAGAGGAACTAACAGCATGAACAGAAATAAATATGTATCAACTGATAGCAATTACAGAGATATGACTGCAGGATGACAAAAGACTGGGACCTGAATATTCAAGATTGCATGGCATTTAGGAAGGACAGGAAGCTAGGGAAAGATGGAGGGATAGCTCTGTTAATTAAGGATGACATTGGTACAATTGAGAGATATGACCTTAGAGATGTGAAATAATAAAGGTAAGTCACTTTTTGGAATGGTTTATAGGTCCCCTAACAGTAACCACACTGTAGGACGGGGTATACAGGAAAAAATAATGGGGACCTGTGAGAAAGGTATGGTGATAATCATGGGTGATTTTAATCTACATATAGGTTGGACAAACCAGATTAGCAAAGGTAGCCTGGATGATGAGTTCATAGAATGTTTTTGGAACAGTTTCTTAGAGCAGCTCGTTATCACACCAATCAGAGAGCAGGCTATATTAGATCCGGTAGTGTGCAATGAGACAGGGTTATTCCTATGACCTCATAGGGAAGGCATCCTCTAGGTAACAGTGATCATAATATGATCAAATTTCACATTCAGTTGAGGTAGAGAGGAGTGGATCTAAGACTAGTGTTTTAAACTTAAGTGAGGGTAATTATGAGGGCATGAAGACACAGCTGGCTAAAATGAATTGGGAAATTAGGTCAAGTGTTAGGTCAGTAGAGATGCAGTGGCAGAAATTTAAAGAGATATTTCAGAATATTCAGAAAAGATACGTTCCAATGAGAAAGAAAGAGTCTGAGGGAGAGGCACACCATCTGAGGCTAAATAAAGAAGTTAAAGAAAGAAAAAAAATGTATAATTCTGTAAAGATGAATGGCAGGTCAGAAGATTGGACAGAATATAAAGAATGGTTATATGATTAATAAGGAGGGAGAAATTAGAGTACGAGGGAAAGCTAGCTAGAAATATAAAAACAGATAGTAAGAATATCAACAGGCATTTAAAAAGGAAAAGAGTAAGTAAAATGAGCGTTGGTCCTGGGAATTATGGCAGATGAACTGAACAGATATTTTGGTTCTGTCTTCACTGTAGAGGATACAAATAATCAGGAGGCGAAAGGGAGGGAGGAACTTGAAACAATTACACTCACCAGAGAAAGAGCACTGAGAAAATTATTAGAATTAAAAGCTGACATGTCCCCAGGTACTAATGGATTTCATCCTAGGGTCTTATAAGTGGCTGCTGAGATAGTAGATGCATTAGTTTTAATTGTCCAAAATTCCCTAGATTCTGGAAAGGTCTCATAAGATTGGAAAATAGTGAATGTGACTCCTTTATTCTAGGAAGGAACGAGAAAGAAAGCAGGAAACTACAGGCCTATTAGCTTATCATCTGTTATGGGGAAATTGCTGAAATCTATTATTAAGCAGGTTATAGTGAGGCAGTTAGAAAATCCCAATGCAATCAAGCAGAATCAACATGGTTTTGTGAAAGGGAAATTTTATTTGACTAATTTACTGGAGTTATTTGAGGAAGTAACAAGCAACGTGGATAAAGGGGAACCTAAAGGGGAACCTGTGAGTATGCTGAGCTTATATTATCAGAAGGCATTTGACAAGGTTCACATCAAAGGTTACTATGCAAAATAAGAGCTCACGGTGCATGGGGTTACATATTTGCATGAATAGAGGATCACTTAGCTAACAGGGAACAGAAAGTAGACATAAATGGGTCTTTTTGGGTTGGCAAGATGTCACAAGTAGAGTGCCACAGGAATCAGTGCTGGGGCCTCAACTAATTACAATTTATATTAATGACTTGGATGAAGGGGATGAAATTTGCTGATGACACAAAGATAGGTAGGAAAATAAGTTGTGAAGAGGACATAAGGAGCCTGCAAAGGAACATAGATAGAATAAGTAAGTGGGCAAAATTTTGGCAGGTGAAGTACAATGTTGGAGAATGTGAACTTGTCCACTTTGGCAGGAAAAATAGAAAAGCACCATATTATTTAAATGGAGAGCGATTGCAGAACTCTAGGGTGCAGAGGGACCTGGGTGTCTTGGTACATGTTCCAGGGAAAGTTGGTATGCAGGTACAGCAAATGATTAGGAAGGCAAATGGAATATTGTCATTTATTGATAGGGGAATGGAATATAAAAGTAGGGATGTTTTGCTACAGTTGTACAGGGTGCTGGTGAGACCACATTTGTACAGCGTACAGTTTTAGTCTCCTTATTTAAGCAAGGATATAAATGCGTGAAAAGCAGTTCAGAGGTTCACTTGACTGATACCTGGGATGGAGAGTTATCTTACAAGGAAAGATTGGACGAGCTGGGCCTACATCCATTGGAGCTTAGAAGAATGAGAAGTGATCTTACTGAAACATATATGATCCTGAGAGGACTTGACAGGGTGGATGCTGAAAGGATGTTTTTTCCCTGTGGGAGAGACAACAGAGGTACACTGTTTAAAAATAAGGCATCTCCCATTTAAGATGGATATGAGAAGAATTTTTTTCTCTCAGACAGTTGTGAATCTTTGAAACTCCCTTTCCCTGAGAGTGGTGGAGGCAGGATCAATGAATATTTTCAAGGCAGATGTAGACAGATTCTTGACCAACAAGGGAAGGATGCGATTGCACTGGAGGGGGTGCAGAGGAGATTCACCAGGATGTTGCCTGGGATGAAACATTTAAGATATGAAGAGTGGTTGGATAGACTTGGATTGTTTTCGTTGGAGCAGAGAAGACTGAGGGGTGACCTGATTGAGGTGTACAAGCTTATGAGGGGCATGGACAGGGTGGATAGGGAGCAGCTGTTCCCCTTAGTTGAAGTGTCAGTCACAAGGGGGCATAACTTCAAGGTGAAGGGCAGGAGGTTTAGGGGGGATATGAGGAAAGACTTTTTTATCCAGAGGGTGGTGACGGTCTGGAATGCGCTGCCCTGGGAAGGTGGTGGAGGCGGGTTGCCTCACAACCTTTAAAAAGTACCTCGATGAGCACTTGGCATGTCATAACATTCAAGGCTATGGGCCAAGTGCTGGTAAATGGGATTAGGTAGGTAGGTCAGGTGTTTCTCACGTGTCGGTGCAGACTCAATGGGCCTCTTCTGCACTGTGATTCTGTGATTCTGTGAAGGGAGTCAAAGGTTATCAGGAGTAGGCAGAATGTGGAGTTGAGGCCACAATTAGATTAGCCATGATTTTATTGAATGGCTGAGCAGGTTTCAGGGGCCAAATGGCCTACTCGTGCTCCTAATGCATATGTTCATATATATGTTCATAAGGATTAAAAATCCCATCCAGTGTAAGATGTAAACACCCACAAATAACGAAAGTTAAAAAGCTATTATTTTTTCATGCTGTCAAATGACAGGCCAATAAGCAGCAATATTTCAGCATGTGCCTTGCAATAGGTTTTATTACAATCATATAGATATTTTGGAACATTGATAACTAAAGTACTTTAAAAAGCAGAAGTCTGTTTTGTCCTTACCTCTTGGCTATTTGACCTCAGCACCATGAATCCAAAAATATTTGATGTTTTGTAAGATCAATCCATGCTTACAATCAAATAGCCCCTAACTGGAATACGGAAAGTTACAAAAAATGCTTTGCATTCAGTCACAAAAGGCAAACGTTAACATCATTATTAACTTTGTAGTGAAGCAATCACAATTACTCCTATGATGAAAGGATTGAATATTTCATTAACATGCAATCATTCTTTTCAAATGTTCATTAATATAGCTGACAAAATTAAATACTTTTTTTTTGTGTGTAGCCAAACATTACTGTGGCTGAGAGTTGCTTAACCCATCACAAGTTTCTAGTGGGAAGCTAGTCTTATGTGAAAAAAAATACTGTTGTGTTAACATGCCTGAATTTTTTAAATTTCCTACAATAATTCATTTCATATCAAATTCTGACTCACTATGCATCATGATAACTCCTCACTAATTGGATTTGTTCATTTTAAAATAAACAGCACTTGATTTATTGAAACCAGTAATGTGACTGCCTTATTCATTTTAAAAATGCAGCAGAAGGTGTTTATTTTCAATGACCTGTGTAATTCGAGTCAACTCCACATTTAAATTAATTTTGTTCTCCTGGTGGCCAGTAGCTGAGCGAGTCGCCATCTTTAGTCATGCAGCATTTTCTGTGCCATCTGTATTCTTACATGAGTAAGCAACACCTCTTGTGATACTTCTCATCCCGTTTGACACCTTAAGTTCTTTTTTAAAAATGGACGGAAAGCAGAACTCTTTAAAGCACCTTTTGAAGTTTTCATCCAGAAAGGCATAAAGGACAGGATTGAGGCTGCTATTGGCATATCCAAGAGCAACACAAAAATACCAGCTCGGCATAATTGTCATGATTTCATGATTACAGACAGCCTGCACTAACACTAGAATATGAATTGGGGTCCAACAGATGATGAAAACAGCAACAACCACTAAGACCATTCTTGTGATTCTACGCAAGTTCCTGTCCTTCTCTTTTGATCCAGAAAGCACACGCACACTTCTCAACCGTCTAAGCATTAGTGTGTAGCAAACTGTTATGATAGCAACTGGAATAATGAAGGAAAAGAGGAACACAGCTATTTCAATTGTGGGCTTCCAGTAACTGTGGGGCTGTGGATGAACCAGAAGACATTCAATTTCTGTAACAAAAGAAACAGAAAACAAGTTAAGATATGTTACCATTTAAATATTTTAAATCAAGTTTGCTGCAATGATCATGTACATTTTTGCATTACTGGTTGCTCCCTCGTGGCATTTCACATGAGGGGAAGATAAAACATGACCCACGAGTGCAGGTTTCATTCAGTGTCCATTTTAAAGTCATAGTCCACAAAACCTGACACATGTTGCCAGTGTTTTCATCACTGTGTGTTGTTTTGTATCCAAAATGGCACCCATGCCACACATATGGCCACCTTGACACCATTTTGGGTAGTTTGGTAGCAAGGGCACTAGGAACATGCATTAAAAGCATGCAGAGTAAGCGGATCATGATGTTAGTTAATGTGTAAAACTGAGGTGACTCTACAGCCACCATTTTCAACTTCAGCGCTGCAGCTAATGCCCTCTCTTAACCTCACATAACTGAACATACAATCAGCAGCAAAAAGAACTCCCCACCAAGGCTGCTGCTAAGAAGTGTTTGATAACGTGTGCTGTCATTTAAAGTTGGAGAAGTCTGCAGGGAATGGAGTTGCATATGTGGAAGGCCCTGGTTCTGATTGGTTCTGCTCATAACACTTGCTCCCAATTGTACAGAGATAAGGGGAGGAGAAGTAGGGTCTTCAGAAAACCAGCATCTTCAGAAAGCAATTCTCCTACTTCAAACTCAGTGAGGAACAGTGCATTTGTTATCTCCATTTCACTTATGTTCACTGAAATCTGCCTCCAGCTACAGGCCTCAAAGCAGGCTGAAGACTGTGCTGTCAGTGGCTGTGAAGGTGACCATGGCCATGAACATCTTTTTTCATGCACACATGGGCAGCACGTATATTGGAACCATGGAGAAGTCCCACCCTCAAGATCTGATGGCTAATCTGATTACCGAGCAGCTCTTGCAGTCCCAAACACAGTAGTGGCTATAGTTGGGACTGCAAGAAGCCCACAGATGAAGACACCCATGGCCTCTGAACCAGGTAAGTCCAAGGTTTTGGGACGAGGGCCCTAGGAAGGGAAGCGGTGAGTAGAATCAGGCAGGAAGGATAAAGGAAGGGCAGCATCTTGGGGGTGAGGAGGGTGTCCCCGATGTACACAGGGGACACCCTTCCTTCCCAGCTTTAAAGCAGTTTGCTTAAAGAAACTGCCTGCCCACTTCTGCCTTCCGGCCCAAGGCAGCCATATTATGGCATAAGCATCATATTATTTGGGTCAATTGGCTTGGTATTGACTGAGAATTATTTATTTAAAAATGGCAGACGAACTGCTGATTTTGGCATCCATCCACCTACTCTATTATGGGGACAGATTGGGAGTGGGTGGGTAGCTGATGGGTTTGCCACCTCTCATACACACGCAATGGGGGCCATAAAATCCAGCCCAATGTTACTTTATATGAATATATATCATACTCTATTAAATATATAATATCTTAATATTTTGTTGTGTCTTACCATTGTTTTCCATGTCAGCCGATCCCATAATCATTGCTGGTATTCCAATCACAGAAGCAAGTATCCAGATGCACATATTGACAACCTTTGCATTGAAGGGGGTTCTTATATCTAATGCTTTAACAGGGTGGCAGACGGCTATGTACCGATCAACACTCATCACTGTCAGAGTAAAGATACTGGTGAACATATTGTAATAGTCAATTGATATTACTATTTTACAGAGTATATTTCCAAAAGGCCAGAATCCCAGAAGAGTGTCGGTTGCCTGGAAAGGTAATGTGATTAATTCTAATGCATCTGCAAGGGCTAGATTGAAAATATAGATGTTTGTTGCTGTCTTCATCTTTGTATATCTGAAAGAAATGGATCTTATGAAAGTCATTGAGTTTTAGTAGGAATTCAAACAGCACAATTGAAAAAATGATCAGATTTATACATCATTTATCATCAAGATACTGAAACTTTGCTTTTATAAACATACAATAGAGAAGAGGCAACTTTCACATTATACTTAATCTGACTTGGTGGATTGTCAATCCATTGGAAAACGCCGTCCTATGTTCATCGTATTGTTTTTGTGAAAATTACCTCTAGGATTGTTTTACTTACAGTGAGTTGTCAGTCATTGGAGTAATTCTCTTGTTATTGTGATTTATTGAATCTTATTGAAACCATGGTCCCTCACTTAATTTTCTACCTTTGCTACAATGCACGTCAGTAAACTACAGCATAATGACTATACTGATATATCATCCCAGTGCACAAACATGAAATATATCTTTTTGTAAAAACAACGAAGACTCTTAAACAATAACATTTTTCAGCTTTACTATTCAAAGTCAAAGAAATTATGGGCTGAATCTTCTGTTTGGTGGGAGGGCAGAGCGGGAGCGGGCGTGGACCCGATAGCTGTCCACGATCGGGCCCGCGCTGCCGTTTTACGCAGGCGGGCCAATTAAGGCCCGCCCAGCGTAATGCCGACTCCTGAGGATAGCGGGAGTGGGCAGGCAGCAGCGGGAGTGCATTGTCCACCAGGTCCAATGGCAACCCGGCAGCCTGTTTACATGAAGCCCTGGCAAGGCTGCTCACAGTGGCAAGTGGAAGGGCTTACCAGAGGGCTCCTGGTGAACAGGCCAGTCCAGAGGGTAGACCACTGGGACAGGCCAGGCTGGAGGGTAGGGCAGCCGGACAGGCCAGGCCGGAGCATAGGGCGGGGAGCCAGTGTGCCCCTTGTTTCTCAGATGACTGCCTTGTTGCCCTCCTGGAGGAGGTGGCAGCACGGTGGGAGGTGCTGGTTCCCCAGGGTGGGAGGAGGTGGCCCCCTCACATGACGAAACGTGCCTGGGGGAGGTGGTGGAGGTGGTGAGCTCCTGTGATGTGGTGCGGCGCATCTGGATCCAGTGTCGCAAGCGCTTCAACAACTTGTTTCGCTCTGGCAGGGTGAGTACCATGTCGGCACTGGTCATGGAACCCAGCAGGTTGGCTTACCTCCTTGCTGCCCCCACCATACCCTGCCCAAGTCTGAGTGTTGTGACTGCATTGAACCATTGACGGCATGTGTCCTTTACTAGGTGGGCCAGAAGATATTGTCCAAGCTGAGGTCAGCCTGAGGTGATGAAGAGATGTGTTTTTCCCCTGCAGCATGTGTTATACTGAGTCCCACATAACTGGTTTGGGGGCAACCTGGAGGAGCTGCATCTAGGTGCAGTGCTGGAACTCCAGGACATGTCCAAGTCAGGGTGATGACATGCTGGGAGGGGAGCTTCAGGGTGGTGTGGTAACGAAGCATCTGCTGTCCTCTGCGCTCCACGTGCTTGCGCCTCCTTGCTATGGAAGGATATACCGTGTGGTGCCTAATGTGATGTGGGGGGGTTGAGAGGATGGGGAGCAGGTCTAGCATCTTTTGAGTGTGTTCGGCAGCAGTGGGGTGAGGAGGTAATGGAGCCCTGATATGTCCCACTCTGGTTGGGGTGGGCCATGCGCGAAGAGAGCCCATGTGCAATTTTCACTAATCAATGCTTGTCTTTCATTTTCAGGAGAAGAATGCTCATAACACAGCAGAGCATGTGAGGACTGGCGGCAGCCAGGCACAGATCTCCATTCTTAGCCGCTTCGAGCAGGGGCCCTGGATTTGGAGAGGCGCAATGCACCCACGTCCACTGGTGTCAATGAGGCTGGGGTGCTATGGCCAGGTATTTATGCCCATCAGTGAGGTCAGCATTGTTCTCCCAACAGCCATGGCAGTGCTGAATGTTAATTGATTTAATTTTGCAATATGGCTTGACCATTGGTTATGGAAGGATGAGCGCATAATGATCAGGGGGGCAGGGATGAACTTTGTCATTGTCTCCACGTTAACTGAACCAATGTCCTTGTTCTTCCTTTCAGCATCTTCAGAGCAGGGCTGGGAGGAGGAGCAGCAGAGGCCCTCTCTTACACCTGAGGGGCCTGAAGTCTCACCAGCATCACACCATTTCTGCGAGGCAGGGACCAGCGCAGATTCTGGCATCTTGGTGGGAGTTCGAACATCAGCTAGTGTTCCAGGGCACAGTGTTGAGGGCACTTGACAGTCACTGGAGTTGCTGGCAGAGGCAGAGATTGCCCATGGCGCCGGCAGTCAGAGCACTGCACGGGACCAGGCACATGCTCAGTTGGTGCCTGACGATGTCCCTCTGGAGTCATCTGCAATGCAGCAGATGCAGGAAATGCAACCGGGTGTGCGGGAGCATCTGGGGGAGATACATGAGGCTATGCTTGGTTTGGTCTCCATGGTGGAGGAGTCTACGCGGTCAAATGCCGAAGCAATGAGCCACATGTCTGAGCGCCATGCATCCTCCATGGAGAGAGTGGTAACTCTCGTAGAGAGGCTCCTCCAGGAGACCCAACAGGGCTTCCTGGGGATGCGCTCTGACCAGCAAGTCCTCACATTGGCATTGACCTCAGTTGGTCAGTGCCAATGTGGGAGATGGTTTGGGCATCAATTTTCCCAGCTTGGTGCCCATCCATCCATGGTGAGCAAGGCGGTCTGAGGCGACCTCGAATTGGTGCAGCAGCTGCCCGTCGTCTCTGTGGGCTCCAGATGAGGGTGGAAGCCCCTCTGTCCCTCTACCGGTGACTGTAGCATCTGGTGAGGCTGTGACGACTGGGGAGATGCCAGTTGTGAAACTGGCAGCTCCTTCCCAGGCGGGGCCAGCACAGGCTCCACGGGCCAGAGGATGCCTGCCAAGGTTATCGAGGCCAACAGGACAGCAGAGTCAGCAGGCTGTCTCAGATGCCACTACGAGTGATGGAGCAGCACCAAGACGTAGCACCCGGACACATAAATGTAAGGCACCTTAGGCACACCAAGGGTTTTTCAATGGTACTTTTGTGCTGGCTCGAGATGAGGTCCTCATGATTTGTTTTTTTTTGATAACACTTTTCTCTGTTTTTTGGAATAAGTTGGTTTGCTTTTCAGAATAAATTCAGACATGTGACCAGGGTGGAGGGTGCCTCTTTTCTTCTGCATGTGCATGGTTTCCAAAACTGTAATGTGTGCTTGTTTGGACATTCAGCTTTGTTAACAAAGCCTTTAGTAACTGTTCCTAACCTGGAAGATTTGGCACTTAGGCACCGACTATCGAGCCTACAGCCCAGGCTTGCCCTGGAGGTCCATATGTGGTGTGCTAGCTGAAGGTTCATTGGATCAAAGCCTCCCGGGTGTCCCTGCCTCCCTGGAGTGTGCCCGGGTCAGTGTCTACCCCCTCAGCATTTCCCTGTGCGTGCTCATCCTTAGACTCACTGTTGGACTCATCGTGTGCAGTCGCAGCCATTGCATTGATGTCTTCAGCGTCCACAATGTATCCCCTTTCCAGCACAAGATTGTGGAGAGTACAGCATGCGACTACTATCACCAACACATGATCTGGAGGGTACTGGAGTGCACCCCCTGAGTGGTCCAGGCAACGGAAGCGCATCTTGAGAAGACCGATGGTTCTCTCTACCACAGCCCTTGTGGAGGCATGGCTCCTATTGTAGCGCTGCTCAGCTTCTGTTCTTGGATAGCGGAGAGGCGTCATGAGCCACCTTCTGAGGGGATAGCCCTTGTCATCCAGCAGCCATACATCAAGCTGGACTGAAGCACTGAAAAGCCCAGCATGTGGCAGTGCCTGAGGATGTAGGTGTCATGGGAACTGCCTGGGTATCTTGCACAGACTTGTAAAATCAGCATCCTGTGATCACACAAAATCTGCACGTTCAAGGAGTGGAAGCCCTTCCTGTTGACAAAGGCACCGGGCTCACCTGCTGGCGCCTTGATGGCCACATGTGTGCAGTCTATAGCACCGTGAACACGGGGGAAGTCAGCAATTGCCGTGAAGCCTCTGACTTGTGTCTGGCTTGCCTGATCCCAACGGTAGTCGATGAAGGTCAATACATGCCTGAACAGAGCGTCTGTAACCTGCTTGACGCAAGTGTGCACAGCTGATTGGGGGACATGGCAAAGATCCACCCACTGACCCCAGGAAGGAGCCAGAGGCATAGAATTTGAGGGCAGCTGTGACCTTCAGAGCCACTGGCATGGCGTGTCCACGCATACAGTTAGAGGAGATCACAGGGCCTATCATCTGACAGATATAGTTGCCTGTCTCCCTTGAGAGATGGAGCCTCCTTTGGCACTGCACCTCAGACATATTGAGGAAGCTGCTTCACCACCTCTATACCCTGGCAGCAGGAAATGGCGTCTTCTGCTGCTCTTTCCGCCTTGGACTACCTCTTGGCCCTGCGCCCCTTCCGCCTGCGCCTGTCTTCCCAAAGTTGACTCCCTTGGAGGCTGAATGTGCACTCTTGGCCTCCTCCCCCTTCTAACCTTCCTTTCCTTCTCAGAGGAGCTGCATCCAGTGGACAGTTCAGCTCCCATTCCCAGGCTAAGGGAAGGCTTCCTGAAATCTGCAGGCCCAGAAAAGGTTACTCACTGCAGAGCTCTGACCTGAAGGTTAAGAGTCCAGACAAAGCAGCTGGTTTGCATTTTGAAGTGCTGCAGATCACACAGGCAAGTTTCAAAAACTTTCATAAATAAATACTTGACTGTGCACACTTGCGACCGCAGTGAGCCCTCTTATCCCGCCCATGGATGAGGTGAATACAAATGTGTCCTACCCGCCTGCGCATTGTGCCTGTGCACCGACCCAAAGGTCACACAGGTGTCAAAAAATCAGCATCAGTTGGCGCCTCAAGGGCTTTAACTGGCCTATTAATTAATAGTGGGCATGCTTCAGACATCATCGCGCGCCGGCCCAGTGAAATATCGTGTTGGCGCGCGGTGACTTCGGGACAATCGCCCTATGTCACTGTGCATCATTTTATGCATGAATATGCGGGGCCTGCCCCACACACCAAAGGGAAAATTCAGCCCTATGACACAGAAAGGCGACTATTCCTTCCAGTACATGTATACGAATAGTAGCTCTTCAAGTGGGCCTATCTATGCTAACCATATTTCCTATCGTTTGTCGTATATACTTTTATGTTCTTTCTCAAATACATATTCATTTCTTCTAGTGATAATCCTGAGTCTCTGCAAAGATTTGTAGAGCAGTACAGATAGATGAAACGGAGGACCTAGCATGCCAACAGGTTCTGGTCTGACAGAAATTCATATCTAAAAATTCAGTTTGACTTGGATTGACAGAAAATGAGTCATCAAATGATAGTTTTCAGTGAAGGACAAAACAGCATGATAGCCTGATACAAATTGAAAGGGTCAAAATATGCACAGCATAAATATGTAGTAGTTTGCCTTAGCATAAAAGACTTTGAACAGTTATCCTTCACATTGTGCTCAAACATACAAAATGATATGCTATTTACTCTTATTCCACAAAAATAATTTACCCCAATAGAATTGCAAACCAACCACTACAGTAACACTGTGCCCATTAAATTCAAATAGCAGTTGAAGAAAATACATTATTAGTTCATGAATATTGAAAGATAAGACAAATGAGACAAGTTATAAAAACAAAAAACTGCGGATGCTGGAACTCCAAAACAAAAACAGAATTACCTGGAAAAACTCAGCAGGTCTAGCAGTATCAGCGGAGAAGAAAAGAGTTGACGTTTCGAGTCTTCATGTTGAGGCAAGTTATAGTTTGTTGCACAACCCTGATAGGTTGTCAAAGATGAAAGCAAATTTATCTAAATACTGTTCTGAAACTGCAATTATGAAATCCACTAATTTGTTTGCTGTGATTGGTAATTGTTTTTCCATTAAACCTTATATTATAACAATATTAATCTGGAGTTACCATTTCGTAATCTATGATTAGGGCCAGTGAAAACCTCCTGGGATTTTATTTTTTAAACACTGCAGAAATAATGAATTAATTTGCAGAATCACACTGGGAACACACATTTTGGAGTCACAATGTGAAAACTGATACACCTTCTCTTTTTAACAATAAAAGCACTTGAAAATAATTAGAAAACATATTTATTGAATAAGCAAGCACTCCATTTACACATTCATTGATTACATACAATCTATGGCTCAAAATTTCCTGTCTGCCACAAAGATAGTGAATTTTCTGTCATTTACCAAGGTCAAAGGATTTAAATATTTTTTTACAGATGCTGGGGCATTTTCCAGGGTTGCTGAACAGGAATCTTTGGTTGAGGGAGGCTGGTAAAGGGAGGGAAGTAACTTCGAGAATTTTCCATTCTGTAAGTGACAGCCTGTAATCGATTTCATCAAGGAAATGGCTTGAATACCATTGATACACAACTGTGTCCAGGATTGCTCAGGTGAAAATACCACCAATTGTCTCTCATTATGATATTTCTACCTAATGTCACTTCTAGCAGGATATGTCAGAATTTCCATCACAATGCCCCCAATTTTTTCCCTGCTTAACCAGATTGAGAACTCACAAGCAATTACCTAAAAGAAGCTTTATTTCCTTTTAGTTAAATTTATGAAATAACATTCAAACTCATTGTGCAATCAATGTATGGTTTTGTTGCACAGTGCTTGTGGAAGCATTCATTATTACATTAAGATCATTAGCATGTTGTGCATGCAATGTTGACACTGCCTTTATGGCAAGGCAATTTTGGTATGGCCCCAAGAATTCATTTGTGTCCTCCTGCTACATAACAGAACCTGCTGATGTAGACTAGAAATCATAAAATTAGTGTTTTATTCATGCTATGTTATGTCAGAAATAAAATTCTATAATGTGGCAGTCTTGCTGAAAAAAGGGACATGCTGTCGAATCTTCTCGGCTTGCACTCATCAGGACAGATTTGCAAGAATACCAACTATAAAAGGAACAATAATTTATACTGCATGAGAAGAGAGTGCTGATTGGTTGGCAAGTTGACTCTAATCAGTAGAGGTGTTGCCATGAAGAATGCACCAGGGAACAGTTAACTGCCAAGCTTTTGTTTAAATTCAAATCAGACAGGTCGGCTCTGATTGGTCAAGGCATTGCTGTGGGGAATGGCTGTTCCCAAAGCTTTTGTTTAGTTGAAAAAGACACAATGGGCATGCTCCTTCTGTCTGCAAAGCGAAAAGCCCTGTGTGTAAATATGTGTAGCTTCTAGCACGCATAAGTGAGTCACACTGTGAACTTGAATGATAATCTTAAATTGTTTGTCAGTGTAATTTTTAGCACAATCAGGATTCTTTAGCAAGTGTTGCCCAATCGTAGAATTAAATCTAATGTTGGACACTGTTATATAAACTTTGACAGCACGGCTCTTTTTTTCAGCAACATGTTCTGTACTATCAAATGTGGTAATATTTTAATCATGCTGCTAATTCTAATTGTGATTTTGTTTATTGCAAGATGAGGTTTTGTGTCATGGCAGTTCTATGGAGTCAGGAAAGCAATAGGTTCAGTTCTAGTCATGCCCAGTATTTTTTTTTTGCCTAATCCAGCGTTCAAAAGTAAGCATTTTCATGGGGTCTTTAATGTCAAAAAGATCCCAAGATAATCTAGAGTAAGGCGTAAGCAAGGAGAGATCAAAGAGGTAGCTAAAAGCACTGTTGAAGTAATGGCTTAATGGAGAATTTTCAAGGTGGGGAGAGTTGTAGCAAGAATAAGGAATTTATGGAGGGCATTCTCTTCATAAAGTGGAGTGTAGAGACAAGATGGCTCAAGCCTTAGTCATTAAATATAGAGGAGAAAGAAAGAGGTGAATTTTCTAACAGAGCTGCATTAAAAGGTTGAAGGGTCCAGCCAAGGACACAGAGCAAAATGATATTGCACAGGTAGTGAGAGGCTAAACAGTGGGTAGTTAAAGGCAGGGATTTTGGTATTAATGAAGGTTGACAAGAATAAGGGTGATAAGTGAAAGGGATTTTATGCATAATAGGGTATAGACAACAGAATTCTTAATCATTTGGTGTTTATATAGAGGACAGCCACTGAGGAGGGAGCTGGAAAACTTAAGAGCTGACAAAAGTAGGCATGCAAATTTCTGATAAGTTTCATAGCATTGCATCTCCCTTCTCTGAGTAAACACCTCTAATCCCAGATTTCTGCATTCATCCTCTACTCCTCTATCACCAGACTAGATCTTGTTTCTTCCCCATTACCGGTCATGCTTTTAACTGCTTTAGTCTATCCTCTGGAATTTCACTCTACCTTGCTAACCTTGTTTTCAAAGATCTCCTTGAAGCATTTCTTTCCAACAATCAGCACCTACTCTGACGCCCACATTTTCCCCTTTTCTCAACTGCTGAACATCTATTGCCTTTCTCTTCTTACAGTGAAGCAGTTAATCAGTCATCTTCCTACACAAATGCAGCACTGTAGAAATGGAACTTGTCACTGATTGGCAAAAATCACTTTACTATTATTCACCTACTCCACTTACTCTATTTCTCACAAAGTTCTGCCAGATTCACTGACTCATTGTTAATAATACCTTGTGAAATCCATGATTATACAAGTTTCCTTCACATATAAGAGCTTATGCAATCGTCCCTTTTGAGATGAAGTTCAGCTAGTTTTATAGGCTATATATCATCTCTTAGGGATTAAAATTAGAACGTTAAGTAAGAGGACCACTTACAGAATAATAATGACAGATCAATTACCATTTCTACTGGCACAATAGTGTTGGGAAGCTGTAAGTTTTCTGTTCTTCATATATATTTTACTTTCTATCAACAATTCATAGCACATTGCTTTTTTGTTCCATGGCTGGATGATGTATGTGTATGATACCGGAAACCAAGTAGTTATTAAGAAACCTGCAGGCCGGTCTGATCCATTATAATTATCAATTAGTTTAAAAATTGTAGCTAAATCCACACTTTCAAACAGGCATTTCTCATTAGCATAGTACATGCTTAGTGGCTGGTTCCACCCTTTCCAAGTAACCCCCATGTGTATTTACGACCTATGGCTCCAAGACTGTTGAAAAATATTTTATAAACATAACATAATCAAGATCAATAAAGGATTACATAATTCAGATATAATTACATATAATTATAGCTACTATTAAAGCTGGTAAACCACCACTTACTGTTCATAACATTTGATGGTAGAGAAGATTCTATTGTTTGCTACTTAATGAAATTGTAAATTAATTCTTTGTACACCCAGTTATGGTTTCTTTATAAATATGAGGCAAACATAAAAATTCCTGATTTATGACCCAAGTTAGCTTAATCTTCTACAAAATTGGATGTAGCTCTATCACCAGAACATCTTTCAAGCTAAAAATTGAACATGGGGGCCATGATTAGCCTGCACCTATTTCTGCTGAACAGGCAGCATGCTGCTCATTTGATGTTTAGCCATGTCACTGGCCTCTTGTTGCTTGTTCCTGCTTCTGCTCATGAGAGAGGCAGTCCGTCTGGTCATCAAGCAGGAAAATTCTTCACAAGGTCCTGCCATTAAGGTCGGCACCACCATTCTTGTTGGATTTTTCGTGTTCTACCAGGTATCCCCTCCGAGGGCAAGCAGGGGTTCATTAAAAATGATAAAACAATAGCTCAAGGGGACATAAAATTAACTAAAATCTTAGAGCTGATTTTATGTGTTATACACAAATCAGAAATAAAAAGGACAAAACAATTTTAAAATGTGTTGAAGGAACGGAATGGAATCAACAAATACCTTGTCTACTAAAACTCAACAAGTCCGGGATTTAAGTGTTAAAATTTAAAGGTTTTCTTTAGTTTTTCTGGTACTGATAGAACTACGCCCAATTTTGTAGAAGATTAATCTAACATGGATCATAAATCAGGAGCTTTTATATTTGCCTCATATTTATAAAGAAACCATAACTGGGTGTACAAAGAATGAATTTACAATTTCACTAAGTAGCAAACAATAGAATCTCCCCTACCATCAAATGTTACTAACAGCAAGTGGTGGTTTATCAGCTTTAACAGCAGCTGTAACTATAAGTAATTATATCTGAATTATATAATCCTCTATTGATCTTGATTATGTTATGTTTATGAAATATTTTTCAACAAACTTAAAGCCATAGGCCATAAATACACATGGGGGTTACTTGGAAAGGGTGAAAATAGCCACAAAGTGCGTGCTGTGCTAATGAGAATTGCCTGTTTGAAAGTGTTGATTTAGCTACAATTTTTAAGTTAATTGATAATTATGGTTCAGACCTGCTTGCAGGTTCTAAAGCCAAGAACTGCAGGTTTAGCAATCAATTGCTGATTGGAAGCAATTTTTCCTGCCTTTCTATATGTAGCCTGCACTCACCTGATTCCATTGAAGGCGTGGAGTGCACTGGCTGGCTGAGAAGAAAACATTGAAGGGCAGCTCAGGGAGCAAGAGTGAGGACACCTAGGTTCTTGAATGTGTAAGTGGAGGCCCTGGTGGAGGAGATCCAGAGGAAGAGGGATGTCCTCCACTTACAGGGAAGAAGCAGGCCATAAAGGCAGCTAAAGCAGCACGTGGGGGAAAAGATCACCTGAGAGATACCAACGAAGCACAGGACATGGCTCCAGTGCTGCAAGACCTTTAATGAGTGGTTAAGGTAAGATCACATCTCACAAATACATTGCACAATGACTGTACCACTACCACCATCACAACATTCTATCCACCATCTAGCTATACATCAGCATTCACACACCTCCCACAATTGTATCCTACACAGACACTCGGCAAACCTTTGACACAACTCACAGATCATCAGCTCTGAAGAAGAGCCATATGGATCGAAACATTAACTGTTTCTCCTCCACAGATGCAGCCAGACCTGATGAGTTTTTCCAGCATTTTCTGTTTTTATCACAGATCATCAACCATGTAAGGCATCACACACACACAAATACACCTGCGAATACACTCCTTTATAATCACCAATATAATGCAAAACAGGCAGCAGCAGGACCTGACTGGTCGAGGGGAAGCACACCTGCATGATGTCACTCCCCTGTGGATGCAGTGATGATCAAGATTGGGAGGAGTCTGGGAGACGCCATCACCAGAGGCAGAACAGTTGGTATATCACCTATAGATATGTGACCACTTCACTTTCTTTATAGATGTATTTATAGATGTGCAACTATGCCTAATCCCCCAAACCAATCCTTACTCCCAAGCTCCATAAGGTCTCATCACATGCATTCTATATCATGGCCACACATGCTGCACCCTAACACTTCCAGCTTTATCACTACAGACTCCCAGGAGCAAGACCACCTCATCCTCCAGAACAAGTGCAAGGTCCACCTTGCCCCCTCTTGCTATGGTGCAACATAAGTTCAAGCAGCTGCCATGGTATCTCTGAACTCTTGCCTTGAAAGAGGCACGCAAAGTGTTTCTAATTCCCACAGGTCTGTCCTCTACCAGATCACTGGGTTGGCTGAAGACAGGACCTAAGCTAGTGATATGGGAATCACAGAGTTGGAACTTAACTTCTCTCCAGATGCCTACATTGCTTCTTCCTGGCTCATCACTCTGTTATTGCTCTTGCTTGATGTCAGGAGGCCCAACCTGCTGAAGCCATTGCCAAGATGGTGTAGTCTGAGGTGGGGCCATCAGAGACCATAGCCTACTGTTCTGCCTCTGGCGATGGTATCTCCCAGATTCCTTCCAATCTTGACCATCACTGCATCCACAGGGAGTGACATCATGCAGGTGTGCTTCCCTCGACTACTCAGGTTATGCTGCTGCCTGTTTTGCATTATATTGGTGATTATGAAGGAGTGTATTCACAGATGTATTTGTGCATGTGTGTGATGACTTACATGGTTGATGATCTGGGATAAAAACAGAAAATGCTGGAAAAGTTCAGCAGGTCTGGCCGCATCTGTGGCGAGAAAAACAGTTAACGTTTTGAGTCCATCTCAGAAGGACATCTGAACTGCCCTCACCTTCCAGCTGCTGACACTGGGTAGTGGTGGAATCAATGGTCTTTTCTTATAGTAATGCAGTAATTGAGTACAAAAACAGGGAAGTTACGCTGAACCTATTATAAAGCTCTGGTTTAGCTACAACCAGAGCATTGCATCCAGTTCTAATCACCACATTTAGGAAGGATGTGAAGGTCCTTGAGTGGGTGCAGAGGAGATTTACCAGAATGGTTCCAGGGATGAGGGAATTTAGCTACAATGTTAGGTTGGGGGAGCTGTAGTTGTTCTCCTTGGAGTAATGGAGATTGAGGTGTCCAAGATTAGGACAGATTTATATAAGGTGGGAAATAAAAGCTGTTCCTATTAGCAGATGGTACAAGGACAAAGGGACACAGATTTAAGGTTTGGGGCAAGAGAGTGGTGATGGCCTGGAACTCACTGCCGACAAGGATCATGGAAGTGGAGATGATGAATAGTTTTGAAAGGAAAATGGATGGGCATTTGAGGGGATAAAAACTTAAGAGTTATGGAGATACAGCGTTGGAATAGGACTGATTGAATGGATTGCTTTACAGAGAGAAGGCATGGACGCGATGGGCCAAATGCCCTCCTTCTGTGACTCTGACTCTAATCTTCATGGGGAAAGGGTTGAAAGGGTGGAATGCAGATGATGGACATTCTGAGGGGTCCATCATGAGACAACAATGCTCCAGAGCCTGATGGCGGAACACATCTCTCAAATGTTCTCTTCAAATAGATGGCGACACTTGTCCCCCCGAGATGTCAGACTTCTACCTGGGAGCCCCTGGCGCTCTTCCTGGTCCCCCTCCTCCTCTTGTGGCTCCTGAGCTTGACCCTCTGGCACAATTGCTGGTCATAACAGCTGGTCTCTCATAATTACTGTACTGTGGAGATTGCAACAATTCACCAGGAATCTGGACACCTTCTCAGCAGAGCATCTCCTGACTGATCAAAGCATCTAAATCTTTACTTGAGGGCTCCAATCCTCAATGATGTGACTGGGCAGCACTCATCTTACATGGTGTTTGGGGCTTTTGCAGGAAAGTTATGAGCCATGGCGTCGGAAGGTATCCCTTGTCACCCAGTTGTGCACGTTACATACCATTTCAAAGATCTATGGGATGTATGACACTTTCATTATAAAAGCATTGTGGCAGCTCCCTGGATAACAGGCAATCAGCTGCATGATGTGCTGCTGCTGGCCACACACAAGCTGCACACTGAGGGAATAGGAACTCTACCTGCTCCTGAACCTCCAAGTTTAAATGAGGGGCTCATGTAGCCACATGTATACAGTCAATAACTCCCTAGACAATGAGGAATCCCACGATCCTGACAAATCAATAGAGCTCTCTGCCTCAGATCTTCTCTGGCAATCAGTGGTGATGTAGTCATTCCTCAGAGTGTATAGAGCTGCAGCAATCTCCATTGTTCTGAACAGCAGAGAGAATTGTGAGATGTGACTGATATCACATGTGGCAACCTGGAAGTTAAATGCCACGGTGAGTTTGACTGCCACAGACAATACAGTCCTGCCTGTACTGCAAGGTTTCAGTATTAATTTCACAGAGCCACAGATCTCTGTGATGATCTCCTTAGTAAAGGGCAGCTTCCTCATGCACTGGTGTTAGATCATGTGAATGTAAAAATTATACTTTCTGAATAGCTGAGGTGGAGGTAGTGTCCTGCCGAAAGCCCACCTCACCCTCCTGTCTCTCTCTCTCTCTCCTGATGCAGCTGGTGCTGCTCTACCTGCCCTCATCTCCTCCTCCAATTCCTCAAGCAGAGCAAGGGAGACCTCTAGCAAAATGCACATAACGAAGCACTCCCTTTCCAACAGTGACTGCTATGCAAGGTAGCACAGCACTCCACCTTTTTGGATGAAGTCCTGAGAGAATTTCCAGGAAAATGTTCATACACTGTTGGTGAAGACTTGACAAAGTGTCCCAGGAAAGCGCCTGAAGTGTCTCAAAAGCCTTTTTCACACACAGGGTAGTCAGTTGATCTCTAGCAGTGAGCAAAAATTGAAAGCTGACCATGGCATTAAATTGTGCTTGAAATGCTCAAAAATGACTTGTTTACTTTAGTTCAGATGACTGCTGTTAGAAGAGGTTGCTAAATGAAGTGCTATCCACCAAAATCACATGCAGTCTTTTTATTGAGCACTCATAGGTAATTTAATTTTCAATCTGCCCTAATGATCTGCTGGGATGCTATTCCTAGCCCGCACTTCAACTTATTTACCATGATGGGGTCTTGCGCTATACATCGGCTAAATCTGCAATGCAGTTTAAGGCATCTTGACTACATCGCAGGCTCTTTATTTCCTAAAGTATCTGGGGGAAAATCACGCCTATATTAATTACTTCAAGACCCTGTTCCTATTTTATCTATGCAATCACAACGAGGCACACATAGCAAAAAATTACAGGCAAATTACAAGCAGAAATACATATCTATTTGTTTATCCCTTACAATATCATATTGTATATTGTAGTTGCAAAATTGCGCAAAGTACTGATTAAAAGCAAAAATGATTTTTTTTGTGCTCTCTGAACCAAACACCACTAAAGCAGATTAGGAGGCTGCCTGTCTCATTAACTATTTGGAGTGCACAAACTGAATACTACATTTGACTACACAACAGTAACCACACTTAAAAAGCACTTTTGAATGTCCTGAAAAGAAAACTGTCACTATAAAAGCAAACACTTCCCGCTTGCTTTGCTGGGTACATCATATTTTCCACATTTTCCATTAGGGCGACACCATGACTGCACCAAAGATTTGCAGCTTGCAGCCCAATGAATGCCTCTTTAACAACTTAATAAGTAACGCAAGAACATTTTTGTAAGTGTAATCCAACTACCTTAGCAGTTATTCTTGGATTACAACTACTAGTGTCAAAAGCTAAGGCACTGTAAGCAAATGTGTACCATTTTTAATAAGTCAGTGTTGCACTACCAGCTTGTGAAAAAGATGGAGCGTATCTTTACTAAGGGGGGAAAACTGTCTCTGTGAAGTAGAATGTGGAGGGCACTACTCTGAATGGACTGGAGAGTCTATGGGAATGGAAGAGGAATGCCTGTGAAGGGGACAGACTTTGTGAAGAGGAAGGGAGACAACCTCTGAACAGGAGTAGATGTATCAATTAATGGGCCAAACATGTTAAATGAAGAAGGAAGGTTGCACCTATGAAGGAGGAAGCATCTCAGTGACAGGGAAAATGGTCTCTGTGAATGGTAGAAGTGCATTCTGTGAAACAGGAGGGTGGTTTGTTATGAAGTCGTAAGTGGCTTTGCATTAGCAAGGCGAGTGCCTATCTATGAAAGGGGGAACAAAAAAATTTTCAGTAAAGGACAATGGCAGTTCCCGCTTGAAGGGAGGAAAAAAATGTTTTTGTGAAATGACTGGGATAGAATATATCCAGGAAGGGGTGACAATAATGCATCAGTTAAGAGGCAGTGGCTAAGGTAGGCACCCTTCGTTCTGTACGAAATGATGGGAATGCAGCTCAGAAACAATGGCTGTAAAAATGGGGAATGGTTACAATACAAGGACATTCTGAGACAGTGATGGTTTGCTGCATGTAGATTAAACCCAGGTGTTATTTATTTGCTATGTAATTTTAGATGAAAAATCAGTCAGTTGAGAAAGAAAAATACATTTCAAATTTAACTAGAATGTCCCAATGAAATAAAACAATTTAGGGGAGCATGCCCTTTCTCCCCACGTCAGTGAGTTGGAAGTGTAAGGCAACAGATGGAAAGGCTGTGTACAATCATTAATGTGCTGCTTATACCCTTGGCTCCAGCAAATCTGTATTTGCATAGATGATTCTGCTCAAATTAAAATGCTCCTGAGCATGGGTTTTGTGTCGAATGTAGAACCTACTTCAACTTGTTTCAAGAATATATTGACATTTGGCCCTGCTCAAGAAATTCACTGATGGAAAGGGGACCGGGGGCAGCGGGGTGGAGATGAAGGGGCAAGAAGAGAAGAGCAATGAGCAAGACAGTATTGATCTACTTAACAGCATATCCCTATGGTTGGCACTGAGCACAAAGAAGATCCTGCCTCCCAGCCTCACCATTGTAAAAATATTGGATTCATCCTTCACATTGGAGGGGGAGAAAATGCCTGTTTTGTAGTATAAAGAAATAAACATTGCACAAGACTAATGCATGATATTATTGTAACTAAATTGTACAAGAACTGTAGGGCAGGCATACAGAGATAAATGTAATCAGTTCTTTGTAGGAAGAGGAATGTATCAACAGTATGGGCGATTTATTCTTGGATTCTAATCTCCACACCCAAGGAATGAGGTAATATTCTATAACAGTTAGGCACACTGCTGTGTGTATAGTGGAGCATGGGAAATAACTAATGTAAAACACAATTTTTAATATCTATATATCTATTGCTCAGGAATGTTGACGGGTCCAGTGCTTACAACACATGTGCAAGCTTTAAAATATTTAACGAACTTAATTGGGCAGTGGTTACATTTGATGGATATGAGCCTGAAAATATATAATCAGACGACCAGAATTGCAAATGAACATTTTCTCTTTCCATTCTTCTCTGCAGAACTGACATATTCCACTGTAACGCTGGTCTACTCCAATAACCATAGACTGGGCAAATGCAGTAAGTGCCAGTTTTATTTTGGAAACATAATGTACTAGGTGCGTCTTAGTTCTGAACGTGTTAGACACTTCGTGCTGCCCTTAAGAATTAAATTAAAGTCATTAACAACCCCATCTTAGAAAAAAAAACAAAACGCTCGAGTTGGAGAATCTGCATCTTCCCCCCTCTATAAAAACAATCGATTAATTTCAGTAACTATTATTCTTGTAATTAAAATCCTCGAAGAAAATGTAATGAATACAATGGATTCGTTGTAAAATCTTAAATTCCAAAAAGTCATATATGAGATTTTTAAAAATCGTTTTTTAACGTGAATTTGGGTCCAGATGGAGCCAAATCCCTTGTAAAATAGAAGCCTTTTTTAATCAACTGATTCTTCAGTAAAAGTTTATCAACCGCGGGACTGACTGCAAGATTAAACTGTCTGGGCGACAATTTGTAAAATATTGATATTCTGTGTTATACGGTACTTAATATTGGGACATCGGGGATTTATGGATTTGGAGCCAGTCTGGAGTGCCCGGTCCCCTCAGGAGGGCGCTCTAAGGCAGTAGCCACAACACTAAGTTGTCCTTTAGCTTTATGAACTTCTACCAAAAAAGAATGTTGAAATACACAATATGAATATGACAAAAAAAATCCAAACCTTACCTGATGATAACGTACATTACCAGACAGTTGCCCACCAGTCCCACTATGCAAACAAAAAGGTAGACCACAATGACGGTAATTCTGAACGTGGTTGACCGTTCCATACTGAGATCGGTAATATTTTCAGACCAGCGATCAAGTAGAACGGTGTAATTCTCATCAACAGAATCATTTAAATATCTGTATTGTTTAAGGCTCCCAAAGCCACAGACCGTGTCAATATTCATGGTGCAGCTTGACCTGGAGTAACACAATATCAAGATACAATGGCAATGTGGCTTGTTCACTGATAATATACATTTACAGTAAATAACTTGTAAATAAATACGTTATTACAAATTATTACAATTGCACCTTAATCTTAAATTCAGAAATATATTTTAAACACTGTACCCTTGGCAAGCAATTGGACTTCAGAAGCCTATTTCATAGTGTAGCTTGACAGCAGATACGATTCGATGTTCTTCCCCGAACAGAATGAAGAAACTCAAATTCTCTACAAGTTATATAATTTGAAAGCCTAAGACACGTTTTTTTTTACCCCTTCCCGGGTGGGGCCGGGGAGGTCCTCAGTTTCAGCGTCGCCGAGCGCTTGAAGTGTGACAGATGTAATACCTGCAGCCTGTTACTCCCGACCAATATTAAGCTGGTGCTTCTCTGGGTCCCCTTGCTTCTCTATTCCAGCGTGCTGACTCCCCTTCCAAACTGTTTAACCTCAACCAGCACGCGGCTCGCAAGCCCGTTACCATCTGTAAAAATGCAAGTCCGAATACCTTTGCAAAAGAGCCTTTTCGTAGAACAATGCAACATCCCCTGGGTGCAGTCTGCCAGCCGCACACTAGGGGGCAGTCGAAGCACTGAACTATTCTCACCGCACCTTGATTTCCTTGGAATCTGCACGCTGGGAAATATTGGGACACTTAAACCTCTGTAGCAAAACATCCGGAGTCGGGGATCTAGACCTGAAATTTCGAGTTGTCTGGTTTCTAATTATTTATATGGCTGTCGACCTAGGTGTAGCGAAAACGAGCAAGGGTTTACTGTGTTATTGGAGAACAACCCGATTCAAAGGTGCTAAGGTTTAATTAGTTAAAGAATAATAAATGTGCTATTTAAGATTATCCCCTAACCTCTATTAACATATCCCAAAAGCCATTTAAACAGATCAGTTTGTGATTTATGATGGTCAAGCCACTCGATAAAGCGACATGCCAAGGCGTTGTGGTCCAACACCGTATAACCACAGCTATTAAGTTGATCGTTTTGATCTGCTTTTTCGTTAATAAACTGTCCTCATTTTAATTGTTCAATTAGTTCGTGGCTTGCTGTAAAAGTAATTAAATTCATTTCCCATTTCCTTTGGGCACAGCATCGTAAATTATCAGTTGCCGTAATAGCTCACCTTTCCTGAATGAGCACATGCTGAATACTTCAAACAAAATTGAATGCAGACTCGACTTCCATTTGCAACCCGTAAAAGAATGTTAGAATCTCTGCAAAAAAAGTAAAATTGTCTTCGCTTTATTGAGGAAAAGATGTTAAATCAAAGCAGTGATTATGTGCGGACACAGTAGACACTTCATCTTGGTGAATATTTTTAATTCTCCATCTTAATTTGTTTTGCACATGGAGGGTGACTAAAGAATTCACCTTCACTTAAAATCTTATCGATTAAAGCAATCTATCCTGCGAAATAATCAGTGTTCGTTCTGTGGTTCGCCTTATACATTTAATTGATACTCATTTGTTTTCAATCAATTAGATAAGTTGCCAGCATTGATCATTTGTGTATATGTACAACTTATCAGGGGCTGCTTGGTGTAAAGGGTGTAGAGGATTATTATGGTGTACAGGAGTCTGACCCTCTGAAATAGAAAGCATGATTGGGTTTGGTTCTGATGGTTTTTCCCAAGTCCAACGACCTACTAATGTTCATAGTCCAGGCTTGTCCAGCACCAAGAACCAAAGAGGATTTGGAAAATGAAGCAATGAACGATTACTGAAATTAGACAGAATGCTGATCAGGCCTCAGACCATGTTGTGTTTGACTTGTGGGTTCCTTAGGAAAGATATGCATACTTTGGAGAAGCTAAAAAAAATTGATTGATCAGATGATATTTAGAATGGGTAGGTGGGTAACCTTGGACTGTATTCCCTGCAGATGTTAAGGGGTTAAGAGTGACTAGATTGAGGTGTTTAAAATAATTAAAATGTTTAAAATTCAAACAAAGGTAATAACAAAATACTGTGGGGCAGGTTTGGCAGGATAATTGGTCTGTATTGTACCTTTGTTCTTAGGAATGACCAGTCAGGTGAGGTACAAAGGAATCATCATCCTTCAAATGTACCTAACCTGAATCATCATCTTAGAAGAGGAATGGTAAGAAGGTTATAATAAACAGACAACTGAAGGGGAGAGGGGTGGGTGAGGTCGTGTAGGGGAATGACTGGTCATTATTATATTCCTATTTAGGGGACCTCGCTGGGCACAATATGAGGCTGCTATTACTATTTACAATGTGATAAATGCAAAATATTGCAAATGCTGGAAATCCGAAACAAAACAAAAATTGCTAGAAAAACTCAGCAGGCCTGACAGCATCTGTGGAAAGGAAGACAGAGTTAACGTTTTGAGTCTGTATGACTCTTATTTATGATGTACCTGACACTGGCTAATCACCTCATCAAGGATCAACTGCCGTCTGGTGTCAGTTTTAAATACTGCCTAGATGGAAAACTCTAGGCCACCTGGTGAATTTTACAGTGCCCCAACCCCCACTTCCGATCCCTTCCCGCTGACCCCCCCCACCCCCACCCCCAGCCGACCTGCAAACCTGCCATGGTTGTAAAATTCTGCCACGCATTTCTTCTGGTGCATAGATTTTGAAGTGTCAATCTACTCCTCTTTCAATGCAATTTTCAGTGCATATTTACAGCCCTGAAACAGACCATTTGGCCCTGCATGAGCCTCCTCCCATATTCCTTTATCTAGCTCCAAAAACATATCCTTCTATTTCTTTCTCCCATATGTGTTTATCTAGCTTCCCCTTAAATGTACCTATGCTGGTCACCTAAAGCCTTCCTTGTGCTAGGGAGTTCCACATTCTCACCACACTAAAGGTAAAAGATTGCCTATTGGACATATTATGACTATCCTATATTTATGACCCCTAATTCTGGTCTCCCCAGTAATTAGAAACATCTTCTCTATGTCTACTCATTTAAAAATCCTTTCATAATCTTAAAGACCTCTATCAGCACATCCCTCAGCCTTCCCTTTTCTAGAGAAAAGCTCCATAACCTGTTCAATCTTTCCTGATAGGTTCCGGTATCATTCTAGTAAATCTTTTTGCACTTTCTCCAGTGCTTCTATATTCTTTGCATAATATGGAGATCAGAACTCTTCACCGTATTCACAATTGCAGTCTAATCAACATTCTGTAGAAGTTTGTTTTCTATTCCTGTAGATAGAAAGGCCAACATTCCATTTGCCTTTTTGATTTTTTTTGTACCTGTTTGATGATCTATATACATGGATCCCCCAAGTCTGTTCAGATCCCCATTGTTTCTAGCTTTTCCCCATTTAGAAAGTAAATTGCTATGTCCTTTTTAAGGTCTAAAGTGGACCACTTCACATTTGCTTTTCATAAGAGCTACAAAGAGGGAATGTGAAATGAAACTTGCAAAGGATATCAAAATCAACACAACAACTTTGTACCATTACATTAGGAAAAAGAGGGTAGTCAGGAGCACTGCGGGACCCTTAAAAACTGTTGCTGCCAATGAAAATAAGGAAATGGCAGACATGCTAAATAATTACTTTATATCAGCATTTACAGTGGAAGAATAGGTTAGCATGTCAAATATCTCTAGGAAACTAATACTGAATCAGGAGCAGAACCCACCAAAATTAATGGAAGCAAAATAACAGTAATGAAGAAAATAATAGCATAAAGGAGTGACAAATCCTCAGGACAAGATAGCTTTTATTCCAGAATTTTAAAGAGAGTAGTGATAACATTGCAGACGCCCTAACCATAATCTTCCAAAGTTCTCTCAATTTAGGAATGGTTCTTTTAGTTTGGAAAATTGTGCATGTCATTGGGCTACTTAAGAATGGTGAGAGACAGAAACCAGGGAATTATAGACCAGATGGCCTAATATCTGTTGTCATGAAATTAAGAGTTTATAATTTAGAATAAGGTGACGCAACATTTTGAAAATTTTCAGCTCATCAGAGAGCACTAACATAGATTTGTAAAGGGTAGATCACCTCTGATGAACCTGATTGAATTCCTTATGGTGACAAAAGTAATGAACGGGAAAGTCTATGGATGTTATTTATATAGACTTCTTAAAAACATTTGAAAAAGTCTCTCATAAAATACTATTTGCTGAAGTTGAAGTTCAATGAATTGAAGACAAATTCTTGATCTGGTTAGGAAATTCATTGAAAGGCATGAGAGTAGAGAGAATGGGCAAATACTCTATTGGTAGAATGTGACTAGAGTGTCCCACAGGGATCTGTGTTGAAGCCTCACCTGTTAATTCTATTTATTAATCACTTAGATAATGGAAAAGAAAGTCACATAGCTAAATTTTCTGATGACACAAATATAGGTAGCAGTATACTTGGAAGCATAAAATTACAGTCAAGTGATATTAATAGTTTAAGTAGATGGGCAAAACTGTAGCAAATAGATTTTTATGTTGGCAAAGGTAAAGCAATCAACTTTAGACCTTAAAAAATGACATAATTGTACTTTCGAAATAGGGAAAAGCTAGAAACAATGGCAGTCTGAAGAGACTTGGGGGATCTATGTACATAGGTTCACCAATGTCCTTTTGGGAAGGAAATCTGTCGTCCTTACCTGGTCTGGCCTACATGTGACTCCAGACCCACAGCAATGTGGTTGACTCTTAATTACACTCTGAAATGGCTCTAGCAAGCCACTCAGTTGTAACAAACCACTACAAAGTCACAAAAAAGGAATGAAACTGGACGGACCATCGGCATTGACCGAGACATTGGAAACAACAACAGCAATCTCAGGCCTGTCGACCCTGCAAAGTCCTCCTTACTAACATCTGGGGGCTAAAATTGGAAGAGCTGTCTCACAGACTAGTCAAGCAACAGCCTGACATAGTCATCCTTGTGGAATCATATCTTACAGATAATGTCCCAGATTCCACGATCACCATTCCTGGGTATGTCCTGTTCCCTGGGCAGGAGAGACCCAGCTGAGGTGGTGGCACGGTTGTATACAGTAGGGAGAGAGTTGCCTTGGGAGTCCTCAACATCGACTGCAGATCCCACAAAGTCTCATGGCATCAGGTCAAACATGGGTGAGAAAATCTCCTGCTGATTACCACGTGCCGTCCTCCCTCAGCTGATGAATCAATGTTCCTCCATGTTTCTATTGGTATGTGAAGAGAACAAAAATTGGTGAAGACAAATGTAGGGCCTTACAGTCAGAAACAGGGGAATTTATAACGGGGAACAAAGAAATGGCTGACCAACTAAATACATACTTTGGTTCTGTCTTCACAAAGGAGGACACTAATAACAAACCAGAAATGTTAGGGAACACAGGACTTAGTGAGAGGGAGGAACTGAAAGAAATCAGTATTAGTAGGGAAATGGTGTTGGGGAAATTGATGGGGTTGAAGGCTGATAAATTCCCAGGGTCTGATAATTTACATCCCAGAGCACTTAAGGAAGTGGCCATAGAAATAGTGGATGCATTGGTGGTCAGCTTCTGAGATTCTATAGACTCTGGACTAGTTCCTACAGATTGGAGCGTAGCTAATGTAACTATTTAAAAAGGGAGGCAGAGAGAAAGCAGGGGATTATAGACCAGTCAGCCTGACATCGGTAGTGGGGAAAATTTTAGAGTCCATTATAAAAGATTTAATAGCTGAGCATGTGGAAAACAGTGGCAAAATCGGACAGAGTCAGCATGGATTTATGAAAGGGAAATCATGCTTGACAAATCTACTGGAATTTTTTGAGGATGTAACTAGAAGAGTTGATGAGGGGGAGCCAGTGGATGTGATTTATTTGGACTTTCAGAAGGCTTTCGACAAAGTCCCACGTAAGAGATTGGCATGTAAAATTAAAGCACATTGGATTGTGGGTAGTGTATTGAGATGGATAGAAAACTGGTTGGCAGACAGGAAACAAAGAGTAGGAATAAAAGGGTCTTTTCTGAATGGCAGGCAGTGACTAGTGGGGTACCGCAGGGATCGGTGCTGGGACCCCTTTTATTCACAATATATATTAATGATTTAGTTGAGGGAATTAAATGTAATATCTCCAAATTTGCAGATGACACAAATCTGGGTGGGAGGTTGAGCTGTGAGGAGGATGCAGAGATGCTTCAGTGTGATTTGGACAAGCTGAGTGAGTGGGCAAATGCATGGCAGATGCAGTATAATGTGGATAAATGTGAGGTTATCCATTTTGTTAGCAAAAACAGGAAGGCAGATTATTATCCGAATGGCTATAAATTGAGAGAGGGGAATGGGCCATGAGACCTGGGTGTCCTTGTACACCAGTCACTGAATGTAAGCATGTAGGTGCAGCAGGTGGTAAAGAAGGCAAATGGTATGTTGGCCTTCATAGCCAGAGGATTCGAGTACAGGAACAGGGATGTCTTGCTGCAATTGTACAGGGCCTTGGTGAGACCACACCTGGAATATTGTGTGCAGTTTTGGTCTCCTTATCTGAGGAAGGATGTACTTGCTATAGAGGGAGTGCAGCAAAGGTTTACCTAACTGATTCCTGGGATGGCGGGACTGACATATGAGGAGAGATTGAGTCGATTAGGATTATATTCGCTGGAGTTCAGAAGAATAGAAACATAGAAACTAGGAGCAGGAGTAGGCCATTCAGCCCTTTGAGCCTGCTCCGCCATTCATTATGATCATGGCTGATCATCCAACTCAATAGTCTGCTCCCGCTTTCCCCCCCACCCATACCCTTTGATCCCTTTCGCCCCAAGAGCTATATCTAATTCCCTCTTGAAAGCATACAATGTTTTGGTCTCAACTACTTTCTGTGGTAACAAATTCCACAGGCTCACCACTCTCTGGGTGAAGAAATTTCTCCTCATTTCAGTCCTAAATGGTCTACCCCATATCCTCAGACTGTGACCCCTGGTTCTGGACTTCTCCACCATTGGGAATATTCTTCCTGCATCTACCATGTCTAGTCCTGTTAGAATTTTATAGGTTTCTATGAGATCCCTCCTCATTCTACTGAACTCCAGTGAATATAATCCTAATCGACTCAATCTTTCCTCATATGTCAGTCCTGCCATCCCAGGAATCAGTCGGGTAAACCTTCGCTGCACTCCCTCTATAGCAAGTACATCCTCCCTCAAATATGGAGACCAAAACTGCACACAATATTCCAGGTGTGGTCTCACCAAGGCCCTGTGCGATTGCAGCCAGACATCCCTGTTCCTGTACTCGAATCCTCTGGCTATGAAGGCCAATATATCATTTGCCTTCATTACCGCCTGTTGCACTTGCATGTTTACCTTCAGTGACTGGTGTACAAGGACACCCAGGTCTCATTGCACATTCCCCTCTCTCAATTTATAGCCATTCAGATAATAATCTGCCTACCTGTTTTTGCTATCAAAATGGATAACCTCACATTTATCCACATTATACTGCATCTGCCATGCATTTGCCCACTCACTCAGCTTGTCCAAATTACACTGAAGCATTCCTGCAGATGAGGGGGATCTCATAGAAACCTATAAAATTCTAACAGGACTAGACAGGGTAGATGCAGGAAGGATGTTCCCGATGGTGGTGGAGTCCAGAAGCAGGGGTCACAGTCTGAGGATACGGGGTAGACCATTTAGAACTGAGATGAGGAGAAATCTCTTCACCCAGAGAGTGGTGAGCCTGTGGAATTCGTTACCACAGAAAGTAGTTGAGACCAAAACATCGTATGCTTTCAAGAAGGAGTTAGATATAGTTCTTGGGGTGAAAGGAATCAAATGGTATGGGGAGAAAGCAGGAACAGGCTATTGAGGTGGATGATCAGCCATGATCATAATGAATGGTGGAGCAGGCTCGAAGGGCTGAATGGCCTACTCCTGTTCCTAGGTTCTATGTTTCTATGTAACACCAGTTAGAGGAAGCACTAAAGGTGGCAAGGGCGCAGAATGTACTTAGGGCGGAGGACTTCAATGTCCATCACCAAGAGTGGCGCAGTAGCACGACTACTGGCCAAGCTGTCCGAGTCCTAAAGGACTTGGCTGCTAGACTGGGTCTGCGGCGGTTGTGAGGGAACGAACAAGAGGGGAAAACATACTTGACCTCATCCTCACCAACCTGCCTGCCACAGATGCATCTGTCCATGACAGTATTGATAGGAGTAACCATCACACAATCATTGTGGAGACGAAATTCTGCCTTCACATTGAGGATACCCTCCATCGTGTTGTGTGGCATTATGCTAAATGGGATAGGTTTCGAACAGATCTAGCAACCTAAGACTGGGCATTCATGAGGCGCTGTAGACCATCAGCAGCAGCAGAATTGTACTCTAACACATGGCCTGGTATATCCCCCACTCTACCATTACTATTAAGCCAGGGGATCAACACTGGCTCAATAAAGAGTGCAAGAGGGCATGCCAGGAGCAGCACCAGGCATGCCTAAAAATGAAGTGTCAACCTGGTGAAGCTATAACACAGGACTACTTGCATGCCAAACAGCATAAGTAGCAAGTAATAAACAAGGCTAAGTGATCCCACAACCAATGGATCAGATCTAAGCTCTGCAATCTTGCCACATCCAGTTGTGAAAGCTGGTGGACAATTAAACAATTCACTGGAGGCGGAGGCTTCACAAATATCCCCATCTTCAGTGATGGAGGATCCCAGCACATCAGTGCAGAAAATAAGGCTGAAGCATTTGCTACAATCTTCAGTTAGAAGTGCCGAGTGGATGATCCATCTCGGCCTCCTCTGGAGGTCTCCAGCTTCACGGATGCCAGTCTTCAGCCAATTCGATTCACCCCACGTGATATCAACAAATGGCTGAAGGCATTGGATACTGCAAAGGCTAGAGGCCCTGACAATATTCTGGCAATAGTATTGAAGACTTGTGTTCCAGAACTTGCCGTGCCCTTGCCAAGCTGTTCCAGTACAGCTACAACACTGACATCTACTCCGCTATGTGGAAAATTGCCCAGGTATGTCCTGTTCACAAATCCAACCAGGCCAATTACTGCGCCATCAGTCTACTCTTGATCATCAGTAAAGTGAGGGAGGGGGTCATCAACAGTGCTATCAAGCAGCACTTGCTTAACAATAACCTGCTCACTGATGCACAGTTTCGGTTCTGCCAGGGCCACTCAGCTCCTGACCTCATTACAGCCTTAGTTCAAACATGCACAAAAGAGTTGAACTCTCGAGGTGAGAGTGACTGCCCTTGACATCAAGGCAGCATTTGACCGAGTGTGGCATCAAGGAGCCCTAGCAAAACTGGAGTCAATGGGAATTGGGGGAAAAATCTGGTTGGATTCATACCTAGCAAAAAGGAAGAGTGGTTGTTGGAGGTCAGTCATCTCAGCTCCAGAACATCACTGCATGAGTTCCTTAGGGTAGTGTCCTCAGCCCAACCACCTTCAGCTGCTTCATCAATGACCTTTCTTCCATCATAAGGTCAGGAGTGGAGATGGTCGCTAATGATTGCACTATATTCAGCACCATTTGCGACTCCTCAGATACAGAAGCAGTCCATGTCCAAATGCAGCAAGACCTGGACAATATCCAGGCTTGGGTTGGCAAGTGGCAAGTAACAGTCACACCATGCAAGTGTCAGGCAATGACCATCTCCAACAAGAGAGAATCCAGCCATTGCCCCTTGATATTCAATAGCATTACCATCACTGAATCCCCACTGAATCAACATCTTGGGGGTCACCATTGACCAGAACCTGAACTGGACAAGCCATATAAATGCCGTGGCTACAAGAGCAGGTCAGGGACTAGGAATTGGGCGACGAGTAACTCACCTTCTGACTCCCCAAAGCCTGTCCACTATCTACAAGACACAAGTCAGGAGTGTGATAGAATACCCCCCACTTGCCTGGATGATGCAGCTCTCACAACATTGAAGAAGCTTGACGCCATCCAGGACAAAGCAGCCAGCTTGATTGACAGCATATTCACTAAAATTCATTCCCCCCACCATCGATGCATAGTAGCAGCAGTGTATACCATCTACAAGACGCAGTGCAGGAATTCACCAAGGGTCCTTCAACAGCACCTTCCAAACCCACGACCACTACCATCTAAAAGGACAAGGGCAGCAGATAAATGGGAACACCACCACCTGGAATTTACTCTCCAAGCCTTCCTGACTTGGAAATATATCGCCGTTCCTTCACTGTCACTAGGTCAAAATGCTTGAACTCCCTCCCTAACAGCACTGTGAGTGTACCTACACCACATGGACTGCAACGGTTCAAGAAGGCAGTTCACCACCACCTTCTCAAGGGCAACTACGGATGGGCAATAAATGATGGCCCAGCCAGTGAAGCCCACATCCCGTGAATAAATAAAAACAAAACGGATACAAAAAAAATCAAAAAGCCAATGGAATGGCAGGCCTTTATATCTTGAGGAATAGTATACAAAGGGGTAGATGTCATGCTTCAGTTAGACAAAGCCCTGCTTAGACCACACCTGAAGTACTCTGAGTAGTTCTGGGCACCACATCTTAGGAAGGGCATATTGGCCTCATGGAGAGTTCAGCATAGATTTAGCAGAATGATACCTGGACTCCAAGGGTTAAAGAAATTAAACAAACTAAGTTCGTATTCCCTGGCATTTAACATTTTGAGGAGTGATTTGATCATAGTTTAGGACATTAAATGGAACAGGGTAGGGCAGATAGAAACTTTTTCTACTGTTTGGAGAGTTTAGGATTCAGGGACATAGTCTAAAAAAAAGACCCCGACCATCAGGAGTTGAATTAGGGAACATTTCTGCATGCACAGGGTGGTAGGAGTTTGAAACTCTCTTCTGAAAATGACATCTGTGGTGGGGTCAATTGGTCATTTTAAATCTGACATTGATGGCTATTTGTTAAGCAAAGGATTAAGAGAAATGGCGAAAGGTATGTCATGAAACTAACATTTTTTCTGTGAGCAGAATATTGTCGCTGGCGTGCTGGGGTGGGCCCAACACACTGATGCATAAAATGACACAAGCTGTTGGGCGTGCATCCCGACATCATCGCACGTCATTTTAATATATTTCGTTCAGTGGGTGCGTGCCAGAGGCCCGCCAAACTGTCAACGGCCTATTAAGGCCATTAAAAAAAGAAATTAAACCTGTTTAAGGTTGGCGGGCAGGCGAAGAGCCCAAGCAGCCTTCGCGTTTTTCAGGAAACCACATCCACGGGTGGAATGAGGTTTCCCGAAGCTTATATAAAATAATCAAATAAATTTTCCAAACATTACAAACATGTCCCAGCTCATGTGACACTGTCACATGAAGGGACATATTTAAATAAATTTTTACTTTCTTTATTATAAAGTTTTGTAACCCATTCAATCTCCCTGAGGCAGCTCTGTGCCTCAGAGAGATTGCTGCGCTCTTTCACACACATGTGCGTGAAAGACTGCAGGCCCCGAATCTCCCTCCTCCCCTGCCTGCACCGGTAGCACTGAGCACTACCGGCTGCGCGTTACGCTGGGCGGGCCTTAATTGGCCTGCCCACATCAAATGGCGGCGCACAGCCAAACACGGGTGGCGATCAGTTCCGTGCCCACCCTACCCGTTCCCACCCCGCCTGCCATAGGAAATATTCATCCCATTCTGTTATTGTGGTTTATTGTAAAACAGGTTTATGGTTGTGAGTGGAGATGGTTCAACCTGTGTTATTTAATTGAATTAGAGTCAGATAGACTGCAAGCTTGAAATTATCAAAAGAATTTAGGTGTAAAAGACATTTGAAATTTTAATGAGGAAACATGGATGAGGGCAACATGTAGGGTGTGAAGGAAATTTGCATTTTTAGATAAGGGGAAGAGTTGTTTAGGTTTCAAAGGGATCATAGAATGTTTACAATTAACAAGATAAGCAAGGCCAAGCCATATGTTAATTTTTTCCAAAGGTACTGTCCATATTGGCAACATGAAAGATTTTCATATTATGGGGAAAGTAAATTCCTAAAGACATATAGAACAATGGAATTTACAAATTAAAGAAAGAGAAACATATATAAAGAGAATGGAAGATTATGTTGTGGGGCCATGTAAGATCTAAGAATACCATGTAAAACAGCCTTGGCGAAGCCTCCAGCCACTTTCACAGAAGTTTGCTGTGTCCATCAATCAAAGGTGGAGGAAAGCCTTTGGAATTCCACTGTCAAGTGGGTATTGTGGTAAACCTGCTGGCTTGCTAATTAAAATAAAAATCTATTTTGGATTGTTGCCTTAATGGAGATGTGTAGTTGGGAGTCAGATTAATTAGGAATTTTGGGATTTGTTATAGTATTAAGCAACTATAATCTTATGTATGTGCTTGAAACGTTTTCTTTTGTTAATAAATATTTTAATATAGTTTTTAACATCACTAAAGGTGGTGGTGCACTCATTACTTCTGAATTCAGTGCACAAATATTCTCGTAATAAATACAAATTGCAAAACTGTTGTGGTTGCATGACCAAGCTTCCCTTGTGGATTCTCTGGCATACATCACCTGCCACATAATAATAGGTGATGAATTTAGGTCACAGATCAGTCATAATCTCATTGAATAACCTACTCCAGTTTCTATGTTCCTATATTCATTTATGTTCATTTAGAAATGAGCCCTAGGTCTTCATTTGCATTTTTATTGACTTATTGGCCAGCATCACTACTATTATATTTCAGATCCAACTGCTCCTCTATTCCATTTAGATACTTATTCTCCAGGAGTATGTGACTTCCAAAAACTCTAAAAAAAAATTCTTTACTCACCGTGAATTTCCTTGGGTGTTTTTGATTAACCACTGTATTTTTCAGAAGATCGACAAAAACCCCATTTATGCAACTATTTGGTGTTTCTACTAATGTTAGCAGTGGCCAGGTGGAAGCACTTCAAAGAAATTCCTGGTGATTATCTCCAAAACATGTATCCTTCTATCTCTTTCTTGTCTTTGTAAGCTTGCCTATTTCTTCTATATAACTTTTGAAAATGTTGGATTTATTTTTTTTCTTGCAGCCATTCACTTTTGTTCACTTTCCTCAGCTCCCTTTTACCCCATTCCTCTTTACATGTCCTGAATTTGTTGACTCCTTGGTGGGGTACAGTTGTACCCGTGTCTTTCACCTTCCAGTGTCTCACACAGACGGTCATTCTTCAGGCATGAGTCTGGTCATGAATGTTGGCAGGTTAGTCAATCATGTGTAATCATGACCTCACACAATGTCTACAGTGCATGTTTTCCAGCAGGTGTCATTGAATGGTAAGGTTCTGGATGATTTCCCTGTCCCTAGCCAAGGCCCAACTGTAACATCCTACTCCTCTAACTCAGCCCAACATCAAACCTATGGTTTTCATGTCTTTGTGGCAAAGTTGCCAATTGAATCATTGGAGGTTTCTCTATTGATATTCAATCTACTCCAAGCTGAAGACACACTGCAATAAAAACTGTGGATAAGACTTATCACAATGCATTGTTATCCCAAAATTTCCTCAAGACTTATGTCAATGGAATGGTCCATCAAGAACTTTGGATCTATTTTCCCATACAACAGTCCCTGGATAGTATGGCGTACATGACACTATAATTTTGTGGGCCTTTGTGCTCTCCAGAAATATCCTCCCCAAAACCATGAAAGGTTGATTATCGTAGCTCTGCTCAGCACTGCCCATCCCCATTCAAGACAATGGCAATTGTAAATTGCCTGGATTTATGATAGTTTTCTCGCCACTTTGGTCACCTGGCAGTGATGTGATTTATGGCTTTCACATGATTCATAGCCAGGGAAGACAATTATTCATTGATGTACGCTCCACATTAATTTTTAATAGTTTAGAATTTAAAAGTCTAGTCTTGCAGGCAGTATTCACAGAACAGTTGATTAAATAACATAAATTTGCAGTAGATACACTTTAAAATAATTTTTCAAATAATTGTTCAGCCTTGTGGAACTACTGATAATGCAGCAAAGTTCTATGATTCTTGATTTCCTGAGAAAATTACAATTTTCTGAACAATCTGGTAGTATTGGCCTGGTGTCATGAAATCACTTGAATCATAAATGTTTTCACTAAATCCAGCTAATTCTTATGCTGAATTGCACCCATGTTCTTAGAAATAAACAGCAGTTTCAGCAACACAAATGCAGACTATTTGTGTGGAAAGGGTTTTGTGAGTGAATGAGTCTGACTGCACATTAAATCCCTTCGACTCCACATGATTGTGCCATCATATGGTGACTCTATTGTACACGATTCTGCATCCTTTTCTATAGCAATATCTTCAAAATAATGAATTATGCTGACTCAGTCTTCAGAAATAAATGAAACAAGTTCAATAAATCTATCAATTTGCTTTCAAAACGGATAATGGGAATGGTGGTTTATGGAAAAAGTAGCCACTGCTGAGTTGGTCCTACATAAGTTGCTTTCCCTTTTGTCTCATAAATTGACTGGTTGATACCGATCAATGGTTTTTTTTTTAGTAATCTTCCAAGTCCAGTTTTGTGTCTTTATCCAATTTCAGCTATATGTTTTCACATATAACCCAGGTTAGATTTTAATTCATAGAAAACATGTGCACCAAAAAAGAATTGAAAATATCTGCTTAATCAGAGCAGAAATGTCTTTTGAAGACTTTTATTTCCATTGTACAAACTGTCATTAGCAAACAGAGGACTGTAAAGAATTTGTTAAGGGCAATACTACACAATAGGTTTGTAATGCATTTGGTTCAAGTGACATATAAAGTTCATATTTTAAAAATCATGTATTCTATGAATTAAAATATAATCTAGCCCATTCCAGCTACACAAATTGATGTGCAGTATAAACTATGTCTAACACCGTGGTATCCTTTGTACTTTCTGGTCATGGTGCGTTCACAGTAATATCTATTAATATTCTAACAAGCACTTCATCATGCTCTTTATCAAGCCTCAGATTGTTTTTAACTGGCCTTTATGTAACGTCAATTGTCTCTTTCTAATGGGGAGAGATGACAATGGTTCTTTGTGGACTGTGGCTAATTACTTACTTACTTTATGATCATTTTTGTTTAGTAGTTATATTCTGAATACTTTTTCCATGGTTTCTTGAACTGGGTGAATCCAAATACATATCAGATGACAGTTCTAAACTCTTGTTACTATCCATTGCATGGTTAAAAGATGGAATCAGTGTCTATCTGATACAGCACTTGTTTCAATAAATAGCAAATAACTGATTATGTAACTTCTGGTATTGTTCCGAAGTATACACTGAAGCTGTATTTTATCCTTTTAAAGCTTCTTTTTTAACCTCTGGTTTCTGAATCAATTGTTGTATTTGCCTTTTTGGATCAAACTCTTGGTCAACAACAGAGGATTGTAGTTAAGGAATTGCAATCACAGTTGAAAATGGAAACAACAATACTGTAGAGAATGTGGCCTGTGCGAAGCTGGAAATGAAAGCGGAATAGATTGTGTTGAATTTCCTAACACAATTTTAAGAGTCATATATCTGAACAGCTTTGGCGCGAAAGAAACCTCTTTTCTATTAAGGAAAGGAAATAGCTTTTATACATTACATTTCTCAGAACGCTTCACAGCCAATAAATTACCTTTGAATTGCAGCCGTTGTTGTTTTGTATGCAAATGTGCACTCAATGATGCAAAAAATAACCTCATAAACACCAAATTAGATGAATGTCTAGTATTTAGTGATGTTGGTTGAAGGAGGAAAGTTTTCTGAGAAAACACTGCTCGATAGTGATATGAGACCTTTTGCATTGGTAAGTGGCAATTATAATGGAATTATCAGCAGTCTGATTTACCTATGCCTTGGAAAACTGCGGACAAAATTCACTAGCAATCAAATGGACGTGGACAGTGCAATATGCAAGTAACTTGCATCCATTGATTGAAGTACAGGAAGCACAGCAATTTTGTTCTGCCGGCTCATTTCAATTATCTCAGTGTTTAGCCAGCACTAACTGCACTGCATCAGTATGGTGCCAATATTATAAGTAGTGGCTAGTATCACTTAGAGTCAGCTTGCATTGCTTAAAGCTGGTCTGCATCCCTTAAAAAATTAATTAACTAATCAAATAAATAAATAAGGTTAGATAGACATGGCTGGATAGGTGGTGTGCCATAACTGCAGCAAGTTGGAGTTTGTGGAGCTAAGGTCCTGGAAGTATGTGCAGTTTGAAGAAGTTTGGCTCAGATTTGTTGGGGCTGCAGTCTGAGTTGGAGTCTGAGCTGCAGACATTGTGAGGCATCAGGGAGGAGGAGAGTTACCTGGGCACACTGATCCATGAGGCAGTTACACCCCTTAGATTAAGCATAACTTTAGAGCTGGTCAATGGTCAGGACAAGAGAATGTGACTGTGAGTCAGACAGGGTGTGGAGATTCAGGATGTGGTTATGGAGAAGCTTCAGCTTTGACTTTGGCCAATAGATACAAGGTACTTGTTACCTGTATGGATGAGAACAAGGACTGCACAGTGGATGGAAAGATCAATCATAGCACCATGGTTCAGAAGGCCATTCAAGTTGAGGAAGTGAAAAGGAAAGGGTAAATGGAGGATCGTATAGTCAGAGGAATAGATACTGGTCTCTGCAGCAGCGACTGGGAGTTCTGATGGTTGTGTTGCCTGTAACTAGACACCCCCTTGTGGTTGGAGAGGAACTTAGATTGGGGGTGTAGGAGGATCCAGTTGTCAGGGTCCTTGTAGGAACCAACAACATAAGTAGAACTAGGAATGATACTCTGCTGAGAGAGTTTGAGGAGTAAATGTCCAAATTAAAAAGCAGAACTTCAAAAGTAATCTCTGGACTGTAACCTGAGCCAATTGGCATGGGATGCAGGGATTTTGCTTCATGGGCAGCAGATTTGGGGGAAAGAGGAAGCTTTTCCATTGGGATGGGCTCCACTTAAACCAGGCTAGGACCAGGGTTCTGGTGAATCAAATAATGAGGACAGTAGACAAAGCTTTAAATTAAGATAGAGGTGGAAAGGAAAAGTTTAACAGCAGCAAGGAAAATATCAAGGCTTCAGAGTAGAGCAGAATTTTAGGTAAAAATAAGCAGAGTACATCAGAAAGAGACAGTGAGAGTGACAAGGGTAACCGGGCATTAGTGACTAAGGTCACATCAGGAAAAATTAGAAAAAGGTCAAAGCTAAAGGCACTATATCTGAATGTATACAAATAGTTGCTTGGTAATATAAAACTTGAGTACTGAAAAAAGAAACATACTGTTGAAGCTTTCTGTCTTGAACACATCAGCATAGATGCAAGAATGCCAAATTTCAAAGAGAGCAACAATTTATATTGCATGAGAAAAGGATGCTGATTAGTTGGCAATTCAACCCTGATTGGTCAAGGCATTGTGATGGGGAATGTACCAGGGAACCACTGTCTTGCATGCTTTTGTTTCTTTCAAAGAAGGCACATGTCTGGACATGTTCCTTTTGCCCACAGAGGTCCCTGCGTATGAATATATGCAGCTTCTAACAAGCTTAAGTGAGTAATTTCAGTGCCAGTGTAATGCTAGGTATTCAAAGGGAGCAAAAACTTATATTCTATGAGAAAATGTTGGTTGGTTACCAAGTTGACTCTGGTTGAGGCGTTGCCATGGAGAATGCATCAGGGAACAGGCTTCCTTATGTCTCAACAACTGGTGGATTTTATCGAACAGCACGTTCCTTTGGCTGTTCACAATAGTTAGATTACTTACCATACACAACCAGCCGTGCTTGCAAAACTCAGAATATAATGTTTAACATTAGATATGATCCCACAATTTGGCAACACTTGCTGATGAATCCCGAGTGTGCTAAGAATTACACTAACAACAAATTGAAGGTTATCAGTCAGGCTCACAATGTAACTTACTTACACTTGCTAGACATACCTAAGCTACATATATTCATACACAGGGACCTCTCCTCTGCAGGCAAAAGGAACATGTCCACAGGCCACGCTGGATGGATCTCCCAGTGCTGGAGCCCGACTGCCATCTATAATTGGACGGGGTTCCTAGAGGCAGATTCTTAACTGGCCACCTCTGGGAGGATCATGCCTGACATCCCTCCATGGTCACCTCTGGGTTCTTGACCCAGAATTGTGGCCAACATCAGGATCACGGTTCACCCGGTAAAATTCAGTTTCTTATTTTGGTACCTCAATGGTCTGCACCATCACATTCTGTGTGGCTTTCACTGTGTGCATGCTGCTCATATATGTGTGGGTTGCGGACCAGAACCATCATCCAACTACCCAACCTTTCAGGCACTACCCACCCTGTGTGTGGCAGACTCTGGAGATAGTGCGTGCTAACAGCCATCTCAGAACCCAACAACCTGGATTGGAAGCAAGTCAACCTCAATCCCGAGAGACTGCCTAAGAAGAGGAAGGTGACTGTTTGGTTTCTTGTGATTCCTCATTTACAGCTGGCACTGTGGACTGCCACAGAATGAAAGCATCATGACTGCTGCCAGGATATTGGACATTGACTTGCAGCATTTGTTCTCATTGGTCTCACAGCAGGTGAGAGAGTGGAGACAATACCAAGATTGGAAATGTTGTCAGCTGTGATGGGGATAGTCTTGAATGTTGCTGGGTTGGGCAGAAAAGTGGCAGATGAAGTTCAATGCAGAGAAGTGTGAGGTGATTCATTTTGGCAGGAAAAATATGGTGAGACAATGTAAAATAAAGGGAGAGCCTCTAAAGGAGGGGCAGGAACAGAGGGACCTCGTTGTATACGTACATAGGTCATTGTAGATGGCAGGGCATGTTGAGAAAGCAGTTAATAAAGCATTAATAAAGGCATTGAGTACAAGAGAAAGGAAGTCATGTTGAACTTGCATAAGACACTAGTTAGGCCTCATTTGGAGTACTGCATCCAGTTCTGGTTGTCATACTTGAGGCAGGATGTGAAGGTTTTGGAAAGAGTACAGAGGAGATTCACAAGAATGATTCCAGCGGTAGAGAACCGTTACTATGAGGAAAAAATGGAGAGTTTGGGACTCTTTTCCTTAGAGAAAAGAAGGCTGAGAGGAGAATTGATAGAGGTATTCAAGATCCTGAGGGGTATGGGACAGGATAAATAATGAGAAACTGTTCTCACTCAAGAGAACATCAAGAACTAGAGGGCATTGATTCAAAATAATTGGCAAAAGGAGTAAATGTAATGTGAGGAAAATGTTTTCATCCAGAGGGTGGTAGGAGTCTGGAACAAACTCCTGAAAGAGTGGTGGAGGCAGGTTCGATTGAGGTATTCAAAAGGGAATTGGATTGTTACCCGAAAAGAAAGAACGGGGATAAAGCAAGGGAGTGAGACTAGCTGAAATGCTCTTTCAGAGAGCCAGTGCAGACTCAATAGGCTGAATGGCCTCCTTCTGCACTGTAAAGGTACTGTGAGACTGTGAATCCTAGTATACAGCATAGGCAATATATGGTGCCTGCATGATGTATGTGTAATCAATGGCACCCTGCACCATGGGGAAGCCTGTAACCCTGGCAAAGTCATGTGCTCACGCTGCCTGCTTCTCCCTGGCAAGAGAAAATGAAATATAGTTATCCCTCATAAAGTAGAAATCCTCAGTGACCTCCCTTATGCAAAAGTGGATAGCAAACAGAGATGTTGCAAGTATCACCTACCCCAATCAAGAAGAACCCAGGCACATAAAAGCCCATCAACATGGTCACATTAATAGTAGTATGGTCCTTACTTGTGTGGCATGGCCAAGCAGGTTGACTTTTTAAAAATTCTTTCATGGGATGTGGGCATTGCTGGCAAGGCCAGCATCAATTGCCAATCTCTGATTGCCTTCGAGATTAGTGGCTCACTAGGCCATTTACGAGGGCAGTTAAGAGTCAGCCATATTGCTGTGGGTCTGGACTCACATGTCGGCCGGGTAAGGATGGTAGATTTCCTTCCCTAAAGGACATCAGTGAACCAGGTGAATTTTTACAACTGGACAATAGTTTCATGGTCATCATTACATTTCTTTTTTTTTATTCCTTCATGGCTAACTTTCAATTCCAGAATTTTTTTTTTACAGTTATTGGATTTAAATTCGACCAGCTGCAGTGGTGGGATTTGAACCCACATCCCCAGGGCATTAGCCTGGGCCACTGAATTACCAGTACCTGTTGAGTTCCCTTCTCCCCCTCTTTCTCCTCACTCTTTGCAGCAGCCTATGCTGTTCAGTGTGGCCTTTGTTCATTCTCCAAATTATGCTGTATTCCAAAGGGAATGCCTATTAGTACAGCCATGTCTGGGAGCAAGTGGTTTTGGCAGAAGCCTTAAAATCAGCAAAAACTCCATCAGCACTTGCTCCACCACTTTTTGAAACTTGGAACAGCTATAGAAAGAACCAAACACATGTAGCATCAAAGTAACAGGCAGAAAAAAAATCAACCAGCAACTAACTTGCCTATATTGATGATCCCTCTATATCGCGCTGGGGGTGGGGCTGAGGGGGGTGGGGAGGTGATGTAGGGGGGTGTGTCAGGGGCTCCTTCCTGCTGCTGAACCTGCATTCAGCTGTGCAACATTAAGGGAGAACATAAGAACATAAGAAATAGGGGCAGGAGTAGATCATTTGCCCCTTGAACTTGTTCCACCATTCAGTACGATCATGACTGATCTCCTGCCTCAACTCCATTTTCCCACCTGCTTCCCATATCCTTTGATTCCCTGAGTGACCAGAAATCTGTCTATCTCAGTTTTAAATATATTCAAAAATGGAGCATCCACAACCCTTTAGGGAAGAGAATTCCAAATATTCACAGCCCTTTGAGTGAAGAAATTTCCCCTGACAGTCTTAAGTCATCATCCCCATATCCTTAGACTGTGCACCCATGTTTTATATTTATATTGTGTCAGTTGGAAATTTGAGCTCCAGATTAGCTAACTGACATCGTAATCTGGTTGCTCTGTATACTTCCAGTGGCCATTCACTGCACGTATGCTAACAATGCCCTCATCAATGTGGCATTCACAACAATTTGCCCCAGAAATGTCCGAACATGCCACAGATGTCATTTTGGAGGTCTAAGGGTATTTGTAGTGCCCTGAAAAATGGGATAAACAATTCCAGTTTCTTGCCCATCAGGGGGATTTTAACTGTGTTCCGCATATACATTTCAACAGGTCAATTTGACCAGAGAACAGTGTTGATTGCAACTTTGTACGTCATAATAAATTTTCAGTGAAGAAGATATAATTCACAAATGACAGATAAATGATGTAACTGCTGAAACCGCTTCTATTTTTTCTGTCACAAAAGATTACTTTTAACCTAATTTATTTGGAGCCAAAGATATTCTTGAGACCCTAGTAAAATAGATATACCGGCTATTTAGAATTATCAGTGTGAAATGTCAACCCAAGCATCACTCTTGGAATCTTCCAGTCCTTCTGCACTCAGACTAATGGCTGTTGTAATGATACTTAATTGACAAACATCAACTCCCCTTTCCAAAAGAGAATTAATAATTTCTTAATATCAAATGTAAACTCTGTGCAGGCCCCCAATTTCTCTTAAGCTTCAAAAGATATTTCTCAGGGTTCTATAATTGGTTGTGATATGATCTAAAAGCTTCAATCAGCCAAATTTATGGAGAAAATGATGACAAGTCAATGCATAGAAAATTCATGAGGCAAATTCAGATGATAAAATACATTGGGATTGAATTAAAACAAACATCATGCTGTGCTCAATTTTTACGCCAGTGGCTCCTTCCAGGGCTCCACAAGTGACATGTGCAGGACCTCACAAGCCTCCACCCATAAGTGTATCCAGGAGGTCACAGACCCCATCTTCACGAAGGTCCAGAACTTTGTGCACTTCATCTGGGATCAGGAAGTGAGAGCGCTGGGATTTGCACAGATCTCTGGTTTTTCACAAGTGCAAGGTGCCATTGACTGCAGTCACGTGGCACTTAGATCTCAGTGGCAACAAGCAGTAAATGATGTCAACTGCAAGGGCTTCCACTCACTGAATGTTCAGCTGGTGTGTGACCATCACAAATGCATCCTACACATCTGCGCACACTTCACAGGGACCATCCACCACTCCTACATCCTTAACAGGTCTCAGATCCCTGACATCTTCCAGGGTCCAGAGAGGCTGCAGGGATGGCTCCTCAGGGACAAGGGCTACCCACAGAGAATGTGGCTGATGACGCCCGTGCAGCAGCCTCTGACTGCCGCAAAGAGATGGTACAACGAGGCTCATGCTGCAACCCTGACTTTGGTGGAGCAAATGATAGGCACATTGAAAATTTGGTTCCGGTGCCTCAACTGGTGGAGCACTGCAATACAGTCCCCAGAGGGTGTTGTGCATTATCGCCAGTTGCTGTGTGCTACACCACCTGGTGCTGCAATGGGGGGAGGACCTGGCTGAGGAGGAAATGGAAGAGCTGCGCATCTCCCCCAATGAGGAGGACATCAAAGGAGGTGAGGATGATGAGGTTATCAATGGCAAGGATGCCAGCAATGAGGCCATCACACTGGCCAGACGAGGCAAGCGCACTCATGAGACCCTAATAGCCGCTGGATTCATGGAAGATGGTAACGAGATGCAGTGAGAGCAGTTCGGACATTGTCACCTTGCATCTGTGAACGTTTGACTCCTGTGTGACTGATGGCAACACACATACCCTCAGTGCTCAGGCTCATGTTATGGAGATGCAGCAGAGGACCTAATAGTTGCAAGGTTCCAAGACAATGATGACAGTAAGGACACTCCATAGATCTTCACATTGCCTCTCTGAACGTCTGGCTGAGGGCAGCTCACTTACGCTCTGTAATTAGGGTCATATCATGGAGATGCACCTGTGAAATCTTAAGTGCACATGGCCCTTTGGCAGCATTCAGCACCTGTTCCCTTCAGAACCACACCATCAACGGACACAGATGCTGAAGAGATAGGGGGCTAAGCCCACCTCAAAGGAGCTCAGAGCACACAGAGAGAATGACTGATCTCTGCAATGCCTGCCCAAGATATTCTGGAGGCAATGACAAACACATTTGGGGTGCATCACCGATGTGTCCAGTGAGTGTGAAGCTGGACCATCACTTTGCTCTGAAGGTTACACACTGCACAGGACTGAGACACTGGCCTTTATCTTGTGCAAGGACCAAGATTACACATCTGAATGACATGAGCACTGCTCATCATAACAAAGAGCCATAGACAAGGAGACATTCTTGGGAGTTTATTTACAGTAGTGAACATTATGTACAAGTAATTAACCATATGGTGCAACTACATCTTCTTAGCCTTCCTAACCCTGCTACTACGTCTTGTGCTTTCCCGACATCCACAGTGGAGGTAGAGGCAGCTGCTGACTGCTACACCCTGCTTGTGATGACTTTGGCGGATGTCCTCTGGAGGGCTGAGACCTAGAGGGCCAAGACCTGCTTTGTGTATCCTGCTGTGGGTCAGGTGCATCCTCCTCAGCCTGTGGAGCTGGAGATGATGGGGCCACAGGAAGTGGGGATTTGGATCGGCCAGACATTCTTGGAGCCATCTGAGCGGATGGCCCCGGGTTGTCGAGCTGCAGGCCCTCCTCCCTGTGGGTGCCTGATGGCTCCTGGCTGACTCTTTATGGAGAAGGGGAAGCTGGAGTGAGATCAAGCTGCTCCACAGCCCTCTTGTGTTGACACTGTTGGAGGCTAACCATGGCTCAGTGTTGGAGTTCAGCCCACACAGAAGTGCAGGACCAATGTCCTGGACCAAGGTCTCCATGGCAGCTGCTATCCTGGCAGTGTTGCCCTCGGTGCGTCGGCTTGCCAGTGCTATCACCTCAGCCTGAAGGCAGATGGACTCCTCCATCGTCCCTTGCAATCTGAGGAGAGGACCAGACATCCCTTCCTGATGTTCCCATGATTGTCTTTGCAGCTCCAACAACTGATTGAGCACTGAGTGCAGAGGCTCATCATCTGACTCAGGCTCAGCAGACTCCTCGCCTCCAGCAGTCCTCCAGGTGCTGGTGACCTCGTATGTCACTGCCTCGCCTGCTGTGTAACAGATTGTGTGCCGTGCTCACCAGATAGTGAACCCGAGTCTGCTCTACATCCAGGTCCCACCAGGTTGTGTGTTGCTGCGCTGGTGGAAGATGTGGCTGAGCGCCATGATGGGTCTTCAATGATGCTGCCTTCAGAGTCCTCATCCGAGGTGCTCTTGGCACTGGGGTCAGGGTCAAGGTTGCCTGAGGGCAATGTGACAGATGTGTTTAGTAGGAGAGAAAGTAGAGATTATTAGTGCTTGGCAGCCGCATTACACACACAACAGTTGACTCAATGTAGCATGGACAGAGGGATGATGTGGTACAGGATCCTCATGTGGATGCTTCCTGTCACCGCAAGAATGGTCCATGTTCTCTCCAGCCAGCTCCAGCGCATAACTCTCAAACAGAGTGAGGATCTTGATATCTGGCACTCCACCCCTAGCCTGTGCATGATTTTGTCCTGCATAAAGACAGATGGAGACAGTGTGAGCAAGGCGCATGCCAGGCCAAATAAGAATGCCAGGTGTGCGTGTGTGCTGAATGGAGCCATGGATGGGATGAGGAGGCAATCTCCACAGGAGATGAAGCCAGATGGAGATGTGAGGTCTGTATGAGAGAGTGAGTGGTGATGTCCCTTGAGCTGGCAGTGAGTGAGATACCAGTGAATGTGTAATGGGCTTCTGAGTGTGTGAGTGGAAAGTGATGAGATGGTTGACTTACCCTGGCGGCACAAATGAGATCAATCGTCCTTTTTCTGCACTGGATGGCCGACCTCTTATGTGCAACATTGGCACTGACCACCTCCACCGCCATCTCCCAAACCGTAGTGGTGACCCTGATGGGCCACCTGCGGCCAGAGTGAGGGTAGAGGACATCACAGCAGGCCTCCACATCATCCAATAGGCATCCCAGGGATGCGTCACTGAATCGGGGGGCTGCATTCTCCTTGGCTTTTGGAGTCATGTCTTCAATGTAGCAGTCCTGGGCACATGGCTGCAGTTTAAATATGGCATCCGGAGTGAGGAAATGGCAAAATAACAGCATGGCGGGAAAATTAAAGGCCGCCCGCGATCCAGCATTTTTCCCGTAGCTGCATAGATTATGAGGTGGGAAGGGGACGATATGGCGTGAAAATCTCCCATTGTGTCCCAACATCTATTTTCATGTCCGCTACCGCACTTAGTACAAATTTGGTCCAATTCCACCCTAAATATTATTAAAGTGATATCTTCAATAAGTGATTCAGTTGATCTTTTTTCAAAAGTGCATGATCATGCTTTATTTTGTTATTTGTGTAGTAAGTTATACAAGCCCCTAGGGGAATCTTTTAACAGCTCTTTTGTATATTCACTTTAAACATGTCATAAATCACTTTCTAGGCAAATGGAATTTCATTTTAAAAGCTTGTTGTGATATAAACTATTTAATTAGTTTTGTGACACCAAGGCAATTGGTTTATGTTGTTACAAATACAAAGTTTATGAGATTGTTATGTTTTGGGACTGTCTCTTTAATTTATCATAAAATGGAGGAATGAAGGGTGGCCATGAGACCTGTTCTGAATTCTGCCCGACAAAAAGCCAGGGTGCCTTAAATGTTAAGTCAAAGGGGGTGTAGAAACACACTCTGGGAGGCTTCTTATTCAAACAAAACAAACTTTATTTCACGAGAGCTTCAGTGGCTGCTTATATCCAGCCAGTCCCTCATACAGCCATTTTTTTTCCTAAGGAACCCCTCCCTAAAATTTATTCGCCCCACACTAGCCACACATTGGTTGAACAAATCATGTGACCCCTACTCAGTTGAACTGATCTTAAAATGACAGTCATAACAGTGGATCACGGCTTGATTTACTGGGAAGAAGTTGCAAGATGTTCACACATGTGGTCAAAGGCAAGACAATCCATGCTGACTGTGGGTAGACTATTAGTCTCCGGGTATTAAGAATGTAAGGTTTTGTAAATGGTTATACTTTGAACCGTCTAACTAATTCCAAGATACAATGGAGTTTGCTGTCTAGAAGATAGCTAAATAGCATACCTTTTTGGATACAAAGTCCATGTGATTCACATTTCCATAGAGATGAGCTTTGTGAGTGGAAAGATCCACAGAAGGCCAGTGTGGTATGGGTTACAGTTTTTCTAAAATATCACTGAACCTCACAGACCCAAGTCAGTCTTCAAGAATCCACCACCTTTTATATAGTTTTAACCAGAAGTTTTGGTTTTCAATCTTAGTTTCCTTAGTAATTGGGAGGGTCAGCTTCCTTCCTAAAATTCCCTTTTCAGTTTTCCTTTCTTAGTTTCTCTTTTCAATTAGAATCTGTCTCAGAAAAATACAAGCTTTGAACATAGATTTCATCACATTCTACAAATCCTTCTATGTGTCATATAACCCACATTTGTAACCACCTGGAGTGGTTCAGATTTGGATCAGATTTTGCAACAAAATAATGGTGAGATTATCAGTGCTCTGGAGTCTGTACATGTGCAGTAAAACATGGAAATCCAGAATTGCTCCTCCACAACTTTGTTACATCCTACTTTTCTGAGAGATTTGGCATTTAAATAGATGATGGGTGTGAAGTTAGAGTACTTATCCATTAGATATCCACTTAACATGTTGAATATAGTTGGGGCATGTCCATTCATGCATCAATGAATTTTTAGCAGCATTATCAAACTTAATTATAGCGAAACCACCTCTCTGGTCCTGAAAATACTTTTATAAATGTGGAGTCTCATTCCTTCAGAATGTAATTATTGTAGGAGTTGAAAAAAATCTTCTGTCTCTTTTATCTATCTTTTTATAATTCCACCTTTATTTCCTTCTATTTCACTTTCTGTAGATGATTTTACAATGTATTAAGTATTTTAATTAATGTTTTCTGGTTGAGGCTCTGCAGGGATAAAGTTAACCCCCAAAATGTGTAGGTTTGATTTTGGTGGAAGGTTAAGAAACCAAAAACTTGAAACAGGAACCCAACCTGCCTCAAACCAAGTCACTTCCAATTTTAACAGGGGCAGGTTATTGGACAGGCAACTAACCTGCTCTCAGGAGATAGGTTGGTCATTTAAATATTTTAATAAGGCTGCATTCTTTCATATTAAAAGCGATTTTATTTTTAACCAGTCAGCCAGGTGGCCCTTGGTGAGGAGGGAGTTGGTTGGGGTTTGGGGGTGGAGGGAGGAGGAGGAGGGAGGAGGGGGTGGGTTGGGAGTGGGGGGTGGAGGGAAGAGGAGGAGGGAGAGGAGTTATGGGTGAGAGAGATGAAAGGGGCAGCAAGGGCACAGATAAGCAAAATTTGATGTCCTGCCCAGTTTCCACTGACCACCATTGTAACTTAGGAGCTGACTTGGATCTGTAACACACTGCCAGAAACAGATGGGTCCTCATGAATGCATTTAAATAAGTCCTTAACTACATGGGGAAATTAACAGTTGTACAAAGGCTAGCAATTGAGAAGACAAAGATGCTACCTGGTGTTGTGAAGAGAACAAGGAAGAAGTGAGTGTGTGCTCGCAGTGCAAATGAGAAATGGTGTAATGTGGCCTTCTCCTGGATGATATAATACGTGATGAATGGGAATCAATTATTGAGAGCGGTGGTGTGGGTGAAAGAGTATTGCAATGTATTGCTGAGTGAGATGAAGAAATGAAAAGCTGTACTCTAAAAAAAGCAATTTTCTTTTATTCGTTCATGGGATGTGGGCGCGCTGGCTATGCCAGCATTTAATGCCCATCCCTAATTGCCCTTGAGAAAGAAACACTCACTCCCATATGCACTGAATCCAGGTCCTGGGAGTGATGTTCCTGAAGCTGACCATCTGTGCCATGCCGCTCCATAAATGTTTCAAGATATTCCTGTTATTGGCTGGACAGAGAGCTTCCTTCTTTTCCCTGAAATCTTCAAGTCAGAACTCCAAGGAAGCAATAATGAGCTTAGGGGCTTTTACCCTTTCCTGAGCAGCAGCAAAATTCATCCAGGGAGCCAGGCGACAATGCAACCTCATTTTGAGGTGCATTCTTACATTAAATAGCCTTCTAGCTGACCCACTGAAAGTGAGTGGTAGGTTCCTGAATCAGAAGGGAAATCCACCTGTGAAATTCCAATGAGACTTTGGAGTTAAAATATCCCAGGCCAGTTTTCTGGGACAATGTGCGAGTTTCAAACCCTCCACACTATCCCACCCTTTCAAATTCCACCTATAGTTAAAGGTGGGGCCAGGGAATCATGTTTGGTGTTGTCAATCTGACTGTTGCTAATCTTCTGTAAAAAGAAGCAACTTTTCATAAAATGTCAACATTTTAAATATGGTATATAAATATAGTATGAATCCAGCTTAACTTTTGGGACCTCACAAATACAGAGAAGAAAGATATAAGATCACATACAGTAAAGTCATCAGTGATGCCTGTGAGTGAGAAAGAAATTACTTCAGGATTTATTTCAGGATTAACTGTAGTGGGTTCAAGGTATTTGTGCTTTGTGTAGAAAGTTTACAGAACATATTTTCAATTAAGATCTTAATAGAGAATTTACAATAAAATGGTTGTCTTTATATTATCTTTTTAAGTGTTATATATAATCTTTAGAATGATCTACCTAAACGGAGTTAGTGTAATTGGTGACCGCTTTGGTGCCTTCGGAGATGACGTGTTTGGCCATCTCCCTGGTAGCATGAGGCGGACAGCGGTCTGGATCTCCCTGGCCGAGATGGTGTGGCATTTGTTGTAGTGAATGATGTGCGCAGCCTCGGAGGTGATGCTCTCGAAAATGTCAACAATGAAGGAATTCATAACACTCATGGCCTTGGATGAGATCCTGGTGGAAGGGCGGACCTGGGTCAGCACCCTGTACACATAAGTGCTTGTGAGATTTTCTTTATAGGCAGCTTCTTGGTGACTTTAGTCAGCGACCGCTTCAATGCCTTGTGGGATGCACCGCCCTTCACCACCTCAGGTATTCCATTCAGCTTGGGCCAACTCAAGTCAACCTGAAAAGATTGCATTTAAATTCTCCTTCTCAGCAATTTCCAATGTAAAAGCATCATGAGTTGGTGCTCTTCATTGCATAAGTGAAATGATTGGAATGGCAACAATGGCCCTGAATTTACTGAAAACTTGTGTCATCATAATGGCACATCTAGCATGTATACAATTGTTGTGGTGCAGAAATGACAGGGAATGATGGTGTGATTGACTTGCCATTGCTTACATCACACCATAATTTGCTGGGACATAGACACCACAGAGATTCTTGCTGGAAAGTTTCACTGGCTAACTATAACTCTGCCCACCCACTGTGATTGTGAATTTGCTGGTGTTTACCAGCACCAGCTCCCACTACCCCCCAACCACCCCACAACCGAGACTGAAAAATAACAGCAACAGTATGCTTTATGGCCCTATTCTAGATAATTGATTCTGATTCCTTATTATTCACATTTAATGCACACAAAACTAATCCAAATAGAATCTCTAAACTCATTCTGTTAAATCAAATTCAAAGTGCTATGAGAAATTTCTGAGAGATTCCAAAAGGTGTTAAATAATTATAAGTTTTTGTAGTTGGAAAAATATATAATTGACAGCTCCCCATGTATTTTAAAATGATAAGTAATAATTTTGGCAAGCGTTTGGCAAGTCTGGAGCACATAAGGAAAACATTGCCAGGTTAAAATTATACATCAGATGAATTTAGAAACAGAAGTTAAGAGCATTCGCTTCTTGAGTATTTCCAATTTGAAATGTTTTTTATGCATTCAGAATCGTGATTAAGCATGGTAATATAGGAAGAAAATAGAACAGAACCTGTTCCTTTAACACTAGTAGAAATGTGAACAAGCACCAGCAACTGCCCATGTTTCACCAAGATTGCTCTAGCTGTCAATCAGTTGAGCATTTTCTAGTTAATATTTGAGTCTCTTTAAGCAATTAGGTTTTATGGCACATTTTACGACATAAGCAAAAAGGAGTCCCAGTGGATGTTATCCAAACAACTAAAATAAATTATAAGGTGAATATCCTGTTGGATACCATGTAAAACACATGCAGTTAAGAATGATCACTATCTTAGGCATTGATGCTACTGTTTGCTTCCTTTCAAAAATATACATAGATTTGGGCTGTGAATGCGAGTGAGGTTACAGGATGATAATTGTGATTTTATAATTATATTAATTCTCTTCCCCAGAAAGCAGTGGAGGTTGAGTCATTGAATTTATTCGGGACAGATTTTTGATAGAAAAGGGAGTCAAGGGCTATGGGGGGTAGATGGCAAAGTGGAGTTGAGACCACAACCGGATCAACCATGATCTTATTGAATGGTGGAGCAGACTCATAGGTGAATAACTGAATGGCATAGTCCTGCTCCTATGTTCCTAGGAGAAAATTCCATTTCCCTGAGCAACTATTAACCAAATTATCAAACCTAATCTATCCCCACAACCATGGATGCACTGCTTCCGACCCACTGTGATTGTCCCTGTGGTGTTTTCTAATCAATTCCCCAGCAGAGAATCAGGGAACACAACAGTCTAACTTCTGACATCATCACCAGTATTATCGTTGCAGCAAATTCCAGGTCAAGATTAATAAATATGACAAAAAAAACATTACTCTGACAATTCTGCAGAAGAGATGCATTCTAAGAGACTCCAACAAATCTAACCTTGGGTTTTCATATACCCAGTGACATTTGAAAGTGATGATATTTTAAATGAGGTGATCATGTGCCCCTGACAGCTGCAGTATCCCCTGCTGATATTGTTCCTCAGCCAAATCATGTGTGTCACAATTGATGTTAGAAATGTTTAAAATTCCACAGATGGCTGTGGGGTGTCACAGTTCTTTCATGGGGCAGAACATCGCCATCGGCGTGTGGGGGCAGGCCCGACACTACCAATGCATAAAATGATGCGACATGACATCAGGTGTGCGTCCCGATATCGTCACGTATCATTTTGACAGTGCATTCGGCACGCGCACGCCAGAGGCGGCTGCGTACCCACTGAATTGTCAACGGCCTATTAAAACCATTAAGAAAGCAATTTACCCTATTAACAATGCTGCCCTTCCAACCTTAAGGTTGCAGGCAGGTGAAGAGCCCAAGCGGCCTTCACGTTTTCCAGGGAACCTCAACCACGGGTTTTATAAAATTAATAAATAAATCTTGTCCACTTCACAAACATGTCCCAGATCATGGAGGGGACATGTTTAAAGAATTTTTCCTTTATTTTTAAAGAACTTTTATTATCCACTAAATCTTCCTGAGGCAGCTCCATGCCTCAGGGAGATTACTGTATTCTTTAATGTGCATGCGTGAAAGAGCGCAGGCCCTGACTCTCCCTCCTCCTCCCGCCCGCCCAGGTAGCACTGACGGCCACGTGTTACGCGCGTTACGTTGGGCAGGCGTTAATTGGCCCACCCGCCTAAAATGGCAGCACGCAGCTAATCACAGATGGCGATCGGCTCTGCGCCCACCCCCGCCCGCTCAGCCCACCTGCCATAGGTAAGATTGTACCCATGGAGTCCAAGTTGCTGTGGTAACATGCACTTTTACATGCATGTTGAAGCATAGACCAACAGATAATGATGGTAGAGGCTCCAACATTACTTCCATCACACGGCTGACCAGGAATCGCGCCGACTCTTACCACCTGCCATCGGCATGTTAAAAAAAAATTGCAGGTTGATACTCAACTTATTTGATTGCCTTGTGAGTGTACATTCCTTGGCCTTCATGTCCTGGGGTAGGAATCAAATCCAAGGCTTCTGACTCAGAGGCAGGGACACTATCCACTGAGCCTCCAGATGGCTGTGTAAAGTGCACTAAACATTTAACATATCATGGAACCAACATACCTTATGGGCAGGATTTTCAGCTCAGCATGGGGGCGCGCACCCAACACACCCGAGCGTGAAATAGCACATTATGATGTCGGGCGATCGTCCTGATGTCATCACACACTTGCGCGGTATTTAAGTAGGCGGGCACGTGCAAGAGTCAGCAGCGCGCCCGGCGACAATTAAGAAGCGTATTAAGAAGCTGGTAATTAAGTTGAATTTTTTGCTGCCCGTCTAACCTTACGGATGGTGGGCAAGCGAATAGGCCAGGCAGCCTTTGCATTTTTTGCGAAACCTCATCCATGGGCGGCATGAGGTTTCCAAAAGTGAATAAAAAAAACAGTAAAAATGTTTTAAACTCATTTTTAACATGTCCCTGTTCATGTCTTTCTTTTTAATTTTTAATCCTTCTGTGCCGTCAGGGAGCTTTCACTGAGCGCACCCCCACACGTGGGCACACTTCAACGCTCGCGCTCCTCCCACCCCCACCCCGGCAGTGCTGAGACTCTCAGCTCGCGTTTCACACTTACTGGTCATTAATTGGCCAGCCAGTGTGAAATCTCAGTCGGGGCCCCTATCACGTGCAGCGGATCGTTTCTCGGCCGCTCATGGGCCTGCCCGACATGCCTGCCCAACGAGGGAAAAATCCTCCCCTATGACATTCAAGCACCAAAACACAGGGAGAGTATCCATTCAATTAACAATAATTTGGTAAATTTGTGTGGGGTTTTATAAATATTGCAGGAAAGATGAGTCAGGTCTTCAGAATGTAATCTCTGTACTGTAAATAATTGCTGTAATAACTGCAGAGTGAGGTACAGAATCCATAGGTTTCCCACAAACTTTCTCCCTGGATGTGATTAAGAAATGATGTATAAATTTGTTACAGATACAAATCCAGCTATCCAAAAGCTGTCGATACATTTTATTAAGCGGGCCATGAAACAATAAAAAGTTTAATAATTTAAGCTTTCAGCTCCCAAAAGATCATATTATTCTGGTAATTTTAGTTAATTAATTAACCACAAATCGACATTAGAAGGCAAAATTCCAAATGTGCCTTTTGACCAGCAGTTGAATGGAGAACAAAATGAATGCTTCCATGCAATATCACATGCCTGTTGTTTCCCATGCTCCGAGTCAGAGAGACTCTTGAGCCCACTTGATCCACTCAGCCCAACCCGGCCAGACCCTTAGTCACAACATGGTGCCAGTCTCACCATTAGTGCCCTGCTGCAGGTACTGCCAGTGAATGAAAATACTGGATGGTAGTTTCCTCTGTTACTGACAGGTAAGCAGCACCTATACCCACCTATGGAAACTACATCTTACCTGACCTTTAGAATGAAAAGAAGCAACATAGCAGACAGAAATAGCCACACTTCAGGGCCAAACAAGGCGCATAAGGGAGGGATAAGCACCAAGGAGCAGACATGTTGCAATATGCATGAGGCTGAAGCCAATCATCACCTTGCCTCCAAAACCAGCAAGATGTGAAATCCGGCACAGACTTAGTCCTAAGGTTGCCGGTTTTGAGACACTCTACCCGTACAACATTACAGATATTTTATACCACCCACTGAAAATGATTACGAATGCAGGCAGATTTCCAAGGCTATCGAGAAAGATCACCGAAAGAACTCACAACTTATTCCCAATTGCTATTAGACCATAAGACCATAAGACATAGGAGCAGGAATTAGGCCATTCGGCCCATCGAGTCTGCTCCACCATTCAATCATGTCTGATAAGTTTCTCAACCCCATTCTCCCGCCTTCTCCCCATAACCTTTGATCCCTTTACCAATCAAGAACCTATCTATCTCGGTCTTAAATACATTCAATGACCTGGCCTCCACAGCCTTCTGTGGCAATGAATACCATAGATTCATTACTGTCTGGCTAAAGAAGTTTCTCCTCATCTCTATTCTAAAAAGTCTTCCCTTTACACTGAGGCTGTGCCCTCGGGACCAAAATTGCTCACAATATTCTAAATGTGGTCTGACCAGAGCCTTATAAGGCCTCAGCAGCACATCCCTGCTTTTATATTCTAGTCCTCTCGAAATAAATGCCAACATTGCATTTGCCTTCCTAACTACTGACTCAACCTGCAAGTTAATCTTAAGAGAATCCTGGACTAGGACTCCCAAGTCCCTTTGCACTCCAGATTTCTGAATTCTCTCCCCATTTAGAAAATAGTCTATGCCTCTATTCTTCCTACCAAGGTGCATGACCTCACACTTCCCCACATTGTATTCCATCAGACACTTCTTTGCCCATTCTCCTAACCTGTCCAAATCCTTCTGCAACCTCCCCGCCTCCTCAATACTACCTGTCTCTCCACCTATCTTTGTATCATCTGCAAACTTAGCCAGGATGCCCTCAGTTCCTTCATCTAGATCACTGATATATAAAGTGAAAAGTTGTGGTCCCAACACTGACCCCTGCGGAACTCCACTAGTCACCGGCTGCCATCCTGAGAAGGACTCCCTCATCCCCACTCTCTGCATCCTGCCAGACAGCCAATCTTCTATTCATGCTGGTATCTTGCCTCTAACATCATGGGCTCTTATCTTACTGAGCAGCCTCCTGTGTGACACCTTGTCAAAGGCCTTCTGGAAGTCCAAGTAGATAACATTCATTGGCTCTCCTTTGTCTAACCTGCTCATTACCTCCTCAAAAAATTCTAACAGATTTGTCAGGCATGACCTCCCCTTGATGAAACCATGCTGACTTTGCGCTATTTTACCATGCACTTCCAAGTATTCTGAAATCTCATCCTTAATAATGGACTCTAAAATCTTACCAATGACAGAAGTCAGGCTAATCGGCCTGTAATTTCCTGTGTTTTGCCTCACTCCCTCCTTAAACAGGGAGGTTACATTAGCGATTTTCCAGTGCTCCGGGACCCTCCCTGACTCCAGTGATTCCTGAAAGATCATCACTAACACCTCCACCATCTCTTCCGCTATCTCCTTCAGAACTCTGGGGTGTAATCCATCTGGTCCAGGTGATTTATCCAGCTTCAGACCTTTCAGTTTTCCTAGCACCTTCTCCTTGGTAATGGCCACTACACTCACCTCTGCCCCCTGACTCTCTTGAACTTTGGGGATGTTACTTGCGTCTTCCACCATGAAGACTGACGCAAAGTACTTACTAAGTTCCTCCGCCATTTCTTTGTACCTCACTACTACTTCTCCAGCATAATTTTCCAGTGGCCCAATGTCCACTTTTGCATCTCTCTTACCCTTTATATATCTAAAAACTCTTGCAATCTTCTTTTATATTATTGGCTAGTTTACCCTCATATTTAATCTTCTCCCTCCTTATTTCTTTTTTAGTTGTCCTCTGTTGGTCTTTGTAGGCTTCCCAATCCCCTGGCCTCCCACTGCTCTTCGCGCATTATATGCTGTCCCTGACTTCCCTTGTCAGCCATGGTTGCCTCGTCCTCCCTTTAGTATGCATCTTCTTCCTAGGGATGAATTTTTGCTGTGTCTCCCAAATTACTCCTAGAAACTCCTGCCATTGCTGTTCCACTGTCTTTCCTGCTAGGCTCATCTCCCAAAAAATTCTGGCCAGCTCCTCCCTCATGCCTCTGTAGTTGCCTTTATTCAACTGTAATACCGTTACATCTGATTCCAGCTTTTTCCTCTCAAATTTCAGGGTAAATTCTATCATATTATGGTCACTTCCTCCTAAGGGTTCCTTCACCTTAAGCTCCCTTATCAAATCTGCCTCATTACACATCACTAAATCTAGAATTGCCTGTTCCCTAGTGGGCTCCACCACAAGCTGCTCCAAAAAGCCATTTCGTAGACATTCCACAAATTCCTTTTCTTGTGATCCACTCCCAACCTGATTTTCCCAGTTTACCTGCATATTGAAATCCCCCATGATCACTGTAACCTTGCCTCTCTTACATGCCTTTTCTATCTCCTGGTGTATCTTGTGGCCCGCATCCTGACTACTGTTCAGAGGCTTGTACATAACTCCCATTATGGTTTTTTACCTTTGCGGCTCCTCAACTCTACCCACACAGATTCTACACCTTCTGACCCTACATCAATTTTTGCTATCAATTTAATTTCACTTCTTACTAACAGAGCAACCCCACCCCCTCTGCCAACCTGCCTATCTTTTCGATAGGATGTATATCCTTGGATATTTAGCTCCCAGTCTTGATCCCCTTGCAGCCATATCTCCGTGAAGCCCACCACATCATACCTGTCAATTTCAATCTGCGCCACAAGCTCATTTACCTTATTTTGTATACTGCGTGCATTCAGATACAACACCTTCAGTCCTGTATTTCCTGTCCCCTTTCTCATTGTCATCCCTTTATCTGATGTGCTTGAAGTTAGATTCCTAGCTCTTTCCAAACACTCTGTCCTATTTTGTGTTCTGGAGACTTAAATAGCCTCTCCTGGAGTCTCCTTTCTTTTCAGTTTTTTCATAGTTTTCCATGAAGTTGAATCCAACCCCCCCCACACACTAACCTGCTGCTTTGTTTCCCATTAGTCATACTTTTTGGAGTTTTACCCTTCCCTTCCCCCCCACTTTCTAGTTTAAAGTCCTGTTGAGCACCCTATTTACCGTTTTCGCTAGAACATTGGTCCCAGATCGGTTCAGGGGGAGACCATCCCAACGGTACAGATCCCTCCTGTTCCCCGGTTCCAATACTGATGCCAGTGCCCCATGAAATGGAACCCCTCTTTCCCGCACCACTCCTTTAGCCAATAACTCCTGTTATTGAGCTGAAATAATTGACTGTCCTTGCCATACCAGCAGGGATCTGAGAAATGGATTTTCCATTATTGGCTGATTGATGTTGGTTGTGTTACTTGCGTGGTCTTAAAAAAGAAGAGGCTAGTGCTACATGAGCTTTCACTCACACTCGCAGAGTTGAACTCATGGTTATGATTCTATTTAATCCTACTCGCCTCCCTTATATGACATGCTTGTTAAAATCAATTGTGTCTTTGAAACTATGGGCAGAATTTTCTTCATGGCATGTGGGGGCAGGCCCAGTATGTCTGTGCGTAAAATGATGCATGGTGACGTTGGGCGAGCGACCCGGCATCACTGTGCGCCATCGCGATATTTCGTTTGGCGGGTGCGTGATGATATCTGCTGCGTGACCCACCAGTAATTAACTGGCCACTTAAGACCCTTGACTCACCAATCGATGCTGATTTTTCAACGCCCATGCAACCTTTGGGCAGGTGCATGGGCACAATGGGCAGGCAGCTGGGACGCATTTCTTTAAACCTCATCCACGGGTGGGATAAGAAGGTTCACTGGAGTCGTGAGTGTGCTGTCAAATATTGATTTTTCAAAGCTCTTGAAACTTGCTTGTGTGATCTGCAGTACTTCAAAATGCATACCAGCTGCTCTGTCTGGACTCTTAACCCTCAGGTCAGCACTCTGCAGCGAGGAATCTTTTTTCGGCCCGCAGGTTTCAGGAAGCCTTCCCTTAGCCGGGGAATGGGAGCTGAATTCTTCACTGGAGGAATCTCCTCTGAGAAGGAAGGGAGGGCTAGAAGGGGGAGGAGACCAGGAATGCACATTCAGCCTCCAGGGGAGCCACCTTTGGGAGGACAGGCACAGGCACAAAGGGCGCAGGTCCGAGAAGTTGACCAAGGCGGAAGGGGCCACAGAAGATGCCACTATCCTGCTGCCAGGGTATACAGGTGGTGAAGCAGCTAATTCAATATGTCTGAGGTGCAGTGCCGAAGCAGGCTCCCTCTCAAGGGAGACAGTCAACTATATCTGTCAGATGATAAGGCCTGAGATCTCCTCTAACTGTGTGGGTGGACACTCCATGCCAGTGGCTCTAAAGGTCACAGCTGCCTTCAACTTCTATGCCTTTGGCTCATTCCAGGGGTAAGCGGGTGATCTTTGCCAATCAGCTGTCCACACCTGTGTCAAGCAGGTCACAGACGCTCTGTTCAGGCATACATCGACCTTCATTCACTTCCGTTGGGACCAGGCAAGCCAGACACAGTAAGCCAGAGGCTTCGCAGCTATTGCTGGCTTCCTCCACGTCCAGGGTGCAATAGACTGCACACGTGTGGCCATCAAGGTGCTAGCGGGTGAGCCCAGTGCCTTCGTCAACAGGAAGAGATTCCACTCTATGAACGTGCAGGTAGTGTGTGATCACAGGATGCTGATTCTAGAAGTCTGTGCAAGATACCCAGGCAGCTCCCACGACGCCTACATCCTCAGACACTCCCAGGTGCCGGGGCTCTTCAGTGCTCCAGCCTGACTGGATGGATGGCTGCTGGGTGACAAGAGCTATCCCCTCAGAAGGTGGCTCATGACACCTCACTGCCAACCAAGAACAGAAGCTGAGCGGCGGTACAATAGGAGCCACGGCACCACTAGGGCTATGGTGGAGAGAACCATTGGTCTTCTCAAGATGCGCTTCCAATGCCTGGACCGCTCGGGGACGCACTCCAGTACCCGCCAGATCATGTGTCGCTGATAGTGGTTGCACGCTGCGCTCTCCACAATCTTGCGCTGGAAAGGGGGGACGCTGTGGATGATGAAGACACCAATGCAGTGGCTGTGGCTGCACATGATGAGTCCAGCAGTGAGTCTGAGGATGAGCAGGCACAGGGAAATGCTGAGGGGGTAGATGCTGACCCGGCCATACTGCAGGGAGGCAGGGACACCCGGGAGGCTTTAATCCAACAAACCTTCAGCTAGCACACCACAGATAGACCTCCAGGACAAGCCTAAGTGCCAAATCTGCCAGGTTCGGAACAGTAACTAAGGGCCTTGTTAATAAAGCTGAATGTCCCACAAAGCACTCCTATCATTTTTGGAAACCATACACATGCAGAAGAAAAGAGACACCCTCTGCCATGGTCACATGTCTGAATTTAATATCGCAGGCAAAAAAACTTAATGAAACAAAATGACAAGATTGTTCCAATTCAAAGCAAATCATAAAGACCTCATCTCAGGCTAACGCAAAAGCACCAGTAATAAACCCTTGGTGTGCCCAAGGTGCCTTATGTTTACGTTTCCAGATGTTACGTCTTGGTGCTGCCCCATCACTCGGAGTGGCATCTGAGACAGCCTGGTGACTCTGCTGTCCTGTTGGCCTCGATGACCTTGGCGGTCATCCTCTGGCCCGTGGAGCCTGTGCTGGTCCTGCCTGGGAGAGATCTGCCAGGTCCACAGCTGGCATCTCCCCAGTTGGCGCAGCCTCACTGGTTGCTACAGTCACTCTGAGGGGGGGCAGAGGAGCTGCCGCCCTCATCCGGAGTGCACTGAGAGGTGCCCACAGAGACGACAGGCAGCTTCTGTGCTGAAGTGAGGTGCTTCGGACCTCCCTGCTCACCATGGATGGATGGGCACTGATCTGGGAAACTTGGTGCCCAGACCATCTCCCACACTGGCACTGACCAGCTGAGGTCAATGCCGATGTGAGGGCTTGATGGTCTGAGTGCATCCCCAGGAAGCCCTGATGGGTCTCCTGGAGGAGCATCACCATGAGAGTTGCCACTCTCTACATGGAGGATGCGTGGCGCTCGGACATGAGGCTCATTGCTTTGGTGATCGTCCGCGTAGACTCCTCCACCACGGAGACCAAGCCAAGCGTAGCCTCATGTATCTCCCACAGATGCTCCCGCACACCCGGCTGCATTTCATGCCCTTGTTGCATCGTGGATGACTCCAGAGGCACATCAGCAGGCATCGACTGAGCATGTGCCTGGTCCCCTGCAGTGCTCTGACTGCTGGCACCATGTGTCTGCCAGCTCCTCCAGCGACTGTAAAGTGCCCTCACCACTGTGCCCCAGGACACTTGCTGATGTTCTAACTCCCACTGAGGTGCTAGTCTCTGCACTGGCGCCTGCCTGGCAGAGTTGGTGTGACGCTGGTGAGACTTCAGGGCCCTCAGGTCTGAGAGGGGGCATCTGCTGCTCCTCCACATGGCCCTACTCCACTGATGCTGAAAGGAATAATAAGGACATTGGATTAGTTAACGTGGAGACAATGACAAAGTGCATCCCTGTCCCCTGGATCATTATGCGCTCATCCTTCCATAACCAATGGTCACGCCTTGTTGCAAAATTAAATCATTTAACAGTCAGCACTGCTATGGTTGTTGGGAGTATGATGCTGACCTCACTGCTGGGCCGTGCCACCCCAGCCTCATCGATACCAGTGGACCTGGGCGCATGACACCTCTCCAAATCCAGGGCCTCCTGCTCAAAACGGCTGAGAATGGGTTACTGCACCTGGCCGCTGCCAGTCCTCACCCACTCTGCAGCATTATGAGCATTCCTCTCCTGAAAATGAGAGAAGAGCATTGATTTGTGCAAATTGCACATGGACTCTCTTCACGGATGGCCCACCCCAACCAGAGTGAGACATATCAGGGCTCCAGTGCCTCCTCACCCTGCTGCTGCTAAACACTCACACAAAGAAGCTAGACCTGCTCCACACCTCCACCACACCCATGGCCACATGCTGCTTACATCACATTAAGCAATACATGGTATATCCTTCCATAGCAAGGCGACATAAGAATGTGGAGTGCAGAGGACAGAAGATGGATTGTTACCATGCCACCTTGAAGCTCCCCTCCCAGCATATCATCACCCTGACTTGGACATGTCCTGCAGCTCAAGCACTGCGCCTAGGTGCAGCTCCTCCAGGTTGCCCCCAAAACAGTAATGTGGGATCAGTGTAACACATGCTGCAGGGGCAAAACACATCTCTTCATCATCCTCTCAGGGTGACCTCGGCATGGGCAATATTTGCTGGTCCACCCAGCGAAGGACACGTGACATCAATGATTCAATGTAGTCACTACACTCAGGCTTCTCGGGGGCAGCAGGGGACGGGAAAGCCGACCTGCTGGGTTAAGTGACCAATGCCAACATTGTCTTCACCCTTCCAGAGTGCAACAAGTCATTGAAGAGCTTGCGACACTGGATCCAGGTGCGCAGCACCACATCGCGAGAGCTCACCACCTCCTCCCAGGCACGTTTCGTCATGTGGGGGGGGCCTCCTCCTCCCACCCTGGTGAACCAGCACCTCCCACCATGCTGCCACCTCCTTGAGGAGGGCAGCAAGTTAGTCATCAGAAAAACGAGGGGCATACTGGCCTCCAGACCTACCCTCCGGCCTGGCCTGCCCCAATGGCCTACTCTCTGGACTTGCATAACCTCCATTGCCCCTCTGCAGAGCCCTTCGCCCAGCCCTTGTCAGCAGCCTTTACAAGGCTGCCAGGCCTTCATTTATACAGGCTGCCAGGTCGCCATTGGACCCAGCGGGCTGAGCTCACCCGCCGCCACCTGCCCACTCCTGTTATGCACAGGAGTCGTGAAGTATGCTGGACTGGCCTTAATTGGCCCGCCCATGTAAAATAGCGGCACGGACCCAATGGCAAGTGGCGATCGGGTCCTCATCCGCCTGCTCCCGCTCTGACCCCCAACCCCCCCCCCCACCATACCCCCCCCAACCCCCCCACCTCCCAGGCATCCAGAAAATTCAGTCCTATGAGACTAATTGTAGTCTGTACAATAAAGTAGGATTAAAAGATTGGACTAAATGAAAGAAAAATGTCATAGAATAAGTATGAAAAAGTAAATTTTTTAAAAATTTCTAAGAATTTTCTACCTGTAGGAATGAGACTTTACGGTTTAAATTGTTCCCTTTCTAGGCTGGATGGATTGATTGGCATTATAGGAACATAAATCTCATCATTAAAAAGCTACTTGCAATGTTAAGTACCAGCTCTAACTTCCTACAGTGAGTTCAATTGGTAATTAATATTTAAAGTAGATGTAGAGGCGTTTCAAATTTTGGATGGGAGACCAAAACTGGGGAACACAAATTTGATAAAGTCACCAATAAATCCACTAGGGAATTCAGGAGAAGCTTCTTTACCCAAAGAGTGATAACAATGTGGAACTCATTATCACAAGGAGTTGTTGAGGTGACTCATATAGATGTGATAAAGGGGAAACTGGATAAGCATCTGGGGGTGAAAGGAAAAGAAGGGTATGTTAATAGGGTCAGATGAAGGGAAGTTGGAGGAGACTCATTTGGACCATTGATGCTAGCATCAGCCAATTGGGCTGAATGGCTTGTTTCTGCACTTAGACTTCATGAGGACAATTTTAACCTCCCAAAATGGATGCTTTTGAGTTGGGTGGGATGAACATTTAAAAGATCTCAAACCTGACCCAACCTACCTTGAACCTTCAGTTCACTTCCAGTGTTATCAGAGGTCTGATGGGGTGAGCAACCAACCTGTCCTCTGGAGGTGATTTAATCATTTCAGTATTATATTGAGGCTATATGCCTCATATTCTATCTCTCTTCCAGGCTTAGTTCTGGCTGGCTGGATTTTTTAGGCCTTAGAAAAGGAAATAGCTAAAGCGAGGGAAGGAATGCTGCATGAAAGAGGTTAGCACTTTTCCAGCACAGTAAAACATCACAAGGCACCACACAGAAGCATTATCAAACAAACTTTGACACTGAGGCATATAAAGAGGCATTTGGACAACTGGTCAAAAGCTTGGTCAAAGGGGCTGGTTTTAAAGAGGATCCCAAAGAAGAGGAGAAAGGTGGAGTGGTTTAGAGATGGAATTCTAGAGCTTGAGGCCTAGACAAGGCTACCAATCATGGGCAAATGAAATAGATTATGCACAAGGCCAGAATTAGAAGAACATGGAATGCTCGGAGCTGTGTGCAGCTGGATGAAGCTACAGAGAAGATATAGAGGTCATGGATACAATTGAATTTTTTTTTATTCTTTCATGGGATCTGGGCATTGCTGGCAGTACCAGCATTTGTTGCCCATTACTAATTGCCCTTGAACTGAGTGGTTTGCTCAGTTATTTCAGAGGGCAGTTAAGAGTCATCTACATTGCTGTAAGCCTGGAGCCACTTGAGGGCCAGACCAAGTAATGGTCATAACCATGGACAACAGATTTCCTTTTTTAAAGGAAATTAGTGAACCAGATGGGCTTTTATGATAATCAATTGTAGTTTCATGGTCACCATACTAATTAATTAAATTTAAATTCCACTAACTGCCATGGTAGGACTTGAACCCATGTCCCCAGAGCATTAGCCTGGGCCTCTGGTTTGCTAGCCCACTGACATTACCAATATGCAACTCTCTACTCTCAAATAAGGATGAACATTTTATTTTAACTTTGAGCCATTGTTGGACCTTGATGGAATGTAATGTTTGATATGGTGGGTGCACTGAATGTATTCCCAGTCTCAGCCTTGTCTTGGTCGGGAAATGTCAAATTGAAGTCTGGCATTTTTCGTGTAAGGATAGAGGGAAGATCGAGGGAGAATAAATAATCCTTGCACTCTTCCATCCATCTTTTAATAGCCAGTTTCAAAGCAACAATGGTGCAGATCTATTTAGTGAAAGAGGAGAAATTAAGGGGTGCATTGATTACAAGGAAAGAAAGATTAAATCATTCTCAAGGATTCTGCTTTGTTCCAAAGACAGAAGATATGTTGTAGACCCCTTCATTTGAATAAATCATAGGGGTTAAATTTTGCCATCCCACTGGCGATGGAGTTGGATGCGAGAGGGCAATCTGATATGGGAAGCGTTTAGGAGAGGAACCCAATATCTTCTCACAGCCATGACATTTGCCATTAATGGGAACATTAACAGCATGCCCACCCACCAAATGGCTGGTTGAACCACTTAAGTGGCATGTTACCTGTGCTAGTTGGCCCTGCCTCTGTGTGGGGAAATGGCCAGGTAAACCCTGGCAGTCTCCCAACAGATTTCAGGCAGGGCTCACTTTGATGGGCGCTCCATGGTCCACAGAGGGGCCTCATGGCATCAAAGGCTGCCCCCACTGCAATGCCACCACCAGTGCACCACGATCACCCCCGCTCCCAATCACCTGGGCCCACCTGCCTGGCTCTGGCTTCCCCCAACCACGCTCACCACTCTTTGAGGGCAACTCATCATTCAGGCGCCCTCAGTCCGGTGATGCAGCCTCATCTGCTGAGGTGCTGGCCCTCTGATTTAGGTTGGCATCTCTTGGGGTGACCTGCTGTCCTCAATTGGACAACAATCCTGGCATCGGCCAGTTAAGAGGTCATTGGTGGCAAAATGCTGCCCCAGGGTTCTGTCACCTGCCGGGGTGGGGGGGGGGTGGTGTGGGTGGGAGGGGTTGCCATCTGCTTTCAGCCCTGGCAATGGAACTTTAAAGTCCGCTGAAAAATTTGGACCTCCCCCACATAAGTGATCTGGGTGGGATCCCAATCACTGGAACTAAATTCCACCCAGTGTGTCAATCTAGAAGACTCCACAAAACAGAAATTATGAAAGCGAGTATCAGATGAATTGCTGGTTAGGAATGGCAGGGCAATGCAGGAAATGGTGAAACGTAACAGGACTAAAATGAGTCAATATCATTCAGCAAAGAAGGCAAAGATTGTGATTGATTCAGGTTTGAAATAATCTCCCATCTGTTGCCAGAAACACTCAACATGTCATGCAGCATCTGCAGAGAGGGAAACAGAATTAATATTCATCAGAGCTAGAAGCTGTTGGATGTGAACATCTTTTAAGCAAGTACATAGCCGCAGAAAGCATGAGAAAGAATGAAAGGGAAAGGCTTGTGATAGGATAAAGGGTAGGTTTGATAAAATTTAAAAAGGGATGGTGGTACAAAGCAAAAGAGGGTGACAATGGGGTATGTATAGAAACAAAGTATTGGTCCAGATGGGGTGTAAATACTTAGAGCAGAATAGCAGATTTAAAGTTTTTAAACCTTTTCTGTGCTGAATCTCATCAGCATCACTGATCTGTGCGAAAGCAGACTTGAAGAGATGCTTCACAGCCTCTATCAATGTGGTCCACCAGTTTCTCTAAGGTAGAGGATATATTGGAGATCAGAGTCTGGGTGGCAGCAGTTTGAGATTCTATCAAAGCTGCATACACTGGTGAGACTCCTGGTGCCAAGGTCCTAACTACAGCATCCATAAAGGTTGCATGGAAGACTCCAGGATGTGGATACCCTGCTACAGGACCCAATCGAGCAGACCTTTCAATATATCATGCAATAATCTTTTAAAGACTGGGGCCATGAATCATCTCTTCCTACCCAGCAGAGCACAATGGCAAGTTTGCCCTCAGGTGAGCCATATTTTAGACTTTCAATACTTCCCACTAGTCCCTACTACTACTACTTACTTACTTATGCTGGATACTCACCAAGTGCAGACCCCTCTAACTCACTGTCTCACCCAACAGGGATGCCAGTCCTTCTGCAATTTTTTAAGGTGCATGGAACATGTGATGGTGTATCTCCTGGAGGATATCCTCCTCCTCGAAAGAGAGAGAGAGAGAGAGGAGTCCAGTTCCTGAAATGGATGTAGAATAACAAGAAAGTGACAATAGTTTGCCCTGACAGGCTGACCAATTTCACTATGTGGTGTGACATTGTCAAGCTGGATGAATTTGTAATTGAGTTAAATTAAGATTACAAAGGCAAATACCCAGCTCCATTAAGCCCCCAGCTTTGGTGTCTCCAAAATTTTGCATTGTTACTTAGTCAAAGATCTCAAACCCTGTCAGCTTCATTTCTCTTAGGAACTGGATGTTGGGTATCCTAATGCTGTCAGCAGATTTTTCCCTATTTTAGAGAAGGAAAGTGTTAGTGAGTAGCTATTGAGAAGGAATGTACACATATGGATGGCTTGTTCATTTAGGTGCACATGATGAGTCTGAGAAGTAAGTTGCAAACAGGGGTGGAGAGGTGTTCAACGGGGAGAAAGTGACTGGAGTGTGACATGGGAAAGGAATCATTAGAGGAGCTTTTGTTCTGCAATTGCTACCATGTGAGAACAGAATGCTGTTAGTGGTTGTTGTGTAGGGAGCAAACAAGAGGTGTGTGTGTGTTTGTGGATTGAGAATGAGATGTGCTATACTGTCCCCTTCTGTGTGCTGGAGAAGCATGTAATGCAATAAACGGAAGTATTAGAGGGAGGTTGGAAAGATTATTGCCAGGTATAATGCAGAGAGAAGGAAAAATCTAGAGGGGTACACACCCTAGCTACTCTAATCTTTAAAACACTTCCTGAATGTTGCTTCCAGAATTTACAGTCTCTTCCATCTCTCTCCAGGCTTACTGGATATGGCCTCCTTGCCCTCATATTTTCCACCAATCCCTACAGGAATTTGTTAGAAAACTTGGAGTAGCCTTAATTGTGACTTGTTTCTTCCTTGCAGAAATATCTGAAACAATTCTGCCAGAAGTAAATGCAATCTCCCTATAAGACATACATTCACACTTCAAGTAATTTCTAGAGGGCCATTGGAATGAGATGTGAACAGCCAATCAGATCTAAATGAGACCTGGGAACTAAAATCTCCCAGCCTTCATACCTAAAGAAAATCTTGCAGTAGGGAAAACTATTTTGAAATTGCTGATAACCATATTGTTTAGTTCTTTAATATAAAGAAAATGTTATCATTTCAATATATTTATGAGAATATCTCTGATACTTTAATTGGTGATCACTGCTACTAAGCACTCCAAGTACAAGGTAATTCCCAGGATAGGCACATTTCCAGCAGCTAATATGTGCTTCATTATGTGAAGGCACATTTTGCTGTACGGGGAATGTGAATTTTCAGTATATTGCAAATGTTCTCATATGTAGTATTGATATTCAGAATGGAACATGTATTTAATTTGATGATCCATTTACTGAGTTTTAATTTTATTCTTAATGACCCATCATATAAATAATATTAGTCTAAAAAGTAAGCAGTATAAATAAATTGGATCATTTTTAGTACACCTACCTTAGCAGCTTATTGCTGGTTTACAAATCTCACTTACATAACAATAAACTAGGCTGACATTGAGGACTAAAGATTTCTTGTTCTGACTCACTTCATGTTCATTGACACTGTTGAATATAAATTATACTGTCATTTATTTGCTGGTTTAAAGCAGACTTTAATTTCCAGATGGCCTTCACTAATATGATAATTGAAGCAGTTTCTAAAAAGACCAGGTATATCCATCTAGTAGCCTTAAAATGATAACACATGCCAAGTTACTAATGTCAAATTTATAGCATTTTGATAAATAATGTTCTCCTTTTAAAATTAAAGCTACTTATTTCCTCTTGGCCATACATACAACTGCAGTTTGTTTATTAAAGCTGCATCAATATAAAATGTAGATAATTTCCTTACAGATCTGAGATGCCAGTCTTCATAAACTAACCAAAATGCTATTCCTATGTTGGATTGTTTGCAAGGTTCCTTACAAAAATCTGGCATGAAATCCAATACAGGAATAACAATAACATTTATGTAGCAGCAAAATTTTTACTTGTAAACACCAACTTGCAGGGTGACTGGCTTCTACAGTCTGAATGAGACTGATTGCTTAATCAAAACATTTACTCTTTGAGAAAACATTGAAATGTTTGCAGCCAAACTGAAATAGATTGCACACTCCAGGCATATCTCATCTGCTAGGAGCACATATCAAGAAAATGAAGCAGTCAGGCCATTTCCCAAAATTATCAAAATTATAGATTGCGTGCACACAATTTCCTGATCGGTGCTGTCAGCAGGTGAAGCTCTATGCTGAAAACACTCAAACCCCTTCCTTCCTTCATCAAAAGCAACTTAACACTTCACTCAGTTCGAACTACAGGTAATCCATTCGTAGTTTCACTTTAGAGATATCACTTCAAAGTGTTACACGAGATATGAGAAATAAGCATCACAAAGGAAATAAATACATTAATTTCTTATTAGCTTTTCTTTGTTCTTGGGGAGAAACCATCAATGTGAACCAGCTGTCAATCTACAGAGAAGGAATTACTTGCTAATTGACCCTGCCAAACGTCTTTAAGAGGTGATGGTCTGCTATTGGTCTCAGTATGTCCTTACTTACAAAAATTAGATCTTGGGACTTTAAAAGGCACAAAACCATTACAGGGGAGTCATAATCATAAATTGTCAGTAATGTATAAAATGATAAAGATGTTTATATTTCTACCCCGTTACTTTAGCTAAAATGAAAAAAGTATCTGTCAGTAAATTGTGTCAAGGTCATTTTACAAAAAAGATTCGAAAATAACATTGGCTTATCTCTAATCCTTCAAGACTTATCTTTGTAGCATTTATTGGGTGGATCTTATCACAGAGACTGCCAAATTACTTACGCTGCACTGACATCCTTGTTCAGTGTCCATTCTATTCAACTTCCATTCACTATGGGACAGAATGATAGATGTTCGCATGTATTATTCTCAAAATAAATGGTCCACTTATCTATATAGATACCATTATATGGTAGAATGTATTTAATAGCAGATAATTCAATTCCACTTTATTTCCATTTAACTTTAAATAACTGTTAGTAAGGATATTTATGTGTTCCATAACACTTTGGTGTATTTGGACCAGATACCAATTCTTTTGGAAATATATTGTCAAAAGATAAGAGTTACAGTTACCAGTACTGTAACATTAGTATTCGAAATGCAACCTTTTTCCATTGTCGCACAATTTAGATCCTTGCAATATAACTTGATAAAAACAGGAAGGGCATGGGAGAGAGGGGTGCACATGGTGCAAAATAGTCCCCAGGTCCTGTTGTTGTAAATGAAGTTCTCTTCATTGTCCAGGATGAGCAGCCAGAACTTCAAACCTGAAAGACCGGCTTAAAAAAAAATAAAACTGACAGTTTTTTAAAACTGGTCTTTCAGGTTAGTTTCACTGACAGTTGCTGCTTCCATCCTTTGGGCAGCTTCATGGTTCGAAACTCTTTTTTTGGAAAGCCTGCCAGAAAACCGCAAAGCAAATTAGATGCTTTTAAGATAATTCTGGATGGATGAGATGAGCTGAACTAAGCTAGATGGCCTTTGTCATCCATAATTATCTTGCGAACAGAGAAAGGAATCATGGCTGGAGCTCTGTTTCTTTTGTTGCTAATGGAAGTTCACTGTGAGCAGCCTTTGTGGGCTGAAATGGCCAGGAGTGTGTAATGGGCTCATAGTGGATCAATAACTTGTTTTACACTGCACATGATTGCCAAGAGTCTTCAATCTTGCCATTTACTTCAATCTTGTCGTATTTATCTACTTACCTATTATTTTAGTCTATCTTGGTGCTTTTATGAGTTTTTTTTGAGATATTGCAATATTGTAATTAAGTTGTGTTGCATAGTTCATATTGAAAATATATTATAGTGAAAAGCAGTAGAGTCTTCAAACTTACTGATTAAGAAAATGCAGATACAATTGTAAACCATTCAGCCTTTGCCTTCTGGCCTCTTAAAAGTTGTATTTCATGAGGACACCTGAGGGCTCCAATACTTCTCACTAACAGTGGAGGCCTATGTCTTTCAATCATTTCACCCTGTTGCTCAGGAGTCATTTGATCTTTCCATGCTCTGAGATTGCTGCTAAAATAGAATCCAATTCTATTCACCCTTTGCATGAAATAATTATATTCCACATTCTACAGAATGGAAAAGATCTTGTGCACTTTAAGTAATCTTCATGACCATAGGAGCTCCCATTGCAGTCAATGATCTATTCTTGATATGTAGTCACTGTAGTAAAACTGACAATTCAGGTTTTTTTTTAAAGTTGGTCAATCACAGTCCTGCCCAAAGGTCTTTTCCGCTCTCAGCAACAAAAAACAACATTGACTGTCAGTTAAACTATCAGTTGCTGAGAGTGGAAACTGATAGCAGAGCTGCAAGTGGAGGAGCAGCAGGACGAGGAAAGACAAAACTGCACCTCCAATCACAGATTCTGTCTCTCCCATGCTAGAAATATGCAAGTTCTTCCTTTTGTTCTTTGATTTCTGGTGATTTGCTTGCCAAGCTGGTTTTCCAATGGCTCTGCGTGGAGCTGTCTGTTCCTCTCTCCCTCTTGCTGATTAGTTTGTAAAGGCCACCTAGCAATTATGAACAAGTTATAATGTATGAACAGATCTATAGGTGCAAGAGTACTGCTCTTTTGAAACTCTCATGTCATCTTCCCTTCAAGTTGCTAAGACCTGTTGAAAGCAATCCATTGGGGAAACCAATGACACAAGCTTGTGCATTCAGTGCTCACGCTAGTCTTTACTCCAGCTCTTTCAATCACAGGTTTCCTCCAGCCTGCTCTTGCCACTCCTCTAGAGACAGAATCTATGATTGGAGGAACAACAAGGGCAGGAGAGAGGGGACCTGTGATTGGAGGAGCTGCAGCAGTTATTTTGGCTATTCCGTTGGTCACCATGCAGAAGTTTCTCAGCTACATTGAATGATTTGTGATGTCTTTTGGGAGGCAAGGAGAAGAAACAGAAAATGAAAGGACAGAAGGGAGGCTCCACTGGCAATGAGGCCAGAGCAAGCCTGTGGGAGCTGTCAGTCAGCCTTTTGCCAGGTCAAACCAGGCTGTCATCAAATCTACAGCATGAGCCACTCCCAGGGAACTGGAACTTTGCTTTTAGTGATACTGAGTTATCTTGAATGAGGGCTGTGTCTTCTCTGCCAATGCTGCCAGACCTGCTGAGTTTTTCCAGGTAATTCTGTTTTTGTTTTGGATTTCCAGCATCCGCAGTTTTTTGTTTTTATCGCTGTGTCAGTGTGACTGGGGAGGGAGGAGGGAGCTTAGGCAGCAGCAAGTGAATGGGACCGTTCCCTCTCCTGTTTCCCCTTTTCCCTCCATTCCACTCTTGTTCCTTCTACAACTCTCCAACAATGAAACAATGTGAATTATAGCAGAATACAGAGATAATAATTTTCTTATATCAACCTTACTAAACCCCTTTTATCACTTAAACACCTTGATGTCACTACATTCCACATTCTAAACTCAAAGGAGTTCAAGCCAGGTTTCTGCAATCTTTGTTTGTAATTTAACCCTTAAAGTCCTGGTATAATTCTGGTGCAGCAGTATGGTACCTGCCTCCAATTCTTCCTGAGATAAGAACTGAACACAGTACTCTGGATGCTGTCTGCATAGCTTCCTTCCTGTGTAATCCAGCTCCCTCGAGATAAAGGCCAACATCCCAATAACCTCTTTGATTCTTTTTTGTACTTATCCACTAGCCTTTAGTGTTTTATGTACCTGGTTTCTTAAATTTCTTTGCTCCTCCATGGTTCCCTGTCTCTAACATTAAGAATATATTTAAATGCGTTTCAAAGTGGATGGCTTCATACTTCCCTGCATCAAAGTCCATCTGCCACACTTACCCAGTAAACTCTATCTGCCACATTTTGTCCACTCATTTACGCTGTTTATATCTTTTTGTAACATTCTTCTTCCATCCAAACAACTCCTAATTTAGTGTCATCTGCGAACTGGGATATGCAGCTCAATATTCCTTCATCTGGCTCATTGAGATATAAAGCTGAGACAGATCCTTGGGGAACATCAGTGGTCACATTGTGCCAATTAAGGTACTTTCCTTTTATTCCTTATCTCTACTGTCTACATTTCAATCAATGACCAACCTATGACACAAAGTTACCTCCAATTCTATCTGCTTTTATTTTTGCTAATCCCTTATGCAGAATCTTACCAAGTGACCTTGGAAATCCATACAGACAATATCCATAGATATTCTCTTATCCATCCTGCTAGTGATCTTGTCAAAACATTCAACTAGACTAATCACCCATGGTCTCTCCACAAATCCATGTTGGCTCTCTTTGACCAGCTGATACTTGTCTTAGTGCTCATCCTGTTCCTGAGGATAGATTCCAAGAACTTTCTCACAACTGACTCTAAATTGAGAGGGCAATTGTCGCCTGGGCAGAATCTTATGCCCTTCATCATGGCCAGTTTGGAGGCAGGGGTGGGGGCATTTAATCAAGTGAGAGGGCTCCACTCATTTCATACTTATACTGTACACTTTAATTACATGTGAATCATTTACGTCCATTATCACATTTCCTACTTTTTAAATCAACATTTTATTCTGTCCCATTAGGATTCCCATGGATTTTCCTTTACTTAGAAAACTTTCATGTGGAACTTGTCAAAAACATTCTTAAAATCAACATCCATTCTATCACTTAATAACTGTATTAGTTACCAATTTACTATCATTAAAGTTGTGGAAGTTTATCAGATGAGACCTTCTGCTGAATATTAGGTAACAATTGCCTTTCGACAATGTGTCACATGGGGCAGAATCTTCTGGCCCTGCACATCGACGCGTAAAATGACCTGTGGTGACATCGGGCATGCATCCCGACATCACTGCACATCATTCCGACCTTCAGTTCCGCTGGCGCGCACCGGAAGGCCTGTTATGGCCATTAATGAACTAATTACAGTACTTGTCAGAGCTGCCCATCCAACCTTAAGGTTGGCGGGCAGGCAAAGAGCCCTGGTGGCCTTCGTATTTTTCATGGAACCTCACCCATGGGCGGGATGAGGTTTCATAAAGGGTTTATTAATTCAATAAAATGTTTCAAGAAAATTAATTAACATGTCCCAGTTCATGTGACAATGTCACATGAGGGGACATGTAATGTCACATGAGGGGACATGTCAGAATAATTTTATTTATTTTTTTTTCAATTTTTGATAATGAAATTAATCTCCCTGAGGCAGCTCTGTACCTCAGGGAGATTTCTGCGCTCTTTCATGGCCATGTGCAAAAGAGCACAGACCCTGACTTGCCCTCCTCCTCCCACCCACACAGGTAGCGCTGAGTGCTTTCAGGCACGTGTCACGTTGGGCTGGCCTTAATTGGCTCGCCCACGTAAAATGGCGGTGCACAGCCCATCGCAGGTGGAGATCTGCTCCACACCTGCCCGCACCCACTCCCGACCGGCCTGCCGGATGGGGAGAAAATTCTCCCCATGGATTTGAAAAGTGACTGTATGAAGTGAGAAAGTTAAAGATAAAATTTTCTTGATAAAATATAGATAGGAGTCACCAAATGGGAATATGTTAGGCTGTTCTACAAGGTGCAGAGTTGGAGATGCAACAGAATGTAAGATATTAAAACTATTTCTTGAAAATGAAGCAGTCAACATTGATGTGAAAAGAACTTCTTAAATAATGACCAACTTAAACAATTAGAATCCACTTTCACTTACTTTATTTCTGGGTTAAGTTCATTACCTGATTGACTGCTCATCATATGAATATTTTTGCACAAGTTACTAAGTCCAATGGTGAGAGGAAACTGAATTAAAATTTACAGAGTTAAGGTACTCTGGGTCAATATTAGCATCTATGGATCTATATATCTTTATCCTTGCACTACCAGATTCCCTCTGTTCCTCTCGAAGCATCTGTGTTATGACACTGCCGATGGTAAATGCTGAGCTGTTCAGATCCCAGAGGGAAACCTGAAACAACTGTCGCAACAAATATTCAACTTGTATAAATTGCGAGATGTGTGCCTTGAATTCAGTATTAATGAGACCACCAAGTCTTACAGGCTTTTATAAAACTATATTAAATATTTATTAATAAAAGAAATTATTTTAAATACACACAGAGATCTACAAATTACTACTATGATAACTTCTAAATCCACTTCTCAATTTAACTCCCAGTTACACTTTCGTTAAGGCAATAATGAGACATATGCCAGGATTTTTGGCTCGTCAGGCAGGCAGGCACCCAACCCGACCGAGCGTAAAATTACACGCGATGACATTGGGTGAGCATCCTGACGTCATTGTGCACTCGTGTGATATTTCAGTCAGCAGACGGGCGCTGCAGTCAGCAGGGCACCCGCCAACAATTAAAGGGCCTGTTAAAGCCATTAAAGTTATAATTGAAAGAAATTTTTTGCTGCCTGTTCAACCTTACAGTTGTTGGGCAGGCAGAAAGGCCAAGCAGCCTTTGCGTTTTTTAGGAAGCCTCATCGACGGGCGAGATGAGGTTTCCAACAGCAAATAAAAATAAAATAAAAATTTTAACATTTCATTTATAACATGTCCCTGCTCATGTGACAGATTCACATGAGGGGACAAGTTTTATGATGTTTTAAAAATCTTTATTTTAATGTGTTAAACTGTTCATCTCACAGAATCATACAGTGCAGAAGAGGCCCTTCGGCCCATCGAGTCTGCACCGACACGTGAGAAACACCTGACCTACCTACTTAATCCCATTTACCAGCACTTGGCCCATAGCCTTGAATGTTATGATGTGCCAAGTGCTCATTCAGGTACTATTTAAAGGATGTGAGGCAACCCGCCTCCACCACCCTCCCAGGCAATGCATTCCAGGGCCGTCACCACCCTCTGGGTAAAAGAGACAGCTCTGTGCCTTAGGGAGCTTTGCCAGGGCGCACACGCACACATGTGCAAGGTTCACGCTCGTCCTTTCCCCCCCCCCACCCACACAGGCAGTGCTGAGCGCTGCCACTCACGTTTCATGCTTGGTGGGCCTTAATTGGCCCGCCAGCGTGAAATTGCGGTCCAACCCCAATTGCAGGCAGCGGTCGGCTTCCCAACCACCCTCGCCTATTCCCGCTGAGCCCACCCGACAAGGGAAAAATCCTCCCCATAGATTTTAAAAGATCCAGGCAAAGAAATATGATACCCTGAACAAGTCGACTTCCAAGTCAGTTTTCTTAACTTCAGTTCTTTGAAGACAGCAGCTTGAGGCATAGATGCTGAAGGCTTTTCACACCCAGATCTTAAAAATGCCTTCCCTTGCAAAACAGTCTTCTCTTCTTTATACATATCTTCCTCTTTGAATGCAAATGTCCATTGTTTCACTATGTGTTTGGACTTTATCTCCCTGATAATAAAACCCTCTCTTGGCACCACGTTTTACCAGTAATCTTTAGGGAAAATAAACACACTGTTTCTAAACTTCACCTGGCTAAGTGACACATTTCATCCTTCCTTTGAAAACAGTCTAGTCTTGTTCACTTCAAAGTGCAAACGTTCCCTTGACACCTATATTTCTAAGCTTCCCCATGTTTATCTAATTAACATTTCAAACCTAACCTCTCTTCTTAGGTCAAAGGACCCAGACTAATTCAATTAAATCTCACGCATGCACACATACACACACGTATTGAAACATGTCAGGGGTGCTGAGTGGGTGCAAGCGCAGGCGGGCGTGTAGCCGATTGCCGCCCATGATCAGCTGCGCACTGCCATTTTATGTGGGCGGGCCAATTAAGGCCCGCCCAGCGTGACGCGCTCCCAGTGCAAGTGGGGGGGGGAGGGGGCTGAGTTGGGGCTTGCGCTCTTTCGCAGGCACAGAGCTGCCTCAGGGAGATTATTTAAATTTTTCAAAATCAGACTAAAGAAAAAAAAATGTTAAGGCATGTCCCCTCATGTGACAGTGTCACATGAGCTGGGACATGTCTATGAATTGCATTAAAATTTTTAATTAAAGTTTAAAAACCTTCATGAAACCTCATCCCGTCCGTGGACGAGGTTCCGTGATAAATGCAAAGGTCGCCTGGGCTCTTCGCCTGCCCGTCAACCTTAAGATTGGATGGGCAGCTCTGTTAATTATTTTAATTGATATTTAAGTGGCCTTAATAGGCCTTTGACTTCTGAATGACACGCAGTGACGTCGGGACGCACGCCTGATGTCACCATGTGTCATTTTACGCGTCGGCCAGTGGGGTCTGACCCCACATGCCGACCAGAAAATTCAGGCCATAGGCACATCCACTATTACTCTATTTTGCAATAAATTCCAATAACATTATAAGAATTATTATACCTTCTTGATAATCTGGGAGAACAATTCATCTCCATGGTTTGCCTCTCAAATTGCGGAACCTTTTCCTTGATACAAGAGTCACCAGGAGTTTATTACATTGTATTAAGATTAATGTTACAAAATATTTTTCCAAGAAACAAAAGTTAATTGCCTCAACCTATATGCAGTTTGCAAAATTGAGATAAGCTGAGGTTCAAAATGTAACGGCCACACTGAAGTAACACGGTATGAGCTTCAGGAGGAACAGAATTTTGAATATGTTAATGAAGCAATCTAAGATTGCAGTAAATCTCTTGAATCTCCCTTGGCTGCAAACATTGGCCAGGATCTTTAGGTCAGCGAGAGGGGGAGGGTGGGGCCCGCTTGCCGACATGTAAAGTGACGCAGGATGAAGTTGAGTGAATCTCCCGACATCACCCCACGCCATTTCAATTTTCAAGTCGGCAGGGGCTCAGCCGAATCAGCTGTCTGCCCGCTGACCTGTCAATGGCCAATTGAAGCCATTTAAAAGGTAATTGAAATGATTAATGGACCTGCCCGTCCAACCTTAAGGTTGGCAGGCAGGCCGAGAGCCCTGGCGGGCTTCATAAAAAGCAAGAAACCTCATCCATAGGTAAGATGAGGTTCCATGAGGGCTTTTAAAAATTTAATAAATGTTTTGATTAAAAGTGATGGACATGTCCCAACTCATGTGACAGTGTCACATGAGGGGACCTGTCAGTGAAATTTTGTCTGGGCACTTTGGCCATTTTTAAATTTGGCGCCGATCTCCTTGAGGCAGCGCTTAGCCTCAGGGAGATGAGTGCGCTCTTTCATGTGCATGCACAAAAGAGTGCACTCCTGGCCCAGGGAATCCCCTCCGCCTGCACAGGGAGTGCACTGAGCTTCCTGGCAGACGTCACGCTAGGCGGGACTTAATTGCTGGGGGTAGAATTCTTCCCATTGATTTATGTATCTCACTGAAAAATTGCATTGTCAAACTGTGTCACCTGTTCTGGGGCCAGGGAGAGAAATCATAGGCCCTGGGGTTTCTCCCGTTTCCCGGCCCCTAGTTCAAGCTATACCCCCATCCCTAACCCTCCCCTTATATCTGGCATGTTAGTTTTTCCCTTCCAAGATTCACCAATCATTTCATCAAACAATCACAAAGAGGTCCTTGTAAAATGATAACACCCTTTGTTGGCACCTGTTACAAATATTGTCTGATATATATGCAGCATGGACCATTAATATTAAGAGTAGCAATTATAGAATGCGATGGTAGTTCATGTGCGCCTGATGGGTGATCCCACTACGACTATTAAACAAACGAAGGAGTACAAATTTTATTTTAACAGCATTGGTGCATTTTCCACGGTAACGTCTCTACCAATCAGACTCCACTTGCAATCAATCAGCATTCTCTTCTCATACAGTATAAATTGTTGTTTTCCCCTTATATTGGTATTCTTGCAAAGTGTCCTGTTGAGTACAAGATGAAAAGCTTTGACATGCCTTTTTTTTTCAGCCGTACTCAAGCTCATGCTACCAAAAGACTATCTATTATCTCTGTGTGGGAATTTAGAACAAGAGGGCACAAAGTTAAAATTAGAGCTAGACTGGGAACAAAATCAGAAAGATTTTTTTTACACACACAAGATCCTGGAACTCTTTTCCCCATAAGGCTGTGGATCTTGTGTCAACTGAAATTGACAGATTTGCATTAGGTGAGTATATCTAAGGATTGGGATAAATGGAGTTGTAATACAGATCAATCATGAACTAATAGCATGGTGGAAGAAGCTCAATGGGCTGAATCACCCACGCCATGTTCAATATTCCTATTTTTCCTGTAAACCATCAGCAGTAAAATCCAAAGCCAGTGGGAACAGAGAGTAAATAGAACCATTCCATTTCAAAGCCTGCCCACTTGATTTTTCCTAAGTGGAACCAGTTGAAAAGCATTACAGAAGGCAGCGTTTATCATTGCACCATGCTGATGCTAGTGTTTTAAATGGAGCATCCAAGTGGTATATGGTTGTTTCGTATCATTGATTGTTGCTATGGAATGGCAGTACTATCATAGTGCCACACATTATTGCTTTTATTTTATTACCTTCCTGGCCTGCAGCAATTGCTTTGCTTTGTTTTAGTGACAGAACTGGTAAATAAATCATTGGTTGTATTTGTGAGGAACTTATCAATCCTGCATATCCCACATAAAGATTTCCACAAATCAAACTTTCTCCAGAATCATGTTAATTATCGATTTTAAAACTTAAGAAAAGCTTTGAAATTCATCAACTTTATTGTATTTTTAGAAATACTCACTAAATTTTGGCACAAGGCCAGACTTCCAAGCAGTGATTTGCTTGAGTGCTGCTTTCACAAGGCCATGGTTAAATTTCAGGACTCTTATCTCCTGATGTTTTTCTCCTCTTTAGTACCAGAGATGATACACATAGATGAGGTCTTACTCTCTCCAAATTATGTCTGTCATTAGCTGCTTAATATCTAGGTATTAGTGGCAAACCCAGTAGTCAAACAGAAAACTGTCAGCCTATTCAGCCAGCTAGATATATCATGTGCTCTATGTAATCTCCTCAACTTGAAAAAATAGTAGAGTCAAACTATTTTTGAGGCTACAAACTGACAGATTAATTAGGAGTAAATAGATAAGTAAGCAAAGGCCAAAGAGCAGCTTCTCAGTAATTTACAGGATTTAATTATTCTCCTTTGGAAGAATGAAAACTACAAGCGTTACTAATGCTAAAACTCAATTTGAAACTGTATCTGTTAATCATACAGTAGGAGTTCTTTGTTAACTTTCCACATAATTTCCCTCCTCACTCTTTCCGAATGCTTCAAGGCTTAAAATAAATTGCCTCAGAATCCAAAATATGATTTCAAAATCCTCCAAGTTTGATAGGCAGACAAAAGTGTATCTCTGAAACTCAAATAATGCTGCCAATCAAACATATATTATAAAAAATACATAAGATGTTTATAATTCAATTGAATGGTTTGGTCATTTCCTAAGAACAAATGCATCCGTTTTAAAAAATTTGCATTAACTTCAAGCTGTTCCCTCATTTAAGAACAACATTCACAATAAATATTTGCATAGCAAGACATCCCCTAGCTACCCAATAGACACTTCAGCTAATGTGTATTAGATGAACTAGATTCTTCAATGAACCTCAAAGGTACCATAATGAAACTAATAAACATTACAAATAAGTCACCCTCCACAGTTTGTCCCAGCCACAAAAAATGATAATCCTTTAAAAAATGGCCGCACATTCCCCTTCCTTTCCAGACAAAACGTTATTTCAAAAATAAACTCGTACATTGCAATACTTTAACATAAGCAATGGATTCTTTTCCTGATTTGTAGAAATAACATAATTTGGTTTTGTTTACTTATTAAAGTCTTCTATCTTCTGAGACAAGGCAGAGACATCATGCTTACTTCTCATGATGACGTAAATTGATTAAGTGATTCACTTCATTCATGAAACCCTGTAATTAACCGAGTTTGTATCATGTGGGTTTATTACAGTATGATGCAGTTATCAGAATTTCAAGCATTAGTTCATTATACTCATAATTTATAATTGATTATACATTGCACTACTGTATGGCTTACTCATATTGTTGCAGTCAGTTCAACTACAAATTACTCACCCAAATCACTGAAATTAGGCATGTGTGGGATTATGCAATTTGCTGCAAAAGACAATAACATTTATAAGAATGAGCGTATTAAGTTTCTAATTAAGAAAATGCAAATTTACATCTAGCTGTAAGTTAACCATCTGATTGTTTCTTTGCGAAAAACAAACCTTCTGATATGCTCAGTGTCATGAACACTTTCACGACAGTTATGGTTCATCTTCAAGGATTAAGAGCATTCTGGAAGAATTTGTGTTTTAAAAGACATTGTCCCCTTCTTTTCCTTTACAAGAAAAGGTAATTAAGCAGCTTTAAAGAAGCTGGAAACCTCTTTAGCCTAGTGGACCCTGTACAAAAAGGGTCACATGGTAATTTATGGCTCTGGAAAAAAAATGCCTGGGTAAACTGCGTTCAAAAGTTGGTTTTGGTTTTGCTTTGAGAAGAGAAAGGACCAACTGCTTGTGAAAGGAAGACAGCAGCCTTTTTGCAATCCAGAGCCAGTCCACAGCCCTAAGTGAATATAAATTGCTCCTAAATTGCTACATGCTGGAATAGAGTACCCGCAAATGTTCTTTGTGTCTGCCTGAAAAGCAGTGCAAGAGTCATCAACTGCTTTGCAGATCAGCGCTGAAAGATCAACCATATAACCTGGACACCATTTCAAGGACTCCACCTACTTTCCTTTTCTCTTGAACTATTGACTTTTAACCTTCGCCAGAGTTCCTCTATTTTCACTTTTTTTTGGTGCTTGTATGTTGTGTGTTTGTGGCACTTAGGGTAACTCAAAAGAGTGATTAGTACACTTTCATATTCCATACTGTGTATTAATAAGATTTGCCTTTCTATTTGAGAATGGTTTTATAATAAACTAATAAGTGTGTTTATTGAAAGAAACTTGATTAAAGTCTCATTTATTCTGGGTAACAGTAACGAAGATAAATGATCGGCCATTTCGATAAGTGAATCAAACTTTTAAACTAATGGTGTGACCTGTGGAGTAGTGGGGCTAGATCAGCTGTGCACTCCTCCCATCCTGGTCATAACAGCAAAGGCATTTGAATTTTAGTTGCAAATAACAAATCAATGATTTCAAATATTAACTGAGCAGGATCAGCGTTCAATGTGAGAGGCGAGGTATAGAAATTGGGTCTAATCTTGATGAGGGTCAGAGAATGGGATCTCTGCTTTGGACTGTATTATCAATACCCATGATGTAGGTAAATTATTTCCAAGCTGGGGGCAAAACTAGTCTATGTAGTATAAGGGTGTGGCATAGAAAGGGTTAATGTGCGACTGGGTACAGTACCAACTGCAGCATAATGTAGAGAGTTACATGATAGACTGTATGTAGAAGAATCTGGAAGGAACAAGCATGGAGACAGCACCCTTGTAGGGCTATACCTTGAAGGTGTACATAGTTATGAGTTATTAATAAACACTTAAGGTGGAATCATCCCTGAATTGCACTAAGTGTGGTAGCGGGCGTGAAAAAGGACACGAACAAAATTCTTGATTTTGCTCCCGACATTTTTCCTGGATCTGTCTTGACACAAACACCATGTCCGCAGTACCCTGGGATAGTCGAAAGCCACACTGGGTTTCTGGGAGCATCTCCTTAGCGACCGGACAAAGGCGGCTCAGGAGGATGCGGTCTCATTAATAATGTATGCACGGGAAACATGCCGGATCATTGGCAGGCAGGCTCCGATTTGCCCACCATGCCGTGATCTCAGTGCTTCCTTGCTCCGGGTGCTATATTTAAAGTTCATCAGAGTGCAGTCTACTTCATGTCTTCAGACCAAAGGACTGCTCCAGGTGACAGATGGCCCCGAAAGCAAAGAAGACAGCAGCCACATATTTAGTGAAGACTCTCTATTTTTCCTGCTGGCCGCAGGGGTGGGGTTTTGCGCTGTATCGTCCGCTTCCTGGCACGTCCTGCCTCATTAGTTGTCCTTGGTGGTCCCTTGGAATCGAGGATGATGCCCATCAGGCCTGGTGAGACTTCAGTTAACTGAGGAGCCCAATTCTGGATCCACAAGTTCTTCCATAGTCGGGACAAGTTGTGCAGGGCAGTGGAAATTGCAGCCCCAGATTGGCTTCCTTCTCCTTCCTCTGTTGTTGCCGTTCTGCCTCGCTGTCGGGTCACTGAGTCTTAAAGTGGTTGGTGCCTTGATAGGCCAGTGATTGGCAGCATTCTCCTCCCAGTCAGTGGTGATAACGCCTCTGTGCTTTAGGGTGACCTTGAGGGTATTCTTACACTTTTCCTCCGGCCGTCCTTTGAGCATTGGCCAACGGAGAGCTGTGAGAAGAGAACCTGCCAAGGGAGGCAGTTTTCAGTCATCCAGACACAATGGCCAGTCCATCGGAGTTGGTTCTGCAGGAACAGGGCTTCAATGCTGGTAGAGGCAGCTTCATGGAGGACACTCGTGTTAGTCCGGCGATCCTCCCATTTTATCCCCAGGATTCGACACTGATGGAAGCTCCCAAGGATCTTAATGTGGCGTTGGTAGACAGTCCATGTTTCACTGCAGTAGAGGAGGGTGATCAACACAATGGCCTTATAAACTAGAATCTTGGTTGACTTGCAAAGGCCCCTGTTGTCAAAATCACATTGACGCAGCTTGAACACGGCAGTGCTGGTGCAGTTAACTCGGTGTCGGACTTCCCCATCAATGGTAGTCCCTTGGGAGAGGTGGCTGCCCAGATAAGGGAGGTGCTGCACATAGTCCAGAGCCACCCCATCTACATGGATGGTGGGGGGGATGCTCAACTGGCCTTGGGAAGGTTGATGAAGGACCTTTGTCTTGGTGATGTTTAAGGACAGGCCAAGCCTGTCAACGAGGTATTGAAGAGGTCAAGCGCCCATTGCATGTCCTGTACAGAGTAAGACATCATGCAGTAGTTATCCACAAACTAAAGGTTGTTGATATCCATGGTAATGAGTTTTGTTTTTGCCCGGAAGCAACCAAGGTTGAAGAGCTTCCCATCCAGACGATACTGAATGTTGATACCAGGTGGACGATGATGGTCAGGTAAATGGTGAACAAGGTAGAGGCAATCACACCTTGTTTGACCGCGGTCCGGGTGTGAAAGGTGTCAGTTTCAGATGCTTTGCTCAGGACAGTGGCGGCCATGTTATCCTGCAGGAGTCTCAGGATGGTGACAAACTTCAAAGGGCAACCAAAGTGTTGGAGGACAGTCCATGGACCTTCACGATTTAAAGAATCAAACGCCTTGGTCAGGTTGATGAAGGAACAATTCCTGATTTTGCTCCTAACATTTTTCCTGAATCTGTCTAGCCACAAAGACCATTCCGCAGTACTCCGGGATGGTCGGAAGCCACACTGGGTTGCTGGGAGCATCTCCTTAGTGACCGGACAAAGGTGATTCAGGAGGATGTGGTCTCAATAATAATGTATGCACGGGATACATGCTGGAATGCTTCCAGGCAGGCTCTGATTTACCCACCATGATGTAATCTCAATGCTTCCTTGCTCCATTTGAAGTGCAGCAGAGCGCAGTCTTGTCTTCAGACAAAAGGACTGCTCTAGGCGACAAGATGGCCCTGAAAGCAAAGAAGACAGCAAGCCCCCATATTTATTGACTCCTCTCTGGAGCACCTGCTGGATGCAATGGAAGCCTGCTGTGAACTCCTGTACCTCGTTCTGGGCAAAGCCCAGTCACCAAGCTCACCAATCTAGCTTGAGAGGTGGTGACAGCGGTGGTCAGTGCCAACACCCTGCAAAAGAGGACAGCCACCCCAGTGCCGCAAGAGGATTAATGTTCCGCCATGGTAAGTCATTCTTCTCAGCACTCTCAACTCATGCACTCTCAAGCCCATCACACATCCACATGGTTCAAAATCACTGCCAGCTCAATGGACATCACCACTCACTCCCTCACAAACACACTCATCTTCCCTGCCCACGATGGCAGTCCTCATGCCATCCAAGGCACCACACACACTCCACACATGAAAGGCATCCTTCCCATCTGGCCTGGCGGGCATCTTGCTAACACTCTCTCCATCTGTCTCCATGCAGGATAAGTTAGCCCACAACAACAGGGAGACGTCCCAGATTGGTGGAGGAATGCCCAGCATCAAGGTCTTCATGGCCTTTGAAAGTAGATCCATTCAGCTGGCTGGTGGGGATGTGGATCGCCCCTGCACAGACAGTGAGGTCAGCGCTGTTCAACCAAGTGAAGATCCTGCACTCCAAATCCATTAGACAACCATGCTGTGAGTGATGTCTCCTGTTTCACAGACCCCTGCCTTGCATCAATTATCTCTCTTTTCTATTGCTGGCACATCCAGGAAGCAGCCAAGGGCAGCCACAAGCAGGGTCATTGACTCCAGCCCTAAACACACCTCGGAAGAGGGACCAACAGACACGCCAATGGAAGACCCATCTCAGCACTCACCCACACCCTCCGCTAGCGCAGACACACATGTCTCGGTGGGAGCTGGTTCTAGATTAGCCTTGGGGTCACAATCTGGTAAGCATACTGCACTGTCTCATCCACAGCAGGTGGAGGCGAGGAAATCCAAGGGTGCCAGCACTCGGAAGCCAGCTGGAGGCCAGGATTCTACTGAGTCCAAGTCAGGCGATGAGCCTCTGGATTCGGTTCTATCTCAGTTGCTGGAGCTGCAAAGACAAGCTCAGGAACATTAGGAGGGGCTGTCTGCTGCACTCCTCAGACTGCAAGGCACAATGCAGGAGTCCGTGTGCCATCAGCCTGAGGTGATAGTACCAGCATGCCTGAGGTCAATACTGGTAAGATGATGACCGCCATGGAGACCTTGGTCCAGGGCATTGGTGCTGCACTGCTGCAAGAGCTGCACTCCATCGCTGAGGCACTTGCTGGCATCCATCAGTGTCAATGCGAGAGTGGAGCAGGGCATCTCAAACTTATTACAGTTACCCTTCCTCTCGAGGAGTCAACCAGAGACCCTCAGGTGCCCGTAGGGAGGAGGATCAGCATGTGCACTCCAGAGGGCCATCCATCCAGGTGGCTCCAGGAGTATCTGACCCATCTGATTCCCCTCTTCCTGTGAGCCCCGCTGCTCCAGCTCTGCAGGTCAAGAAGGGTGCCACTACCACACTGCAGGACCCCGAAAGCAGGCCAAGGACCTCCAGGTCTTGGCCTTTGGGACGATGCCTGCCAAGGTCATCACAGTTGGGGCGTAGCAATCAGCAGGCTGCCTTCACCTCTGCTTTGGGGGCCCTGGGAGCACCAAGGTGTAGCGGCAGGGTTAGGAAGGTTAAGAAGATGTAGCTGCACAGCGTGGGCATGGGCGTTAATGACTTGTACATGGTCTTAACGATTTGTAGATAAATTCCCAAGAATATCTTCTTGTCTATGGCTCCTTGTTATGATGAGCAGTGTTTCTGTCATTAAGATGTGAAACCTAGGTTCTTGCACAAGGTGAAGGCAAGTGTCTCAGTCCAGTGCTGTGCATAACCTTCAGAGCAAAGTGATTTTCCGTCTTCACAGTCACTTGACACATCAGTGATGCTTGCACTTTGATGTGGCTTGTCATTGCTGCCAGAATGTCATGGGCAGGCATCAGAGTTCTGTGACTTTCTCTGTGTGCTCTCAGCACCTTTTTGAGGTGGGGCTGGTCCCCATCTCTTCCGCATCTGTGTCCGGAGATGGTATGGTCCTGAAGGGGACAGATGATAAAAGCTGCCAAAGGCTCAGGTGCTGTTAAAATATCACCACTGCATCTCCATGTTATGTCCCTGTTCACAGAGCACAAGCGATGTGCCCTCAAGCAGACAGGAGTTGGACATTCACAGATGCAGTGTAAAGATCTATGGAGTGTCCTCACTGCATGTCGTCATCATCCTATGGAATCTAGCAACTGTTAGGGCCTCCGCTACGTCTCCACAACATGACCTTTATCACAGAGCGTATGTGTGCTGCCATCCACCAGACAGGTATCAGACATTCACAGATGCGATGTGAGGATGTCAGGAGTGTCCTCACAGCATTGTGTCATCATCCTCCATGAATCGTGTGCCTTTTAGGGTCTCTAGAACACGCCTGCCTTGCCTGGCCACTGCGATGACTTCGTTTCTGGCATCCTCGCCTTCCAGGACCTGATAACTCATCCCCTTCAAGGTCCTCCTCATCGGAGGAGACGTGTGGCTCTTCCATTTCATCCTCCGGCAGGTCCTCCCCTGTTGCAGTGCCAGGTTGTGCAGCATGCAGCAAGCTATGATGATGCGCAACACCCTCTGGAGACTGTACCGCAGTGCTCTACCGGACCTGTCGAGGCACCAGAACCCCACTTTTAAGATGCCAGTCGTTTGGTGGAGCAAAGTCCGGGTTGGGGCATGAGCCTCGTTATACCGTCTGTCTGCTGCACTCTGAGGCTGCTGCATGGGCATCATCAGCCACGTCGCCTGTGGGTAGCCCTTGTCCCCAAGAGCCAACCCCGCAGCCTCTGTGGACCTTGGAAGATGTTGAGGACCTGAGACCTGCTGAGAATGTAGGAGTCGTGGACGCTCCCAGGGTATAATGTGCAGACCTGCAGAATGCATTTGTTGTGGTCACAGACCAGCTGAACATTCAGCAAAAGGAAGCCCTCACAGTTCACATACCGGACTGTTTGTTGCCATGGAGATCGAAGCGCCATGTGAGTGCAGTCGATGGCACCCTGCACCTGTGGAAAACCTGGGATCCACTTCTTGGTTTGCCTGATCCCAATCAGAATGCACTGTACCTTCACTAAGATGGCATCCATGACCTCCTGGATGCACTTGTGAGCGGAGGCTTGCAAGATCCCGCATAGGTCACCTGTGGAGCCTTGGAAGGAGCCACTGGTTAAAAATTGATTGCAGTGGGCACTTTCACTGCCACTGGCAGTGGATGCCCTCCAAGTCCCTGTGGTACCAAATCCTGCAAAAGGTGGCATATGTGAGTGACCAGTTCCCTGGACATGCGCAGTCCTCGGCGACCCTGGTTCTTGCTCACCTGCAGAAAGGACAAGTGCAGTCTATATATCCTGGGTCTAGCGAGGAGCCTGTGGACTTGGTGTGGATCATCAGCTGCATCCAGAGGAGGCCCTGCTGCCCCTTCACGTTGAGTGTGGTGCTCCTCCCTTTGCCAAGCCAGATGCAATCTTCTTCTTCTCTGCTCCCTCTAAGACATGAGGCATACAGTGGAATCACCAGGCTACACGATCCTGATGTTTTTCTCCTGCAGTATCAAAGAGAGAGACGTGAGGGTTAGTATATATCTCCTACGGGCCTTTCTTGGTTAAGTCTCCTGCTCCGGCTGTGTCTCAATGCCCTTTCACACATGCCGGAGAGTGCTGGCCATCACTTGGTTGGCCAGTGTGTAGTTCGCTTCATGGCTGTCTGAAACTCACCCACATCTGCCCCACTCCATTGACCGACTGGCAACAGTTTCGGCACTGGACTGCATGTTGTGCTCTCAGCTCGGGTGCAGGCATTCTTCTAACCCCCACTGCAAGGCTGAGCTGCTACCTTGAACCATGAGGGTTACTGGTCCAAGCCTGAATAAATACATTGCAAAGAGCTGTGAGCACCACCAACAGAGACTGTTCCATGCCCACTTTTCACAAGGGGATTCTATAACTTGCCCAGTCATCCAGCCCCCTAAAACGCATATTAATTTGCAGTCTGTGCCTGAGGGATGAAAAGTTCTGAAGCGTTCGGTGGCATTTTCATGCTTTTGCCTTGCTTGAGTGGGCAGAAATGCTTCGGAGTCCCGACTCCAATGGAGCTGCTGGTGAACAGTCTCAGTTGTGGAAGAATGGTCACCTTTCGCAAGCTTTTCCAAGTGTGTGGCCGCTTCCCTCACCCACACCCCCTCCCCACCAACCCTCCAATCAGCACGTGTATGTGTACTTCCATCAGTCTGTGCTGCCTTGCCCCACACAAACACCCCCAGCCCCATCCGCACTGGAGCCCTTGCCCTGGCACTGCACTGAAAGCCAGCTGGGGAAAAGCAACTTGCATGTGCTTGCCCACCTGAATGCGCAGTGCTTCTCCCACGAGGTTTTGTGCACCCACCTCTGAGTTCCCCTTGAAGTTCAGCTCGCCAGTACGTCTTTTAAAGTCTGTCGTAAATCACGTTGTTCTGAAGCCATGCTGAAGTGGGGATTAAATATGACATGGGGATGGCAGGGGATGATTCTGGCATGCGGGCACAAAAATAAGGTGCAAATGCATTGAAGTTAAGTTCCCGACATTGGACGGCGGGAAACACAGCCTGCCATTGATGGTGCTGGGGGGGGGGGGGCGGTGGTGCAGGGGAGGCAGACAGCCGTGTCCTGGATTAACATCACCAGGAAACGTGACTAGGGCCATCCTGTGATATTTTCCACTCAAGCCACCAAACACATCCACCACAAATGGGAGTGGAAAATTCCAGCTTTAGTGTTCAACCATACAAGCCTCCAGACCTCTCCACGAGACACCAAATAACCCCTACAACATGGTGGCAATGAATCCCGAAAGCATGAAGAAGTAAGGAAACTGCACTCTGATCTGAGAGAAGTGTACCTGAATCAAAGACACAGCTGGAGATCACCTCAAAAAGTTCCATTGCAAGATCTGATCAATAGCAGAGACAGAGTCAGGAGACATAGCCAGATTACAAAAGGCCAAGCAAATTCTTTTTAAAAATGTGAAAGGGGAGGCAATGGCGTAGTGGTATTGTCACTGGACTAGTAACCTGGAGACCCAGGGTAATGCTCTGGAGACCTGGGTTCAAGTGGAATTTGAATTCAATATAAATCTGCAATTAGAAGTCTGATGATGCCCATTGTCGATTGTTGTAAAAACCCATCGGGTTCACTAATGTCCTTCTTTTCGGAAAGGAAATCCTTATCTTATCTGGCCTACACATGACTCCAAACCCAGAGCAATGTGGTTGACTCTTAGATGCCCTCTGAAATGGCCTAGCAAACCACTCAGTTGTATTTAACCTCTGCAAAGTCTCAAAAAAGGAATGAAACCAGATGGACCTAGGCACTGGAAATGACAAATGGTAAACTCAGCTTTGTCGACCCTGCATAGTCCTCCTTACTAACATCGAGGGGCTATTTGGAGAGCTGTCTCACAGACTGGTCAAGCAAAGCCTGATATAGTCATAGAATCCTACATTACAGATAATGGGCAGAATTTTTAGGTCGGCATAGGGCCAGGCATCCGACCCAAACGGGCGCAAGATGACGTCAGTTGACCACCCCAACGTCATCCTGTGCTCCCGCGATATTTCAGTTGGCGGGCATGCGCATGTCAGAAGCGCGCCTGCTGACAATTAAGACAATTAAGACAATTAAAGTTGTTAAAGTTCCAATTGTCCCTGATTTTTCATGGTCTGTCCAATCTTAAGGACGAATCGGCCTGGTGGACTTCGCATTTTTAATGAAACCTCAGCCAAGGGCGGGAATAGGTTTCTGTAATTAAATGAAAATCTACGGATAGAATTTTTAATATGCATATGTTCAGGCAACTAATTGTGATACTTGGACAGTTTTTTCACGATTTCAAAATCTTTATTTAATTGTTTTGAAGTCTTCACCTTCCTGAGGCAGCTCTCTGCATTCAGGGGGCTTTCATTCAGCGCTCGCCCATGCCCGAGCTTACATCAGCGCCTGCCCTCCTCCCACCTCCACCTCAGCAGCACTAAGTTTATTAGCATGCATTTCATGCTGGCTGTTAATTGGCCAGCCAGTGTGAAATTGCGGCTGGCGGTCCATTCCCCGGCCTCTCCCGGGCCTGTCGATCATACCCACCTACCAACTTAAAAGTCCTGCCCAATGTCCCAGGCACCACCTTCACAATCCCTGGGTATGTCCTGTCCCACCAGTAGGACAGACCTGGCAGAGGTAACAGCACAGTGGTATAGCCGGGAGGGAGTTGCCCTGGGAATCCTCAACATCGACTCCGGACCCCATGAAGTCTCATGACATCAAGTCAAACATGAGCAAGGAAACCTCCTGCTAATTACCACTTATTGCCCTCCCTCAGCTGATGAATCAGCGTACTGAGAGTGGCAAGGACACAGAATGTACTCTGGGTGGGGGACTTCAATGTCCATCACCAGGAGTGGCTCGGTAGCACCACTACTGATCGAGCTGGCCGAGTCCTAAAGGACATTGCAGCTGGACTGGGCCAGAGACAGGTGGTGAGAGAACCAGTGAATGGGAAAAACATACCTGACCTCATCCTCACCAACCTGCCTGCTGCAGATCCAACTATCCATAACAGTTGGTAGGATGTGGAGATGAAGTCCTGTCTTCACAATGAGGATAGCCTCCATCGCGTTGTATGGCACTACTGCTGTGCTAAATGGGATAGATTTTGAACAAATCTAGCAACTCAACACTGAGCATCCATGCGAGGCTGTGTGCCATCTGCAGCCGCAGAATTGTACTCAGACACAATCTGTAAGCTCATTGCCTGGCATATCCCCCACTCTATCATTACCATCAAGCCAGGGGATCAACCCTAATTCAATGAAGAGTGCAGGAGCAGCACCAGGCATACCTAAAAATGAGGTGTCAACCTGGTGAAGCTATAACACAAGACGACTTGCGTGCCAAACAGTATAAGCAGCAAGTGATAGTCGAGCTAAGCGATCCCACAAGCAATGGATCAGATCTAAGATCTGCAGTCCTGCCCCATTCAGTTGTAAATAGTGGTGGACAATTAAACAACTCACTGGAGGAGGAGGCTCCACAAATATCCCCATCCTCAATGATGGAGGAGCCCAGCACATCAGTGCAAAACATAAGGCTGAAGCATTTGCTCCAATCTTCAGCCAAAAGTGCTGAGTGGGTGATCCACCTCAGCCTCCTCCAGAGGTCCTCAGCATCACAGATGCCAGTTTTCAGCCAATTCAATTCACTCCATGTGGTATCAAGAAATGTCTGAAAGCACTGGATACTGCAAAGGCTATCAGCCGTGACAATATTCCAGCAATAGTACTGAAGACTCGTACTCCAGAAATTGCCGCGCCCGTAGCCAAGCTGTCCCAATATAGCTACAACATGGGCATCCATCCAGGTATGTGGAAAGTTGCCCAGGTATGTCCTGTACATAAAAAGCAGGACAAATAAAACCCATCCAATTACCACCCCTTCAGTCTACTCGCGATCATCAGGAAAGTAATGGAAGGGTCATCAACAGTGCTGTCAAGCAGCACTTACTTAGCAATAACCTGCTCATTGACACCCAGTTTGGGTTCCACCAGGGCCACTCAGCCCCTCACTTCATTACAGCCTTTGTTCAACCGTGGACAAAGAGCTGAACTCCTGTGTGATGAGAGTGACTGCCCTTAACAACAAGGCCGCATTTGACCAAGTGTGGCATCAAGGAGACCAAGCAAAACTGGAGTCGATTCGGGGGAAAACTCTCCACTGGTTGGAGTCATACTTAGCACAAAGGAAGATGGCTTTGGTTGTTGGAGATCAGTCATCTCAGCTCCATGACATCACTGCAGGAGTTTCTCAGGGTAATGTCCTAGGCCCAACCATCTTCATCAATGACCTTCCTTCCATCATAAAGTCAGAAGTGGGGATGTTCGCTGATGATTGTGCAATGTTCATCAACATACACGAGTCCTCAGATACTGAAGCAATCCATGTCCAAATGCAGCAAGACCTGGACAACATCCAGGCCTGGGCTGACAAGCGGCAAGTAACATTCATGCCACACAAGTGTCAGGAAATAACCATCTCCAACAAGAGAGAATCTAACCATCACCCCATGATGTTCAATGGCATTACCATCACTGAATTCCCCGCTATCCACATTCTGGGGGTTACCATTGACCAGGAACTGAACTGGACTTGCCATATAAATACTGTGGCTAAAAAAGCAGGCCAGATTCTAGGAAATCTGTGACAAGTAACTCACCTCCTGATTTCCAAAAGCCTGTCCACCACCTACAAGGCACAAGTCAGGTGTGTGATGGAATACTCTCCACTTACCCGAATGAGTGCAGCTCCAACAACACTCAAGAAGCTTGACACCATCCAGGACAAAAGAGCCTGCTTGATTGGCACCACATCCACAAACATTCACTCCCTCCACCACCAAGCACAGTAGCAGCAGTGTATACCATCTACAAGATGCACTACAGGGATTCACTAAGGTTCCTTAGTCAGCATCTTCCAAGCCTGTTACCACTATCACCTAGAAGGATAAGAGTAGCAGATAGATTGGAACACTACCACCTGGAAGTTCCCCTCCAAGCCACTCACTGACTTGGAAATGTATCGCTATTCCTTCAATGTCACTGGGTCAAAACCCTGAAACTCCCTTCCTAACAGCACTGTGGGTGTACCTACCCACATGGACTGCAGCAGTTCAAAAAGGCAGCTCAGCACCACCTTGTCAAGGGCAACTAGGGATGGGCAATAAATGCTGGCCCAGCCAGTGAAGCCCACATCCCCTGACTGATTTTTTAAAAATGTATTCATAGGTCCTAGATAGATTACAAAAGAACTTGAGCAAAATTGAGAAAAAACCTCAAATTACCTTTTAAAATAGGCAGCAATTGGGATTAGTGTGATGTCAGTGCAATGAAGAGTTTAGCGCAAAGGAAAGGAGAGGCCAAGAAGCAGCCAGAAGACTTAAAAATATAGATTTTGAAAAAGCGGACACATTACCAAAACTGCAACAGCAGGTGACAGTGCGGAGCATGCAGTTGGCTGTGAATGAAGGGAAGCTATCTGATGTAACCCAAAAGAAACAAAGCCTGCAAAAATAAAATGAAGCTATTTCACAAGAAACATTTGTATCAAAGTTGAGTTGGAAAATCTCAACCAGAAGTAAAGCCAGATACATCAGCAGCTAGAAAAAGTACTTAAAGAAGTTCCTACTCTGAAAGACACTTTGAAGAATCAATATTTGGCCTTGGAAAAACATAAGGAGCTAAAAAAGGATGTTGAATGCTACCTCAGAAAAAGCTGCACCAGAATTATCAGTAGCAACAAAGCAACACCCTGAAGCACAATGTGAGTTGACAAGAGGATCAACCTTCTGTTCCTCCACATGAGTTCTCACTACTGAAGGGATTGAATCTTTAAATTCTTCCAAAAGAATTACTTCCCTAAGCGCTGCGTAGGTTCTTTCTATTTTTAACGCCCATATCCACTGGTCAAAATTACTTTGTTTTACTCTTTCAAACTCAGGATAGGTTTGCCCTGGCTGCTTTCTCATATTCCTACATTTCTGCCTGTGATGCTTCAGGCACCAACTCATATGCATTCAAAATAGCCTATTTCAGCACATCATAATTCAACCGCATTTCTTCTGAAAGTGAAGTAAATACCTCAAGCGCCCTACCTAAGAACTTAAACTGTAATGATAACATTCAGTTTTCCTGTGGCCTGTAGTTAGCTTCTCCAAATAAAATAAAGAATGCTTCAATATAATTTTCCTCAAACTTTGGAAGAGCTTGTACAAATTTAAACATATCCCCACTGGATTTTACTCTAGGGATAAATCCTTCCTCACCTACTGGCATCTATTTTTTAACTGCCAACATTTTCAGTTGGAATTCTCTTTCTCTCTCTCTTTTTCTCTTTCCTCCTTCTCTAGCTTCACAATTTCTAATTCCCTTTTAAAAGCAATTTCTCTGTCCTTTGCTTCAAATTCAAGCTTTTTCAATTCCTTTGCTTGTTCAAATCCAATTGTCTTCATTTGTAACTGAAGTCTCACTACATTCAGCTATGACCCACTAGTGTCAGGTTTCACTTCCAACTGTAGATGCTGTGCCATACTTTTAATTATATCTGATTTCCTAGCCCCCAGAGGTATCCCCAATTTTAACTTATCTGCCAACTCTTAACTAACTTTTGGTTATTTTCTGCAACCCAACCAGAGTTATCTCCTCTACTTCCAGACAATCTTAGCAATTGCCAAAGGCATCTTGCACTCTCACCTCTTCTAAAATACCTCACCAACTCCTGAATTCAAAGGGCTTAAGATTCTTAAGAACCTTAAGATTCACCAATTCCAAACCAATCAAGGAATTAGAAATATTTTTATCCCGCTAGAGCCCCCAATTGTTATGAGACAGCCTTTTGGTAAAACTGAGTTACTTAAAAATCCCAGAGGGAAACTTTAAACAACTGTTATAATGTATATTTTTAAGTGGTATGTTTGAGATACAACTCTAAATTCAGGAATCAGGCCACCGGTTCTCGAGAGGTTTTATATTAAACTAAATGAAACATTTTATTAATTTACACAAGTTAAATACAAATGTATGGCTACAAATTACTACTATCATAACTTTTAACAAATTCCTAAACTTAATCTCCATTAAAGCAACAGCAACCCATAGATTTTTAAGCAGACACCAGGCAAAGCATTTTACTTTACAAATTCAAAATGAGGTTCATTTCACTTTGGTTCCCGTGGAGTTAGTTGGAGACTTGTAGCTGCTTTGACCTTATATTGCCTCTGCCCTGCACACATGAAAACTACTAAAGTTATACCTAGCACAGCTCATTGAATGTAAATTCTCATTGTATCACCGGCCTCTTCTAACAATAAATGCCCTTTTCATACTATTAATTTGATTAGTAATATAAACATATCGCTTGGTCTCTGCTATCTAGGTGCCAGATTCCGCTCGCCTTCTTGAATGCTCTATTCAAAAATTGTAAATGCGCTCTACCTCTTACATCTCAAAACCAGTACACATCAAAGCACCCAGACTAGCTGACTCTAATCCAGTTAAGACACACCCACAGACTAAACTTCTATTTTAAAAGAAAAATATTTTCCAGTAATATTATATACATTAATAGCTTCATGACATCCATGTAAAGCAAGACCTGGGCAGCATTCAGGCTGGGACTGATACTTAACAAGTAACATCTGTGTCACACAAGTGCCAGGCAATGACCATCTTCACCACGAGGGAATCTAAGCACCCCCCCCCCAACCCCAACCTTGACAATCAAAAGCATTGCCATTGCTGAATCCCCACGATCAACATCCTTGGGGTTACCATTAACCAAAACCTTAACTGGACCAGCTAACTAAACACTGTAGCTACAAGAACAGGTAAGAGGCTTTGGAATTTTGTGGCACATAACTTATCTCCTGACTTTTCAAAGCTTGTGTTCATCATCTACAAGTCATAAGTCAGGAGTGTGATTGAATATTTATCTGAATGAATACGGCTCCAACAACACTCAAGAAGCTCAACGCCATCTAAGACAAAGCATCCTACTTGATCAACTGCCAACTTAAACATTCATTCCCTCCAGCACCAATGCACAGTGGCAGCTGTGTGTACCATCTACAAGATGCACTGCAGCAACTCATCAAGGCTCCTTAGACAACACCCTCCAAACCTGTGAACTCTACCACGTAGAAGAAGGAGAGCAGGTACTTGGGAATGCCACCACGTGCAAGTTTCCCTCCAAGTCACACAACATTCCGACTTGGAAATATGATCGCTGTTCATATACTCAACAACAATCTGGCCAGGCAGTGGAGGAACACCATGGAAAATGTGATGATGATGAAGACATGCGCAGCATCATCACTTGATTTCGCACTCATAGTTCCTAGAACATAAGAAATCGGAGCAAGAGTAGGCCATAAAGCCCCTCAAGTCTGCTCTGACATTTAATAAATCATGAGTCATCCTCAAACCCAACTCTACGTTCCTGCCTGATTTCCAAATCCATTGACTCCCCGAATGTTCAAAAATCTATCGAGCTCAGCCTTGAATATTTCAATGACTGGTTGTCCACCAGCCTCTGATTGAAGAAATTTCTCCTCATGTCAGTTAAGAATGTCTGTTTCCTTACCCTGAGACTATGCCCCTCAGTTCTAGACTCCACAGGCAGGGAAAACCGCCTCTCAGCCTGTCAAGCCCGGTGAGAATTTTATATGTTCCAATGAGATCACCTCCAATTCTTTAAACTCCAGAGAGAATAGGCCCATTTTACTCAATCTCTCCTCATAGGATAAAACTCTCATCCCAGGAAACATTCCAGTGAACATTTGTTGTGCTCCCTCTAAAGCAAATAAATTCTTACCTAGGTATTGAGACTAAAGCTGTACATGGTATTTTAAGTGTGGTCTCACCTAAGTCTTGTACAATTACAGCAAGACTTTCTTAATCTTGTACTCCAAACCACTTGCAATAAAGGATAACATACCTTTTACCACCATTGCATGCAGATGACACCAAAATAGGTGGGAAAGTAAATTGCAATGAAGAAATAAGAAATTTACAGATGGATATGGACAAGTTAGGTGAATGGACCAAAATTTGGCAGATGGCATTTAACATGGATAATTGTGAGGTTATCCATTTTGGTCGGAAGAAGAAAAAGACCACTTATTATTTAAACGAAGAGAAACTTCAGAATGCTTCAGTGCAGAGGGATCTGGGTGTCCTCATGCATGAATCACTGAAAGCTAGTATGCATGTACAGCAGGAAATAAGGAAGGCAAATGGAATTTGGCTTTTATTGCTAAAGGAATAGAATATAAAAATAGGGAAGTGTTGTTGCAACTGTACAAGGCATTGGTGAGACCGCACCCGCAGTACTGTGCACAGTTTTGGTCCCTTTACTTGTGGAAGGATGTAATTGCATTGGAGGTGGTTCAGTGGAGATTCACTAGATTGATTCCAGAGATGCGTGGCTTGTCTTATGAAGAGGGATTGAGCAGTTTAGGCCTATACTCACTAGAGTTTAGAAAGATGAGAGGAGATCTAATTGAAGTATATAAGATGCTAAAGGGGATAGACAAAGTAGACATGGAGCAGATGTTTCCGCTTGTGGGGCATTCTAGAATGTGAGGGCGTAGATTTAGGCTAAAGGGTGGTAGATTTAAATCAGGGATGAGGAGGAATTACTTTTCTTAAAGGGTCGTGAATCTGTAGACTTCACTACCTCAGAGTGCAGTGGATGCCAGGACGCTGAATAAATTTAAGGAGGAGAAAGACAGATTTTTAATTAGTAATGGGCTGAAAGGTTATGGGGAGAGGGTGGGAAATTGGAGTTGAGGCCAAAATTAGATCAGCCATGATCGTATTGAATGGCGTGGCAGGCTCAAGGGGCTAAATTGCCTACTCCTGCTCGTAGTTCTTATGTTCTTATCTGCATGTTAACTTCCTGTGCTTCCTATACAAGAACATCCACATTTCCCTGAACATTAACATTTAATACAGAGATAAAAACAAAAAACTGCGGATGCTGGAAATCCAAAACAAAAACAGAATTACCTGGAAAAACTCAGCAGGTCTGGCAGCATCGGCGGAGAAGAAAAGACTTGACGTTTTGAGCCCTCATGACCCTTCAACAGAACTGAGGCAATATTAGGAGAGGGGTGAAATATAAGCTGGTTTAAGATGGGGGTGGGGGGGCTGCGGGGGGATGGGGGTGGTGTGGTTGTAGAGACAAGCAAGCAGTGATAGGAGCAGATAATCAAAAGATGTCACAAATAAAGGAACAAAGAGGTGTTGAATGTGGTGATATTATCTAAATGAAAGTGCTAATTAAGAATGGATGGCAGGGCATTCAAGATACAGCTCTAGTGGGGGTGGGGTGGAAAGACTAGCAGGGCATACAAGATTTAAAAATAGTGGAAATAGGTGGGAAAAGAAAAATCTATATAAATTATTGGAAAAAGCAAAAGGAAGGGGGAAGAAACGGAAAGGGGGTGGGGACGGAGGAGAGAGTTCAGGATCTAAAGTGAATTCAACAACTTTAGATCTTGAACTCCCTCCTCCGTCCCCACCCCCTTTCCGTTACTTCTCCCTTCCTTTTGCTTTTTCCAATAATTTATATAGATTTTTCTTTTCCCACCTATTTCCATTATTTTTAAATCTTATATGCCCTGCTAGTCTTTCCACCCCACCCCCACTAGAGCTGTACCTTGAAAGCCCTGCCATCCATTTTTAATTAGCACTTTTGTTTAGATAATATCACCACCTTCAACACTTCTTTGTTCCTTTATTTGTGACATCTTTTGACTATCTGCTCCTATCACTGCTTGCTTGTCCCTACAAACACATCACCTCCCCCCCCAACTTCTCTCCCCCCACCCACCACCCCCCCCACCATCTTAAACCAGCTTATATTTCACCCCTGTCCTAATATTCACTCAGTTCTGTTGAAGGATCATGAGGACTCACAACGTCAACTCTTTTCTTCTCTGCCGATGCTGCCAGACCTGCTGGGTTTTTCCAGGTAATTCTGTTTTTGATTAACATTTAATAGTTTAATAGCTTCTCATCATTTAAAAAATATTCAGCTTTTCCTATTCTTCCGATTGAAGTAAATTTCTCCACATTATGCTCCATCTATCTTCTTATTCATTTACTGAATCCATCTATATAGAGCTCTGATACTGATAATGTGTGTATCTTAGAGGATTGATTAGAGGCTTGTGGTGATATAGCACGAGTGAGCTGAAATAATGGCAGGGGGAAAGTACAATGCAGGTGCCAGAGGGCAGGATCACACATGGGTCTGCTGCAGAGCAATCAGATGAGAACATCAACCTGGCAGCCTACAGAAGAATATTAATGAAAATGCTCAATGAAATGTTTGGTGCATTGGGAATTCTTTCAATTCTGTCAATTTCAGTCAATGTCAAGGAGCATGGAGGAGTCCAGTTCCAACTTGGCTCAGGGCTTCGTGCAGAGCTTGAAACCCATTATTTACAGCATGGGACCCTATCCCAGCATAAAATTCGGTCTATTGTTCCTTGTTGATGTTCAAGAGAATTGCTCCCTGTACATCCTGGCCTCCAGCTGAGAGCCCTTCTCCCCTTGACCCCCTCCCTCCTTCTTCCATCAGCTTGTCCTTTTCTTTGTGACCTCTTTACATTCTCCCAGTCATGTTGTACTCCAAAGGAAATGCTTACTACCCATTCCTGGGAACAACTGATTTATGCAGAAGCCTTGAAGCCAACAAAAAGTTCTTCAGCCAATTGCCCCATCATTCCCTATATATATTTGCAACTCGAAACAACTATGGAAAGTAGAAAATACTTGTAAAATCTGAGCAGAGGCAAGAAAGCAACCAGTAACTAAATTGCAAGATGGTGCCTTTAAATAGTGTTAAGGGGGACCAAACTGTGCTGAATGCATGTTCAGCTTTCTGAGTTTAAGACCAAGTGTTGCTTGGAGTGTTGAGCTATAAAATGGCATCATATCAGCATGATGACATCATGATCTGCCTGTTCTGCATATTTCCAGTGGTCATTCACTACATATGCACTAGCACCTTCAACAATATGCGGTCTGGTACGATTCACCCTACCAGCATGAATATGCATCAGAGATATCATTTTGGAGATTTAAGGGCATTCAAAAAACATCCTGTTTCTCATCCAGGGAGTGTTGTTGCCATGAAAGGATTTAAATATAAATTAAATTTAAATTTGAGGCACTGGGGGCCTAAAGGCCTAGATAGTTCAGGGAGGACAGAGATGATGGGCAAACTGCATTTGATGTGAGATGGCATATGGGCAGCTGAGTTTAGGAGTCTGGACAATTGAATTGTTCAGAAGAGGACTGCTACAAAGGTATGGATTTGTGTTTCAGCATCAGGAAGTAAACAATGTGCGGAAGTTGAAACAAGCAGTCTTGTAGTAGAGAGGATATGAGGTCAGAAGCTCAACCCAGGGTTGAATAGAATGCCAAGGGTGTGAACAGTCTGACTCAGCCTCAGATTGTACCTAGGGAGGAGAGATTGTGATAAGTGTTGAAGATAGGGCTTTGGTAACTCATGAATGTTGGGTGAATGTGTGAAAGCTGAACCCATAATCACATGCAGAATTTTACACTGATCAGGCCAATCAGATGTAAAATTGCACAAGATGATGTCAGGCAAGCATCCAGACGTCATCCCACGCTTGCACGATATTTCAGTCAGCGGGTGCACACGAGTGTCAGAGCCACGCTCGCCATCAATTAAGAGGCCAGGTTAAGGCAATTAAAAAGACAATCGATCAAGATTTCACATAGCCCATGCAATTTCGCGCTTGTTGCACAGGCAAAACAGGCAGGCGGGAAGCCGACAATTTGCAGAACCTCATCCAAGGGCGGGATTAAAAAAAGGCAGCAGCATTGCCAGTGTGAGTCGTGAGAGTTTTGGAGATAGTTTGCTGCTGGTTGCTTATTGGTACATGGCAGCTTTATCTCTGTGCGGGGCTTCATTCTTAGCATTTCCAGGCTTCATTTCAGGATTCATTGGCGTCTCCAAGGATCCTGGAGGCCTCAGACTGTGTGGACCCTTCCAGGTATCAGACAGCCTTCTGTGACCCTGGTAATGGGGATTGTGGTCTCCGCTGGAGGCAACTCCTCTGAGGAGGAAGAGAGGGGCAGAAAGGAGAGGAAGCCAGATGCCCCAATGCAGTTTCCAGGGAAGGGACACGTGGGAGGAGAGGCACAGGTATAATGGGCGCAGGGCCAGCAGGTAGTACAAAGTGGAAGGGACCACAGAAGTTGCCATTTTCCTGCTGCCATAGTTTACAGGCACCGATGCAGCTACCTCAATATGTCAGAGGTTCAATGCCGAAGGAGGCTCCACCTCTCCAGGGAGGCAATGACCTCCATTTGTCAGACAATTGGGCCTGAGATCAGCTCCGACTGTGTGGGTGGACATCCCATGCCAGTGGCTCTGAAGGTCACAGTGGCCGTCAACTTCTATGCCTTTAGCTCTTTCCAGGGGTCAGTGGGGGAGGTGTGTGGAGTCTCCCAATCAGCTGTCCACAGTTTCATCAAGCTGGTGACAGAAGCTCTGTTCAGGAGGGTATTGACTTTCATTCATTTCTGTATGAACGAGGCCAGCCAGGAAGAGGCTTTGCAGCAATTTGCTGGGTTCCCCTGCATCCAGGGTGCCATTGACTGCACACATGTGGCCATCAAGGCACCAGCGAGTCAGCTGGGTGCCTTTGTCAACAGGAAGGGATTCCACTCCATGAACGTGCAGATATTGTGTGACCACAGGGTGCATAGTCTACAAGTCTGTGCAAGGTACCCTGGCAGCTCCCGTGAGGCTTATATCCTGAGACACTCACAAGTGCCGGGGCTCTTCAGTGCTCCAGCCCAACTGGATGGATGGCTGCTGGGTGACAAGGGCCATCACTTGAAAGGGTGGCTTATGACATCTCTCCGCCAACCAAGAACAGGGGCAGAGCAGCTTTATAATTGGAGTCATGCCTCCACAAGGGCAGTGATACAGAGAACCATAGGTCTTCTGAAGATGGGCTTCTGATGCCTGGACCATTCAAGGGGAGCACTACAGTACCCCAGAACGGGTGTCACTGATCATGGTTGCATGCTGTGCTCTCCAAAATCTGGCACTGGCAAGGGGGGACCCACTGGAGGAAGAGGGACTTGACGCAGCTCCCCAGGCCACAGATGATGGGTCCAGAAGTGAGTCAGACAAGGAGCACGGTGATGAGGATGCTGAGGGCATGGAGGCAGGTCTCGCCAACCCCACCTTGCAGGGTACATCCGAGTCGTGGCCCTCGAGCTGCAAGGCACTCAGTTCAAGCAGCCAGGGCTCATCCCCTTGGCCAGTTCCAGCATCATTGACAGTTGGCACTCAGACTCTAACACCCCTGAACTCCATCTGCCAACATGGTACCCACCCTTCCTGAGTGCAGCATGGCATTGAAACTCTTGTGGCACTGCACCCATGTGTGCCACACCACATCATGGCCACTGACCTGCACTGCCACCTCCTCTCATGCTTTCTTTGTGAGGCGCGGTGACCTCCTCCTCCGTCTGGAGATAAGGTTGTCCCTCCTGGCAACCACCTCCTCCAGGAGCATGGCACTTATCCAAGAAGTGGGGAACTCAGTGGCTACCTGACCTGCCCTCCCACCTGGCGTCTCCAGCTGCACTTGATTCCATAACTTTACTGTTGAAAATGCAGAAGATACGTTCTTCTGTGGCAACCTACAAGAGGCTGCCTATGTTGTTTTAAAACCAGCCGCTGGGTTGCCATTGGACTTGGCAGCTGACAGGCTCTCACCCGTCCCTTCCCGACCAATGGGGAGCTGCGGTTTGCACTGAGCAGGTCTTACTTAGCCAACCAGTGTTAAATCGCAGTCATGGGCCAATCATGGACGGCGGCCAGTTTCCTGGCCAATCCTGGGCCTGCCGATCACAGGTGCCCACCGACCTGAAAATTCTGCCCATGTCATCAAGGGCCAGTTTATAAATGATGAAAAGGAAAGGTTCAACGATAGAACCTATTGGCTGGAAGAGGAGTCATTGCTGGAGATGTTCTTGCCACAACTAGATAGGTAAGATTGGAATATAGCAAGGGCAGCACCACAGAAATGGCCATCAGAGAAGAAGCCTTGAACAAGGATGATTTCCTGCAACCATGACAAAGGCTGCAGGAATTAAGAAGGGATAATACACAGCCAACTGCTTGTGACTTTGATTTGTGCAGATACAGTATTGTGGGCAGGTTGGAAACAGATCAGAGATGAGTATACATTTAGAAGGTGACTAATTGAAGGAAATAGATAAAATAGGACACTGTCTTTTCATGGTACTCATTGGTGTTAATATCGAACAGTCCTAGGATGGAAATTGTATTATACCAGCCTCCCTGTGGGGACCAACTCCTGTGCAGATTGGGCATGAGTCAAACATTGCACAAAGCTTAATGATTTCTCCTGCACGTTGTCTACATTATTTAGCAGTAAAATGCAATTAAGATCTTGTCATTTTTATTCACCATTTCACAAGTTCTCTGTCCTTACCTATGATCAATTAGCTATATTTTCCTGAGTTGGTTGAAAAAGAAAGGTCCTAGCAGAGCAAGGCAGCTTATTGAAAAGCAAAATTATTTTGTAGGTTATCAAATGTGAACAGCAAACAGTTGGAGAAATATTTTGTTCATTAGTTGCATCTTGAGAGAAAAATTGATTTCACTTACCATGAATCTCATGAGAATCACCACAGGCCAGCAGTCAATGCTTATCTCATCAGCTTGATGACTTCACCTATTTTATCCATACCGCAGTTCATATTGCCCAGTGTCTATTCTTGCAGTTTAATGTTATAATCTAACAGTTTAGTGTATGAATACATGAAAAGCTAGCATTTGTAAATATCGATGTTCACGACTACAATATTAGGGAAAAAAAGGATTATGCAAAATGATTTCCTTTCAAGATGAAATTTCCAGGTTCAGTATATGATTTTAAATCAGTTGTTCAATTAAATAATGTCAGGCCAAGAAGACACAAAGAAAAAATCTAAAAGAAATGTGTTTCTCTTTCATATTCTCTTGTTTAAATTCTATTTTTTTTAAGAAAGGACAAATGACTGGACTGATAAAGTGGCCACAGCTGGCCACATGATGGTAGTTCTGAAAGTTTCTGAGCACTTTAAAAATGGACAAAGGCTAACTCATCAAACTCCTGGTTTTGGGATCAGATTGGTCACTACCTGGTTCGACTTCCACACCTCGATTTCCTGCCCCAAGTTAAAATCACATAGGGCTGGATTTTCATCCTTGAGGTGGGTAGTGGCAGTTGGGAAAATTCCTGGCTTGGTCTGCTCACCTTCGGAGAAACTGCCCAGAAAGATTGAAGTGACTGTATGCCAATGTATGCCCCCTAAACAACCCCTATGGCCCCTCATGCCCCCATGCCAAGGTATGTCCCCCCCAAACAACTCCTATGGTCCCTCATGTCAAGCTATGGCACTTCCATGCCCATTTACTCACTATACACTGTACAGAACTAATGAACCCTATAATGAGAGCAGTATGTGTAAAAAAGAGTTTTAAAAAAGTAAATAATGGATAGTTTTCCACCTTCTTAAAAAGAAACTCCTTTTTGCTACAGCCCAATAAAAGGATCAATCATCCAGACCCTTTAAAGTATCAATAGCTGAAACTGCAAACATTGGAAACCTCTTTGTCTTGTGTAAATAAACATTATGAAATTGACAGCATAGATCAGAGTGACAGCTGTCAATCAAGCAATGTTTTCCCTGGGGCTCAGGTGTTTTAGTACTCTAAGGGATTTCTGGGCTCTCAGCCAAGCATACATGATGATGTTTTTTGGGGGCAGTTTGGGGGCACACCTTGGCAAAGGGGCATGAGGTGTCATTGAGGTTGCTTGGGAGCACACCTTGACATGGGGGCATAAGGGGCCATAGGGTTGGGGCATCACTTGGCCTGGGAGGCATGAGAAGGACCTTTTGAACTTGCCTTTCAAAAGGTTCCCTTGTCAAACTATGGATCATGACAACTCAGAGGTGCCGTGAACCACGCCTCTTTGAAAAGCTGGCCCAGCCCCATGAACAATTATGGAGAATTAGGACATGCCTACCCTGCAATGGAGCTGGCCAGGTCAGGAGTGCAGGGTGTGGGCCCGTGACCTGAACCAGCCTGCACCCTTAAAAGGCTCTCCTGGAAATTGGAATCCCAAGGAATAGGGTCAGGGATCCCAGAATTGGGAGCAGCCCACCATTTTTAAAGGTCTCTTGGGTCATTCCAACTCTGTGAAAATGGAACCTATGGTTATTTTGGCCATTTGTCTTTTTGATCTTTGGATGTGGGTGACACCGGCAAGGCCATATTTATTGCCCATCTCTATGTATACTGAAAAGACAATCCCTAAATTGGCTACCATCCTTGCTATTGCATTTCTTGTGGTGATGGTACTCCTGCCATTAGCTATGAAATTCCAGGATATTGACTCTGCAAAAATGAAGGAACGCGATATATGTCTAAGTTAGCACACTATCCTTTGCATTCCCGGGAAACACACCGTTTTGATAGCAGTCTCTGATTCCCCTGCCACGCCATTACCTCGCCGCTTCCTCACACTGGACGCCATATTTAAAGTACAGCCAGGCGCACACCTCTCATTGCTTTCAGCCTGGGACAGCTGCACAGAAGACATGGTTCCGAAAGAAAAGAAGATGGCAGACCCCCAATTAAGTGACATGTCCGTGGAATGCCTTTTGGATGCTGTGAAGGCCTGTTGTGATGTCCTCTACCGCCCCCCCTCTGGGCAAAGACCTGCAAGCAAGGTCACCAATCCAGCATGGGAGGCAGTGACAGCAGTGGTCAATGCCAATGCCCTGTAAAAGGGGACAGTCACCCAATGCCGCAAGAGGATGAATGCCCTCATCCATCCCACTAGGGTAAGTCACTCTTCTCATCACTCTCATCTCACACACTCACAAACCCATCACATACCTACAGGGATCCCGCACCTCAAGAGACAACACCGCTAGCTCTCACACAGACCCTCACATCTCCATCAGGCTCATATCCTCTTGAGCTCACGTCCTCATCCTGTCTATGGCTACGCTCACCACATAAACATTCCATCCTGTGGCATGCGCCTGCTCACACTCTCTCCATGCAGGAGAAGCTGGCTCACATCAGCAGGGAGAGGTGGAATGGCCCACAATAGGCCCCTCACTCACTTTGAAGGGTGTGCCATCACGCTGACTGGAGAGGACGTGGACCATGCCTGCGGCTATGGTGAGGTCAGCAACAAACACCCACATGACGATCCTGCACCACATCATCCCTCTCTCAACACAAATGTGAGTGCTCTCTCTCCTACTTTTGACTCTGCTGCCATGCACTAATTATCTCTACTTTGGTACGTGGAGTCTGCTAAGCAACCAGCACCCGAAGCCACCCAGCCCCTCGGCTCCATCCATGCCCACACCTCCAGCCAACAGGACACCTCCTCCACTGAAGAGCTGGAAATAAGAATCCTACAAGATATGTCACAAAGCTTACCTCCTGTTCACCAGTGCAGAGGTACACACCTCAGTGGGACCTAGATCTAGAGCAGGCTCGGGTCCACAACCTGGTGGTCAATGCATGGACACCAGGAGAAGACAAGTTCAGCCAAGCTCCCTGGCACTTGGAGGACTGCTGGGGAAGAGACATCTGTGAGGTCCAAGTCAGATGATGAGCCTCTGGAGTTGGCCTTCCAACTCATCCCATACAGTCAGCAGAAGACACGAGAACATCACACAGAGCTGTTGGAAGCCCTCAACAGAGTGGCATGCAAGTCAGTGGAGTACACCTACCTGCTCTCTGATGAAGCGATGCCCACATGTGCATGTATGGAGGTCTCCATGTGAAGGATGGCAGATGCCATGGAGATCCTGGTCCAGCAGAACATGGAGATGTGTGCAGACCAGCACTCCATCGCAGTAAGCATGGGTGAGTTCCTGCAGTGGCAATGCAAGAGGGAAACTGGGCACCTCGAAGTACCCCCCAGGTGTTCCTTCCCCTCAACGAGTCAGGCCAGGGCCCTCGGGCATCCGAAGGGAGGAGGAGCAGCAACTGGACACTCCTGGGTCATCCATTCAGGAATCAGATGCTGTCCACTCCCTCCAAGTCCCCTTTGCCTTCAACCTCATCCTCTATCACCGCAGAGGGAGCAGCTGGCCCACAGAAGGACAGCCAAAGCAAGCCGGGGCCCCCAGGGCCTCGGCTCTCCAGAGGACCCATGCCAAGTTCATCAGAGGCAACAGGGCCAACCATTGCACAGGCTGTCTCCACCCCTGCTGCTGATGTCAGGGCAGCACTTAGAAGTGTAAGGCCTAGAAAAGTTAAGAAATTCTGATCACAAGTAGTTGCATGGGTGAACACATTTTGTCACTTCATAATCTGAAAATATATTCGCTTTCACTGAATAATGTATAATGGTGTCTTTCAGCTTCATTGACAGGCTTCGCGAGTCATCCCTCTGCATCCAGTCCCTCTACCCACCCACCCCCCAACAACACCAGTAGCAGTTCAGCTGTATGTAGCCAGACCACGAGTGGTTATAGAGGGAGAAGTGTGTGTGTGGCAGGGCCTTTTGGAGCCTCGTGTAAGCACTCTCCCATGCACGCCCATCACACTCATCGAAGCTGACCAGTATCTCCGCCCACTCACTGATCACACTCCCATGCAGGACCTGTTCCTGCCCACCAGGAGTCTCATTTCACTTTTGGATTTGCAAGTGTGGTGCATCTAACATTTTTCTTCAAGTCCCCTGTCCTTTCCCCTTCCCAAGTCACCCACGTCCTTTCCCTCATCATTGTCAACCCCCTGGCATTAACTTCCACCTCCGCACTGTCACCTACCAGCCACAACCCTTTTTTTTTGTGACTGTCCAGGTAAACGTGCATGGTTCCTACCTTCCCAGAATTCCTTCCCCCATCCACATTAACCTCCCCGACCTCCTCCATCCCACCTTCTGGGCCGGTGTCTGCATCCAAGTCCCCACCAACCACCCTCGCATTCCTTCTACTAACACCACTGCACCCTCACCCACCCACCTTACTGCCTCACTCTGCCCTCTGCCATTCTCACCGTTCCTTCCTACCATGCCCTCTGACAGTTGGCTCCCCAGGAAGCTGTCATCGGCTCCACAGACTCCTCCCTTCCACCCTTGCACGTTAACTTGGACGTAAGCCCCACCTCCAGACTTCTTCTGCCCTTGGAACTCCTTCCCTCTGTCTGGCCTCCACCTCCACACCCCCCCACAACTAGATTCCTGCCCCCCAGACTCCTCCCAATGGACCTGTCCCACCCGGGGACTCCTACCACCCTTTTGGCCCCTTCCAACCCCCATTAATCCTTCTCCCTCCCTGACTTATTCTTCCAGCCTTACTCCTTCTCCCTTCCTTGCTCCTTCCTTCACCTTTACCTCTTCCTCCAGCCCTAATTCTTCCTCCACCCTTAGTCTTTCCCCTCTTTGGAGTCCAACCCCTCTCTGGATTCCTCCTTCCCCCGGACTTCTTCCTCTCCTCGGACTTCTTCCTCCACGCTGGATCCCTTCCTCCTCCTGAACTCCTTCCCCTCTCCAGATTTCTTCCTCCCTGGGGAATCCTTCCCCTCTCTGGACTCCTACCCCCTTCCGAATTCCTTCCCTTACACATTCATCCCCCCTTACACCTACCTCCCCAGTTGCTGTATTCTCCCCCATTACCCACTCCTTCCCTATACTCCCTTCCAACCTCACAACTCCCTGGCACCTTTGTTCCACCTCCCAACCTCACCCCTCGACACCTTTGTTCCCCCTCCCAATCTCAACTCCCACCCCGACACACCTTTATTTCCCAATTGAACCTCCTCACTCCCCAATATACGTTCCTCTCTTACTCACATCTGCACCTTCCTCTCCACCCCCGTGACAATCATCCATGACAGACCATGGCCAAGATACTGAAGTCCCAAAGTAGACCTTCAACTGTGATTTTCCACATCCCTTGAGCTGTCTTGCAGCAGAGCCTTATCCATCAGAATCATGTGATGGACAATCCTCCAGAATCCCATTGCTATCAGGCCCCAGCCTCTTCTGCTCCTCGGATGTCCACGATTATGAGCAAGGCCCTGATGGTAAGTCGCTTGACAAGACGTGTTGTGCACTGGCGTGTTTTCCTGCTGATGTGGGTGGTAAATTCGATGTGGAGGAATGATTCCTGTGAGCTGCGCTTATAATAATATGCAGATGTATTACAATGATGTTCCTGACGTCTGATTGTGGGAAATGCAGCCCGCCATTGACGAGCAGAGCAGATGATTGCAAGCCAGTTTCATGACGGCATGAAACCGATTTTTGGCCTTCCCACCATATGGTCCACTCACGCCCACCATGATGCCTGATGCCAGCGGGATGGACAATTCCTCCCGACCCGGGTAGGAGCGTTTGTACCTTTGGCTGAAGGATATTGGTGAATCAGTTGGGTATTTGCAAAACAGTCTAGAAACTTTCAGAGCCATTTGCTTTGCTAGCCCACAGATTACCTGATTTATTTAATTCAATTTCATAATTGAAGATATTTAGTCCTAATCTCTGAGTGACCACATAACCACTGCCCTAGCTGCCACAAAGTGGTCAGACAAGCATAGTATAAATGCAAATTATCCTTCTATAATTTCTATAATATTTTGTAGTATCATTCAATCTCATTACACATAAAACAAAACTTGTTGTTTTCAATTCATGGCCCTAAAGTTGCAGAACTGAATTTCAATTAAAGATAAATAATTAACAAGTGACAGACCAATATATCCCTTTGTCAATGAAGGAATCCCTTGGGAGTGCAGTCAAGAAATAAAAGGGCTTTGTAATTGGAATGCCTCCCCAACTTGACATTCCAATGTTATTGCAGCAAATAAATGTTTTGAGGTAACTGGCCTCCTATTTATCATCTACATGTTGTCCCTTGGTAACATAATCTGAAAGCACATTATCAGATTCCACATGTAAGCAATGACACTCAGCTCTGTCTCACCACCACCTTTCTCAACCCCTCCATGGCCTTCATTTGTCATGCTGCTTCTCCGCCATCCAGCATTGGATGAACAGAAATTTCCTCCAACAAAACATTGGGAAGATTGAAGCCATTGTTTTCAGCCTCTGCCACAATTTTTGTTACCTAACCACCAATTCCATCCCCTTTGCTCCACGATATGAGGCTGTACCAGACTGTTTGCAACTTCAGTGTGGTATTTGACTCAACTAAAATTCAGAGACCATATCCTCTCCATTACCACGACCGCCTACTTCCACCATTGTATTATTTCCTGCATCACCCATCTGATATAATAATTAAATTTATTCCTTTCTTGAAAGAAGACTACTGTTATAAAATGGCTTATGCTCTGATTATATATATATATATATACAATATATATAAATAATATAGGCAGAAAAAAAGATATGAAAATTGTGCATTGTTTGCTAAAAGGATTGAAAATTGATGCCACATAGTTATCTCAATGCCATTGATCTAACCAGAAAATCAATGTGAGACAAATAAAATTCATCATTTGTGATTTCAATTACGCAGCTACCGATTTGAAAAATAGCAGAGGAAAAGACTAGGAGGAGCTCATGGGAATAAATTTCCAAGCATACTGTGGCAGGATGGAATCTTTGCCAATACTGAAGCATTGAAATTGTTCCCCCATTGAAATTTCCTATACTTCAGGAGCATAGTCAGGGAATGAACCCCCGTGGTTATAAAGCTGGCGTGTGATTAGTCTGTCAAACAGCCCATGCAACCCAAGCCTATTCTGGGTCCAATCTTTGGTAAAGAGTTCGTTTTGGTGCACATGGTAAATGTAAAAGAACAGTTGAGGTCTGTGATAAAGATATAATTGGTCTGAAAGGACAGTGATGAAGAAATAGTGGTTCATAATGATTCAAACTGTGATGTGGATGAAATTGGGAGAATGTCAGTTGTGCTTGCCAAAGAGAGAGCCATCCTCCCCAGATTTGTAAAATTACTTTTTTTTCACATTTTAATAGGCCTCCTTGTGCATGAAAAACAGGTGTAAGTAAAGCTAAGTCAGCCATGTGATTAGTTAGGGGGTGGAAAATCCAGCTCAGCTCAGCTCAGAAAAAAAACTAATGCATTTTTCCAATGGATAAATTGTCTTGTCTCCATAACAACTCGTGGTTGTTAGTTAAAGTTTTACATGAGTGTGCCTCAATCGCCCAGGAATGATGGGAAAACTTACCATTTTACCGCAGGCGCAGTAGAGGTACTGTTGCAGGAAGAGCAGAAGAGGATGGATCTGGGAGCAGAAGCTCACTTCCTACCTGTCGAGAATGTACCTGTGTCATAAGAGCTGCAGCCTCACTCAGGCAGATTTAATTCTAACTGAAAGGTTACAATGAGTATAAAATGAGAGTCACAAGTCCTGCTGCTTTGTGTCAGAATTGGGCAATTACCCCAACAATTCTTGCCATGAAAAATGTATCCCTGAAACTAGCTCCACTTATCAACTTAAAATTCTGGAATATTGTTTTTCCTGCTATTTGAAAAGCCTTATTTTCTCAATATTTAAACAGAGGCATAAATTACATACATTTGCTGATATTTGAAGAGCCCATTTGGAAAGGAAGAAAAGAGTTTGATAAGAAGAGGAAGGAAACAACATAACCAAACAACATCATTACACAACATTCAGAGGTCAAGCAACTGCTAAATATGCTCCATTTCATGTTGTTGAGTTCTTTATTAAGTGTTTAGGGTAAGTAGTCTCAGGGGAGGTACAATCAATAAACCTGTAGACCTCTTACACGCTAGCTGAAAATAAATTTGGCACTGCTGGGATATGCTACGTGAATCGTCTTGAATTAATAGTTCGTTCTGCTATCTGGCACTCACAGGGAGTGCTGTTCAGGAAATTGTGAGTGCATAACCTGTGACTTCTTATGATACTCTGCCTTCAAAGACTGCTCTTGCATAATGGCTTTGCTTCCAGAAGGTATGATTAATCAGAATTATTCTCATCCAACCAAAATGTACGTTTTATTTGGTTAGAATTAGTAATGCAATGAAAGCAAAAAAAGTCAGTTGAACTGCAAAAAAAATGTTTATTTCTTTTGAATTTAATTATTTTTTGGATATGAGAACTTTATAAATCTTTATAAATCATGAGTTTTCCTCAGCGGTTGCTATGACGCATTGTCAGTTGCTATGTAACAGAAAACACTCATATTCCTAAGCCCAACAGTTAAATTGGATGAATGAATACAATTCATGTTCATTCTTCAGTAAAAAATTAATAACAATTCAGATTTCAGTATAGCCACAGAACATCATTTATGATTAATTTAAACTTGGTTGTTGATGCTCACTCAGGCTCCTATTATTTCTAAACAAACTGGATTTTTTCCCTCAGTGTCTGGGGAAAATTCTCAGTGCCACAAGCAGGAAAGTGTGCAGAGGGCATATATTTATTCAAAGGGCATAATTTTATTGAAATTCAAAAGCGCAAACAATTAAGTTCGAAAGTTTTTTGACACAGTTGCTTGTTAGGATCTGGAACGTTCTTCCAGAGACAGTGGATGACAAGAAATCCAGAATAGCTTTTAAAAGAGAAATGGATAAATAACTGAAAAAGATAAATGTAAAATGATGCAGGTGAAGGTCAAGGACAAGGAATGAGATGAAGTAAACAGCTCTTTCAAAGTGTAGGCACAGATATTGTAGGCTGAATGTGTTCCTTCTGTGCTGCAAAATTCTATTATTATGCAGCAGTTTGTTCCTGGATGGAGTTTCATATGAGTCTGGGAACAGAATTATCCTTCTGGGTTTACAGTTTTGTCTCTGACCTTTACTCCTGTCTAGTCAGATGCATAGCTTTGCAAGATTACCTCTTGTGAAAAGAAAACAAAGGATATAATTGCATTAAGCAGTCCAGAGAAGGTTCAGTCTACTGATTCCTGGGATGAAGTGGTTATCTTATGAGGAAAGGTTGGACAGGTTGAGCCTGTATCCATTGGAGTTTAGAAGAATGAGAGATGATCTTATTGAAAGATATAAGATTCTGAGGGGACTTGAAAGGGTGGATGCTGAGAGGATGTTTCCTCATGCGGGAGAGACTAGAATTAGGATGCACAGTTTCAAAATAAGGAACTTCCCATTTAGATGGAGATGAGGAGACTTATTTCTCTCAGAGGGTCATTGGCCTGTGGAATTCTCTTCCCTAGAGAGCAGTGGAGGCAGGGTTATTGAATAATTTTAAGGCTGAGTTAGATAGATTCTTGACTGACAAGGGGTAGCTAGGAAAGTGGAGTTGAGGCCACAATCAGATTAGGCCTTATCTTATCAAATGGCAGAGCAGACTCAAGGGACTGAATGGCCTACTCTAGCTCCTAATTCATATCTTCATAAGAGCTTATATTGGAAATATTGCTTGGGATTGTTTTCATTCAGATAGAGTTCCAGCAAGGCAGAAGTTCTGCCTGCCCTTTCAATCACACTGAGGCCTACACCTTTGGGTCAGATGTCATTGACTAGCACAAGAGGGCTTCCATTGGCATGAGGAACCCACAAGAGAGCTACCATTGATCAACACTGCTGCAGCAATTAAAGAGGGCTGAGGTGAATTTAAAGGAAAGAAGCATGAAGTACAGCATTACAGGCATTTGCAGAGTCCAATGGATGTCAGATTGGAAGGGAGAGGGCCATAGAGATCTCTTCCTCTACTGGGATAATCCTGGACCATTACTCCAGCTTTCCAGGTTTATCTTCCCCTTGCAGTACCACAAAGTTATGGTAAGTGGGAAAGACAGAAGGGAAATCTTCTTGAGGCCTGTGACACCCCCCATCCCCACCTCCCCCACCCAACCACCATCTGGATAGAGCAGGTGAGGAAAGAGTAGCCAACAGGAGTCCCACTGGCAGTGCGAGAAGGGAAATCTTAGTCTGAACACTGAAGCTGCAACAGGCCTTACCAAGTGTCTTTTTCTCATGCAAGTGCAGAAGAGAATCCCAGTCACCAGGTGAAGCAAATTTATTTTATTTGGGCAAAATAACTTCTGCTTTTTAACAAATCCTTGAAGTTAATCTGAAAAGTTAGCTGCCCGTAACTGAATCAATTTGCTATGTTTTCTGGCACATCTTACTAAATATACTTCAGTTGTCAGATCATTTGCTCTCCCCATGTGAGTTTTAGCTTGCCTGACTCATCAGTGCCTTCTGTTGCTCAATTCTACAATGTGATCACCAGCAGAATTATCAATGCTCCTATGCAACTCCCATAAAGCTGAATAGTTTTGAAACCTTCAAATAGTCATTGATCCTGACAAATATAAATTTATTGGTTTCTGTTCAGGTATTTTAAAACTTAAAATCTATCAGATATTGGCCTGTCTAAACTTCAATCTTTCTCACTCAACATTTTCCAAATAATAGTGTGACTTCAACCAACAATAATGATTAAAACAACAGAAATTTGCAGCCAGATAGAAATTTGTAAATTCTATGTGGCTTCAACATTTTCATTTGGGCACTTTAGTACTGCTTTGTTTCTTGGGATATTCCTTGATGCAATATCCAATTAGACAGTATCAGCTCCCTAATTTTAGCAAAAATTGTTGAACCATATAACTGTTTATAATTAAGACAATTCTTATTCATACAAATATGCTATGAAATAGTACCATCCTTGGAATCATCCCAAAACTTTCAGCTTCTTCTCAAAATTGTCTAATTGAACAAGGCACCATTCCTAGTTCTGCTACTTTCTCTGATGTAATTTGGAACATTTTGAATCTGAACCGTTGTAAAATTAAGTTATTACTTTACCTGATCTGTATTTCAAAGGCTTCATAATAGAGTTTTATGCTATTGGAGCAGTTGCAATGATAGCTTCTCCCCCTCTTTCCATAAAAAGGGCCTACATAACTGTATCCAAGAATCTGGAGTGCCTTCAAGTTGTTGGCTGTCCTGAAGCTGCTGCACCCCTTTCATTGGCTGCAGCATTTTAAATGCTAAGAACCTGTTTCCAAACAGCAACAAACCTATTCCAATCCAAACCTGTGGCTTCTCCTACTGGATAGTCATACTGTGAATCTAGGTGGGTTTATACAACCTCCAATTCCCCTTCCACCTCCAAACAATATTCTATTCATTAAGGATAGAAAAACATGAAGTTATGCACTTGAATTCTCAATAAACACTCATGATGGGCAAAGCTGCATACCCAGTGTGCAGTTCTGTAAAATGACCTTTTCCAGAATGTTCTGGTATTTGAAGAACTCCATACTTGACATTAATGTAACAGACATAAGTGGCCTTTATAGAAATAGCACAAAGACATCTAAAGACTTAAAAACTCAACTGCAATTAATGAATTATCTATCATTTGACTCACAATTTTAAAAATTTATTATTATGATAGACTCCACATAAGTATTAATAAGCATAGAGATACAATTAAAAGTGACATAGTAATTGAAAAGGATAAATTCAACTGTATGCAAAATTGGATATGCTAGCTGATCTCTTGTGCATTAATCTGGATGCATTTTTAACGTTCAGCTGCAACCCTGACCTGTCACTTGAAGACCATTATTCCTGTGGGTAAGTAAACAGCTTTGAGGTTAGAGGGGAATGATTCATCTGGTTGCAACTCTCTAAATTTTAACATACTTGGTTTCTCACAATGTCAAAAGAACAAATAAAATTAATGGATTTTCTTTTCTGTATATATTTTTGACTTGAGATTCATTGATGTGACATCTGAAGAGTCCATAGTGTGACAAAGCATTTATAGAATTGTTTTACATGCTTCATTCCAATTATTTTCTCACCAGACTGTACATTTAAACTGAGGTTTTAAGGCTTATTTGAACACAAAGGGCAGAATTTTACGTTTGGCGTGCGGGTGTGTACCCGACACACCCAAGTGTAATATGATGCGCGATGACGTTGGGCGTGAATCCCGAAGTCATCACGCACTCATGTGTTATTTCGTTTGGGGGGGGCGTGCAGCCGATAATTGAAAGGCCTATGAAGGCCATTAACAAGCTAATTAAAATCAAATTAACGCTGCCCCTCCAACCTTACGGCTGGCGGGCAGGCAAAAAGGTCAAGTGGCCTTTACCTTTTTTAGCAAATAAACATTAACTGAAAATTTTATATTTGAATTAGAAACATGCTCTAGTTCATGTGACAGAGTCACATGAAGGGACATGTTTTTAAAAATTTTTTACTGCCTTTAATAATTTTTTTAAAAAGCGCTTCAATCTCCCTGAGGTAGCTCCGTGCCTCAGAGAGATTGAAGCGCTCTTTCACGCACAGGCACGAACTGCGCGCCAGGCCCGCTCTCCCTCTTACCCCCGCCTGCAGAGGTAGCGTTGAGAACTGCCACTTGCGATCCACGCAGGGTGGGCCTTAATTGGCCTGCCAGCATGAAATCGCGGAGAGGAGACAATCGCGGGCAGCAGTCAGCTTCCCAACCACCCCCGCCCGCTCCCACTGAGCCCGCCCGACGAGAGAAAAATTCTGGCCAAAGTTTACAAATAACACAGTATTTTTATTAGTAAATACAGCATGTTCAAAATCAATAGAGCCGTATAACTTGATTGAACATCCAATCTTCAACATTTCATTTTATGATCTTGTATTTCAGTTTGAACTGTCTCCATTTAATCCCAGATGTGCCATATATTGTTATTTGTTTTTGTTGAATACAGCCTCAGCTGGTTAACACAGCACTCTGGTTGACTGCAAACTCTGCATGCAAATGTGCTCAGAAATACAGCATAATGAAGGCATTAGGAGCCATTATACCCAAACAATGATGAGGCCCAACAAAACCAAATTATAAGAAATTCTGCAATTCTAAATATTGAATAAGATTTGTGTTTGAGTAGTGATAGCATACCTCATGTTTTCTGTGTAGAATTGAGGGCAGGTCTGATGCCCTTGTCCTTTACGTTAACCTATTCATTATCATAAAACCTTACTTCCAATGTGTTATTGTTATTGTCAAACTAAAGTTAAATTCCATTTGAATTTTAATGCCTCACATTGAAACTCATACAAAATAAATACAAACAAGATCTGTATCAAAACTTCAGCCTTTAATTCATTTTTTATTATCCCATTGGCATTGCTGGCAAGACCAGTATTCATTGCCCATCCCTAATTGCCCTTGAACTGAGTGGCTTACTATTTCAGATGGCAGGTAAGAGTCAACCACATTGCTGTGGGTCTGGAGTCACAAGTAGGCCAGACCAATAAGGATGGCAGATTTCCTTCCCTAAAGGTCATTAGTGGACCAGATTGGTTTTTACAACAATCAATGATTGATAACAGTTTCGTGGTTTGAGCCTCATTAATGAGACTAGCTTTATAATTCTAGGTTTAGTATTTGAGTTTAAATTCCACCAGCTGCTGTGATGGGATTTGAACCCATGACCCCAAAGCATTATCCATGCTTCAAGATCACTAGTCCAGTGACATTACCATTGCACCATCACCCCTTAATTTTAAGTAATGGGCTGTCAGAAGAGCAGTGAAGAAAGCAACTACAAATGTTATGGAGGGAAATTTATCTTTACTGAAGTCACTAGAAAGAAAAACTTGCTCGAAATGTATAATGGGCTAAAGATCTGCTACTAACTATTTTGCGCTCCTGCCAAAGTTGTACTTTAGCTCAATTGTATCTGTTAAGACCTCCTTGCACCTGATTTTGGTGTCCCAGGTTATTAGCATTATACTTGGTTTAGGCAGGACTCTTTCACACACCAAGCAGTGAGGTCTTCTGGCTGTTAATCTCCAGGCTCAAAGATACTGTTTGGAAACATTTTTAAAAATTGATGCATTGCTGTTTTCATTGCATTTATGTTATAAAGGTTGGGTTTCCTGTGGTAGACTATTATTGAGTGTGGTTTCTTGCCGTTGTGTCATAAGTTCCAAGAGCCAGGAGGCTACCTGTGAGCAGGTGAAGAGGAGAAATCCAAGTCGGGAGAGAGGAGAAATCGAGGAACCTTTATTTCAAAGAATCCACATTTCAGGCATGCCCCCATTTCAGAGAACGTCATTTCACAACTCACCCCCTTCCCCCACCGAATAACAGGCCCTCTAGTTCCATCTCAACCACGCTCCATCCAGTTGTGGTTCTGTAGGTGACATGGCTGAGCTGGAGCTTCAATAGCAAGTTGGAGATCTCACAGATAGGAGTGGTGGGTGTGGCAGGAAATTTAACTTACTGATCTCCTGGGCTGCTGGAGACATCACTCAGGAAAGGAATCCTCAATTCCAGGAAATTTTTGGTCACTCCCATGCAGGCAGGTTGGGAACTGTAGCCTGTGTCTTTCGCATAGTCCTCGGTACATCTATTTAAAAAAAACACTGGAAATTCTTGGCAACATAATGTAGGTAGTAATACAGTTTCAGTTGTCTTCAGGCTGTTGCCCTGCAATTATGGGGCAAAGGTGTAGAATATAAACAGTCAGATTGTTTAGTCTGATTTCTGAGATTGAAAGCATTTCATGATATTGAACAAAACACAAAATCAACGTGTGGAGGCTCAAACTAACCAAATTACTGACCAAAATCTGTTAGTATTTTACGAAATGTTGAAGTGAGTTCATAGATGATACGAAGGGCACATAGACACAGTGACACTATCACATGAGTGCTAAACATCACATCTTGCAGGTACAGTAAATATGCAAGCACTTAGGCACTTAAATGCTGTTCTTTTTTTTAAAAAAAAGGAGAACAAATACACGATGATCTTTGTAAGAAGAATTATATTTTTGAAAATTATTCATTCTTGAGTTTGAGCACACTAGCAAGACTAGTATTTATTGCCCATGTGCATCAGCCATGACTCAGTTGGTAGTATTCTTGCTTCTGAGACACAAAATTTCAAGTTCAAGTTCCACTCCAGGGCTTGAGTAAAAATTCAAAGTGGACACTCTCGTGCAGTTGAGCGCTATACTACCAGAGGTGCCATCTTTTGGATCAGCCATTAAACTGAGGCCCCATCTGCCTGTTTGGGTGGATGTAAAAGATCCCTGGTACTATTTGAAAGAGGAGCAGAGGCTTATCCCTGATGTCCTGGCCAATGTTTATGCCTCAATCAACATCACAAAAACAGATCATCCGGTCATTATGTCATTGCTGTTTGTGAGAGTTTTCTGTGTTTGCTGCCATGTTTCCTAAGTTATAACAGTGACTACACTTCAAAAAGTACTTCATTAGCTGTAAAACATTTTGAGACATCAGGTTGTTTTGAAAAGTGCTACATAAATGCAAGGGCAGGATTTTCCCTTCGTCGGGTGGACGCGGCGGATGGGCCCGGGTTTGGCCACAAAACTGTCCGCCGCCTGCAACTGGGCTCCGGCCACGATTTCACACAGGTCGGCCAATTAATGGCCAGCCAGCACGAAACGCGCACTGAGAGCCTCAGCGCTGCCGGGGTGGGGCCTGGAGGAGCGCAAGCGCTGAAGTGTGCGCATGCGCGCAGGCGCGCTCAGTGAAAGCTCCCTGAAGGCACAAAGCTTCCTCAGGGAGCTGAAGGATTTAAAAATGAAAAATAAAGATTTGAAAAATAAGGGGAACATGTGCCCACATGTGACTCTGTCGCATAAACTGGGACGTGTCAAAAATTAGTTTAAAAAACTTTTATTGTTTTTTTTATCCACTGTTGGAAACCTCATTCCGCCCATGGATGAGGTTTCGCAAAAAATGCGAAGGCTGCTTGGCCTATTCGCCTGCCTGCCAACCGTAAAGTTAGATGGGCAGCAAAAAATTCAACTTAATTACCAGTTTACGGGCCTTAATAGGCCTCTTAATTGTTGGCGGGCGCAATGCTGACTCTCGCGTGCGAGGGTGTGATGACTTTGGGATGCTTGCCCGCAAACTGAGCTGAAAATCCTGCCCCAAGTCTTTCTTTCTTTGTCCCTAGTTGCCCTTGAGAAGGTGGTGGTGAGTTGCCTTCTTAAACCGCATAGTCCATGTGGTGTAGCTACATCCACAGTGCTGTTAGGGAGGGAGTTTCAGGATTTTGACCCAATGACAGTGATGGATCGGTGATATATTTCCAACACAGGATGGTGTGTGACTTGGAGGGGTACTTGATGGTAGTGATAGTTTCCCACGTGTCTGTTGTCCTTCTTCATCAAGGTGGTAGAGGTCCCACATTTGGAAGCTGCAGTCAAAGGAGTCTTGATGAGTTGCTGCAGTGCATCTTGTAGATGGTACACCTTGCTGCTCCTGTATGCTGATGGTGGAGAGGGTGAATGTTTAAGGTGGTGGATAGTGTGCCAATCAATTGAGCTGCTTTATCTTCAGGCAGAATTTTCTCTGAAATCAGCAAAGTTCTATATTGGGCAGGGAAATCAGATTTTGACCCACTGATGGCAATGGTGGAATTTCACCACATATCGTGTGGAACATTGTTAAAAACAATCAGAGGCACAGGTTTTATGTTGGATGGCTGGCGAGGCAGCTTCTGATTCACCCGTCCTGTCATGACCTCAGAGCTTCAGTAATCCAGGTATCATATTTAGAGCTGCGCCTGTTCAGACCTGGCACTCTCCAAGGGATAGGAAGCCCCTGGGAATTGATGGCTGCCATAGCTAGGAAACATGCTGCATTCAAATTTAGCGATGCTTCCCTCGAGTGCCTACTAGACACAAATGAGGCCTGCTGTGATGTCTTCCACCCCCACTCCAGGCAAAGACCAGCAAGCAAGGTTGCCAATTGTGCATGGGAGGGGGTGACAGTGATAGTCAGCTCCAATGCACTCAAAAAGGGACAGCCACCCAGTGCCAAAAGGGGATGAATGATCTCCTCTGTTCCGCCAGGGTAAGTCACTCTTCTCATCACTCTCAACTCACACACTCACAAATCCATCACACATCCACAGGGATCTCACTCACTGCCAACTCAAGGGGCATCAGCACTCACTCCCTCACACACACCTTCAGCTGCCCTACAGATTGTGTCCACATCCCATCCATGGCACCACTCACCACCCACACATGCCAGACATCCTCATCTGGCCTGGCAGGTGTCCTGCTTACACTTTCTCCCTCTCTATTCATGCAGGACAAGCTGGCACACAACAAAAGAGAGAGGTCCCAGAGTGGTGGAGGAATGAGCAACATCAAGGTCCTCACAGATTTTAAAAATAGAGCAATTCAGCTGCTCTTCGAGGATGTGGACCATGCTGATGGTGAGGTCAGCAGTCCTCAACCAACTGAGGATCCAGCAGTGCAACCTCTATCAGACAACCATGCTATGAGTCAGTTCCCCTGTTCCGCAGTTCCCTGCCATCCACTAATTATCTCTCCTTTCTATCGCAGGCACATCTGGGAAGCAGCTGAGTTGGTCCACGAGCCAGGTACTCGACTCCAGTCCTGAGGACACCATGGAAGGGGAATCCACAGAAACCATCGAAGATCCATCACAGCGTTCACTCACACCCTCCACCAGCGCAGAGATACACACCTCGGTGGGACATAGTTCTAGAGTAGCCTTAGGATCACAATTTGGCGAGCACATCGCACTGTCTGAACCACAGCAGGCAGAGGCAGGGACATCCCAGGGTGCCGGCAATCGGAGGACTGCTGGAGGCTAGGAATCTGCTGAGTCCGAGTCAGACGAGGAACCTCTGGACTTGGTCATACCACAGTTGCTTGAGCTGCAAAGACAAGCTAGGGGACATGAGGAAGTGATGTCTGCTGCACTCCTCAGATTGCAGGGCACGATGGAGGATTCCATCCACCTTCAAACCGAGGTGATAGCACCAGCATGCCAATGTACCGAGGTCAACACTGGTAGGATGGCGGCCGCTGTGGAGACATTGGTTCAAGACATTGGTTCTGCACTGCTGCAGGAGCTGCACTCCATTGCTGAGGGACTTGCTGGCATCCATTCAGTATCAATGCAAGAGGGGGGGGGGCATCTTGAGCTCACTCCAGCTGCCCCTTCCTCTCAAGGAGTCAACCAGGGGCCCTCAGGCACCCATAGGGAGGAGGATCAGCAGGTGCCACCCTGGAACCAGGTGACCCAGGATTGTCTGGCCCATCCGAATCCCCTTCTGTGAACCCAGCAGTCCAGCTCTGCAGGCCAAGGAGGATGGCACTGCCACCCAACAGGGCCCAAAAACAAGCCGGGGCCCTCCAGGTCTCTGCCCTTCAGAGGATGCCGTCAAGCTCATCACTGACAACAGGGCAAAACAGTGGATAGGCTGCCTCTGCCTCTGTTGTGGATGTCAGGGTAGTGACAGGATTAGAAAGGTCAAGAAGATGTAATTGGGTGTTAATCACTTGTACGTAATGTTGGCCATTGTAAATACACTCCCAAGAACGTCTCCTTGTCTATGGCTTCCTGTTATAATGAGCAGTGTTTGTGTCAATCAGATGTGAATCCTTAATTCCTGCACAAAACAAAGGAAAAAGTTGCAGTTCAGGGAGCCTCCCCTGTGCAGTGTGTAATCTTCTGAGCACAGTCACTCCCCTAATTAGTGATGCCTGCACTTGATGTGGCTTCTGTTTGCTGCAAGAACCTCATGGGCAAGCGTCATTGGGTTCCATGATGTTCTTTGTGTGCTCTCCACTTTAGAGGCGGGGTTGTTCACCCCACCTCCCCCCCCCACCCCCCCCAACCCCATCTCGTTAGCATTCCTGACAGGTGAAGGTGCGGTGCTGAAGGTAATGAAACCTGCCAAAGGATTAAGTGCTGTGTCTCAGGAGCATCTCCATGATATGACCCTCTACACAGGACATATTCCCTCATCATCCAGGACCTTCCCACTTTGCATTGCCAGGTTGTGTACTGTGCAGCAAGCCACGATGATTTGCGACACCCCCGGGGAGTGTACTGGAGTGCTCCACCAGATCTGTCGAGGCACTGGAACCCCATTTTCAGGGTTCCTGTGGTGTGCTCCACCAAACTCCGGGCTGCAGCCTCATTGTACTTTCTCTTAGTAAGAGTTTGCCGCATGAGTATCACCAGCCACATCCTTTGCAGATAGCCCTTGTCCCCAAGGAGCCAACCCTGCAGCCTGGAAGATGTGAGGGATCTGAAACTTGCCAAGTATGTACGAGTCATGGACACTTCCGGGGTATCTTTCAAAATTCTGCATGATCCGTTTGTTATGGTTGCAGACCAGCTGAACATTGAGAGATGGAAACCTTTGCAGTTCACATATTGGAGTGTTCATTGCCAGGGAGATTTAAGAGCCACCTGAATGCAATCAATGGCACCCTGCACCTGTGGGAATCCGGAAATCTCAGCAAATCCCAGTGCTCTTGCGTCCTAGCTCGTCTGATCTATCGAAATTGACAAAATTGTGTGTCTTGGCAAAAAGGGCATCCATGACCTCTGGGTACATTTGTGGTGGAGGCTTGCAAGATCCTGCATAGGTCCCCAGTGGAGCCCTGGAATGCGCCACTACATAGAAATTGAGCAGAGCAATCACTTTCGCTACCACTGGCAGTGGATGCCCTCTGAGTTCCTGTCGCACCAAATCCTGCAGAAGGTGGCATATATGAGTGACCAGTTCCCTTGACAAGCGCAGTCATCGGTGACACTGGTCCTCACTCATTTATATGTAGTAAATGCGCCATCTTAGACCTTGGGTTTAGAGAGGTGCCTACGAGTGACAGCTGTCTGGGGTCCATCCTCTGTGTGCTGAGGAGGCCCTGCCATCCCTTGGTCTTGAGGACTCTGCTCCTCCCTTTGGTGAGTAAGGCATCTCCAAGACATTCCTTTCCTTCTTCTCGCCTGCCTAAGCAATGAGGCAGACAGCCAGATCATTAGGCTCCATTTTCCTGATAGTCTCCTCACTGCAGTATTAAAGATAGAGATGCAAGGGTCAGCAAGTGTCTCCTAAGGGCCACTCTTTGTCAAGTCATCACCTGTGGCTGCGTCTCAAGGCCCCTTTATGCATGCTGGAGAGTCCTGGCCACCACATGGATGCCCAGTGTTTAGTGCACATGATGGCTGACCAAAACCCCTGCCACCATCGCCCCACACCACATGATTGAGTGGCAACAGCTCCAGCCACTTGACTGCACCTGAACTCTCATCTCAGGCACAGGCATTGTCCCAACTTACACTCCGAGGCTTTGCGGTTTGTTTGGAGCATGAGAGTGTCTACTTAAACATAATGCAAGTGATAAGGAGCGCACCCCTCAGTGTTCCACTGCCACCTTTCCCAAGGGGCTCCTCAAGCTTGCCCAGTGGCCCTGTGGTTCTGCAGAACCATAGCACTCATTCATTTTTGAAGTCTGTGTGTGAGGGGTTAAAAATAGGGGAGCAATCATTGGCACTCTTAGGAATTAGTGCTGCTTGAGTAGGCACAGTTGCTTGACTAGCCTGACTCCAAACATATCAACTGAGATCAAGCTAAACAATCTCAACTGTGAAAGAGTGCTCGTATTTGACATGTTTTTCCATTTGCCTGGCTGCTTTCGTACCCCTCTCCAGCCCCGGCAAGTGTTTGAGTGCAACCTCCAGATTATGCTGCCATGATCACCCTTCTTGCACTGTAGACCTCGCCCCGAGGTTCCCTTCCTTCTGGCACTGTTGCCCTTGCCCTGAGGTTCCCTTCTCTCTGGCACTGTTGCCCTTACCCCGAGGTTCCCTTCTCTCTTGGCACTGTTGCCCTTACCCCGAGGTTCCCTTCTCTCTGGCACTGTTGCACTCCTTCACTTGAAAGAAGTGTTTGGACCCTTGGCAGTGAGGAGGGAGGAAGTAAAGATGTTGCACCTTCTGCAATTGCATAGGAATGTGCCATGGGAGGGGGTTGAGGTATTGGCGGTAATGGAGGGGTGGACCAGGGTGTCACAGAGGAAATGATCCTTACGGAATGCCGACAGTGGGGGTGAAGGGAAGATGTGTTTGGTGGTGGCATCATGCTGGAGTTGGCAGAAATGGCGGAAGATGATCCTTTGAATACGGAGGCTGGTGGGGTGAAAAGTGAGGACAAGGGGACCCTATCATGGTTCTGGGAGAGAGAGGAAGGTGTGAGGGCAGTGACGTGGGAGATGGGTCGGACACAGTTGAAGGCACTGTCAACCATCATGGGTGGGAAACCTCGATTAAGGAAGAAGGAAGACAAGTCAGAAGCATTGATTTGGAAAGTGGCATCATCAGAACAGAGTCGACAGAGGCAAAGGAATTGAGAGAACGGGATGGAGTCCTTACAGGAAGCAGAGTGTGAGGAGCTGTAGTCGAGGTAGCTGTGGGAGTTGGTACACTTGTAATGAATATTGGTGGACAGTCTATCACCAGAAATTGAGACAGAGAGGTCAAGGAAGGGAAGTGTCAGTGATGGACCATGTGAAGGTGATGGAGGGGTGGAAATTGGAAGCAAAATTAATAAATTTTTCCAGGTCCAGATGAATTACCTCCTTAATAACCTTAATAGGCCATTTAAATATTGGCGCAGGCCTGCCGAACAAAATATCGCGATGATGTGGGGATGTATATCCAACATCATCACGTGTTATTTTATGCATGGCCGTCTCAGGCCCGTCCCCGGACGTCAAATGAAATATCCTGCCCTTTGTTTTCTGTTTATAGCCAACTTTCTGTACATTCTGCTACTGGTTCCCTGACTCCATATGCTCTGATCTTAGTCTTAATGAAGATCTATTGAAAATCCAAATACATTACATTACCCTTCCCTCCTTGTTCTGTTACTTCTTCAAATAAATCATTACGTTAATCAAAAAAACCTTTTCTTATGAAATCTGTGCATATTTTTGATTTCTAGATGTTTGAGTAAAAATTCAGTAGATTTCCTAGCACTGACATTAAGCTAACTGTTCTATCATCCCCTTGATTTGTTTTATCGCTCCTTTTAATTATAGGAACAACATCAACTATCCACCAGCTCTCCGGCACTGTTCCCTTTCTAATACATTTCTATCCATGCATAAAAGTGCCTCTGCTGTCTCTCCCTCAGCTGCTTTTGTTATGCAAAAATGGAATCCATCTGGACAAGGGGTTTTACCCTCTTTAGGTTTGATTAGTATATCAATTATTTATTTCCCGCTTTCTATCTTAGATGTCATTATACCCCTTTTGACCTTTTCTTTTGCATCCATTAGTGACTTTTTTTTACATTTGTTCTCTGCAACCTTCCTTGGATTCTCTACCCTTTCAACGCTATGATGCCGATGCTCTATTACAATAAAGATTTCTATTTTTTCTATACTGCAAATATATGATCTTACATGTTTGTCTCCTCCCTACACCCCCCTGTCTGCAAATCATCATGCTGTCTCTGATTTAAGTTCACTTTTTCTCACGATCTCCAAATGATGGAACTCCTTGTATCCCTCGCTCTTTATTTCCATCTACAATTTTGGGCTTTTAAAATCCATGCTTGGCATCAGCTATTTCCTGATTTACCTTATCTTCAACTATATTTCCACAACTTTGGTAAAATTCAATAATGATGGCCTTGGATTTGCAATTTGTCAGTAAGAAAACATATATGAGCAATATATATAGATATATTTAAAATATGAACATTGTACATATTGAACTAACCAGCAACATTAAGAAAAAAGTAGTTTCAACTCACTTTGTATCAGAATTTGTAAATAAGGTACAAACACACGTTTTATATTAAGCAGCTTGTAAGTATTTTAGGTTGCAGTTGTAGGTGGTAATAAAACCTGAGTTGAAGCTGCACACATACTATCATGGTTGCCATAGTGTTGAGTAGTTTCACTTCACACTGATGCTCTGATTATAATATAATTGCAGTCTGAATCTCGAACCAGGGTGCAACACGCCATCAGATTGAAGTAGATTGAGATTGACAGGAAAAGGAAAGGTCGGGAGTGAGGATGGGCTTTAATTCCGGGGAAAAAAAATAGTTTCATCTCACATGTAGATAAAATTATTGCTTACAATTGCATATAAAGATATAATTAATTTTGTCACATTTTAGAGAATATTTTGCACACCTGCCACATAACTTGGTACAACAGCAATGTGTACTAGTAATTCTGTGACAAAAACAAAAATACCTGGAAAAACTCAGCAGGTCTGACAGCATCTGCGGAGAGGAATACAGTTGACGTTTCGAGTCTGAATACTCTTCATCAGAAAAGAATCAGTAATTCTGTGTCTTTGTACGTTTGTACATGGGAGTGAAGAGACACCAATGATGCTGCATGATGTTACATCCATTGATGGATGGAAAATCCTATGGGACTCTGACCTTTCTGTTTGAATTTCTAATTGTGCTCCCAGTACACAATGTTCCTTACCAGTAACATGAATTAGTAGAAACTACATTATGTGCTGAAATGAAGCAATAATAAAAATTAGAATAATAATATGATCCTTAAAATATTTGGGATTAGAAACTAACTTAATTCTTTATGGAAGAAGCATGACCAAGCCTGTTTGGTCTCAGACTTTATGGGGTGCACAAAACTAAAGCATGTGATGTAGGCTTGGCCACAGCTATGCATTTCTACTTTATTTCCTATTTACTCTTCGGAGGCCCCAACTTTACACACATGAACTATCTGCAATAGTTGAATCAGTTTTTTCCACATTCCATTTCTTGTGAATTTAATTCATTGTTTAAGAAAGAAACATTAACTAAGTAGATATTCACTGATCAAATTTTATATTAGGTGCATTACATCCACAGAATACAGGAAAAGATCCATGACAAATCATGGCTGTCTCAAATCTGTCTTAAGTTTTCTGTCAGTAACAGTGTGGAAGATCCACTGATGGGAATAAGTGTGATTGATAGTTTTCACATGTTTATCAGATGCTGCCAGTTCTATTTGTAGTCAGGAATCACAATCTGTCAGATTTTGGCTCAGTGAACCATGCGGCAGATTGTGTGAGGAATGGCAGAGGAAGCTTCTAGTGTTGTTATGCTTTCCACCTAAAGAAATAACTACAGTAGAGCTGCTTTGTGTCATCTGTATCATGCTTCACAGTACTCTGCATTTTAATAGCAGATTTAGAAAAGTCTCCTGCGCCTATGAGACCAGGTTTTCAGGTCTGATCCCATCTGGAAGGACATTGTGTAATAACGCCATTTAATTTTAGTAATGACCAACAGAGCAGTTAAGAAAAACCGTTAACATAAATTTCACAAAGCGCAGAATTTTCTTGTACACTCAGTGCATACTTTTCAAACACAATTTTAAATGCCGTCCTTTTAGCGATACGATCAACGTTATGACTTTATTCACAAAAGCCCTTCTTAAAATATTTGCACATCACTTTGTAAATCATGTTCCACCATAATTTCTACAACTATCAACTGTTCCTTCAGGGATTTATTTTCTCTGTTACTATCCTGTAATGGTTATGAAATGAAAAGGTATCCAGTAAATTGTAATGAGGGCAGACTCCCAGCGAAAATAGCCTGCGGGAAATGGAGTAGCACTGTGTTAAATAGCCCGTTTCTCTGGGTGTGATGTGATCGAATATTCAAAATAAGTTCCAAAATGGGTTAAGGAGCTTAAGATCATTTCACTAACCTTTAATTTAGGATTGGTTTAAAATGAAACCTGACCCTAAATTAGGAAGATTTAAAGACCATGGAGCTGAAATAATGGACCGGTTTGTTATCTCCCGCGAAAGCAGGAATACAGTTTCAAAAACCTCCCCACTGCAGGTTTGGGGAAAGGTTTGAGTTGCGATTCCGTACCTATTACAAGTGCCTAGGAAAAATTCGTTTTTCAAACCCCACAGTAATTTTTTTTTTTGGGGGGGGGGGGGGGGGGGCGGAGTCGTGCCTATTTCTGAAGCTTTGTGGTAACACCAACAGGTTGAGAAAGTCGGGAGCATTTGGTGAGGGTCATGAGGAGTGCGGGAAAGCTCACCAGCCACTTCCGCGAAAGTGTTTTATCAACATTTAAAAACCTGCCAGTGCCTGGAGATGCCCATATTCTCTACCAAGTAAGGGGAGGAGGCAGAGGAGAAGTCTGTGGACACGTCCAGCCCAGCCACATATTTGCCAGTAACTATTAGCATTAATACTGCCAGAGCACCTGTGACAGCGTTCCAATCCTGTTGAAATGTGTTTTTGGCCATGGCAGCTGTTCTAAGTTACCTACAAGTTATAGAAGCATCAGCATAAATTTTTAATTATTTTTATTCATTTTCGGGATGTGGACTTTTTAAAATTATTTTTATTCATTTTCGGGATGTGGGCTTCACTGGCTGGGCCAGCATTTATTGCCCATCCCTAGCTGCCCTTGAGAATGTGGTGGTGGGCTGCTTTCTTGAACGGCTGCAGTCCATGTGGTGTAGGTACACCCACAGTGCTGTTAGGAAGGGAGTTCCAGGATTTTGATCCAGCGACAGTGAGGGACAGCGATATATTTCCAAGTTAGGATGATGAGTGGCTTGGAGGGGAACTTCCAGGTGGTGGTGTTCCCATATATCTGCTGCCCTTGCCCTTCTAGATGATAGTGGTCATGGGTTTGGAAGGTGCTGTCTAAGGAGCCTTGGTGAATTCCTGCAGTGCATCTTGTAGATGGTACACACTGCTGCTACTGTGCATCGGTGGTGGAGGGAGTGAATGTTTGTGCATGTGGTGCCAATCAAGCGGACTGCTTTGCCCTGGACAGTGTCAAATTGCTTGAGTGTTGTGGGAGCTGCACTCATCCAGGCTTGTGATTTGGAGATGGTGGACAGGCTTTGGGGAATCCGGAGATGAGTTACTCACCACAGGATTCCTAGCCTCTGACCTGCTCTTGTAACCACAGTATTTATATGGCCAGTCCAGTTCAGTTTCTGGTGAATGGTAACCAACTGGATGTTGAAAGTGGGAATTCAGTGATGGTAATGCCATTGAACATCAAGGGGCGATGGTTAGATTCTCTCTTGTTGGAAATGGTCATTGCCTGCCACTTGTGTGGTGTGAATGTTACTTGCCATTGTCAACCCAAGCCTGCATATTGTCCAGGTCTTGCTGCATTTGGACATAGGCTGCTTCAGAATCTGAGGAGTCACGAATCGTGCTGAACACTGTGCAATTATCAGTGAACATCCGGACTTCTGACCTTATGATGGAAGGATGGTTACTGATGAAGCAGCTGAAGTTGGTTGGGTCAAGGACACTACCCTGAGGGACTCCTGCGGTGATGTCCTGGAGCTGAGGTGACTGTCCTCCAACAACCAAAATCATCTTCCTTTGTCTAGGTATGACTCCAACAAATGGAGAGTTTTCCCCCTGATTCCCATTGACTCCAGTTTTGCTAGGGCTCCTTGATGCTACACTCGGTCAAATGCGGCTTTGATGTCAAGGGCAGTCACTCTCGCCTCACCTCGGGAGTTCAGCTCTTTTGTCCTTGTTTGGACCAAGGCTGTAATGAGGTCAGGAGCTAAGTGTCCTTGTGGAACCCAAACTGGGCATCAATGTGCAAGTTACTGCTAAGTGAGTGTCACTTGATAGCACTGATAATGACCCCTTCCATTACTTTCCTGATGATGGAGAGTAAACTGATGGGGCAGTAATTGGCTGGGTTGGATTTGTCGTTCTTTGTGTGTACAGGACATACCTGGGCAATTTTTCACATAGCTGGGTAGATGCCAGTGTTGTAGCTATACTGGAACAACTTGGCTAGGGGCACAGCAGTTCTGCAGCACAAGTCTTCAGTACTATTGCCAGAATATTGTCAGGGCCTGTAGCCTTTGCAGTATCCAATGCCTTCAGCCGTTTCTTGGTATCATGTGGGAGTAAATCGAATTGGCTGAAGGCTGGCATCTGTGAAGCTGGGGACCTCCGGAAGAGGCTGAGATGGATCATCCACTCGGCACTTCTGGCTGAAGATTGTAGCAAATGCTTCAGCTCTATCTTTTGCACTGATGTGCTGGGTTTCTCAATCATTGAGGATGGAGATATTTGTGAAGCCTCCCCCTCCAGTGAGTTGTTTAATTGTCCACCATCATTCATGACTCAATATGGCAGAACTGCAGAGCTTAGATCTGATCCGTTGGTTGTGGGATTGCTTAACTCTGTCTATCACTTGCTGCTTATGCTATTTATCATGCAGGTAGTCCTGTGTTATAGCTTCACCAGGTTGACGCCTCATTTTTAGGTTTTCCTGGTGCTGCTCCTGGCACACTCTCCTGCACTCTTCATTGAACCAGGGTTGATCACCTGGCTTGATGGTAATGGTAGAGTGGGGGGTATGCTGGGCCATGAGGTTACAAATTGTGCTTGAGTATAATTCTGCTGCTGCTGATAGCCCATGGTGCCTCATGGATGCCCAGTCTTGAGTTGCTAGATCTGTTTCAAATCTATCCCATTTAGCACAGTGGTAGTGCCACACAATAAGGTGGAAGGCATCCTCAATGTGAAGACGGGACTTTGTCTCCACAATGACTATGCGGTGGTATCACTCCTGCTGATACTGTCATGGGCGGATGCATCTGTGGCTGCTAGTTTGGTGAGGATGAGGTCAAGTATGTTTTTTCCTTTTGTTGTTTCCCTCGCCACCAGCCGCAGGCCCAGTCTAGCAGCTATGTCCTTTAGGACTCGGCCAGCTCCGTCAGTAGTGGTGCTACCAAGCCACTCTTGGTGATGGACATTGAAATCCCCCACCCAGAGTACATCCTGCACCCATGCCACTCTCAGTGCTTCCTCCAAGTGGTGTTCAACATGGAGAAGCACTAGTTCATCAGCTAAGGGGGTGCGGTATGTGGTAATCAGCTGGATTGCCCTTGTTTGACCTGATGCCATGAGACTTCCTGGGGTTCATAGTCGAAGTTGAGGACTTCCATGGCAACTCCCTCTGTGCCACCATCTCTGCTGGTTCTGTCCTGTCGGTGGGACAGGACATACCCAGGGATGGTGATGGTGGTGGTGCTGTCTGGGACATTATCTGTAAGGTAGGATTCCGTGAGGATGACTATGTCAGGCTGTTGCTTGACTAGTCTGTGAAACAGCTCTCCCAGTTTTTGCACTAGCCCCCAGCTGTTAGTAAGGAGGACTTTGCAGGGTCACTGTGGTTTCTGGTGCTTAGGTCGATGCTGGGTGGTCTGTCCAGTTTTTTTGTGGTGGCTTGCTTTTAAGAATTAACCTCATTGCTGTGTTTCTGGAGTCACGTGTAGGCCAGGTAAGGATTTTCTTCCCTAAATGGGGACAGTTCAACAATGGTTCCATGGTCATCATTCAACTTTTAATTCTAGATTTTTATTGGATTCAAATTCCACCATCTGCCATGGTGGGATTTGAACCCAGGTCCCCAGAGCATTATTCTCTGGAATTCTCTGGATTACTAGTCCAGAAACAATGCCACTGTGCCATCATGTCCCCCTACCTCAGGCACAACAATGTTGGGTCTTTAGGTGAAAGGAAGCTCACTGTCATTTGCCTGCAAAAATGAGTCATCAGTGACCCCATGAGCACCGAGGGCACAGGGCCTACAGAAATAGGCTCACCTACCTTTAGATGGGAGAATAACAGTGCAGGAGGAGGCTGTGTCTTCCTAGCAAAGTTGTGTCTGAGCTGTACGGCCTTCTCAGTGAAGATGTGCAGCCAAGAACAGTCCAGAGGCATGTATTTCCAGTAGCATTGAAGGTAAGTGTGGCCCTTAATTTCTTTGCCACTGGCTCTTTCCAGGGCTCTGCAGCTGCCAGGTATGGAATCTCCCAGTCTGCTGTGCACAGGTGTATACCTGCAGTGACAAATGTCCTTTTCTCCAGGGTTGGCGAATTTGTTTCTTATGACGCTGACAAGACATCTCAAACGCAGAGGAAAACAGGATTTGCCTCCATATCTGGGTTCCCAAGGTGCAGGATATGGTCAACAGCATGCCAAATGCAAAAAGATCTCCCACAGAGAATCCAGATCACTGCAACAACAGAAAGGGCTACCAGTCTTTGAATGTCCAGCTGCTCTGTGATCACCACAGGAGGTTCCTTCATGTCTGCACCTGTTACCCTGGCAGTTACCACAACTCTTTCATCCTTTGGGAATTAGGCTGTTTCAATTGTTCAAACAAACCCAACTGCTCCACACTCAGCAGTGAGAGTGAAAACAGAACAAGATCAGTGGGAAGATAAAACAATGGCAGCGGCAGCAAGAACAAGAAGAGAGCAAGACCCAGGGGAGGATAAAGGAGCAGTGGCAGTGGTGAGAGTGAGAACAGAGCAAGACCAGTGGGGAAAATAAAAGAGTGGTGGCAGGAGCGAGAGTGAGACCAGCAGGAAGTGCGTGGATTCAGAGCTCACTAACCACGTTTAAGTAGTTTAAACAGGGTACCAACTGGGCACAGAGTTTTTATTACATCATGGATTTACATCTGAGACCCTGCACCATGTGGGTATTTTAGGATTTCACATGCCATGGGTGACCATATGTGTAGGAGGTGTCTCCAGCTGGTCCAGCTCAAGCTTAGGATTTCTAAGCTTGAGGGGCAGCTGGAGTCATTGCAGTGTTTAAGGGAGGGCAAAAGTTTCCAAATCATATGTTCCAGGTGTGGGTCAGCCCACAGGTAATGTGAGGTTAAGATAGTAGTTAGGTGGCCATCCAGAAGAGTAGGAAGAGGAAGGTAGTACAGGCGTCTTCGGGGTATGTGCTAGTCTCAAACAGGTACTCAATATTAGAGTCTGCTGGGAGTGATGGAACCCTGAGGCAGTGCAGCCTAGACTATGGCACCAAATGAGCAAGGGACTGTATAAGAAGGAACAGTAAAAAGTAGAAATGCTGCTGTTATAGGAGACTCCATAGTCAGGGGACAGGCAGGCAGGTGTTTCTGTAACAGTCATCATGAGTCCCACATGGAGTGTTTTCTCTCTGATGCTAGGGTAAAGGACATCACGGAGAAGGTGAAGAATATTCTGCAAGGGGAAGGGAGTGAGCCCGAAGTTGTGATACACGTTGCAACCAATGACATAGAGAGGGCAGACATTGAGATTATACGATCAGATTTTCAGGAGCTAGGGAGGGAGTTAAAATATAGGACCTTGAAGGTAGTAATCTCTGGTTTACTCCTCGTGCTACGTGCTAAAGAGCAAGATAGGGAGGATCAATGCGTGGCTGGAAGCATGGTGCAGGACAGAGAGCCTCAGATTTTTGGTGCATTGGGAGCATTTATGGGAATGGAGGGCACCAATTCAAATGGACAGGTTACATTTCAACAGGACTGGGACCAGTGTCCTCACAGGGAGGTTAACTAGTTTGGTTAGGGAGGGGTTAAACCAAATTGGCAGGGGCATGGGCACCAGCATGTAGAAGTAGAAAAGAGGAATAAGATGTATAAAGTGAGGATGTTGGAGAGTACTAGAGAAGGAAGTAGTACCATATAGTACTATATTAAACAGGAGCAGACTAAGAAGGACCACAAGGCATGCAAAGTCAGAATTACATTGCATATACATAAATGCACAAAGTGTGGTGAATAAGATTGGTGAGCAACCAGCAAAAATAGCAGTGCAGGAATATGATGTATTGGCAATAACGGAAATGAGGCTTGAAAATTACAAGGGCTGAATGGTTAATTTACATGTGTTCAGAAAAGATATAGAAGGGAGAAAGGAAGGTCTGGTGACAGTACTGATTAGGGAAGATATTGCAGTTTTGGAAAGAGAGGATGCCTTTGAGGGGGCAAAGACATAGGCCAGGATTTTCCATGCTCACCAGCATCAGGCATGTTCAGTGGTGTGAGCGGACAATATGGTGAGAGGGCCAAAAATTGGTTTCACAATGTCATGATTGTCCGCTCAGCCAACCAATGAAGGGTCACATTCCCCGCCGTCGGACATTGGGAACCTCATTGTAATACATCAGCGTATCATTATAAGGCCAGCCCGCCAGACATATCCCCTCTGCTGGATCTTCCACCCACATCGGTGGGAAAACCCGCCAAAATGTTTCACAACAGCATATGTAAGGCGTGCACTTGGCAGGCTGCACTTTACTCGGGACTATTTGCCTACCTTGCTTTGGTTAGCACTCAGAGTCAACAGTGCCAGGTTTCACAGGCAGCACCATGTCACTTTTAGCGGGGCTCACAGGTAGGTATCTACCTACCAGATGATCCATATCATACCATATGATGATCATCCACATCAGTTTCAACAGCTGCAGGGCAAGGTCTTGCTTGGGAAAGGGGAAGAAATGGCCTCAGGCAAGGGAAGAGGCTGCAGGCTGAAAGCTGTACTGGGGAAGGATGCTATCCCAGAGTGTGTGTGGGGGCTCGTGTTGATATGTGCTAGTGGCCTCAAGTTGGTGAGGGCTGAGGAGGCAGTCTCCAGGGGAAATAAGACCAGATGGAGATGTGAGGGTGTGTGTGTGAGAACGGATGGTGATGTCCCTTGAGCTGGCAGCGAGTGAGACGCCAGTGAATGAGTGATGGGCTTGAGTGTGTGAGTTTAGAGTGATGAGATGGTTGCCATACCCTGGCTGCACAGATGAGATCATTCAAACTCTATCTGCATTGGATGGCCAACTTCTTCTGTGCAACATTGGCACCGATCACCACTGCTATCACTTACCAAGCTGGAGTGGTAATGTAGCTGCCTCTCCTGCAGCCAGAGCAGGGGTAGAGGACATCATAGCAGGCCTCCACATGCTCAAAAGGCGCTCGAGGGCTGCAGTCTTCTCGCTTTTTGGGCCAGTCCTGGGCTAGAAGCACTGAGCGCGGCTGTACTTTAAACGTGGTGCCTGGTGTGATGAAGCATCTGGGTGACGGTGTGGCAGGCGAATTGGAGCCCACCCACCATTGAAATGGCATGTTTCCAAGGAATGCATAAGTAATGTGGCAGGTTTGGTACTTAGTGCAAATCTGGGACGATTCCGCCCATATTCCATTTAGTTAGAGTTTGAAGCAAAAAAGGTACGATCATGCTGCTTGGGGAATTCTATTAGCCTGAAAATAGTGAGAGAGAGAGAGAGCAGAACAAATCCGCAGGGGAGTCACAGAAATATGCAGGAACTATTGAGTGGTGATACAGGGGGACTTTAATTACCCAAATATTGATTGGAATAATGTTAGGGTAAAGGGTAAGGAGGGGAGGAATTCTAAAATGTGTTCAGGAAAACTACCTTGATCAGCATGTTCTTAGCCCAACTAAAAATTTGGCATTGCTGGATCTGGTGTTGGGAAATGTGTTGGGCCAAGTGGACGAAGTGTCTGTGCGGGAACATTTGAGTAAGAGCGATCATTGTATCATAAGGTTTAGATTAGCAATGGAGGAGAGCAAGGAACAATCTAATATAGAACTTCTAAATTGGAAGAAGGCTCATTTAAATATGATGAGAAGGGATCTAACCAGGATAAAATTGAATCAGAGATTGACAGGAAAAACAGTAACCGAACAGTGGGTGATCTTTAAGGAAGAAATACTTCAAGTACAGACTACATACATTCCAACAAGGGTGAAAGGTGAGGGAACCGAAAAACTGGGGTCCTTGAATGACAAGAGTAATAGAAGTTATGGTGAAACAAAAAAGGAGGATGTAATATGCATGTCAGGTGAATTCTTTAAGTGAGAACCGGGTCAAATACAATAGATTGAGAGAGGAGATGAAGAGAAAAATATGACTGGCAAAAAGACAGTCTAAGTAAAAGATAGCAGTCAACATAAAAGGGTGCCCAAAAATCTTCTACCAGCATGTAAATAGTAAGGAATGTCCTATTAGAGACTAAGAGGGTGGTATATGCTTAGAGGCACATGGCAAGGAATACTCAATAAGTTCTTTGTATCAGTGTTCACTAAGGAAGAGGAATCTGATAAAATATCAGTAGAAATAGAGATAGTGTAGGTAATGGATCATGCAAAAATTGAAAGGGAGGAGGTTCTGGAAAGGTGTCTATGCTTAGAATGGACAAGTCACCTGATCCAGATGGCTTGCTTCCCAGGTTGCTGAAGAAAGCAGGAGTGGAGATAGTGGAAGGGCTGTCTTAATCTTTCAATCATCCTAGGATATGGGGGAAGTGCCAGAGGATTGGAAAATGGCAAATGTAATACCCTTATTCAAGAAAGGTTGTTAGGACAGTCCTAGCAACTACAAGTAAGTTAATTTAACATCAGTGGTAGGTAAGGTTTTGTAATCTATAATCAGGGAAAAAAATCAACAGGCACTTGGAAAGGTTTGAATTAATAAAGGAGAGCCAGCACAAATTTGCAAAAGGCAGATCATACTTGACTAATCTAATTGAATTTTTTGATGAAGTAATAAAGTTGATGAAGGGATTGTGGTGGATATTGTCAATATGGATTTTAAGAAAGCGTTTGACAAAGTGCCACATCAAAGGCTGGTTAACAACATTGAGGCTTATAGAACAGCAGAGTCAGTAGCCAATTGGGTGGAAAAATTGGCTTATGGACAAAAAGCAATGAGTCATGGTAGATGGCTGCTTTTTGGACCAGAGGATGATAACAGTGGTTTTCCCCAAGGATCAGTGGTGGGGCCATTGATTTTTTTGCTATATATAAATGACCTGGACCTTGGAACACAGAGTAAAATTTCAAAATTGGCTAATGATACCAAACTTGCAAACAGTGAGAATGCTATGAATTGCCTGCAACAGGACATGGATAGGCTAGCAGAATGTGCAGATGAGTTGCAGATAGAATTTAATACAGAGAAATGTGAAGTGATGTACTTTGACAGAAGGGAGAGGGTGAGGCAATATAAACTTAATGCCGCAATTCTAAAGAGTGTTCAGGAACAGAGGGGTCTAGGGGTGCATGTGCATGATCTTCGAAGATGGCAGGACATATTGGGGAGGATTTTCCCCTCATCAGGTGGGCACAGCAGGCAGGCCCGGGAGTGACCGTGCAAGGGTTCACCGCCTGCGATCGGACCCCGACTATGATTTCACACTGGCTGGCCAATTAATTAATGGCCAGCCAGCGTGAAATGTGCACTGATAACCTCAGCGCTGCCTGGGTGGGAACGGGAGGAGGGCGAGTGCTGAAGTGTGTGCATGCATGGGGGTGCGCTCAGTGAAAGCTCCCTGGAGGCCTAGAGCTGCTTCAGGGAGCTGAAGATTTTTAACATGAGAAATAAAGATTTTTAAAAAAGGAAACATCCCCACATCTGACTTTGTCACATAAACAGGGATATGTGAAATATGAGTTTTATATTTTTTATTTTTTTTTTAGTTACTGTTCGAAACCTCATCCCACCCAAGGACGAGGTTACGCAAAAAATGCAAAGGCCACCTGGCCTATTCACCCGCCAACCGTAAAAAATTCAATTTAATTCATTGATTAAGGGGCTTAATAGCTCTCTTAATTGTCGGCTGACACGCAGCCGACTCTCGGCGTGCCCACTGACTGAAATATCATGCGACTGCATGATGACAACGGGATGTTCGCCTGACATCATCGCTCATGTGTGTCAGGCGCACGCCTCCACACCAAGCTGAAAGTCCTGCCCATTGAGAGAGTGGTTAGCAAAGCATGTGGGATCTTCAGCTTCATGATAAGAGATATTGAGTACAAAAGCAGGTAAGTTATGCTGAACCTTTACAAAGCTCTGGTTCAGGCCCCAACTAAAGCATTGTGTCCAGATCTGGTCACCACATTTTAGGAAAGACGTGAAGGTCCTTGAGAGGTTGCAGAGGAGATTTACCAGAATGGTTCCAGGGTTAGGGGGTTTTAGTTATAAGGTTAGGTTGGAGAAGCTGGGATTGTTCTCCTTGGAGCAAAGGAGGTCGAGAGAGATTTGATAGAAGTGTACAAGATAAGGTAGACAAGAAAAAACTATTCCAATTAGCTGATGGTACAAGGACTAGGGGAGATAGATTTCAGATTTTGAGTAAGAAATGTGGAGGGAATGTGAGGAAGAACTTATTTACACAGCCAGTAGAAATGACATGGGACTTGCTGCCCACGAGTGTGGTAGAAACAGAGACGGTCAATGATTTCAAAAGGAAATTGGATGGACTCTTGAAGGAAATAAACTTGCAGGACAATGGGGATAGACTGGTGAAGTGGGGCTGGCTGGATTGCTCCATGTGGAACCGGCAAGGACTTGATGCACCAAATGGATTCCTTCTGTGACATAAACAACACTATGATTGACTGATCATTTGGTCCTGCCTAAAGTCAATGGACTTTTGGCTGAGCCACCTAATCTCCCATGGTGGGTCCCGCCATGACAGGGCTGGAAAATCCCAGCCTATGACTCTATGATAAGGGAAAGCCTCTGAGGAGGTGGCTTCTCAAACACTGGTGGCAGCTTCAAACAGACAAACAGAGAAGCTATAATAAGGATCACCTCCATACAAGGAGGCAGGGGAGGAAGGACCATGGGAGGATCCATGAGACAAAGCACACGACAGGGCTGTTGAAGACCAGAGGAATCCATTCGCGATGCCATTGTGGCCAAAAACCTGTTTATGCAATGTGGATTCACGTAATAGGTGCCTTGTAAGAGTGTCAGCAAAGGCAATAAATAGGAACCGAATGAAAGACAAGGCATAAAGGCAATGGCATTGACTCCACCATGCTTCTAAACACATGTGGTGCATGAGGAAGGTGCACTGGATGCTTTATACAGTTGACCCAGTGAGAAAGTGAAGACCTGTGAGCACATAATGCCTTCTAAACATTGTACATATTGCGTAAATAGTTTACACCTCACGTTTTTGTCTTCACTACATTCATGTTTCCTCCATTAGTTTACAATAGATTAATGGCCTATACTCCACTGTCACAAATTTAGACCTCTAACCAATGTGGCATTCTCTGCTCTCAGACACTCCTACGTAGTATAACCATTGCTGCCACAGAGGAGGTGGAGGCAGGCTGCTCACGCCTCTGGCTATATGGCTGTGAGGACCGTGGTGGTCAGTCTCCTTGTGCAGGGACTCATCGGGGCCCTCCTGCGACTACATTTCCTGCATCTCTGCAGGGGCAGCTGTCGTTGCTTGATCCCAGTTAACAGGTGAGGCCTCTGGTTGAGGAACTGAGAAAGCTGAGGATGGTGAGATTCCTGCAAAGTGCAGGGATCTCTCACCCTCCCATTCAGATTCCTCAGCCCACTGTCTGAAAGAGGTAGGCTACTGGGGTGGAGCTGCCATCCCCTCTAGCTATCGATCTGCCACCATGAGTTGGTCATGTTCAGGCTTCTCTGCTCCTCCCCTAATACTGCCATGGAGCCATGTAAACTGCACAGGAGCTCTTCTTGGTCTTGCATGCACTCTAACTGCTGCCACATGTGGCTCACCTCAAAGTTGGCCACTCTCTCATGGCTGGAGCTAATGCATTCACCAACCTGAGACATGGTCAAGGTCATGACCACCATGGACTCCTCCATTTGCAGTGCCTGAACTCTCAATGCCTCAGGGAACTCAGCCAGATTGGCACCTACCTGCTGATGCAGGTCCAAATACTGAGTTCCAAACTGAAATACCAGAGGCTCTGTCTCACTGCCTCATGGAGCACCCTTGTAACAGTGCACAGAAACCTCTACCCCAACACCTCGTCCTGCACACTAGCACTGTGTTCATCACCCAGTGCTCCCTACCGTATGTCTGCAACAGTACCCAATGGAGTGGAAGTCTCTGGGCTGGTGCCTGTTGAATCAGGAGGCTGTAATGGTGCATCCTCGGACATGTCTCCCTCCTCTTGGTGTCCAAGGCCTGACACCTCTCCTGGCGGTGGGACCACAGCTTCAAGACCTGTGAGAGAAGCACAAGACAGTCATGACATGAAGTTCTGCAGTGCATCCTCATTCTTAATTGCCTTCATCCAAAGCCACCCTAGTACTCAGCCTGCAGACAGTCGATGCCTCCCTGACAGCACACAATCAGACCTTTAAATTAGTACTGCCAGTATTGCCCAAGATGCCATTATCCAGGCCCACCCTTTCCCCTTCCCCGGCAGCCTTTGACAATATCTGCACAAAGGCATCAACGCCACAGCCATGTGCATGAGAGGGGTGACTCGCCATCACCTGCATGTTCCGACAACAGCATTTTCGCAAATTGCATTGTCCTCTCCTCCACAGGTCTAATGTTGTGGTGTTGTGGGGTCCCAACCCCAGTCTTCTTGAGCTCTCAGCATTATGCACCCTCTTCTCCTGAGAGAAGAGGGAAAGGGTGATGTGGTGACTCAGCAAGACATGGAAATGAGAGAAACCTCCAAGAGGTCTCCAGGGGCATTTCTTCATTGACATCCTTTAACATTCATAGTGCTCACCGCACCATTGATCTGGGCACATGGTCCTGCAACACTGATTAGCAGCATGCGCCCGGTGTCTATCAGAAGCAGTAATGCCGGGCCCCAGGCTCCACGCCCCATAGGGAAATCTCACTCACCTTGCCAAAGTGCAGAGGATCACTGAAGCACTTTCTGCACTGGACCCAAATTCACAGATGGTCACCAGCTGAATCGGCAGTTCTCGGGTGTGGGATTTCCACTCTATCCACTTGATTGCAAGGGAGGCCGGAATCTGCCCATCTAAGTGTCTGATTGCCTAGTAATTGTGTTGGGCCACCCTGAAAGAAGGGATGTGGGGCTCCCACCAGTTCTCCATCTGGTGGTCGGGACCCCATGTTGCACACATTAAATTCCGCCCTAGGCTTTTTTGATACATTAGCTTTCATTTTGACTTTTCTTTAAATTGCCAACTGGACAACAGTTGCATTTATTAATCACAGTGAATATCTGATTCAACTGAAGACAATGATTGGCAATAGTATTCAATTTAGGACCAATTGTTCAACAGTCAAAGAACTCATTCGTATTTTCTGTAATATGGACACACAGTGATAGCCATGCCAATGAAGAACTCAGGCAATTTATTGCTTTAATTACTACGTAGTCCAGGTAATTTGTCAAATTATTTTCTTTTCACATTGAACTGGTGATGAAGAAGATGAGATAGGGCAGAAATTAACATTTCCCTGAGAGTCTGTAAAGGTCATTGTCAGTTTAGGAAAATCAAGTATTTCTGTCCATGCACCAAAAAAGAAAGCCCATCATGCAGGTTAGAAAACAAGTTATTAAATATGTGATCAAAGTTTCAAAAGTCCCATGTACAACCAAGCGTTTTTGAAAAAGTGGTGACATTAGTGGGCATTTTTGCTCACTTTGAAGAAGCTGTTTTGAACAAAGATGGTGACAAAATCCACAAAGGCTACAGGCGCCTGAGTGTACTATTAGTTATTTGAAGCTATCTTATGTTCGGCAGTCATAGCCAATAACAGAATTCACAGGTGCTGTCCCTTCATTTTTCCAATTCAATATTGAAGGTGACAGGAAACTTAGCACCGTAAATTAGAAGCCATATGGCTCATATATATATATATATATATATATATATATATAGAGCCAAAAACATTTTTAAGGTGCTCAAGGATTTAATATTGGTATTGGGCTAAAAACTACATCATAAAAATTAGGCACTTTCCAGTGAAGCCCAACGCAAACTGGAGGAACAGCATCTCATCTTCTGATTATGCACTTTGCAGCCTTCCAGACTCAACATTGAGTTCAACAATTTCAGACCATGAACTCTCTCCTCTATTCTCATCCCTTTTTTAATCCCTTTTTTTCTACATTCATTTTATTTTTTATCCACTTATTTTTATTTGATTTATTTTTATTCATTTATGCATTGTTATATCCCTTTTTTATCCCCCCTTTTATCCCATTTCCCCCCACCACCGCCCCCTCCCCCCACCCCAACCCCAAAAACACCATCTGCTTCTTGTTCCATGTTGTTCTTTCACACAGTGCTTACCCTTGTTCTACTGTTATCAGATTCTGCTTTCTTACCTTAATGCCACTATCAACACCTTTTTTAGCCCTTACCACTACCATTAACACTCCCTCTGTCCTTTTGTTCATGACATCATTGTCAATCTCTCCTTTGTCCCCACCCAAGCTTCTGCCCATAGTCTCTCCAGCTTCACCCGCTCCACCGCCCCGATACAGTATAAATTTCATCACATTTCTAATTCTCTTTAGCTCTGAAGAAGGGTCATTCAGACTCACAACTTTAACTGATTCTCTCTCCACAGATGCTGCTAGACCTGTTGAGTTTTTCCAGAATTTTCTGTTTTCGTTTCAGATTCCAGCAGCTATAGTATTTTGCTTTTATCATAAACATATCCTTATTATCGTTCTGATTACAACCCATAGTTGGGTGATGGTAGTGTAACGTTAATGTTGTTGGACTAGTAATCCAGAGAGCCAGCTAATGTTCTGGGGACATGGGTGCAAACCCACTAGAGCAGATGGTGGAATTTGAATTCAGTTAAGGAATCTGGAATACAAAACATGACAATTATTATCGATTGTTGTAAAAGCCCACCTGGTTCACTAATGCCCCTTAGGGAAGGAAATCTGCCATTCTTACTTGGTCTGGCCTATATGTGACTGCAGGCCGACAGCAATGTGGTTGGCTCTTAATTGCCCTCTGAACTGGCCTAGCAAGCCGCTCGGTTTAAGGGCAATTAGGGACAGGCAACAAATGTTGGACTTGCCAAGGACACACAGAAAAAATAAAGGGAAAAAGTTTTTACCTGGATGAATGTTTCTAGTCCTGGATTTGGTGATGATTATCCAACATTTCTTCTGTCTCTTCTTTTCTCCAAATAACTTTTCCATTCCACAAAAGAGAATAACAGATCAGCCCGGCTTGATGGTGCAGTGTGACATGTTATTATCCAAGCGTTTGGCCGTTACCTTTTCCACATAGCTTCTTCAATATAATGTATTTGTTAATGTAAACTTAGATTGTGGTTTAAATTACACAATTATTTGTCTGGTCCATAAATTGTCACAAAAACTGTTTGTAAACATACTGAGTCCTAGTCCTGGCATGATTTATGTTTTGAAATGTTGACTCATCAATGCTTGAGAGCCTTTGCTTTATGACTACATCTATAATAGAAGAAGTGTTGCAAAATCTATTACAACTCCAAGGTTACCTCACTGACATTTTTATTCCTTGCTGAATTGCAAACTGCAGTTTTTGGACCTGACCTGAGTAAGTCTAAATTATATGCATAGTGGAGGATCACTATGGGCAGAATTTTCCGGTCGGCATGTGGTGGCGGGCCCGACACACTGACAAATAAAATGACGCGTGATGACATCAGACGTGCATCCTGACATCATCGCGCTCAGAGGCAACGTTACGTTCGGCGCACACGTGCTGGAGTTAGTTGCACACCCGCTGATATGAAGGCCATTAAGGATCTAATTAAAGTTATTCTAAACACTGCCCATCCAACCTTAAGGTTGGTGGGCAGGTGAAAAGGCCAAATGGCCTTCGTGTTTTTTAGGAAACCTCATACACAAGCGGGATGAAGTTTCCTAAAGCATTTATTAAATACATTTTAAAAATTTCATAAATTTAAAAACATGTCCCAACTCACGTGACACAGTGACATGTTTAGATACATTTTTACACTTTTTATTTAATAATTTTATTATCGCTTCACTCTCCCTGAGGCAGCTCGGTGCGAAAGAGCGCTGGCCCCGACTCTCCCTCCTCTCTCCGCCTGCACAGATAGTGCTGAGCGCTACCAGCTGCGTATTGCGCTGGGCGGGGCTTAATTGGCCCGCCTGCATAAAATGGCGGCACGGAGTCAATCGCAGGCAGCAATCGGCTCTGAGGGCCCCAGCCAAACCCTCCCGCCATATGAAATATCCTGCCCAGCAGGTGTAAAATTGAGTAGTAAAATTGGCTGCATTTGACACTTCACAGGAAAACAGGTTCTACCCATATTAAGATAAATTCTCTGTAACATTGAGCTACAGAGGCCAAGATTAGCCAAATTTCTGTTCCAGTGACCCTTACTGGAAGTGTGTGTCATGAGGATTTGACCAAATTTGATTTTAAAGCATATGCAATTTTTTCCTGTTTTATCTGTCTCACCAGTCTTGCCACCCATATGCCCATTGTGTTGAATCGCAATAGTTTTCCAGGTGTGAAGCGGTGTGGACACTCAAATTAATAGATTTTGGATAGATAGATTTTAGATGGATAGGTATTTTCTGAGGTATTTTGGAAGCAGCTGACTGGAGGAATGAGCCATGTTTCTCCCCTGGGCTTTATGAACTGGTTTCTATAGACCAAACAAATTATTAGAATCTACACTTCTTCAAATACTTTGCATGGTTCTTCAACGAAACAAAACACATAAAATAGATTAAGTACATGGGGAAGTGTGAACTCCTATTGGTTCCACCCCTACTACCTTAGGAATCGGCAGAGGTGCCATCTCTTAAGGGACCCAGCAGAACATATCAGAAAAGCTGGAGAACTGGCATTCAAAGTCCCTATGTTTTCTGGTGAGTTCTCTTGGATTTCTGCTGGTGCTATCCAGATGAATACTTGAAGATATTCAGAGTCATTGTGTGCGATTTCCTGGCCCCACCCACTGCCAGGATCATCTGGTCTCGCTGAAAATCATTTATTCATTGATGATAGTGTAGTGGGGTTTCTGGTAGCAGGCGGCAATGGTGGAGGAGAGCACCGAGCAGGGAAACTGGTTGGCCCCTGTGGGCCTCTCCCTGCAGGGAGCAATGTCTTTGACAAGCTGAGGGGCGGGCCAGATGCCATGAGGCAAGGGAGAAAGCAGCAAAGACAAGTCTAAAACAGAAACAGAAACAGAAATACCTGGAAAAACTCAGCAGGTCTGGCAGCATCAGCGGAGGAGAGCACAGTTGATGTTTCGAGTCCTCATGACCCTTCAACAGAACTAAGTAAAAATAGGAAAGGGGTGAAATATAAGCTGGTTTAAGGTGGTGGGGTGGTGGGGTGGGGGGGGGGTGGGTGGGCTTGGGGTTGTTGTTGGGACAATCAGCCAGTACGAAAATCCTGACAGAGAGTAGAACAAAACTTCTTCAAGGTAGGCATTTTTTGAAGAGACGTGGCAGTAAATTAAACACAGAGATAAAAGCAAAAAACTACGGATGCTGGAAATCCAAAACAAAAACAGAAACAGAAATACCTGGAAAAACTCAGCAGGTCTGGCAGCATCGGCGGAGAAGAGCAACCAGCTTATATTTCACCCCTTTCCTATTTTTACTTAGTTCTGTTGAAGGGTTAAGAGGACTCGAAACGTCAACTGTTCTCTCCTTCACCGATGCTGCCAGATCTGCTGAGTTTTTCCAGGTATTTCTGTTTCTATTTTTGTTTTGGATTTCCAGCATCCACAGTTTTTTGCTTTTAAGGACAAGTCTAAGACTTTTGAGAGGCTGTGCGACAGCCAGGGTCATTATAAGGACAGAGATCTGAACCGTTGGCTGTGAATACTTACTGTAAATAGTTTGTTCCTTGAAGTTAACCTTTCCACTGACAGCTTATACAGCTTTGATGTTGGTGGAATAATTTTTTAACCTTTGTGCAGTCTGTGCTTGAATCCCATGTTACAGTTTAGTTGTCAGAGAGTTAGAAATCTGCTTTCAAGGAAATGGTTCAGAAACTAGAAAGAAGTGTGGATTATTGGAGGCAGAATAAAAGAGGCTTGTTCTCAGAAATCAATTAAATAAATTTAAAATAGATTACACATATGGTAAAAGAAAATTCCATAGGTAGCTATAGGCAGAGGCAATTATATAATTTAAAAGAGAATTTAATAAGAATTTGAAATGGAAGATTACAAATAAATATGGGGGAAATGAGAGCGAAATGGATCTACTTCAGATAGTACAGTTTGAAATTCTAGTGCCAAATGGTCTTCTCTATCCTAAATTCCATGTTAAGGTGGTCAGAATAAAGAAATGGGTTTTTAAATATTTGTGTTCATTTATAATGTTAAGAACACGTTTTGTAACTGACATTTTCCTGATGTTATTGTGGTTACTGTCCGTTAAAATTCAGTAACTACGCAAATAGCATTTAAAAGCCAGTTCAAGCCAATGATTATGCTTGGCCTACACCCCATTATCTGTGGAATGTAATTTTACATTCTTGAAGGAATTATCATTTAAAGTGACTACCCATTACTTATAGTTAGATATTGAAATATTTAAACTTAGCTATGATTAGATTTGTGACTTAAGCTTTCTATTAATTATTATGTCCTAGTAGCCCATTTGCTTCATTATCTACATCACATTGATAGGTCATATTGGCAAATGATAAACAATCATGCCTGAATCCTTTTTCTGTTCCTGATTGGTCATTGGATAAGGGATCTTTTGAGTTGTTAGAGAAAATGGGTGTATATCCACCTAACCGTTACAGTGAGAGTTAAGTCATTGTTTCATGCTAATGGCCTGGAGCAGGAGCATCAGCCTGTGTGTTGTATTCTGGTAATCAAGCTTTCAAAACCCAATCAACTCAATCATATTTGTGCATATTTCTTATTTGACGGCTGATGTTACAATCTTGGCAGAGACCAGTAACATTTCAAAAAGAAATATGAACTCCTAGTTATTAAATGAAAGAATCACACCATAAGATTTCACGTTTTAACTTTTACTGTACAGGAGTTAAACAAAGCCAAAACCAAAATTTAACACTATGGCCATAATTTTCATGGCCCATGCAGCGCTACTGATGAAGCGTTAAATAGCACTTAGTGACGTTGGGAGGGGTTACCAAATTCCTAGCGCCACATCGCAAGATTACACTAAGCAGGCAGAAGCGCACTCATAGGGCCTATTGAGACAATTAAAGGGTCAATTGATTCCAATTTTGAAAGGCTAGATCATTTGTGTGGTCGGCGCACCAGCAAAATGGGCAGGCGGGAATCACATATTTTCAACTTTCTACATCCAGGGTAGGATATAAGGCTCAGAAGGAATAAAGAATTGAGGAGGTAGGAGTTCAAAAGTGAGTTGTGAGTCTGGACATTACTGTTTATTTACTGAAACACTCACTTACTATTTAGTTTAGGAGGCTTAAACTGTTTCAGAGGCTTTTACAGACAGGCCTCATCACAATAAAGTTTAAACTTCTGCAAATCAAAAGGTTTGAGATAGGCATTGTTTATTCAGCTGGAGTTGCAGCTCCTCAGATGAGCAGGAGAGGGCAAGAAGGGAGAGGAGGCCAGTCAGCTGCAGATAGCATCATCGAATCTGCCCTCAAGACTGAGAAGCACAACCTGAAGGGGTGGAAGCCTGCAAGCGTTACACGTCAGAATGGGCAGAATAAGGTGCCAATTCCTTGCCAGAAGAGTCTACAGGCTGAAATCCAGCTATCTTGAGATGACCGAGGTCCAATGCTGTAGAAGGCTCCACCTCTCAAGGAAGACAGTAACCTCAATATGTGACATGATAGGCCCCAATATAGCTTCCAACTGTGTAGGTGGGCACTCAATGCCAGTGGAACTAAAGGTAACTGTTGCCCTTAATTTTTATGCCTCAGGTTCATGCCAGGGGTTTGTTGGAGATCTGTGTGGTGTGTCATAACCCGCAGCACACAACTGCTTGAAGCTTGTGACAGATGTATTGTTCAGATGGGTCAACACCTTTACACATTACAAGACAGACTAGGACAGCCAGACAGAGTGATCCAGGGGATTTGCGGCTACTGTTAGCTTCCAAGGATTCAATTAAAGGGCCTTTTGCACACATGTCCCCATCAAGGCACCTGCTGGAGAGCCAGGGACCTTTGTAAATTGTAAGGGGTTCCACTCTCTGAATGTCTAACTAGTGTGCGATCACCAACACAAGATCCTGTAGGTTTGTGCCAGATATCATGGGAGCTGACATGATTCCTATATTCTACAACTGCTTTTTGGGGGGTGATAAAGGATATCCTCCCAAAAGACGGCTGATGACACCAGTCAGACATCCAAGAACACCCAGAGGAGAGGTAAAATTGAAGCTATGCCTTTGCAAGGGCCATCCTTGAGAGGGCAATAGACCTCCTGAAAATGAGGTTTTGTTGTCTGGACCGCTCTGAAAGATCTCTGCAATATCCTCTGAAATGCGTGTCCCTAATCGTGGTTATGTGCTGTGCCCTGCACAATCTAGCTCTTTCAAGAGGAGATCAGATGGGGGGTGAAGAAGGCGAATGTGCTTCCAGAAGCCGGAGAGGAAGATCCTAGCACTGACTCTGAGGATCATGATGATGATCCAGCAATGAGGCTGTTTTTGGGAGCCAGGGAGACTAGGGAAGATTTGATTCAAAGGAGTTTTCAGGAGGTCTCCAAAATCATGACCCCAAATTATTGCAAAGAACCAGTCACTTTATTGCTCTGAGCTCATGAAGCCCTCCTGGCACCACCTACTTGTCCCTCCTTCTGAAATAGACTATGATGCCCAATCGTTGTCTTGCTCTGAGTTGCAGGCCTCCTGTCTCACTATCACATAAAGCACAATAAGGCCATTTGACATGAAGTCAAATTTTAATGATGATGTGTGACTGTTATGTACAACATGAGATGAGTGACAATGAGAAAGATTTCACCTGTGAAAACCCTTCTGTGATTATAGTGATTTAACTATCCACTTATCAATGCTATGCCAAAGTGCTTCCACCTCGTCAGCAGCTGCATTGGAGGCAGGCTGACTTTGGCGGCTGTCCTCTGGTCGACAGTGTCTGTGAGTGTCCTGACTTGGCGGGAGAGTCCAGCACAATAGCTGGGCTGTCACTGGCAGTGGGGCGGAGGAGCTGCTGTCATCATCAGGAGCACCCTGAGAAGAGCCCCCAGATGCATGGAGCTGTATATCATCTGTCAACATGAGGTTTGCTTGAACCTTCCTGCTCACCATAGATGGACGAGCAGCTAGCAGATCACTAGGTGCCTCATCCATCTCCTACATTGGCAGTGGCCTGCTGAGGTCATTGCCAGTGTGTGGGCTTGCAGGTCTGAACTCGATCCCAGAGATCCCTAATTGAGCTCCTGGAGCTGCCACTCTATGAGAGTCACCACTCTGTCTATAGTGGATGCTGTGCGTTCAGAGCTAATGCAGTGCAGTGCTCATACTCCGCACAGTCTCCTCCATTACATGGACCATGGCAAGCAAGCCCTTAGGAATCTCTGCCATCTTCATGAGATGCTGGACTTCCAGCATTTGCCACCTCCAGAGGCTCATCATCTACCTGGGGCTCAGCATCTTCCTGGTCTCTAGCAGTCCTCCTGTTGCCAGCGCCTCTGACAGCTGCTCAAGCGACTATGACGCGTCTCCCCAGTGTGTTCCAGCAGATGAGTCTGTTCATCCTCCTCCGATGTCAATGGATGGTCTTCCGGGTCAATAAGTGGTCTTGAGGATGATCCATCTGAGGGAGGAAAAACAAATTTGAGTATCCATCAGCACTTAAGATTCAGAGTAGATGCATTCTACTAGATTCTGAAATTGGTAATCTAGCTAAGCAAAAACTTCACAATGGATGAACATAAAGGATTAGTGGATTTCACCTGTCAGTCTTACACCCATTGCCCTCCATTTCTCATACCCTCCCCCAATATCTTCTGTGTCCACTTCACCCCTACCTTCCCCCAAGACCCCTGCCTCTCTGCGATCGGTGGATCTCGCTCAAGGCTTGCATGCCATGTCTAGAATCTGCCCCTCCATCGGAGTTAGCAACGCCAGATTTGGTATTCCTGCATGAGTTCTGCTTCACTCCTGGGCATTGTGATTCTTCTTCTCCTGTAAGGACAATAGCGCTTTCACGAATCCCCCCTCTATATGCCCAAACATTGCATCCTGCTCCCCAATATCACTGGTTTAAATGCCCAGTACATTGCAGGACTTCCCCCTTGCAGACATGCCTGCCATCCTGTTTAGTCCCAGGCAGGAAGGTGTGACAACTTAAGCTCATGGCTTTACACCCAAAAGCCCCAACAAATGCAAGCCCATTTATATTTATTCAAGCACATACACATTTATTCAAGGTCAAATTGGGCCTTGTTACTCACCCTCATATAGCAGAGAATTTCAGTGACCCTCTTCTAGCACTGCATTCAGGTTCTTTGGACGACACCCCCCAAGCTGCTGATTTCTGCTGCCACCTCTGACCAAGCCTTCCTGGTGAGATGTGGAAGTCTCCTCTTGCCACCTCATGCAGCAATATCTCCCATCGATCACTGACAATGTTTATTAATACCTGCAGACAGGCATCAGGGAAGCAGGCCGCAGCTTGGTTTCAGCCATTTTCACGCCTTCTTCCTGATCCCAGGTGGTAATGGGTTTCACATCCACTTCTGCTCCCACTAATTGGGTTCGCTTGATGAGCTAAAATTTCAGCCCTATATTTAGTTAACACTTACATTTTACACCCGAAATCTCAACATAATACTCCTGTTCTACTCAACACAAAAACAAAAATAAAAATACCTGGAAAAACTCAGCAGGTCTGACAGCATCTGCAGAGAGGAACACAGTTAACATTTCGAGTCCGTATGACTCTTCAACAGAACTAAGGAAAAATAGAGAGGTGAAATATAAGCTGGTATAAGGGGGGTGGGGCGGGGGTTTGGTGGGACAGGTAGAGCTGGATAGAGGGCCAGTGATAGGTGGAGATTGCCAAAAGATGTCATAGACAAAAGGACAAGGAGGTGTTGACGGTGGTGATATTAGCTAAGAAATGTGCTAATAGGTGACATTATGGATAGAAAACAGCACGAGCAAGGTACAGATAGCCTTAGTGGGGGATCGAAATAGGCTAAAAGGTGGACATAAAACAATGGATGGAAATACATTTAAAAATAATGGAAATGGGTGGGAAAAGAAAAATCTATATAAATTATTGGAAAAAAGGGGGATCGAAAAGTGGGTGGGGATGGAGGAGAGAATTCATGATCTAAAGTTGTTGAACTCAATATTCAGTCCGGAAGGCTGTAAAGTGCCTAGTCGGAAGATGAGGTGTTGTTCCTCCAGTTTGCGTTGAGCTTCACTGGAACAATGCAGCAGGCCAAGGACGGACATGTGGGTTTGAAAGCAGGGTGGTGTGTTGAAATGGCAAGTAATAGGGAGGTCTGGGTCATGCTTGCAGACAGACTGAAGGTGTTCCACAATTTGCAGAACACCTTCGGTCTGTCTGCAAGCATGACCCAGACCTCCCTGTCGCTTGCCATTTCAACACACCACCCTGCTTTCATGCCCACATGTCCGTCCTTGACCTGCTGCATTGTTCCAGTGAAGCTCAACGCAAACTGGAGGAACAACACCTCATCTTCCAGCGAGGCACTTTATAGCCTTCCGAACTGAATATTGAATTCAACAACTTTAGATCATGAACTCTCTCCTCCATCCCCAGCCCCTTTCCGATCCCCCTTTTTTCCAATAATTTGTATAGATTTTTCTTTTCCCATCTATTTCCATTATTTTAAATGTATTTCCATCCTTTGTTTTATCTCTACCTTTTAGCTTATTTTGATCCCTTCCCCCCCACCCCACACCTACTAGGACTATCTGTCCCTTGCTCGTCCTGCTTTCTACCCAAACGTCACCTATTAGCACATTTCTTAGCTCATATCACCACCATCAACACCTCTTTGTCCTTTTGTCTATGACATCTTTTGGCAATCTCCACCTATTACTGGCCCTCTATCCAGCTCTACCTGCCCACCCACCCCTTAAACCAGCTTATATTTCACCTCTCTTCTATTTTTCCTTAGTTCTGTTGAAGAGTCATACGAACTCAAAATGTTAACTGTACTCCTCTCCGCAGATGCTGTCAAACCTGCTGAGCTTTTCCAGGTATTTTTATTTCTGTTTTTGTTTTGGATTTCCGGCATCCGCAGTTTTTTGCTTTTACTCCTGTTCTACTGTTATTTTCACCTCAAGTGTTCTCATATACTTTACGGGTTTCGTCAGTTCTCCTGGGACCAAACTGAGGTGTGCCACAGTTCTCAGAAATTCACTTTGATTCTCATCAGTGTTCCTGATACGGTGATGGGTTTCTTGGGGTCCTTTCACTAGTATCCTGCTTGGCAAACTCTCCAACTTTCCTTCAATGACTCATGATTGTGGACTTCCCAGCAGAAGCATAGCCCTCACCGCATTTCGGCTTAGTGACTCCAAATCAGAAACACCACTGGTCCCTGATAGTCCTCTACTCCTGGTTGCAGCTGCTTTACAGCTGCTGGCAGATGCTCTCTCTGTCTGTGCCTAAGTTGTTCGCAGGCTGACTGTCTGTTTCTGAGAAATCACAGACAGATGGCACACAGAGAGAAACCATCCCTGCAATCTATCCCCATGGCAGCATGGCACACATGGTAGAGATTGAAACTAATTTTCCCCAATTCCCAAACCTTCCCTTTGTTCTGAGAAACCATATGATTAATTTAAACTCCTGAATGAAAGAACTATAGACATCCCACCTCCAACAAGAAGCTCAGAGAATCCATTGTTTAGTTTCCAATACTTCCCACTATGACCTTACAGGATAAACATAGATTCATAGAGGTCAACAGCACAGAAAAAGGCCCCTCGACCCATTCAGTCTGCGCCGGTAAAACAAGTACCTAACTATTCTAATCCCATTTTCCAGCACTAGGCCCATAGCCTTGTATGCCATGGCATCGCAAGTGCACATCCAAATACTTCTTAAATGAGGGTTCCTACCTCTACCTCAACCACCCTTTCAGGCAGTGAGTTCCAGATTCCCACCTCCCTCCAAGTGAAAAAATTCTTTCTCACATTCCCTCTAAACCTCCTGCCCCTTATGTTAAATCTATGCCCTTGGTTACTGATCCCTCGACCATGGGGAAAAGTTCCTTCCTATCTACCCTATCCATGCCCCTCATAATTTTATACACCTCAATCATGTACCCCCACAATCTCCTCTGCTCTAGGGAAAATAACCCCAGTCTATCCAATCTCTCCTCATAACTAAAACTCTTCAGCCCAGGCAACATCCTGGTAAATCTCCTCTGTACTCTCTCTAGTGCAATCACATCCTTCCTATAATGCAGATTCCAGAACTGCATGCAATTCTCTAGCTGTGGCCTAACCAGCATTTTATACAGTTCCAGCATAACCTCCCTGTTCTTATATTCTATAATGTGGATTCCAGAACTACATGCAATACTCTAGCTGTGGCCTAACCAGTGTTTTATACACTAAGATAAAAGCAAAAAACTGCGGATGCTGGAAATCCAAAACAAAAATAATTTTTTAAAATTAAACCTGGAGGAACAGCACCTCATCTTCCGACTAGGCACTTTACAGCCTTCCGGACTGAATATCGAGTTCAACAATTTTAGATCATGAACTCTCTCCTCCATCCCCACCCCCTTTCTGATCCACCCCCCCTTTTTTCCAATAATTTATATAGATTTTTTTTTTCCCACCTATTTCCATTATTTTCAAATGTATTTCCATCCATTGTTTTATCTCTACCTTTTAGCCTATTTCGATCCCTTCCCTTCACCCCACCCCACCCCTACTTGGGCTATCTGTACCTTGCTTGTCCTGCTTTCTACCCTTAATTAGCACATTCCATAGATAATATCACCACCTTCAACACCTTTTTGTCCTTTTGTCTATGACATCTTTTGGCAATCTCCACCTATCACTGGCCCTCTATGCAGCTATACCCCCGCTCCCCTTAAACCAGCTTATATTTCACCTCTTTTCTATTTTTACTTAGTTCTGTTGAAGAGTCATACGGCCTCGAAATGTTAACTGTGTTCCTATCCACTGATGCTGCCAGACTTGCTGAGCTTTTCCAGGTATTTTTATTTTTATCAGTGTTTTATACAGTTCCGGCATAACTTCCCTTCTCTTATATTCTATGCCTCGGCTAATAAAGGTAAGTATCGCATATGCCTTCTTAACTGCCATATCTACCTGTCCAGCTACTTTAAGGGACCGGCGGACATGCACACCAAGGTCTCTCTGATCCTCGGTACTTCCCAGGGTCCTACCATTCATCGTGTATTCCCATACCTTGTTTGTCCTGCCCAAGTGCATCACCTCACACTTATCTGGATTAAATTCCATTTGATACTGATCAGCCCATCTGACCAGCCCATCTATATTCTCCTATAATCTAAGGCTATCCTCCTCACTATTTCCACCCCACCAATTTTCGTGTCATCCGTGAGCTTACTATTCAATCTTCCTACATTTAAGTCTAAATCGTTTATATAAAGCACAAACAGCAAGGGACCCAACACCGATCCCTGTGGAACCCCACTGGACATAGGCATCCAGTCACAAAAACACCCCTCGACCGTCATGCTCTGCCACTCAGCCAATTCTGGATCTAATTTGCTAAATTGCCTTGGATCCCATGGGCTCTTACCTTTGTTGTCAGTCTCCCATGATGGACCTTATCAAAAGCCTTGCTGAAGTCCAAGTAGACTATGTCCAAAGCATTGCCCTCATCTACACACCTGGTCACCTCTTCGAAAAATTCAATCAAATTGGTCAGACATGATCTCCCCTTAACAAAACCATGCTGACTGTCCTTGATTAATCCCTGCCTCTCCAAGTGTAGATTAATTCTCTGAGAATTGCCTCCAACTGCTTCCCCACCATCGAGGTTAGACTGACTGGCTTGTAGTTCCCTGGTTTCCTCCTTGAATAACGGTACCACAATGGCCATCTTCCAGTCCTTTGGCACCTTCCCTATGGCCAGGGAGGTATTGAAAGTTATTGCCAGTGCCCCATGCTATCCCCTCCCTTGCCTCACTCAACAGCCTGGGATACATTTCATCCGGGCCTGGAGATCTATTTACTTTTAAGCCTGCTAGACCACTTAGAACCTCCTCCCTATATATGCTAATTTCTTTAATTATATCACAGTCCTTCTGCCTGATTTCCATATCCACGTCGCCCCTCTCACTTGTGAACATCAACACAAAGTATTCATTTAGAACTCTACCTACGTCCTCCGGCTACACACACAAATTACCACTGTGGTCTTTAATGGGCCCTACTCTTAGTTATCCTTTTACTCTTAATGTACTGGTAAAATAACTTTGGATTTTTCTTTATTTCACCTGCCAATGCTTTTTCATGCCCCTTTTTTGCTCTCTAATTTCCTTTTTAAGTTCCCCCTACACATTCCATACTCCACTAGGGCTTCCGTTGTTTTGAGCCCTTGGTATCTGCCATAAGCCTTCCTTTTTCTCTTTATCCAATCCTGTATATCCCTTGGCATCCAGGGTTCCCTGGATTTGTTGGTCCCACTCTTTATCTTTACTGGAATATGTTGGAGCTGTACTCTCCCTATTTCCTTCTTGAATAAGTCCCAATGCTCTGATGCAGATTTCCCTAAAAGTAGCCACTCCCAGTCCACTCTGGCCAAATCATATCTGATCTTATTAAAATTGGTCTTCCCCCAATTTAGAGCTCTGATTTCTGGCCCATCCTTGTCCTTTTCCATAACATCCTTGAATCTAACAGATTCATGATCACTATCAGCAAAATGTTCCCCCACTGATACCTCTGCCACTTGCCCAGCTTCATTCCCTAAAATTATATTCAGGACCACCACCTCTCTTGTAGGACCTTCTACATACTGGCTTAAAAAGCTCTCCTGGATGCATTTTAAGAATTTCACTCCCTATAAACATGTCACACTGTGACTAAGCCAGTTGATATTGGGGAAGTTGAAATCCCCCACTATTACTACCTTACCTGAAGACCCTATATGCTGGAATATTGAGCTGCCAATCCTGCCCCTCTCTCAAACATGTCTCTGTGACAGCAATGACATCATACTTCCACGTTAACTTGTGCCCTCAACTCATCTGCCTTATTCGTCAGACTCCTTGCATTAAAATAAATGCCATTCAACCTTATGCCTTAACTGGCCTATAATTTCTATGCTCAGTTGTTCTCTCTTCTAATTTTGGCTGTGCATCTCCCCCTGCTGAACCTCCTCTCAGGATTCCATTCCCCTGCCAAGTTAGTTTAAACCCTCCCCAACAGCACGAGCAAACCTCCCCGCAAGGATGTTGGTCCCTTTTCAGTTCAGGTGCAACCTGTCCGCCTTGTACACGGCCCACCATCCCCAGAAACAGTCCCAATGTCTCAGAATTCTAAAACCCTCCCTCCTGCAGCATCTCTCCAGCCATGCATTCATCTGGACTAACCTCCTATTTCTATACTCACCAGCGCGTGGCACTGGAAGTAATCCAGAGGTTCCTACCTTTGAGGTTCTGTTTTTTAATCTGTTTCCTAACTCCCTAAATTCTGCTTGCAGGACCTCATCCTTCTTTCTACCTATGTTGTTGGTAACAATATGTACCACAATCTCTGTCTGTTTGCCCTCCCCCTTTAGAATGCCCTGCAGCTGTTCAGTGACTTCCTTGATGTGGCACCAGAGAGGCAACATGCCATTCTGGAGTCACGTCTGCGGCCTCAGAAACGCCTGTCTGTTCCACTTACTATTGCGTCTTCTACCACTATTGCTCTTCCCCTCTCTTTTCTCCCTCCCTGGACAGCTAAGCCACTCACAGTGCCATGCACGTGGCTGTACTCCCCCGAGGAACCGTCACTCTCACCATTTTCCAACACAGAAAAACGGTTCTCAAGCGAGATGCACCCTGGGATTTTCCTGACTACCTGCCTGACAGTACATAACATGGGACTAAGCTGCCCTGCCATGCCTCTGGTTGAAAAAAAAACCCTTACTTTAAGTTAAATACAGTAAAACAATGTTAAATTATTTATGTGCTTTAAATAAAAACTAGAGCTCCTACCTTCCCTTAAACCTACCTTCCATTTTAAACTGGAGAAAAAACTGGAGAAAAACACTTACCCACTACTCACTAATCAGCTCTCACCTTTGTGCTGATGTCACTTTTTGAAGCTTCCCCGCACTTGCACTGGTTCTGATCTATCCACCGCTCTCTCGTGATGTCACTCTTGTTATTTTCAACAAGAACTGACTGCAGGACACTCTTCTGAGATTGCTTCACCATGATGCTCACTGCTGGACACTTGTCCCAAACTGCTTCACTGCAATGCTGACTGCAGGACACTCTTCCCAGACTGTTTCACCGTGATGCTGACTGCAGGACACTCTTCCCAGACTGCTTCACCGTGATGCTGACAGCAGGACACTCTTCCCAGACTGCTTCACCGCGATGCTGACTGCAGGACACACTTTCCAGACTGCTTCAACGCAATGCGGACTGCAGGACACTCTTCCCAGACTGCTTCACTGCGATGCTGGCTGCAGGACATTCTTCCCAGACTGCTTCACCATGATGCTGACTGCAGGACACTCTTCCCAGGCTTCTCTTTGATTTGCAATTACTTTGGGTTTGTTTACCAGCTTCTCAACACAGATATTTTCATTTACCTTACTTTAATGATTTAAATTACCAAACTAAAAGTCGTACTCCTAAAATGTATAAATCATGAAATTAAATATTCGTAACATTGTCCTGTTTGAATTTTGCAATGGTGGAGGTTTTTAATCGATATTATTTCATGATGGATAAATCCTAAATCTCTTAGAATCAACAGCTTGTGATACATATGTGTTATTGATACATAGATTTAAACTGTACACGTGGCCTCACTGATATGCATCCCACAAAGACCACGGGCAGGATTTTCTGCCTGCCGGGCGGGCAGGCCCGACCTAATCTCCGGCGGGCGGGGAGCCAATCCCCGCCCGAGAAGCTGGCCCCGCCGCCATTTTACGCGAGCCGGCCAATTAAGGCCCGCCCAGTGTGACATTCCTGTGAGAGCGGGGGGGGAAATTCCCCAAAATCGAGAGTGCGCTCTTTCGCACATGCGCATGAGAAAGCGTACATCTCCCTGAGGCTAAGTGCTGCCTCAGGGAGATCGCTGATAAAAATAGAAAACAAAATCCTTAACATGTCCCCCTCATGGGTCATATTCATTAATTACACTAAAACTTCATTAAACTTTTAAAATCCCTACATGAAACCTCATCCTGCCGGTGGATGAGGTTTCATGTTTTATCTATTTGCTGCCAGGGCTCCTGGCCGACCCGCCAACCTTAAGGTTGGACGGCCAGGTCCTTTAATTGTTTCAATGATCCTGTCAATGGCCTCAATTGGCCATTGACAAGTTGGCGGACGCACAGCTGATTTTGCTGTGCCCCCGCCTTCCTGAAAATTTAAATGGGGCGGGATGATGTCAGGGGTTCCTCCCGACATCATCCCGCGTCATTATATGCATCGGCGAGCGGGCCCCCCCCACCCTGCTTGCCGATGGCAAAATGCAGCCCAATGAGTTTGGAGATCCCTGTTTAAGAGCTTTCAAACTGACGAGCAAAAATAGATTTTGCTTTGTAATTATCCAATGTTTGGGCATTCAAGGCTTAAGAGAATGCAGAATTATGAAGAAAATCTGAATCTAACTGCTGCCAAGCTAAATGAACTTCAGTGAGATTATGCAAAATTGGGTGGCATTACCCAGCTATTACAGTGCCTCTGTCGTTGGATCAGATTTTAACTTTCAACAGTAGAATACATTTCATTAGTGAGCTTGACAAACAGATAGATGTCTTGATTTTCATATCTGTTGTAGGTCTGTGAGTTTCATGAAAAATGATTATGTCTGGACATATCTAATTTATAGATTGACGTCAAATGATTCCATTGGCTACTGTCTGTAGGCATATTGTCCCAAAATAATGAATAATAGAACAAACAATTTCATCATGAACATTTATGATAGTGAAAATAAAACTGATTAGTGAACCAAGAAGCTAAGTAAAAATATTTGAAGTTCTAGATACTCAGTTTATATCACAAATAAGGTGGGTATTTGCTCTATCTTAAAAATAGCTTTAAAGTAAAAGACGAATCAACATTTGAAATAAAAGGGAAAAATCAGCTTAAACTAATACCTCAAGCTTAAAATTAAAATACTATGTATCACCTGCTGGTGTTTTTATTTTCCATTTGTTACCTTTTGCCAGAACCCTGACAACATGCGATTCCACTATCACCCCCACATCAATGTCCCAATGTCTGCTGGAAATTCAGTCCCAACATTTGACGTGCAACCATTTATCAGAACTGAAAATGTAAACAGTATTTAAACAAAAATAAAACACAAGGAAAAGGCAGGAAAAACAATACATACACAGAAGAATAGAGAACACATGTGAGTAATGTGCTTAAATATAAAATAGAATATAATTAAATGATACATTTGTTCTAACCTGAGATGACAGGAAGAAGCATAATTTTAAAAATCATCCATATAATTTTGTGACTTATTCATCACCTTAACAAAAAACTGTTTATCTTTTATGCAGCAAGAGCTGAAAGCTTCAATAATGTTTGGCTGGCAGGTTACCTCCTGATCCCTCATTCTCTTTACTTGTTTTCCCCTGACCTTATTTTTTTTCCTTCCAATCTCATCCTTTGCTAGCTCTTCATGAATCCCCTCAAACATTTACTTCTCTGACCAAAAAGTGTAGGTCCTAAGTCAGAGCCTCAGCTACAGCCCCCGACTCCTCCTTAACAAATTCCAAGTTTGGTAGTATTGTAGGGTGGCTGAGTTCTACCACTAGTGATAGAGTTGATCTGCAGACACTTCTTGAGTGGAAACATTAATTTTATTTACAAAATATTCAACAGCAACCACACGTGTGCTTTCTACTCCAACTCTATCTCTGCACTGACTGTGCAAGTAGCCCGCAATACTCTGCTATTGGTGACCACAGATCATGTCATCTCTCCTAACAAGTATTATTCTTAAAGGTACATTACGCACTAAATAAAATCATAATTACTACAGGCAGAATGCTGAGTTCCTCGTCTTCTGTTAGCAGACATGGGCAGGAAAATGATATCAATGTACTTTCAAAAGTACAACAGAAGTTGGACACAGAATCTCATGCTTTCCTTTTTCTTTTAGAATGCAATCTGGGCCTCAAGAAAAAGATAAGCACTGACATACTTATATTGTCCAATATTAAAGGGTTCATACCTGTTGCATAATGGTACTGTGTGAGGATCTAGTGAAGTGGGTCCAGTGAGCACAAAGGAGGAAGGTATGATAAAAGTAAAATACTACAGATGCTGGAGGTCTGGAATAAAGAGGAAAAAGGTATGATGTTGTGGGAAAGTAGAACAGCATTATGAGATGAAGTCACCTCACTCAATAGTATAACTTTGCCCATTGATCTTATACAGCTATTTTCTCATTTAGAGAGGTAGTTGATTGCCTTATAAAGGCATTTAAATTAGTGATTTTTAGCTTAGCAAGTTACAACAATGGCAAATTGAAACAGGACTTTGGATTCAAATGGAAAAGTTTCAACTCAAAGAGCTGCATACTTGACAGGCCTCATTTCCCAGATTATGCTACTTTTGGCTTTTTTAATTATGTTATCACCTGTTAGGAAGATTAAACTTTGCATATTGTCTTACTGTCATTGAATCAACACAGTTAAAAATATCTAGCTAACACTGCTAACTTTGACCCCATGCCTTTTATTTCCATTGTTCTCTTCCTCATCTTTTGCACTCCTGATTCTTCTTTCTTCCTTCAACTTTCTTAATCCATCCATACATCATCTACCCTCTTGATATTATCATTAAGAATTGCTGAACTGACATTGATTGCTTCAGTTTCTCTAATCTTCTCACTAACTGTCATCTATATCTCTCTGAACTGGCAGCATTTTACTCTCAGGCCTAACCATGACAGCATCAAGACTTCTGACAAAGTTGATATTTGTGTGGTGGAAGGCTCTCTATTTTGCTGATGCTGAACATCAGCTCTTTGACTCCTTTTATTCCCACCTTGACCACAATCCCACTACTGAACATCAAATCATAATTTCCCAGGCTGTTACTGATCTCATCTCCTCTAGAGATCTTCCCTTATTTCTTTAGATTGCATGGCTCCCCGTAAATCTACAAAGCCTGTCACGGAAGGCATCTTGAATTATTTTATTAATTTTTTCTTTCAATCTTATTCAGGTCACTCCCTGACCTCTTTTTCTTTTACATCAATGACTACATTTGTGCTGCTTTCTGCTCACACCATGATCTAAAGAATTTTGTTAATTATTCTTCAAATTTTCACCCATCCCTCTCTTTTATATGGGCCATCTTATCTTCTTGGATTTACTTCCCATGATCCCCAGTTGTAGAGTTTTCATCAAAATTCATTACAAGCCTGGTGACTGCCATAGTTACCTGAATTACACTGCAGTACTCCTCAAATCAAGTTTCTTATACACAGCTTGTCATTTCAAAAATCATCAGAGGCTTGCAGTAGCTCTTTGTAAGGGAGAGCGAGAAGCATCAAGGGGTTAAACGGCACAGCAGATTTCAGTGGCAGGGAAATATTATAACTGTATACAGCAGCAAGATTGCAAACTTATGGAAGGCTTTAAGGTTTAAATTTTTCGTGAAAGGGGAGATAAAGTTAGTGTCAGACTTGCTTACAGCTTTCAGTGACTGCAGCTAAGGATGCCTTTAAATATCACGGCAATGAGCACCTACTAAATTGTACCACTGAGTGGATTGAGGAAGTGAAATCACAGTGCTGATTGACCCAAAACAGCCCCCACCTGTTTCCAGCGGGGTTAGCCATTTGAATTGAGGTCTACCTGCAGATGGTATAGGAGAACATCCAGGGTACATTGGATGTTGGTTCAGGGATAAATGTTGGCCAGAACACAGAGGAGGATGCTCCTGCTCTTTTTTGAATAGCATCATGAGCTCTTTTAAATCCACTGAGAAAGCAGACAAGGGCTCTGTTTAACATCTCATCTGAAAAATGAAGAAATGTTGGCCAGGTAATTGGGGGGAAAGAAAACTCACCTTTTCAAATATTGGTTGAAATAGTGCCTTGGGATCTTTTACACCTATCTGAACAATGATGAAGGGTTACATCTAAAACATTAATTAGTCTGTTCTTCTGCTGTTCAACTTGCCAAGTGTTTCCAGCATTTTCTGTTTTTACACCACTGAAAACCAATTATCTCATTGCAGTTTATGTGGTTTTGCCACAGCATTTGCCTATATGACAACAATGCATGCATTTCAAAAGTAATTAATTGATATGAAATATCTTTACACATAAAGCATTATAGAAATACATTACAGTAATTTGCAAAGATTAACTATTTGCTATCTGTTACTATTGCACTGAAGCCAGACTTGGACAGAAAATAGTGAGTATCCAGGCATTGGATTCTTAGTCATAACAATTGTGACAAAATTGCTCTGTAGAATTCTATCATATTCAAGGTATTTTATAGAGCGCAATGAATTAGCGAACAAAAAAGATAAACAATTCCAATTGATATAAAAAATTAAAACTGAAATAATGAAGAGGTGCATCATGTAAAACCAACAAATCCCAGCTAATGTTGTTGAAACTCATTGAAGATTCGATTACTGATGTATGAATCTCACAAATAATTGGTCAAGACAATTAAACATAACTTTGATTTTTTAAATTTTAAGATTTTAATTTTGAAGTAGAATGTTTTGAGATTATGATAAAGGCCTGAATTTTCGTTCCTGGGTCGGGAACGCAGGGAATTTCAAAGAGAGCTGTGTCCCAGGTTGGGACATTTCTCGGCTCTGCAAACCCAGCTTGGGAGAAAGTCCTCGGATGTTGTGATTTTCGTTCCAGGTGGCAGGGATTTTTGGAAGTCAGGCTGGGTGACGCCAGAATGATTGTGGAGGCTGCCGGATATAGAGGTGGGCTGGGTGGAAGGCCTGCCTTGAGGCACTGGCACTTTGTCAAAGATTTTTTTAAAAAAGCATTAAAACAAAAAAAAACAGCCCTCCCTCAGCACCCCCCACTCACCCTCCACACACTCCTCATGCCCCATCCATGTGAACCCTTGCCACTTCATGCCCTCCACATACCTCCATGGCCTGTCATAACATCCATGCCAGCCTATTCATACCCTCAATGCCAGCCTATGCCACTCCATCCACTCCCATAACCCTCATGCCTCCATGCCACCATATGGCCCTATACCCACTGCCATGGCCCTTTAAAGTCCCTATGCTAACTTACTGCCAATGTAGTGCCAACCCATGCCTCCCCCACCCACCACACTTTGCGTTAAACCTATCACGCTAACTCACAGAACATCCACCATGGGCAGACCTCTGGAGCCATGCTGAGATTAAATGAAATGAAGTTTGAACTGTCTATTGCTGAATTTATATTAAAAAAAACTTTCATTCATAAAAATTCATTCACTACATTTACATTCCTTCAACGACATAATCCTTTATAAGAACAAACATCTTATCCAAGTGCTTAATCCCTTATAAAAACAAGCATTGGAATTCATAATCCCATATCAAAGTGTCGATAATCACTTGAAGCTGTCAAACTAACTGGGAAATGGAAGGTACCCCACTGTGATAATGGAAAGTTGTGAAATCAGTCATGCAGCACAAATCCAATAATGATTGCCCTCAGGCTTATGTCAATGGACAGAATGAAATAGCAAGAAATGATTTTTTTAAACACACCACACAGTTTTGTTTTTCAAATACTTAAAGGGAAGGAGTTTCAAATCCCTTGACAACTTGATGGTTGCTTTTGATGCCTTTGGCACTTTTGATAGTTCCTCTTGACAGTTCTATTAACAGTTCCAATGATATCATGTACTTTTTGCGCACATTCATGCTCACGTTTAAAAATCCCAAAGGACACCTTACATCTCCCAAAGGGCAGCTCACCTCTCTCAAAGGGGAGCTTAGCACTCCAAAACGTGTGCCACACTATAGCCAAAAGGATACCCTACCTCTCCAAAAGGGGACCTCACCTCTCCAAACATCTCCACAAAGTTTAGACCTGCTCCTACCAGGTCTAACCTACCTATGTTGTGTTTACCACTCCTGTCTAACAAAAATCAGATAATCCTGGAGCTCCACAAAATGTGCATGCTGAAATCCCAACCTAGGGGCATTCCTGCCCCTGTGAAAATGGTAGGTGCCATGTTTGCGAGTGACGCTCAGTATTTCAGCCTGTTTCACCATTTTCACAATAATGGAGACGCTCTCCAGCATTGCTAAAATTCAGGCCAAAGTGTTATATAAATGCAAGTTCTTTCTAATAAAGAAGAAAATAATTAATTCCAGCTAATTTCAGTGGCTGACTCACTGCAATGTTTGTAATTACTGATTTCAAATGAGGATGACAGGAAGTCAGGAATATTTTTTGCAGGCAGGTATATTATTTATTCAGTTCATCCATAATTTTTATCAAACACAATGAGCTTATTTTCCTAACATTTTCCCCATAGAATGTTAATTCCTGGGTGCAAAGGTCACAAAGAAGGGGTCAGAGACCCATAATGCAAAATCTTTGCCCCTTTTGCATTGCCCCCCCCGATTTCCAAAACTTTTCCAGCGAGGTGGATCAGGTTGTGTGCACAGCAGACACAGGTCCATCAATGGTATAAATGAAATGGAGGAGGCATTGTTTGCCTCCACTTTCATTTTCGACTTGCAACCTTGGAACATCCAGACATAAGGTGCCCCAAAAAGCCAGGGCTGAGGTTGTGCCAATTACTCCCCTCAGAATGGCATTTTACATACAAGCTTAGTGGAGCCCAAAATTTAAATTTGTTTCCACAATCCAAGCTGATCTTTGCACTTTCGGTCCTTGGCAGCTACACTCCAAGAACAAACTAGCGATTAGAAATGCATCAGAGGCCTAGAGTTGTGTGAGAATTTCCTCTAGCTTTCTGCCAAAGGTGAATCCATCATTAAGGGTGTTAATGGTCAAGAACACAAAATATTAGTCTTCTGAGTCTGGACAAGTGCAGCTCACTTTGAGTGAGCATCCACAGAAGGGATGCCAGGAAAGTGAAGTCCAATATATTTTTCTCCATCTACTTAGCCAAAGGTTTTGAACGTGATCCAACATGTAATAATTTGTATGTAGTGAACCCATTACTGTAATCTAGACCTCGGGCCTTATAGATCTTCTATCCCTAGTTTTGGAGTTTGGCCAAACTCATTTTTTGCTTTGTCACCCCAAGAAAAATTAAAGCTTTTGGCAAATAGATGAATGCAGAATAGCAATTGGAGACAGGGCTAAGAAATAATTAATTGGAGTTGGATGTTCATTTTATATCTATCTTTTACAATAAAGATAAATTAAATATTTGGAGACTAAAATTTATGCTAGCAATTTTTATTACAGATTATTAGAGGCAGGAGGCAGGTGCCAACTATTTATTTTGGACATTAACAGTGGATGCACAATTATATGTTCTAAATGTTTTGGGGTATGATACTTGGTCAAGAGATCTACTGTTGAATGCACTTCATCTACTAGGACCAGCATCTTAATGTTTCCTCATGAATTATCGGTGGTTCTTGTCATAACTGATTGATACCATCATCATTGCTGATGGTAATAGCTTTTTTTCTTCCTTAATTGCTTCTTTGAGTTGTGTATGTCAAGCATGGAGAATTAAAATGCTTGTGCTAAACAATTTCTCTCCATAACAAATACAGGTTCATTCCAGGCAATGTGCATTTGCCAAATACTCTCCCAAGGTCTGTAACACCTGGATTTAACTAATTAAATTTCAAAAGGCAGAGTGTGCCACCATAACACCTGCTGCTGGTCTTAATTAAGTTAACATTAAGCTCAATTATGTTGGCAAGAGACTGCAAAGAACATTGGTCTTTGTTTTGACTAGGAAATGATTTGCACACCACACTTTCCTTTTCAAACACTTTAATTACTAGTATTAATTGTGCATGTCAGTACTAACCCTACCAGTCAATGAACAGGGTACTGTTGCTACTGTCTAAATAGGACATTAGTGATTTACCTGCTCAGATTTTCAGCTGTATCAGCACTTTATCATATTTCATTGTACCATTGAATAATAAAACAGAGGAGTCCATTCAACCCATAGTGCTTGTGCCAGCTCTTTGAGCCATCAAATTAGTCCCATTCCCTTCAGCCTTACAAAAGTTCCCCTTCAAATATTTAGCCAATTCCCTTATGTACATTATTATTAATCTGCTTACACAACCCTTTCTTGCAGGGTGGTTCAGATCACACTTAATCACTGTGTTAAAAATAATTCCCACCTCTGGTTCTTCTGCCATAGCATATTGTTGTAACTGCCCAATTGTCTTCCTCCTCCTTGGTTAAAGGTGCTCAGGTTTCTGTAACTTGCTACTTTCATCCTTCATTAATTGCTTTAACCAAAATCTTTCCCCCAGCTCTCCTGCCTGCCTCAGCAGCACCCACCTCTCCCAATGGTGCTGCTGAGGCTTCAGTGCTGCTGGCCCTCTGATTGGGCCTGCAGGATCAGGAACCTACCTATCATTCTTAATTCAACGGAAGGCCTGCAGGCAGCCAAGCAGGAGGTCACCTGTGGTAAAATTGCAGAGGCAGTGCTGCTGCCAGCAAGCGTGGGCTAAGGAGATACTTTTCACCTCGATATTGGTGTCCTGCCACCTGTAGTGAAGTTAAGGCCAAAGTGTCAGATAAGTTACCTGCAGAAAGATGTATATTTTTTTCATTCTTTTCCAAGATGTGGGCATCACTGGTTAGGCCAGCATTTATTGTCCATCCCTAACTCCCCTTGAAAAGGTGGAGGTGAGCCCAATTCTTGAACTGCTGCAGTCCATGTAGTGTGGGTACACCCACAGTGCTGGTAGAAAGGGAAGTTCATGATTTTCAACTAGAGACAGTGAAGGAACGGTGATATATTTCCAAGTCAGGATGGTGAGTGGCTTGGAGGGGAACTTGCAGGTAGTGGTGTTTCCATGTGTCTGTTGCCCTTGGCCTTCTAGGTGGCAAAGGTTGCAGCTTTGGAAGGTGCTGTCAATGGAGCCTCGGGGATTTGCTGCAGTGCATCTTGTGTTTCACACTGCTGCCACTGTGTCCGTGGTGGAGGGTGTGAATGTTTAGGGCGGAGGATGGGGTGTCAATCAGGCAGGCTGCTTTATCTTGAATGGTGTCGAGCTTCTTGAGTGTTGTTAGAGCTGCACTTATCCAAGCAGGTGGACAGTATTCCATCACACTCCTGACTTGTGCCTTGTAGATGGTGGACAGGCATTTTGAAGTCAGGAGGTGAGTTACTCACCGCATGATTCCTAGTCTCTGACCTTTTATAGCCAAAATATTTATATGGCTGTTCCATTTCAGTTTCTATTCAATGGTAACCCCTAGGATGTTGATAGTGAGGGATTCAATGATAGTAATCCCATTGAATGTCAAAGGGCGATGGTTAGATTCTCTCTTGTTGAGTGTGGTCACTGCCTGGCGCTTGTGTGGTGCGAATGTTGCTTGCCACTTATCAGCCCATGTCTAAATGTTGTCCAGGTCTTGTTGCACATGTCCAGGACATGTATTGCTTCAGTATCTGAGGAGTCATGAATGCTGCTGAACATTGTGCAATCATCAGCAAACATCCCCACTTCTGACCTTATGTGGCGGGAAGATCATTGATGAAGCAACTGAAGATGGTTGGGCCTAGAACACAATCCTTAGGAACTCCTGCATTGATGTCCTGGAACTGAGATGATTGACCTCCAACAACAGCAACCATCTTCCTTTGTGCTAGGTATGACTCCAACCAGTGGAGAGTTTTCCCTCGATTTCTACTAACTTCAGTTTTTCTAGGGCCTTGATGCCACACTTGGTCAAATTCTACCTTGGTGTCGAGGGCAGTCACTCTCTTCTCATCTCTGGAGTTTAGCTCTTTTGTCCATGTTTGAACCGAAGTTGTAATGAGGTCAGGAGTTGAGTGACCTTGACTGGAACCCAAACTGAGCATCAGTGAGCAGGTAATTGCTGAGTAAATGCCACTTGATAGCACTGTCGACAACCCCTTCCATCACTTTGTTGATGATTAAGAGTAGACTGATGGTGCGCTAATTGGCTGGGTTGGACTTGTTCTGCTTTTTGTGCACAGAACATACCTGGGTAATTTTCCACATAGCTTGGCTAGGGGGCATGGCAAGTTCTGGAGCACAAGTCTTTAGTATTATTGCCGGAGTATGGTCAGGACCCATAGCCTTTGCAGTATCCAGTGCCTTCAGCCATTTCTTGATATCATTTGGAGTGAAGCAAATTGTTTGAAGACTGACATCTGTGATGCTAGGGACCTCAGGCAGAGATGGATCATCCACTTGGCACTTCTGGCTGAAAATTGTTGTCAATGCTTCAGCCATGTCTTTTGCACTGATGTGCTGGGTTCCCCCATCGTCAAGGGGGAGAATATTTGTGGAATCTCCTTCTCCACTTAGTTGTTTAATTGTCCACCACCATTCATAGCTGGATGTGGCTGATGCAGACATATCTGGCTCTAAACTTACAATCAATTCAAAGTGTTTCATGCCCCGCTCCACAACTGCCTGTACTTAATTTCTGTGTTTACCTTTTTGTTTAACTTTCTTTCTTTGGTAAACCAATCCACCTTCCCAACACCAGTCCCGTTACATGCACCGGATAAAACTCAACCCAGTAACTCCCCTCACCTTAAACTCCCAGTAGTAAATATAGACGACCATGAGTGGGTGAGTAATTGATGTTGAATATACATAACACCTCTAAATTCAATGCACAGTATGACAGTAAAAACACCAAATCCCTTGCCATTGCACAGCACCTTCAACTGGCATGACACAAAGCTCAAAAGGCACAGTAAAATTTAAAGGTAATGAGACTCCATTAAAAATCACAGTATACAAGGCACTTAAAAATTAAAGCTTATGATAATGCTGTTAAAATGAAAATGCAAAAATAACATTGAAATTCAAAATAAACATGACAAATAAAATTGAAGACTCAATATAGTATTCTCATTTGGAATTCAAACCAAACAAGACATCATAGCATGATTGAAAATGCCCAGAGCAACTGGATAGCAATTTGTGCAGCCATAAGTTCAGTGCATTGATTTCGATGGTTTAATTCCTCATATGTGCTCAAGGCATATGTACCCTCAGGAAATTCACAGGTTGTCCTGGGAATATTAGTGTCATGCAAAAACAAAGCACAGTTATAAATCACAAATCCCTGATATCCAAATGTATAATTCATCAGATGGAAGTCACAAACTAACAGACCTGGCAGACTCCATGTTCAATCCTAGATCTGTATGAAACTAGTCAATTTCACCTGAAATTGCAGTAAGTGCGCAGAATTGCCCTCAGTACTCTCAGACTGCGGAGGGGAAAATGTCTGCAGGAATTTTGCTGCTCATTGTTACTGAGTTACACTTGTTGGAAATTTATATATGTGGGCATGGGATTAAAAACACTATTAAATTCAGAGTTAGATCACACACAGGGAGCCCTGCCTGTACTAGCCTATACATTGTGAAGGGTGGGGCTATTTAGAATTTTATTTTAAAATCAGGGATTTCAATTATTTTTAGATTACTTTTATTGTTTCATAACTGATAGATATTTTTATTAAAACATTAATCTGTTCAAAAAAAAAAATTACTCTGGGAGCTATCGCAAATCAAACTGGCCATCACTTCCAAGCCAACAGGAGTAGACTGTTCACCCCATGAAGCCTATTGATATAATTTTCTTTGCAGATGTCAATGATTGTATTTACTGTTTTTATTTGGACCGGGTGGGGTAAATTCTATGGTCCAGTTAATAGGAGGCCAATGGTCTCCCTATGATGGCTCACCGGAAGAAGCAGATTAATACCTCTGCATTCCTATTTTTAAAGGTTAGAATAACATTTGGGCTTCTTATAGACTTCTAAAGTCTAGAGTTTACATTTTTTTAAATTCTTATTTTAATGATGGTAAAAGTGCCTGGGTATCCCAGCAATAGTAAAATTTCATCTTTCACATTTTTATTCCCAGTTCCCTCTGCGATGGATTTTATTTTTTAATGCATCATTTCGAAGGTTTAGTTGACATTTTGTTAAATCAATGAAAAACCATGAAGTAATCAGAAGGTTCTGAGACAAATCAATTGCACTCTGTTTTTATATCCTTAGATCTGAGGTTTGCAATTTTGCCTGGCAATCTGAATGTCAGGTAAGTTCAGAGCTTCCAAAGCAGACAGTGTTTACATTAGGACAAGAAACAAAATGCAGCAGATGCTGGAAATCTAAAGCTAAATCAGAAAATGCTGGAAACATTTGGTAATTCAGGAACAGCATCAGTATAGTGGAAGTGACAAATTAACATTTCGGGCATAACCCTTTATCAGAACTAAAAGATACTACAGATGAACAATTTATAATGGAGCAGAGGAAATAAAGGAGAAAATACATACACAGGAAAAGAGCAATGAGATGTAAAGTTATTAGGTTGAAAAAAGAGGATGGTTTACTGATAAAAGTGATATAGCATAAGAGCTATGGTGAGAGAAGGCAGGGATATAGGGTAGAATCTTCCAGTCCTGCTAGCAGCTGGAATCATGGCAGGCACTTAGTTAGGCGGGAGGCAAAAAATCTGTTTTCCAATGGCAAGAAAACTTCCCCTCCAAATTAAGTTCCCCACTAGCCAGATATGAAAATGTTCAATTTTATGACAGTATGTGAGGGCCGTGCACATAGCAAACTTCACTTCTTGCACAACTAATGTCAGTAGATGCTGTTTTCACCTACTTGGGAACTGCGCATAACTTCACTCATATCACGTGCCCGTAGCAAAAGCTGCGCCAAGGCTGGACAGGGGAGGCAGGTGAAGTCTGGAAGAGGGGGTAGGGTGGAGTAAAGGTTGGACAGGGGAGGCAGGTGAAGTCTGGAAGAGGGGGTAGGGTGGAGTGAAGGCGGGACAGGGGAGGCAGGCTTAGTGAGGAAGGGGGGTGCTGGTGGTGGAAGACAGTGTCTTAGAGGGCAGGGTCGGTGGTATCAACTGTGGTGTCCTAGGGTTTGAACTCAGGGTACTGGTAACTGGAGGGAACAGTTACAGTCAGAGAAGTGAGAGGGTTATGGTAGGGTAGCATGTCCAGGGTGACAGTTTGGCAGGTGAAGGTTTCATTACAGGAGAGGGCGAGGGGAGGGGGGAGGGTTACAGAGAAGGACGAGACAGGTGGCTCAGATAACAGGAGGGGTTAGGGTGGACATGGGGACAGTAACGGGTATTGACTCTGAGGGGGTGAAAGGCATGGAGGTGGATCGTAATAGGGTCCAGGATAAGGGACGAAGTTCAAGGGTGACAGAGGGGAGAGGAATGATGATATTGGGTGGGTCAAAGGGGAATTGGCGGGTGATAGGGAAGGGTAGAAGGTGATGGACCGAGTTAGGAAGGTGACATGCACCATTTTCCAAATCTCACCTTCAGTCAGTCAGTGAGATCCCGCAAAGTGGGAGGAGGGTCTTTTTGGCTGGGTGGAGTTCAAGGTCAGCACAAGTGGCCAACTAAAGAGACACCCTCATAAACATGAAGCAATTGGATGAAAACCATGCTCACTTGTGTTCTCCTCTCTACGGTGAAGCACACAGGGCAGCAGGTTAGTTCCGGATTCATGGGTCTCACAACATCAAGATCCCAACAAGGTTTGGAGCTGCTGTTCTTTCTGTGCCATTTGCCAACGACTGCAGTCAGAGGCAGGGATGAAGTGGAGGAGGAAGGTGGATGCCTCCAAGGGGCATGGCTGGTGGTGAGCAGCCAAATCGCGACTCTAAACCTCCATCCTCCTGGCTGAATGGTCATGACTGACAAGGACTCATGTGTTTAGTCTTTCTGTGATGTCAAGGCAATGGTCTCTCTATAAAGTCTAGGGGATAGTAGATAATGGAGGCAAGCAGAAAAGTGTTGGGGGACGCTTTTTGCATATGGCTCTTATCACTCTGATCAAAGAGCAATGTCTCCACGCGCAGCCATGTAAGAACTGGAGGGACACCCATCTATGGTCCTTCAGGATGTTCTTCAGCTGGAAGGGGTGGGGTGAGGTGTTATGTCTAGACCGAAGCCAGGCAAAGGGCTTAGCACTGGCCTACTGGCTTTGAGATGGAGCGAAACCTGAAAAAATGTGCTCACTAAATTTATTACTTCAAAGCATTCAGAGATCCACTGATGATGCAGGCTGCAGGCAACCCTGTCTTGGTACTGGCTTTCATGCAGATTAGGAGAAGGAAGGCCCATTGAAGGTTGGCACAGTGCCAGGAGAAGTAAGCACCTGAGCAGCAAGAGGCAGCAGGGCCTCTAGAAGGTCAAGATGCAGGCGCACAGGGCCCATTGCAATGGTGACCACTGGCCTGACCATCGTGTATTGCAGACGGTGCTCCTTTCAAGAAATGAGTGAAAGGCAATGCTGCAGATACTTTCACTTGTCCTGGGAGTTGGTTGCTCACATCTGCCAGCTTCTCCAGTATGAGCTGTGTCCGCAAGGAGTTTGGATGAGTAATCCAGAGCCCCTGGCCTGCAATGAGTGAATGGCTGCCTGGGTGCCCTTTAAATATAGTGCCTGGACCTTTGACCCCATTAGGTATAGACAAGGATGGCGACTTCCTACCTGCCCCCGCCACAAGATTTGCTGTGCTCCGCCATGAGATTCACCATGCTCCACACGGATGAATAAGTAATGAGCTGAAGAGCGTAAGATCGCGGGTGTTCAGCTGTCCCATCCTCCAGCAGGAATCAGTCCCACTTCTGCAACCGCCACCGAACTTAGACTTCAGAGTGGAAGATTCCGCCTATGAACAGCATGTGGAAACCTAGCAAAGTGATCAAGTCAAGTGTCCAGTGGAATAAAATGCAGCTCCACAGCAGGAATGGTTTACCAATGGGGAAATCCCCATCTCCCACCCCCATTCGCATCTCACTCTCCCACCCCAGGAAGCATTGGTACATCCTTAACTATTGTCAGAGAGAAAATGGAAGCTTTAAAAATGTGTTAAGTTCTCAAATTGTCAAAGTCAATATTAAAGTTAAATAGCTGCAAAGTGCCCAATAGAAAGATGAGGTATGTTCCTTGAGCTTGTATTGAGCTTTACTAGGACAATGTAGGAGGCTGAGGATAAAGAGGTATGAGTAGCAGTAACAGAGAATTAAAGTGGAAAGTGACAGAAAACTCAGGGTTGCATCTGCAGACAGAATAAAAGTGTTCAGCAAAGCAATCACCTGATCTAAGTTTGATGTCCCCAATATAAAAGAGACCATATTGTGAGCCTACAGTAAAACTAGAATGTGTTTATTGTTCTTCCTCCAACCTAGCATAAGCTGGGTACCAGCACTTCCACGATGGAGGAGTGAACTGGTTAGTGTTCAGTCAAATTATTTCTGTATGTTAAACAAATGGGGAGAAATATTATGAAAGGAGAGGAGAGAGAGATATATTGGAACTCCAAAAAAAAAGCACACACAGAGCATTGTGCTAGGAAAATATTACAAAAGCTGCAGAGAGAGAGAGAGAAATGGAAGAATGGGGGGAGGAAAGGTAAAAGAGAAACTGCAGAAACAGGGGGAGAGGGAGATAAAGCATAGAGCCTGAAATTCATTGCAATGGTGATATTGGAAACAAATGCCATTAGTTTAACAGTTGTGCTTTCCAATCCCCTAGTGGTGAATATGTTGTTTACTTTTCTGGAAAAATAATTAGAATACACTGAAGCAAGCAGAGTTGTGGATCAAGAGCAATGCAGCCAATGGCCAAAGTAAAAACCCATTGCAATCCTACTCAGACCCTGAAATGGTTAAAATGGTATTTGAAGATTGAACAGAAACAAACAAATTTAAATTATAGGCAGCTGATTTGTTTTTAGTCTGCTTTTATATCTGTGTATTTTAATTAATTAGATGGAACATTAGCACCCCCCAATCATCCCTGCCTCCTATTCCTCTTCCCACTGAAATTGTACAATGAAACCACAGCTTTTTATTCTTCCATTGCTCAAGAATTCAGTAATCCCAGTGCTGTATCTGATTTATTGCTTAGATTTTAATAAGGTGTAAATGAGCATTTTGTGATCACCAACATGCAGATTAACAATCGAAATGACAAACAAATCATATTCAGATGGTACTTTAAAGTTACAATCCTGCAACCCACTCTTGCCGGATATGTATAATTCCTATCACTCTGCACTTTGCATCAGTGACCATCCACATTGTCAGAACTGCACCATGAATAATAAAAAAGCACCAAATGAGGGCAGTACAATTAGGTCTTAATAAACAGCAAACCATGATTTCTGTGATTCTATGAGCCTACCAGCCCCACTTCCACGTTGCTGATAGTGGCTGAGGCAATCACAGTGGTGTTAAATCAAATTTGATTTTGTCATTGATTTTAATGGGAGTAGAGCTATGGTAATGAGCTGTTCAACATTTTCTGTAAGGGTTTCTGTGGAACAGCATAGAAGTCTCAGCAAATTATGGCATGACTGTACATAATGGCATAAGTTACTGACTATCATTTCCTGGAATTTCAGCAATGTAACAATGGTATACATCATAAATGTGCCATAGCTATGGTGCAAGTTTTCAGCAAATTCAGGCCTCATTGGAAAACAAAGGCTGAATGCAGAATCGAGAACGAAAATACAAAAAACATTTGTTACTTTTCTTGAGCAGCATTAAATACAGTATGCTGCACAATACAAATATTTCATGTTAATGGACTGCCCTCGATGTTCTCTTGGGTAATGTAGTGTACTCCCATCAATTCTCCAAGCATCTTGCATTTAGAAGTATGACCATACTGACCAAAATCTAATTATGTAATAGCATAATCTGAAGTTTTAACAGTAGGGCAATTTTGTGGTCAGAAATGAATATTGTAAGAGTGTAATTGGTCAACACCAGTACCACAAAATAGGCCAATAGCAAATCAACAGAGAAAATCCACGGCCATGTGAAATGAGCTGCTGTTTCACTATTGTCTCACTATCGCACTACTGCTTTGACCAATTTCATTATCGGGATGGAATTTTCCCAGGCAAGCAGAGGCAGGTTTGAAAGAGTGTGGGAAATTAAATCTCCTAAAATTGACGTTGGGTCGAGATCCTGACATCACCCTGCCTGCTTCCAGGTTTCGCTGGGTGGGATTGAGGCAAGTGGGGAACCCCCACGGAGCTGCTGGGTAAGAATTTAAAGTATTCAAATAGGTCATTAAGAACAGTGTTAACTCTCTCAGTTCTGGTTTTAACAGCCAGGGCACCTGTTTTCCAACATGTCAACAACTTGCCAGGTTCACTGAGGCAAGCGGACGGTGGAAAAAGCTTCTACAGTTGTACTGACAATATGGGAAAGCTAAGATCAGTTACACTGAAGAGCTCCAGCCATGGTAAAGGGATAGGCTGCTGTTTAAGCTCTTCTTCTCTCAGAGAGGGCTCACACTGATTAACAGGTGAATACCAACTTGTATTGGTATTGTATAGGAGCAACTTATGCAGTCCACCTTGCACCCCTGATGTGGCACAAGAAGAGAAGTCACACAACCAGCAAAAGCACCAGCAGCAGGGGAAACACCAGCGCCTGCTGCTTTCTTCTCAGCAGTATGCCCCTATGTAGAACGGAGGGGATGGAGACTGAGATCCATTTGGAAAGACCCCCCACACCCAAAACAGAGACTGCAGGCAGAGAATCAGCTTTGTCGACCCCATGCACACTCAGCCCTCCAGCTTCTCTCCCTCACTCTTGAGTTCTATGCTTCTTGTCCTGAAGGAGAGAAAGCAGAGAGCTGTGACTGTGAGAAATCAATTGTGTGGAGAAAAGTGAAAGATAACATTTGCGGACACTGGCTACAAGACATGGGTGTGAGATGGCACAAAGATGAGAGTGAGTATTGAATGTGGAGACCGGGGATGTGAGGAAGTGCCTGGAGAGACAGAGGAAAGAGTGGAACTGCAAGGTGTGTTGTTCTGAGGAGTGCTGTGTAGGAGGATGCAGGAAGAAAGTCAGAGCATGGTACCTGAAAGTATTAAGCACTCACTTATCATGCCCCCTAAGGCCCTGGATCCTCCTGATGCACTGTCTCTAGGCTGGAGGCACCATACTCCTGCTGCTGACTTCTCCAGGCACTTCCATGCCTGATTGGAAAGATTTCCAGTCTCTTACATTCCCTGCAGCCTTTGTTGTTTATTTATTCCTCCATGGGATGCAGGGTTGGTTAAGCCAGCTGGTTAATCCATCGTTTTTATTGCCCATCTCTAATTGCCCTTGAGAAAGTGGTGATGAGCCATCTTCTTGAACCGCTGCAATCCATGTGGTGTAGGTACACCCACAGTGCTGCTAAGGGAGGGAATTCCAGGATTTTAACACAGCAAAAATGAAGGAACAGCAATAAAGTTCCAAGTCTGGTTGGAAGGAAACTTGCAGGTGGTGGTGTTCCCATGCATCTGCTGCCCTTTTCCTTCTAGGTGGTTGAGGTCGCAGGTTTGGAAGGTTCTATTGAAGGACCCTTGGTAAGTTGTTGCAGTATCTTGTGGATGGTACACACTGCTGCCACTGTGCGTCGGTGGTGGTGTGAGTGGGTGTTGGAGGTAGTGGATGAGATGCCAATCAACCGGGCAGGTTTGTCTTGGATTGTTGTTGAGCTTCTTGAGTGTTGTTGGAGCTCCACTCATCCTGGCAAGTGAAGGGTATTCCATCACACTCCTGATTTGTGACTTGCAGATGATGGACAAGCTTTGGAGAGACAGAAGGTGAGTTACTCATTGCAGAATTCCCAGCCTCTGACCTGCTCTTGTAGCTACAGTATTTATATGGCTGGTCTGGTTCAGTTTTTGGTCAATGGTAATCGCAGGAATGTTGACAGTGGGGGATTCAGCGATGGTAATGCCATTGAACATCAAATGGAAATGATTGGATTCTCTCTCATTGGAGATGGTCATTGTCCAACACTTGTGTGACATGAATGTGACTTGCCACTTATCAGCCCAAGCCTGAATGTTGTCTAGGTCTTGCTGCATATGGGCACTGACTGCTTCAGTATCTGAGGAGCCGTGAATGGTGCTGAACATTGTGCAATCATCAGTGAACATTCCCACTTCTGACCATATGATGGATAGAAGGTCATTGATGAAGCAGCTGAAGATGGTTGGACCTAGGACACTACCCAGAGGAACTCCTGCCATAATACCCTGGAGCTGAGATGATTGACCTTCAACAACCACAACCATTTTCCTCTGTGTTATGACTCTAACCAATGGAGAATTTTCATCCTGACTCCTCTAGACTCCTGTTTTGCTAGGGCTCCTTGATGCCACATTTGGAGAAATGTTGCCTTAATGTCAAGGGTGGTCACTTTCACTTCGCCTCTTGAGTTCAGCTCTTTTGTTTATGTTTGGGCTAGGGCTGTAATGAAGTCAGGAGTTGAGTGGCCCTTGCAGAACCCAAACTGAGCATCAGTGAGCAGGTTACTGCTGAGTAAGTGCCACTTTATAGCACTGTCAACGACACCCTCCATCACTTTGCAGATGATCGAGAGTAGACTGATGGGGCGGTAATTGGCCTGGTTGGATTTGTCCTGCTTGTTGTGCACAGGATACACCTGGGCAACCTTCCACAGGTTGGCTGAGGGCACAGCTAATTCTGGAGCACAAGTCTTCAGTACTATTGCTGGAATATTGTCAGCACCCTTAGACTATGCACTATCCAGTGTCTTCAGCCATTTTTTGACATCACGTGGAGTGAAGCAAATTGTGTGAAGACTGGCATCTGTGATGTTAGGGACCTCAGGAAGAGGCTGAGATGGATCATCCATTTCGTACTTCTGGCTGATTTTTGTTGCAAATGCTACGGTCTTGTCTTTTGCACTGATGTGCTGAGCTTCCCTGTCATTGAGGATGAGGATATTTGTGCAGTATCATCCTCTTGTTAGTCATTTAATTGTCCACCACCATTCACAACTGGATGTGGCAGGACTGCAGAGGTTAGATCTGATACATTGGTTGTGGGATCACTTAGCTCTGTCTATTGAATGCTGTTTTCACAATTTGGCATACAAATAGTCCTGTGCTGTAGCTTCACCAGGTTGACATCTCGTTCTTAGGTATGCCTGGTGCTTCTCCTGACGTGTGCTCCTGCACTCTTCATTGAACCAGGGTTGATCTCCTGGCTTGGTGCTAATGATAGTATGAGGGATACGCTGGGCCATGAGGTTACAGATTGTGGCTGTATACAAATCTGCTGCTGTTGATGGTCACAGTGCCTCATGGATGCCCAGTCTTGAGTTGCTAGATCTGTCTGAAATCTATCCCATTCAGCACCATGGTTGTGCCACATAACATGATGGAGGGCTTCCTCAACATTAAGGCGGGTCTTGGTTTCCACAAGAAATGGTGGTCACTGTCATGGACTGTCATGAACTGATGAGTCTGTGACAGGTAGATTGGTGAGGATGAGGTCAAGTAGGTTTTTCCCTCTTGTTTGTTCCCTCGCCATCTGCTGCAGACCCAGTGTAGCAGCTATGTCATTTAGGATGCGGCCAACTTGGTCAGTAGTGGTGCTACCGAGCTACTTTTTGTGATGGACGTGGAAGTCACCCAATCAGATTACATTCTGCGCCCTTGTCACTCTCAGTGCTTCCTCCAAGCAGTGTTCAACCTGGAGGGGTGCTGATTCATCAGCTGAAGGGGGTGAGGAGGTACAGTATGTGATAATCAGCAAGAGATTTCCTTGACAATGTTTGAACTGATATCATGAAACTTCATAGGGCCCAGAGTCAACATTAGGAACTCCCAGGACAACTCCGTCCTGACTGTATACCACTGTACCGCCACCTATGAACATACGAAACAGGAGCAGGAGCAGGCCATTCAGCCCCTCGAGCCTACTCCTCCATTCAGTAAGATCATGGATGACCTGTTTGTGTTTTGAGTTCCACATTCCCATCTACCCCCGATAACATTTGATTCCCTTGCCTAGCAAGAATGTATATACCTCTGCCTTAAAAATATTCAGTGACCCCGCCTCCACCGGCTTCTGAGGCAGAGAGTTCCAAAGTTGCACAGCCCTCTGAGGGAAAAAAATTCTCCTTATCTTTGTCCTATAAGGGCAACTCCTAATTTTAAAACAGTGCCCCTTATTTCTGGATTCCCCACAAGAGAAAACATCCTTTCCACATCCACCTTGTCAAGACCATTCAGGATATTATATACTTCAATCAAGTTACCCCTCACTCTTCTAAACTTCAGTGGAATCAATCCCAGCCTGTCCAACCTATCCTCATAAGACAGCCCGCTCATTCCAGGTATCAATCCAGTAAAACTCCTGGGAACTGCCTCCAACACATTTATATCCTTCCTTAAGTAAGGAGACCAAAACTGCGCACAGTATTTGAGATGTGGTCTCACAAGATTTTATTCTTCCTGCCAAAGTGAACAACTTCACATTTTCCTACATTATACTCCATCTACCAGATTTTTGCCCACTCATTCAATTTATCTATATCTGTCTTCAAACTCCTTATGTCTTCTTCACAACATACTTTCCTACATATCTTTGTGTCATCTGCTTGTGATGACACAAGAGTAACATCTTTAATTTTATGTTCAATTCCTCACGTTATAAAGAATAGCATTCCATTCGCCTTCCTGATTACATGCTGTACCTTCATATTGACCTTTTGTGTCTTATACATGAAAACACTTAGATCCCTCTGCACCTCAGAATTCTAGAGTCGTTCTCTGTTTAAGTAATACTGTGCTTTTTTATTCTTCCTGCCAAAGTGAACTACTTCACATTTTCCTACATTATATTCCATCTACCAGATTTTTGCCCACTCACTCAATTTATCTATATCCGTCTGCAAACTCCTTATGTCTTCTTCATAACATACTTTCCTATATATCTTTGTGTCATCTGCAAATTTCGCTACCATGCCTTCACTCCCCTCATCTAAGTCATTGATGTAAATTGCAAAAAGTTGAGGCCCTAGCACAGAATGCTTTTGAGAGGCTCCCCTCTATCCATTGCACATGTTACTCCTTCAATAAACTCTAATAAATTGGTTAAACATGATTTCCCTTTCACAAAATCATGCTGACTCTTCCCGACTACCTTGAAATTTTCTAAGTGCCCAGCTATAACCTCTTTAATGATTGACTCTAACACCTTCCCCATGACAGATGTGAAGCTGTTTTCTGCCTCCCTCCCTTCTTCAATAGAAGGGTTATATTTACTACTTTCCAGTCTGATGGAAATTTTCCAGAATCTAGGGAATTTTGGAAAATTAACACCAAAGCATCTACAAACTCATTAGCCATCTCTTTTAAGAGCCTAGGGTGAAGTCCATCTTGACCTGGAGACTTGTCAGCCTGTAGCTCCATCAGTTTGCTCAGTACTGCTTCCCTAGTGATTGTAATTTCACCAAGTTCCCCTCTCCCTTCCACCTCCTGATTCATAGCTATTACTGGAATGTTTTTTGTATCCTCTATAGTGAAGACAAAAGCAAAGTAATTGTTCATTTCATACGCCACTTCTTTATTATCTATTATTAACTCCCCAATCTCACTCTCTAGAGGACCAACACTCACTTTACCTACTCTTTTCCTGTTGAAATACCTGTAGAAACTTTTGCTATCCATTTTTACATTTCTTGCTAGCTTCCTTTCATAATGTATTTTTTTTCTCCTGGTTAACCTTTCAGTCATTCTCTGCCATTCCTTATATTCTGACCAATCATCTTTGCGCAGTTATATGCTTTTTCCTTAAGTTTGATGCTTCCCTAACTTCTTTAGCTAACCATAGATGGTGGATCCTCCCTTTAGAATTTTTCTTTATAGTAGGAATATACTTATTCTGAGTATTCTGAAGTGTCCTCTTAAATATCTGCCACTGCTTCTTTATTGATTTATCCCCTAGCCTTGTATCACAGTTCACTCCAGCTAGTCAGCTTTCATACCCACATAATTCATAGTTGCCCTTATTTAAGTTTAAAATACTAGTCTTAGACATACGCTTCTCCCTTTCAAACTGGATGTAAAATCCAATCATATTATGGTTGCTACTACTTCGGGGTGCCTTTAACCTGAGGTCATCAATTAATCCCGTCACATTACACCATACCAAATCCAATACAGCCTATTCTCTGGTTGGTTCCAGAACATGCTGCTCTAAGAAACTGTTATGAACGCCTCATACAGGCTGCCAGTCTGATTTTTCCAGTTTATATTTAGATTAAAGTCACCCATGATTATTGCCATCTCTTTATTGCAAGCACCCAATATTTATTCTTGTATGCTTTATCCTACATTGTGGTTATTTTAGGGGGCCTGTAGACCACTCCCACTAGTGATTTCTTTCCCCTACTATTCCACATCTCCACCCAAACCAATTCTACATGCTGATCCCTTGAACCAAGGACATCTCTAACTATTGCACAAATGCCATCCTTGATTAACAGTGCTACCCAAGCACCATTACCTAGCTTCCTATTCTTCTTGAAGGTATGGTGGTTCTGTCCTGCTGTTGGGACAGGACATAGCCAGGGATAATGATTGTGGTGTCTGGGACATTGTCTGTAATGTATGATTCCATAAGTCAAGTTGCTGCTCAACTAGTTTGACTAGATAGCTCTCCCAATTTTGACACAAGTCCTCAGATATTAGGAAGGAGTGTTTTGCAAGATCAACAACTGGATTTGCCATTGTTGTTTCCAGTGACTTGGTCATTGCCTGGTGGTCCATAAGTTTCATTCCTTTTTGTAGGGCTTTGATACAACTGAGTGGCTTGCTGGGCCATTTCAGAGAGCATTTAAGAGTCAAATGCATTTCTGTGGTGTGGAGTCACATGTAGGCCAAGGTAAGGACAGCAGATTTCCTTCCCCAAAGGACATTAGTGAACCGGATAGGTCTTTACAACAATCATTTCATGGTCACTATTAGCGAGACTAGCATTTTTAATTCCAGAGTTATTAACTGAATTTAAATTCCACCAGCTACCATGGTGGGATTCAAACCCATGTCCCCAGACCATTAACTTTGGCCTCTGGATTACTAGTCTGGTGACATTACCACTGCCTCCCCTTCAGATCCCACATCAGGAATTCCAAAGTAAGATTGAAAGACCTGGGAGCAGTCTTCCCAGGTCTCCTCTCTATTCCTGTGGGCTGCTACAGCTTAAAAAAAAAACAAGTGTTGGTGAGCTGTTGTAACCCATGTCATGGTCCCTTTAATTAGGAATCCTTTCTTTGACAGAATTGATGTATCATCCCACCTATCCTCCCTGTTTGGTCAGGCAACCTGTAGGATGGATGCCAATGTAATGGTTGAGTTCAAGAGCCTCGGCAAAACTTGCTCTTTCAGCATTTGGCTCCTTAACATAGGAATAAATTGGGAAAATTGTACCCTGTGTTTTTCACTGATGCTCTCAAACTCACTTCTCCAGACTCACTGCGGCACTGTAGACAGACAACATGCTGTATTTTACAGACAGCAAGTATATGTACAGAGTATCAGATGTAACCAAATCTCATCTTGACTCAACAATGCAATCTTCTTTGAGAACAAGATTTTTTTTTTCATTCGTGGGATGTGGGCATCGCTACCTAGGCCAGCATTTATTGCCCATCCCTAATTAAGAGTCAACCACATTGCTGTGGGTCTGGAGTCACATGTAGTCACATGTAGCTTAATGAGAGCATTTTAGAGGAAGAGAAGGCAATGCAGAAAATGGAAGAGGATATTAAAGAGCACTTCTCATTAACTGACAGCGGGGAGATGCTAGTGTCCACATTATCAGAAACAGAAAGGCATGCAGGGGTCAATTAATTCCACATGGACTATTCACTTAGCAACAAACCCTGGTGTGCAATCAGTAAGTGAAAAGGTGATAGTAAAAATTGAAACCCAATTATACTCAAAGATCAGAGACAGAAATATGAAATAAATATCTGAAACCAAAACTGGAGATACTAATTAATTGAAAAATGGTTTTTGAAGAAAACAAAGGCTACTTTGAACATCGCGAGCACTAAGGAAAATGTACAGTTCACTTAAAGTGAAAGGCAGAGTCTGTAAAATAATTTGAGATGGTAGGTATTTATGCTAAAAATATTCAAAATTTAACAGAGAGAAAAGTGAAGAAACACTTTACACACAAAGCATGCTGCTTCTATTATATTAACGGAAAGCATTTCTTGACTGCTCCTCCAAAATAATCAAGAGACAAAAGGCAATCAGTGTTCCAATAGGCTTGAAAGCATTGACCTCAGCTAGGTTCTCAGCCTCACGTAAGAAAGTCAGTCCTTTAGTATTGCTCTTTTTTTGGGACATTAACTGTAGTTAAACAAGAAGGCAGCTCACAATCACCTTCTCAAGGGCAACTAGGGATGGGCAATAAATTCTGACCTAGCCAGCGATGACCATGTCTGATGAATGAATAAGAAAAAATAGACTTTGCAATACTCAAATATAAACAAGAATTATATTTGAAGATTACAAGAGAAATACAAATGAAATTGATTATCCAGTCCTGAAAGACAGTGAATGAAATGTGACTTGATACATTTCCTTGATCTTTCCTTACCCCTCAATTCTCTAAGTGACAGTAGAACTAAACAGAGTGGTGATGGAAATTTGGTGCGATTGAGAATTCAGTGCAGAAGGGGGAAAAGATGCTAAGTACTTTAAAAAAAACACAACAGTAAATAAGTAAATCAGCAATTAATTAGCAATTATATATAACATATGAGAGCATTTATATAAGTATAAATTAGAGTAATTAATTTGAACTAGGATGTAATTAAAATTAAATTAATTAAATTAAATGATACCAATAACAACCTGCATTTATGTAGCATCTTTAACAGAGTAAAACATCCCAAGCGCTTCACAGGAGTGTTTAAAATAAAATTTGACACTGAGTCTCATAAGGAGATTTAAGTACAGGAGTTCAAAAGCTTGCTGATAGAATTAGGTTTTAGGGAGCTTCATAAAGGAAAACAGAGAGGTAGAGGAGCAGAAAGATTTAGGCAGAGAATTCAGGAATTAAGGGCTGAGTCAGCTGAAGGAATGGCCACCAATGGTGGAGTGATTAAAATTGGGGATGTGTAAGAGAACAAAATTGGAGGAACACAGAGATCTTGGAGTGTTGTAGGGCTGGAGGAAATCACAAAGATAAGGAAGGTCAAGCCTTTTAAGTAAGGTGATGGGATAGCTGAGATCATGAAATTCCTGGAAATGGAAACACCAGGGCGTTTCATGTGTCTTGGATAACCACATGTCCAGGAATTGCCTCCATCTGCCCAAACTCAAGTTTGGGTTTCTAGAGGTGTTGACCCCATAGCTACAGAGAGTTCAGGAAATAGGAAATAGCTCCTTTCTCTTATTTTCATATGCTTACTATTTCAGGCAAATTAGAAAAGGTTGCTAGAATTATTGTAAACGTAGGGGTTCAATTGCTCAGGAAGGCTGAAATAGTAAAGGCCAAAGGAGGAAGAAATTCTCAAAATGTGCATGTGGGAACTTGCTTGATTGGTGTGTTTCCAGCCCAACATGGAAAGAAACAGTGCTGATATAATTCTGGAGAATGAAGTGGAGCATGTTTGAGTGGGGGAGTATTTGGCAAATAACGATCATAATATCATCAGATTTAGGCTAGTTATGGAAAAGGACAAGGAACAATCAGGTATACAAATATTTAAGAGCTGAAGACTAATTTCAGTGAACTGAAAAGGGAACTAACTGGACCAGGTAGATTGGAATCAAAATTTGTTAGGCAAAACATTAATTAAACGTGGGAGGCTTTCAAAGAGGAGATGATTCAGGAGATGGTATTTACCCACGATATAAAATTAGTTCAGTTCCTTAGACTCATTTGTCCATGTTCATTCAAAGAAATTTACCTCACAGCTAAGTGCACAGGTTGTATAGTGTTTATTAAATTTGATATTTCTAGAAAAAAGTTGTAATTTACTTTCCTTTTTGGCCTTTTATAAGACTCAATTTCAGCACTAATGTAGGATACTAAGTACATATCAATCGCTACAATAACTATCTTTGCAGATCAAGCTATTTCTCCCTCACAGTGAAGGAGCACAAATGATGTTTTGTGTTTGGATTCTTCCCTCTAATTAACAAATATAAAGATTGCAGAAGGTAAAGCAAAAGTATGAAAAAGACAAGCCATTGCATCAGCAAGAATCTTTTATGCTTCTTTTTTTTAATTCTTAAAAAAGCCAAAAATAATTTAAAAATTTTTTTTTGCATTTAATTCTCCCGCAAAAATATGAAAATAGCTAAAAATATTGTCTTAACATTAAAGACAATAAAAACGTCATTAACAGTACCATGCTTCTGACTTAGGGCAGAATTTTCTGTGCCCAATAGCATTGAGCATATTCAGCGGCGTGAGCAGACAATATGGCGAGAAGCCCCAAAAATCGGCTTCATAACACTGTGAAACCAGTTTGTGATCGTCCACTCAGCCCGTCGATGGCAGGCCATGTTTCCAGCCATCGAACATCGGGAACCGCATTGTAATACACCTGCATATCATTATAAGGCAGGTTGCTGGAACTATCCCCCACCCCCCCCACCGGCTGAATCGTCTGCTCACATCGGCATGATTGCATGCCGATGTATTTCACAACACCATATATAAGGCATTCATTTGGCAGACTGCACTTTGAGGGGAACTTGGAGGTAAGTGCACAGTAACATTGCGCAGCGCTTGCGAGGGTCGCCTGTTGCACTTCAAGGTTGAAGCGACTTGGTGGTGGGGGCAAGAGCTTTCCTGTGGTTGAAGGGGGATGGGGGGAAGGGGACAAGAGCTGCCCTGCAGTTGAAGGTATGCACAAGCACATGTGGGGTGGGAGGGAGGGAATCAGCCATGCATTATAGTAAAATTGAAAATAGGAGTTAGAGTAGGTCCTTCATCCCTTTGAGCCTGCTCTGCCATTCAATATGATCATGGCTGATCCTCCATATCCATCCACCATACTCCTGCAATCTTCACATACTCCATAATGCCTTAAGAGTCCAGAAATCTATCTATTTCCTTCTTAAATATATTCAGTGACTTGGCCGCCATAGCTTTCTGTGGAAGAGAATACCATAGGTTCACCACCCTCTGAGTGAAGAAGTTTCTCCTCATCTCAGTCCTAAATGGTCTACCCCATATCCTGAGACTGTGACCCGTTATTTGAGACCTCTCCACCCAGAGGAAATATCATCCTTGCATCCAGTCTGTCCATCCCTGTCAGAATTTTATATGTTTCCTCTCATTCTTTGAAACTCCAGTGAATACAGGCCTAGTCAGCCCAATTGCTCCTCATATGCCAATCCTGCCATCCCAGGAGTCAGTCTGGTGAACCTTCGCTGAACTCCATCTATGGTAAGTATATCCCTTCTTAGGTAAGGAGATCAAAACTGCACACAGTACTCCAGGTATGGTCTCACCAAGGCCCTGTACAGCTGCAGCAAGACATCCTTGCTCCTGTTCTCAAGTCCTCTTGCAAATAAGGCCATCATGCCATTTGCCTTCTTAACTGCTTGCTGCACCTATATTCTTGCTTTCAGTGACAGATGTACAAGGACACCCAGGCCTCTTTGTACATCAACATTTCCCAATCTATCACCATTTAATTAATTGCCATTCTGTTTTTCCTACCAAAATGGATAACTTAACACTTATCCACATTATACTGCATCTGCAATGTGTTTGCCCATTCACTCAACCTGTCTAAATCGTCTGAAACCTCTTAATGCCTTCCTCATTGCTTTCATTCCCACCAAGTTTTATGTCATCAGCAAACTTGATAATATTACATCTGGTTGCCTCATCCTTACATATTGTGAATAGCTGGGGCCCCTGTCGTACCCCACTAGTCACCACCTGCCACTCTGAAAAAGACCCATTTGTTCCTACTCTCTGTTTCCGATCTGCTAACCAATTCTCAATTGATGCCAATACATTATCCCCAATCCCATGTGCTTTAATTTTATACACTAACCTCTTATGTGGGACTTTATCAAAAGCTTTCTGAAAATCCAAATACGTCACATCCACTGGTTCTCCCTTATTTATTCTGCTAGTTACATCCTCAAAGAACTCCAGTAGGTTCGTCAAACATGATTTCCCTTTCATAAATCCTTGTTGACTTTGTCTAATCCCATTGATATTTTCTAAGTGTCCTGTTGTTGCATCCTTTATAATAGACTCTAGCATTTTCCCTACTGAGGCTAGGCTAACCGGTCAATAATTCACTGGTTTTTCCATCCCTCCTTTCTTAAATAGTGGGGTTACATTTGCCATCCTCCAATCTGCTGGAACTGTTCCAGAATCTACAGAATTTTGGAAGATGACAACCAATGCATCCACTATTTCCACGGCCACCTCCCTTAGTACACTGGAACATAGATTATTGGGCCCTGGGGATTTATCAGCTTTCAATTCCATTAATTTGTCCAGCACTTTTGCTTTAGTAATACTAATTTCCTTCAATTCCTGGTTCTCATTAGACCCTTGGTTCACTTGTATTTCTGGGAAGTTATTTGTGTCTTCCTCCGTGAAGATAGAACTAAAGTAATTGTTTAATTGCTTTGCCAATTTCTTGTTTTCTATTATAAATTCTCCTGTTTCAGACTGTAAGGGACCTTCATTTGTCTTCACTAATCTTTTTCTTTTTACATACTTATAGAAACTTTTACAGTTTACTTTTATGTTCCTTGCAAGTTTACTCTCATATTCTATTTGGCCCCTCTTAATCAATCCCTTGGTCCACCTTTGCTGAATTCTAAACTGCTCCCAATCTTTAGGTTCGCTACTTTTTCTAACAACTTTATCTGACTCCTCTTTGGATCTAATACTACCTGAATTTCTTTTGTTAGCCATGGTAGGGCCACTTTTCCTGTTGCGTTTTTGCGCCAGGAAGGAATATATAACTGTTCCTTAAATATTAGCCATTGGCAATCCACCGTCATGGCCTTTTCATGAAGTTCCCCAATCTATCTTAGCCAGCTCATGCCTCATACTTTCATAGTTTTCTTTGTTAAGATTTAGGACCCTAGTTTCAGATTGGAATACTTCACTTTCCATCCCAATGAAGAATTTTATCATGTTATGGTTACTGTTCCCTATAGGACCCCGTACAACAAGATTATTAATTAAACTCTTCTCATTACGCAGTACCAAATCTAGGATAGTCTTGTTTCCTCGTAAGTTCCTTGACATATTGGTGTAAAAAAAATCTCATTCACACTCCAAGAATTCATTCGCCATAGTATTATTGCTACTTTAGTTTACCTTGTCTATATGTGGATTAAAGTCACCCATGATTACTGCAGCACCCTTGTTACATGCATCTCTAATTTTCTGTTTATTGCCGTCCCCTATCTTATCCCTACTGTTTGGAGGCTTTTGGCAACTCCCAGTAATGTTTTATGCCCTTTGTTGCTTCTTAGCTCCACCCAGACTGATTCTACATCTAGATTTTCTGAGCCAATATCCTTTCTCACTTTCACACTGATTTCATCCTTAACTAATAACGCCACACCACCTCCTTTTCTTTTTTCACCTGTGCATCCTAAATATCAAGTACTCTTGGGTATTCAGTTCTTAGCCTTGGTCACCCTGCAGCCTTGTCTCCATAATCGCAATCATATTGTACCCGTTTACATCTATTTACGCTGTTAATTCATCTACCTTCTTGAGAATGCTCTGTGCATTCATATCCAATGCCTTTAGACTTGTCTTCTTAACATTTTTACACATTTTTTTGTACTATGGCCCTATTTGCTGCTAACCCTTGTTTCCTCTGCCTTCCACTTTTGCTTTCTACTTTCCTGTCTTTCATACCTATATTTGTTTCCCTCTCTTGGTTCCCATCGCCCTGCCAATCTAGTTTAAACCCTCCCCCACAGTACTAGTGAATACCCCTGCAAGGATATTGGTCCTAGTCCTGTTGGGGTGCAACCCGTCCAGTTTGTATAGGTCCTATCTTCCCCAGAATTGGCCCCAATGCGTCAGGAATCTAAATCCCTCCCTCCTACACCATCTCTCCAGCCACGCATTCATCTGGTCTATTCTCCTATTCCTGATCTCGCTAGCACATATCATTGGGAGTAATCCTGAGATTACAACTTTTGAGGTCCTGCTTTTTAATTTATTTCCTAGGTCCCTATATTCTGCTTTCAGGATATCATCCCTCTTTTTAGCTATGTCATGGGTACCAATATGTACCACAACCTCTGGCTGTTCACCGTCCCCCTTCAGAATGACCTGCAGCCACTCAGTGACATCTTGTATAAAGTGACCGTTCCTCTGCAGCTGAGACAGTTCAGACGCAGCCACATTGACATGCATGGAGTCGGGTCTCTAGCTTATCTGCCCACTCAAGCAACGCAGAGGCATCAAAGTGCCACCAAGTACTCCAGAGCTTTTCACCCCTTGGGCACAGACTGCAAGTTAATGAGCATTTTAGTGGACCGCAGAACAGTTGGATGATGGAGTATGTTGTACAATCTCCTTGCTAAAGCTGGCCATGGAGCAGTCACTGGTGGAGGTGCTCACAGCCCCTTGCATGTCATCATCCTGGTTTGGACCTGGTTCAAACTAACAGGGCAGCCTGGCAGCGCGGGTTAGGAGAATGCCTGAGCTGAGAGCACAGCATGCAGTCCAGTGGGCGAAGCTGCTGCCAATTGTTCAGGTGGAGTGGGGCAGACGTGGGTGGGGTTTTGGGTAGCCATGCAGTATAGTAAACCCTGGCCATCCAAGTGTTGGCCAGCACTCTTCGGATGTGTTAAGAGGCCTTCAGACTTAACCAAGAGAGGTTCTTAGAACACCCAAGCTAACCCATGCATCTCTTTCTTTTATCCTGCAAGAGGAGTACACCTGGAGCATGGAGCCTAGTGAACTAGCTGAATGCCTTGTGGTGTACAGAGAGTGGAGATGATGGAGAAGAGGCACCTGGCTGCAAGCCTGGCTGCGCAAAGGGAGGAACAGTACTCACAGGAAGAAGGGGTGGCTGGGGCTCCCGCACACATTGCTGAAGAGCCACAGTGAGCCGTCACTGGTCGGTGCCTAGCTAGACCCAGCGTCCATAGACACCGCCTTTCATTCCTGCAGATGACCGAGAACTAGTGTTGCTAAAGACCACGTATGTCTAGGGAACTGGTCGGTCATATCTGCCAGCTACTGCAGGATTTGGCACTGCGGGGACATGGAGGGCATCCTTGAAAGTGACTGTGGAACTCAATTTTTACGCCCGTGGCTCCTTTCAGGGAGCCCGTAGCTCCACAGGTGACCTCTGTGGGATATCACAAGCCTCCACCCTCAAATGCATCCATGAGGTCCTACACGTCATCTTTATGAGGGCACACAACTTTTGGCATTTTGTCTGGGACCAGGGGAGCCAGAATTCAAGAGCAATTGGATTTGCTCAGATCTCGGGTTTCCCACAGACATAGGGTGCAATCGCCTGCACTCATGTGGCACTCAGGTCTCTAATGCAACAAGCGGTCAACTATATCAACTGCAAGGGCTTCCATTCGCTGAATGTGCAGTTGGTGTGCGACCAGCACAAATGCATCCTGAAGATTTGTGCACAGGTTCCAGGGAGAGTGCACAACTCCAACATTCTCAATCAGTCACAGATCCCTGATGTCTTCCAGGGTCCACAGAGGCTGCAGAGGTGGCTCCTCGGGGACAAGGGCTACCTGCAGAGGACGTAGCTGATGATGCCCTTGCACGGCCTCAGGCTGCTGCAGAGCGAAGGTATAACGAGGCTCATGCTGCAACTCTCAACTTGGTGGAGCAGACCATTGGGATGCTGAAAATGAGGTTCTGGTGCCTGGACAGGTCTGGTGGAGCCCTGCAATACAGTCCAGAGAGGGTGTCGCATATCCTCATTGCTACTACGCCCTTTACAACCTGGCGTGGAAAGGGGACAGGAGCTGGCTGAGGAGATGGAGGTCTCCTCCAATGAAGAAAATGTCAGGACGTCAATGGGGATGAGGGTGAGGAGGTCCTCAAAGATGATGATGGCAGCGATGAGGCCCTCGTGCTGGACAAACAAGTCAGGCGCGCTCAGGAGGCCCTCATAGCTGCTAGATTTGTGGAGGATGACAACACATGCATTGAGGAGACACACTGGATCCTCACATTGCATCTATGAATATTTAACTCCAGTCTGGCTTATAACAGTGCACATACCCTCTGTGATAATCCTCCTGTCATGGAGACACAATGAAGGCCCTAATAGTCGCTCATTTGCAGGAGGATGATGATGACACTCAGTGAGGACACTCCTCAGACCTTCACATATCCTCTGAGAATGTCTGACTCCTGCCAGGTTGAGGGCAACTCGCTTGCGCTCTGTGATCAGGGTCATATCATGAAGACGCAGGTATGAAACTTTAGAAGCATCTGACCCTTTGTCCGCCTTCAGTACCTGACACCTTCAGAAGCACAGTGCCACTGTTCACAGATACTGAAGAGATGGGGGCCGGCCCCACCTTAAAGCTGCTGAGAGCACATAGGGAGGATGACAGAACTCGGTGACGCCTGCCCATGACATTCTGGCAGCAATGCCAAGCACCATCTAGGTGCAGGCATCACTAATGTGTCCAGGGAGTGTGAGGCTGGACCATCACTTTGGTTGTAAGGCTGCATAAAGCACAGGGAAGACGTCCTGGATTGAGACACCGGCCTTTATCTTGTACAGAAAGGTTTCACATCTGAGTGACACAGACACTGCTCATCAGAACAAGGAGCCATAGGCAGGGAGGCATTGTTAAGAGTTTATTTACAATAGTGAACATTATGTACGAGTGATTAACACCCATGCCCAACCTGTGCAACTACATATTCTTAACCTTCTTAACCCTGCTGCTACGTCTTGATGGTCCCTGGATCTTCACAACAGAGGTGGAGGCAGGCTGCTGACTGCAATGATCCCCCTCCTTTTGGGTGCCCAAGGCCCCTTGGCTGACTCCTTGAGGAGAAGCGATAGCTGGAGTGAGGTCAGCTGCCCTGGAACCCCTCTCGCGTACAAACTGTTGGAGGCCAACAGTGGCATCAGCGATGGAGTTCATCCTGCGCAGCAGTGCAGGAGCGACCAAGGTCTCAGTGGCAGCCGCCATCCTACCAGTGTTGACCTCGGGGCATTGGCATGCCATCGCTATCACCTCAGCCTGAAGGCGGACGGATTCCTCCATCATGTCTTTCAATCTGAGGATTGTAGTGGACATCCCTTCCTCATGCTCCTGAGCTTGCCTTTGCAGCTTCAGCAACTGAGACATGACCAAGTCCAGAGACTCATCATCTGACTCAGACTTAGCAAATTTATAGCCTCCAACAGTCCTCAGAGTGCCAGGAACCTGGGAAGTCCCTGCCTCTGCCTGCTGTGGATCAGAAAGTGTGATGTGCTCATCAAATTGTGAACCCAAGGCTACTCTAAAGCCAAGGTTGTGTCTCTGCACTGGTGGAGGGTGTAGGTGAGTGCTGTGATGGGACCTCAAGGAGGGCGCCTTCAGATTCCCCTTCAGAGGTTTCACTGGGGCTTGATTGGAGGCCATGGGTTGTGGACTCTGTCGGCCAGATATGCCTGTGGAAGCAAGGAGAAATAATTAATGCATGGCAGTGGCCTGTGAACAGGGTACATCAGTCCCAGCATGGACGACTGATGGATGTTGCACTGCTAGATCCTCACTGGGTAGAGCAGCGCCGACCTCACCGTCAGCACAGACTGGTCCAGAACCTCGCCCACCAACTGGATGGCTCCGTTTTCAAAGTCCCTGAGGCCCTTGATTTCAGACAATCTTCCACCTGTCTGCAACCTCTGCCTCCCAGAAGGGAAAAACAGTTCAGACCAGTACTCTTATTTCCCAGTTTTTACTGGTGTTCCATTTTAAGGTATACAAGACCAGCTTAGGCTAGTATTGTAATTTCCAAGTTTTTATTGTTTTTTCCTTCTGGGCTCTTGTTGTGCGCCAGTTTGTCCGGCATGAATAGAGATGGAGAGAATGTAAGCAGGACGCCTGCCAGGCCAGATGATAAGTATGCCTGGCATGTGTGGGTGGTGAGTGGTCCCTGGATGGGATAAGGACTATAAAGGTGGGTGTGAGAGAGTGAATGGTGATGTTCCTTGAACTGGCAGTGAGTGAGATCCCTGTGGATGTGTGATAGGTTTGTGAGTGTGTGAGTTGCGAGTGATGAGAAGAGTGACTTACCCTGGCGGAACGAAGATCATTCATCCTCTTGCGGCACTGGGTGGCTATCCTCTTTTGGAGGGCATTGGCGCTGACCACCACTGCCACCGATTGGTGATGTTACTGCCCATCCTACAGCCAGAGCAGGGGTACAGGACATCACGGTGGGCCTCCACGGCATCCAAAAGTCGCTCAAGGGACGCGTCATTGAAACTGGGGGTTGCTGTCATTTTACCTATCGGGGCCATGCCTTCTGTGTAGCTGGTAGCACAGAGAGGTGTGCACACAGCTGCACTTTAAATAAGGTGCCCGACGTGATTAAGCATTGAGGTGTGGTGGGCAAATGACAGCCTGCCTGCCATCTAAATGCCTTGCTTCCCAGGAATGCATAATTAATGCAATGGGTTTGCCACAATATGGCATGAGAAGCCAACATCGTGGCTACTGGGTAAAACATCATTTTCCCCACCCGGCACCACACTTAGTGCAAATCTGGGATGATTCCGCCCTTATTGTTTAACTATGTAATTCACAGCCCATGGTTCTCATCACTACAACATTGCCATATTCATAAGACCACAGAGCAAAGCTTTAGACATTTTTAATGTACCTACACTTTTAAATTATTCATCAAGGCAAGACATTAATGCATCCTGTGGTTGATCAATTTTCTCTGTGGATTCAATAAACTCTAAACTGCAAAATATTAAATTCATATCTGGATTTGCTTACATTCAATCGTGCACATCTGACACAAAGCCTCACTTCGTGGGAACACACATTGGGTAATCAGGCATAGAGGTCAGTGCGCCCAATTTGTGCTGCTTCTGAGTTTAATTTTCATCACCTCCTAGCCTGATTCTCTGATCCATGCCAGGAGCACAGTTGCAAAATGTACTCTATACTGTCTATTTCTAATTGAATTTTCTGTTCAAGCATAACATCAATCGAAGTACTCTAAGAAATACTTTTATAATTACTCAGACTGCCTGAGAAACAGCAGAGGGAAAATGGAATGTTACCCAGCTTGCTAGGCAGCATTCTAAATTACATAGAAAAGGAGCAGAAACTTGCACAGTGAGGTAACATGGAATGCCAGTTAGTGTTAGCTCAGTGGATAAAATGCATCTTCTGGGTTTGGTACTGAGTTAGGCAGGCCAGCAGGGGCCCTGTCCAGATCTCAGTCAGTGCTAAGTTACTTGACATGGCCAGCAGCTGCGCATGACAATTAGAAAAGAAGACAAAAGAAACAGCCAAAAATCCTGCTGCTGATCAGTATCCACTGGCCCTTGCTGAAAAGCACTTTCTGAACCTCAGATAAGGGAACTGCTACTCCTACTCAATCAGAACTAAAATCAACTCCAGTCCCACAGTATATGGTTACCCTAAGTGGCATTCCAAGCTCATTTTTAGAAATGGGGAATTAAAAGTGGCTTTGTCAACATTGCCCACACCCTGAGAACAATTAAAACATTTGTCAGATAGAATATTATCCATGTTGACAGTTATGATTGTTGCCAAGACTCACTGTCAAAGAAGGTGCACAAAGAATAGTCACTGTGAGAAATGGATGACAAATGGGAGTTAGGAAAGGATTTTGATGAAGTGGAAAAACTAATGAAAGGGTTCAAGAGGAATGAAATTTTCTGGAGGCTTTTGAAGGTGGGAGAAATGTGTCAAGGAGTTTAGTTAGAAAATTTCATGTAGCATATATTTGGAGGTTTTTCCAGTGTGATGGAGAAGAGAAGATGGGGAAAATGTACAGTTGTATCCTGGATGTAATTGTAGTTCTATATACATTTATTTTGGGAAATGAAAGATGTGAAACCTGGCTCCCCTGCCATATATTGTATTTGGCACGTCAAGCAGTGCACAAACTACCATACCCATAAACTATTGTTTGGTGACTGGAAAACAATTATGCTCTATACATAGAATACAAAGTTAAATAGGGATAGAGGAGTTGCAAGCAAGGAGAACCAAATATTATAAGCCATCCAATATCACTCTTCTTGACACTTTTTTTCTGAAGGGAATCTTCAATACTTTTCTAAGGTGAATATATGTTTATTCAGTTTTTATGAAATGATAAAATAAATATCAAATCATCTGTGAATTAAACTTCCTAATTGGATTTGAACCTTTAAATTAGATACATGAAAATATTAAAGGATGCTTGCTGCATTAAAGCCATGGAGTTTGAATCTACGATGCAGAAAAAGCCATTCAGCACAATTGGTTTCTGCCAATGTTCATACCACACACCAACCTCTCCTCACTCTGCTGCCATATTCTTCTGTTCCCTCCTCTCTCATGTATGTTTCAAGTTTTCCTTAAAAGCATCAAAATTATGTGTTTCAACCACCCCATGAGGCAGTTAGTTCTACATTCTCAGTACTCTCCTGTTTAAAATTTATCCTAAATTCATTATTTGATCTATTAGTAACTATTATGCCCCATTGTTCTGGGCTCACTCACAAATAAAAGCCATTTCTCCACCACATTTGACCATCCTGACTCAGATGTCATATCAACATTCCTTTGCTGTCACTGTGTCAAAGTTTTGGAACTCCCTTCCAAATAGCAATGTTGGCATTCCTACACCACATGGACTACAGTGGTTCAAGGTGGCGGTTCATCACCACCTTTAAGGGCAATTAGAGATGGGCAACAAATGCTGGCTATGCCAGCAATGCTCACATCCCATGAATGAATTAAAAAGCCTTCATAATTTTGAAGACCTTCATTGGGTCTCAATCTTTTAATTCTCAATCTTTCCTGATTGTAATATATTCTCAGTTTTGATAACAGTCTTGTAAATCTTTCCTGCATTTTCTCCAATGCTTCAATATCCTTTTTATAGTATGGAGATCAGAAATATGAACAGTGCTCCAAATGTTGTCTGACAAAGGTTTTACATAAATTTAACACTCTACCTACCTATTTTTGTATTCTATTCCACTACAATACAAACATAGAATCATTGAATGATCACAGCACAGAAGGAAGCTATTCAGCTTGTCACGTCTGTTATGGCTCTATGCAAGAGAGCAATTCAGCTAATAGGGAAGATGGTGGTGTAGTAATAATGTCACTAGACCACTAATCCAGAAGCCCAGGTTAATACTCTCAGGATAGAGATTCAAATCCCACCACAATAGCTGGTGGAATTTAAATTCAGTTAATAAAAAGCATGGAATACAAAGCTAGTCTCAGTAATGTTGACCATGAAGCTATCATCAACTGTAAAGACTCATCTAGTTCATTAATGCCTGTTAGGGAAAAAAATCTGCCATCCTTACCTGGTTCTGGTCCTCATGTGATTCCAGATCCACTGTAATGTGATTCACTCTTGGCTGGGCAATTAGGGATGGGCAAAAAAATTCTGGCCTTGCCAGTGCCACCCACATCCCATAAAAGAATATTTTTTTTTTAAATCCCACTCCCATTCTAAATCGCGGTCTGTTCAGGTGCTTATTCACTTCCTTTTTGAAAGCCATGATTGAATCTGCCTGGACCACACTATCAGGCAGTCCATTCCAAATCTTCTCAATTTGAAAAAATAAGATTTTCCTCATGTTGCCATTGGTTCTTTTGCCAATCAACTTAAATCTATGTCCTCTGATTCTCAACCCTTCTCAATAGGAACTGTTTCTTCCCATATAATCTGTCTCTACCCTCATGATTTTGAAAACCTCTATCAAATCAATTCTCAATGCCTTTTTCTCTAAAAACAACCCAGGCTTTCCAATGTATCCACATAACTGAAGTGCCTTATCACTGGAGGTGGTGTATTGTGATATCATAGTGCATCACTGGACCAGTAATCCAGAGATGCAGGGTAATTCTCTGGGGAGCTGCATTCGAATTCCACCACGGTAGATGGCAGTATTAAAAGTCTAATGGTGACCATGAAACTATTGCCTTAAAACCCCATCTGGTTCACTAATGCTCTTTAGGGAAGCAAATCTGCCATCCTTGCCTAGCTGACATGTGACTCCTGATCCACAGCAATGTGGTTGGCTCTTAACTGTCCTTTTAAATGGCCTAGCAAGCTACTCAGTTGTACCAAACCACTACAAAGTACGAAACCAGGCGGACCACCCGGCATCAACCTAGGCACCGACACCGAAAATGATAACAGCAAACTCAGCCTTGTCCTCCTGACCAACATATGGGGACTGGTGCCAAAATTAGGACAGCTGTCTCACAGACTAGCCAAGCAACAGCCTGACAATCATACTCACAGAATCGTACATTTCAGGCAATGCCCCAGATGCCATCATCACCATTGCTGGATATGTCCTGTCCCACCAGTGGGACAGATCCAGCAGAGGTTGTAGCACAATGGTATACAGTCGAGAAGGATTTGCCTTGGGAGTCCTCAACATTGACTCTGGACCCCATGAAGTCCCATGGCATAAGATCCAAACATAGGCAAGGAAACCTCCTGCTTGCCATGAATTGCAAGCTCCCCACCCCCCCATCAGCTGATGAATCAGTATTCCTCCATGTTGAACACCACTTGGAGGAAACACTGGAGGTGGCAAGGGCACAGTATGTACTCTAGATGGGTGACTTCCATGTCCGTCACCAAGAGTGGTTTAGTAGCACCACTAGAAATTGAGCTGGCCAAGTCCTAAAGGGCATAGCTGCTAGGTTTGGGCTGCGGCAGATAATGAGGGAACCAACAGGAGGGAAAGATATACTTGACCTCATTCTCACCAACCTGCCTGCTGCAGATGCATCTGTCCCTGACAGTATCAGTAGGAGTGACCGATGCATAGTCTTTGTGGAGACAAAGTCCTGTACTTACATTGAGGATACCCTCCATCGTGTTGTGTGGCACTACCACTGTGCTAAATGGGATAGATTTTGAACAGATCTAGCCACTCAAAACTGGGTATCCAAGAGGTGCTGTGGGCCATCAACAGCTGCAGAACTGTAGTCAAACACAATCTGCAACCTCATGGCCTGGCATATCCTCCATTCTACCATTACCATCAAACCGGGGTCAACCCTGGTTCAATGAAGAGTGTATGGGGGCATGCCAGGAGCAGCACCAGGTATACCTAAAAATGAGGTGTTAGCTTGGTGAAGCTACAACACAGGACTACTTGCTTGCCAAACAGCATAAGCAGCAAGCGATAGGCAGAGCTTAACGATTTCACAACCAAGATATCAGATCTAAGCACTACAGTCCTGCCACATCCAGTCGTGAATGGTGGTGGACAATTAAACAACTCACTGGAGGAGGCAGCTCCACAAATATCCCCATCTCAATGATGGAGGAGCCCATGCATCATTGCAAAAGATAAGACTGAAACATTTGCAACAATCTTCAGCCAGAAGTGTCGAGTGGATGATCCATTTCGACCTCCTCTGGAGGTCCCTTGCATCACAGATGCCAGTCTTCAAACAATTCGATTCACTCCACGTGATGTCAAGAAATGGCTGAAGGCACTGGATACTGCAAAGGCTATGGGCCCTGACAATATTCCGGCAATAGCACTAAAGACTTGTGCTTTGGAACTTGCCGTGCCTCTAGCCAACTTGTTCCAGTACAGCTACATCATTGGCATCTACCCGGCAATGTACAAAATTGCTCCGGTATGTGCCGTACACAAAAAAAAACTGGACAAATCCAACCAGGCCAATTACTGTCCCATCAGTCTACTCTTGATCATCAGTAAAGTGAGGGAAGGGGTCATCAACAGTGCTATCAAGCGGCACTTGTTTACCAATAACCTGCTCACTGATGCCCAATTTGGGTTCCGCCAGGGTCACTCAGCTCCTGACCTCATTACAGCCTTGGTTCAAACATGGACCAAAGAGCTGAACGCCAGAGGTGAAGTGATATCAAGGCAGGATTGGACCAAGTGTGGCATCAATGAGCCCTAGCAAAACTGGAGTTAATGAGAATCGGGGGAAGACTCTCTGCTGGTTGGAGTCATACCTAACGTGCCCTCCTGCACTCCTCATTGAACCTGGTTTGATGGTAATGGCAGAGTGAAGAATATGCTGGGATCATGAGGTTAGAGATTGTGGTTGAGTACAATTCTGCTGCTGCTGATGGGCCACAGCAGGAAGATAATTGTGGTTGTTGGAGGTCAATCATCTCAGTTCCAGGTCATTACTGCAGGAGTTCCTCAGGGTCGTGTCCTAGGCTTAGCTATCTTCAGATCCTTCATCAATGACCATCCTTTCATCATAAGGTCAGAAATGGGGATTTTTGCTAATGGTTGCACAATGTTCAGCACCATTCACGAATCTTCAGATACTGAAGCAGTCTATGTCCAAATGCAGCAAGACGTGGACAATATCCAGGCTTGGGCTGACTTTGTGCAACAAAAGTGCCAGGCAATGGCCATCTCCAACAAGAGAGGATCTAACCATCGCTGCTTGACATTCAATGGCATCACCATCACTTAATCCCTCTGCTTGATTGACACCCTATCCACAAACATTCACTCCCTCCACCACTGACGCACAGTCGTAGCAGTGTGTATCATCTACAGTATGCACTAGAGGAACTCACCAACCCTCCTTAGACAGCGCCTTCCAAACACACGACTATTACCTCTAGAAGGACAGGGGCAGCAGATGCATGGGGACACCACCACCTGGAAGTTCCCCTCCAAGCCACATGTCATCCTGACCTGCAAATATATTGCTGTTCTTTTCCTGTCGCTGAGTGAAAATCCTGGAACTCCCTCCCTAACAGCACTGTGGGTGTACCTACACCACATGGACTGCCACAGATCACCACCACCTTCTCAAGGGCAATTAGGGATGGGCAATAAATGCTGGCCTAGCCAGTGATGTCCACATCCCAGGAATGAGTTAAAAAAAATCTGTTCTGCATCCTCTCTAAAGCTTTCACATCCTTCCTAAAGTGCAGTGCCCAAAATTGGACACAATACTCTAGTTGAGGCCAATCCATGTCATCATAAGAACCTTGCTTTTACTCTTTACTTCTATTTCTGAAGGAACCCATATACCTTTTCAACCACTTTCTCAATCTTGTTATGATCACTGTAGAGATCAGTAACGTGTTTAATTTTATTCTCAAATCTAAAACCCCAGGTATTTATTAAAAGAATGAAGCAACAAGGTTCGCAATTTAAAACAAAAGATTTCCACCATACCAAAATCCAAGAACATGGGCAAGAATTTTTACCTTGTTGAGTGGGCTTGGCTAGGGCAGGCAGGAACGGTTGGGAAGCCGATCGTTGCTCGTGATTGAGGCAGTACCGAGCTTTCACTCTGGTGGGCCTGCCCAACATGAAAAGCCTGCTGCAGCACTCAGCACTGCCTGTCGGGGGGGGTAAGGAAAGCAAGCGGGGAGATTTGTCCTTGTACGCAAGTGCGCGCAGGAAAAGCTCCCTGAGGCACAGAACTGCCTCAGGGAGGTGAAGATATAAAAAATTAAAAATAAAGCTTTTTAAAAAAACATGTCCCCTCATGTGACTTTTCCAACTCCCACGTGTGCCCACCAACCAAAATATCGCGCGAGTGCTCAATGTCGTCAGGATGCTCGCCCAACGTCATCACGTGTCACTTTACGCTTGCTCAGGTTGGGCGTGTGCCCGTCCGACAAGCAGAAAGTTCTGCCCATGGATCTGAATACCCACACTCAATTTTAAATAATCAGTTATGTCAAAGATATCAAAAGTACCATGCACTCAGTTACCTGTAATCAAAACCAAACTTGTTAAATCACATTTCCTTCTAGGCCAAGCTTGTCCAAGGTACAGCCCAGGGTCGAATGCAGCCTCAAAGCATTTTCATCCGACCTGCCACGTCATTGGACTCAACTGCCCAAGACTTCCCAGACAGAAATTTTGAAAACTGTTGAGAGTCTGCTCATCCAATGACAGGATGGTTTCTCCAAGCATTGGCTGCTGATAGGCAGCCACTGGTGCTCCTATCAGCAGCCAATGCAGGGAGGAAGCAGCCTGTAATTGGACGTGCTTCAGGTAATCAGTTTCCCAGGTATGTTTTAATATCTCAGTTTCTGGCTGGGGAGATCAGAGTGACAGGTAAGTTTGGCAGGGAGCAGTTGTGGAGGGCCCGGGGGGTTAGGGGGCTGCGGTGGTGTTGCTCAGAGCTGGCAGGCCCTGGGGAGGGGGGGCTTCAGGTCTGGCAGGTTGGGGTGGGATGTTTCACAGCTGGCGGGGTTTGGAGCTGGCGGGTTGAGGAGTTGGGGGTTCAGAGCGGGGTAGTCAGGGGTTTGGTGCTGGCAGGTTGATGGGGATGTCGGGGGTGGGGTGGGGGGGGTGTGGGGGTGGCGGCAGGATGCTCAGAGCTGGTGGGCCCAGGGAGAGGGGTACACGGCGGGCCTCAACCTCAGGAGTCCCGGTCCTCGGGCAGCCTGAATTTTAATTCAGGTGGGGGGCATGGGTGGTGCTGGGAGATGGCAGCCCCAGACATCAGGAGAGCTTGGGTGGCCTTCATTTTATTTTTTAGCCCATTCCTGGAGCTGGCAGCTTTGGACATTGGGCGACCTTGAATCCAGGGGCCGGTGCTCAGAACCGTGACCTTGCGCCGAAGGGGCATTGTGGGGGTCAGGCTGGACTTTGGGTGAGTGGCCTCACTGCAATTTTGAGCGGGGGGTGTGGTGGGGTGCGTATGTATGTGTGAATGAGATAGAGAGAGAGGGTGAGTGTCTGTCTGTCTCACTCCAGTCTCAGAGTTCTAATTCATCCTCAACCCCACGCACCAACAGGCAGTCTCACCCACTCTCACAGTGGGTGAGGGTGATTGATTCAGCACCCTGAAGAGATTCACTAGGCTGATTCCTGGGATGAAGGGGTTGGTTTATCAAGAACGGCTAAACAGGTTAGGCCTTTATTCATTAGAGTTTAGAAGAATGAGAGATGATCTTATTGAAACGCACAAGATTCTAAGGGGGCTTCACAGGGTGGATGTTGAGAGGATATTTCCACTAGCGGGGGAATCTCGGACTAGGGGACATAGTTACCAAATAAGTGGACACTCATTTAAAACTGAGATGCAAAGGAATTTCTTCCCTCAGAGGCTAGTGAATTTCTGGAATTCTCTCCCCAAGAGAGTTGTGGAGGCTAGATCACTGAGACTATTTAAAGAGGAGGTAGATAGATTTTTGAAGTATTGGGGGGGTTGCGGGCTATGAGGAGCTGACATGAAAGAGGAGTTGAGTCCTGGGGCAGATCAGCCATGATCTTATTGAATGGTGGGGCAGGGTTGAGGGGCTGAATGGCCTACTCTTGCTCCTATTTCTTATGTTCTGAGTCTGGGAGTGAGCTAGACACGAAAACTCTCACCCTTTCACAAGCTAATGCTTGTCTTTATTTATTATTCATTTTGTAATTATCAATTAATTATCGTGACTTTTTTTGTGCTCAGCAAGTTGTTCTTTTCATACATCATCTTTTTATTGAAATTCTTGTTTAATATTGTGCCAAAAATTATCTTTCCGACATTTGCTCATCACCCCGCGCACCCCCCCCCCGCCCCACCACCCCGCCCCACCCCCGTCCCCCCCACCGAGTGTGAGAAAACTTGAAATGTAATCCCCCCATGTGAAAAGGTTGGACAAGCCTGTTCTAGACCCATTAGACTTGCAACTTCAATAACTCAAGTTGTAATATTTATCAAAAATTGGACGATTTAACCACTTGGTTTGATCTCTCTCTCTGCTCCTGGATTAGGTGGGGATAAGAAAAAAGTGTTTCACAAGGTCATAAGTGGATATGGCCTCATGCTGAAAGTCCTCCTTCCCCTCATCCTCCTTGGTCTGCATGAAGCTGGTCTTCTTAGTTGCTAAGATTAAAGCAAAATACTACTGATACTGGAAATCTGAAGGTGAGTCATATAAACTCTCATACAGAGAACAACGTTAACTCTGTTTCTCTTTCCACAGATGCTGCCAGACCTGCTGAGATTTTCCAGCATTTTCTGCTTTTACTTCTTATTTGCTCTTCTGCAGCCTGAGATTGCCACTATGGCACCCATGACAGGGATTAAGTGGTGTACTCAGTATCCTTGCAGTCACAGCCAATGGCTTCCCCATGTACAGCATTAGTCCCTGCAGATTTCACCAACTGTGAGCAACTCCTCAAAATACCCAGCACTTCTATAAACTCAAACAATACCAGTAGATAGAATGCAGCAAGTAGCCAGCAAACTGTTGATGGTTAATGATCCCTTTACATAACACTGGTGGGGGTGTCCTTTGTGCTGCAGAATGCACATTCAGCTGTATGTATCAAGCGTTAGCTAGAGCGGCATGTCCAAAATGTTAGCACTGGCATCAATTCAATGTTAGATGCTGACTGATGCCATGATCTGTCTACTCTGCATATTTCTGGCACACGCCCTCAATGCCCACGCTAACAGCCTCACCAGGATGGTGTTCAGTGTAAGCTACATTGCAAGTGAGCAGATGGTGGCATGGATAGATACATTTTGGTACTAAAACAGTATCCATAGCATAAAAACTACTGATGCTACAGAATCAAATTTTGCACCAACGAGTATGATCAGCTTGAACAGGACTTAATGCAAGAAAAAGGTTGTATTAATTGCTTGTCATTTAATATGATTTTGTTTTACAGTAGTATAATTCTACAATTGTAACAAGCAGTACTGTTATTAATCAATGTATATTAAAGCTTGTTGTTTAAAGCCACTTGGGCCTGAATCATGCAGAGGTTGTTGCTCTGCATTATAATTTAAAAAGTGTTAACTTTGCTCCTGACACCTCAAACTCAGTGGGCCCCACCTCCTTCCAGATCAGCATGAGTGTTAGACATGATAATTATTTTATGTCACTGTATTTTAACCAGCTTCTTGAATAGATCAAGAAGCAGATAATCAGCAATGCATATTTAAACTTCTCTCAAGCTATCCAGTTGGAATTAATTTTCCCAGTCCCGTAAATGCAACTGACCAATCATTACTAGTATAATTGAAATATTAGCAATTTTACTAATAACATGGTCAGTTTAGCAATAACCTACCTGCAACAATTCCCTGCCTTTTTTTGTAGAAAGAGCATTGAGATAATGTTGTGACAGAGCTAGAGCAAATCTGCACAGCAGGCCCCCATCAATGTAGCAGCTGAACATAAGTAAGCTTGAGCATATGAAAAGATAATATTAATGTAACTGGAAATGCAAAGCAAGATTTAGCATGTGCAAATGATAGAATTTGAAAAGCAATAGGCAGTATTTTTCAATGGTGTGAAAGCTCAGTACTCATCGGACTATTTGTTCCCCAAACTGAAATATCTTTAGACACTAATTTGAAGCTAAAACGAAAGAAAGGAATCATCCATTATTTTACTGGTCTTTTGTGTCAGTGGCTGGAATCAATATTGGGCAATAGACTTTAATTTGGCATGAACGAGTGGTTGCTGAAGATAGCCAACAATTGAGAAACTAATGCAAATTAAATTGATTTAATTTGCCTTGTGATAATCATTTATATTATGTATGATCAACCAGCGCTCACCCCCACCACCCCCTTGATAGCTACTGGGAATATATATGTAGGCATCAGTCAGGATAGAATCAGGATTGGTTTGATGCCACTAGCAGTTATTGAGCATGAGGGAAACTGGTCCTTGTGAAACCACAGTCAAATAACAAATTAACGCCTACAAAAAACAGGGGAGGGGAAAATTGATTTCAAATATAGGCAAGGGAGAAAAAGAAAATGAGAAAATGTGAAATAACAAAATCACTGATCATTTCTATGCATATAATAAACTGGTGATTGTTGTCCTGTCAGTGGAGCACAAGCATATACTGTGAATATGTGAATATTTCCTGGAAATAACAATGACACATGTATTCAAGACATTGAACTATCAAGTAGCTGAGGACTAAAATAGCCCTTTTCATTCAATTTAAATCAGCTGATCAAAGCTATATTTCATTCAATAACCAATTTAAATGCATTCATAATGCAAGAGTTAAAACTTTCCAAGAGACTAGGTGACGTAGTTGATTAACACATTACCATTGCACCTCTGAAACCTAGGTGCAGATCTATGTGATGAAAGCTTCTGTTTTTTGTATGTGATTAGACTTCATGTCAAATGAGTGTTGGAAGTTTCAATTCCCATGAACATGAGCTTAGAGCACAGACTGCTAGCTTCACCCACATAGGGTATTTGGTGTGGGAAATGGAAACGCCATTGTGGCACTGTACGAAATATTTTTTCTTAAATTAGGGCAGAATATAATGAGCTTTCTGTAATTATAAGGGTACAGACTGGCATAGCAAGGGTTAATGTGGGACTAGAGAACAGTACCGCTCACAGTGTAATGTAAAGGGTCACATGATAAGGCACTTCGGTCAGTCTAACATTATGTAGAGACCTGTGTAGAAGTAAGCATGGAGCTAGCTCATAGTTTGGGCTGTGCCTTGTACATATGTATATAGTTATGTGTTACCAATAAACAATACTGTTCAACCTTACAAGTCTCTGAATCTCTTAGTAAGACCTACTGAACAAACCCTATAACACTTTCCTTTGCTTCCAGCCCATATTATACATGATCTGGAAGCCTGGTAACTTATGCTAGATGCCTGCAATAGAAAGTGTTCTATTTTCCAGCCTTAACATCTTTTGACTTGAGAAACAAAACAAACTGAGCACAAAACTGAATGATGAGGGTATGGTGAATTGAGCAGTGGCTGAGGCTAGTGGTGTGGTTGGTAGGATATGGCATTTGAAGGTGCATTCACTGGCCTTGTGTTATGGCACAGCAGATGGTAAATGCTAAGCTGCTCAAATCCCAAAGGGAACATTGAAACAACTGCCACAACTGTTTTGCAATTTGTATATTTATTTTGAGGTGCATGCCTTGAATTCAGCGATAATAAGACCACAGAGTCTTACTGGTTTTTTCCAAAACTAAATTAAACATTTATTAAAGAAGAAATTATTTTAAGCACATACATAGGTCGACAAATTACAACTATGATAACTCCCAGTTTCCCTGATTAATCTAACTCCCAGTTACACCTCTGTTAAGGCAACAGTAAAACTCATAGATTTTAAAAGACCCAGGCAAACTAACACAACACCCTGAAGAGTCGAATTCAAAGTGAGTTTGCTTCACTTCAGTTTGTTTGGACAGCAACTTGAGACTTAGAGGCTAGAGGCTTTTCACACTTGTTTGATCTTAGAATTCCTTCCCCTTACACATAACCTCATCTACTTTATACAGATTTTTCCCTTTTTAATGTACATCCTATTGTTTCAATATGTCTTTGGACTTAACCTATCTAATAATAAAAATCTTTCATAGTACCAATTTTATCAGTAAGCTTTGGGAAAAAATAAACACACTATTTGGCTTCTTCTGGCTAAATGTAACATTTCACCCTCTCTTTGAAATTCGTGCCTTTTCTGGTTTATCTCAAAATGCAAATTTTCCTTTTACACCTCTTTCAAAAACTTCGGCCATGTTTACTTATTTAGAATTTCAAACCTAGCTTCTCTTCTGACTCATCAAAGCCCTCAGACCAGTTGTCTTTAATTCAATTAAGTCCCTCCCCACCCTTTCCACCTCCCTCTCTCTCTCTCTCTCTCACACACACACACTCACACACACACACACACACACACACAATATTCCTACCTTACAATAAGTTCTAATAACATTATGGAAATTATTATATTTTCCTGACACCTTGGGCACTCATGTGATATCATTAAACTTCTTCCTGCACTGCATCCAAGTCATTGGGATTATAATACTGGTACTGACATCCACAGCTATCTGTTTCCAAAGTCTTCTCATTATCTGTCCAGCAGGTCATCTCTGGACATCTCTTCTCCTTTCACCTCCTCCACCAACATCGTCAGTGCAGCATCCAAAAAATTTGGGTGTCTATTCACTGCCACAGTCGATCATTCTTCATTTTTATAAAAATGAAAATACTGCAGATGCTGGAATCTGAAATAAAAACAGAAAGTGCTGAAAGTACTCTGTAGGTTTGACAGCATCTGTGGAGAGAGGAACAGAGTTAACATTTTGAGAGTTACGCACTCTCTAATGCAAATAGCAAAATCAGAGTTATGAGTGTGAGAAATGGATATTGTGGACTGGAGGGAAGGATAATATTTGTGGAGGGTGATTGTGAGGGTGTGAGATGAAACAAAGATGATGGTGAGTGTGAATGTTGACTGTTCAAATGGGGATGTGAGGAAGTTCCTAGAGACAGAGAGGAATGAGTGGAGCTGCGAAATGTGTTGGTCTAAGGAGAACACTGGGAAAGTCAAAGTGTGGGACTTGACTGCTGATACTGCTATGCCACTCAGCTTTCCTGCCATCCTGAAATCATTGAAGCTCTTGAGGCATTGTCGTCCATGTTTGAGAGACCACAGTCCTTCTGCTCATTACCTTGGTTACTTTCACCCATACCGGTGGAGAGAGTAACAGAGATAAAAATTTCTACCTCTCTTCAGTTCCAAAGAAGAGTCATATTGGACCTGAAACATTAACTCTGTTAATCTGTCAGAGATGCTGCTGGACCTACTGAGGTTTTCCAGGATTTTTATTTCAGATCTCCAGCATCCCCAGTATTTGGCTTTTATCCATCCATACCTGTTTGGTTGGAGAGATTCACGAGTTTCTCTTGTCCTTGGCAAACATCACAGCTGGACTTTATGAAGCACCGTGGTTCGCGCCCACTGCCCAGCTAAAAAGACGGGTGCAAGCCAACCCACAATTGTAACAGCTGCCCTGTACACTAAGAGCAGCATTAATTGCTTCAAGGTGAGATTTCTGCTCCTATCTCAGGAGGAAGTTGGCCAACAGCTCTATAATCCCAGCAGTGCCAGGTGGGAACGATGGCCATGGCTGGAACTACGGGTAGTCCGGATGAAGAGGAGCCCAGGCTCAGAAGCAAGTGCAGGGTATTGCTTGAACTGTGCTGGTAGGCCCTGCTGAAGGGGATGTGGGCCTGGTTTGAGAGACCAGGAAGGAGAGTAAAGGGGGGATTATGACCTGGTCGTGCTGGGGGTTGGGGGGGGGCATAGATTTTGCTTCCAATGGGTCCAGGGAACCTGCAAAGGAGATTCCCCTCTCCCTCTTCACATCACATCAGCCCGTGCAGCTAAAACAGCCAGGCTTCCTGCATAGTGTGGATCTCCCCACCACGGATTAAATACCGATTGGGGCAAGTTGAGTCCCTTGAGTGGCCATCAATTGATCACTTGAGGGCCTCAATAGGCCAAAGGGTGGGCAGACTGTCTGATGCCTTCCCTGTGCCCTGTAAAATTTGAGATAGGACAGGGGGGGCAGGGAGTTAAGGCAGTGGGAAAGTCACTCGCTGGATTTTACATGCCACCCTGCCTTCAAACCCATTGGCAGAGGAGTGTAAAATCTGGCCCCACTTGACTTCAGTCCGTCAGATCCCACAGCAAGACCTCTAGGTAAGAGTCCAGGATCCAGTGTTGTTGGGGGTAGGATGGTGCGGTGGTAGGAGAGAGGGGGCAGCCTTTCCAGATATCCTTTCCATTCCTGTGTTTACTGAAGCCACAGGTATCAATGCACAGTTCAGCCACTCTGAATCCAGAAAAACTAGAAATTGTTCCTTTGACAGGCTCGGCAAGTCCTGTGTGATTTGTCAGACCTGGAAGTATGATACTGATTTTTTGGGTAAGTTAAGGAGTCACAGCAAAGTCCTCTGACAAAATAAATGTGTCCTTGGCTGCCACCAGTATTCCTGCTGCATATGGATGTGTTTAGATAAAATTCAAACCTTTGTCTTTGAAAAGTGGAAAATTATTCCTTGGTAAAATATATAGTGAATTTATTGAATTTATTCAAGGCTGAGTTAGATGGATTTTTGATAGATAAGGGTGCCAAGGGTTATGGGGCTCAGGCAAGAAAGTGGAGTTCAAACCACAATCAGATCAGCCATGATCTTATCAAACAATGGAGCAGGCTTGAAGGGCCGAATGGCCTGCTCCTGCTCCCTAAGTCCTATGTTCTATCATCTTCCTTCATGCTTTCTCTAAGTTCATCTTGTCCTTCAGACTCATCTCCTGCTCTCTTGACCCCATTTTGATGAATCTACTGAGCAACCAACTTCCTTTTTTGTCCGTCATGCTAGCTGACATTGTAAATAGCTCTCTCTCCCCTCAGGTGCCATGCAGTGTGCAAGCACTGATTATTATTTTCAGGTCTCACATTGTCCTTGAAAAGACCTCTGGAGGCTGCATCCCAAAAATCCTGCCACCTGCTAAACCTGGCTGTGCACCGCCTGAAATAGTTAGGCCTTCCAGTCAAAGGAGCAAAATCCTGTTTTCGAAAAAAAGCACGAGCAACGAGCACTATGATACATAGACGCAGTGAAGAGCAATATCTCTCCATGCACCATGTATCAGGCTAACGCAAAGTCAGCCATCTTTGCAGCTGAAAATTTCAAAGAATGCCATGGAAATGGCTCCGAATAGGGGTGGGTCAGCCTGACTGAGACACATCCGACCTGTGGAACAGATGTCCATGGAGATTGCCAGGGTGCCTGAACAGCTCTCTGTTGATGATGGTGATAAAGGCGGTATTGAGATCACCTTGGCATATTATTGTAATGGTGGAAGTCATGATGTCAGTTCACTGAGCACAATGGGACGTTGGCATGAGAGGGGATACAAGGATGGGGTTGCATCATAATGACAGCACAAGCACGTGTTGAGGGTGCTTTCATTATGAGAAGGGCTAAACCTAAATAACTCTTTTTGTGTCTCACACAGGATCCTCTGCTCCCTCACCCATCCCCATGCCAGATCATTCCTCCGCTATCAAGAGGAAGAAGAAATGTCCAAGGGGGCAGCATCACATCATACTAGCCCACACTCTGCCAACTCAGAAACAATCACTTTGGAGGGATGTAGTGCACATGTAGTCACAGGATGAAAGTCACTGCACCAGAGTGTGGGAGGAGGTGTCAGAGTCAGAGAAATCATGATCAGTTCCCCTGGGAGGTGGGAGGAAAGTCACAATGATGTTCTAGTTGGCAACACAGTAGTAGGGTCTGGTATATAAAGGGTTAAGTTGGAACTGAGTACAGTTTTGCCCACATAGTGATGTAAGAAGGCACATGATCCAGAGCCAAGGTCAGTCCAGAGATGGACAGAGGTGTGTAAAGACCTAGGATGGAATCAGCTCCATCCTTGTACCCTCTATTGTATACATGTGCTTAGTTATGAGTTGTTAATAAAAACTTGCTGCTAATATACTCAAGACTACGAAGCCTACTTCATGGTGTCAGAAGCAGAATTCTTCATGGTGGCAGCATCCGGATCAAACTCCCTTATCCTCACAAGAATGCAGAGAAGCTAAGAAAAAGGACACCTTCAGTGGATTCTGGTTGCAACAAAGTCCCAAATGAAGCTACAAACACGGAGGAAATTCACCAGAAGGAAAAATCTCCAGAGAGGAGATATTGCTGCTTTGAATCTTCCTTGGAAGTCCAGCTTCAGCAAACAGAGCTCTCAACCTCCAAAGGTGCGATAAATGTTTTTGCCAAGCCAGCCAGTCCTGAGAAACCCCTTTTCATTCAGTCAGAAGCGCCATTTAAAAAACCCGTTGCTAATCCCGATCACCGACTCAGAGTCTCAACATGTGGCTCCTAAGCTCGGCAAAGAAAAAAATTAAATGAATAATTAATTTGGTCTACTTTGGGTACCTTGCAACCACCCGATTTCCTAAACAGCAAGCCTGCAGTTCTTTCCTACGTGTCCTGACTTGCAACACTATACCGCTGATTAAATTAAATCTGCAGCTGGCCCACCCATGTAGCCATTATGGACCCTTCTATTCCAGGCAGAAGCATGTTGCCGCCATTTTGGAAAGCACACCAAAACTTGGCAAGCGCAGTAAGATCCATTGTTCGGCAGTGAATAGCAATGCCAACTGGGAAGCCTGTAATCTCTTAAAGCTGTACCCACACTTTTAAATATCTTAGAAATGGATCACAATTCTGCACTTTCAGCTCCTCTGGCTCAGGCCAGTCACAGAATTGGAATCTTTGAAGGAAAAGATTTTAAAAATACAGCATTTCTACAGTGTAAATAATTTTAAAAAGTCAGAAGCAGAACAAGTCTTTACTCGACTGAACCAATTGCAGACTCATTCATTGCATGACAAACTATCAATGAGTCATCCGCCAAATTTGATGCTGTTTTAAAATCCTTCAACGTTTATTTCAGCTTGACATCCAATAAAATTTAATAAGAGAGGGAAACCTGTCAATTCCTTCATAAACGATCTCTAGAGGCCGGCAGAGAGACGAGAATATGGCAATTTAAAGCCTGAGCTCATCCGAGACAGAAACGTGCTATGTGTTGCAAATTCACTCTGACCATCTAGAAGCTAAATATGATCTTACCCTAGACAAGGCAATCCAGCTAGTAGCTCAGGAGTCTAATGTGAACAACACAGGACCATCTTAAGGATAGACACCACATGGGGCAGAAACCAACTCTCAGTCCTCCATATCAGGTCACAGAAAACGCAGGAATAAAAACAAAATACTGTGGATGCTGGAAATCGGAAATAACAGAAAATGCTGAAAAAACTAAGCAGCTCTGGCAGCATTTTCTGTTTTTATTGCAGAAAATGCAGGGATCATACAAGTCAAGCAAAGCAAATCTTGAACCACTCAGCAGAGTGGCCTTGCCAGCGCTATGGTGCGAAATGCCCTCACAGGAGAGATGAGTGAACTACGAGCACAGCCCAATGCTTCCACTACAATTGACAGGGATACTTTGGTAAACCGTGCAAATCACCAGCAGTTCACAGACATCCCAAAGGTAATCCATGAAGTTCAGACTGAAAACCCTGAAGACACAGAGCCATGCTTCTTGGGTGGCATCAGAGAATGCGGCTCTTCATTTTTGAATGCAGACATCCTGGAAAACTGTCATCTAACAAATTTTAAATTGGGTTCAAGTGCCAGTGTGACAGTCCTGCCAAACAAGGAACCAAGGCTCCAAGGCCTTTGGATTCCGAATGACAGACATTTGAATGATAGACAAGAGTCTGGGAACTATGTCCTGCAGTCAGTTCTTGTTGAAAATAACAAGTGACATCACAAGACAGCATGAGAGAGCGGTGGAGAGATCAGAACCAGCGCGATGCAGGGAAGCTTCAGAAAGTGACGTCAGTACAAAGGTGAGTGCTGATTGGTGAGTAGAGGGTAAGTGTTTTTCTCCAGTTTTTCTCCAGTTTAAAATAGATTAAGCTAAGGATAGGTAAGAGTTCTAATTTTTATTTAAAGTACAAAAATAATTTAATGTGTTTTACTGTATTTAATTTAAAGTAAGGGTTTTTTTTCCCAACTAGAGGCATGGCAGGGCAGCTCAGTCCTGTGTTATGTACCGCCTGCAACATGTGGGAAGTCCTAAATGCTCCTTGTGCTCTGACAGACCACATGTGCAGGAAGCTGCAGCTGCCTGATCTCCGGGTTTCAGTGAGCTTGAGCGGCAGCTGGAGGCACTTAGGTGCATCTGCGAGGCTGAGAGTTTCATGAATAGCATATTTTTAGATGTGGTCACCCCACAGCTTACAGAAGTGCAGACAGAGAGGGAATGGGTGACCATCAGTCAGAAGAAAGATGTCAGGCAGGTAGTCAGGAAATCCCCAAGGTGCATCTCGTTTGAGAACCATTTTTCTGTGTTGGAAAACGGTGGGAGTGACGGTTCCTTTGGGGAGTGCAGCCACGCTTATAACACTGAGTGGCTTAGCTGCACGCTGGGGGAAGAAAGAGAGGAAGAACAGTAGTGGCAGGAGACTCAATAGTAAGGGGAATAGACAGGCGTTTCTGCAGCTATGGATGTGACTCCAGCATGGTATGTTGCCTCCCTGGTGCCAGGGTCAAGGATGTCACTAAATGGCTGCAGGGCATTCTAAAGGGGGAGGGCAAACAGACAGAGATCATGGTACATATTGGTACCAACGACATAGGTAGAAAGAGGGATGAGGTCCTGCAAGCAGAATTTAGGGAGCTAGGAAGCAGATTAAAAAACAGGACCTCAAAGGTAGCGATCTCTGGATTACTTCAGGTGCCATGCGCTAGTGAATATAGAAATAGGAGGTTAGTCCAGATGAATGCGCAGCTGGAGAGATGGTGCAGGAGGGAGGGCTTTAGATTTCTGGGACATTGAGACCATTTCTGGGGGCGGTGGGACCTGTACAAGGCAGATGGGTTGCACCTGATTAATTGGATCAACGTCCTTGCGGGGAGGTTTGCTAATGCTTTTGGGGAGGGTTTAAACTAACTTGGCAGGGGGATGGGATCCTGAGAGGAGGTTCTGCATAGGGAGATGCACAGCCAAAATTAAAAGAGAGAACAAGTGAGTCTGGAAGGCATAGAGATTATAGGCCAGTTAAGGCACAAGGGAGTTTGGCAAGGTTAGATGGTATTTATTTTAGTGCAAGGAGTCTGACGAATAAGTCAGATGAGTTGAGGTCACAAATGAACACATGGAAGTATGATGTCATTGCTGTCACAGACACATGGGCTAGCATTTCCCCACCGTTGGGGGAGATGTGCAGGAGCAGGCGCAGGCGGGCGGGCATTCGATCGGAGCCCCCAGTCGGGGGCGAGCTGCCATTTTATGTAGGGAGTGCGAATTAAGGCCTGCCCAGCATGACGTCCACCAGGAAGCGCTATGCAATCCCTGTGCGGTGGGGGTGGGGGGATTCCCTCAGCCGGGAGCATGCTCTTTTGCGCATGTGTGTGAAAGAGCGCACAGATCTCACTGAGGCGAAATGCTGCCTCAGGGAGATCGGCTCAGGTTTAAAAATTCAAATAAAAATGAGAGAAAAATTTCACCACCATGTCCTCTCATGTGACACTGTCATGAGTTGGGACATGTCCAGATCATTTATTTTGAAATGTTCTGAGATTTATAAATCACTCATAAAACCTCATCCCACCCGTGGATGAGGTTTCATGCTTTTTCAGAATCCCACCAGGGCTCCCGGCCGGCCTGAAGGTTAGTCAGGCAGGTCCATTAATGGTTTCAATTAGTTTTTTAATGGCCTTAATAGGCTGTTGACAGGTCGGCAGGCGTGCAGCCAACTTGGCTGTGTGCCCGCTGACCTGGAAATCTAAATGACGTTGGGTGACATCAGGATGCACACCTAATGTCACCCCGCCTCATTTTATGCGTCAGCAAGCGGGACCCACCCCCACTCACCGTACAGAAGATTCTGCCCATGGTTGAGAGAAAGGCAGGATTGGCAACTCAATATTCCAGGATATAGGGTCTTCAGGTGAGACAGGGAAGAAGGTAAAAGGGTAGGGGATCTCGCAATATTGATCAAGGAATCAATTACAGCAGTAAGGAGGGGTCACTTCTTAGAAGGCTCCTCAAATGAAGCCATATGGGTAGAACTGAAAAACAAAAAAGGAGCAATCACACTGCTGAGAGTGTACTATAGGCCCCCAAACAGTCAGAGAAAAATAGAAGAGCAGATATGGGCAAATTTCAGAGAAGTGTAAAAATAATAGGGTAGTAATAGTGGGGGATTTCAGCTTCCCCAGCATAAACTGGGTTAGTCACAGTGTGATAGGTTTAGAGGGAGCAGAATTCTTAAAATGCATCCAGGAGAGCTTTTTAAGCCATTACATAGAAGGTCCGACAAGAGAGGGGGCGGTCCTGGACTAAATTTTAGGGAATGAAGCTGGGCAAGTGGTAGAGGTATCAGTGAGGGAACATTTTTCAGATAGTGATCATGAATCCATTAGATTCAAGGATGTTATGGAAAAGGACAAGGATGGGCCAGAAATCAGAGTTCTAAATTAGGGGGAGGCCGATTTTAATAAGGTGAGATATGATTTGGCCAGAGTGGACTGGGAGCAGCTATTTTTAGGTAAATCTTCATCAGAGCAGTGGGATTCATTCAAAAAGGAAATAGGGAGAGTACAGGGCCAACATATTCCAGTAAAGATAAAGGGTGGGATCAACAAATCCAGAGATATACAGGATTGGATAAAGAGAAAAAGGGAGGCTTATGGCAGATACCAAGGGCTCAAAACAGCAGAAGCCCTAGAGGAATATAGAATGTGTAGGGGGGAACTTAAAAAGGAAATTAGGAGAGCAAAAAGGGGGCATGATAAAACATTGGCAGGTAAAATAAAGGAAAATCCAAAGTTATTTTTCAAGTACATTAAGAGTAAGAGGATAATTAGGGAAAGAGTAGAGCCCATTATGAACCATAGTGGTAATGTGTGTGTGGAGACGGAAGATGAAGCTAGGGTTCTAAATGAATACTTTGTGTCGGTGTGGACAAGTGACGGGACAATGTGGGTATGGAAATCAGGCAGAAGGACTGTGATATAATTAAAGAAATTAGCACAGAAAGGGACGAGGTTCTAAATGATCTGACAGCCTTAAAAGTAGATAAAACTCCAGGCCCAGATGACATGTATCCCAGGCTGTTGAGTGAGGCAAGGGAGGAGACAGCAGGGATGCTGGCAGTAATTTTCAATACCTCCCTGGCCACAGGAGAGATGCCAGAGAACTGGAGGACAGCCAGTGTGGTACCGTTTTTCAAGAAGGGAGGAAGTGATAAAGCAGGGAACTGCAGGTCAGTTAGTGTAATCTCAGTAGTGGGGAAACTATTGGAAGCAATTCTGAGGGACAGAATTAATCTACACTTGGAGAGGCAGGGATCAATCAAGGACAGTCAGCATGGTTTTATTAAGGGGAGGTCATGTCTGACCAATTTGACTGAATTTCTCGAAGAGGTGAACAGGTGTGTAGATGAGGGCAATGCATTTGACATAGTCTACTTGGACTTCAGCAAGGCTTTTGATAAGGTCCCGCATGGGACACTAATAACGAAGGTCAGAGCCCATGAGATCCAAGGCAATTTGGAAAATTGGATCCAGAATTGGCTGAGTGGCAAGAAGCAGAGGGTGATGGTCGAGGGATGTTTTTGTGACTGGATACCTGTGTCAGTGGGGTTCCTCAGGGATCGGTGTTGGGTCCCTTGCTGTTTGAGGTATATATAAAGGATTTAGACTTGAATGTAGGAAGGTTGATCAGTAAGTTTGCGGATGACATGAAAATTGGTGGGGTGGTAAATAGTGAAGAGGATAGTCTTAGATTACAGGAGGATATAGACAGGCTGGTCATATGGGCTGATCCGTGGCAAAAAGAATTTAATCCAGATAAGTGTGAGGTGATGCACTTGGGCAGGACATACAAGGCTCGGGAATACATGATGAATGGCAGGACGCTAGGAAGTACCGAAGATCAGAGGGACCTTGGTGTGCATGTCCACCGGTCCCTTAAGGTAGCGGGACAGGTAGATAAGGTGGTTAAGAAGGCATATGGGATACTTGCCTTTATTAGCTGAGGCATAGAATATAAGAGCAGGGGGGTTATGCTGGAACTGTAGAAAATGCTGGTTAGGCCACAGCTAGAGTATTGTTTGTAGTTCTGGAATCTGCATTATAGGAAGGATGTGATTGCAGAGAGTGCAGAGGAGATTTACCAGGATGTTGCCTGGACTGGAAAGTTTTAGTTATGAGGAGAGATTGGATAGACTGGGGTTATTTTCCTTGGAGCAGAGGAGATTAAGTGGGGACATGATTGAGGTGTACAAAGTTATGAGGGGCATAGGTATGGTAGACAGGAAGGAACTTTTCCCCTTGGTGCAGGGATGAATAACCAGGGGGCATAGGTTTAAGGTAAGGGGCAGGAGGTTTAGAGGGGATGGGAGGAAGAATTTTTTCACCCAGAGGGTGGTGGGAATCTGGAACTCACTGCCTTAAAGGGTGGTAGAGGCAGAATGCCTCATAACATTTAAGAAGTATTTGGATGTGCACTTGCGATGCCATAGCATACAAAGCTATGGGCCTTGTGCTGGAAAATGAGATTAGAATAGTTAGGTACTCGTTTGACCGGAGCAGACCCGATGGGCCGAAGGGCCTTTTTCTGTGCTGTAAACCTCTATGAGTCTATGACATTCCACTGCATGGAGCAGGGGGAGTCTGACTCCGAGTCATCGGCATGATGCTTGAATAGCTGAGATATGACAATAAACAAGTCTCCGAGCTGATGTAGGTTTGTTTGTTGTCCAGGATCAGCCTTTCTCCCTTCTGACAGGGATGCCTGCATCATCCTGAATCTCTTCCAGACAGCAGAAGATATCAAGACTTCTACTATTGTAAGGCAGCCAGAAGCTGCATGGTTCTGAGTCCTCAAATACTAAAGAGTATTCAGACTCTGTTTCACCTGCGATCTCTCTTCTCTTTTTGTGGGACAGGTTTGTCCAAGTCCCCAGTGGTCAGACTACATGAGACTGCCAATGCACATCCAGTGGAAGTGATACCAGAGAAGGATCAACAGTCTGAGGAGCCTCTACCTCCATCTACGACAATGGTACAGTTGGTAGATTCACCAACCACTGTGCACACATGGCAATTTCCAGTGTGCCAGAACCACAAGGGATGCTGGAACCTTGTAGAAGTCTCACACCTCAACAAAAACCAGAGGTCAGCATGCTACTCAATCATCTTCTTGCCACAGGAACACCCTTCCTCAGCCTCAGAGAGCTTCCCAAATGCCCAAACAGAAAAAGAAGAAGAAAAGGCATCGCCAAGCGGACAAATACCATTTTCATCCACCCCACAAGAAATGATTAAGAATAACAACAACCATGCTCCGCCAAATCAGCACCACCAACCAGGCATGGTTTAACATTAAGCAATAGAAGAAATGGTTTAAACTATGCCCAAACACCAGTCCAACGTCCAAGCCAATAACAAGAACTAGAACCATCAGAGCCTACCATTCTCTCAACAGAATGGCGAATCAAATGAAGAGGGTTATAAGGCTTCCAGGCTGCTTGAACTTCTAACTTAAAGGACTTGAAGGGGACAGATGGGGTAGCGAGAATGTTGTTAATGTGACTACAGTAATAGCAAAAATTTTAGAATAGTATTAAAGTTGTAACAATAAGGTAAATGCACAAGACTTATAACAATGTAAAACTTAAACTAAACTAACTCTATATCCATGGGATAAAGACTTGGGGGGGAGGTATAGTATTAGGGTCTGGTACATACAGGGTTAATGTGGGACTGAGTAGAGTACTGCCCAAATAGTGATGTAAGAAGTCACATGGCCCAGAGCCAGTGTGAGTCGAGAGGTGGACAGAGATGCATAAAGACTAGGATGCAGTCAGCTCCATCCCTGTATTCTCTACTGTATACATGCATAGTTATCAGTTGTGAATGAAGTCTTCCTGTTAATATACTCAAGACTATGAAGCCTACTTCATGGTGTCTGAAGCAGAATTCTTCAGGCAGGAGCGTGGATCCTCAGCAGTCACCTTTTGGGGCATGGTACTAGATAATCAGCATCAGATGTGTGGACATTTGCCGGATTTCCCTGAGGCAGTGGGAACTCTTGAACTGCAATTGGCGGAGTTCATCGCTCCTCATTGTCCCATGGCTCAACTGCCTGGGCTCTGACCATGAGAGACTGGCCAATCTCATGGAGAGCAGCATCTTGGCCAGGGAAGGATGCAAACCTTCCTCAGTAGCCTGGATCAGTCTACTCAGAGTATAAGCACTGACATCCATGGAATACATGAGGAGCTGCGTACACTTAACAGGATGATTGCACTATTGGCACAGCTGTTGCTGGAATGGATGACTGCTGCTCAGCAGCAGCCAGCCCCATTAACCCCACCTGAAGGCCAACCCAGGGCTGTGCAGGTCACTGAGAATGTTAAAGGTAATGAGAGCTCCTCAACACCCTCATCTTCCTCCACTTCCCCAATCCCTCTGCTAGAGCCCTCCTCTACGGCATATATGCCAATGACCATGGCTGCATATGCAGAGTTGCAGAGGCTGCAGTCTAAAGGAGGTCCCCGATGGGTGCCTGCACATTGAGACAGGCCACCACATTCCTCATTGCTGTTTAGACAGACAAGTGAGCAGCCTGCTTCCACCTGCTCAGAGACAAGATAGGGGGGCACTTCATAGGAATATGCAAGAGTGAAGGACAACATCTTGCCTAGGGCATGAATGGGCTCACCATGGTTATACTTCTCACATTGTATACAGCACAATTGAGCACTTCTTTAATGGCAGTCCCTTGAGTAATTGTGGAGTGAATGTACAAGGTTATTTATGTAGAAGTATGTCACCAGGGACTGGCTGATGGCAATTGTGATATCAGAGGACCTTATGAGAATTGATTTCACACTTATCTTCCAATGATCCCCTCCTGAAGAGAGTCAGCCCTGGCTACAGGACTTTCCAGCTTTCTGCCATTGGCAGCCTCCTCATCTGTTTCAAAATCTTCCGAATGGACAGAGGCTTCCTCCTGATCATCATCTTCCTCATCTTCAGAGGTTGGAGCTCTGCCCATGGTGTTGTCATCTTTGATTTGTAAAAGCCCCTCTACTGCATAATATTGTGTGGCTTGTAGCACACCATGACTATTCTTGATACCCTTACTGGGGCATATGGCAGAGCTCCATCTGAGCACATCTTTAAAATGCCAAAGGCCTGCTAGGCAGTACTCCTGGTGATGACAAGCCTCCATTTGTGGGCTCCCAAAGGTCACCATTATCCAAGTTCTGATTGGGTAGCCCTTGTCCCCAAGACACCAACCATGGATCTGCATTGATGACTGAAATAGCTGAGGGAGTTGGGAACTCCTTAGGACGAAGGAGTCGTGGCAACTGCCAGGGAACCTTGTACACAGATGAAGGAAGACCTTTATGTGGTCACAAACCACTGGTACATTGGTTGAGTGGAAGAACTTCCGGCATTTTGAGTTAGGGCCCAGTGGCAACATGGGTGAAATCAATAACACCCTGCACCTGAGGGAGGCCTGCTAATTGAGGGAAGGCCATGGCTCTTTGCATTTGAGACATTAAATGTATGGGAAATTAATGTGATCCCCCACATGAGCAAACAGGACCTTGGTTACAGCCTTATGCAGCTGCGCGTTGATGACGGGATATACCAGACATTTCTCCTGATGATCCTTGAAAAGTTCCATCGTGGAAGTTATCTATTGGTAGGGCATGGAGGGGTCAATAGTTTGTGGCTCAAGTTGCTGCTGGACCATGCTACATACGTCTTTTTTTTTATTCATTCATGGGATGTGGGCATCGCTGGCTAGGCAAGCATTTATTGCCCATCCATAATTCCCTTGTTCAGAGGGCATTTTTAAGAGTCAGCCAGATTGCTGTGGGTCTGGAGTCACATGTAGGCCAGCAGATTTCCTTCCCTAAAGGACATTCATGAACTAAATGGGTTTTTACAAAAATCAACAATGGTTTCATGGTCGTCATTAATTCCAGATATTTACTCAATTCAAATTCCACAATCTGCCGTGGTGGGATTCGAACCCGAGTCCCCAGAGCATTATCCTGGGTCTCTGGATTACCAGACCAATGACAACACCACTATGCCACTGCCGCCCTCTCGTCTATCACCACCTCACGGCTTCACTTCAGTCGACTTTGGCACTGGTTCTCCATCATATTGAGGTATGATGTCCTAGGACTGTACACCCTTCCCACAGTATAGTACCTGGTTATCCTGCTTCTTGTCCTCCTCCTTCCTGGTGCATGGGCAGCAGCCTCTTCCTCCTGACCTTCTGTTCTGCCTCTGACCTCTGATGGTGACTGGCTTCTATGGCATCTATGTGCAAAACCATGCCCATCCTCTATTTTCCTTTGCATGAAGCGCTATGCACCCTTCTACAACACAAAGATCTTCTTGTCATCTACACAAGTCAGGAGCGGCAACAATAATTGCCCTGCGATACCAGGAGCCCACCCTCCTACTCCCTTGGATTAAGGGAAGACAGTTAGAGTTTGTTTTGTGCTACTTCTGAGGCAATGAATAACATTTTCAAAGTAAATTCCACATGGGTAGCTGCACCTCTCCAAAGAGGGCTCCCGGCTTTCCAAAGAAATATGCCCAATTCAGACCTGCTCTTACCAGGTCCACTTAGCACACTTTGGGATTCACATACCTAGGCTATCAAAATCCAGCTGGAGTAGAGGCACCTGATGATTTAAATGGCTGGCTGCTTCCGTGAAACATGCATATGTAAAAACCCGACCCATCCCCATTCCTGCCCCTGCAAAAATGGGAAGTGCTGTGGTCGGTGCTAAATTTATGATTTTTGGGTAGATCCACAATTTTCGCTCTCTCATGGCGACAATCTTTGCCAATGGCCACAACACTTTGCCATCAATTCTCCAATCTGCTGTCTTGTTAAGTACAGCTCACTGTTTGGAGGATGAGGTTGGCATTTCCTTTGATAACTTTTTTTCTTGTGGAACGAGGTAATCCTTTTCTTTATCTGGATGAATTTAAGCAGTGTTTAAATCTTAATTCATTTAATTCAACTCTTTCCCATTTTATTTACAGTACACTGAACACATTTTGTTAGCTTCCAACTTATACTCTAACTTCATTGGCTCTTTCTCATTTTCATTGACATAACTACAGAAAGTGTTTATTTTCAAATCATACCTTGTGGTAGTGCTATAGTACGCAATTTTTTCCAGCTCCTAACCCTTCGGCCTAAACTGGAGAGAAACTCCATTGCTTCGACCTATCGTACTTTGCTAATTATCAAAGTAACATTCACCCCATTGACATTCTCATCCTTTGGCAGCATGTTAATTGGTGCCTTTGTGCCCTGGTTTAATTATTCCTTGCATCTAATCCTGTTTGTTATTTGAAGATCCACTTGAACTGTGTAACACTTAGAGGTGTTCAACAAGTATCTGTATAAAAGTCCCATCTAGCACACATTCTACCCATCACTTTTGGAAATCAGGTTTTCAAATTTCTGTGTCACATGGTCAAATCTAACAATAAAAAGGTAATAAATGGCAATTGAACCGGTAGAGAGAAAACAAACCAATTATTACTTAGCAAATAGGAATGAAAACCACCACTGATAATGTTTGAAACACTGCAGATCAAAAATCAACAGATACCAGTTGGAATGAGTGAAATGGGACCCAATGGGACGTCGGCAAATATTTAAAAACTCACTTAAGTTGCTATTGTGATTTTTCATTAAGCTAATGAGTACTAGAAATAATGTTTGTTACATAATGTTATGTAATAAAGTTAGAAACTTTGTAAATATTTCTAAACTTAGGATACACCAATTCCCAACCATTGCTTTCTGTCTCATGCCCTCCTTCTCCTTACTGCTGACAAATATCAGTGGGTAATTTTCAACTTTACCACTTGGGAAGTTATATTATTTCAATGGGATGGAAATTGGGCAGGTTCTACAATGAGCAGGACATGAAGGTGTGTATCCCTCCCCCACCTCCCACTTCCAGAATCTACCAATGAGCCAAAGCCCAAATTCCAACTCAAATTTTGTTTAATTGAAGATCCATCCCTATGTAGTACCAAAGTACAGGGTTCCCTCCCGTGCAGCTAAACCCCATACCTGTATCAAATAATGTTAAGTGTCTCATTTCAATGGTACATCTTGCTGAGCATTCTCTGTTTCAAAACTAGTAAAGAATTAAATTAAATATGTAGGCAAATAAACATTTAAACATAGGCCACTCATTATTCAGGGAAAAATGAACAGAGATACAAAAGTTAAACACCAAGGTCTCAAAAAAAAATTACAGAATAATATTTTTGCTTATTTAGTCAATGTAAATTTGATGTTATCCCCTGAATGGCAGAAATACCCTTGTCGTTATGAAACAGTTTCCATGCCAACCCACTTTTCACAATGTTATGGGCAATCTACAGGTATATATAAAATAGAAAAGCAAAGAGCATTTTGCAACAGACTTCTTGGCATGAAAATGTGTAGCAATAGCATTATTATTTAATGAGCCTGTTATTTTAATGTTTGTTATTCAGTTCTTGAACAGAAACTAGTGCTTAACAATTATTTATTCAGTTGACAGAGAGCTTCAGATAGCAGCAATGATTCTATTTATTAGAATGCAAAATGGACCAGACTCCTGAATAGCTTACTGAAATAGCAACATACTACAACATTTATACATTCATTTTTATTCTGTTGAAAACCTAGCTCTGTTCATGTGTTTTACTCTATGCAGTATTGGACTCCACACTACAGAAAGGATATTGAGGCTTTAGAGAGGATAAGATGCAAATTCAAAAGGATACTGACTGGCAAAATGAAATACAAATATGAAGAAACTTGAAAAATTGGATCTATTATATTCCAACAACAATATTAAGTGTTTCTAGTAACTGAGATCAAAAACAAGAGGCCATAGATGCAAGGTTAAATGTAGGAGATTTAGAACTAAGAACAGTGAAATATCAAAGATACAAGGTTGTAGTATTCTACATCAAAGGTTAATTCACCTCAATGTTAATTCCCTTATTTTGCATGGGACAGGGTTATGTGGAGTTGAAAATTAAAAAATGGGGAATGGCTCCCCAACCTGCCATGTATGAGCTCATTGCCATTTTTATGGTGGTGAGTTTTGTGCAATGCAAGAGTCCCGTTTTGAGAGGTGGGACACTTCACTGACATATTTAAATCAAATATGAATCTGATTTCAATCTAACAGTTGTCACATGGATTTCTCAGGGCTGCGGAAACTGAGCTCAAGAAGGTAAGTGACTTTTAGAGTCCTCTTTGCAGACCTGAAGGAGCAGGAGTGCTTCCCCTGGTTACTCAAAGAAGCCTTCAGCTTCTCTGTCTCCTTACACCTTCCAGTCATGCTTACCATTCTCCGTCCAGAATTTCTGATCTGTTTCTTCCTCCCCTCTCCCAACTGCCCACAAATCTCCCCACCCAGAAGCTGGCCAATGAACCAATCTGGCCGGTTGTCAGGTGTGAAAGGGATGAAAAAAACCTATAATAAGCTCCTGCTATTAAATTCTGTAGGACCTCTGAATCATTGACCTTGTCAGCTTTTCCCTGGGCTACAGCACTCTCTTGTGTAATATTAAGATTTATATGGATTAATGTGGGCTGTGTAAATAGCACCTCCCATAATGATGATGATGTAAGAGAACACATGATGAGGAGAGAATGTTCATGGCTTCAGCAGTGTAACATAAACTCACATAACGCTGTATATAGTTCCATTGTATAAAATAAACCAGTTGTTGTTTGAACGCACCAACATCTTAGTAATCATTCTGAAGCTAGATTAACCAACATACAACATGGTGGCAACAACGATGGATCCCAAAACACTGAAAATTCATTGTTAAAGAAAATTAAATGTCAGGCCTGCAAAAGCAGTGCCAAAACTGAAGAACTCTGTAAGACAGTAGAAGAACTCCAAAGCTGCTCCATAGATGAAGTGGGGTCATAAAATCAACTTTCAAAGTCATTTAGGGCTGCACCACAGCATGTGGTAGTCTGTGAAGAAAATACTGATACAGCAATCATAGGCTTTGAGTCAGAGAACAAAAAAAAAGTTGTGCAACTGGTGAGCAACCCTTAAAAAGGGTGAAAAAATCAATTTTAATGGTGCACTGGGCAGGAAGGACTGGGAAAACCAGATCCCCAGCAAGGGCAGGTTACGGCCCAAGGTCAGTGCCATTACACATAGCGACCACAAGGCAGCATAAAAGAAGCAAGAAAAAGCTGAAAATATTTGATGCTCTAGGGGAAGGAAGTGAAGAGATTATTGAAATAATTTAAAGCAAAGCAGTTTTTAAACAGTCTTGTGACATTCAAGAAATAAATACCAAAACTAGCTGAGAGATCCCCCAGGGAGAGACAGTGTCCATAGTGGGTCTTGGCCAGAGGCTGAACAGTATGGGAAAGCTTCAAATACTGGAAGGAAAATGTAAGACTTCGATAAACCACCCAAAAGTCAAGGATCCTAAATGTATGCTACCTGAGAGGTTTGGACACAAGGAAGGATCAACTGAACCTCCAAACTGGGTTCTTTTCTTGCGGTTCCAAATTGCTTCAGGATTGAACAATAAGTCTGAAGTTGAACAGGTCAACATATTATTTTACTCCATAGGAACAGTAGCAGATGATATTATTGTAAGATAGAGTATTAAATGAGACCTCGGGTAAATTTGAAGTCTTAAAAGCCTGCAAGAACTATTTCAACCTGAGGAGCAATAAGATCATGGAAAGGACCAAATTCAAAAATGGGTCCAGAAACCAGGTGAACCACTTGATGCTTCTGTTAATGATTTTTACAGGCTGATTGAAGGATGTGAGTGTAGAAACCTAAAAACAGAATTAATATGAGACTGCATTATTACCAATGAACCCCTATCAGATTTATTGCAATCTAAGGAAGACCTCAACTTAGAAAAAGCAATATAGCTGGTGACATAAACAGTGGTCTGTAAACAAAACAGGGCAATACTCAGAGGTGAAGAAAAACCTTGGCTTAGGAAACCCCCCCAGTGATCCTGCAGTTCCTTAAGCATAAAAGAAGCATCAGTAAAGAAGGTACAATTTTGGAGGGAAAGTACAAAACGCCATAAAACCCTGCCAGCGCTGTAGCACGAAAAAGACCACAGGCACGAATAGTGTCCTGCAAACATTGCAGAATGCTTTTTCTGCAGAAGAATTGGCCATTTTGTGAAGATGTGCCGAAGTAAAACCTCTAACTTCACAGATTTCAAAGACAAAACTTTTCGTGGATAAGGCTACTAATGAAGTTGAAGAATTTCTGTCAGAAGAGGAACAAAAATATTTCCGGGGTGCGATCAATAGCCCCAATCGTGCATTCTGGAATGTAGACATATATGTCAACAGACATATGACCAATTTTAAACTAGTTACTGGAGCAAGTGTAATGGTTTTAATCAGTGAACCATGGTTACCAATGCATTTCATGCAGCCAACAAAAACCCAGCTATATGACCCAGGAGGGATGGAACAAAAAGTCAAGGGAGAGCTATAGGCAACACTCCAGTACAAGGGAAAGCAGACATTGGAAACATTGTCCGTTCTACAGCATCAGGAGTTCTCTCTTTTAAGTAGGAGAGCTAGTATAAACATCAATCTTATCAGGAAAGTGGAAAAAATCAATCAGCAAGAAACCAAGAGTGACTTCAGAAATGAATCCCAAAAACTATCCAACTGCAACAAAGATCTGGATTGCAAATTCAGTGCTGACTTTTTGACGCTCTTCACAGAGATCGATAGACCAGCTATTTTTCAGGAGGACACCCAAGAGGGGTGGTGAGGTAGTCCTACTCACAATGAATGCACAAGTGAAAAAAATTAGACCACAAAAAAACACGAGAATGTGTGTGATCACTCATCACTCTGTAGTATTTATTTGAAAATGGAAGATGAAAATCTGGTGATGGAATACTCTAATCAAATACCACATTCATCCAACAGTGATGACCTTCTAGAAAGTACATCTACACATATCCATCCACCAAAAGTGGTCATCAAGGAAGATGGCAAATAAGTCAAAAACTAGACATGAAACCAAGCCACACAATGTCTGTCTTTTCTACAGGAGAAGAAAGTGAACTTATTGATAAACCGATCTGCTGGATTCTGAGGGAAACCGAAGTATTAATCGAGTAGTTTCCTTACAGCTTCCAATCCTACCCAAAGAATTACTTCCAGGGCTAGAAGTCCAGGACTATTTGAGAGTTCAGGATCAAGAGACCATGAGGGGTCATCGCTCCAGAAGTAAGGAAGGACTGAAAAAGACCAAGCAAAGAAAAGAAGGCAAACTCAAGAAGGATAGGGAGCTTGCGCAACACAAAGAGAGGGATAAACCTGCAAAATCAAATAAGACAGAGAGGGATAAAAACAAAAAACTGCGGATGCTAGAAATCCAAAACAAAAACAGAATTACCTGGAAAAACTCAGCAGGTCTGGCAGCATCGGCAGAGAAGAAAAGAGTTAACGTTTCAAGTCCTCATGAACCTTCAGTTCTGCTGAAGGGTCATGAGGACTCGAAACGTCAACTCTTTTCTTCTCCGCCGATGAAGACAGAGAGGGACGTGTGATCGAGAAATGTATAACAGTAAAGAGATGAAGAAACAGATCAAGTCCAGATCCAGTCAGACCAAGGAAAAGAAGGAGTAATAGTCCAGAGAGATGACAGAGATCTTCTTTAGTACATACTTCAAAAAGGTACTATGTGTAGAAACCAAAGGAATCTTATTCCTATTCATCAAAGACAATTGTCATGAACACTTTAATCACAGAAAGTGGTTAATCTTCAAAGACTAAGGACATTCTGGAAGAATTTGTGCTTAAAAGATACTGTCCCTTAAAGGGTTAATGCAGGGCTCTGTTTGCTATTCCTGGAAAAAGCATCCTTTTACAAGAAAGGGTAATTAAGCAGTTATAAAAAAAAACTGTCAATATCTTGACCCGGGTGAACTGTGTACAAAACAGGTCACATGGTTTTTAGGGCTCTGAAAAAAAAAACATGCTAGGAACTGTGTTTTTAAAAAAAGTGAGTTTTGGTTTTGCTTTGAGAAGAGAAGGACCAACTGCTTGAGAAGGAAGGCAGCAACTTTTTTGTAGCCGAGAATCAGTCCACAGCCAGAAGTGAATACAAGCTGCTCTTAAGTTGCTATTGTGCTTGGCCAGAGTACCGGCGATGGTCTTCAAGCCCGGCTAAAAAGCAATGCCAAGTAATTGATTATTTCACGGATCAGTGCTTAGGCCAACCGTATAACCCAGAAGTCATTTCAAGGACTCCATCATCTATCCTTTGCCTTTCAAACATTGAATTTTAACCTTTGGCAGAATTACTTAATTTCTGTTTTTAACTCATTGGTTTTGTGTGTGTGTGTCTTAGGGTATCTCAAAAGAGCAATTAGTACAATTTCATATTTCATACTGTATATTGATAAGCTCCGCCTTTCTATTTGACAAGACCTTTTTTATAATATACTAATGAGTTTGTTGTTTATTGAAAAAAGCCTAGTTAAAACCTTTTATTCTGGGTACCAGTAGTGAAGGTAAACAATTGGCCATTTTGGTAAGGAAATTAAACTTTTAAACTAATGGTATGACTTGTGGAGTTGTGGGGCTAGATCAACTGTGCACTCCTCCCATCCCAGTCATAGCAAAACAATCAGTCATGCATTTGGAAGGTCTCACAGCATCTGCAGAGAGAAAGACAGAGCTAACGTTTCAAGTTTTTGTTTCAGATTTCCAGCATCCACAGTATTTTGCCTTTATGCATTTGGAAGAACCAGAAAATGAATCAGAAATTAATATAGAACCAGATACTACAACTCTCAATGAAAACTATCCAAGTCAAGCAAAGGGAGTTCAAAGAGAGACTACTGATTTTCCAAGTCTAACAAGAACACAATCAGGGAGAGTTGTGAAGCTCCTGACAGACTGAATCTGTGATGTCAAAGAATTAGGGGGAGATGTAGTATTTGGGTTTGTAAGGGTTAATGTGTGGGACTGTGCAAATAGCACCTCCCATAATGGTGATGTAAGAGGACACGTGATGAGAAGAGGAGAGGACAGAATGTTCATGGCTTCAGCAGTGTAACACTTAGTCGTGGATAGCTATACGTTGTTCCTTTGTATAAAATAAACCAGCTGTTATGTGAACATACCAACATCTCAGCAATCATTCTGAAGCTAGACCAACCAACATATAATACCCAGCATCAAGTAAATAGGAGGGCCTTTAGCTCCAACTTTAACACAGGGCATGAATCGGGCAGGTGTTCGGGCACTGAGACAGGGGGGAAACCATCACAACCTTGATAGTGAGAGACCCAGGAGATAGACCGCATTTGCCTGTCCCAGGTTAGCTTCCTGCCTGAATCCAGTGGGAAATGACAGCAGGTCGATGGGCAGGAGCACAGTGTTAGGTGATAGGAAGCGTGGCACTCTGGTAAATCGATCAGAGGGAGATGCCAGAGTAGGAGAGGCCCATAAACTTTCCTTGAGGGGTCTAGGGTAGCATTCCAGCTCCTCCTGACCCCACAAGGGAACTAAAAGAAAAAAGTAAAAAATATTTGTCATTCTGAACTTTTTTTACCCTGACTCCTCCTCCCACCAGGTTCATCTTGCAAAAGGGAAGAGTCCTTTCCCACTCAGGCAAATGGCTAAAATAACAATTGGTCCCTGATGATGTCATTGACACCCAACCTGCATTCTTGAAGAAATACTCCACCTTCCACTGGCACTAGCACAGTTAACTACCCACATGCCCTTTTCCAGCTGGGATGGCAGGCTTAAAATCACCCCTATGTCAAAGTAGGTTAGATGGATGAAGGAAAAGGAGGTTGGAAACATGGTAAATGTGATTAAAACTAATTGCTTGCATGCGGAGTAAGCACTGACGTGAACTGGTTAGGCCAAATAGCTTATAAAAACAAAAAAACTGCGGATGCTGGACATCCAAAACAAAAACAAAAACAGAATTACCTGGAAAAACTCAGCAGGTCTGGCAGCATCGGCAGAGAAGAAAAGAGTTGATGTTTCGAGTCCTCATGACCCTTCGACAGAACTTGAGTTCGAGTCCAAGAAAGAGTTGAAATATAAACTGGTTTAAGGTGTGTGTGTGGGGGGCGGAGGGAGAGAGAGAGAGAGAGGTGGAGTGGGGGTGTGGTTGTAGGGACAAACAAGCAGTGTTAGAAGCAGATCATCAAAAGATGTCAACAACAATAATACAAAAGAACACATAGGTGTTAAAGTTAAAGTTGGTGATATTATCTAAACGAATGTGCTAATTAAGAATGGATGGTAGGGCACTCAAGGTATAGCTCTAGGGGGGGTGGGGAGAGCATAAAAGATGTAAAAAAATAAATAAATATTTTTTTTTTTTCCTTTTTCTCTTTTTATAATGGAAATAGGTGGGAAAAGGAAAATCTATATAATTTATTGGAAAAAAAAGAAAAGGAAGGAGGAAACAGAAAGGGGGTGGGGATGGGGGAGGGAGCTCACGACCTAAAGTTGTTGAATTCAATATTCAGTCCGGAAGGCTGTAAAGTGCCTAGTCGGAAGATGAGGTGTTGTTCCTCCAGTTTGCGTTGGGCTTCACTGGAACAATGCAGCAAGCCAAGGACAGACCTGTGGGTAAGAGAGCAGGGTGGAGTGTTAAAATGGCAAGCGACAGGGAGGTTTGGGTCATTCTTGCGGACAGACCGCAGGTGTTCTGCAAAGCGGTCGCCCAGTTTACGTTTGGTCTCTCCAATGTAGAGGAGACCACATTTGGAGAAACTTATCACCCCACCAGCCTCCGCATTCAAAGGATCATCCTCCGCCATTTCCACCAACTCCAGCATGATGCCACCACCAAACACATCTTCCCTTCACCCCCCCCTATCGGCATTCCGTAGGGATCGCTCCCTCCGGGACACCCTGGTCCACTCCTCCATCACCCCCTACACCTCAACCCCCTCCTATGGCACCACCCCATGCCCACGCAAAAGATGCAATACCTGCCCCTTCACTTCCTTTCTCCTCACCGTCCAAGGACCCAAACACTCCTTTCAAGTGAAGCAGCATTTCACTTGCATTTCCCCCAACTTAGTCTACTGCATTCGTTGCTCCCAATGTGGTCTCCTCTACATTGGAGAGACCAAACGTAAACTGGGCGACCGTTTTGCAGAACACCTGCGGTCTGTCCGCAAGAATGACCCAAACCTCCCTGTCGCTTGCCATTTTAACACTCCACCCTGCTCTCTTGCCCACATGTCTGTCCTTGGCTTGCTGCATTGTTCCAGTGAAGCCCAACGCAAACTGGAGGAACAACACCTCATCTTCCGACTAGGCACTTTACAGCCTTCCGGACTGAATATTGAATTCAACAACTTTAGGTCGTGAGCTCCCTCCCAAAATCCCACCCCCTTTCTGTTTCCCCCTTCCTTTTTTTTTCCAATAAATTATAAAGATTTTCCTTTTCCCACCTATTTCCATTATTTTTAAAAAAAAATTTTAAAAAATCTTTTATGATCTCCCCACCCCCACTAGAGCTATACCTTGAGTGCCCTACCATCCATTCTTAATTAGCACATTCGTTTAGATAATATCACCAACTTTAACTTTAACACCTATGTGTTCTTTTGTACTATTGTTGTTGACATTTTTTGATGATCTGCTTCTATCACTGCTAGTTTGTCCCTACAACTACACCCCCACTCCACCTCTCTCTCTCTCTCTCCCTCCGCCCCCCACACACACACCTTAAACCAGCTTATATTTCAACTCTTTCTTGTACTCAAACTCAAGTTCTGTCGAAGGGTCATGAGGACTCGAAACGTCAACTCTTTTCTTCTCCGCCGATGCTGCCAGACCTGCTGAGTTTTTCTAGGCCAAATAGCTTATTCCCTTCTGTAACTTCTATATATATTTTTTAGTTTAATTGCAAATGGTACAAAGATTACAAAAGGGGTAAGGGCTAAAGAGGGTTAGGAGAAAAGTGAGGCTCCGGCTTAAGAGAATTTTTTTTAAAATTGCGTTATGACTATATATTCATTCACCTTATATATGGAACACATTTACTTGAATGGTCTCTCTTTTGCAGCATTTTCTGGGTTCTGGTCTTTCTCATCAGCTCTTCAATTTGATCCACATTTAGATGCAGTGCCTTTTGCTTTCTATATTTCCTAATATTTGTGTTATATTTACTTTAAATTTTGTAGCTTCTATCTATATATATGTATATATATATTATACATATATTGAAGGCATTGCCCTGGTTCCGAGCTATGGTAAAAATAATACCCAAATTATGATCCTCACAACACATCAACTTCAGGAAAGGGGGAGACAGCAGAACATTCCTTTTTACATCACTTTCTTTGATCTCTCAAAAGTCTTCAACTCACTGAATCAAACAGCCCTTTGGAAAGTAATACAGCAGTATGGATGCCCAGCTAAATTCAGAAATATCATCCATCTTCCGCATTACAATATGCAAAAACCAGCACTATGGCTCAACCATAGACCCCTTCTCTGTCAAACCAGGCTTCAAACAGTGGTGTTAAATTGCACTAAAACTATTAACAATCTGTTTTGCAGCAATGCTGCAACTTTACACTGGGCTTTCACAGATGTGGTAATAATCTATTGCACTGATAGTAAGCTCTTCAACTTCAACTGGCTGAAGGCCACAACCAACACAACAACTATGTTACAAGTTCAAAGGTTTCAGCCTTTCGAGTGTAATGTATCTTCATTGGACTGAATGTAAGATGGCTGCCTGCAGGGAGTCCCACATGGCAGAGGTCACATGACTACAGCAAGTCAGATAGGACATTTTTAAAAATTCATTTACAAGATGTGGGCGTTGCTGGCAAGGTTAGCATTTATTGCCCATCCATAATTGCCCTTGAGAAGTTAGTGGTGAGCTGCCTTCTTGAACTGCTGCAGTCCCTGTGGTGTCGGTACACCCACAGTGCTGTTAAGAAAGGAGCTCCAGGATTTTGACCCAGCGACAGTGAAGGAATAGCGATATAGTTCCAAGTCAGGGTAGCGAGTGACTTGGATGGAACTTCCAGGTGGTGGTGTTCCCATGTATCTGCTGCCCTTATCCTTCTAGATAGTTATAGTCATGGGTTTGGAAGGTGCTGCCTAAGGAGCCTTAGTGAGTTTCTGCAGTGCATCTTGTAGCTGGTACACACTGCTGCCATTGATTTTCAGTGGTGGAGGGAGTGAATGTTTGTGGAAGGGGTGTCAATCAAAGAGTCTGCTTTGTCCTGGATGGTGTCGAGGTTCTTGAGTGTTGTTGGAGCTGCACTCATCCAGGCAATTGCAGAGTATTCCATCTCACTCCTGAATTGTGCCTTGCAAGTGATGGACAGGCTTTGGGGAGTCAGGGGGCAAGTTACTCGCTGCACGATTCCTAGCCTCTCTCTTGTACTTGTAGCCACAGTATTGATATGGCTAGTCCAGTTCAGTTGCTGCTCGATAATGACCCCCCTAGGCTGTTGATAGTGGGGGGTTCAGCGATAGTAATGCCGTTGAATGTCAAAGGACGATGATTAGGTTTTCTTGTTGGAGATGGTCATTGCCTGGCGCTCATGTAGTGCAAATGTTACTTGCCAGATGTCAGCCCAAGCCTGGATATTGTCCAGGTGTTGTTGCATTTGGACATGGACTGCTTCAGTATCTGAGTAGTTGCAAATGGTGCAAACATTCCCACTTTTGACCTTATGATGGAAGGAAAGACATTGATGAAGCAGCTGAAGATAGTTGGGCCCAGGCACTACCCTGAGGAACTCCTGCAGTGATGTCCCAGAACTGAGGTGATTGACCTCCAACAACCACAACTATCTCCCTTTGTGTTAGGTATGACTCCAACCAGCGGAGAGTTTACCCCCTGATTCCCATTGATTCCAGTTTTGCTAGGGCTCCTTGATGCCATAATCAGTCAAATGCTGTATTAATGTCAAGGGCAGCCTCTCTCACCTCAGCTCCGGAGTTCAGCTCTTTTTCCATGTTTGAACCAAGGCTGTAATGAGGTCAGAAGCTGACTGACCCCAGCGGAACCGAAACTGAGTGTCAGTGAGCAGGTTATTGCTAAGCAAGTCCTGCTTGATAGCTCTGTTGATGACCTCTTCCATTACTTTACTGATGATTGAAAGTAGAACGATGGGGTGGTAATTGGCCGGGTTGGATTTGTCCTGCTTTTTGTGTACAGGACATATCTGGGCAATTTTCCACATTGCTAGGTAGATGCCAGTGTTGTAGCTGTACTGGAACAGTTTGGCTAGGGGTGTGGCAAGCTCTGCAGCACAAGTCTTCAGTACTATTGCTGGAATGTTGTCAGGGCCCATTGCCTTTGCAGTATCTTGTACCTTTGGCCGCTTCTTGATTTCATGTGGAGTGAGTCAAATTGGCTAAAGACTGCTATCTGTGATGCTGGGGACCTCTGGAGGAGACAGAGATGGATCGTCCACTCGGCACTTCTGGCTGAAAATTGTCACAACTGCTTCAGGCATATCTTTTGCAATGCTGTACTGGGCTCCCCCATCACTGAGGATGGGGATATTTGTGGAGCCTCTTCCTCCAGTAAGATGTTTAATTGCCCACCACCATTCATGACTGGATGTGGCAGAACTGCAGAGCTTAGATCTGATCCATTGGTTGTGGAATTGCTTAACTCTGTCTAGCACTTGCTGATAATGCTGTTTGGCGTACAAGTAGTCCTGTGTTGTAGCTTCAGCAGGTTGTCACCTCATTTTTAGGTATGCCTAGTGCTGCTCCTGGCATGCCCTCCTGCACTCTTCGTTGAGCCAGGGTTGATCTTCTGGCTTGATGGTAATGGTAGAGTGGGGGATATGCCAGGTCATCAGGTTACAGATTGTGTTTGAGGACAATTCTGCTGCAGCTGATGGCCAACAGCGCCTCATGGATGCCCAGTTTTGAATTGCTAGATCTGTTTGAAATCTATCCTATTTAGCATGGTGATAGTGCCACCTAACACGATGGAGGGTATCCTCAATGTGAAGACGAGATTTGTCTCCACAAGGGCTTTACAGTGGTCATTCCTACCGATACTGTCATCGACAGATGCGTCTGCAGCAGGCAGATTGGTGAGGATAGTGTCAATATGTGTTTCCCTCTTGTTGGTTTCCTCAACACACGCTGCAGACCCATCTAGCAGCTATGTTCTTTAGAATACAGCCAGCTTGGTCTGTGGTAGTGCTACTGAGTCACTCTTGGTGATGAACGTTGAAGTCCCCCACCCCGAGTAAATGTTGCACCCTTGTCACCCTCAGTGTTTCCTCCAAATAGTGTTTAACATGGAGGAGTACTGATTCATCAGCTGAGGGGGGTCAGTATGTGGTAATCAGCAAGAAGCTTCCTTGTCTATGTTTGACATGTTGCCATGAGACGTCACGGGGTCTGGAGTCGATGTTGAGGACTCCCAGGACAACTCACTTTCGACTGTATACCACTGTGCTGCAACCGCTGCTGGGTCTGTCCTGTCGGTGGGACAGGACATGCCGCAGGAATGGTGATGGTGGTGTCTGGGACATTTTCTGTAAGGTATGATTCCGTGAGTATGACTATGTCAAGCTGTTGCTTGACTTGTCTGTGAGACAGCTCTCTCAGTTTTGGCACAAGCCTCTAGATGTTAGTAAGGAGGACTTTGCAGGGCCAACAGGGTTTGTCCTTGTCCTTTCTGGTGCCTAGTTTGATGCCGAGTGGTCCGTCTGGTTTCATTGCTTTTTGTTGATTTTTTTAGAGGTTTTGATACAATTGAGTTGCTTGCTAGGCCACTTCAGAGGGCATTTAAGAGTCAACCACATTACTGCAGAACTGGAGTCACATGTAGTCCTCACCAGGTGAGGACAGCAAATTCCCTTCTCTAAAGGGCATTAGTGAATCAGATGGATTTTTAAAATAATCAACAATAGTCTCCTGGCCAATATTAGGCTTTTAATTCGAGATTTTTATTCAATTAAAATTCCACTATCTGCTGTGTTGGAATTCGAAGCCGGGTCCCAAGAATATTACCCTGGGTCTCAGGATTATCAGTCCAGCGACAATACCACTTCGCCACCGCCTGCCCTCAAAATTTCAAAATTCAAACATCCTGCTTTTCATAACAAACAAAAGACAAATTTGCATGCACTATCACGTGTAATTGTGAGTTCAAGTTACCCACTGTACCATAACTGTTCTCATGCATTAAACAAGCTGTTCGTTATTCTAGTCAGTCTCAGCACATGCATTGCACAAGTAGTTGCTAAATCGTGAAGGTCTCTTAATGGTACGTATGCACATTGTCATTGGCTATTTGTTTGGGTGATGCTCCATCTACACGGAGTGTAGTTCCTGTGGCACTTGTTGCCTTGGTAACTGTTACTGTTGTTCCATTCTCATTTTTTGGAACTGGTGGACCACCAGGAGTGATGGTCATTCTATACTTTGTGCAGCTGATGAGATCCCATCTCCCTGATCGGCTGGTTGCAGTGAAGGAACAGCTTCCCTAGTTGTTCATATATACCTGCGTTTGCGTTGGTATCTTTCATTATTCACTTCAATCGAGATGCCAACTGTTCTACGCATGTCCCAAGTTGCTAGTCGGGCTGACTCCTGTTGAGAGCGTTAAAGGTTCGTACACTGACTGGCTCTCCAATGCCCAGCTCTGGTAATGGTTTGGCAGTCTTGTCAAAATAAAATTTGGCTTCCTGCAGTTTAACCTTGATTTTTTTCACTCAAGCCTGTTACTGCTTCTAGTTTCAGTAGCTTTTTTGGAAGAGTAGTTTGGATCTGGTGTGACACTGATCTTTCATATTTCTGAAAGAAGAGACATTTTTGTTGAAGCTTTTCATCTTGCGTTCATCAGAACATTCGCAACAATACAAACACAAGGGAGACAACAAATCTATATGTATGAGAAGAGAGTGCTGATTGGTTGGCAAGTAAGCTCTGATTGGTAGAGGTGTTGCCATGGAGAATGCACCAGCTGATGTGACTGACAGGAAACTGCCAAGCATTGTTGGAATTTTAAACCAGACAGCTTGACTCATTCTTCAGGGTAATGCCTTGGCCAAAGAACCAGAAAATGGCTGTCACTTATTTTGTTTGGCTGAAACAGGTGCAATGTGTGTACCTGTTGTTTTTGTCTTGTGTATCAATGCACGGACCTTGTGTATCAATATATGCCGTTTCCAGTACACGTTAATGTACCACATTGTGAGCCTGACTGACAATCTTAAATTGGTTGTCAGCGTAATTCTTAGCACACTGAGGATTATTTAGCAATCACAAAATCACATCTAATGTTGGACACTGTGTTTTCAGTTTTGCAAGTACAGGCTAGTTGGGTACGGTCTGCGCTTTGCCTGTTGCGAATGGCAGAAGGGACATGCTATTTGATGCGATTTGCCAGTCTACATACCTGGCATCACACTGGCACTGAAATTCATTCACCATATTACTTATTTGTGTGATAGGCAGAATATCTTTTTGGCTTGACGGCAGCGTCCTGTTAGTGGCAAATACCACTTGTGTTGCTGCTGCATAGCAGCAGCGTGAAACAGTTAGCTTCACCTCTTGCTCAAATTTTTGCGGTATCTTGCCTTCGAGGGTAAATCGGGGCTAAAGGGGGCGCGCTTAGGCCCGTTCCTGTGTTTGCGTGATATACAATGCCACATGTAGCCATTATCCCGCAGGATGTCTTTCATGCACCCTATTTCAGCATCAAGCTTGCATGGCGTGTAAATGGCTTGGGTCCTATTTATGAGGTTGCCGAAGGCCAATCTTATAGCATGTGGACATGTAAGAATACCAACCTATTGCGATACCCCCTCCTCTTTTACCTCTTTCCCTGTCTCGCCTGAAGACCCCATATCCTGGAATATTGAAGTGCCAATCCTGCCTCTCTCTCAACCAGGTCTCTGTGACAGCAATGATATCACACTTCCATGCGTTAATGTGTGCCCTCAACTCATCTGCCTTATTCGGCAGAATCCTTGCATTAAAATAAATACCATCCAACCTTGCCAAGCTTCCTTGTGCCTTATAATTTCTATGCCTTCCAGACTTGCCTGCTCTCTCTTTTAATTTTGACCGTGCATCTCCCCCTGCTGAACCTCCGATCAGGATCCCCCTGCCAAGTTAGTTTAAACCCTCCCCAACAACACTAGCAAACCTCCCCGCAAGGATGTTGGTCCCATTCCGGTTCAGGTGCAACCTGTCCACCTTGTACAGGTCCCACCGCCCCCAGGAACAGTCCCAATTTCCCAGAAATCTAAAGCCCTCCCTCCTGCACCATCACTCCAGCCACGCATTCATCTGGGCTAACCTCCTATTTCTATACTCACTAGCGCATGGCACCAGAAGTAATCCAGAGATTACTACCTTTGAAGTCCTGTTTTTTAATCTGCTTCCTACCTCCCTAACTTCTGCTTGCAGGACCTCATCCCTCTTTCTACCAATGTCATTGGTACCAATATGTACCACGATCTCTGTCTGTATGCCCTCCCCCTTTAGAATGCCCTTTAGAATTCAGTGACATCCTTGACCCTGGCACCAGGGAGGCAACATACCATCCAGGGGTCACGTCTACGGCTGCAGAAACACCTGTCTGTTTCCCTTATTATCGAGTCTCCTACCACTATTGCTCTTCCCCTTTCTTTCCTCCCCCACTCTGTAGCTGAGCCACTCACAGTGCCATAAGTGTGGCTGCACTCCCCAAAGGAACCGTCACTCTCACCATTTTCCAACACAGAAAAATGGTTCTCGAATGAGATGCACCCTGGGAATTTCCTGACTACCTACCTGACACATTTCTTCTGACTGATGGTCACCCATTCCCTCTCTGCCTGCACTTTTGTAAGCCGTGGGATGACCACAACTAAAAACGTGCTATCCAGGAAACTGTTAGCCTCACAGATGCACCTCGGTGCCTCCAGCTGGCTCTCAAGCTCCGAAACTCAGAGCTCAAGTAGCTGCAGCTGGTGGCACTTCCTGCACACGTGGTCGGACAGAGCACGAGGAGGGTCTAGAACTTCCCAGCAGGCAGTACATAACACGGGTCTGAGCTGCCCTGCCATGCCATGCCTCTAGCTGAAAAAAACCCCTTACTTTAGAGTAAAAGAACAGGTACACCCCTAAATCCAATTTGCTCACCCAGCCTAAGGTAAATTATGTTTTTGAATTTTGAGAATTGAGATATCTGATCTGATGCTGAACTCAAAGTCTATTGGGCAGTGGTCTTTCCCATGCTTCTCTTTATGATGGTTCAGCTTAGGCAACCTATAGACATAATATCAAGGCCCTAGAACAACATCAAAAACTATGGAAGGATCTTGTGAATAAAGTGAGGGGAAAAAAGTGTCTCCTCTCATATTTTTCCTAATATTATTGGGGGATATTTTAAAGCAGGCTAATTTAATTAAGCTACAGACAATTAGACTGCAAGGTTTACATTATCAAAGAAGTGAGGTGTAAAACAGGCATTTGAATTGGAGTTGAGTAAAGCTAGGGTGGGGTCAGCAGATATGGTGTGAATGAAATTTGCATTTTTAGATAAATGGAAAAGGTGTTTGATTTTCAAAGGGACATGATAGGAATTTTACAACTGACAAAATGGGTAAGGCAAAGTGATTATCTTGATTTTTCCCAAAACGTGCTGGCCATATTGAGAACATGAAAGATTTTTACATTCTGGGATAAGTAACTTCTAAAGACAAGTTGAAACAATGGGATTTACAGATCAGAAAGGAAGAAATATTTTTAAAGAAGGATGGAAGGCTGTGTGAGGTGTGGCCATGTGAGATCTTGAAAGGTGACTGTGCAAAATAGATTTGGAGAAAAAGCCTCTAGCCACCCTGCAGAAGTTTGTTGTTCCAGTAACCAAAGTTGCATTAAAAGCCTTCGGAAGTCCATTGACCAGTGGGTGCTTGTGGTAAAATTGCTGGATGACTTTATAAATTTGGAATCTAATTGGACTCTTGCCTTAATACTGAAAGGCCTGGATAGAGTGGACGTGGGGAAGATGTTTCCATTAGTAGGAGAGACTAGGACCCAAGGGCACAGCCTCAGAGTAAAGGGAAGACCTTTTAGAACAGAGATGAGGAGAAACTTCTTTAGCCAGAGAGTGGTGAATCTATGGAATTCATTGCCACAGAAGGCTGTGGAGGCCAGGTCATTAAGTGTATTTAAGACCGAGATAGATAGGTTCTTGATTGGTAAGGGGTTCAAAGGCGGGAGAATGGGGTTGAGAAACTTATCAGCCATGATTGAATGGTGGAGCAGACTCGATGGGCCAAATGGCCTAATTTTTGCTCCTATGTCTTATGTCTTATGTTCTTAAAGGGGGTGCATAGTTGGGAGTTTGGTTAAGTAGAAATTTTGGGAACTGTTATAACTTTGTAACTGTAATCTTGTATGTGTGTTTAATTTTTTCTTCTTTTGTTAATAAATGTTTTAATTTAATCTTTAAACTCTCTAAAGGTGGTAGTGGGCTCACTACTTTTGACTTCAGTGCACAACCCTTCTCGGAATAAATACAAATTGCAAAATCATTGTGAGAGCATGGCCAAGTTTCCCTTGTGAATTTGGTCAGCCTGGCAAATACCATCTGCCATTTCATAACAAAAGAGTAAACATAAGCATTCCTCAATGCACAGACATGCCAAGTATAGGGGCAATGATAGGCTCACATTTGCTGAGATGACCAGGACATGTCGTCAGAATGCCCAACACAAGACTGCCCAACAGATGCTCTACCCGTTCACACGAGGGCCAAAGAAAACATTTCAAAGAAATTCTCAAAGCCTCCATGAAGGTCTGCTCTAATAACATCAAAAACTGGGAAGCAAATGCCCAATCATGACCAAAGTGGTGATTCATCATCAAAAATTGTGTCAAGGCATTAAAATCATCAAGTACAGTCACTGAGAGAGAATGGTGAGAGAGACAGAGAGGGCAGCTGCTTGAACCAGCAATCTGCCATCACCTCTACCAGCTGACAGCTGAGGTCCTCACTGTGGGAGAGCCTGCAAGGGTAAGTAAGGGCTCAAAAGCCATTTGCAAACCGATGGTCAACACTGGCATCTCACTTAAATCTAACTATTTGCAAGAAATAATCATCTTCAACATGAGGGATTGCTGATAGAAAATAATAATTTGAACCGATTCTGTGTTTAATTTTTTATACCTGGATCCAATTGTTTCACTCCTTCCTGGTGATGCTGCATTGCCATCACCTGGTGAGCTTGCATTCGCTGAAATCATTCAAATCAGTTCAGTTTGCTCTAAATCCCATAGAACCATTGAAAAAGGTCCTCAAACAACAGATAATAACCTGGAAAACAAGACAGTTGCTATCTAGTTTGAGAATTACAAATAAAAGACATTCAGGTGAAAAACAGGTAACTGTCAACCTTAAGAGAAGGCCTTTCTATTTCGGCAAGAGTGACAAGCTTAAGCCATTAGCTTCTACTGATGAGATGAGACAAGGAAACCTATATGTGTTGTAAATCTGTAAGTAAAAAACGGAAGACTTTCATTTATATCATGTTTTACGTGTCCACTGGACATCTCAACACTTTTACAGCCAATAAGTGTAGTCATTGTTGCCAAGTAGGAAACATGGCATCCAATTTGCACACAGCAAACTCCCACAAACAGGAACATGATAATGACTAGATGATCTGTTTTTCTAATGTTGATCAGGGATAACTATTGGCCAGGAAACCAGGGATAACTCCCCTGCTCTTCTTTGAAATAATACCATGGGATCTTTTGGATCTACTAGTGAGGACAGACTTAGTTCAACATCTTGTCTGAAAAAATGGCACCTCCAACAGTGCAGCACTCTCTTAGTAGAGTATCAATTTGATTTTTGTGCTCTAGTCCTGGGGCAGAATTTTTTGGATGACCTGAAGAGTTGGCATGGAATGTCAATCACAGCAGCCTCACATCCATTTAATTATCCAAGGGACTGCCACCCCTCAATCACGACCTTTGGGATCAGGGAGAAACTGCATCAAACTTTTGTTCAGCAGATTACATAGATTGGATAGATCATCCTTGCAGTGATTGATAATACTCTTTTTGCTTTTTCTATAGCCTTGGAAGACCAGTTGTGAACTTTCAGAGATTCCAATGTATATTTTCCATTCAGCAGACATTAGTTCAAAAAACTTGCATGAGATAACATTAAAGGTATTTTGAAATTGACCCTACCCATGTGTGCAACAATAGAATTATTTACATTAAGTGCAATCTGTCAGATATGTGCCCATTCCCCATCATGTGAACCTCTGATTATAGTTTTTGTTTCCTCATCCACAGTTCTAACATTAATGCAAACTTTTGTGTTAACCGTAAGCTTCAGAACAGCTCCTCCAGCATGTTCATCCAGATTATTGGTATGGTTGGTGAAGAGCAATAGTTCTAAAACTACCCCTAAGGGGCTGGACTAGTAATCAGTCTGCTGCCAGAATCAGTATAATTAATGACAGGCCTCTGGCTCTGAGAATGCACCCAATTTTTTATCCAACAAGTGGCTGGTATTCTGCAATGAGTGGTTCACTTCATGTCTGCTAAAGTTTCTCCACCACCAACAAGGCACAGGACAGGACAAAATTCAAAACCAAAATACTGTGGAGGCTGGAAATCAGAAATAATAACAGAAAATGCTGGAAAACCTCAGGAGGTTAGGCAGCATCTGTGAAGAGAAATAGAGTTAATGGGCAGAATTTTACAGACCCTTACTGGAGAGTTTGCATGTAGTGGGTGGGTGGGGGGGGGGGGGCGGTCTGCCTGTAAAATTCACCCTCCCACCCACTCCTGTCTTCAATTTTGTGGGGGAAGTGCTAGGCCTAAGACAGCCCACCCACCCTGGCCCCAATTGATGTCCTTGAATGGCCAAGGACATCAATTGAGACCAGTGGGAGGTGGTCAGGGATTGGGAGAAAGCAATGCTAGGCAGCCTACTCGGGCCTCAAGAGAGGGAACATCCCACCTTGGCTCCTTCTCAAAAATCAGGTGCCCCCTCCAATGTCTGGCCCCCTCGGGCACTCCCTCCTTACCTGGCTTTGATATCAGGACCACCATCCCATTTCCTCCACCAACCCAGCCCTCCCATCCTATCACCGCCGCAAGACCACCACACATTTCCATCCTGGTTCTGGGACTGAGAATCTGTGGATTACTTGTAGTACCAGCAGTGGCCACTGCTCCCAATGGCTAGGAATACAGAGCTACTGGCTCTCAAATGGAACTACCTCCTTAGTGAGGGCTGGGAATTCTGCCTCCACCCAATTAACTCCCTCCAGGGCATTAAGTGGCTTTGGGGCAGCTGACATTGACGGGAATGCATTCCCACTGACGTTTTGGGTGGTGGAACAGGAAACCTCAACACCTGTAAAGTTCTGTCCAACATTTCAGGTCAATGACTCTTTAGCAAGATCATCAAGGCAGTTCTGAACGGACAGGTGATAGAATACTCTCTTTTTGCCTCAACAGGTGTAGCTGCAACAACACAAGAAGATTGGCACCAATGTTATAAATATCTCGTACATGGTTCATAATAATATTTTAGAGATAATATTTAGTTCTGGGAAAATTAAAGTTTAACTGTCGATAATGGGATAAATGCAACTAAATCATCTTGAAGACGATTACACTTAAGGCTGGGGCTATGTTGACTTAAGGGGTTAACAGCCAGAAAGGTGAGATCATAAAATAGTGGATGAACTTACTTAGCTGGAAAATTGGACATGAGGTGTTTACACTGCTTGGAAAGAAATGCAGGCCAGAGAGTTCTTTTGTTTTGGGAGGTAAAGCTATAAGTAATTTAACAGCAGTGAGCCCTGGAAGGCTACATCATCATGGAGATGGATGGAGCTTAAGAAAGTTCTAGAGTTTCAATTTATCTGTATGTTTGCTGGGGGAGTGAGTGTTCTACAGCAAGGGAAAAGGCCAAACCAAAAAGGTGCTGCTGTTTGCAGGCTCCAGGCAGAAAAATTGTTGCTATTAACTGGCTGTGCGTAGTTGGGGCTAAGAGGAAGTCCCAGGAGCCATTTGATAGCTGTGCAGTTTTTTTTTTGTTTATTCATTCATGGGATATGGACTTCGCTGGCTAGGCCAGCATTTATTGTCCATCCCTACTTGCCCTTAAGAAGGTGGTGGTGAGCTGCCTTCTTGAACCTCTGCAGTCCATGTGATGTAGGTACACCCACAGTGCAGTTAGGAAGGCAGTTCCAAGATTCTGAACTAGCTACAGTGAAGGAACAGTGATATATTTCCAAGTCAGGATGGTGAGTGGTTTGGAGGGGAACTTCCAGGTGGTGGTGTTCCCAGGTGTCTGCTGCCCTTGTCCTTCTAGATGTCGCGGTTGTGGATTTGAAGGTGCTGTCTAAGGAGCCTTGGTGTCTTTTTGCAGTGCACCTTGTCAATGGTACACACTGCTGCCACTGTGTGTCAGTGGTGGAAGGAGTGAATGTTTGTAGATGGAGTGCCAATCAAGCGGGCTGCTTTGTCCTGAATGGTGTCAAGCTTCTTGAGTGTTGTTGGAGTTGCACTCATCCTGGCAAGTGGAGAGCATTCCATCATACTCCTGTCTTGTGCCTTGTAGACAGGCTTTAGGTAGTCAGGTGGTAAGTTACCTGCTGTAGGATTCTGAGCCTCTGCCCTGCTCTTGTAGCCACAATGCTTATATTGTTATGATTAGTCCCCGGGTGAGGTCCCCAATTTGTTATCATCCAGGATGAGACACCCCAAATTGTTAACTTTCTGAACGGGACCCCAATTTTGCTATGTTCCTATGAGGAGGAATGAACTGGCTACCCATCTTTATTCAATCCCCTTGCTTGGTCACAACAAAAAGTTAATTTAAAAATGATCCCTTCCTTCGTGGATAGCTTTTCCCATTCCAAATGTATTTGTGTTTTAGAAGCATCCAATTCAACCAGGCTTTGTTGAGTCAAAGAATGAGTGAGTTTCTTAGTTACTAAAAACCCAAGGGAAAAAAGTAAAAACACAACACACATGCACACAGATCAGAAATGAGAAGTTGGGTCCAAAAATAAATGTTTAAAAAAATATACAAATCAGTACTTGGCTTGTCCATGAGGGTTAGATGGCGAAATGTTGCAACCGTTGACTTTGGTGATTCTGGTGGTGCTTATTTTGGCAGTTGACCAGTTGATTTGAGACACTTGGTTCTGCAGGTTAGCTGAAGGGGCTATTTTATTTCTTTTATGACTGCAGCTTTGCTGACTTGCCTCCAGCCAGAGGAGAGAGGATAGAGACTTTTACCGGCAAGCTGCAGGGATGCCTAGTTGATGTTCTTTTTCTGTGACCCTTACAGCACACACAGTAGCACACGAGAAAAAGAACACATCGATCAGATTTGCAGCTGACTATCTAACACCTTTACTTGTGTATTCGTAGAAGGGAAAATCAAATGTCCTTTGCCCAGAATCTACTTTCTTTCAACTCAGATCATATCCACATTCTGAGACAACTCAATAGGAGATGGTTTCTGCTGAGATGTGGTAATCAGTCTCCATTGTCCCTGCAACCACAGGAGATTAAAGTTCAGTATTTTGCATTGCGTCTCTCCCGTTCAAGTGCCTTTGTCTGAAGTGGGCCTTGACACTATTTTAGGTGCAACATTCCAGGGCCTCTTTGGACTAATCAATCAAGTATAAACCGCATAGGAATTTTCCAGAAAGTGGTTACTTTACAGTTGCAGCCAGCTTTTGCTTGAATGTCCTTTTTTAAAAAACACGTCTTCCTCAAAAAGTGCAATATACCCGTAAGTAATTCGGACTGTGATCCACTGTCACGACCATATGGCAAGTCCAGTTCAGTTTCTGGTTAATGGTAACCCCAGGATGTTGATAGGGGCTATTCAGCAATGGTAATGTCATTGAATGTCAAGGGGCGGTGAGCAAGCCAGATCCTAAAGGGAAACCAGTCTTACTGATCATGAACCTTTTTTCTTCATATTTTGAAAATGAGGAGGAATAACTACTGACTCCAAAAGCATGGAACTCCAATAACAACTTTAGGATTTTAAAAATTAACAGATTTATTAAAAAGAAAAAAACTTAAGCACATAAGATTAAAGTTACAGTTAAAACAGTCTTACATAATGTTCCCCAAAAAGCCCACTTGGTCAAATCACACAAGTAAACTACCTTCTTGGCAACAACTCCCTTATAGATTTTTAAGCAAAAGCAAAAAATTGTCACTTATATAAAGGTATACCACTCCTCAAACACTTGTACTCTAATGTGGGAATCCAAAAAAAAGGTTCGGAAACAGACTGCTTTCTGAAAACAGAGATGTTTCTGGCCAGAAACTGGGTGTCTGCTTCCAATTCAAACTTTCACACCTTCTCAGCGCACAGATCTGGTCTTCAGATCACACAACTCAGCTAACCATCTTTCTTTAAATATCTTTTTCCCCTTTCATCTCAAATTCTATTGTCCTCAAACACCTCTTTGAACTCAACTTCTCCCCATATAGAAATCGTTCATGTTTTCCTATTGTCTCTACTTTCGGGTCAATGACATTTACTATTCCTTCCCCTGTTTACCTATGAAAACTTTGCAAGTTGTAAAAGTTCCTTGTCACTTCTAAACTCCCCTTTGAAATCCAACAGCTGAAAATCCAAAACCATGCTTATAATGCAAATTTTAAATCCAACCTATTTACTTATAACTTAAGTGCACCATAGCCCCTCATTACAAATGCATGAACCTAACTCCTTTACAGACACACACATCTTTCTTTACAAAATACCACCATAATCCCCAAAAATAATTTTTAAAAATCTCTCATCACAGCTGTAAGTCATCCATGTTTCACAGGCATACAACTTAATCAACTAAATCAACTTACTCAACAAACAACAAAACTAATGCAATGGAAACATTTCACTATTTCAAGCTCCTATAGTATTTGTGTTGAATTCGTATGGCTATCAAATAGACCGAACAAGAGTATTTTTAAAGATATTTACATTATTAAACTGCAGGGTACTTAGTAATAAGTGAATTGCTTAATAAGAAAAGGTTGAACTTATTTGTTTAATAAACTGGTTCAATGTCACAAAAATTGGAGTAAATAACAAACATTAAAAAAGCATTATAACCACTTTCTTACAAAACTATCAGTAATCTGTGTTTCTAAAAGAAACAAAAATATTTACATCGCCATGTAAGGGGAATTAAGATAACTGAGTGTGTTGTTTGTAGAATTTGCCACAATTACATGAAAATCCCCATTGTTAACTTCTCTTAACTTCAACTCATCCAAAATACCATTGCTACTACCCTATCCTGCATCAAAACCCACTTATTAAAAAATTATTCATTCATGGGATGTGGGTATCGTTGGCTAGGCCAGCATTTATTGCCCATTCCTAATTGCCTTTGAGAAGGCGGTGGTGAGCTGCCTTCTTGAATCACTGCAGTCTGTGTGGTGTAGGTACAATTACAGTGCTTTTACGGAGGGAGTTCCAGGGTTTTGACCCAGTGACAATGAAGGAACAGTGATATATTTCCAAGTCAGGGTGATGAGTGGTTTGGAAGGGAGCTTCCAGGCGGTGGTGTTCCCACGTGTCGACTGCCCTTGCCTTCAAGATGGTAGTGGTCGTGGATTTGGGAGGTGCTGTCTAACGAGGCTTGGCGAGTTCTTGTAGTGCATTTTGTAGATGGTACGCACTGCAGGAACTGTATATCAGTGGTGGAGGGAGTGAATGTTTGTAGATGGGGTGCCAATCAAGAGGTCTGCTTTGTCCTGGATGGTGTCGAGCTTCTTGAATCTTGTTGGAGTTGCACTCATCCAGGCAAGTAGAGAGTATTACATCACATTCCTGGCTTTTGCCTTGTAGATAGTGGACAGGCTTTGGAGAGTCAGGAGGTGAGTTACTCACCGCAGGATTCCTGGTGTCTGACCTGCTCTTGTGGCCACAGTACTTATATGGCTAGTCCATTCAATTGAACCAGTTCATTGACCATTCTGGTCAACAGTAACCCCCAAAATGTTGATAGTGGGGGATTCAGCAGTGGCAATGACTTTGAATGTCAAGGGGCGACAGTTAGATTCTCTCTTGTTGCAGATGGTCATTGGCTGGCACTTGGGTGGCGCGAATATTACTTTCCACTTGTCAGCCCAAGCCTGGATATTGTCCAGGTCTTGCTGCATTTGGACATGGACTGCTTCAGTATCTGAGGAGTCGTGAATGGTGCTGAACATTGTGCAATCATCAGTGAACATCCCCACCTCTGACCTTATGATGGAGGTAATGTAATTGATGAAGCAGCTGAAGATGGTTGAGTTTAGGACATGACCTTGACGAACTCCTGCAGTAATGTCCTGGAACTGAGATTATTGACTTCCAGCAACCACAACCTTCCTTAGTGCCAGGTATGACTCTAAACAGCAAGGAGTTTTCCCCCCGATTCCCATTGACTCCAATTTTGCTGACGCTCCTTGATGCCATACTTGGTCCAATGCTGCATTGATGTCAAGGGCAGTCACTCACACCTCACTCGGGAGTTCATCTCTTTTTTTCATGTTTGTACCAAGGCTGTAATGAGGTCAGGAGCTGAGTAACCCTGGAGGGAACACAAATTGAGCGTCAGAGAGCAGGTGATTGCTAAGCAAGTGCTGCTTGATAGCACTGTTGATGGCCTCTTCCATCACTTTACTGATGAGAGTAGACTGATGGGGTGGTAACTGGCTCGGTTGGATTTGTCCTACTTTTTGTGGACAGGACATACCTGGGCAATTTTCCACATTGCCGGCTAGTTGCCAGTGTTGTAGTTGTACTGGAGCAGCTTGGCTAGGAGTGCAGCAAGCTCTGGAGGACAAGTCTTCAGTAATTTTGTTGGAATATTGTCAGGGCCCATAGCCTTTGCAATATCCAGTGCCTTCAGCCATTTCTTAAAATCATGAGGAGTGAATCGAATTGGCTGAAGACTGGCATCTGCGATGCTGGAGACCTCCTGAGGACGCAGAGATGGATCATCCACTCGGCACTTCTGGCTGATGATTGTAGCATATGCTTCAGTTTTATCATTGAGGATGGGGATATTTGTGGAGCTTCCTCCTCCAGTGAGTTGTTTAACTGTCTCACCACCATTCACAATTGGAAGTGGCAGGACTGCAGAGCTGAGATCCGATCCAAAGGTTGTGGAATCTCTTAGCTCTGTCACTTGCTGCCTATGCTGTTTGGCACACAAGTAGTGCTGTGTTGTAGCTTCACCAGGTTAACACCTCATTTTTAGGTATGCTTTGTTCTGCTCCTGGCATGCCTTCCTGCACCCTTCATTGAACGAGGGCTGATCCCCTGAATTGGTCATAATGATAGAGTGGGGGTATGCCAAGCCATGAGGTTACACATTGTGATCGAGTACAATTCTGCTGCTGCTGATGGCTCACGGTTGTCCAGTCTTGAGTTGTGAGGCCTGTTCGAAATCTACCCAACTTAGCACCGTGATTGTGCCACACAACACGACGGAGGGTATCTTCAATGTGAAGACCGAACTTTGTCTCCACCAGGGCTGTGCAATGGTCACTCCTACCGATGTTGTCATGGACAGATGCATCTGCAGCTGACAGTTTGGTGAGGATGAGGTCAAGATTGTTTTTCCCTCTTTTTGGTTCCTTCGCCACCTGCCACAGGCTCACTCTAGCAGCTATGTTCTTTAGGACTCAGCCAGCTTGGTCTGTGGTCATGTTACTGAGCCATTCTTAGTGATGGACAGTGATGTCCCCCACCCAGATAACATTCTGTGCCTTTTCCACCCTCAGCGCTTCCTTCAAGTGGTGTTCAACATGGAGGAGTACTGATTCATCAGCTGAGGGGTGAGGCAGGGTGTGCGGTACTTGGTAATCAGCAGGAGGTTTCTCTGCCCATGCTTGACCTGTTATCTGAGATGTCATGGGCTCCAGAGTAGATGTTAAGGACTCACAGGGCAACTCCCTCTTGACCGTATGCCACTGTACCACCACCCCTGCTGGGCCTGTTCTGCCGGTGGGACAGGACATATCTAGGGATGTTGCTGGTGGTGCCTGAGGCATTGTTTTTTAAGGTATGATTCCGTGAGTATAATTATGTCAGGCTGTTGCTTGACTGGTCTGGGAAACAGCTCTCCCAATTTTGACACAAGACCCCAGATGTTAGTAAGGAAGACTTTGAGTTTGCCATTGTCATTTTCAGCGCCTAGGCCAATGTCGGGTGGTCTGTCCAGTTTCATTCCTTTTTGATTTTCTAGCAGTATGATACAACTGAGTGGCTTGCTAGGTCATTTCAGAGAGAATTTAAGAGTCAACCACATTGCAGGTAGGGCTCAGAAGAAGCCTTGGGGAGCTGAGAAGATGGCAGAAGATCACTAGCTCCACGCTGGAAAGGGTTAGGGCTTAGAAGAATCCCAGGGAGCCAATTATAGTATGGTGTAGCTGGCGAAATTGGAGCTTGGTGTAGTCCGGGGGCCGTGCCAGCCCAGTGAAGCTGGCCGGCTGTTAAAGAGGCTGGAGTACAGACTCATAAATCCAAGGGCATGGAATCTTGGGACAGGAGATTAAAACCCTGGGAGGTATGCAGTCATTGAGGCAGTCTGATTTGGAGTGGGTTTTGAGGAAATTCAGACGTTTGATCTCTTGAAAAGTTTGGAATCCCTCATGAGAGAGTTTCAAAGAAATTGCTTGACTCATGATGTTTATTGATTGCTGGGTGGGTTATTGAGAAATCTGTGGGACCTGTCTTGGGTCACATCTGCCATTAATTGTGCAGTGTGTTGTGTACGACCACAATTTTCCTATTAAATCACAGTACCTCATTAACCCTGAATGTTAGAATATGAGATAGATATTGTAAGTTGCTTTATCTTTCTGACCTTTTATTGTTAAGCTTCTTTTTGTTTGTTCAAGACCTGTGAAATTGCGTGGCTTTATTCTCTTAGCAAGTATCTTTAAGTTACTGGTCCATAACCAGTCTGTAACCAGATCGTATCAAAAACTTGGGGGTCTGGTCCAGGATTACAACATCAACCACCAGGATAAACCAATCTGTTTTTTGGCAGCCTATCGACCACTTTAAACATACACTCTTTCCACCACTGGCCTATTGTGGCTGTACTATATCATTTGTTGCTGTGCATCATGTTACTCAGCAAGGCAATAGCTCCTCCCAAACCCTTGACCACCACCACCTAGGAGGACTTGGAAAGTAGGTGCATGAATGCCATCATCTCCATGTTCAAGTCACACACCATTCCAACATAGACATATATCATCCTTCCTTCATGTCCTGAATCTAAATCCTGGAACTCCTTACCTAACAGCACTGCACAAGTATTTTCATCATATGGATTAAGTGGCTCAATAGCAAGGTTCACCATCAGTACCTCAAGGCAATTAGTGTTTGACAATGAATGCTCACCTTGCTAGTGACACCCATATTTCCGAGAATGAAAAAAAAGGAAACATTGCAGAAACTGTCAATGTTTGCATTGGAGAAAAATAAGTCTCTTGGGAGACCTCGAAGTTCCAAAGTTCAAAATAGTACAGAAAAGCTGGTCTGAATAATGAAGCAGAAACTCTACAACCATAGCAAATATTCAAGTTTAGAAGAGATGATTAACAGTTTAGATTTAACTGTTTCACATAGAGGACGGTGAATCCGGAGAACAAACTTCGGGCATTTGAGGCAGATAACTTCAGAAAATTCAAAATGGAGGTGGGTAATTATCTTTTGTCTATAGAAGCAATTGTAAAGTATAAGAGTATGAAATGGATTATAACCCTAACCTCTTTTGGGGCTATCCCAGAACAGGAGTATGCCACTATTTTGAGTTTAACTTCAATTGAGTTTAAAATAGCCACCCCCTGCAAACATTTACTGTGGGCCTGAATAAGTGAACTACTTCCCCCTCAAGGAAGATAATCACCACAAGCTATTACCTTCTTCTACATAGCCTTTTAAAATAATTATCAGCTAGTTTATAATTACCCTGATATTATAAGGGCCCAGCTAGTTTATAATTACCTAGATATTATAAGGGTCCAGGGGTCTCTCTTCCAAAATTATATATCCCCAATTCAGAGTATACAAGAGAGGAGGTTGTTAGGGTTGTATACAGAATACTATGTGAGATGTTATATTTTACTAATTTACTGGCAAGTTTATAAAAGAACAAAACATACAATACACTTTAAGTAGATACGTACATCACAACATTAAAGATTATAAAAAGATGGCAAACATAATTTTAGTTCTAATACAGAATCCAGTATTTAAAAAAGACTCTTAAAATGCTACAGACTAAAATGTCTTAGAATATCCATTAAACATTTAAAGCAAAGCATTACCTTAAACCACAGAGTGTTTAAACTGTCTGACCAGCTGGACACAAAACTCTTCAATTGAAGTGTTCAGCTATTCAGTGGTTTAAGAAGTATTGATCTAAAATTTATTTTCAACACTTCTGAGTTTCTATGGCAATAACTCCTATCTTTATACCCCATTGAATTGAATTACATCATCCTTCACAGCTGTCGGTGTTACCTCTCTGTGTAAACTCCTCCCCTTTTTATAAGGCTATATTATTTCTTATTATTAGTAATTATTTAATTGCTGAGGAATGTTTTATTATGTAGTGAGCTTTTATCTAGTCAATGGATATTTGTAATGTCAATAGCAACGCCTATAATTACTTTTACTTGTTTCTTACTTTCATAATATGTGTTTAACGAAAAAAGGTTTTAAACTTTAAACTTTGCTGAATGGTCAGCTTAAAGTTTCTTTTATTCATGATTAAGTTATTCAAAGGCCAAAGCCTGTCTTTTTTCCTTATAGTTCAGTGAAGGGTGAAACTTATAAGAGTGATATGCAATATTCCTTTTAATCTGATTGATGATTTTAAATTAAATGATAATGATTCAAGATGTGTTCGTATCCTTTAGAGCTAGCTTGCAATGAATCCTCCCTCTTAAAATAAAAACACATCAGTTTTTCTTTTGCAAAGTTGACCTTGGGATATTATGATACCCTTTTTAACGTTTCTTAAAGAATAAGTCATTTAGAATTGTGGAATAGACAGAACTTAAATGTTCTATTTTTCTTGGGATACTTCTGTGCTTTGGCACCTGGGTCCTGAACAAAGCTCTTAACATTCTTGGCTGAAAATTCATCATGGTTCTTGCTATCTGTTGTGCCCTTTGTAACAGTCTGTCCCATGGGATTTATATTAAAAGATTTTTAAGAAATTCCAGTGAATTCCATCCCCACTCAAAATGTTCCATATGGTGTATATCAGAGTTGGATATGTGTTTGTGCAAGGCCTTCTGCTGAGGATTTAGTTCTTTCTTTGCTTATTAGCAAAAATTAAACTTTTATTCAATTATAAAGCATAATGTTTTAATTATATATGAATTCTACCCATTATCTGTATTTCACCTAACTAATCTATATTTTCATCACAAGTATGGTGCAATATTTCTGAACATTTGGATTGGAATTTTGTAATCCTGTACATACTTAGGTTCCTCTTTAAAAACTCACAAGCCATTTCAAAAGGTACAATGATTAGAAATAAAGTTGATAATTTTAAATGGAAAACAATTTCACATGTGTAGTTATATTATCTAATCTCAGCCCTAAGGACGCTGAAGCATTGTTGACAGTGATGAAAATCAATTATTACTGTTTGAGTTGCAGTGATAAATGCCTTAATTTACAAAGATGACAAGATGCATTTAGAAAGCATCTTTAACATAAAAAATATCCCTAAGCATTTTGCAGATAGGTGTAAAGAAAATACATGGTGTTCCAGGATGGGAGAAAGCTGATCTAGAGATTGGCCAAAGAGGTGGGTTTTGAAAAATTCTTTAAAGTATATAGAATTATTAGCTAGATAAGCAAAAATAAGAAGCCAGAGTTCTTTACACTTTATATTACCAAAATTGTCAAAGAGAATAATCAACATGCAATGTTATTGCTCCTTGAATAACACATTCCGCATTTTTGTCTGAGCAATGTTGTTGAATTTACAAGTTAGCGCTCCCAGTGCAGAGCCTCACTTGACAGGAAGACTGATCAGAGAATTCTGCAGGGAGGTCAGAATGTCTGACTCATGGCCTGACTGGATAATCCAAGAAGCTTTGATTGACAGTTCTGCACTTCGGTACCATCAAGTGTAGCTCTGTGGCTACAGTACCAGCTCATAATACTCAGTCAGGCTGTGATGGGAAACCCTGTTCCTTTGTCGTACTAAATAAAATAATTTAATTCAAATTCATTTATAAGTTCAAATTTGCCTGAATTGAGTGAATGAATATTGTATGTCGTATAAAAACAGGCATTAGAAATAATTGCCTGTGTCATGGCATTATACAATATCCTTTCCAAATAATATGTTAGCTAATCCAAGAATGAATATAGCACTCCTATTCAGGGTAAAAAATTCTGATCAATAATAATTATACTTGGAAGCTCTGTTTCCTCTCAATCGCAGCATTCAGCAAATGAATGGCCTCAAAATACCAGAACAAGTTATTGATGATTTTCTTAAATTAAATAAAGTAAACTATGCTGCTTTAGGTAGTAGCAACAGCGACGGCTAGAAAATTCTCTTGCCTTTGCTCACCCCCTCAGGGTCATACATGCACCAGCAGTTGGTAGACCTGGCCCTGTTCAATTTTGTGAAGCAATCCCATCCCTTTTATTTCAAATGACTCCTTCAGCATGATTGTCTATGTGTCAGAATATTGGGAAAGCCAGTAGTTCTTAAAGGTCTGCTGCTCATCTTTAAAGGCCAATGCTCTAACTGAGACCTGAGATATCAGTTCTGCCTTAGGCCCCAAGTCGGAAAGCTTCCCTGAACCTTGGGGGGCAAGGAATTTCAAGCTGAGTTTATTTTCCACCCATCTGTCATATCAATATATTATTTTCTGATTCCTAACCAGTGAAGGATTGGTTTCTAGGGGATAGAGATCAATTACTTTAACTCCTTTGCCAAAGAAGAAACAGCTGAGTGGAGATATTAAGAAGACCCTATGGGAATGCCTTACAACATTAACCCTACATGCTCCAGCCACAATATGATTTGCTGCTTACTTTATAACATAACCAAGAGGGATCCATCTGTAGGAGCTTTAGCAAGAGCCCATGATACAAGTGCCCCAGGATAATAATGAAGAAGATGAAGAAACTGAGGAGGTAGACCTATAAGGCCATGTGCCAACTGGCAGACAGATTCATCAAATCTGTTCAATAAAGTTTTATGTAACTAGGATAATACTGCCCTCCCACTACAATTATATCTGCCTTTTCCACTACAAGCACAAATGCTCCCACTTATCTCATTTTTGCAGTTTTCATACCTCAGCCTCAGCGATGTAACTTCGCACTACTGTGCAAAAAATCAATCGTTTCCCAGGAAATCATGGGTTCATAGCACTTAATACCATGATGCTCCCCCTTCTTCACATTTTATATATGCTATGCTTGATTACTTGGTCATGTTTATTCTCAATACAATGTTTGTGACTGAAGCCTGTGAGATGACTGCTAAAGATAGAGGTGACTCCCCACTCCTAACAGCATGGATCCCTACTAGTTCCCCTCTAGACTGCTACATGTCTGCTGCTGGGAAGAGAGCCTACCTGCTTTGAGGCTCTGGTGCAGCCATCTACAGTGTTTGAAACTGGACTGCTGTGGATGTGTTGCTATTGCGAAAGACTGCAATGTCATTCAATTCCAGATCTGGGAAGCCCATTGCTCCGTCTGAAAAGACTCTATTATATCAGTGGAAGATTCACTCACCTCATTGGATCCAGCTCATGTCCAGTGAAGTGAGATTGCAGTGCAAGACTTATATGCAGAAGTTTAAACATACATACTACGCTATTATGAGGGGCTACTCTACAGATGTCTCTGGACTTGCCACTCATTAAAAGGCTGACTGCATTCTTTCCATGCCATGTCTGAGAACTGCAGAACAAGCAGACTGCCATTGTGTGTTGATAGCCCCAGTGACTATAGCAACCTTACGTGCCAGAAAGCATCCTTCTTTTAAAACCTGAGTCCTAGAAATTTAAATTCTTGGCCTCATCAGCTGGGGCTGAGATGACTTAATTTTTCAATGACATTTCCTACTCCTCCTTCATTAACTCCACCTATTCCAGCTTACTCACGCCCTGTGAATCACCCACTATCCTCCAGTTGACCACCTAAATCGCACCCCATCTGTGCCAGACAACTTGCAGCAACATTTCTATCGTACCAGCCAAAAAAGGGCACTTGGCTGCTTCCTGCATTGTTATGTAGTTTATATAGTATACTAATTTAATTATAGTATATTGTATAATAGTTTCATTCTTAGTAATTATTAATAATTAAATATAGTATAATCGTTTAAATCCCGAACAAAAAATTGTTTAATTTTATTATGGCACTGCTGATGGTAAAGGCTGAGTTGTTCAAATCCCAGGGGAAAACTTGAAACAACTATCGTAACCTGTTTTTGCAATTCATATGTTTCAAGGTGCAGGTTTTGAATTCAGTAGTAATAAGACCACTGAGTCTCAAGAAGTTTTTTATAAAACTAAATTAAACATTTATTAACATAAGAAAAATTATAGACACATACATGTGTCAACAAGATTACTACTATAATTACAAAAATCCCCTAATTAATCTGACTCTCAATTATACCCCCAGTGAGGCAACAGCAAAATTCATAGATTTAACAGACCTCTGGTAAAGCACACCCTGAACAGTCTCATTCAAAATGAGTTTCTTTCAGCTCTGGGTCCTTGCAGACAGACTTGAGGCTTACAGGCTGGAGGCTTCTCACACTTGTTGGATCTTAAAATTCCTCTCCCATACACACAATCTCCTTTCCCTTTGAATGTAAATTTTCCATTGTATCACTAGGTTTTTAACTTTACATCTTCTAACAATAACATCCTTCCATTCTGCCAATTTTATTAGTAAGCTGAAAAAATAAGCACGTTGCTTGGCATCTTCTAGCTAGGTGTAAGATTTCACCCACAGTCTTGAATGATTTCTTTTAACAAATGCAAGTTTACACTTTACAATCTACCTTCCTTACATTTATCTACTTTAACATCTCAAAACTACTACACATCAAAGCACCCAGACCAGCTGGCTTTAATCCAATTAAGACACATATAGGTGCACACATAGATACAGACCCACTAGAACCTCTATTTTAAAATAATTTCCAATACCATTATTATATCTTCTTGACAAATTCCAAAACAAAAAACTGTAGCAAATTCAGTCAACTGAAACAGATCAAAACTAGACAAAATTTAAAAAAAGACAAAATAAACAAAAACAGAGAACAAATTTAGCCAGCCACTGCCTCTTTAAAAATGCTACAGGCCTTTAAGGCCTGCAGCAGCAAAGTAACATCCCACACATTTTAGGCACACGTCACTGGTACCCACTGCATGTCCACCTCAAGAAAGGTATCCCAAACTAGGAATGCTGGTACATTGGGAAAAGCCCCAGTGGAATTCACTTCTGGCATGCTCTGTTTGCTGTGTGCTCCAATTCATGCCATGAGGAAATTTAGTCCTATAACATCTGTAAATCCTCACTGTCAATAACAGTAAGAAATGTAACATATTTAAATCAGGTTGATCATGATGTATAGTGTTGCCTCAGTAAATAGCAATACATGATGGGCAATCTTCTGTTACAACTAAACCATAGCGGGGCCACAATAAATATCAGACATCATACATCAGGCTCTAAATTACCTGCAAGCTATTGTCATTTGAGATGTGAACATAAATCAGTAAAATTCATATGATTGTATTCCTCATGCTTACCATCTCTGCAAAATGAATTTAAGGAATGAATCTTATTATAAATAACATAACTCGAGTCTACAGGCAACAGCTTAAAAACTTTCCTATAATTTAAGCCTTCCACACAATTCACAAACCTAATCATTCCAATCCTCCTGGGGGTTTACATGGTCTTTTGTGAACTGAACATTTGCCTGGATTCCTGCTGCCGTACCCTGTGCCTCAACACTGGCAAGCACTTGCAAATCGGTTCCCACTGTCACTGACCCTTCAGGATCACTTTGCGGTCTCAGTCCTTTCCGTTGAAAAGTTTTATTTGGCCCTCCTGCTGTCTCTGTACTGTCCAATACTGAGTTGGATACGTCAGTGTTTTATTTGAATTAGTTATTTGCTCAACCGGATCAAAAATAGGCAAGGAGTTTTTATTCACAGCAACTGTGACACCCTATCCGAGGCTCTGGAAAAAACTATACTGCCCGCTATATCATTGCCCAATTTAAAGTCGGCATTTGTAATAGGTAATTGTGGAACAACTCCAACCACACAAGGCCCCTTTATCAGAGCACAATTTAAATTTACTTTCAGAAATGGGTAAGGCACATATCATCACCCTGCACTGATACATTCAAATTCAGCATACTATCTGAAGAAAGGTCTGAATCCTTTGCTAACAATAAGCTCTCAGCCAAACCAGCATCACTCAGGGTAACAATTTTTCTAGGCTCCTTCTGGGAAAAAGTGGAGTTACTTTCCCTTCCAAATAAACCCCTTGTACTCTTTTACACTTCTATCTATTGCTACTGTAAAAGCATTAGAGGCACTGGGTTTCTCAAAAGGTTCAGCTTCTGGTGCAGCTTTCTCTGTGGAAATTCCTGTTACTTGCATCAATGCCACTATTTTAACATCTGTTCCCTTTACTGATATCATCTTTTCTGAAGACACCTCCCTATTACTGCCACTGGTTTACTGTTCAGCTTCTAACAGTTGGCTTTTGCATACCCATCTTATAGCAATAAAAGCATACTGGTTTATTTACAAAACTTTTATCCTCTACACTATCATTTCTATTGATTAGAACAGCCTCTACCTTCTCCATGAAATTGGACTCTTTTCTATTCCTCCAGCTTCCCTGTCGGCTTACAAATGGAGATCTACTGCCCCCTAGCTGCCTATGTGATATGTCATATTTATCTGCCAGAACCATAGCTTTCTGTACCTTGGCAAACTTATGATCTTCCAGGTGTGACCTAATAGCTATTGAGATGCTGGTTTGAGATTCTTCTAGTATTATCAGCTCTTTTACTTTCTCAAAAGTTTGTTCTAACTTCAGTGATTGAAACCACATCTCAAACAACATTTCTTTCACCCTAGCAAATTTTACAAATGTTTCATTCGGTCTTTTCTTTAAAGTCCAAAATTTCAGCTGCTATGCTTCAGGGACAAATTCACAAGCACCATGTACTGCAGTTTTAAATATCTGATAATCTGAGGATTGTGCTTCCGAAAGGCTAAAATAAACATCCTTAACCTTCCCAACCAAAACATTTTGCAAAATGAGAGTCCATGTGTCCTTTGGCCACTTTAGCTTTGCAGCCACCTTTTCGAATGAAATAAAATATCTCTCAACACCATCGTCAGTGAATTTAGGAAATAGGTGAAGACACAGAGTGGGCCCCAATTACTCATCTGAACTACTTTCATCCCGTAATCTAAATTTTTCACTAGCCAGTTCATGCTGTATTCACCTTTGAAGATCTAACCTTGGAATACTCTCCAAAAGTCGCTCCAACTCAGACAGTATCAATGACAGCCCACCTTGCAGGGTTTCAATCTCATCTCCCAAGACTCCGTTCCCTTGGATTCCCGAGCATGTAGCCAACCACCAACTCAGAAGCATAACTTCAGCTTTTCAGCTGCACTGAGCAGAATACTATTGCTCCATAGGGTTACCTTGATCCCAACAGCCTGCAGCACAGAAACACCAACCCTCTGCTGCCTTCTTAGATCTTCAGGGCTTCTCTTGAGCCCTCTTCACTTAAATTCTGCTAACCACAGCCCTTTTCCAGCCTGGAGCCTCCTTCTCTGCTTCTCTCTTTTCCCTTAACTTAACTGGGACCTCTTCCTGTCCCTATCCCCTTCTTTTAGGACCTCTCTCTGTCCCCTCTCCCTTTGGGACCTTTCCCTGTCCCCTGCCTGGGACTGTTGTCTTCAAGGGCTTGCTGCTCCTGGTCACATGATCTAGGTTTTCACACCATTTTCCCTTTCTGTGCAATTGTGCCAAGGCTAAAAGGTCCTATTTCGATCTTTTTTCCCACACCATCCCCTCCCCCTACCCCACCCCCACTAGGGCCATCTGTCACTTGCTCATCCTGCTTTCTACTCTTAATGTCACCATTAGCACCTCCTTTAGCCAGTATCACCACCATCAATGCCCCTTTGTCCTTTTGTTTGTGACATCTTTTGCAATCTCTCCTTTGCATCCACCTATCACTGGCCTTCCATCCAGCTTCACCTGTCCCATCCCCCTTGAACAGTATATATTTCACCACATTTCTACTTCTCTATACTTCTGAAGAAGAGTCATATGGACTCAAAACATTAACTCTGTCTTTCTCTCCACAGATGCTGTCAGGCCTGCTGAGTTTTTCCAGCAATTTTTGTTTTTGGAACATAAAAAACATCATCACTACCTCTTAATTTTTGATTTGGGAATGAATAATCAATCCAAATCAACTGTTCCTCTTGTCTTATTTCCATTATTACTTGTAAAACAATTCACATTGGTAGTCAGATAAGCCAAATCTTATTAGGGAACCAGACAGGTCAGGTGACAGAAATATGTGTGGGCGAACATTTTGGGTCCAGTGACCACAATGTCATTAGTTTTAAGCTAATTATGGATAAGGATAGGTCTGGTCCTCGAGTTGAGATTCTAAATTGGAGAAAGGCCAATTTTGTGGAAATGAGAAAGGATCTAGGAAGAGTGGATTGGCATAAGTTGTTTTCTGGCAAGGATGTGTTCAGTAAGTGAAAGGCATTCAAAGGTGAAATTCTGAGAGTGCAGAGTTTGCATGTTCCTGTCAGGATTAAAGGCAAAGTTAACAGGCATAGGGAACCTTGGTTTTCAAGAAGAAGAGAGAGGTGTATAGAGGTATAGGCAACAAGAAGCACATAAGGTACTTGTAGAGTATAGAAAATGTAAGAAAATACTAAAAAAGGAAATCAGGAAGGCAAAAAGAAGACATGAGGTTGCTTTGGCAGATAATGTGAAGGTAAACCCGAAGGGTTTCTACAAGTATATTAAGAGTAAAAGGATAGTAAGGGACACAATTGGTCCCCTTGAAGATCAGAGTGGTCTCTATGTGTGGAGCCTCACGAGATGGGGGAGATCTTAAAGAGTTTTTTTGCATCAGTATTTACTCAGGAAACTGGCATAGTGTATAAGGAAGCAAGCAGTAGTTTCATGGAACATATGGAGATTAAAGAGGAGGAGGTGCTTGCTGCCTTACAGCGAATAAAGGTAGATAAATCCCCCGGGCCTGACATAATATTCCCTCGGACCTTGAGGGAGACTAGTGTAGAAATTGCAGGGGCCCTGGCAGAAATACATAAAATGTCCTTAGCCACGGGTGAGGTGCCAGAGGATTGCAGGGTAGCTCATGTTGTTACATTGTTTAAAAAAGGCTCCAAAAGTAAACCAGATAATTACAGGCCAGTGAGCCTGACGTCAGTAGTAGGTAAATTATTGGAAGGTGTTCTGAGAGATCGGATACATAATTATTTGGACAGCCAAGGGCTGATTGAGGATAGTCAGCATGGCTTGGTGCGTGGTAGGTCATGTCTAACGAATCTTGTAGAGTTTTCCGAGGAGGTTACCAAGAAAGTAGATGAAGGAAAGCCTGTGGATGTTGTCTCCATGGACTTTAGTAAGGCCTTTGACAAAGTCCCACATGGGAGGTTAGTTCAGAAGGTTCAGACACTTGGTATGCATGGAGAGGTTGTAAACTGGATTCGAAATTGGCTGTGTGGGAGAAGACAGAGAGTGGTAGTGGATGATTGCTTCTCAGACTGGAGGTCTGTGACTAGTGGTGTGCCTCAGGGATCTATGCTGGGACCATTGTTGTTTGTTGTCTATATCAATGATTTGGATGATAATGTGGTGAATTGGATCAGCAAGTTTGCTGATAACACTAAGATTGGAGGCATTATGGACAGCGAGGAAGGCTTTCAAAGCTTGCAGAGAGATCTGGACCAACAGGAAAAATGGGCCAGAAAATGGAAGATGGAATTTAATGCAGAAAAGTGTGAGGTGTTACATTTTGGAAGGTCAAACCAAGGTAGGACATACACAGTAAATGGTAGGGCACTGAGGAGTGCGGAGGAACAAAGGGATCTGGGAGTTCAGATACATAATTCCCTGAAAGTGGCGTCACAGGTAGACAAGTTTGTAAAGAAAGCTTTTGGCATACTGGCCTTCATAAATCAAAGTATTGAGTATAGGAGTTGGGATGTTATGGTGAGGTTGTATAAGACATTGGTGAGGCCAACTTTGGAGTATTGTGTGCAGTTCTGGTCACCTAACTACAGGAAGGATATCAGTAAGATTGAGAGAGTGCAGAGAAGATTTACTAGGATGTTGCCGGGTCTTAAGGAGTTGAGTTACAGGGAAAGATTAAACAGGTTAGGACTTTATTCCTTGGAGTGTAGAAGAATGAGGGGAGATATGATAGAAGTTTACAAAATTATGAGGGGCATAGACAGAGTAATTGCGAGTAGGCTCTTTCCACTTAGATTAGGAGAAATAAACACATGAGGACATGGCTTTAGGGTGAAAGGGGAAAGGTTTAGGGGGAACATAAGGGGGAACTTCTTCAATCAGAGAGTGGTGAGAGTGTGGAACGAGCTACCATCTGACGTGGTAAATGCAGGCTCACTCTTAAGTTTTAAGAATAAATTAGATACATGGATGGGAGAGGTCTGGAGGGTTATGGACTAGGTGCAGGTCAATGGGACTAGCGGAATAATATTTTGGCACTGACTAGAAGGGCTGAATGGCCTGTTTTCTGTACTGTAGTGTTCTATGGTTCTATGGTTCTAAATCCCTAAAGGGTTGATTGATGTGAATATGAATGTCGTTGATGCCTTGCGGTACAGAGGCACTGCTTACGTTATTGCATTTGAAAGTGCTTCTAACTGCTGAACACATAAACAAAACCCAGTTTTTATGAAATAATGAGTTATTAGGGCACTGGAAATGCAACAGTCAGCTGGATTTGCATTGCAGAGCCCTTTAAAAGCCATTGGCAGGATGAAAATTTAGATAAATAGTTTTAATTATTTGAGTATTGCTGCAATTAATGTAAGTTACTTATTTTATTATTTTTAAAAGACGTAAATTATTGTGTAGGTTCAGTTAAGACCAGAAAGCCTTCTTTAAGGAAATGAAAATATTGATTTTCTTCAAACAACATCACCATGCCCACCCCCTTTCCGATCCCCCTTTTTCCAATAATTTATCATTTTTTTACAAATATATTTTTCTTTTCTCTCCTATTTTTAAATTTATTTCAATCTATTGTTTCATCTCCACCTTTTATCCCATTTCGATCCCTTCCCCCCACCCCACCCCCAACTAGGACCAGCTCCCACTTGCTCATCCTGCTTTCTACTCTTAATGTCCCCATTAGCCCATTCTTTAGATAATATCACCACCGCCAACACCCCTTTGTCCTTTTGTCTATGACATCTTTGACAGTCTCTTCTTGGCCTCCACCTATCACTGGCCCCCTATCGAGCTCTACCTGTCCCACCCACCCCCCTCTACCAGCTTATATTTCATCTCATTTCTATATGTGTTAACTCTGATGAAGGGACATACGGACTTGAAATGTCAACTGTATCCCTCTCCGCAGTTGCTGTCAGACCTGCTGAGTTTTTCCAATTATTTTTGTTTTTGTTCTTGATTTCCAGCATCCGCAGTATTTTGCTTTTACCAAAAAAAATTGGGCTGAATGATATGCTTTTGGTGTGTGTGCGGGGGTGGGGAGGGGGTGCGAGGCTGTCAGCACACCCTTCTGGAAACAACATCAGCGTAGACCCAACATGTTCCATGCTGACTAATGAGGGTCAAGTGGGATCTCTGCTCCTCATTGGAGCGGAAGCCTTCTGCAGCTATTGGCCAATCAGATTGCCTCGCTGCTCCATCAGGCCCAGCAGTGCCAGGAGGGTGTCAGTGGCCACAGCTGGGACTGCAGGAGAAGAGGAACACCAAGGCCCATGGATCCCTGGGGCAGGTAAGTCCGGGGTCTTGGGCCAGGAAGGTTTAAGTAGGTTAAGGAGAGGGGCAGGGTGCGGGAGTGGGTTTAATGGAAGGGGAGGGTAGAAAGGAAGGGGGTGTGGGGTTCAGCCTTAGAGCAGCTGGCCCATGATGCACAAAGGGCAGCCTCCAAAAAGCGACTACCCTTTTCCTTCCCACCCTTTAAACATTTAAGAGAGAAAAATATCAGGCTTCCCTCTCCCGTCTGGCTGCCCACGCTAAATGTTTTATGGCATGGACAGAATATTATCAGGGTCAATTGGTTTGATTATTAATTTAAATATAGTGGTAAGGCTGCCAATTTCAGCACCCCCCCCCCCTCGTATTATGGGAGTGAGTTCAGGGGTGGGCAGGAAGGTGGTGGGATGGGCACCCATCCCATTTTATATGCTCCTCCATCCCGTGGGAAACACCTGCCACGGGCATGTAAAATTCAGTCCATTGGCTGGTCACTTATCTGATTGCTGTTTGCAGCAGCTTGCTGTGCACAAACTGGCAGTCCGGTTTCCACATTAGAATGGTGACTACACTTCAAAGGCACTTAATTGATGGTAAAGCACCTTAGGATATTCTGAGGCCATGGAAAATGCTTTATAAATGCAGGTTTTGTTTTTCTTTATTTTCTGACCTTTGCATCCTTATATCTGTTTAAGAGTCAGGAAAAAGTTGAAGAAATGTGAATCACCTAGTCTCCAACCTTTTAGCAGTAGGCTGAGCTATCCAGGACTTTTCCAATATGAAAAGAAGGAGATATGACAATCACTTGCACCTTTTTCCATTTGGTACATTTGTTGGATGACCAAACATAGGGCACCCAGGAAACCTGCGCATTTTGTCTTGCCCTCAGTTTACTTCTAACCAGAGAGTCACAAGGATAGCAAAGAGGAAACTGAAGGTTTCAAGATAAGCCTTTTTTTTACTATTTCTGCCCTTCTCCATCCCAAGAGTTTCAGATTGATTCAGAATCCTCTGACAGTTGATCTGCATGAGCAGCTGTGTGGTGCCCATTATGCCCCTGCGAAGGTTGGAAAGTTCCCACTCACCTGATGTACTAACCCCTATAGAAGGACTGGGTTCAAGGTAAGCCTTAGGGATATGAGTGTCTCAGTTAAGGATCACCAGTCTCCACCACAGCAAATAGAAATTCCGCCACAAGGCACCATGGAAACTAATAGAAGGGATAGAAACCTGGTGCAATTGGGTGTCTGCCATTTTCCTATGGTTTCATGACTGTAATTTCAGCAGGAACTCCTATGGAATTTCAAGGCTGTTGTTTATAAAATTGTACTTGGAAGTGTAGGGACTAATTTAGCAGTTCACCATGTAACTACTTATGATTAAAATCTATTTCACCATTTGTCAAACAGTACAATCTGACACAGAGGCTGTACTTCGTCTGTAATGAAATGGATGGAAAGTGGCATACGTCTTGCAGAGTACATTGTTGTACCTGGGTATGAACTCATTACTGATACTTACTACTGTAGATGTCAACAACATAAATCATTCTTAATAGGGTTATATTCCGCAATGAATTTATTGCTGCGCATGTCAATTTTCAGACAACATAATGTTCTTTCACAGGCAAAGCCAAGACTCTGGTACACAATCAATTAAACCCCCCCGGTTAAGAACTGTCAAGGACAGGGTGAAATATTTTTCGCAGTATGTGTGCAACATCTATCACATTGTGCATTTTAAAACAGACTCTGAATTAATTGTCTTTAGAAATACAAATCTCAGAGGCATTGAGGTTTGACTGTTGTGCATAACTACACTTTTAAATTCTCGAGTATTATTCCCTTCCTACATTATTACAATGACTAGGCTTGAAAATATTTCATTGGCCTCTCACTGTCTGCCTGCCAAGTGCCCTTGGAGCTGAATTAAATTTATTTAGATGAGAGCCAGTGATATTAGCACACTGAAAACTTGTAGTTACATTTGAAAAGCATTAGCAAGAACGTAGAATCAAATATGGGGGAGATTTCCTTCTCTAAAGGGCATTAGTGAACCAGATGGGTTTTTATGACGCTTGACAATGGTTTCATGGTCATCGTTAGACTTAATTCCAGATATTTATTGAATTCAAATTCCACCATCTGCCATGGGACCATGGTGCAGTGGTATTGTCACTGGGCTGGTAATCCAGAGACCCAGGGTAATAGGTCCCATGGCAGATGGTGGAATTTGAATTCAATAAATATCTGGAATTAAGTCTAACGATGAGCATGAAACCATTGTCAAGTGTCGTAAAAACCCATCTGGTTCACTAATGCCCTTTAGAGAAGGAAATCTGCTGAATTTAGCTGGTCTGGCCTACATGTGACTCCAGTACGCAATAATGTGGTTGACTCTTAAGTGCCCTCTGAACAAGGGCAATTGGGGATGGGCAATAAATGCTGGCCTAGCTAGTGACACCCAAATCCCATGAACAAATATATTTAAAAAACGAGGCATACCTTTCCAAATAATTGCTTTGGGATGTCCTGGGCTCATGAGAGATACCACATAAATGCAAGCTCTCTCTTTTGAAACACATTACCACTTGAATTACTATCTTATCATTAGTTAAGGTTTAATTAAACAACAGTTGTGCTGTTTCTCCTTTCTAAAAATTAGAAGACTTCCTAAATGCAGAGTTAGCACCTGAAGTTAATTGGGATTGCACTTCTGCTTGTTGGTGTGATCCCATTCTACCCATTTGGATTTTTCTGAGTCAGTTTAATTTTAAGGTGGGAATTCAGCACTGTTGGTGCTATCTTTGAGAGCTTGCATTGGTATGGGAGAAAGCAGAGAAATACTGCACCATTGTAGCATTTAAGTTGAATTATGGACTGTCTTAAAATAAAAGAATTGTTGTAACTTTTCAGATATTGAGCATTCCTTTTCATTATGAAGTACACCAGCTGAACATGGTAGAGTGTAACCTTTTCTGGTTTAAAAATTTTAGTTTACCTCAAAAGGGGATCTTACGGCAAAGAGGATATATTCATTGTACTTTGCAACTGGGGAAATTCTGCCTCTTTTAGAAGTTAACCATCCTCTAATAGTGATGAGCCAGGTTCATAGAAATAGAGATGTTTGTATAAACAAAGCAACCAGTGGACCACCAAGTAGCTGATTTTGAAACTGCTCCTGATGTTTCTAAGAATGTGTTGGCACAGAGATTGAGTATCACTGAGGCTTAAATTGTTATTGCAGTTCCCAGGTACAGGTGAATTCAGGTCTGAGGTAAGCAGGTTGTTCAACTTTGTTATAGCCTTATAAAGAATTGCAGCCTTATCAAGCATCATGGTTAGATGTATACAAGCAGGTGTAAACAATCCCAGGTGGGTGCCAGACAAAGGTACGTAGGAACACAAGTACTCCATTCAACCCTTTAAGTCTGCTCTGCCATCCAGTTAGATCATGGCTGATCCATGCCTCAATTATATTAATTGCTTTTCCTCTATATCACTTGATATCCTTACCTAATAAAGATCTATCAATCTCAGTCAAAAAAAAATCAATTGGCCCAGAATCTATAGCCTTTTGAAAGATAAAGTTAGAATGCAAGCCAACTAAATGTAAAGTGCATTGTCCCCATAATTTAAACGATTAAACTCTGGTGTCATTCTAGTGAATCTGCTCTGTATTCTTACTAGGGCCAATCGTTGGCAGTCCCTTAGAATCGAGGATGACGTCCATTAGGCTTGCTGAGACTTCACATGACTGAGGAGCCCAATTCTGGATCCAAATGTTCTTCTGCAGTGGTGGCACATTGTTGCGCAAGGGAGTGGAAATCACAGCCCCAGGTTGGCTTCCTTCTTTTTCCTCTGCCATCGCTGTTCCGCCTTGCTTTCGAGTCACTAAGCCTCAAAGTGGCTTGTGCCTCAATAGACCAGGTGGTTCCATGCCGAGCGATTGGCAGCATTCTCTTCCCAGTCAGTGGTTAATGCCTCTGTGTTTTAAGGCAATCTTGAGCGTATCCTTATACCTTTTCCTTTGGCCACCCTTTGAGCGTTGGCCAACGGAGAGCTGTGAGAAGAGAACCTGTCAAGGGAGGCGGTTTTTAGGCAACCAGACACAATGGCCCGTCCATTGGAATTGGTTCCGCAGGAACAGGGCCTCAAAGCTGGTAGACATAGCTTCATGGAGGATGCTCACATTAGTCTGACAGTCCTCCCATTTGATCCCCAGGATTCAACGCAAGCACCACTAATGGAAGCTCCCAAGGATCGTAATGTGGCATTGATAGACAGTCCATGTTTCACTGCAGTAGAGGAGGGTGGTTAACATAGCGGCCTTATAAACTAGAACCTTTATTGACTTGCAAAGATCCCTGTTGTCAAAGACACATTGGGGCAGCTTGAAGACGGCAGCATGGGCACAGTTAACTCGGTGTTGGACTTCCCCATCAATGGTAGTTCCTTGGGAGAGGTGGCTGCCAAGATAAGGGAGGTGCTGCACATAGTCCAGAGCCACCCCATCTACGTGGATGGTACTGACCTGGGGAAGGTTGGTGAAGGACCTTTGCCTTGGTGATGTTTAAGGACAGGCCAAGCCCTTTATACAAGGTGTTGAAGAGGTCAAACATTGCATATCCTGTACAGAGTGAGCCATCGCGCTTCAGTTATCCGCAAACTTAAGGTCATGGATGTCCATGGTGGTGAGTTATGTTTTTTCCTGGAAGTGACCAAGGTTGAAGAGCTTCCCATCCAGATGATACTGAATGCTGACACCGGGTGGTAGGTCATGTCGGAGGAGGTGACATTCAGGTCAATGGTGAATAAGGTGGGGGCGATCACATAACCTTGTTTGACCCTGGTCCGGTGTGAAAGGTGTCAGTTTCAGATGCTCCACGCAGGACAGTGGCGGCCATGTTGTCCTGCAGGAATCTCAGGATGGTGACAAACTTCAATGGGCAGCCAAAGTGTTGGAGGGCCAATATATCCTTTAAGAGATGCAGTCAGTACTCTAGATAGGACCAAGACTCTGTAGAGCTGCATCCTGTCCCCTTGAGATAAAGGCCAACATTCTATTAGCCTTTTAAATTACTTTTTGCAACGGTCCACTTACTTCAAGCGATGTGTATACATGAAATCCAGATCTTTTTGCTCCTTCATAGTTCCTAGTTTCTCATCAGTAAGAAAATAATTTGGCTTGTCTTTATGGAATCAAAAGTACTTCCCTGCATGGAACGGAATTTGCCGCAGTTTTACCTGTTCAGTTAATCTGTCTACAATTTATTGAGCCTCCTAAATTAGTGTCATCTGGAAACTAGATTTATCATTCTCTAATTTTTAATCTAAGCCGTTGACAGTTGTTGGTGCAAAGCTGAGGTCCCCAGTATAGATCCTTGGAAAACACCATTCATAAGTTATTTACATATTTCCATTTTGCATTTCCTAATACTTCATGTGCCTCCCTTTGTTGCTTTCAATAGTTCTCCCACTTGACTGTATTTTCACTTCGGCGTAAACCTCCCCTTTCATATTAATACTGCCTCTTATCTCATTTATTGACCATAATTGCTTAATTACCCAAGTGGAGATTTTGAACTGAATAATATGGGGGTAGGGATCCGGATGGGTCACCCCCACCCCCACCCCACCACGGTAGCAAAGGCAGCTGACATGCTGACCCACCCACAGCCATAAAGTGCTGCGAGCGGGCTAAACAAGGGCCGTGGGATTTCTGCCCCTCACTCTCGTATTCTGGAGCGGCCAGCCAATTGGATTGGCCAGAAGCTCCATCAGTCCCAGCAGCGCCAAGAGTACATCAGTGGCTGCTGCTGGGACTGCACGGGTAAGAAGATGAAGGCCAATGGATCCCCGTTGCAGATGTCTGGGATCTTGGGCAGGGAAGATTTGGGTAGGTCAGGAAGATGGTGGGGGGAGAAACTGCATTTAAGGCTGTGGGCATGTAGGAAGGAAGAGGGCATTCGATCTTAGGGGATGCACACCCTCCTCCAATCAGCAAAGGCAGCCCCCAGAGATTGAACCATCCCCCCCACTTCCTCCCCATCCTTTGAAGAACTTTATTTAAAAATTGGGTTGGCCGGTCCAGCCCGACTGCCCATGCCAAGCGTTTTATGGCATGGGCAGCGTGTTATTAGCATCAACTAGCTTGACAACAAACCTAATTGACCTTTGATTACTTATTTGAATATGGAGCATATTATGGGTGTGGTCAAGAAGGTGGTGGGGTGGGCATTGAGAAGTATAATACTTCTCAATATTATTGTGATTTATTGTAAAAGTAGGTTAATAGAGGGGTTTGGATAGTTTGTGTGAGTGTGTTTGGGGGGGGGGATTTAATTGAATTGGAGACAGCTGGTCTGGAGGCTTTGACTCATCAAAAGAGGCTAGATTTAAAATGCTAAATACGTAAAGGTGGCTGAAGTCTTAGAATGTAAGGAGAGGAGAATTTTCATTTTTAGATAAATCAGGGCAGTTTGAATTTCAAAGAGATGGTAGGATGTTTACACCTAGCCAGAGAAGCTAGGCCAAGCAGTGTTTAGTTTTCACAATGGCTACTAACAATGTTAGCACCATGAAAAGTTTTATATTATGAGAAAGGTAAAGTTCCAAAGACATATGGGAACAATGAAATTTATATTAAAGGGGAGAAACATGTAAAAAGGACAATGAGGCTATGCGTTACATAAGGCATTGTAAGATCTAACAGAACTGTAAGAAGCCTCCAGTTTTTGTGCATTAAGCCTTCTGTCTTCAGAAACCGAAGCTGAGAAAAGTCATTTTGAATTACACTGTCCAGGGTATTGTGGTGATTTGCCTGGATCTGTTTAAATCTATTTGTTTTACTGTTGCCTTAACGAGGATGTAGTAGGAATCCAGATTAATTTGGGGTTTTAGGAATTATTATAGTAATAATTTGTAGACCTATGTATGTGTTTGAGATCTTTTCTCTTGTTAATAAATGTTTAATTTAGTTTTTTTTTAAATCTCTGAAGTCTTGATGGACTTATTACTTCTGAATTCAGGGTGCACATCTCAAAATAAATACAAATTGCAAAACTGTTGTGATACTGTGATCAAGTTTCCCTCATGGATTTGATCCTCCTGACACATATCATCTGCCGCATCATAACAGGTACCTACCCTATTTTACGACACCCCCCCACCCCCTGCTGCCTGAAACATGCCCGATGGGGGCACACAAAATACAGCCCTTTGTCTTTTCTGGCTATGTATGCATTGTCTGATACTTCTTTGAATACTTCCCAATACTTGTTGGATTATCCATTAACAATTAAGCCCAGTTTACTGTGGTCAATTTACACTTAATTTCTTTGAATTTGCTTTGTTTAACTTTAAATCTTTGGTTTGTGGCTCTCCCTTCTCTCTCTCAAATCTGCCATTAAATTTGATCATATTGTTGACTCTGCAAGATTTTCTTAGGGTCAGATTGTTAACATATTCTGTTTGTTATTCATCACTATTATGGCCAGTTTTCTTGTTGGTTCTAAAATATATTGTTCTAGAAAACTGAACAAAATAAATGTTAGAAATTCACTCCTTTTATGACTTGAGCTGTTCTGCTTCTCCCAGTCTAAGTGAAAATTAAATTCATCCATTATAACATTGTTATTGCTGTATTCTCCTCTTTTTATTACCAGCAGGAGGCCTGAAGTCAACTCCTACCAGTGGCATGCATTTGTTGCTGCTCAGTAATCCTACCCGAAGTGTTTCCACTGTCTGTTCATCCTTAATGAAATTACTTCTTTCTTCTTTGGTAACTGACTTCTATCAATGCCTCCAACAGTACCTGGTTCCTTTCCATTGCTCCTGCTGATCCTTCTCCTTTTACTAAAGCACTGAGCTGGTTGCATTCAAGATTACATTCCTCCCTGACATTCTCAATAATCAGAATTTTAGTGATGATGACTGAATATTGGTCTTCTACTTGCAAAGCAATATGATCAACAGCCAACAAAAATGCTGGTGGCAGAGCCAAGTAGTACACACCAGACATGATCAAGGAGGCAGGGACAGCATTGAAGGAATGTGGCATAGTGAAGCAGGTGAATGTGCCCAAGCTAACTGCCAACACCTACTAAATACCAAACAACACCACCGCAGTGGGCAACATACATCAAAAGTACTGTTGTCTCACACTCCATTCAGGCAACTTCTTGACACTCAGTCTTTCCTTTTGGCAAAATAGGGAAAAACAGAATGATCACAACCATTAGCTCCCATACAACTACGCACAAAGAACACTGAGAATGAATTGAAACAGCACAGGATGAGTCATGGTACACAAGTGAGAAAAATAATTTTGACTTTATGTTCATGTACTCTTTGTACTTCTGCAAGCAGATTTACCTGACCAGGGAATGAGACTGCAAAGATTTCTGTTGAAAAATAAAATTATAGGTTACTCCTACCAGTTGCAGATATTTTTGTTGTTGTAAATCGGTAACCAATGGTTACAAATTAATAACAGAGAAAAAATGAATGTTAGAAATCAGAAATAAAATCAGAGAACTTTGTCACGATGATAGAGTTGTGCATTTCCAAAGTTCTCTGATTTTATTTCCAACATTCACTTTTTTCTCCATTAGTCGTGTGATAACTGCAACGTCGATAGAGTTATGCATTTCCAAAGTTCTTTAGTCTAAATTTGGAACATCAAAATAGAATTGATATATATGTCTGATGTCTATCTTCCTACTTTCTGTGGACATGTAAACATTGAGCCTAAGCAGATAATTTAGCTTTTTTTGATCTTTTTCTGATCTCGCCCCTTCAGGCATTAACCTTGGTAGGGTTCCAGGTCTTCTTGGGTAGCAGCACAGCCTGGATGTTGGGCAGGACCCCGCCCTGGACTATGGTGACCCTTCCTAGCAGCTTGTTGAGCTCCTTGTTGTTGCGGATGGTGAGCTGCATGTGGCAGGAGATGATGCTTATATAAAAGCAAAAAACTGCGGATGCTGGAAATCCAAAACAAAAACAAAAATAACTGGAAAAACTCAGCTGGTCTGGCAGCATCTGCAGGTAGGAGTACAGTTAATGTTTTGAGTCCGAATGACCCTTCAACAGAACTAAATAAAAATAGAAGAGCGGTGATATTTAATCTGGTTTTCGGGGGGGGGGGGTTGGGACAAGAAGAACTGGATAGAGGGCCAGTGATAGGTGGAGATAACCAAAAGATGCAGGTCTTCTTGTTGTCCCAGATTGTGTTGCTGTCAAGTAACCGAGGACGGTATCTAGATAGTCAGGGGCTGCAGCCCCGACACATTCGACACAGTGACCCTTGCGCAGCAGCCGGTGGATGCGGCCGAGGGGGAAGTGCAGACCAGCTCTGGAGGAGCTGGTCTTGGCCTTGGCACGCCCTTTACCTCTGGTTTTACAGCGACCAGACATCTTTCAGGTTAGTTCTCATTGGTGCATCAGTTGAATTAGGTCAGTCATGTGAAAATCCCCAAAATTCTCAAATGAGAAATAAGTCACAAGTAAATGTCTCCTTAAGGGATAATATTCAACTTCTATAGTTGAAATAGAAGATTCTGAATGTTTTAAAATGCAGGTGATTCAGTCATGCAAGCATAATTCTACAAATTCTCAAATACAGTTTAGAAATGCTTAGAATGGAAAGCATGTAAATCTTCTATTTACAGTTATGAAATTCATTGGCTTCGATTTTGCAATAATAATGATGGTGAAATAACTTATTACTCCACTGAAATTGGCAGCAACTGTGCAGTTAAACATGGAAATCTGTAGGTTGCTGCCAGTGATTCTACACTCCTCCAGAAGGTGCACTATTGAGGGCCCCCTGTCTGCAATGTCGAAACGATCAGTGAGCTGCCAAAAACTTCCAATCTTACACTGTTAGTCTTGCTGTAAAGATACTTGAAGAGTTATACCTCTTTGAATGAGGTGTAACTGGGTTTTTTAACAATGTATATTCATAATTACTGCTATAAACATCCACACTAGACCTGAAAAGCTAATTCTATATCTGAGGAATGTCAAATTTCTCCATTATGATAAAAAAAACTTCAATTTATTTTACTTTTTAAGTTTATTTTTATTTTAGCTTCCATCTAATCTAATCATAATCATTGACTTCGCTATCTGGAAAATCAAATCAAAAGTGAAGGGATCAATGCTATTAATTTCCAGGTCTGATGTCTGCTAGAATAGTTCAATGTGATTGGCTGCTTACTCTTCTGACATCACAGCTGTTGGATGCCTGATAATTGCCTTGACTTGGTGCCAATTTAAAATGTCATCAGGAAGTGGAAATCCACGAGACAGGGATCACTAGGCAGCTTTCTTCAAAGTCAGCAGCAAGCTAGTTACTTCACCGCTGACCGCAAAGTCTAGCCCAAATATTAATATTAAAAATCTATTTCACTGAGTGCATCTGTAATTCCCGCTTTTCCTCACCCCAACACTACTCTTGTGCCTTTATCCTTTCAGATTCCCAAGAACTCATCAAGCATTAGTTCAGAAGCATGAAATGCTAGGGGAGCAAGAGAATGATGAAGAAGAAACTCAATCTCACACTCGCAGCCACCAGCTACTGGCACTGCATATAGTTTAGAGGTTAGCTTAGAGCTGGGATCTGTTCATGTTGAGTCATCAGTGGCCTGCAGCCAGGAAAAAGGGAAAGGCTCACACAGGTGACAGCTCATTGGATGGTGAGGTCGCACATGGGTTCTGCTGCAGAGAAATCAGTTGAGGACTCCAACACCGTGGCAGACAGAAAAAGGCTGATGAGCATGAACACAGATGTTTGGTGCATTGGCAGGGCGGTCAGAAAGCCTGGTGGCCCTTTCAAGGAGCATGGAGGAATCTGGATCCAACTAGGCATAGGGCAATGTACAAACTGGGAGCCCATCCTTTCCAGCATGGAAGTGGTGGCAAACTCCATGAAAATGCTTGGGGACACAATCATGATGCGGCGTCTAATGGCCAATGCCTTTGGCAGAGGCCACCCAATGTCTGAATGCTGCAGTGGAGTCTGAGACAGATATCATGAAATTTCAGCTTGTTGCCATGTCAGGCCACCTTGATGATAAGCAGGCTCAGGCTGCTGCCCTCATAACTGCAGATACCAGCACTGAAAGGGGCTGTCAGGCTCTCACAGCAGTCAGCATTCTCTTACAGCAAATTACAAGGATTGCTGAAGTGCCAGCCGGGGGGAGTGACAATGGCTCTATGGAGCACACGTCTGCTGTCCTTTCTTAGAATGACAGCATTCATGTTCCTACCACTGCCAATCCAGCAGTGCCCTTGCTGTTGCCTGCCTACAAGCCAGCCCAGACAGCTGCTATCCGCGTGATGAAGTCTGAAGCTGGGCCATCTAAGCCCAGAGCTGCTCGAGGTAATCCTCCAAGGCTATCTGCCTCCTCCCCCAGTGAAAGTCAGCAGCCTCCCACAAACCATTTTGCAGCCACTGGGGGTAGCACTGCATAGGAACACTAGGCCAGTCAAAGACACCTTGCAAGACAGGGACTAAGGGAATGCACAGTAGTGATTGTTTGACCTTTATATGGAATATTGAATAGTTTGTTGGAAAAAGTTCGTTTAAAATGGTGGTTTTGTGATGGATTTTATTTCAGCTTGTGCCCAAGGGGACATGGTGATCGTCAATGACAGAAGGATGGCAAGGCATGTGATTACTGTGGAATGGCGGTTTCATGTTGTGATCAGTTGAACTGTTGTCAAATGCAATCATGGAAAGCCTGACTAGAAAGGGTGTGGCTGATTGCCTCCTCCCTTCATCCTGCTCCTTCTCCTCCTCCCATTCCTGGGCTGCTTGCTGTATCTCTGGTGGCAGGGCTGTGCTGATAATGGCCAGGTTGTGGAAGATACAGCAAACCACTCGGAGTCAGGACACTCACTCCAGCAAGTACTGAAGGACTCCTTCAAAGTGATTCAGGCAGTGGAACCATTGCTTCAGCACCCAAATGGTCTGTTCTATGATGTTTCATGTGGAAACTTGACACTCATTGTATGCATTCCCCCTAGCTGAAGGAGCATTGGATCAAGGTGTCCCTGGTGTCCCTGCATCCTTGGAGGATACAGAGATCAGGCTCCATGCCTTCAGCGTTCTCCCATCATGCTCATCTTTGGACTCACTACTGGACTCATCATCTGTGGCCTGTACAGCTGCACCAAAATCCCCTTCCTCCAGTGGGTCCCCCCTTGCCAGTGTCAAATTGTGGAGGCGGCAGCATGCAACCACAATCAGTGACAGCCACTCTGGGGGTTTTTTTGATGAGCAATGAGCCCTGAAATTAAGCCTGGGAATGCTAAGAATGAAGCCCCAGACAGAGATGAAGCTGCCAAGTACCAATAAGCATCCAGCTGCAAACTATTTCCAAAACTGCTCACTACTCACACTAGCAATGCTGCTGGCCCTTTTTATCCCACCCTTGGATGAGGTTTGTGAAAATGGCTGCCTGCCCAATTTGCCTGTGCGACAAACAGAAAATCGCATGGGCAAGGTAAAAATCACGGTCAATTGGACTGTTAAGGGTCTTAAGTGGCCTGTTAATTAATGGCGGGCGTCGCTCCAACATCAGTGTACACCAGCCGAGCAAAATATCGCGTGATGTGCAATGACATTACAACGCTCGCATGATGTCATCGTGCACTAGTTTACTCCCAATCGGGGCAGGCACGTACCTGCCCTTGGGAAAAAAACTTCTGTCCTATATCTGGGAGAAAACTGCACGACCAGAATATTTAAAGCCACGACCAAGCCTTCTCCAAGTGCAGCACAAGTGCCGGCTGACTTCATTAACTTTAACCAACTCTAAAAACCACCAAACATTTCTACAAACTTGAACAGTCAGTAGAAATTTATCAGCACCTAACCTGCAAGTTGTTGATGATTTCTTTAGATAACACTAGTGCAGGAGGTCCTCCCTGATGTTGAGCACATCTGCCACTGTGGCTGTTCAAAAGACAGCGTTGATTGGATTGGCGAGGTCAAAAATGTCAATGCCTTACCGGCTGACTGACGTGAAAATCTGCCTACTTTGCATACTTCTGGTACACACCCCTAACTTCCATACTACTGCTCTCACCAAAATCATGTTAGGAACTGGCCAGGCTGGAAATAAGCATGCATGGTATGCACACCATTTTGGTAACAAAACAGCTTTTATACCACTGAAGTTGCACATACTGTGTAGCCTAATTTTGCGAGTCTAAAACAAAAAGTATAAATTAGAATGTTTAATTTGTCGTAAGGTGGTGTACAGAAAAGAAAATAAAGAGAGAAAGAAAGATGGGACTAATCAAGAAATAAAAGAGACAAAATAAAGTTTAAAATTAATTATTTTTAATCTACAGTAGCAATTCAATTCTGAAACAGTGAGACTTCACATCTGTCGAACTAAAATTTCCTTGCTTGATGAGTTGTTTGGCAGCCCAAGACTTATCATGCTATTATAGATTCAAAGACATTTGAATACGCCAGCCCAACATTTTTCTGGTCTCCTTATTGGGTATCTAGTAAGGGCTATCTAGAAAGGGCTTCATGCCTTTCATGGATTTCAATGCCAAGTCTATTGGCAAGATACTGGTATAGTGAACATTGTGGCGGGGCATTGGAAAATTAGACAGCAACTTGCAATTTTTTTTTGCATTTAATAATGCATGTGCAGACTCCAAAAGTTGCTCTATGATTTACTCCACAATAACAGTGAGTGTTGATAGCTTCCATACTATTCTTAATGCAAACTCAGGGCCATTAGCTAAATTTGTCCTTTTCTGTGATTTAATTTAAGCCACATTTTCACAATATTTAAGTCAAACAAGTCTGTAACTATAATATTATGAAAATGAGATTGGCCAGAAAATATAACCTAAATTATTACTTAATGAGGGCTGCTTTCAGTGTCTATTAGAATTTTAATACATTTTATCACTGGTTACTTAATTATATTTTAATGTAATTCATATTAAGAACCATTCCGAAATTCCTTGATAATATAAGCTATCTCTCATTAATATGGTTAGTCCTGCATATGCATAGGCAATTTGTTACAGCCAATCATAGTATTAATTAATTTGAACTAAGGAATGTTTCAATTTTATCAGACAATTGTCACTGATATCTTGAGAGAGAAATTATTTTTTAGGCTAATAGTGCACGAATGGTTAACATGTTGATATAACAAGGTCCTTCCTTATTTAAACAGAACCATCTATTTATTTTAATTAGATTAACACCGCCGTAAAAATAGTGGACAGATGACACATGTGTTAACTAATCATAAACTAATAACCCAAATAGTCTTTTCTAGAATAATATCATTTAGTCATTTCTGAATGTTGCTATTTGTTCAACAACATATTCTTCCTCAGTTCAGGCTGCTGAAGCTGTGTTTGATTTTTTTTCAACTTACTTTGTGGACAAAGAATATGATAGAGGGTAAAATGAAAAATACAACATCATTTCATTATTCCAAACCATAGAATAAGATGTTTTTTAATTTATTTTTCTCTGTTGAATATAAATCAGATTGCAAACATACTAATCTCTGATACTAAACATAAAAATTAACATGAATGTTCATGGTTTTGCTGCAGGGGCTAATTCATGATTATTACAAATCCACATAGATGTCTACCATGGATCATAGAAGCCACATAAAAGTATTGAAAACAGTGCTTTCTAAACCTTCACAGTGTGCAGAAATTACTCAACAGATATGCTCACAATGCACAGCACTGGAGCCACAATACTGTAGTCTTGTCTTGAATGTGTGCTCACATCTACAGAGATTCCATGACAGCAAAGCTTTGCAAGGTCTACAATAAAATTGAATATGTCTCTCACTGAGAAGGGATATACTTCCCAATCAATTAAGTTCAGGTACAAATATGCATTGTAGTATATTTCTCTGAGTTATAACGCCTGCCTAAAAATAGCATAGAAAGAAATTTAGCACTAGCAAAATTAAGCATTTGTATCTGATTACTACATTAAAATTACTCATATCTAATAATCTCCAACCAGTGACACTAAAATAAAACTTGCTGATATAAAGCATAGTACTAATGTAGTGGCTAATTCTGCCAGAGACAAGGGGCTAAATTTTCCTGGCCCCTACCTGGCAGGCTTGGAGACAAGGGGACAAGAAACATAGAGGACAACTGCATCGAGATAGCTCTGCAACACATTCCACCACCAGGGAACTTTCCCAGGAGCTGCCTGCTCCTCATAAGTGGGCAGACAATCTGCATTCTTAAGGCCCTATTTAGGGGCAATTTTGCAGCCTTTCCACCATTTACAAGTGGTAAAGCGCTGCCAATTTCAGATGCCGCCAGCAATATGGAGGCTGCCTCCCTGTGGCAGGCCAGGAAGCCATCAGGGCCAAAAGTTCCATGCTGCTAAGAGACTACAGTCAATGTCTGGGCCCTGATGAAAAATCTCCAACTTTTTTTTAAAGTTGGCCCCTTCGTAAGTGCAGCACTTATATATTCCTTTCCAGCAGATGAATGGTGAAGGTGGCATTCTCCCAGCCTGGCAATTCTTTGCCAGACCTTGCTGCCTCCAACCACAGTCAGCAGCATAGATCTGCCCCGAGTTGTGCAGGCACCCACAATTTCCATGGCAAATAGGGACCTTCCCTCACCATAGAAGATCCGTTACGTCGGCGGCAAAATTTCTGTGAGGTTGCATCAAAACTTGATGACTCGATAGTAAGGGGTTTATTTGGCAAACAATAAGAAGAACTACAAAAAATTCCAAGAAGATAATTTCGGGGAATGGGCACACAGGTCGCTGGTACAATCTAGTGGATAAGTATTAAATAACTTGGGGGAAAAGAAACAAAGAGTAGGAACATGCACTTGACGAAAATACATTGAAGAAGGATGTAGATGAACAGACCTAGGGGCTATAATATATAACTCACTGAAAATTCAAATGCAAGAAGATAAGATCATAGAATAGTTAATAGAATTTTGGTTTGAAAAGAAGGGAATAGAGCAAAATTACAATGAATTATAAATTTATGAGTAACAGTGATTAGGCCACAATTCTAACAATCTGTGCTTTTGGCTATAACCAAGTTATAGAAAGAATATTAAAACCATAGGGAGTGTTAAGATTTACTGAAGTGATGCAGGAAGGGAAACCACAGTTATGAGAGATGTGTAGGGATATTAGGACTCTTTCTAAGGGAGTGCTGCACTGTCAGAGGTGCCATCTTTCGGATGAGATGTTAAATCAAATAGGGCTCTGCCCTCTCAGGTGGACATAGAAGTCCCCACGGCATTACTTTTGAAGAAGAAAAGGGGAATTATCCCCAGTGTCCTGGCCAATATTTATCCCCAATCAACATCACAAAAACAGATTATCTGGTTATTATTACATTACTGTTTATGAAAGCTTACTATGCACTAATTGGCTGCCACATTTCCTTCATTACAACTGTGACCATACTTCAAATATACTTCATTGGCTGTAAAGAACTTTGGAATGTCCTGAGGTCATGAAAGCTGCGACATAAATGCAAGTCTTCGTTGCATTTTCTTTGGTTCAGCCACTCATGAACCTCCCCTGTAAGCATCTGCAGTAAACCCTGAAATACAAGAAAGTTTGGGACCTATCAGTTTAATCAAAATATTAATAAAATATAGCAAACAAATCACTATAAGATGCAATATTCTAGTGTTTTAATTTGCCTTTTGTCATCTTAGTCCTGATCCTAATCATCTTCAAATGTGCTCCGAACCTGAAGCCTTTAACACAATGGGCAGAATTTTGCCATCAGCGAGCAGGGGGCAGGGCCCACTTGCCGACACGTAAAATGGCGCGGGATGATGTTGGGCGGAACCCCCGACGTCATTCCGCCCCATTTAAATTTTCAGGAAGGCGGGGGCACAGCAAAATCTGCTGCGGGCCCGCTGACCTGTCAATGGCCAATTGAGGCCATTGACAGGATCATTTAAACAATTAAAGAACCTGCCCGTCCAACCATAAGGCTGGCAGGTCGGCCAGGAGCCCTGGCAGCAAATAGATAAAACATGAAACCTCATCCAGCAGCAGGATGAGGTTTCATGCAGGGTTTCAAAAATTTTAATAAAGTTATTAGGTAAATTATGAATGTGTCCCATCTCATGTGACATTGTCACATGAGGGGGACATATTAGGGAATTATTTTTTCTTAATATTTTTCAACGTGTAAGCGATCTCCCTGAGGCAGCACTTAGCCTCAGGGAGATGTGTGCTCTTTCATGCGCGTGCGCGAAAGAGCGCACTCTCGCTTTTGGGGAATACTCCCCCGCTCGCACAGGAAGCGTTTAGCGCTTCCCGCCAGACGTCACACTGGGTGGGTCTTAATCGGCCTGCCCACATAATATGGCGGCGGAGACCACTTCTCCAGCGAGGATGGTCTCCCTGCCCGCCAGAGTTTGGATCGGGCCCACCCGCCCGATAGGCAGAAAATTCTGCCCAATATTGCTAGAATCTCTGTTGACTCATATCATTAACATTGCAATTAGAGTGTTTTGTAAGAAATCAATATCTGTGATTTATTTTTAAACATTCTCATGAAGTAGCTACTAGCAGGTAATAAATATGCAAAATATATTGGGATTCAGCACAATCAGGTAAAAGCAAATATTTCATTTACATCTGTGGATCTGCATATTGCTCGATAGCAACTCCTGGACATGTTTGTTCTAAACTGGCCATATGGCAGAGCAACTATATATGTATATATATCTTAATGTCAGATTGTCTGTGATGTGTGTTGTGAAACTGTTCAGTATTGAAAATGGAGGTTTGAATTGGGTTGATGACATTTTGAAAGAGGGCCTTTTAATAATTTTGATATATTCTGAGGGTAAGTCAGCCTAATGTTGACAGCAGAGAGAATCTTAGCATACAGTAGGGAGAATAATTTGATCATAAATACTCAGACAAAAATAAAGTGCTGCAGATTCTAGAAATCTGAAATAAAGTCAGAAGATGCTAGAAATACTCAGCAGGATCTGTGGAGAAAGGAAAGAAGGGTTAATGTTTCAGGTCTATGACCCACATCAAAGTGAACAGAATGCTAACCCTACCTTCCTTTCTGCACATTTATACTTAGGAACATTGCGCATTCTTAATTCAATAATCAAATTGATGCTTACCTCCCAAGGATAATTCAGAGTGCATGATAGTTAGGAACAGGATAATAGTGTGTTTGTGAACTTCCAGCTGGTAAATTATCCATCATGTAAAAGCTGCTCTGCCCATAACTATCATTTTAGGACTGGACTTGCCAAACATTCTGCATTCTAACCGTTATCCAGAAATATACCCAGAAAGGAAAGCAAGGAGACAGCTGCAAAAGCAGGAGCAGTTGTTTAAAAAATCTCCTAAACCTAATTGTTTTGTTTTGTTTTCCATTTTTTCTTTAATTAGACATTGAGCATAATGGTATAATGATGATGTGATGACAGGATTACAAGAATAATGATAGCAAGCAGTGAGGTTGTAGACCATAAAAACTGTATGACAGAGAGAAAAAGGCCTGTCTCCCACCAGAAGGTGCAAAAACCAGAAATAAGTGCAGGATTTCTTCCACTTTGTTTTTAAGTAATACTAGCTGATCCACCTGATGTTGCACATGTATGGCCTTGAGTGAGAAGCACAGTTGGAATGTTTACCACCCCTTTGCTCTTTCTAAATTCAGCAGCATATATTGTCAAGCTGTTTCTTTCTTCAAGCACTATCCCTCTCCCCATTCCTATTCAAAACTATCTCCAATGCTCCAGGATTCAAAAAATCCATCCTTAAATCTCTCCAATTTCTTTAACTATGCCTCTATTTACAGCTTCCCTTTCCTCCCTAAGATCCTGAAATATATCGCTTCCTCAGCTCTGTGCCGATCTCTCTCATAACTCTTTGACTAAATTCTTCAAGTCAAGGTTCCTTCCTTTCTCACAACACCGAAATGATCCTACCGGAAATCACAAATGGCAGTCTGTGAACATCAAATATGATCTTTCCTTGTCCCCTTTGACCTCCCTTACAGCATTTGACACTGATGACCTTACCATCCACCTCCATTGTTTCTCTTTCATTATCTAGATTCATGGGAGTGCTTATATGCTTCCACATTTACATATCTGGACAGAGATATTGTATCTTCAGCAATGGCTCTCCATCTCCCCTATGCAATAATCTCTGGAGTCTCTTTTCTCCTTTGCTTCCTCTTCTTCCTCCTCTTCATGCTATCTCTCAGCTTCCATACTTATGCTGTTGACACCTTCAACTATCTCTTCACCATTTTCCTAGACCTCAAATCTACTTCCATGCTGTCAGGGTGTCTTTCCAACACTCAAGTACTGGATGATCAGAATTCACTCCAGTTGAGCTTCAGAAAGATAAAGCTATACTTTAAATGATCTCCAAAAAACTCTTTCCCTTCCTATTGTTGACTACCCACCTCTATAGTTGAACAAGATCTTCTGCTGCCTCACTATCATATTTCATGTCAAGTTGAGCATCAAAACCCACAGCCACTCCATCACCAAAGTCCCCTTATTTCCATTTTCATAACATCTTGAAATCAGTTAGCAATTAATTGTTGGAACTATCAACTTTGATAACCATTTTTTTCCTCTCCAGTGGAAAGGCCAGATTACCTAAAGGCCAGAAAATTCAGGAAAGAATAAACTGTTTTTCATGCCTTTTTAAGACTTTATGAAATTCAGCAAATCATAGCTGCACTAAGCATAATATCTTAAGTGTGATGTACATAGTAAATGCAAGCTCTTCCTATGTTCTAGCAGATCACCTGTGGAAATACTTACAGCTAGCCTCACGCCTGTTTTAGCTGCTAACCTAAACTGTGACGTTAACGCCTTCACTTGAAATATGCAAACTCAGCTAAATGTAGATGAGATCAAGCAGGAGGGCCTTTGCAACTGCTTGCAAATTTCAGACTCCAGATCAATAACTGGCTTTCAGACTGCCTTTATTTCAAGAATTTTTCCAACTATTACAAACTATGGGGGTATTTCTGATTTTTACTCATCAAGGGAGATGGGATGGAGATTGTACTTCAGATGAAGGCTAGAGTTTCATTGAATGAAAGGTTGGTGGTTTTGATATCCATTTCTCATATTATTTTGCCATTCAATCATTGATTCAGTGATAATAAAAACAGAAAATGCTTGAAAAACTCAGCTGGTCTGACAGCACGGCCAGAATTTTGATGTCGGAGTGCTGGGTGACATATGGTGACATCGGGCGTGCATCCCGATGTCAGCACGCGCCCACCAAACTGTCAACGGCCTATTAAGGCCATTAAAAACCCAATTAAAGTCCTTAAGGTTGGTGGGCAGGCGAAGAGCCCAAGCGGCCTTTGCTTTATGCAGGAAACCTCATCCACGGGCGGGATGAGTTTTCCAGATGGTTTTATTAAATAAATAAATTAATATTCATAACCATGTCCCAGCTCATGTGACACTGTCATATGAGGGGACATGTCTAAATAATTTTTAACTATTATTTTTAAACTTTTATTATGTACTTAATCTCCCTGAGACCAGCTCTGTACCTCGGAGATTTCTGCGCTCTTTCACGCACAAAAGAGTACAGGCCCTGACTCTCCCTCCTCTCCCCACCCGCACAGGTAGCAAGTGCTACCAGCCATGCTGGACTGGACTTAATTGGCCCGCAGACATAAAATGGCGGCACGCAGCCTATTGTGGACAGCAAACAGCTTCGTGCCCGCCCTTGCCCCTTCCTGCCCAACTTACAGAAAACTCTCCCCCATCTGTGGAGAGACAAACAGAGTTAACATTTCAAGTCTGTATGACCCTTCTTCAGAGCTAAAGTGAAGTAGGAATGCGATGATATTTACATGGTTTAAGGAAGGGTGAAGCAGGTGAAGCGGATAGAAGGCCAGCGATAGATGGGGACTAAGGAGAGATTGACAAAGACGTCATGGACAAAAAGACAAAGCGAGTGTTAATGGTAGTGGTAAGGGCTAAAGGAGGTGCTAATAGTGGCATAAAGGTAAAAAAGCAGAATAAGGTAATAGCAGAACAAGGGTAAACACTTTTCTATCAAGGGTAAACACTTACATCAACAACTTCCAGTTTCCTGGCTCTAACGGCCTCCTCTTCATCATGGATGTCCAATCCCTCTACACCACCATCATGGACGTCCAATCCCTCTACACTGCCATCCCCCACCAGGATGGCCTGAGGGTTCTTTGCCTCTTCCTTGAACAGAGGCCCAGACAAACCCCATCCACGACCACTCTCTTCCGTCAGGCTGAACTTCTTCTCTCACTGAACAATTTCTCCTTAAACCTTGTCGCTTGCCATTTTAACACTCCACCCTGCTCTCTTGCCCATATGTCTGTCCTTGGCTTGCTGCATTGTTCCAGTGAAGCCCAACGCAAACTGGAGGAACAACACCTCATCTTCCAAATAGGGACTTTACAGCCTTCCGGACTGAATATTGAATTCAACAACTTTAGGTCGTGAGCTCCCTCCCCCATCCCCACCCCCTTTCTGTTTCCCCCTTCCTTTTTTTTTCCAATAAATTATAAAGATTTTCCTTTTCCCACCTATTTCCATTATAAAAAAAAAAAACCCACTAGAGCTATACCTTGAGTGCCCTACCATCCATTCTTAATTAGCACATTCGTTTAGATAATATCACCAACTTTAACTTTAACACCTATGTGTTCTATTGTACTATTGTCGTTGACATCTTTTGATGATCTGCTTCTGTCACTGCTTGTTTGTCCCTACAACCACACCACCCCCCCTCCACCTCTCTGTCTCTCTATCTCTCCGCCCCCCACACATACACCTTAAACCAGCTTATATTTCAACTCTTTCTTGGACTCAAACTCAAGTTCTGTTGAAGGGTCATGAGGACTCGAAACGTCAACTCTTTTCTTCTCCGCCGATGCTGCCAGACCTGCTGAGTTTTTCCAGGTAATTCTGTTTTTGTTTTTCTCCTTAAACCTGTCTCACTTGCTCCAAATAAAAGGTGAGGCTATGGGTACCCATATGGTTCCCGTTATGCCTGTTTCTTTATGCGGTATGTGAAACATTCCTTATCCCAGACCTACTCAGGCCCCCTCCCACAACTCTTTTCTCGATACATCGACGACTGTTTAGGTGCCACTTCATGCTCCCACATAGACATGGAAAAACGTATCAATTTTACTTTCAATTTCTACCCCTCTATCACCTTCATATGGTCCATCTCTGACACTTCCCTTTCCTTCCTTGACCCCTCTGTCTCCATTTCTGGTGATGGCCTGTCCACCAATATTCATTACAAGCCCACCGACTCCCACAGCTACCTCAACTATAGCTCCTCACACCCTGCTTCCTGTAAGCACTCCATCCCATTCTCTCAGTTCCTTCGCCTCCATCGCATCTGTTCTGATGATGCCACTTTCCAAAACAGCACTTCTGACATCCTTTCCTTCTTCCTTAACTGAGATTTCCCACACACTTTGGTTGACAGAGCCCTCAACCGTGTCTGACCCATCTCCTGTGCCTCTGCCCTCACACCTTCCCCTCCCTCCCTGAACCATGATAGGGTTCTATCTTGTCCTTACTTTTCACCCCACTAGCCTCCGTATTCAAAGGAACATCCTCCACCATTTCTGCCAACTCCAGCATGATGCCACCACCAAACACGTTTCCCCTCAGCCTGTCAGCATTCCGTAGGAATGTTCCCTCTGGGACACCCTGGTCCACTCCTCCATCACTTCCAACACCTCATCCCCTTCTCACAGCACCTTCCCATGCAACCGCAGAAGGTGTAACACCTTACCTCCTCTCTCCCCATCGTCCAAGGGCCCAAACACTCCTTTCAGGTGAAGCAGCGCTTTGCTTGCACCTCCTTCAATTTAATCTACTGCATTTGCTGCTCCCATTGCAGTCTCCTCTACATTAGGGAGACCAAGTGCAGACTGGGTGACTGCTTTGTGGAATACCTTCAGCCTGTCCACAAGCATTACCCAGACTTCCAGTCGCTTGCCATTTCAACTGTCCACCCTGCTCTCATGCCCACATATCCATCCTTGGCCTGCTGCAATGTTCCAGTGAAGCCGAATGCAAACTGAAGGAACAGCACCTCATCTTCTGATTAGGCACTTTACAGTCTTCCAGACAACACTGAATTCAACAACTTCAGACCATGAACTCCATCCTCGCCCCTTTTTTAATCGTCTTTTTAAAAATTTTTTTATCTACTTATTTTCATTTTTATTCATTGTTTTTCCCCCTTTAGTCCTCTTTTTATCCCTTTCTCCAACCTTAACTGACCATTAATTGGTCAGTTAAGGGCCTCAAAAAGGTTTTGCATCATCCTTACAGTCCCTTCACTAAGGGCTGGATGACTGACTAATGCCTTACTCACCCACCATATTATGGGGGATAGCTTGAGGGTGGGCAGGAAGCTGGTGGGCTAGTCACCCATCCTATTTTACATGTCCCTGGCGTGCAATACAAAAAAACTCACCCACCACCCCATCCCCACTGTCTTCCACCATAGGATTGTTTTCTTTTTCTGCTACTCAATCATTTTGTGAGTGTGTGGGGGGGGGTGGTGGGGCGGCAGGGTGTGCAGGTTCCCACACAGGGATGCGGGGTGAGTTTAATAGGATCTGTTTGTTACCTTCGAGAAAGGGAATTGAAGGAGTGTAATAATTGGGTTCAGCAGATTGGCAATGAGGGCTTTGATAACTTACGCAGAAAAAGGGGACAAGAGGAAGCATTACTACTCAGCATGTCTGTGCTGCAAGGCTACTGCTCATCAGTTCTTTTCTACCTTGATGGCCCACACCTTTACCATTCCACACCTTGCTTTGAGAATTCTTTCCGTTTTCAGATTCTGCAATCTCCATTTGCCTCTGCCCCCATTGTCATCTCACTTCAATCTCCCGCTAGGATTCTTTTCTCAAAGGGTGCCATGCTTTTTTTTTGTTATTTTCACACATGTTTTTTGAAAAATGTATTTTGCTGTCAATATCTTTGAATATCTCAATAACTGATTATTAGAGAATTGTTCAAAGGTGCATTTGGCATGTTGCAAGGTGAGGTTCAGTGCCATTGCTTCCAGTTTGCTATGTAATATTCCAATGACTGTATCATATGCTGGTGCTGTAGCTTTGGAATCAAGTGACCAATCACAGTCCTTAATCTATATGAAGGTGCCTGTTATTGGATGCTTTTGGGAGTGCCATATTATTTTGCCTATATAATTACACATGTTCCATGACTGACATCAGGACTATCCAAGCCACCTGTTGATAATTGATTCTGAAGGAATTGAAAAATCATTACAAATTTTTAAGCTGTCACAAAGCAGAAAGATCCCCAATTTTACCACAATCATTTTCACCATGCGAACTGCAAGGTACGTTCTACTGATTTTGATTCAAACGATGGGGTTATAAGGCGTTACGGAATTGATATCAATGCTTTGGGCCATCCATGCCCAAAGCATTGAAAGGTACGATTTAAATGTTTTCATTTAATAGGAACATTTCTCCTAGGCAAACATATTTATCTGTATATGACTTGATAGCATTAATGCTACTATGTTAACTCATGACTCTATTATTGAAGTGGATAATATCAAAATATCTTTTGCATCTTTATTTGCAATCATAGTTACATTGCAGTACAAGAAAGTCTGAATTTAGTCATTTATGAGAATTTATTTCAATTTGAATTCAAAATAGATTTGTAATAGATCAGCTTTGTTAAGCTCATTAAGAATTAATTGGTTTCAGCCAACTGAACTGATTAATTGTAACATAAAACAGATCATACTTGTACATTAAGTTTTACTTTCTTTAAAGAATTGAATATACTTTATTACAGCTTAAAATAGTAGGTGAGAAACCATTATATGATCAAGAAGAAGGGTCTCTCAAGGGCAACAAAGGAAATAAATGCTGGCCTTACCAATGATGCCTACATCCTGAGAATGAATATGTTAAGGTAAAATCAAAATTGAAATTGTTAATCTCCAACAGACATACTACATGATCTGATATAATACAAATATGTGCTTATACTCCTTTACTTCTGTTATGCTTTTATAGCTTAACCTACTAAATCAAATCAACTCCAAATAAATTAACCTCTTCTCTCCTTAATATATAATTTTTATGGTATGTTGGTCTATCTGTTTAAAATTTATTCTAAGCTCTTCTGCAGTTACACCATCATGCTGTAATTATCCAAATGGTAGGTGATTAAAGTAATACTTCCCGAAGGGTGTGATAAATGTAGTCAGTGGTTTGGATTCTTCATCCAGAGACAGATGCCAGAAGCCAATGTTAGCATCCAATTTTGTAAAAATGGTAAGTTTTGCTAGCTTTGGCAGTCTCTCAACCACAGATGCCATTAGGTGAATCTATCTCTCCACTGCCTTGTTTAGCTTTGTGAGGTCAGCATAGATGCATATCGAGCCATTCAGTTTTAGTACAGGAACCATGCCTGAACACCAATTTTTGGCTTGGTGACATGTGGAATGACTGCCTGATGCAGCATGGATTCAATGTCTTGCCTCTTTAAAAGTGGGTGTGAAATCTTCCTTGGGGTGAACAAACATATTGATTTTGCATCTAGTCTCAATGTGATGCGATAGGCTGCTTTCAGCTTCCCAAAACTTCTGAATAGCTTTGGGAATTTTACACTGAATTCTGTTGTTTTTTCTGAGCTTCCTAGTTTATCAACTTTGTAGATGAGTTGTAAATCTGTGCAAGCTTTCTGGCTTAACAATGAGCATTCTTGATTGTGAATCTCATACAAGATCTCTGTGATTCCTCTTCCTTTATGTTGGGAGTTTTGCAGTCAACTGCCCCTTGACTTTCAGCTGAATGTCTTCTAGACCATAGAGTCTTATGATTGATAGCTGAAGTGTCTCTGGTTTTAACCACTTCTCTGTATCTGACAGAATTGAAACTCCTGTTCCAGCGTCTAACTGAAGTTTGTTTTATGTCCGTTGACCATAGTATCTGCACTCCTGTAATTTCCATTTGATCCTGCGACTTCTCCCAAGAACCTCTGGTTCTTTTTCTTCTTCAATTTCTTGAATGATGAATAATCATGGCTGCTTCTCCTTTAATTGTTTGGTTAAAAGCTGTTTAAAAACTGATTTAAAATGGGCTCTCTTATTCTTTAAATAGCACTCTGCATTTTTTGCAGGACATTCTTCGCACCAATGCAGTCTTTTCCTGCTACAACAAGAACAGTGAATAATGGCCCTCTTCTGTTTTTCTGTTTGGGGTTAGGTGCGCTGCAAATTTTTTGTGCTAAAAACTGACTGTATCAACCTGTCTCCCTCACGAGATTTCTTTTTCACCTTGAATAAAACTTTTGTTTTGCTTTCTTTCTTCTGCCTGCCTCGACTATCTGTATCACTTTCAATAGGGTCAAGTCTTTGCACAACTGTAAAAAATTGGAGAGGGTCTCTTCTAAGACTCCCATGACAATGTGATCTCTAATTACTTCATCCTTCAGGGAATCATATTCACAATTTTCTGCTACTCTATATAGCTCATTAATAAAGGATTCTATGCTCTCTCCCAATCTTTGGGTGAACCTGCTAAATTTTGCTCACTCCATAAGGGTGTTTTTGTGAATGTTAAAATAAGTATCAAAGGCTGCCTTCAGTCACACAGGAGTCAGACATTCACAGATGCAAGGTGAGGATGTCAGAGCTGTCCTCACTGCATCTTGTCATCATCCTCCACGAATCCTGCAGTTATGAGGGCCTTCTGAGCATGCCTGCTTTGTCTGGCCAGTGCAATGGCCTCATTGCTGGCATCTTCGCCTTTGACCACCTCATCACCATCATCCCCTTTGACGTCTTCCTCATCGGTGGAGAGTGCAGCTCTTCCATCTCCTCCTCAGCCAGGTCCTCCTCACTGTTGAAGCGCCAGATTGTGTAGCACGTAGCAAGCGATGAAGATGCACGAAACCCTCAGTGGATTGCATTGCAGTGCTCTACCAGACCTGTCGAAGCATCAGAACCTCATTTTCAAGATGCCTATCATTTGATCCACCAAAGTCCAGGTCGCAGCATGAGCCTGCAGTCTGAGGTCGCTGCACAGACATCATCAACCATGTCTTTTGTGGGTAGCCCTTGTGCCCAAGGAGCCAACCCTGCAGCCTCTCTGGACCCTGGAAGATGCCAGGAATCTGAGTCTTGCCAAGGATGTAGGAGTTGTGAACATTCCCTGGGAACCATGCACAGACCTGTAGGATGCGTTTGTGGTGGTTACAGACCAGCTGAATATTCAGCAAATGCAAGTCCTTGCAGTTAACATAGTTGACTGCTTGTTGCAACAGTGATCTAAGTGCCACATGAGTACAGTCGATGGCACCCTGCACCTGTGGAAAACCTGAGATCTATGCAAATCTCTGCTCTTGCTTCTTGGCTTTCGTGATCCCAGGTGAAATGCACAAAGTTCTGTGCCTTAGCGAAGATATCGTCCGTGATCTCCTGGGTACACTTGCGCAGGGAGGCTTGCAGGATCCGGCACAAGCCACCTTTGGAGTCCTGGAAGGGGCCTCTGGCATAAAATTGAATGCCGTGGTCACTTTCATGGCCACTGGCAGTGGATGCCTTCCTTGTCCCATGGTGCCAAATCCTACAACAGGTGACATATGTGAGAGAGACATGTGGGATTAGCATATATGTCCTCAGAAGCTCTTTTGGTTAAGTCAGAAGGACACTTCATGCATGCAGGAGAGCACTGGCCACCACTTGGATGGCAAGAGTGTAGTGGCTCATTGGCTGTCTGAAACCCCACTTGCCTCCACCCACTCCACTTGATAGATTGGTGGTAGCTTTGGTCATTGGACTGCATGCTGTGCTCACAGCGCAGGCACAGGCATTCTCCTAACCAGCACTGAAAGTCTGAACTGTTAGCTTGAACCATGAGGGATAATGGTCCAAACCTTAATAAAGACATTGCAAGGGGCTCTGAGTGCCTCCACCAGTGTCTGCACCATGGCCACCATTCATAAGGTGATTGTACAACTTGTCCAATTGGCCAACTGTTCTACTGCCCCTAAAATGCACATTAATTTGCAGTCTGCGCTTGAGGGGTGAAAAGTTCTGGAGCATTTGGTGGCACTTTTTATGCTTTTGCGTTGCTTGAGTGGGCAGAAACCCAGAACGAAAAAACAGTAAAAACTGGGAAATAAGAATACTGGTCTGAACTGGTCTTGTATACCTTAAAATGGAACACCAGTAAAAACTAGAAAATAGGTGTACTGGTCCACACTGTTTTTCCCTTCTGGGAAAGCTTCAGAGGCCCAACTCCAAGCATGTCAATGGAGCTGCAGCTGAATGGTCTCAGCTGCGGAAGAATGTTCACTTTTGACAAGCTTTTCCAAGCTTCCCTCCCCCACTCACCCCCAGGGATGTGCTTGTGACTTCCTTCAGTCCGTGCTGCCTGGCCCCACACTCGCCCCAACCTGGCCCACACGGGAGTCCTTGGCCCCAGCACCACACCGAAATCCAGCCGGGAAAAGTGACTTGTCTGTGTGTCCCCCACCCAACCCCCCTAAATGCACAGCGCCTCTTCCTTGATGTCCTACGGGCGATGCTCATGACCACTGCACAAGGCTGTGTGCACTCACCTCCTAGTTCCCCTCAAAGTTCAGGTTGCCAAGTGCATGCCTTTTAAAGACAGTCGTGAAGCACACTGTTCTGAAGTCATGCTGATCTGGGCAGTAAATTTGACGTGGGGAGATGATTCTGGAGGGCAGGGCTTATAATGAGACGCTAAAGTACTGAAATTAGGTTCCCGGCGTGCAGCGGTGGGAAACACGGCCCGCATTGATGGGTGGAGCGGACAATCGCAAACTGGTTTTACGATGGCATAAAACCGATTTTTGGCCGTCTCACCATATTGTCATGTCCCCGCACCCCCCGGCCCTGTCTGTCATAACGCCTGACACCAATGGAAGCAGAAGATTCCGACCATTGTCTACACTACTGCCGCTGGCATATAGTAAGGTACAAACCCGCTCTTTGATAGTCCTTTCTACTAGTCTGGAAGCTGCTCTATATCTTGTGAACATGCAAACCCAGTTCTGCCACATCTCAGTCTGGTCGGACCCTTTCGTGTGGTCAAAGCACTCAAGTAGAGGTGGACTTTTCCATCTCTTTCTCTTAATGTTGCTTCTTCTGGAGTACGACTGAAGATTTCCCCCACTGTCCTTGTTCTGCAGTCGGTTCCCTCACTGCTCCTTTCAGTCTTCACTTCACTTGTTGCTCCATGCACCATGTTTAATCGTTGCCACCATCTGTTATTGTTGTTTTTGGTCTGGCATGTGGTAGTTGTGATCCTGGACATACAGATAAGGCTGGAGATGATACTATTAGCAAACCAATGTTTTATTTAACATTATGTTAACTATTTACAACGTAGTCTCTACATGTTGCTCTGCGTGAAACTCTCTCACTCCATGCTCTTTCATCATGTGATTTTATATCACTAATGATGTAGACTTTATATTTACATATTTAATATTAAAACTTTGTACTACAATTGACTTTTAACTGCCCTCTGAAACAACCTAGCAAACCATTCGATTATATCAAAGTGCTACAGGTAAGTTAAATAAGAATAAAACTGCACAGACTATCCTCAGTGTTCCCCTCTAGTGCATTAATTAAGTATGTAATGTAGCAAATGGTAGCTATGGGTTGGATACTATTGGCATTGGCATTGGTTGGCAGGACTGAGAGTCATGGTGATCTTGTGGTCATAGAAACATGGGTGTTAGTAATCGTGATGTATAAAAAGGAAGCTGCAATGTGCAGATAAATCTGAACGCAGAGGAATATGTTGAAAGATAGTATTCTCTGACCATGATCAATTGCTCTGTTTCCTTTCTTAGGGGAAATGCAAACAACTGCTAGGTTGTGTGCTTGACACATCTGAAATACAACAGCTTTTCAGTTCCACAATGTTCTCATTACATTTGGATGATAGATCATACATGTGCTTTCATTTATCTAGTGTAGCATGATTCCTATTCTAGGGCCGTGTCCCTAGCCAAGCTGTTCCAGTACACTACAACACTGGCATCTACCCGGCAACAGGGAAAATTGCCCAGGTATATCCTGTACACAAAAAGCAAGACAAATCCAACCTGGCCAATTACCACCCCATCAGTCTACTCTCAATCATCTGTAAATTGATGAAAGGGGTCAACAACAGTGCTATCAAGCGGCACTTGTTTAGAAATAACAGGCTCATTGATACTTAGTTTGGATTCTGCCAGGGTTACTCAGCTTCTGACCTCATTACAGCCTTGGTTCAAACATGGACAAAAGAGATGAACTCCCGAGGTGAGCTGAGAGTGACTGCCCTTGACATCAAGGCAGCATTTGAACGAGTGTGGCATCAAGGAGCCCTAGCTAAACTGAAATCAATGGGAATCAGGGAGAAAACTCTCTGCTGGTTGGAGTCATACCTAGCACAAAGGAAAATGGTTGTGGTTGTTGGAGGGCTATCATCTCAGTTCCAGGACATCACTGCAGGAGTTCCTCAGAGTAGTGTCCTAGGCCCAAACATCTTCAAAAGCTTCATCAATGATCATCCTTCCATCATAAGGTCAAAAGTGGGGATGTTCACTAATGATTGTACAATGTTAAGCATCATTCGCGAATGCTCAGATACTGTAGCAGTCCATGTCCAAATGCAGCAAGACCTGGATAATGTCTAGGCTTGGGCTGACAAGTGGCAAGGAATATTCGCGCCACAAAAGTGCCAGGCAATGACCATCTCCAATAAGAGAGAATCTAATCATCACCTCGACATTCAATGACATTACCATCATTGAAACCCTTTCTATCAACATCCTGGGCGTTACCATTAACCAGAAAGTGAACTGACCTAGCCATATGAATACCATAACTATAAGAGCAGATCAGAGACTAGGAATCCTGCAGTGAATAATTCACTTCCTGACTCCACAAAGCCTGTCCACCATATACAAGGCATAAGTCAGGAGTGTGATGAAATATTCTCTACTTGCCTGGATGAGTGCAGCTCCAACAACACTCAAGAAGCTTGACACCATCCAGGACAAAGCAGTCTGCTTGATTGGCACCCCATCCACAAACATTCACTCCCTCCACCACTGACGCATTGTGGCAGCAGTGTGTACCATCTACAAGATGCACAGCAGGAACTCACCAAGCCTCCTTAGACAGCCTTCCAAACCCACAACCACTGCCATCTAGAAGGACAGGGCACAGACACATGGGGACACCACCACCTGGAAGTTCCCTTCAAGCCACTCACTATCCTGACTTGGAAATGTATCGCCGTTCCTTCACTGTCGTTTGGTCAAAATCCTCCCTAACAGCACTGTGAATGTACCTACACTACATGGACTGCAGCAGTTCAAGAAGGCAGCTCACCATCACCTTCTGAATGGCAATTAAGAATGGGCAATAAATCCTGGCCTAGACAGCCATGCCCACATTCCATGAATGAATATTTTTAAAATTCTTATTATTAAAGATAACCGTCCCAAATAATAAAATTTACATGAGTGTACACCATGTACATTGAAGTGCTACTAAGATAATTGACAGGTTTAGAAATGTGTTTCTATAATCAACCTTACATCTGTGGTTATTATCATTATTTTCAATCCCAATTTGCATATCCATTCTGCTTGTATGGTTTAGAGTAATCTTTTTTTAAAAAAGCATGGCCAATTAAGCAATACATCATAAGGGATCAAGAAAATGAATCCATTTACCTGGCTCCGCACAGAAATAAATTGCAAGGAAATGTTCCAAATTGCTACAGATTTGGTGCATAATTGGTTTAAAAGGTTTTCGGCACTTTCACTCATGTTAATTTGTTACAAAATACTGCAAAACTAACAAGACAAATTGTTAAGGCTGTTAAAAGAGCATGCAAGGCCCTGGGCTAAGGCAAGAAAGTTGTGCTAAAGCTTTACATTACACTGGTGGATTAGAATTTTAAATTTGAGGCGTGGTCACATTAGAGAAACTGGGATTATTCTCCTTACAACAGAGAAATTTAAGGGGAAGATTTATTATGTGTTCAAAATTATGAAGGGTTTCAATAAAGAAAATAAGGAGAAACTGTTTTCAGCAACAGAAAGCTCAGTAACCAGAGAAAACAGATTTAAGATAATTGACAAAGGAACCAGACATTTGGAGACATTTTTCTCAGTGGTTCAAGATTTGGAATGCACTGTCTATAAGGGTAGTGGATGAAGATTCAGTAGTAACTTTCAGAAGGGGGAATGGATCAAGGAGATATTTGCAGAGCTATGGGGGAAGCACAGCAAAGTGGAACTAATTGGATAGCTTTTCCAAAGATCTGGCTTCTCTGCCTGCTGCACATAAGGGCATTAGGAAGGTGATGATGGATTGTTTCACAAAACTGGGAATGATGTCCATTTTCCCAGTGCAGGCAACAGCCAAATTAAGTGGGCACTCAGATTCATCTTTCTGGCTGGTTTCCATAGGTACAGGGTGTCATCAACTGCACACACTTCACAATCCAAGAATTATCAAAGCAACTGTTCAGAGCTGCTGTAATACATTCATAGTTCGGCAGTCCAACATTTCAGGCCTTTTGTTCATAGCTGACCATTTGGAGCCAACGGATATCCCTCCTTCAGACTAGACTCATGACACCTGTGGGGAATCCCATCAATGAGGCACAGGAGTGTTACAATGAAAGTCACATTATCACCAGCCTTTTCATAGAGCAAGCTGTCAGAATGTTGACGATACACTTCAGGTGCCTAGATAGGTATGGAGGTACCCTTCAGTACTTGCCAGTGAGGGTGCCCAGAATGAGAATGCTGTGTCCTGCACAACATTGCAGAGCAGACAAGACTGCAGGTGGAAGAGGATGAAGTGTCTCATCACTCACCTTTGGATAAGGAGAATATAGAGGAACAGAAAAGAAGAAGAATGGGGCATTCAGTGCCTGACTATCCGCTCACATTGCAATCAGGCATGCCCTAATATTGCAAAAATTCAGTTGGTTTTGACACACACGGGATAACATTAGAAATGAAACCCTGAAGTCCACTCCCTTCATCCTGCCTTCCCTTTGCACTAAACAGCCTTTCAACTTCGCATTGCATATCTGCCAAATAGATCCCATTATGTATCACAACATCAATCAAGCCACAAATGAAAGGACGCGTTAGGACTTAGGAAGCCTTAATGGACAATGTGCAGAATTGGTGAAAATCAATTTTATGTAGCATTATTAAAAAGGACACAACAATATACATTTTGTCAAATACCCATGGTGGATTACAATTTCTTTAACTTGCACTTCCTACTGCTTCTAATGTAGTGAATCCCATGTGGCTGAAGCTAAGGTATATGCACTATATTCAGATGTTTTTTGACCCATGCCCTCTGGATTTTAGAGGCCCTGAGAACTCCACTAGCACCTATTCAGGCACAGACACTAGGAGATAAGCCATCAGGCACTGGACGATAGGGGACGGGTGGCTATGAATGAAAAGTGGGTAGGCTCTGAGTGGAGTTTCCACTTCCAATGCCCATCTCATTATCATCCCTCTCCTTAGCCGGTGCCACATCACTCCCACCAATATGCTACAGGCCAGTTTTGCAGACATCAGTAACACAATGTATGACCCTGAATAAGGTACCTATCACCCTGTTTAGGGCAACAGACTTCGCCTGCATGACTGTGGTCATTGGATGCATGGAAATATTTGAGAGCCAAGCTTGAAATTCTATAAAGGTGGCCATTCTTTCCATGACAGACTCAGATTTCCTTGCATCACCAATCTGCTAGCCATCAGATTTAACTCCTTCACCCTCTCTATTGCTGCAGAGAGTGCATGGCACATCTGTCAGTAGCAGGCTAGGTTGCTGGTGCACCTCTAGCATTTTTCTTCTCAACAATAGCTGCCGGAGCTCAAAATTTGTTTTCAGTTGAGTGGAACTTGGAGAGGATTGTGCACCCCTGCACCAACAGCTCCCCCGCATCCTTCCCATGTGAACTATCCAGGAGTGCGTCCATTAGGTAACCTAGGCAGTCGCCTAGGCCGGCAAGGTTTGGGGGCAGCAAAACCTACCGGCTTTAAATAAAAAAGTGGAACTGAAAGCCGGCCACATTTGTATTGATGAGCAAATAGCAAATATGTTTCTACTTTCTAGCATATTGGGTTATTCATACTGTTCCAGGCCCAACCATCTTCAGCTGCTTCATCAATGACCTTTCTTCCATCATAAGGTTAGAAGTGGGGATGTTCGCTGATGATTGCACAATGTTCAGCACCATTTGTAATTCGTCAGATACTGATGCAGTCCATGTCCAAATGCAGCAAGACCTGGACAATATCCAGGCTTGGGTTGACAAGTGACAAGTAACATTCACACTACACAAGTGCTAGGCAATGACCATCTCCAACAAGAGAGAATTTAACGATCGCTCCTTGAAATTGCACAGCATTACCATCGCTGAATCCCCACTATCAACATTCTGGGAGTTACCATTGACCAGAAACTGAACTGGACTAGCCACATAAATACTGTGGCTGCAAAAACAGGTCAGAGGCTAGGAATCCTGTGGCGAGTAACTCACCTCCTGATTCCCAAAAGCCTATCCACCATTTACAAAGCACAAGTCAGGAGTGTGATGGAATACTCTCCACTTGCCTGGATGAGTGCAGGTCCAACAACACTGTGATGTGTGATGGATTTGTGAGTGTGAGAGTTGAGAGTGATTAGGTGGTTGACTTACCCTGATGAAACGGGTGAGAGCATCTATCCTCTTCCTGCACCGGATGGCTGACCTACTCTGTGCTCTAGTGGCACTGACCGTCGCTGCCACCACCTCCCAGGCCAGATTAGTGACTCTGGTGGACCTCCTTCAGTCGGAGCAGGGGTAGAGGACATCACGGCGGCCTTCCACTGCATCCAGCAGGCACCACAGAGAGGTGTCATTAAATTTGGGTGCTGCTGTCTTCTTTGCTTTTTGGGCCATCTTTCACCTGGAGCAGTTCTGGTCTGTGGACATGAAGTAGGCTGCGCTCTGGTGCAATTTAAATATGGCAGCTGGAGCGAGGAAATGCCGAGGTCACGATGTGATGGACAAATACAAGCCCGCCCACCAGCGATTCGGAGTGTTCCCTGTGAATGCATTATTAATGAGGTGGGACGCGCCGGGAATGGGATGACATGGTGTGAAAGCTTGCCATTGTGGCTGGCAGGTAAAATGACTTTTTTCACGCCTATTACCGCACTTAATGCAAATCTGGGACGATTCCACCCTCTATGTTGATCACTGTTTTAATAGCCTTTTAAAATGAGTTGTGGCACCAGCCAAGCTACCTAGTGTGGTCATTGTGGCAATGTACTAGTGTACCCGCCATTCTTTAATTAGATGTGAATTGTGGCATCTTTTAGTTGCCATTAATGCACTATTGAAAAACAGTTAATGGGGGGAGAGTTGGGACAAATTAGCACAATAGAGGCAAATGCTACTGGATTTAGTAATACATACAGAAATGAAATACAAATATTTCAAATTAAGTTTTTGGCAAGAAATCAAAGTCTAGCAACTGAACTGCAATATTTAAAAAATTATAATATTAAGGATAGCTTGTCAATTTTGAGTAGTTATTGTTTTCGCGCAGTGCTGATGGAACTTGGCAAGTCTGATACAACATTAAATAGCAATAAACCCTCTGTGCCCTAATCAAGCTTAATGACAGTATTAAAATTTGTGGTGTGCATAGCTGCCATGATGATGCAGTGTAACATTTTTCTTTATGGATATTCTAGCTTCAAAATTCTTTGTTATCACAATTTCTGCACCAACAATCTAATCAGGCAGAAGTGCTTTGGAATTTACAAATATTTTGAGGTCTTCTTTAACTTATTACTTGAACTGGAATAACTGTTGATTTCCCATTTGGTCCTTATGTTCCACATGATCACAAAGGGGTTTGGGAACCCCACACAATGTCATATTAGTGCAATTAAGATTTAAATATGAAAAGGAAAAATAGCCAGATTCTTTACTAGGAGTAAATGAGACAGAATTGTTGAAGTTTGAAACCACAAAATCAATAGCTTTGAATTACAACTTGAAATTCATCACAGTCAAAGAAATTGATTTTCAGGGTTGGAAATATTTTGAAACAGCAGTACATGGCCAGATAATGTTCTATATGGTGAGGCTACAGTAATGAAAAATCACAAGTTAACTCATTGGAGTAGTTTCAGATATTATAGATGCAAAAGCCATTTGCATGTTTAACAGCAATGACTGGGACATGTTAGAGGATTGATGCATTTAGCAACATGATTTCATTAGGGTTGTAAAGGAAAAGAAGATGATGAGTGAGAAATCGTCACCGGAACAATTAGAGTTGTCACTAAACACTGGTTTAAAATGACCAGACATTTTCATATGACATCAGCTTTAATCTGTCCTGCTCAGTTATAATACAGGTGCTTGTCAATTGTATATGTGAACATTCCACATGAATTATAAAGATTGCAAATGCCACCATTGCTTAGTACATTAGTGTCTCTCTCTAAGTCCAAATTTCTAGTATTTATGTCATCATATAATAGGAATGCAAAGAAAGTTAATTTAAAAGTTTTTTAATTGTTTAAAAGTTTCAGAACTGAGGGATCTGGGGGTATATGTGCGCAAATTGTTGAAGGTGACAGGGCAGGTTGAGAGAATGGTTCAAAATGCATATGCGATCTTGGGATTTATAAACAGAAGTGTAGAGTACAAAAGCAAGGAAGTCATGATGAATCCTTATAAAACACTGCTTCATCTTTGGCTGGAGTATAGTGTCCAAGTTTGGGCACCATACTTTAGTAAAGATGCAAGAGCAGTGGACAGTGCAGAAAACATTTACGAGAAAAGTTCTGGGTTGAAAAGCCTTCAGTCATGCAAATAGATTGGAGAAGCTGGGGTAGTTCTCCTTAGAGAAGTTTGAGAGGAGATTTGATAGATGTGTTCAAAATCATGAGGAGTCTGGACAAAGTAGATAGGGAGAAACTGTTCCAATTGGCAGAAGAGTTGAGAAATAAAGGACAGTGATTAAGATGAATGGCAAAAGAACCAAAGGTGACATGAGGAAAACTTGTTTTTTAAAGGGCCAAGTGATTGGGATCTGTTATTCAATTCCTGAGAGTTTGGTTGAAGCAGAATCCATCATAGCTTTCAAAATGAAATTGGATCATTTTCTGAAGAGAAAATATTTTGCAATGCTGCAGAGACAGGATGGGGAAGTGGAAATCGCTAAACTCCTCTTTCTGAGAGCCTGTAAGGATATGAATGCCTCCTTCTGTGTTGTAACCATTCTATGATTTTAATAACTTACTTATTGATGATCCCCCTTCAGAAGAAGTTCATGCCCCAAAGATGAATAATTACCTTATCAGAACTAATCTGTTTCTGGATTAAGGGTAGCTCACATTACACATTTTTTGAAATGGTTGACATTAAACTGAAGGCTATTTTTTGAAGATTTATTCATATTTATTTACGATGAATTTTATAGAAGTGAAGATTTTCAGGAAATGTAATATTGCATATAATGGACAATATTACATACTGGTAACTAGATTGGCCCAGAATTTTCTGGAAACTTGACGTCATAGCGCCTGATTTATGGCTTAAAAGAAAGAGGAATATAGTATCAGTGACTTATGATATTTCTAATTTTCTTGGATTTGTGTGCCATTCTGCTGTTATTCTCATTGAAACAGTAAAAAGCTATAATCATAACTTGATGAGTTCCCAAAATTGCTACTACTTGTTTAACCATTGCCAACTAAATGTAAAATACCACCGCTGGCGGCTGCTTGATGGCCTGGGAGTGGCCTGACGTATAGATTTAAAGGATTCATCAGCTGTTCAATTTACTCCTTTTCAAATAAAATTGTAGGAAATGATTTTGGCAACCTGCTGGTAGGTTTACAGAGATTTCATTACCTTAGTAAATTAGTCACTATTTTATTATTGTATTAAGACTTAATAAATGAGTTTAAAACATGGATTGCGGCTATAACATTTCAAAACATGTGAATTGTTAGCCAGCTTTGTTCATAGAACCAAAGGGATTGTCAGTTAATTGCAACAAATAGTTTTTCTTTAACTTATAGTTCTCTTGCTATTTACTGGATCCTTTTGCCTAATGAACCAAAAAGGTCAATCCGTTCCAAATCCTACTCCAACAATTCTCCATAGCCTCAACAGAACCCAAAGATACTAGCTCAGGTATAAGGCTAATATAAAGATGATCAGAAATGTAAGTGCACTCACAGATGTTATATATCGAATAAGTGCACAGTGATAAGCTGCAGAGATGGTAAAGGTATCCTATTGGATCCAGGTCAGTGAGTGTTGCAGCCAATCACTGAAGTATAATGCAATACCCAATTTTCAAAAGCCCATACACATTGTAGTATACCCCTTATCATCCATTGTTATAAATGTATCAGCTACATCTTTGTTTTACCTGCAAATTTTGCTAAAAGGCTAGGATTATCGGTAGTTAAAAGCTATATGCAGGTAGAGTCTTTGCAATTTAGCAACATTTTCCACGGTGATGGTAATCAAAAATAAACATAAGCACAAACAATGTAGATCAGCAAGAGAAATATGCTAAAATCTGTAGAAAATATCCATAGCCAATAGAATTTTTGGAAGGCAAGGACATGGACATATAAAGGAAGAGATTTCTTACAGTCAAATCTTCTTTTTGTGTTCTTTTGAAGTTTAAAAATTATAAAAGTTCAGTTTCACTAAAATTTTGCATCTTGAGGATTCCTGTTTCATTTTTGTTTTTGTAAGAAATAGAAAAAATGATTTCAGAAAATCCTTTCTAACGCTTTCCGGGTGTTATAGATGAAGAAATTCATGGAATTTTCTGTAACCTATTTGGATGCTGGCAATATCAGCATCCACCAATATGCTCACTACAAATGATTCAAATCACAAATCAGTAAATTCTGGAGTAAATTCACAACTGGGAGATTAATACGCAAATTAGAAATATCTATGGCAAGAGATCAAATAGGCAAAATAAGTTTTTTCATCCAAACTTACCTGTGAAAAGGAAAACAATGTTACTGCACCACACTTACTTTCTACCCTTTGATAAAGTATCAAAGCAAGTTGATGAAGATAGTGCAGTAAATGTTGTATATCCAGACTTTCCAAAGGTATTTGATAAGAAATCATATAACAGACATATCTGAAAAATAGAACCACATAGTATTAAAGAGAACAAAAACAGAATTACCTGGAAAAACTCAGCAGGTCTGGCAGCAACGGCGGAGAAGAAAAGAGTTGACGTTTCGAGTCCTCATGACTCTTCAACAGAACTAGGTGAATCCAAGGAAGGGGTGAAATATAAGCTGGTTTAAGGTGTGTGGGGTGGGGGGAGAGAAGTGGAGGGGGGTGGTGTGGTTGTAGGGACAACCTACAACCCCTTAGTATTAAAGAGATAATGGTAACCTTACTAAATAATTGGCTTAGGGATAGGAGGTAGAGAATAGTAATGAGCTGATGTTATTCTGACTGGAAAGAAGTATTTAGTGTTTTTTCTTATTATATAAAACTGACTTGGGCTTGGCAAGGAGAGTACAATTTCGAAGTTTGCAGGTGATTCAAAACTTGTAATAAGTAGTGAGCAGCAGACTTCACGATGGCAAAGAGTGATTGTTGAAATGGATGGCCAAATGGCAGATGCAATTTAATGTGGATATGTGTAAAGTGATGTACTTTGGGAGAACCAACATTGAGATCTTCAACTCTCGACCCAGAGCCTGCATGAAGGAGTGGTGAGGGAAGGTTTGGTGACGTGTCGAGAAGAAGATGTAAATGGCACTATTTTGAGGGGGGTGCAAGAGCAGAGGTCCCAGTTGGGGGCTAGGTGACAGGGTCCATATTCAGAGATCTTTGAAAATGGCAATGGGAGGATAATAAGGTGGTTAAGAAAGTGCATGGGATACATAACTTTGTAAATAGGGGCATTAAATACAGAGATGAGGGCCTTCATTCATGTGGAGCAATTGGAAAAGCTGTTCTCCTGACAGCAGAGAAGGTTAAGAGGAGACCTAATAAAATAATCAAAATTATGAGGGTTTTGAAAGAGCAAATAGGGATAAACTATTTCCTCTAGCAAGTGCATCGGCCAGTCACAGATTTAAAATAATTGGCAAAAGAAGTAGAGGGAAATTGAGAACTTTTTCACATAGATAGCTGTTAAGATCTGAAATGCACTGAAAGAGTAATGGAATCAGATTCCGTAGGAACTTTCAAAAGGCCTTGATGAGGACAATTTTCAGAGTTATATGAAAAAAGCTGGATGTGGGGCTCTTTCATAAAGCTGTAATAGGCATGATCAGCTGAATAATCTCCTTCTGTGCTATAATATTCGATGATTCTCCAGCCAAAGAGCTATGCAAAGCCAGCAAAATAGCTCCTGACTGTTGTCTTTGTGTCACTGCCAAATTGTTCCCTCTAGTAAGGCACTGTCCTTAAGACTTGCATAAAGTACTTTCATGAGGTTCCTCATAACAGGTTTATAACTAAGCTGAACATACCTGCAGCAACTCCAAAGTAAATAATGAACCAAATAGGGCACAGATAATTGTTGACAGATCTATTATGCAGCTGTGATCAAAGAGTCCAAAAGATATTGGTCCTGTTCAGGGTCAGTGCAACCAGTAGGCAAAATAGGCAGTTGTGTAGAGTGGCAAAGTTTGAAGGTGGTGAAAAACTGAATGAGCTATTTATGAAACTACACAACCAAACAAACAGTCTTCAGCAGTGGGAACAAAAGGTCTAGATCCAACAAGAAAAGATGCACTGTTGGATCTGGTTCTTGGAAATAAGGTGGGCCAAGTAGATCAAATGTCAATGGGGGAACATTTAGGAGGCAGTGATAATTGTATTGTACGTTTTAGTATGATGATAGAAAAGGATGATAGGCAATCCAAAGTAAGAATAATTAACTGGACGAGTAAGAATAATTAACTGGATGAGAGCCAACTTCAATGGGGCAAGAATGGACCTGGGTCAGATAGATTGAAGTGAAAGATTGACGAGAAAAACTATAGCTGAACAATGGGCTACCTTCAAAAAAGAATTGGTTCGGGCACAGTCAAGGTATATTTTATCAAAAGGGAAAGGTAGGGCAAACAAATCCAGGGCTCCCTGGATGAAAAAGGAGATAGAAATTATGATGAAAAAGTGTGCTTATGTCAGGTAGAAAATACAATTGAGAACCAAGAGGAATACAGAAAGTTCAGAGGGGCGATGAAAAAGCATATTAGAGAAGTGAAGAGGGATTATGAGAAAAGACTGGCAGCCAACATAAAGGAGAATCCCAAAGTCTTCTATAGGCTTATAACTATGAAAAGGGTGGTAAAAGGAGGAGTAGGGCCGATTAGGGACTGAAAAGGGAATTCACACATGGACAAAGGGGCCATGGCTGAGGTATTAAATGAATACTTTGCATCCGTCTTTACTGAGGAGGTAGATGCCACCCAGGTCATGGTGACAGACGAGGAAATTCTGTCACTAGAAGGATTCAAAATTGATAAGGAGGAAGTGTTGAATAGACTGTCGGTACTTAAGGTTGACAAGGAACTGGGACCAGGTGAGATGCATCCAAGGATATTGAAGGAACAGAGAGTAGGAATTGTGGGGCACTGGCCATAATCTTACAGTCTTCCCTAGACTCAAGGAGGCGCCAAAGGACTGGAGAATTGCAAACGTTACGCCCTTGTTCAAAAAGGGTTGTAAGGATAAGCCCAGCAATTACAGACCAGTCAGTTTAATTTCAGTGATGGGTAGGATTCTAGAAACAATTATTCAGGATAGAATTTGTAGTCACCTGCAAGAATATGGGTTAATAAGGAAGAGCCAGCATGGGTTTCTAAAGGGGAAATTGGGTTTAACTAACTTGCTGGAGTTTTTTGAAGAGGTAACAGAAAAGGTTTATGAGGTAACGCTGTTGGTATGGTCTACATGGACTTTCAAAAGGCATTTGATACAGTTTCACACAACAGACTTATGAGGAATGTTATTGCTCATGGAATAAAAGGGACAGTAGCCATGCGGATACAAGATTGGCTGAAAAATAGGAAGCACAGAGCAATGGTCAATGGATATTTTTCGGGCTGGAGGAAGGTTTGTAGTGGAGTTTCCCAGGGATTGATATTGGGATCCTTAATTTTCCTGATATATATTAATGCTCTAAATCTTGGTGTGCAGGGAACAATTTCAAAGTTTGTGAATGATACGAAGCTTGGGTGTGTTGTAAACTGTGAAGAGGACGGTGTACAACTTCAAAAGAAGACAGACAAATTGGTGGGGGGGGGGCAGATAGGTAGCAGATAAAGTTCAATGAGGAGAAGTGTGAGGTGAGGTGATGCATTTTGGTAGGATGAACAAGGAGAGACAATATAAAATAAGGGGTAAAATTTTGAAAGGCGTGCAGGAGCAGAAAGACCTGGGTGTATATGTGCATAGATCATTGAAGGTGGCAGGACAGATAGAAAGCAGTTAATAAAGCATATAGTATCCTGGATTTTATTAAAAGGGGCATAGAGTACAAGAGCAGGGAGATTGTGCTGAATTTATATAAAACACTCATTAGACCTCAGCTGGAGTATTGTGTACAGTTCTGGGCACCACATTATAGGAAGGATGTGAACACATTGGAGAGAGTGAAGAAGAGGTTTACAAGAATGGTTCCATAATGAAAAACTTAAGTTACGAAGATAGATTGGAGCGGTTGGGTCTGTTCTTCTTGGAGAGAAGAAGGCTAGGAGGAGATTTGATACAGATCTTCAAAGTCACGAGGGGGCTGGACAGAGTAGATAGGGAGAAGCTGTTCCCACTCTTAAAAGTATCAAGCATGAGAGGGCACAGATTTAAAGTGATTTGCAAAAGAAGTAAATGTGACGTGAGAAAAAACTTTTTCACAAAAGTGGTTCGGGTCTGGAATGCACTGTCTGGAAGTGTGGTATAGGCAGGTTTAATCAAGGCATTCAAGAGGGCATTAGATGATTATTTGAATAGAAACAATGTGCATTATTTGAACAGAAACAAAAAGCAGGGCAATGGTAGGACATAATGCTCATTTGGAGAGCCGGCGCAGACACAATGTGCCAAATGGCCTCCTTCTGTGCCATTAAAATTCTATGATTCTGTGATCTACTGGTATTCATCCACATATGCCAACATATATGTAGATTTCCACTGAGCATTGCAGTCTTTCCCAAAATTTCACATTATATTCCTCATTCTGCTTATGCGACAGTTTTAGAAATTTGTACATCTATGTGACTACTCCAAAACTGCAAACCAGTAAATAATATCAAAGAATGTAATTTAATCTAGTCCACTCTATCATAATGTTTATTGATTGTGTAAATTGCACATAATATCATTTAGTAACTGTTGCAGGAACACATAGTATTACGTCAGTACATTGTACATTATAATGCACATTTCTAGTACATATCCTGAAAAGTATAGAACAATGAGGATGTACAATCGGTATCATAATATTCTCCTTTTCATGTAAAATAAATCTGTAATTATATATGAAGAATTTTTATGCATACTGCGCACAACATTCATTTTCAAAAGTTAATTGTGGGGGGGGGGTGGTGCAATACTGAAGGTGCACTGGCCCTGGTCCTGTGACTCGACTTTTCCTCACACTGGAGCCTTCGTTTAAATTTATCCAGTATGATGGGACAAAAACTCATCAAATGACAGGAAAGGATGGGCATGGAATTAGTTTGAGTAGTTTCAATGGATTCCTAATTGGAATAAAAAATACTGAATAAATGCAAAACTATTGTCTCAAATTGATACAAATATCAGCAATCTTGCTCAAGAAAGCAATAAGCTTGGCTCATTTAAGAAATTAAAAATGCATTGTTTAATATTTACACAACTCTGAAGTTAGTATTAAGAGAGTTGAAACATTATACTGGAAGCTTGGTTTTGAATTCATTAACAGTGATTATGTAGCCTTAGAGCTTTGAACTGTGCATGACTTTTTCAATGTTTTTGCATTAAAACATTTATGAATGTGTTGAGTGTTATATTTTTGACATTATGCTGGCTTTTTTCATACGTTCTAATTATACACAAATATGTAATTTAAAGGAAAGTACACTGTTTCCAAAAGATGTTGATTCATCCAGTTCATTAGTTTCAGATATTGAATTATAAAACAGACTTAACACCCTCTGTTCTTCAGTGAAATTGGTGACAGTCTGAATCAGCTATTGCCTAGGATCTAATTTTATTTCTTTGGCTATATTTAAGTGCATTAATAGTCTGTGTTTGATAACCAAGATAAAGAAGCAGGATATTATAAATGCTATAAGTTATTTTTTGTTTCATAATTAATTGGTATGTGATCAGCACAATGAATCCTGTCTATAGTAACTTATGGGATTGGTCAATTGGTTTTCATATGATAAAAGCAAAAAACTGCGGATACTGGAAATCCAAAACAAAAACAAAAATAAAAATACCTGGAAAAACTCAGCAGGTCTGACAGCATCTGCGGAGAGGAATACAGGTAACTTTTCGAGTCCATATGACTCTTCAGCAGAACGTGGTTTTAATATGAGTTGTATATAAAGGTACAGACTGAGAAATTCCATGAAAGGTTTTTTGTGCCTGCCCAACCACTAGCCCTCCCCCATCAGATTGCCTTGTGGTTGTGTGCAAGAGATGGAAACACACATCAATTTCCTGTACCTCCATTCTCAGTGCACCACATTATTATGGCTAAAACAGTGGGGAATTTCTAGGCCAAGAGGTACAATGCTGCATGTGGCAATGCAAAGTCACTGCTTCAACTGAGGACTTGCAATACTTTTGCATTACAGGCTGCTATATTCTTCAATGTGGGAGGTCTTGTGGTGCATGCAGTGGGTAGCATTCCTACCTCTGAGCCAGGGATGGTGCGTTCATAACGTGGCCAACAGGTAGAGTATCAACCTACATATCCAATGTCATGCAGTAAGAATGGGAGAGATTCCTGGAGAGCCATGTGATACATAAAGTTGAAGGCTCTACCATCACTATCCATAGTTCCAGCCTAGAACCTACATTGAAAAGTGCAGCTGCTCAGACTCCATGAACAGAATTTTGTTGAGGCATCAGATGTCTTGGCTGCTGGTCGGACAGCCAGTGAAAGACGCTATCTCTTATCAGGAATGCCTGTCAAACCACAAACCAATCAGGCTGAGGCGTGACCTGCGATGGGCCTTTCCCTGGAAGCAAGCCACCAAGAGCAGAAGTCTCACCTACCAAGAGCTGCTGGCCCCTTGTGCTGAGCAATACCATTGGGGAGGTCATGGCTGCTATCAGAGGGACAGACACTGGAGTCCAAAGATCGTGGAGTGACCCAGGCAACAAGTGAGTCATGTGACGGGGTGAGGAAAGTTTTGGGGGGGTGGGAGTTGCAGGAAGAGGAGTGTAGGGGGGTCAGCAGCAAGGGCAGAGGGATGCCTCTCAGCGGGCCCACCCTTCCCAATGTTAAGTCCCTCAAGCAGGCAATGAGTGCCTTTGATCAAGGGACCACCCCTACCTCACTCCACTCCACTCCACTCCAGACGTGACAAACTGGTCACAATTTTACCTGCCCTGCACACCATATGGTGATAAGCCTGCCCACCACTGGGTTAATACTAGCAGCGGGATGAAGCCCTTAATTGGTCAATAAATGGCCACTTAAGGGCCTCAATAGGTGGTGGGGCAGGAAGGTCAACTATAGGACTTCCTGGAACTTAATTCTGGCCGAGGAGGGAAGGCAGCAGGATTCTGGTACCCCACCATCCTGCTTAATTACATGCTATTCCCACCTCCAATCTCATCACCAGCTACAGCAGAGATTCTGTCCCCTGAGTGAAATGTATCATACCACCATTGTATTCTTCAATAGATACAATGGCAATGCAAAACAAAGTGCACTACATCCAAGATATCAACTTTGAGAGCAGCAAGTCCAAGGCATCCTCAGTCTGAATGTTAGAACTTCCTGAGCTGAAAATTGAATAGCCTGGACACAGTGTGAAATTAGGTCAAGGCTAAATCTATTACACTATTCAGTTATTCACTGACTTAAGTTTAAGTACTGCACTCAAAATATTGTGGACAACTTTATTTAGATTGTATCTGAAACAATAAATATTTGAAATGCTTATTATTATGACATTTGTTTCATGTTGTGAAACACTATCATAAATAGGATATTCATTGAATGCTTCCCAAAAATTGATTGCAAGTCTCCAGTTCACTGCTCAAATACATCACTTCTCAGTTGCTAAAAGAACATTGGTAAATGTCCAAGAAACAGACCGCCATCCAACTTCCTGGTAGCACATTGTATGTAAAAAAAAAAGCAAAAGCTGAGAACCAGGAGTAAAATAATATCTCGACACAAAATATTGCCTAACATGAATTGGGAATATGTCAGAAAAAATACTATCTTCATTTATTAAATTAATACAAAAATCATACCCCAGAGGGCTGTGGTAGCTCAATCATTGAGCATGTTCAAAACAGAAATCGATATATTTCTGGAGACTAATGGCATCAAAGGATATGGAGATAGCGCCGGAAGATGGTGTTGAGGTAGATGTTCAGCCATGATCTAACTGAATGGTAGAGCAGGCTCAACTGGCTCAATGGCCTATTTCTGTTCCTATTTTCCTCACATAGATAGGTAGGGTACAAAATGCAGTGTAAATATAGAAATTATTTATGTTTACTTTGTCCCTTTTAAAATATATATCTACCTTTTAATCACCATGCTACCAATAACCAATTCAAAGGACGAGCAGATCATATTTCTTGAAAAGCTTCTCATATAATTTATCCTGTCTTTGAAATTCTCCTTCAGATAGCATCAGCATCTAATCTATCCCTTGAGCAGAAAAGTTGAGATTCAAAATGAAGCACCCTTGATGAACAAGACACTCAATCAGGAGGAAAAGACAGACTCTTGTGCCTTTTAAAATGCATTCACCCTGCAACTGATGCTGCTAGGGTTCTATAAAAACAACTTGAATCTGAAGTCAGGTCCCTGACCTGAGAGCAGAGATCCATCCTCTCCCTTTGGAAGGAAGGTGTGGTTTGACACCTTGAATTGTTTTACTACTGTTGCTTGACTAAGAAGGTTGCAAGTTTGATCACCATTTGTGCTGAATTAGCTGATCACGCTAAATATTAAGCTGCAGCATCCCTGGTGGGCAGGGATGAAAGGAATGATTCTCTGTGTGAATTCATGTGACTGTGCCTCTGACTTTCAAGCCTTTAGTCTGCATTAGAAAAAACATGGCAGGAATTTAAAATAAAACACATTTATGTCCACAGAACATGAATTAATGGAGCCATAATAGAGCCTGTCCACTTCTCCCCAGGTGGTCCACTACCTTGTGACATCATTCTATCCCCAACGGGTACCTAGCTGTGTGACTCATGACCCGGAAGGAAAGCTGTCGGTGGTTACTATAGCGACAGTTGTTTGGTTTCCTGTCGGTGCCTTAAAAATTGCTCTTCACTGAAACGACCGATGTGGCTGTGGGTCTACTGCAAGTTTGACGCGTATTTACTGGAAGGGTGAGTTTGCACTGTCAGTGTTTACATTGTATATTGCTGAGTTAACCCGGTGTTTGCAGGAGAAGTGAATGCAGTCCGATCCAGTGTGTCATAGTAATAAGTTGGGATAGTAATATTCGCCTGTGTGGGCGGGCCTGACAACACCAGGGAAATACTCAGATTCAGAACAGTGCCATGGATTGTAACCTAGTTTAGCCTGTACAGAGTTTGCGTTTGCTTCTTTGAGACTGAGCGTACATCAGAATAGGCCATGCCAAATTGGCAGATCTCCCGCGGCGTTGTGCATGTTGAATTGACTTCATAATGGCAGGAGTGTTAAGATCATGGAGCACGCTGTGTTAAATTCAGCAGTTCTGCACACCAGGCAAGGAACCGCGCTGGACGAAAGCGCAATAGGGTTGCCCACCCTCCAAAATTGGCCTGGAGTCTCCAGGTACTGAAGATCAATCTCCAGGACACTGCTGTGTGCAGTCCAGGAGAAAAATCATCCGAACGTTAAAAAGGATTGGGTTTTTTTTTGGTCATTTTCTTTGAATATTTCTCTTCACCAGATATAAAAATATTGAAAATTGACAAAAAGGCTGTTTGGCTGACAGTCAAGCATCATCCAGTTGGGTAATGAGTCTTTTTGCTTACTAGTTCACGTAGGAAGACACTGTGTCACTAGGATGGATATGTTGGTGACTGATGGCAAGTGTTGTGATGAAACCTTTAGGAAAACATTTAATCACCCTACCAGCTGAGTACTCTCAGCATTTTCCTTTTAAGATAGGGATACCACATTTTAGTTTCAATTCTCCAAGTGCAGCTCCCCACCGAGAGCATGATGACATTAGTTAATTTATCCAACAATGTATTACTTTGCATTGTTCATAAATTAAATTAAAATTCTCTTCCTGTAATTGTCTTTCACTTATTTCCTATTTGGTTTTTGTGCCCTCAGCCTCCTCAATATGTTCCTTTACTGGTCCAAAACATATTCTTTATTGATACTGAATTTCACTAAATACTATCTAATTAAGCGGTTTTCAAACTCTCCTGCCATAAGTATCTACCTCTCATGCCTCTTTAGTTAAGAAGGATTTTGGTATAAATGTGTACAATAATCTCTCTGTCTCTCTCTCTCCCGCATCACTTTTGCCATTTTGTCTCTTGTGCTCCCTGTATTCCTTCCCAGTGCCTCTACTTTGGTCTCTCCTTCCTAAGTCACTTTGCCCTTTATCCACTTTTGCTTCTCATCTTCATTTTCTGTGTGCTCATGTGCCTGGAAAAGAAGCCAGAAGTTATCTTTGCTCTCTTGGATGATCCTAATGTAGTGTGTGGCACAATAGTGCTTGATGTGGTCCAACCAGATCTGGTGATGGATATCTGAACCAGATAAGCTTAAGTCTGTGTCCTGGGACTTTCGCCCGAAGGCAGTGATGTACCAGGAGGATTGACCAGGATTGGAGAGAGTAAAGGTTTGCTGTGGACAAGGGCTAAAAATTGAAGTGAGGGTATGATTTGAGCAGATTAACAACATAGGAGGTATTAGAACAAATGAAAAATGAAAAAAAAAACTCATCAGTTGCGAATGAGAAAGCGTGTTTGAGGATGTTTTGGAGGTTTTTTCATGAAGTAAGTGAGTTTCAAAAGGAGTTGGGCGATGTGAGTGAGAAATACAAAGAAGTGTTGAGAGATGACCATGTCTGTGCTAGAGACCAGGGCTGTAGGCAGGCCATTGGCAATGGCAAGGTCAAGGGGTTGGCTGTAAGTATTGGTAGGAGAGATCATATAGAAGTAGAAATTTAGGGTGGACAGGAGATAAGTAAATTTGAAGAAGAGTATGAGTAATGAAGATTAATATTGCTGAGGTCAAGGAGTCGCTCAGTGCAGAGGCTGAGGGAGGAAAGTAGGGAGGATATCTTGGTGAGAAACCTGATATGGGGTGAAGGGATGTAGTAGATAAGGAGGGGAAAGTATCAAAAGAGTAGGAGAGAGACAAGGTTGTGATCTGATGATAAACTATGACAGTTTAGATGGATGGTAGATACTATAGCTAGTCTTGTAGGCTTCACTAAAGGACTAGATATCACCAGCTGTGAGCCGATTTTCAGTCAAAGCTAAATCATGGAAGACAAAGGCCTTGTTTTCAAATGAAGTGTACAAGGGGCTCTGATGGTTATTCAGAGATCCAGGCAGCAGTGACAGGTCAGCTAAGCAACACTAAAGAAGTTGACAGATTAGCCTCCAATGTGGTACAAGGTACTTGTGAGGGAAGATCAGTGAAAGAGGAGGGTGAGCAGTTGGGGGTGCTGTGTGAAAAAAAACCATGACAGGTACTTAGATGGGCCCTTCAAAGAATGCCAAATGTGACACAGAGGATAGTTATGTGCTTATTCAAGGGGGATATATGCCTGGAATGGTGGCAGCAGAGTCAGAAGTCAGAAAAGTACTGATGGTTTGGGGAAGGCAAAGTATCCAAGAGATGAGGTAGGGGGAAAAAGTGGGGACATACTTGGATAACAGGAAGGGGCCAAGAGACAGAAGTAATGGATTGAGATCTGGAGCAGCAGGCAAAATGCACATGCGAATAGTCCCAGCACACTGTCCATTCTTGCTGGTGTTCTCCTGAGATCATGGCGGTAACTTGTAAAATCTCGCTTCCCTTTGAACCTGTTTGAGTCTCCATGGTGCCTTCTTGCTGCATTCCAAGTCTGCTTGATCCTATAGTCTGGAGGTTTATTCCACTGCCTGCTTGCTTCCTATGGTCCTGGATCCAAGTCTTTGGGTCACTTTCACCCACTTTTGAAGTAATGGTGCTGTTTTCCCCCCACTTCCTTTGAGCTTCCTTTAAAGTATTCTTGGTGCATCCAGACTTACATCAGTGATGAGGTTGGAATGGTGCTATTATGGCAAGAGAGCTCCAAAATGGGTGGGGGGTTTGTGGGCAAGAGGAACAAGGATCAGATTAGAGGAGGCTTTGGAACAACAGCCGGCAGTGGTTTGCAGGGTTCAGGAGCCTGGAATTGGGGAGGGGAGGGAGTCTAGACTTGTGTGGGCTGGGGAGGGATCTTGGTCAGGCAGCCTTAAATTGCAGGGGGAATGAGATTATGGGTTGGGTTGCGGGGGGGGAGGCTGTCTCAGCAAATGCTTCAGATTACTAACTTCAAGGATTTCAAATCTGAGTTCAATGCATTCTCCTTTGTCTGATGTCACCTTCAATTAATTTATTCACTTAATCTTGAGTTTATTGCTTTACTTTATCTTTGAAAAGCAGTTGTACAGAGATTAATGTATTTATTTGCTGAAACCTCCATTTAATTAGCTAATACCTCAGCTGTCTTGCATATTGGTGGAAGGATCACATTTCCTTGCTTGAACAATTGTCCGTCACACTTTGTTGATAAGACCCCTATTTTCAGTCAGTGTATCTTTTACTTGCAATGAGAGTGCCACAAAAGAAATTCAAATTTTCAAAATAATTTAATCAAGCTTGGAGGTTTCACAATGCCACCTACAGTAGAATAATAAATAATGCAGATGAGGAAGTATAAAATAAAATCAGCTTATTCTATACCTGTGGAATTACCCTTCAGGGATGGGCCACTGATATGTTTTTGTTTTTTAAATTTGCCTTCACAATTACTAGTCCTTTTTGAACTCTTCAATATTTTGTTGCTTAGTATACCAAATGGCAACTGTTTTGCAATTTTGGGTTAAAAGAAGTTGATTACAAAGACTTTTTTAAAAAATAAAGACTTGCATTTATACAGAGCTCTTCACAACTACTGGACATCTTAAAGCACTTTGCAGCAAATTAAGTACTTTTGAAGTGTAGTCACTGTTGCAATGTAGGAAACACAGGAGTCAATTTGTGCCCAGCAAGCTCCCCAAACAGCAATATGATAATAACCAGATAATTTGTTCTTGTGATGTTGATTGAGTGACTGGCCAGGATGAAAGAACAAACTGTGGGACAATTTTAACTCTTCCTGCTTGGGAAAGGGGCAACGGAGCAGTTGAAGTGGAGCAGCTGCATTTTCCACTTCATTCGTGCCAAAGCACAATTTTAACACAGCTGTTGTTGGAGGCAGATGAAAATACTTCCAGACTACAGCAGGATCCTCATTAATAACAAATTGAGGTCACATTCTGCAAATGGGTCCAAATTGAATTCTAACCCACTTGGCATAGGCTACATCCAGGGAAACCACCCACCTACAACAATGATAGTAAAATGCTTCTAAAATGTGGAACCACAAGGGGCAGAAGTGCTACTCCCGACCCCATGTTAAAGGACTTTCCAGATTGCAGTCGCTCCCTGTCCGAGGATCCCCTACCCTCATTTCCATTGTCTGCTAAGTGAACAATTCTATTCATCCTCCTCTTGAGGATCTCACCATGATTGTGTGCAGCTAATTCTGTGACATTAAATGGCTGTGTACATTGGACAGAACAAAGATTAAGGATCAAGGAGACAGCCCCTCAGCGACTGGAGTTATTCCAGGCACTGAGGAAGATGGACATAGTTGTGGGAGGTCAATCATTACTCCTGTGCGGCAATGTTGCAGGACCCCTTCAGGGCCATGTCCTTGGTATGACCATATTCAGCTTCTTTATCAATGACTTACATTCTGTCAGAAAGTCAGGGTGGAACTGTTTGCTGATAATCAGCTCCCATTCCCAACTTCTCCAATAACGAAGCAGCCTGTGATTGTCTACAACAGGGTCTGGACAGCTTTTGGGCTTGGGCTGACAAATGACATAATATTTGCACTGTGTAAACGCCAGGCAATGATCATCTCCAAAATAAGGCCCAAATTCCTTTGCATGACCTTCAGTGAGTGACATCAATATCACCGAATCCCCCACCATCAACGAGAACTGATCAGAAGCTTAACTGGGCTAGTGATAAGAGAGCAGCACAAAGACTTGGTACACTTTGACTAGTAGCTCTCCACCACATACAAAATGCAAATCAGAAGTGTGACATGATACTCACCCTTTGCGTGGCTGGGAAAAGTTGCAAAAACATTCAACATTATCTAGGAACAACAAATTCATTCAGTTGGTATTCCTGCCACTGGATTCAGTATTCAACTCTTCCATCTCTGACACAATGTGGATGCAGTATATACTAACTCCAGGAAACACTGCAGCAACTCAGTACAAGTACTTCAACAGGACTTCCAAGCTCCATAATCCATCCCCCAAAAAGGACAAGAATAACAATGGTGTGGAAATGCCATTATCTTACAAGTTCACCTCCAAGTCATGCATCATTCCAATTTGCAGTTAAAGTATCACCCCTTCATTGTCACTGGCTTGAAACTCTGTAATATCCTCTTAACATCATCATAGTTACATCAACTGGACAAGACTGCAATTGTTCAAGGAGAAGGCCCACCACCACCTACTGAGCAGACTGCTGCCTTTCTATAGGAAGTATTAGAGTACAAATATAATAATGTTTTTCATCAAACTTTTATCTCAGTCTAATTATTACTTTAATTATTATACTAATTTATCATTTTTGTGAGAAGGAAATTCAGTTTCAAGGCACACATAGAAATATAAAATACAATATATATGCATGATGCCATTCATCATGATCTGCAATTCACCTTAGCATTACTGTAGTAACTAAAGTTTCATTGGTTCAATCATTTAGCATCAATTGTATGATTAAATCATCATGGTTGATAATGCTACCTAGAGGTTGATAATGCTACCTAGAGGTTGTTTAGATTAACCTGTGGAGAACACTATTAAAACACAATAATTTTTAGGCTGATATTATCTTAACAGGAGCTTTTGATCATGCATTTAAAGAATGAATTAAAAATCTTAAGCTGTAAGGCAGTATGTAAAGCAAGCACAGTATTATTTATGCCCACTATAATTATTTCTGTTCTGGGTAAGGAACAGTAGGTAGAAATAAAAAGCAGCGAAACAATATTCCCGGTGTGGTCTCACCAAGGCCCTGTACAATTGCATCAGGGCATCCCTGTTCCTGTATTTGAATCCTCTGGCTATGAAGGCCAACATACCATTTGCCTTCTTTATCGCCTGCTGCACCTGCATGCTTACCTTCAACGACTGGTGTACAAGGACACCCTGGTCTCATTGCACATTTCCCTCGCTCAATTTATAGTCATTCAGATAATAATCTGCCTTCCTGTTTTTGCTACCAAAATGGATAACCTCACATTCATCCACATTATACTGCATCTGCCATGTGTTTGCCCACTCACTCAGCTTGTCCAAATCACACTGAAGCATCTCTGCATCCTCCTCACAGCTCACCCTCCCACCCAGCTTTGGGTCATCTGCAAATTTGGAGATATTACATTTAATTCCCTCATCTAAATCATTAATATATATTGTGAATAACTGGGGTCCCAGCACCAATTCCTGCGGTACCCCACTACTCACTGCCTACCATTCGGAAAAAGACCTGTTTACTCCTACTCTTTGGTTCCTGTCTGCCAACCAGTTTTCTAACCATCTCAATACACTACCCCCAATCCCATGCGCTTTAATTTTACATGCCAATCTCTTATGTGGGACTTTGTCGAAAGCCTTCTGAAAGTCCAAATAAACCACAACCACTGGCTCCCGCTCATCAACTCTACTAGTTACATCCTCTCAAAATTCCAGTAGATTTGTCAAGCATGATTTCCCTTTCATAAACTCTGTCCAGTTCTGCCACTGTTTTCCACACGCTCAGCTATTAAATCTTTTATAATGGACTCTAGAATTTTTCCCACTACCGAGGTCAAGCTAACTGGGCTATAATTCCCTGTTTTCTCCCTGCCTCCCTTTTTAAATAGTGGAGTTACATTAACTACCCTCCAATCTGTAGGAACTGTTCCAGAGTCTATAGAATCTTGGAAGATGACCACCAATGCATCCACTATTTCCAGGGCCACTTCCTTAAGTACAGTGGGTTGTGGATTATCAGGCCCCAGGAATTAATTGTCCTTCAATCCCATCAATTTCCCCAACATCATTTCCCTACTAATACTGATTTCTTTCAGTTCCTCCCTCTCACTAAACCCTGTGTTCCCCAACATTTCTGGTATGTTATTTGTGTCCTCCTTTGTGAAGACAGAACCAAAGTATGTATTTAGTTGGTCAGCCATTTCTTTGTTCCCCATTGTCCTACGGTAGGGCTGTTTTTCATTTGTATATGCTATAGTACTATCACTGCAATTCAGCCAAAATCAGCTGAACCACTGCAAAGACTGGGGAATTATTAAACATATGTGAGTTAGGGCCAAAAGCACTTAGATATGTCCTAGCCAGTGCAATTCCAAGCACAGTTTGGGCACAATTTTTCAATTGAGCCCAAAGTGGAAATGCCAATGCTTTTTGCAATCGTAAACAGAGGGACGTTGATTGTAAAAGTCAGCATACACAAGTGTAAATAGTGTAAGTTGTAAAGTAGCAGGTGAAACATTTTACAATGCACTACAGGAAAATGGATGGACTCATGACAAATCTATTGTGTTTTCAAGCTTCAGGAAGAAGCTGATTTCATCATTTTGACTTTCATTTTAAGTTTATTAAATATAGCAGCCAAGATTAAAAAATGACTTTTAAAAATTTTATTCTTAACCTTTTCTATTTTTCCTTCAATTTTGGCAGTTAAATTTGCTTTTGTTACACTGTATAATATTGCAAATACCCTGAACAGCACAATCCATAACTAAAGTTAAACTGTGTCTTTGATGCTCTGACACAGAGTTTTGTGTCCTGAAAAAGCATATTGGCATAAGCCAGATTCTCAAGTTCCAATTTTCCATTAATGAAAATTGTGAGCCAGAATTCCAATGTGTGTTCCTACAGTGCAAGCCATTGCTCCAGGCATACAATTGACAGCAGTTTTTTCCTGTATAAGATAGGACAATAGGTATTAATAAGCACATTGGCTGTTATTGCAAGAGCATTGGAGTATAAGAATCAGGAAATCTTGCTACAGTTCACAGGGCTTTGGAGTTGTGTGCAATTCTGATCTCTATATTTAAGGAAGGATATATTTGAGTGGAGGTGATGCAGTGAAGGTTCACTGGATTGGTTCCTGAGATGGGAGGGTTGTCCCATGATGAGAGGCTGAGTAAATTGGGCCTGTACTGTCTGGAGTTTAGAAGAATTATCTCAATGAAACATACAAGATTCTGAAGGGGCACTGAGAGGTTGTTTCTCTTGGCTGGGGAATCTAGAACATGGAGTACAGACTCATCATAAGGGGCAGATCATTTAGGCCTGGGATGAAGAGAAATTTCTTCACTTAAAGGGTGGATCTTTGGAATTCTTCACCCTAGAAGGTTGTGGATGCTGCAGCATTGAGTATATTTAAAGCAGAGCTAGATAGATTTTTGGCCTCTCAGGGAGTTAAGGGCTATGGGAGTGAGTGGGTAAGTGGAGTTAAGGCCATGATCTTGTTGGATGATGGAGCAGGCTCGGGGGGCTGTATGGTCTACAGCTGCTCCTATTCCTTGTGTCCTTATTAAGAGGGAAAAGTGAATGACATGAAAGGTGGATCTGAAAGCTGTGGAAGTAGGTTGGGGAGGTGAGAGTATTGGGAGTTAAGTTGTGGGGTTTCTCTCATCTGATTTCCCTCTCTGATCTGACATTTCTTGCACTGATCTGTCCCTCAGTATTTTTCCCTGTCCCTTTCCAACCTCTCTTTTTGTCCCTTTATCTTTCCTTTGATTTCTACTCCAGTCCCCAATTTCACTCTCATTGTGATCTCTCTCTCTCTCACACTCCCTCTCCCTCTCTTTCTTTCTTGCCACTGTCTGTCTGTCTTCCACAGACCCCTCAATTTCTCTTTACTCATCTCTCTTCAGAAATCTTTCTCTAGAAATTTCTTCCTTTTAACTCTCCCCAGCAAACTCTTTCACCACCTCTGTAACAATGTCTTCCCAGCTTTACGCCATTGCTCTCTAGAATTCCTCCCTCTATCTCTTGCTAAAAATCTTTCTTCCCATCACTTTCATCTTTCTCTCCCCCTAACTCTGTGTCACTCTTCCCTTCCAACAGCCTACCTGTTCTATTTCCATTTCTTTGTGTCTTCTCTGAAGTTACTGGGATGAGTATGCTGAAATGTCTAAAAGGGAAAATAAATGCCCAAAAAGAAAGCCAGTGCAGCTAAAGAAGATCAGCAAGTGTGGGATTGGTTCAATGGAAGCTGGAAGCGGATATCATGGCTAACCAGGTCAGGCAGTAAGAAAGTGTTACATAGCTGATAGGGCCAATGACAGATGGCAGGAAGCCATGGAGCATTGAGGAAGTGGGCAGTTGGTGCCAAGGAGACCTTGGTCAAACAGATCTCATTCAGTGTACCTAGAATGAAGAATTTAAAGGTGGAGTGTAGAAGAGCAGCAGGGTAGGGTAGTTGTTGAGACTGAACAGCAAGGCTTGAAGAAAAGTGCACTTCAAGGGCAGCATCAGATGTCAGGTCAACCAGGAAATGAAGAGCAGAGATGCAATAGCACCACCTACTGTTGGGAGCCCAGCACTGCAGTTAGGTAATGGTAAAGCTTTTAAGAAGGGAAAAAAGAACTTGCTTTTAAATAGCATCTTATCAGGTCTCAGGAGGTACAAAAGCTGCTTTCCAAATAATTGGTTAATGTTGATGTATAGTCATTGTTACCTCAGCAAACGTAGCAGCCAATTTTCATGCAGTAATGGCTCACAATTATATAAATGAATGACCAAATAATCTGTTTTAGCCTTGTTGATTGAAAGAAAAACATTGAGCAGCTCACTGGGAGAAACTCTTATATTCACCTGATGTAGCAGAAGAGGTTGCAGTTTAACATCTCTGAAGGACAATATCCCTGATAATGCAGCACTTTGTCAGTATTGCTTGAAATATCGCCCTTAATTTTTTATTGAAGTCTGAAATGGACTTGAATCCAGAAGCCTCTGACTTGGAGAACAGAGTGCTTACCAACTGAGCCATCACATAAAGTTGAAAATTAAGATAACCAGGTGTTAACTCAGGCTATTATACCATAGCCATTATCCCTTTTGACAAAATTATTGCACCAGTCATGGCATCTCACTCTCTCTCTCTTTGGGCACCATGCCCCAAAAGGCCATTTAAGACCATGGACTTCCACGTGTTGATCCATGGTTATGCTTGGCAAGGTAGAGCAGTGGTTTGCCATTGCCTTCTGCAGGTTCTGGATGACCAGGAGACTCTTCGACTTTTATTGCATGCCATAGGTGTATCAGAAGGATTTGCAGGGTGATAACTAGCCTATTTGGCCATGTTATGTGCATGCCTTCCATGGCCACCAAGTCCTATAGTGAGGCTCGAACTTCTATAGTGGGCTTCTAGCTCAGAGACAGGGACACCACCACTGCACCATAAGACCTCCTGACATCAAGCAGGCCAGATCATGACACACTAAATAAGTGAAAATAGGAAGCACACACAGTCACAAGGCTTCAAACATATTACTAGTAGATCTTGTGTGCCATTATTCATAATAAGCTGGATTTTGCAGTCAGTGTAAATGAATGGCAACAGTCATTCATTACAATTACACTTGCCGACAAACTTTCTATGGACTTTTGCAATAGAATGTGCAAGATTAGAAAGCCGCTTTTTGTAGCTGAAGATCTATGGGGGCTCTGGGACCTGTGCAAGGAGGACAAGCAACTGATTAACCAATCAGGTTGAAGAATCTTTACTGAGGCACACACAATCTGAACCAGGAAGTAGAAGTTAAATAGTGAATTGAATGCCAAATCATGGGCAGAAAGCTAATAAAAGGAGGGAGATGAAGATGGGATTAAGAAAAAGAAATGAAAGACAAAACTAAAAGTTATTTAATTTTCTAAACATCTCCAATAATGTTTAATGTCTGAATGAGACTACACAATTGTAAAAGTTAGTTTTCAGTGTCAGAATGGTTGTTTAGGTATCTATCATATAGATATGTGTAGTTCAATGCCCAGAGATTCCTAGGCCTGGATTTTAGCCTGGATATAGGTCCTGTTTATGGGAATTGTTGTGAGGCTAGGAAACCTGTTCTTCTGGGTCTTCTGAATATCCTGCAGAATTTAACCACATGGCTCCTCTAAGTAGGATTCCCCAACACCAGCCGAATTGGATGGGAAGCCTGCTTTTTGAGGCCAAAGCCTAGAACAGCAGGTAGATGCATTGAGTTTTTAGAAGTGAGAGATATCTCCATCTGGGTGGGAACCTAGGGCCAGTGTGGAGGGAGTATGTGGCTTTCAAGGGTGTTCAAGGTGGTCCAGAGGTGGGGTCGGGGAGGGTCGGGGGAAGCAGACCCCTTGCGGGCAGGGGTGAAGGGGTGGTTTACTGATTTTAGCTTGTTGGGTTGGAGGAAGCATTCCTGTACCTTCTGGCCCATAAGGAGTATTGCAAAGGCACTTACATAGTGGATACAGCTCCTTTCTTGAATCATTGTTATAATGTAGGCATGGAGCCTCATTACAATATTTAAATGACTACCCTACTTCTTGCGAGCAGGTTGGTCACCTGGCCCCTTTCCCCACGCCATTAAAACCGAAAATAAGCAGGTTGAAGGCAGCTTTGATTCTTGTTCCAAATTTCTTGCATTTGACCTCTGATCCAATCCCAACCCATCCACTTTTGGAAGTTAAGATTCAGTCCCTAAATCAGGAGTGCCTGCTTTCCTGTTTCATTCAAGACCCAGCATAACACTGATGGCTGGTCTGCCGATTGAGACGAGAGATACTGGCCCTCCAGTAGATAGAGTTAGCCTTATCAGGGAGCCTGCGCTAGTAGCTTGGATACTTGAAGAAAAACAATATTTTTTAAAAGAAATATCTTGATTAGCACTCTTAACACAGGGAACCAAGGGGGATATGGCTGAAGTGAGGGGGCTTGTGGTTTGTGCAATCACACCATTCCAATGGCAGATGTCTAGTAAATCTTCTAGCTGTATTGGCTACATGGGCACTAGACATGTGCCTGCAGTGGCATTAGCACCCATTTGCTGCTGCCAATTAGCGGTTCTCCCCCTGACCCTGCAAAGTTTGATTGGATCAGTGCTGGTGAGCATAGCAGGCACAATACCAGCATAGGATAGGCTCTCAAGAATTTTAAGAGCCACCGAGGTTGTGTTTTTAAGCAATTCTTATGTTATGTTATGTGATACAAAAAAGCGGGGAAGGCTGTGGGGCACAATGGAATCAGGGGTTATGGGTCATGAAGTAATAGAAGTTTCATCAAGTGCCCCGACTTGGGAACCAAACCACTTTTTCAATTTAATGACATTGCTAATGCTTGGCCTGAATCTATGGGCAGGATTTTGCCCTTGGTGGGAGTGCTCGGCGGGGGCGGCCGGGAAGCCACCCGCCGCCTGCAATCGGCTCTGCACCGCTATTTCACACGAGCGGGCCAATTAAGGCCCGCCCAGCTTGGAACACAAGCAGCAGCACTCAGCACTGCCTGGGTTTGAGGAGGGGTGGGGGTGCAGAGGAGGATGAGCAGGCCTGGCACGTAGTTCGTGCATGCACAAGAAAGAGTGCTTCAATCTCCCTGAGGCAGCTCCGTGCTTCAGGGAGATGATGTGCTGTGTAAAAAAAAAAATAAAGGAAATAAAATTGTCATAAAACATGTCCCCTCATGTGACTCTGTCACATGAGCTGAGACATGTTTTTAATTAAAAAAATAAAGTTTTTATTTAATATTTATTTGCTTTAGGAAACCTCATCCCGCACATGGCTGAGATTTCCTAAAAAATGTAAAGACTGCATGGCCTTTTCGTCTGCCGTTAGGTGGGACGGGCAGCGTAAATTTGAATTTAATTAGATTGTTAATGGCCTTAATAGGCCTTTTAATTATTGGCTGGTGCGCAGCCGACTCCAGCGCGTGCCCACCGAGCGAAATATCACGAGACTGCGCAATGACGTCGGCTTGCCTAACATCATCGCATGTCATTTTACGGTCAGGCGTGTCGGGTGTGCACCCGCGTGCTGAGCATAATATTCTGCCCTTTGATAGGGGCAGGCTCTGTAACACATGGGGCCCCAGAAAATCTCGGTTGAAAGCAAATAAGATTGATCCTTTTTTTTGTCCTTTTCATTGAGCCACCGTAATGCCAATTTCCTAAGGGCTGATAAGAGGAGCATCCATCCTAAGCTATATAATTGCACAGATGCAAAAAGAAATACAGTAAGATCCTGATCGTTCCCATATTTATAACACAACAGAGTAAACTAGTTAATAAAAATTAAAGCTATTTTCTTCAGGGTACATTTCTTACAAAGAATCCACCAAATTGCAAGTTTTATGGAGGAAACAGAATTACCTACAGCTAACTTTAGATTATTTTTCTCATACAAACTCTGATGCTGAACATTTTTGTCTCCATTTTATTACAGAATCTAGAAAAAAAATTGCCAAATAAAATGTCCGAGAAGGAAATCAAAACGAATGGCTTAATTTCAGAAATTGATATTAAAGCCAATGTTAATCTAGAGAAAACAGTTTCTCAGCAGACAATTCTTAAGGGACTCCAGAAAGCTGCACCAAATGCTCAGAAATACCCAAAGATCGGAGCTTTTATTATTCCTGGACCAGATGCACTTCTTGATTGCAATCAACAATTAGAAAGGAAAAAGCGTCAAAATCTTATTGGACAGCTAAAGGCTGCTGAATCGCACAACAGGATACAGAGCATGAGATTACGTTACCAAAAAATGAGAGTAAGTTAGGTTTTAAACATTTCTTGTAACCATGCAATTGAATAATAATTTTTGATCTTATGTTCATAATATGATGGTTACAATTACTGAAAAACAGCAGGATTATCTCACATTACCTTCAATCAATTCTTGGGCAGCACGCACAGGGAATTGCAACAGATATCAAGATGAAAATCAACACAATTTAATTGATGAAAAACTATATGTGTTGTTAAGTTCTAATTTTGACATATAAGGGAAAAAAATTCTAGCCCCTGAAAACGAGCGTGGGTATCTTGATACATGACTAACCTGTACTCATTGCTTCGTACAGTCTGCTAATTCGCATGATTTCTGCACGTATGGCTCTTAAAGACATGGTGCACTCTAGCTGGAGCAGAGTGGAGGAGAATCTGAGCAGGAAGAAAAGGACATTATGTTACAGCAAGGGAAAGAGTGTGCTCCAAAGTTCTCTGATGCTGAACTGGATGCCTTAGTGGAGGAGGTGGGCAGGAGGAGAGAAGTTCCCTATCCATATGGGGCCAGGAGGCCTCAAGATTGTACACAGGCAGTGGACCAGTTAGCTATGGTGGTCAATACCAGCAGTCAAGCCCCAAGGACCTGGAAGTAGTGCTGCAAGTGGTTCAATGACCTTATGCAAATGGTCAGGGTCAGTTAATTTATTTTCAAATACCATATCCACCGACTAAACCACCAGCCTCTCACACTGCTCAATGTACAACATCCTTATCACTCACCTACCAACAATCTCTATCTATTATGACTCATTCCTCACATTCATAGCTTTTGTTCACCCTCACACGCTTAGCACGGCTGCAAGCCTCATAGCCATATCTCACAGCTTGTATGTGCTGCCAGTTATTTAACCATGACAGGCACATCATTCCAAACAGATTGCATCTCACTCAATGACAGACTTCTCTCTCTCCCACAGTTCAAGCTGACGCATAATCAGAGGCTGTAGGAGCTAACCAGCATGGAACAAGAACAGCTGCATATCTTCACCCTAATAGAAGTGATTTTGGTCACCATCATTGGAGTGGCCATCGCTGAGGCTGTCGCCATCTGTTGGGATTAACCAGTGAAGATGATAGCATTCTTATGTCTATTCCTTCTCCTTATAGCCACCTCCCCGTCATTCCATAAACACTTCTGATTTAGAAACTGCAAAGGGTGGAAGCATGAAGCTCTTCTTGCTTTCACCCAGCCTCCCTCCCTTTTGCCTTTCTCTTTCCAGATATCCAAGAACTTCAACCTGGCCAGACAATGATGGAAAAGCAAGAGATGGAATTGCAGGGAAACAGTGATGAAGAAGAAACTTACTCAATTTCACACTCGCGGCCACAAGTTCAGACACTGCAGCTGCATCTAATTAAGATGATAATTTACAGCATGTGGTGAGACATCAGGCAGGAGTGGCCTTTGGCGAGCAGGGAACAAGAGTTGTGCAAGTCTTCGCTCACCGAAGGGTAAGGTGACACAGAGGTTCTGCTGCAGAGGACTCAGATGAGCAATTCACTGAGGCAGCTTACAAAGAATGCTGATAGTTGTGCACAATGACATTCTTGGTGCATTCAGGTCTGACAGAAAGCTTGTATCAAGGACTCTGCAGGAGTCTGGCACAAACCTAGCATAGGACATTGCACAGAGCTTGGAACTCATCCTTTCTAGCGTGTAAGTGGTAACCATCATTGCCAGAGCATGGTAATGGAGATGCAGTGTGTGATGACCAATGCCTCAGCTTTCATTTCAGTACAAGCAGAAGTCACCCAAAGTCTAGGCGCTGCATTGGAAACTTAGACTTCTGTAATGCAAGATCAGCTCGCTACCAAGCGAGATCAGACTCTTGCCAGCACACTTGCAGATACCAGTGTTTTTAGCAGCTTGCAGGGTGTCAGCAGTCCTCCAACAGATTACTAGAAAGTATTAATGTACCATCCCAAGACATGAACCTGCTGTCCTCTCCCAGGATGACAGCATTCGTCCTCCAACTCCTGCCAGCTAGCCTAGACTGATGCAGTCCACAGTTGGGGCCTTCTAGGCGCAGAGCTGCTTCAGGCTGTCCTCCAAGGTTACATCTGATGCATCCCACTCTGAAAGCCAGCAATCTTCCACCAGCCATTCTGCAGTCATTGTGGTAGCACTGCATAAGAGCACTAGGACAGGTAAAGGCACATGGAAGACATACACTAAGAGAATGCACAAGGCTGATTAGTTGATTGTCTGGCATATTGGATGATTTGATTGATAAAGTTGGTTTGGAATGTTAATTTTGTGTTGGCTTTAATTTTTGCCTTGCAGCCAAATGACACTGTGATAATCATTAACAAAGCCAAGGTAATTGTGGGAACTGCTAGTGAATAGGAAATTGAAATTTACTGGTATTGCAATCAAATGAATCATTCACAGACAGCCCAGCCAGAAAGGGGCTGCCTAGATTGCCTCCTCCCTTCCTGCTCCTCTTACTGCTCCTCATGTAGCAAGTGGCATGGGTTGGTCCCTCATGATGATAAGGTTGTGCAGCATGCAGAAGCCCACCACAATTCTTGACACATTCCTCCAGAGCAGTCCTTGCAGCAGAAACATTGTTCAAACATGACAGCATGGCTTTCATTATATGCAAGCTGCATGTGTGTGTGGGTTGTGCACCAAAATCATGAGCCATATCATCAAAGGAGAGTCCTAGTTGCCCTGTAGCTACCCCCTGGGTAGTCGTGATGGCTTAAATGCAATTGGCACCACAGGCTGCCACAGTATGAAGGTGCCATGACTGCTGCCAGGATACTGCGCATTGACCTGGATGGTTCTCTGCATATGATCACACACCAGCTGGATGTTGAGTAACTTTTCAGTTGCGGTACATCCCAGACTTGACATGCAGCCCTCTCAAAACAATGTGTGCAGTTAATGGCACTTTGCAACATGGGTAAGCCTGCAATCCTCACAACGTTGCAACTGCTGCTCTCTAACAAGAGAGAATTAGATGTAGTCAGCTCTCATGAAATGCAGGACCTCAGTGACCTCTCTTATGCAACTCTGGACGGCAAACTTGGAGATGTTGCCAATATCATCTGCTCCAGTCTGGGAGGAGTTCAGTGCATAGGTGTTCATGGCCATGGTCGCCTTCAGAGGCTCTGGCAATACTGCTGTTGTCCTGCTGTGAGGTTGCAGCAGGTGGCAGACTTCAAAGAGGACGCTAGTTGTGGTCGTTGGAAGTCATCAATCATCTCAGCCCCAGGGCATCACTCCAGGGGTTCCTCAGGACAGTATCCTAGACCCAACCATCTGCAGCTGCTTCATCAATGACCTTCCTTTCATCATAAGTCCAGAAATGGGGATACTCGCTGATGATCACATAGTGTTCAGTTCTATTCACAATCTTCAAATAATAAAGTAGCCTGTGGCTCCAAGCAGCAAGACCTGGACATCATTTAGTTTTGGGCTGATGTGTGACGTGAATGTTACCTGCCCCATAAGTGCCAGGCAATGGCCATTTCCAAAAAGGGTAAGCCAAGCCTTTTCCCATTGACATTCAATGACAGTACCATCGATGAATCCCCCACTGCTGACAGCCAAGGGGTTACCATTGTCCAGAAACTTAACTGGACCAGCCACATAGATATTGTGGAACAGGAGCAGGTCAGGAGTTGGGAATTCTGCAGCAAGTTTCTCACCAGATTCACCAAAGTCTGCCCACCATCTACAAGGCACAAGTCAGGTGCGTGATGGAATACTTCCCTGTTACCTGCATGAGTGCAGCTTCAACAGCATTCAAGAAATCCACTGCGTGCAGGAAAAAACAGCCTACTTAATTGGCTCTCATTCCATCATCCTTCACCACCCTTCCTCCATCATTGGCACAACATGGCTATGTTGTGTACCATCTACCAGTTGCAGCATCTACAAGATGCACTACAACAACTCATCAAGACTTCATCAATAGCACCTTCCAAAACCACAATCCCTATCACCCATGGATGGTAAAAACTCTTGAGGCGCGTATTAATGGTCATTTAGAAAGGCCAGTCACAGTTGATTTGTTATGGGAAGGTCATGTCTAACTAACTTGATTAATTTTTTTGAGGCAGTAACAAAGAGGCTTGATAAGGAAATGGATTGCATGTAGTCTACATGAATTTTAGCAAGGACTTCCTTGGCAGACTGGTCAGAAAATCAAGAGCCCATGGGATCCAAGTGCAAGTGGCAAGTTGCATCCAAAACTGGCTTAATGGCAAGAAGCATAAGTAATGGCAGGAAACATAAGGTAATGGCCAATGGTGCTTTTGTTATAGGAATGCTGTTTGCAGTGGGATTCTGCTGGGCTCAGTACTAGGTCCCTTGTTTCTCAAGGCATACATCAATAATTTAGACTTAAATGATTAATAAAATTGCAAATTATACAAAAATTGGCCATGTGGTTATTAGTGAGGAGAGTTGCCAACTGCAGCAAGATATAAATGGACTGGTCAGGTGGGGAGAAAAGTGTCAAATGGAATTTAGTCTGGACACTATGTGCTAATGCATCTGGGGAAGGCAACAGGGCAAGGGAATACACAATATATGGTGGGATTTTTAGAAGTCTAGGGGAGAAGAGGGACTTTGAAGTGCATGCCACAGATCCCTGAAGGTAGCAGGACAGCTAAGTTAGGTGGTTCAGAAAGCATATGATATACTTTCCTTTACTAGCTGAGGCATAGAATGTAAGCAAGAGGACATAATGCTAGAACTGTATAAAACACTATTTAGGCCACATCAAAAGTACTGGTCACCACATTATAGGAAGGTTATGATTAAATAATAGATGGCACAGAGGAGATTTATAAGGCTGTTGCTGGGAATGTAGAATTTTGGCCAGGAGGAAAGATTGGATAGGCTGGGTTATTTTCTTTGAAACAGAGGAGGTTGAAGTGTATAAAGTTATAAGAGGCCTAAATAGACTAGATAAGGAGGATCTATTTAACTTAGCAAAAAGGTCAATAACCAGGAGGCACAGAGTTTAAGTAATTAGTAGAAAGAATAAAGAGGAGTTGAAAGGTCTAGAATTCACTGCCTGACTGGATGGTAGAGGCAGACCCCATCATCTCATTTAAAAAGTAGTCATGCACTCGAAATGCCCTAATTTACAAAGCTAGAAACAAGAGCTGGAAAGTAGGGGTAGGTTGGATCACTTTTTTTTGACCAGCACAGAAGTGATGAGCTGAATTACCTTCTTCTGTGCCGTAAGTTTCTATGTTTTTGATTTCTAATAATAATGATGCACATTTCACACAATATTTAAGTCTGTACCTTCAGTTTGTTACTAAATATCACTAATTTATTTTTCTACACATTAATTCCAAAGTACACACCATATCTTGTGTGTATTTTCAGAATACATGTAAACTTTTCTAGTACATTCGCAACAGCTTGCAGTTTATCTCTACAGAGCTAATTTTACCAAATTGCACTCCATGTGGTTAGTACATCACATATGTAACATTAACACTTGCCTGTTATTTTAACCTAAAAACTTATGAAATAAGATTGATATATACTTTGATAAGACAGTAACACTTGTGTTTTCTCTTGTTAGGCTGAAGAAATAAATCATTTAATATCATCTCAACCAACGGCCAGAAAGGCTATCCGACTAGAAGCCCTTCTTCCACCATGGCATGAAAAAATTAATCTCAAAGATACCTTGGAGAAACTGGAGGTAAGCTCCTACACAAGTAAACTCAGTGAGTGAGAGACAATCAGAGAATCGGAGTCCTTCCAGAATGGAAGGAGATGAAGCCTATGATTCAGGTAAGGAAGAAAGAGTGTTCATCTATTTTGAAGCACCCTCACTCCAACGTCTTAAAAATGCCTTCATCAGCAGGACACCATCGTGGAGCACGAGACCAGGCCCACCACCACTTCCCCCCCTCCCCATTCTAATCTGCCACCAGGAGGCCACCCCAGGCCTGATGTCTCCAGTTGGCCTCTGACAATACACCTTAAGTGGCCATTTAACCCACTTAATTGGCTACCTGCCAGCAGCACAAATTTTTGCACCCACCCACTGCTATGCTAGCTTCATTAGAGGTGCCAAAATCCTCTCATAATGCCTATGAATGTTAATTATTAGAACTTCCTGAGAAGGCATTTGATAAAGTCCCTCATAAGAGACTGTTGGTTAAAACAAAACAGTATTGATAGATTAAGTGAATGGCAAGACTCTGGCAAACAGATTTCAATGTAGGTAGATGAGATATCATCCACTTTATAACTAAAGTGAATAGAACAGAGTACTTTCTAAATCGTGAAAAGCAATAAACAGTGAAGCCCAAAGAGTCTTGGAGGTTCAGATATAGAGATCATTAAAATATCATAAACAGGTAGAGGAAATAATTAAAAAGGCTAATAGAATTCTGGCCTTTATATCTAGAGGACTAGAATACAAGCTTCAGTTATACAAATCCCTGTTTAAACTGCACCTAGTGTACTGTGAACAGTTCTGGGTACCTTAAGAAGGATACATTGGCTTTAGATGGAATGCGAGAAATTTGCCGGGATAATAGATGGGCTCCAAATGTTAAATTATGAAGAGAAATTACACAAGCTAGGGTTGCATCCCCTGGAATTTAGAAGGTCAAGGGATGATTTGATTGAAGTTTACAAGATACAAGGAGAAGAGATGTGGTCATAGAGAAAAACAATTTCCACTGGTTGGAGAGTCAATAGCTAGAGGGCAGTTTTAAAAAAATATACCCAGAACTTTCAAGAAAAAAATTAGGATTTCTACACACACAGGCTGGTAGAAGTTTTGAATTCTCTTGCAGAAAGTGTAAAGGATGCCAGCTCAATTGTTAATTTAAATCTGACATTGATAGATTTTGTTAACCAAAGGTATGAAGGGATATTAGAACAAAGGCAGCTATATGGAGTTAGGTCACAGGTCTCGATGAATGGCAGACTCAAGGGGCTAAATGGCCTACTCCTATTCCTATGTTCTTAACCTGTTAAGGTGGGAAACCAGGAGAGCCCTTGAGCAATTTCAGGGCCAATATTCTTTGAGAAAGGAAATATTTCATTCTCATTGACTGAGGGAAAGCAATTGAAATGCCTCCCTTTCCCCTGAGATGATTAACTTTATCCAGATGTGGGCTACCCCACCAAAGTCTGTGCAGGATTCTCACAGAAAATGAGGTGCATTGGTAATGCAGTGCTGTGGAACCATTCACAGGGCCCTTCAGGAAATATTCCAATTTCCAATATGTCTTGCCTGCCCTGACTTTGCCTTCCTCTGAGATGTGCTTGATTATTATTCCCCAGAACCTGCTACTCAGTGGCCTGAGAGGCGTGGGGACTGGTGTGGTGTGGTAGCATGAGTTGTCCAGTAGGGAAGGGGGAGATTTGTTGACTGGGGTAGGGGTGTGAAGACCCACCCATTTTCAGGCTGTGTTTGTAATCTTATAATCTCACACACGACCCCACTGCAGGCCGCAACCCACAGTTTGGGAATCCCTGGCCAATGGCTTTGACTCACTGAGCAACAACACAGGCAAGCCATTCATTTGCATTGTTCTTAAAAACAGACCAAATCACCACTTGGTACAGTGAAACAAGGCATCAGACTCAACCACAAAAATTGTACCCCGACTAAACATATGAAAAAGCACTGTGCCTTTTGCCATACAACTTATTCCCCCTTCCTCTTATATGAAAATTCTAGTTTATTGCTATATTTTGAGAATTTTGAGCCATCAATACACTATTGTGAGGAATGGATTAAGATTGTCTATTCCCATTTCAACTGAGAGAAGTGTTTTATCTCATCTGTCTGGATATCATTGATGAAAGGAGGGTGTATCCTCTTCCTTCATTTTCATTTGTAATGTATGTTTATCTAGTACTTATTTATATGTACTTATCACCCATAATCCTTTTTCACAATGCTTTTGACAACCTTTTCTATGTATGTTATTGTTTTACAGAGAAAAAGAGTGGAAGAAATCATGAACGATGAAGCAGGACTGACAATAAATCGAATTATTTAATAGGCAATGTGTCATAACATTTGTACTAGTTGATAGAGCATCAATTTTAGGAGCATCGCTTGTAACAGTACATATCAACAAGTTCAAAATCAGTCGAAACCCAGTATTATGAAGTTTTAATTGGATTTAGTTCATTTCAGCATGCACCTTTCTATGTTATATACCAACTAACTAAAACAACCAAAAATTGGTCTCTTTGTGAGCTAACAGTTTTCATTCAACTCCATTTCTTTCTATTCTCAATTTGGAATCAAGTTTGCATATGATTTATTTTAAAATAGTCTTGGGGCCCCATGGAGAAGGAAGAATGTTGGTAAACTTGTTTTAATTTTTCATTCGAATTTTGAGTCCCTCTAATGACAAGATATTATTAATTAAAAATCTGTGCCTCTTATATTGAAATATGTCTAATGGAAAAATTATTGTATTTAAAATTATACAAGTATCCATAACAACCACCTTACTACATTGATATGAAATTCTTCTATCCACTATTTTAGTCAATGAGATGATGTTGCCATTAAAGCAGCAGACTTGCATACAAATTTGTCACTAATATTGCAGTGCAATTTCAAGGCATTAAAGTTCTGAAAGTGAAGATTTATTTGTTATTGTGTTTATCATGTATTGTGTTTATTTATCCTGCAGACTGTTTGCTTTCAAGTGTTGAACATAGTTGCAGAGGAGAAGTAATTAGGGACATATTTAGGGGGATAATTTTAAAGAGAATAGTCATGATGGTTCACATACAAGCCAGTGCAGCATTTGCACTGTAGTACAGTATATAGGCCTGGGCTAGAATTTTATTTTCAATGGTAAAGTCACCTTCAGGATTTTGAAGCTCTGGCTTCACTAAAGTTGATTCGCTAAACTGCAGGATGTCCTGACATAGCTCACAAATTCGGTAAAGATAATTGGACCACAGTTTCTGCCAAGAAGCTAAGCCAAGGGGGAGGATTTATGGTCTTTAATATCGTCACAAGGACAGTAAGGGTGAAAATACCTCTTTTTTTCACTTTTCTCAATTGCACCTCACAACTCTCTTGTCACCCCCATCTCCACCACACTCAACAGTTTCCATCTTCCAGATGTTAATAATTCTGTGTAAATTAATTGCTTGTTTCTTCAGTTCAAAGACTTGTTTAGTTCAAAGATTTGGAGTGAAAATTAACTTGTTTTCCCAAATACTTTGCAGCAATGTCATAAACTTGTTATTCCAAATCTTTCCTTCATTGTTCTCCTTTCAGCTTCTTCCATTTTATTTGGGGTCGCCACATTGCTGGGTGATCACCCTGCTCTATCTTCTGTCATTCACCCATTCCTCTTCCAATCCCACTGCATTTCAGTTTCTCACCATCTCATCTTTCCACTTGGTCTTAGGCCATTCTCTTCTCCTTCTTCCTGGCAGTACCATGTCCATCATTCACTTCACCACACTTCCTCTCTCTCCGTAATAGATGAGCATACCGTTTTAATTTCTTCATGTCTACTTTCTTCAATGCTCCCACAATTAGTCCTGACTCACTGTTGTGCTGGTTCCTGATTTTTGTCCTTCATTGTAACTCCACATCTCTCCACTTCCGCATCTTGTTAGTATCCAGTCATCGTTCCTCTCTTCTTGATGTTGCCCAAGATTCTGCACTATATAATGAGGCTGGTCTCACAACTGTCTTTCAGCTATACTTTCCTTTCACATAACACTCCATTGCACTTCTTCCAATTACTCCAATCAGAGCTAATCTGTTGCTTAATTTCTATTTCCACACTTCCACCTTCTGCCACCATTGACCTCATGTCCTTGAAACTACTCACTTTCTCCAAGCCTTTACCCATAATCTTTACACCTTCACTCTGATCCTCTTCCATAGCCTCAGACTGACATGCCATAAATTGGTCTTTTGTCTACTGATCTTTATGCCCCTGTCTTCCAGAGCTTTTTGTCAGTTCTCCAGATAATCAGTCATGTTCTCATTATCCACACCACATAGCTCATTTGCTCAATTAGAACATCCATGACAATCAGGAAGAGGAAAGTGCTGATCCTTAGCGCGATCCAACATTGGCTTCAAAACTCTTTCTCCCCCACGCTGCCTCTTATTCTTGTCTGACACTCCTTGTACATGTCTTTTATTGGTCTTATGTCTTTCCTATTGACTCTGCAAATTCTCGCACATCTCCAGACTTCCTCCTTAAGTACCCAGTCATAAGACTTTTTTAGGGACGGGAGAGAGATGTGGGATAATATTTCCCTTTTTCCCAGCTCTCACCTGACTGCAACAAGATGTATTTTTGAGGAATGTTTTAATCCTCTTGAGTGCTGTGACTTTTAAGAACGGATACAAAGCAAACTTTTTTGTAAGTGTAAATCAAAAGAAAGGATAAACATTTAATTCCATAACACCCAAAATGTAATGCAGCCACTTCTCTAAAGATGTAACATGCATTTAAATTACTTAAAGTCCAAAAAGTCTATTTTTCCAAGAAGGTCGTCAGAAACATTGCGAGCCTGAAAATTATCTTTACAGTTCGTTGAAGGAACAATGGAGGTTGAGGTCTCTGGTGATGAATTGACAATGGTACTGCAAGCAATAGCTGGTTTTTGGTTTTTCCAGTCAACATTGTGGTTGAATCTTTGTAGTGAAAAAAATATAATAATGCATGTATAAGAAAAGTTCCACTTCTCTGTCTGACATGACTTTTTCAAGGTGGGGTCGTTTCCTCATGTTGGGTGAGATCTCTCCCTTCTGTAGCCCTTGTCTCAGACTCACTTGCCCTGGCCTATCCTAAGTATAAGATCCCTAATATCTCAAGACAGTTTCTGTCATGTGACAACCGTATCAATGTTATCCATCGTTCACACAATGTGTTGACGGCTAAGTAATTTATCACACAATGAAAGATGTTTGATATCCCATCAACATTCCAGTTATGAACAGCTCTTGAAATTACTTTATTTGTAATTCCCCATCTTCACGGGGCCAGCATGTCTGGCAAAAATTATCATTTTAAATCTCTTCAACTGAAATGCAGAGTGGCAGTGAATTAACACCTGGGAAAACCATTTACATTTTAAGTAACTTCTCAGAGATTCAGATATGTCTGTCTCCATGTCTGTACAAAACACAAAAGAAGTCATCTAACCCCCTGGAGTCCATATTATCAGGGTAAATTGCCCATTTTTCATGCTGCTATTTAAAAGGAAAATGCCCATCATTTTATTGAGTTTTACAGGAAAATGACACAACCGTAACACCTTCACAAGTTCGATGAATACAATGTTGTATTGGCCTTCCCGATATTTCAAAATCACTTCTCTCAAATCTTTCCAAACTTTTCCTTCAATTTATGAAATGGAAGCATTTATTATCTAGCTATAAATTTATGATTTTTTGCACATATTCAAAAGTACTGGGACGACATCAGAAAGGTGTTTTTAATTTCCCCCTTTATATGTGGTGGTGTATTTTCCCAAGTCCTCAGTTTTGGTTCAAGCAAATTGTCTATTAATAACCCCACAGCAAACTCAAGATAGAGTAAACTAAAAGGGTTAGTTTAGTTTTTTTTTTACACACATTCACTACATAGCTACGTAGCCCCCAAATACATTCATACAATAAAAGAGGGAAAGAGGATCACGGCAAAGACCACAGACAAAATGAAAATTATTGCTACATGTGAGTCCAGAACCAAAAGTCAAATGGTGTATTCTTTCACAGAAGTCAGCGGGCTGAAGCTGGTGCTGGGTAATCCACTTTTCCCATAGTGATGACTTCCACGATGGAAGAGGCATGTAGAGATGATTTAGTCTTGTAGGTATGGGTATAGAAATTCCGGTAAAAAAAAACTCTGTAGTTGGGGACCTAGGTATTCAAAAACCTGGACAGAGCCCTTTTCTGCTGCTGCCTGCTAAATGGAAAATAACAGTCTGCCTTTTTTCAGCTGAACAAGGCAATATTACATGTTCTAGCAGCTGGGGAGGCGTGGGGGGAGGGGGTGCTTCATGACATGGCTCCCACTTCACCACCTTGGTTCAGACAAAGGATGTATATTCCTGCTTAGGATTCTTGAGATGTTTAATGTTTCAATCAGTAATAATTTTTTTTGTCGGGTCCTTTTGTCCTTGCAGAAGGGTCATCTCCGTTGGCCAGGGGCCTGGCCTTAGATATGCGAAGGGCCTTTGTACAAGTCCTGGGGAGTTTATGCAGTCAGGGGCATTAGTGCCTCTTCAGGGATAACAAAGTTGCTGCTATTCTGAAGGCTAAAAATTCATTTTGTGCGAGTCATAGCCAGATATGGCTTTGGTCAGTTTAAAGCTTTTGTCTGCTTTCAAGAAAAATAACTTGATAGATTAGCCAGGATGATTTATATTTTATAAAAATATAAAGTGAGGTCTTAGTCCCCTGACAGTTTTAAAAGCAATATTATGCAATCTGAAATATTAAGCTGAATTTTCCTGGTTGGGCCCCGATCCCGATTTTGGCCTCAATTCTGTGTCAGGAATACAGAAGTGGCTATGGTGGAACTTTGATCACGATCTTCCTGGAGGTGGCCAATTAAGAAGCCATTTAGAGAGCCAATTAAGCCCAGCGGGTGGACCATGGAAGCAGGAGGATTATGGAAGCAGGAGGCTCAATAGGGCTTACGGTAATGTCCAGCCTTCAGCTCCAAGGCAGATGTGGTGCTGCAAGGATACCTTGAAAGCACTGTAGCATCGGGCAAAATTAAAAATCACACGTTGAAAATTGCCCAGGCATATCCTGTACACAAAAGCAAGACGAGTCCAACCTGGCTAATTACTGCCCCATCAGTTTACTCTCCAACATCAGTCAAGTGATGGAAGAGGTCATCAACAGTGTTATCAAGCTGCACTTGTATAGCAACAACCTGACCACTGATGCTCAGTTTGGGTTCCGTCCAGGCCACTCAGCTCCTGACCTCGCTAGAGCCTGGGTTCAAACATGAACAAAAGAGCCAAACTCCAGGGGTGAGGTGAGAGTGACTGCACTTGACAACAATACAGCATTTGATCAAATGTGGCATCAAGGAGCCCTAACAAAACTGCAGTCAATGGGAATCAGGGGGAAAACTCTCTGCTGGTTGGAGTCATACATAGCACAAAGGAAGATGGCTGTAGTTGTTACAGGTCAATCATTGTAGTTCCAGGACATCACTACAGGAGTTCCTCAGAGTAGTGTCCTATGCCCATCCATCTTCAGCTGCTTCATCAATGATCTTCCTTCCATCATATGGGCAGAAGTGGGGATGTTTACTGATGATTGCACAATGTTCAGCACCATTCATGACTCCTCAGATACTAAAGTAGAATTTTAAAGTCCAACATTAATATCATGGGCATTTTATTATTCCATAAGGACATGAAAGGACCCTTCCTGTGCCACAAAAGTTGCTTTTCAAAGCATTATGAGTGTCCAAACCACGTATTAAATAGTGAATGATCTCTCAGTGTACAGATAAAGTTGGTATTTGAAGATCAAATACCTAACTAAACACATTAATCTCTTAATTAGATGTTAGGATGACTTTTCAGCATCTTAATCAAAGGTAAGTAATTGAGCATAACTGCAGCAGGGCTTCCCATTAGAACATAATAGCAGTTTAAAAATTAAACATCAATCAACACCTGCACATAGGTATCTTGTTGGAAGTTTAATAGCTGCAGAAACAAGCTTTTTCATAAATACATGTATTTTCTTTATTTGTATTCAAGAGCAAGAGTCCCATTTTTCTTCCTCACATAGATAATGGATGAGTTCAGGCCTCTCCCAGTGATGCTCTAAATAAGTTTCAATAAGGAGCATGACAATGAATGGTACTCTCTTGATTTTCTGTCTTTCACTATACAAATTTACATAAGGAATGCAAAATGTCTGATCTTAATTTCTGGGAAGTCTCCCTATCATACCCACCTGTCTGAAATTAAGGTGTGGCCTTCACTACTTCACTCATTTTATGCTTTGATCTATCTTTGTGTGAAGAACTTCATGATATCAGTTCTAAATTTGCTTTTCACTATTTCGAAGTTAAGCCCATCCTGTTCCAATGTTTACTTAGAAGTGGTACTCCAAATTTACACTTTCTATTCCATTTAACATTACATAAATCCATATGGTCCTCTCTCAAGCTGAAGAACTGATTTTCTCCGGTTTGTCAGAACACAGTCTTCAGAAATCCCACCTTCACATTGAGGATACCCTCCATCGTGTTGTGTGGCAATACCACCGTTATAAATAGGATAGATTTTGAACAGATCTAGCAACTCAAGACTGGGCATCCATGAGGCGCTGTGGGCCATCAGCAGCAGCAGAATTGTACTCAAGCACAATCTGTATCCTCATGGCCCGCCATATCCCCAACTCTACCATTACCAGGGGATCGTCCTGGTTCAATGAAGAGTGCAGGAGGGCATGCCAGGAGCAGCACCAGGCATAATTAAAAATGATGTGTCAACCTGGTGAAGCTATAACACAAGACTACTTGCATGCCAAATAGTATAAGCAGCAGGTGATAGACAGAGCTAAGCGATCCCACAAAAAATGGATCAGATATAAGCTCTGCAGTCCTGTCACATTCAGTCGTGAATGGTGGTGGACAATTAAACAACTCACTGGAGGAGGAGGTTCCACAAATACCCCCATCCTCTATGATGGAGGAGCCCAGCACATCAGTGCAAAATATAAGGCTGAAGCATTTGCTACAATCTTCAGACTGATGTGCTGAGCGGATGATCCATCTCGACCTCCTCCGGAGGTCCCAGCATCACAGATGCTAGTCTTCAGCCAATTCGATTAACTCCATATGATATCAAGAAATGGCTGAAGGCACTGGATAGTGCAAATGCTCTGGGACTGGCAATATTCCAAAAATAGTACTGAAGACTTGTGCTCCAGAGCTTTCTGCGCCCCTAGCCAAGCTGTTCCAGTACAGCTACAACACTGGCATCTACCTAGCTAAGTGGAAAATTGCCCAGGTATGTTCTGTACACAAAAAGCAGGACAAATCCAACCCGGCCAATTACTACCCTATCAGTCTACTCTCAATCATCAGTAAAGTAATGGAAAGGGTCATCAACAGTGCTATCAAGCAGCACTTGCTTAGCAATAACCTGCTCACTGATGCTCAGTTTGGGCTCTGCCAGGTCCACTCAGCTCCTGACCTCATTACAGCCTTGGTTCAAACATGGACAAAAGGACTGAACTCCCAAGGTAAGATGAGAGTGACTGCCCTCGACATCAAGGCAGCATTGGACTGAGTGTGGCATCAAGGAGCCCGAGCAAAACTGGAGTCAATGAAAATCGGGGGAAAACTCTCAGCTGGTTGGAGTCATACCTAGCAAAAAGGAAGATGGTTGTAGTTGTTGGAGGCCAATCATCTCAGTTCTAATGCATAACTGCAGGAGTTCCTCATGGTAGCGTCCTTGGCCCAACCATCTTCAGCTCTTCATCAATGATCTTCCTTCCATCATAAGGTCAGAAGAGGGGATGTTCGCTGATGATTGCACAATGTTCAGCATCATTTGCAATTCCTCAGATACTGAAGCAGTCCATGTCCAAATGCAGCAAGACCCTGGACAATATCCAGGCTTGGGCTGACAAGTGACAAGTAACATGTGTCCCACACAAGTGCCAGGAAATGACCATCTCCAATAAGAGAGAATCTATAACCATTGCCGCTTGATGTTCAATGGCATTGCTATCACTGAATCCCCCATATCAACATCCTGGAGTTACTATTGACCAGAAACTGAACTGGACTAGCCATATAAATACTGTGGCTACAAGAGCAGGTCAGGGGCTAGGAAACGTGTAATGAGTAACTCACTTCCTGACTCCCCAAAGCATGTCCACCATCTACAAAGCACAAGTCAGACAGGTAATGGAATATTCCACACTTGCCTGGATGGGTGCAGCTCCCACAATATTCAAGAAGCTTGACACCATCCAGCCTGCTCGATTGGCACCACATCCACAAACATTCACTCTCTCCACCACCAATGCAGAGTGGCCAGCAGTGTGTCCCATCTACAAGATGCAGTGCAGGAATTCACCAAGGCTCCTTAGACAGCACCTTCCAAACCCATGAACACTACCACCTAGAAGGACAAGGACAGCAGATAGATGGGACCACTAACACCTGGAAGTTCTGCTCCAAGTCACTCACCATCCTGACTTGGAAAGATATCACTGTTCCTTCACCGTCGCTGGGTCAAAATCCTGGAACTCACTCCCTAATAGCACTGTGGTTGTACCTACACCAAATGGATTGCGGTGGTTCAAGAAAGCAGCTCACCATCACCTTCTCAAGGTCAACTTGGGATGGGCAATAAATGCTGGCCCATCCAGTGAAGCCCACATCCCGTGAATGAATAAAAAAAAATGGGAAAATTCTATGGCTAGCACTTGCTGCTTCCCTGAACCAAACCCCTTGAATTCAGCAACTTAGTACATCAAGTTTCGGAAATTGTAACGTTCATCACAAGCAGTCCACGTTGCTGTTTTTCATCCAGGTGAATAGTTGTCTTAATCCTGTGCCTACCCCGTTTCCATTTCGCTTTATCCACTTTATTTCAACCACCTGTCAACATAATCTTTTAATGTTTTATCAAGCCATCCATTTTAGTACCATTCCTTCACATATATTTAGAGCAACATATTTGAAAGAAATCATTAAGCTTGGCAATTAACCAAGTCATAAGCCTGGATTTTCCGCTTCCATTTACAGCGGGCTTCATAGCAGGCGGGAACGGAAAATATCAGGAACATAGTTGTAAAACCAGTTTACGATCACTCACTCCACCCGTCAATGGCGGCCCATGTTTCCCACCATCACACATCAGGAACCTAATTCCAATACTTTAGCAACTCATCGGAATCACCGCACCCACTCCACCCCACCCCCCACGCTGGATCATGAGTTCACGTCAGCGTGATTGCATGCCAACTTGTTTCATATTGGTGTATAAGTGACGTGCACCTAACGAGTTGTACTTCGCTTGGGACTTCAAAGTTTGTTTATCTACCTTGCCTCATGCAGCACTCATGGTCATCAGTGCCAGATTTCACAGGCAGCATCACACCACTTTTAGGGGGGGTTCAAGGCCAGGTCTCTACCTACCAGACTGGCGGTAAGGTGGGGGTGGTGTTTCAACAGCTTAAGGGCCACGGCTTGCTTGCGGAAGGGAGAGAAGTGGCATCAGGCAAGGGAAGAGGCTGCAGGGCGAGTGCTATACTGGGGAAGCGGGGTATCCCAAGATGGTGAGGGCTGAGGATGCAGTCTCCAGAGGACATGAGGCCAGATGGAGATGTGAGGGCGTCTCTGAGAGAGTGAGTGGTGATGTCCCTTGAGCTGGCAGTGAGTGAGATGCCAGCGAATGTGTGATGGCCTTGTGAGTTTTTTTAATTCATTCATGGGATGTGGGCGTCACTGGCTAGGCCAGCATTTATTGCCCATCCCTAATTGCCCTTGAGAAGGTGATAGTGAGCTACCTAATTAAACCGCTGCAGTCTATGTGGTAAAGGTACACCCAAGGTGATGTTAGGGAGGGACCTTCAGGATTTTGACCTGGCAACAGTGAAGGAATGGTGATTATTTCCAAGTCAGGATGCTGAGTGGCTTGGAGGGGAACTTCCAGGTGGTGGTGCCCATGTGTCTGCTGCCCTTGCTCTTCTAAACGGTAGTGGTCATGGGTTTCGAAGGTGCTGTCTAAGGGCGCTTGGCAAGTTCCTGCAGTGCATCTTGTAGATGGTTCACACTACTGCTGCATTGGTGGTGGAGGAAGTGAATGTTTGAAAAAACTGTGCCAATCAGGTGGGCTGCTTTGTCCTGGATGGTGCCAAGCTTCTTGAGTGTTGTTGGAGCTGCACTCTTCCAGGCAAATTGAGAATATTCCATCACACTCCTGACTTGTCCCTTGTAGATGTGGACAGGCTTTGGGGAGTCAGGACGTGAGTTACTCGCCATAGGATTCCTAGGCTCTCACCTGCTCTTGTAGCCACATCATTTGTATGGCTAGCCCAGTTCAGTTTCTGGTCAATGGTAACTCCAGGCTGTTGATAATGGGGGTGGGGTTCAGTGATGGTAATGCCACTGAATGTTAAGGGGTGATGGTTAGTTTGCCTCTTGTTGGAGATGGTCACTGCCTGGCACTTGTGTGGTGAAAATGTTACTTGTCATTTGTCAACCCAAGCCTGGATGTTGTCCAGGTCTTGATGCATTTGGGCATGGACTGCTTCAGTATCTGAGGAGTTATGAATGGTGCTGAACATTATGCAATCATCAGCAAACACCCCCACTTCTGACCTTATGATGGAAGGAAAGTAATCGATGAAGCATCTGAAGGGGGTTGGGCCTAGGACACTACCCTGAGGAACTCCTGCAGTGATGTCCTAGAGTTGAGATGATTGACCATCTTCCTTTGTGCTAGGTATGACTCCAACCAGCGAAGAGCTTTCCCCCTGATTCTCATTGACTCCAGTTTTGCTTGGGCTCCTTGATGCCACACTCAGCCACATGCAGCCTTAATGTCAAGAGCAGTCACTCTAACCTCATCTCTGGAATTCAGCTCTTTTATCCATGTTTGAACCAAATCTGTAATGAGGTCAGGAGCTAAGTGGCTCTGGCAGAACCCAAACTGAGTGTCCATGAGCATATTATTGCTAAACAAGTGCCACTTGATAGCACTGTTGATGACCTCTTCCATCATTTTCCTGAATGTGTGAGTTTAGAGTGATGAGTTGGTTGCCTTACCCTGACGGCATGGATGAAATCATTTATCCTCTTTCTGCACTGGATGGCCAGCCTCTTCTGTGTAACTTTGGCACTCATCACCACAGACACCACCTCCCAAGCCGGAGTGGTGAGATTGCTGGAGCTCCTGCGAACAAAACCGAGGTAGAGGACATCACTGCAGGCCTCCAATGGCACTCCAAGGACTGATCACATGAACTCCTCTTGGCTTTTGGGGCCATGTCTTCACTGGAGCATTCCTGGGCTGCAAGCATTGAGCACTCTGTGCGCAGCTGCAGTTTAGATATGGCACCCAGTGTGAGGAATCGTTGAGGTAACAGCGGGTGATTCAGAGGCCACCCGCCAGTGATACAGCGTGGCTCCTGTTGCTGCACAATTAATAAGGCAGGAAGCGGACAATACGCTGCAAAATTTCGCCCTTGTGGCTGGCTGGAAAAATGTCTTCTTTCACGCCAGCCACCGCACTCAGTGCAATTCAAGGAAAATTCTGACCATAAATAACTGGTATTGCATAACCCACATGAAAAGCCACATAAGAAAAATGAGGAATATCCTTTTGAGGTAGACATTCTTCTGTCTTCTAGCACTATTTTGTCCTAAGTGTATTATTTCTGTAGATAAACATTTAGGTAACTCGACTGTTATGCCCCTTTAACAATGACTGTGCAATACAATTGTGTTGCTTCATAGAACACATTTTGTGCTATACCAGTTCTGCATTTTGATAAATTTGTGGAAATTTTAGGCTTGAATTTTGGTTGTCATTCCCCTAATCATCTGCCTTAAACTTAGGTGAAAGATCTGTGGAATCTCCAAACTGTGTAAACTTTGTATCTAAATACAGTATACACATATGAACAGTTTTCACATGGTATCAACTTGAAGTTACCAATTAGTAAGAAACAAATTATTGATCAACTTTTATTGTTGACCACTTTGGAGCTGGAGGATTGGGAAATGAAGATATTTATGAATTAAGAAAACTCTGAGTTGACATACGGAAGTTCCAATCCAGGTCTGAACTCATTAATCTGATACCTGAAGCTGGCAGGTTGCCAGTGCTCCAGGGCACTGTTAATAGTTAATGAGCCCGTCTAACTCACTAATGAAAGCTAGAAGAGTACACCTATCACTGCATCTGGGATTGTTCCCACGCAGCTCCAGGTAGCTCTGCAAACAAACCCATTCACTCTTCCACTCTGCCCCTTGACTCCACTCCCAGTCCTGTTTCGGTCTCACCCCTCCGCTGTGCCAAGCCTTGATACAGTTTGTGCTACAGGCAACTAATATCTCTCAGTGACAGTGCATAAGGAAGGCGAAAGTTGCATCTTCTGACCTCAAAGCCCAGGAGGAAGTCTACCTGGCAAGATTCACGCCATTTACGTACAGTCATGAAAGTAAACATTCTAAATTCCTGCTGGCGCAATGCTTAATTTGGAGAGGGTAAAAGATTCGGGTGTGTTGGCCTTTTAATGAACATTTATGAGATACGAACGGGGTTCCCGACATAGCTCTGCAGGGCATTGAACCCGTCATTATGGATAAGGTGGTAAGCAACTAGGCGAACGTGTGAAATATCCTGTACTGGTAAACTGCAGTTTCAGGTCGCTGAATCCTTAACTTGTTTGTACACTTGAGTGTCCTTATCACTTTACATTTAAATTCTTTGGATTTGGGTAATTTTGGAGTATCTCTATGGAGTGGAATGCACAGTCCATAATAGGCAAAAAGTAAGACTTTTAACATGTTGATGGGTTCCTAGTGACCAAAAAGAGTTGTTCCACTGAATTCTGAATCCAGTAACAGAATTCAGGCTGTCATCAGAATCCTATCTGATCTGACAAAATTAATTCACTAGATAAATAACAAATCACTGTAGTAATGTGAAGTATGTATTTTTAAATTATATAAAAGTTACTCTCACAAAGTGTGAGCAAAACAAGCAATAACAAGATACATGAATGAAAAAATATCTTACTGCAAACAGATTTCCTGTTTTACTGAACACATGAAAGTGGTGATATTTGCTATAAAAGTCTTGAAGTAATTGAATCAATATGAGTACCTTAAAACAGGAAGTACATTTGGCAAGTACAATAGCTCTAAAATAACCTTGCAATGGTTGCACTTGGCAACATAAGAAAAGTTGTGCAACTGTTGTTTACAATATATTTATAGTAATTTTGTTGAGACAGCAATTACTTTAGCTCTATGGTCTGAATACTTTAGGCTTAACCTTATGATAATAGCACTGCAGTTAGAGATACAGATCTTACTGATCTCTTGTTCCTAACTGCAAGATGTTTCCTGTGATTTGATGTTCAAGATAGGCAAACGATGCTTTGCAGTTGCAACTCATATGGTATCAGAATAATTTTGGATGATTAATTCATAAATAGGGATGATTAAACTTGCAAATTTTCAATCCTGTGGGTGGAATTCCTTCTGGAGATGAAAGCCTGTGACGGGAGCAGAAGTCCGAGTGACCTGCTAGAGAGCAGGGCAGCTGGCCATGTGAGATCTTGTGGTGTTCAGCACATTAATTATGCATCCGTGAGGAGCACATCAAATCTTGTGGCGGGTCGGGCAGGAAGTGGCCCGCCTACCATTACCTCATAGGCTCCAACGTCCAGACACCATATTTAAACTGCACCTAGAGAGCCATTCACTCTTCCACTCTGCCCCTTGACTCCACTCCCAGTCCTGCTTCGGTCTCACCCTTCCCCTGTGCCAAGCCTTGGTGCAGCTTGTGCTACAGGCAACTAATATCTCTCAGTGACAGTGCGTAAGGAGGGCGAATGTTGCATCTTCTGACCTCAAAGCACAGGAAGAAGTCTACCTTGCCAGGTTCACGCCACTTATGTACAGTCATGAAAGTAAACATTCTAAATTCCTGCTGGCGCGACGCTTAATTTGGAGAGGGTACAAGATTCGGGTGTGTTGGCCTTTTAACGAGCATTCGTGAGATACAAATCCTGACATAGCTCTGCGGGGCATTGAACCAGCTTTTAAGCTGCTATGAAAGTCAGGAGAACAAGATTCCAAACTAATTACCCATCGTGGGGAAATTGATTTTTTGCTTCCTGCCAAATCTTGCTGCCCTGCCCACCACAATTCCCACCACTGGTGGGAGTGGAAGCTTCCGCCTTATGATGAAGTTTTGTTACAACTGGGATAATATTCCATCTTTTAGGATCTATAATTTAATCTAATCACTGATCCATCTATTTAATCTAAACATTTTATGAATCTTTTGATATTGTAGTCACAATCTTTTTGTCTGGAACAAGACTTCAATCTGTGGAAGTAACTCTATATATGTATTATATATAAAATTCATAAAGGTAACAGATGTCATCCATTTTATACCCTGATTCATTGTCAGATTATCTTGTCTGAGTACAGATACATTTTCCACTTCACTTCTACTCCAGTCACTTCTTATTCCACCCACAGCAATTTCTCAGCAAGTTAATAATTCAGTATCTTGCACTTTTGAACTAGATTTTGGCTCATAATCAAGACTTTATTTTGGTTTGAACCACATGGCTTAGAAATTGTTTTGTGGCCTTCTAATCTTCAAATGTAGTGAGGAGGAAGTACACACTCATTACGAGCAGAAGGTGAACCATCCATCATATTGGTGCAGGTATTGGTGCATCCATCATATTGGCAACAGGAACGCATATTCAGATCAAGCAAACCACAGAATGTTTTATTTAAATTGGAGTCCTGCACTTCTTGCAGGATCCATTTTCAATTTGCGTATGCCCCAACGTTTCACTAACTGGATGCTGAACCTGCATAACAATACTTTGCACTCTCGGGCAGAAAGGACCCTGTCAATGCCCTATTTAAAGGGATCACATACACTGATGTGTTAGTTGCTGGTTTGTTGTATCAAGCAGCTGTATAACTACTGGATATTTCTTGCGGTGTTTTATTTGGAAACTACACTTTGTCCAAACAGAGTTAGATTTTACTGGTATTGTACTGTCATTGACTGCCACAGAGATAGTTATGGAGTCATGGATGTTCTGTTAGTGCAGCCTTCATTGCTGGAGGATAGGGTCAAGCAGCAAAAAGACAACAAAGAGCTGGAGGACCTGACAGAATAGGGATGAGGAGGAGGGTGCCAGGCAGGAAGCATGGAGAACTGGCACTGGATGGTGCCACAGTGATTATTCAGGAAGCTTCATTCAGGAGCAATGTGTCTCAGGTGTCTTCACTTCATCATGGAAGCTATTTCTTTTTTGTTCATTCATTCACAGGGTGTGGGCTTCACCGGCTGGGCCAGCATTTATTGCCCATCCCAACTTGCTCTTGAGAAGGTGGTGGTGAGTTGCCTTCTTGAATCGCTGCAATCCATATGGTGTAGGTACACCCACAGTGCTGTTAGGAAGGGAGTTCCAGGATTTTGACCCAGCAACAGTGAAGGAACAATGATATATTTTGAAGTCAGGATGGTGAACGATTTGGAGGAGAACTTACAGGTGGCAGTATTCCCACCTATCTGCTGCCCTTGTCCTTCTAAATGGTAGTGGTCGTGATTTTGGAAGGTGCTGTCTAAGGAGCCTTGGTGAATTCCTGCAGTGCATCTTGTAGATGGAACACACTGCTCTACTGTGCGTCAGTGGTGGAGGGAGTGAATGTTTATGGATAGTGTGCCAATCAAGCGGGCTGCTTTGTCCTGGAAGGTGTCAAGCTTCTTGAGTACTGAGGGAGCTGCACTCATCCAGGCAAGTGGAGGTTATTCCATCACACTCCTGACTTGTGCCTTGTAGATGGTGGACAGCATTTGAGGAATCAGGAAGTGAGTTACTTGTCGCAGGATTCCAAGTCTCTGACCTGCTCTTGTAGCCACAGTATTTATTTGGCTAGTCCAGTTCAGTTTCTGGTCAATAGTAGCCCCCCAGGATATTGATGTGGGGGTTCAGTGATGGTAATGCCATTGCACATCAAAGGGCGATAGTCAGATTCTCTCTTGTTGGAGATGGTCATTGCCTGGCACTTGTGTGGTGTGAATGTTACTTGCCACTTGTCAGCCCAAGCCTGGATATTATCCAGGTCTTGCTGCATTTGGACATGGACTGCTTCAGTATCTAAGGAGTTGTGAATGGTGCTGAACATTGTGCAATCATCAGCAAACATCCCCACTCCTGACCCTATGATGGAAGGAAGATCATTGATAAAGCAGCTGAAGATGGTTGGGCCAAGGGCACTACCTTGAGGAACTCCTGCAGTAATGTCCTAGAGCTGAGGTGACTGACCTCCAATAAACATAACCATCTTCCTTTATGCTAGACATGAGTCCAACCAGTGGAGAGTTTTCCCCCTGATTCCCATTGTCTCCAGTTTTGCTAGGGCTCCTTGATGCCACACTCAGTAAAATGCTGCCTTGATGTCAAGGGCACTCAATCTCACCTCACCTCGGAGTTGAGCTCTTTTTTCCATGTTTGAACCAAGGCTGTAATGAGGTCAGGAACTGAGTGGCCCAGGCAGAACCCAAAATGAGCGTCAGTGAGCAGGTTATTGCTAAGCAAGTGCAGCTTGATAGCACTGTTGATGACCTCTTCCTTTACTTTACTGATGATCGGGAGTAGACTGATGGATAGTAATTGGCCAGGTTGGATTTGTCCTGCTTTTTGTGTACAGGACATTCCTGGGCAATTTTCCACATAGCTCGGTTGATGCCGGTGTCTTAGCTGTAATGAAACAGCTTGGCTCGGAGTGCGGCAAGTTCTGGAGCACAAGTCTTCAGTGCTATTGCCGGATTATTGTCAGGATCCCTAGCCTTTGCACTATCCAATGCCTTCAGCTTTTTTTTGATATCACATGGAATGAACCGAATTGGCTGAAGACTGGCATCTGTGATGCTGGGGATCTCCAGAGTAGGCTAAGATGGATCATCCACTTGGTGCTTCTGGCTAAAGTGCTTCAGTCTTATCTTTTGCACTGATATGCTGGGCTCCCCCATCATTGACGATGGGGATATTTGTAGAGCCTCCTCCTCCAGTGAGTTGTTTAATTGTCCACCAGCATTCATGAATGGATGTGACAGGGCTGCAAAGCTTATATCTGATCCGTTGGTTGTGGGATTGCTTAGCTCTGTCTATCACTTGCTGATTATGCTGTTTGGCAAGTAGTCCTGTGTTATAGTTTCACCAGTTTGGACACTTCATTTTTAAGTATGCCTGGTGCTGCTCCTGGCATGCCTTTCTGCACACTTCACTGAACCAGGTTTGATCCCCTGGCTTGATGGTAATGGTAAAATGGGGGATATGCTGGGCCAAGATGTTACAGATTGTGTTCGAGTAAATTCAGCTGCTGCTGATGGCCCACAATGCCTCATGGATGCCCAGTCTTGAGCTGCTAGATCTGTTCGAAATCTATCCCAATTAGCACGGTGGTAGTGCCACACAACACGATGGAGGGCATCCTTAATGTGAAGGTGGGAATTCGTCTCCACAATGACTGTGCAGTGGTCACTCCTATTGATACTGTCATGGACAGATACATCTGCAGCAGGCAGGTTGGTAAGGAGAGGTCAAGTATATCTTTCTCTCTTATTGGTTCCCTCACCACCTGCCGCAGACCCAGTCTAGCAGTTATGTCCTTTAGGACTCGGCTAGCTTGGTCAGGAGTGGTGCTTGTTGATCGACATTGAAGCCCCCACACACACAGTACATTCTGCGCTCTTGCCACCCTCAGTGCTTCTAAGTGGTGCTCAGCATGGAGGAGCATTGATTCATCAGCCGAGGGAGGGCAGTACGTGGTAATCATTAGGAGGTTTTCTTGCCCATATTTGACCTGATGCCATGAGACTTCATGGGGTCCGAAGTTGATGTTAAGGGCTCCCAGGGCAACTCCCTCCCGACTGTATACAACTGTGCCACCACCTCTGCTGGGTCTGTCCTGCCGGTGGGATTGGACATTCCCAGGGATGATGATGGTGGTGGCTGGGACATTATATGTAAGGTGTGATTCTGTGAGGATGACTATGTCAGGCTGTTGCTTGACTAGTCTGTGAGACAGGTCTCCCAATTATGGCACTAGCTCCCAGATGTTAGTAAGGAGGACTTTGCAAGGTTGACAGGCCTGCGATTGCCGTTGTCATTTTTGGTGCCTAGGTTGATGCCGGGTGATCCGACCGATTTCATTCCTTTTTTGTGACATTGTAGCAGTTTGGTACAACTGAGTGGCTTTCTAGGTCATTTCAGAGGGCATTTAAGAGTCAACCACATTGCTGTGGGTCTGGAGTCACACATTGGCCAGACCAGGTAAGGACAGCAGATTTCCTTCCCTAAAGGGCATTATTTACCAAAATGGGTCTTTACAACAATTGACAATGGCTTAATGGTCATCATTAGAATTTTAATTTCAGGTTTTTATTGAATTCAAATTGAACCCGGGCCCCCAGAGCATTACCCTAGGTCTCTGGATTACCATGCCATCGCTGAGCTATTTCATCTACTTAATCATTAAACTCATGGTGGGTAACAAATTAGGCTCATTAAGAACCATGTTAAGGGCTGTTAAGGGAGGCTGACTCTGATTTTCCAGTCAACCCCCAGTATCCTAATATGAAAAGAGGCAGTTTAACTGCCTGGAACTGGGCATCCAGTGGCAGATCAGAGAGCCACCCAATCAGGCAGGCTCACACCCTTGCCTGCCTGCCTGGGTGCAGGTCAATCCAAAGCCCGCCTTTTAGAGGGATTTCTCCCCCACCACTCCCACCATCTCCTTCCCCATTCCATCCCATCAACCAACAGTGGTGGCCTGAATGATTTCTGTATTTTTACTTGATTTTTTTTTAAGAAGTTGGAGAGATGTTGAAGCACCCTCTCAGTTACTTACCATTCATTGCAGCTTGCTGCTCCTGTCAAACTAGAAGTCCTCTAATTGGTCGTCCAGCTTTGAGAGCCTGCCTGCTGCCCTTAATTGGACAATGAACCTCCTCCATGTTATTCAACTCTCATATTCTCTACAAAGGCAAAACACTGTGGATGCTGGAAATCCAAAATAAAAATTGAAGTGTTGATATTATACAGCAGGTAGGACAGAACTGATGAAAGATCACAGACTGGAAACCTTAATTCTGTTTCTCTCTCCACAGATGCTGCCTGACCTGCTGAGTATTTCCAACATTTCACTGTGTTTTCACCTCATATTCTCTTCTCTTTTTCCTTCTCAATTTCTTGGTCCTACTTTGCTGAATTCTAAAATCCTCCCAGTCATAAGAAACGTAAGAAATAGGAGCAGGAGTAGGCCATTCAGCTCCTCAAGCCTGCTCTGCCATTCAATAAGATCATGGCTGATCAGCCCCAGGCCTCAATTCCTCTATCGTGCCAGCTCCTCATAGCTCTCAACTCGCCAATGTCTCAAAAATCCATCCCTCTTTAAATACTTACAGTGATCTAGCCTCCACAGCTCTCTGAGGTCGAGTCCTCAGGCTTACTATTCTTTTTGGCAACATTAGAAGTATTTTCCTTTGATCTTATAATATCTTTAACTCCTCTTGTTTGCCACAGCTAGACCTCTTTTCCATGGTTTTTTTTGTGCCTTAAAAAAAAAGAAAAGACACCCAAACTGATTCTACTAATTGATTTTCTGAGCTAAGATTTTTTCTCTTTCCTGTCTTTATCCCATCCTTTATTAGTAGGTTTACCCTGGACCTGCTCCTTTTTCATTTTGTCTATGGATAGTAATGGTAGAGGCTCCTATTCCTTTCCATCACATGGCTGACCAGGAATCTCTGCTTGTGTTGGAAGGATTTACAAGTTGATAGTCAACCTATGTGGCCATGTTATGAACACACCTTCCTTTGCCATCAAATCCTGGAGTGGGACTTGATCCACAGATTCTCACTCAGAGGCAGGCACTGTGCCACAAGGCCTCCTAAGTTGCAATCTTTCCCATTCAAATTTTGAGACATTACATACGTTAAGCTGCAATCTGTATCATGCCAGGTGCCACTCCTATAAGGCATCCACATTAAATATTTTAAAACAGTTATAAATCTCAATGGTTATTAGGGATTAGAAATAAATAATGACCTTTCCAGCAATGTTGTATTCCATGAAAGAATAATTTTAAAAGAGGAGCAAAATTTGGACTTCCACAGTTATAAGAATCTAATTAGTTTCTTCTGCTATATATGCTCATATTTCATTGGCTGTGTTATGGCACAACTAGTGGTAAATGCTGAGCTGCTCAAATACCAAAGGGAAACTTGAAACAACTGCCACAACTGTCACTATCCCACAACATTAAGGATTGACTAGCCCCTGTGTCTCTTAAAATTCTAACATCTTTACCTATTCTACCCTGTACACATGGAAAGAATACACATACAAAATCTTTAAACATTTCTGCAACCTGTTCCTCAGAATTCTCTTGGGCAAATTGTGAACACATTCCCACTTTACCTATCACTGATTCTTCCTGTTTTACCTGTATACAAACCATTGGTTTTTTTCTGTGTTTGAACCTCAGAACTCACAGTACTTTTACTTCCAGAGCTTTCCTGTACCCCTATAACTCCAAAAGATTTCCCTGCCATTTCCAACACACAGATTTTGTGTGTCCAGCTTTATTACAATGAAAATACCTTAATTTTCGAGTGTCACTTCTACCCTCAGCTCCTTCCTTTTTACTCTGAGAAAAAAACTTCCTGGGAATTTCCACCTACTCCTTCTCTTCCCTGACTACCCACCTTCCTTTCACCTTCCCACTTTTTACCCTTCTCTGATTTAAAAGGGTGATGAAAAAAAAGGTTTAGCTCTATGAACTAACTCATAATCATCAGCTATCTCTGCTGCTTGTCTTACTATTTCAACCCCCTGATCCTCCACATGAGTTCTCATTACCAAAGGGATTGAATCTTTAAGTTCTTCCAAAAGAATGACCTCAATAAGAGCTGCATATGTTGTCTGTATTTTTAATGCCGTACCCACCGGTCAAAATTACTTTGTTTTACTCTCTCAAACTCAATATAAGTCTACCCAGGCTGCTTTCTGAAATTCCTAAATTTCTGCCAGTATGCCTCAGGAACCAACTCATATAGCACTCAAAATAGCCATTTTTTAACCAATTCAAAGTTCAATGACAATTCTTCTGACAGTGAAGCATAAACCTCATGTGCTGTACCCAGCAACCTGGATTGTAACAACAATATCCAGTTTTCCTGTGGCCATTTCATCTGTTTAGCTAGCTTCTCAAATGAAATAAAGAATGCTTCAACATCTCTTTCCTCAAACTTTGGAAGAGCTTCTACAAATTTAAACACCTCTCCACTGGGTTCTAATCTGAAAATAAGTCTTTCCTCACCTACTGACATCTCCTTTTTAACTGCTTGCATTAAGCTGGAATTCTCTCCCTCTGCCCCTTTTTCTCTTTTCTCCTTTTCTAACTCACCATTATTAATTCTCTTTCTTGTTTCTTTCGCTCTCTTGCCTTTCTGCCTGTTCCCTTTGAAATGCTCTTTCTTTTTCTTTTCCTGCTCCCTCCAGTTCCCACCCCTTGGAGAACCTGATCTCTCGGGTTAAAAACAAAAAACTGTGGATGCTGGAAATCCAAAGCAAAAACAGAATTACCTGGAAAAACTCAGCAGGTCTGGCAGCATCGGCGGAGAAGAAAAGAAACTCAACTCTTTTCTTCTCCGCCGATGCTGCCAGACCTGCTGAGTTTTTCCAGGTAATTCTGTTTTTGTTTTGATCTCTCGGGTATTCCTTCCACTTTCAAATGCTGTGCTAGACCTTCAATTATGTCTGGTTTCTTTGCCCCTGCAAGTAGTTCCAATTGTAACTTATCCACCAATTCCATTAACTTAACTTTTGTAACCTTTTGTGAACCAGCCAAAGTTATAACTTCAACTCCCAGACAAGTTTTAGCAACAGCCAAAGCCATATTGCAGTTTCACCACCTCAAAAAAATCCTCACACCAACTCCTGAATTCAAAGCACTTCTCATACTCGTAACCTTAATATTTACAAACTGCAACCCAATTAAGGAATTTCAAATATATCCCGCAAAGAGCCCCCAGCTTTGTTATGGCACAGCCAATGGTAAATGCTGAGCTGCTTAAATCCCAAAAGGAAACATGAAACAACTGCCACAAATGTTGTGCAATTTGTATAAATCTCGAGATGTGTGCCTTGAATTCAATAGTAATAAGATCACAAAGTCTTATAAATTTCTAACAAAACTGAATTAAACCTTTATCAATAGAAGAAATGATTTTAAGCACACACATAGATCTACAAATTACTACAATGGTAACTTCTAAATCCCCTATTTACTCTAACTCTCAGTTACACTTTTGTTAAGGCAACAGTAAGACACATAGATTTTAAAAAGACCCAGGCAAAAAAACACGAATACCTGGAACAGCCCAATTCAAAAAGTTGAGTTTTCATAACTTTAGTTCTTTGTAGACAGCAGCTTGAGGCTTAGAGGCTGGAGGCGTTTCACACTTATTTTTGATCTTAGAATGCCTACCCTTACACACAGTCTTCTCTCCTTTATCCGTATTTTCCCCTTTGAATGCAAATTCCCATTGTTTCACGATGTCTTTAGAATTTAACTCTCTAATAATAAAAATCTCCCATAGTACCAATTTTACCAGTAGTCTTTGGGAAAGGTAAACACATTGGGCAGGATTTTTCCCTTGGCAGGGGCACTCGGTGGGGGCGGGCGGGGGCGGTCGGGAAGCCGGCCGTCGCCCGTGATCGGCCCCACACTGCGATTTTATGCCGGCAGTCCAATTAAGGCCCACCCTGGATTAAGACGTGGATTGCGAGTGGCAACGCTAAGTGCTGGGCAGGGGGAGGAGAGTGAGCCAGGCCTAGCATGCAATTCATGCAAATGCAAGAAAGAGCGCTTCAATCTCCCTGAGGCACGGAGCTTTCTCAGGGAGATAGAAATGCTGTGTAAAAAAATTAATGAAGAGAATAAAAATTTAATAAAACATGTTCCCTCTTGTGACTCTGTCACATGAGCTGGGACATGTTTTTAATTCAAAAGTAAAGTTTTTATTTATTGTTTATTTGTTTTAGGGAAACCCATCCCGCTCATGGATGAGGTTTCCTGAAAAATATAAAGGCCGCTTGGCCTTTTCGCCTGCCCGCCAACCTTTAGGTTGGACGGGCAGCGTAAATTTGAATTTAATTAGATTGTTAATGGCCTTGACAGGCTTTTTAATTATCGGTGGATGTGTGCCAGAGTCGCCTGAATGAAATATCGCGAGAATGCGCAACAACATCGGGATGCACGCTCAATGTCATTTTACACTCAGGTGTGTCAGGCACGCGTCCAAATGCCGAGCGTAATATTATGCCCATTGTTTCTTAACTTCCCCTGGCTACGTGAAACATTTCACCCCTCCATTGAAATCAATCTAGTCTGGTTTATTTAAAAATACAAATGTTCCCTTTGCACCTATGTTTACCTACTTAACATTTCAAACCAAGTTTATCTTCTGTTACATCAAAGCCTTCAGACCAGGTGCCTTTAATTCAATTAAGTCACACACACACACCCACACACACAGACACACACAGATACACACACACACACACAAACACACATACAGGGCAGAAATTTTCACTCTCTGGACAGGCACATGCCCGACCCACTCGAGCATGAAATGACGTGTGTTGACGTCGGCCGAGTGTGCCGACAGCAATGTGCAGTCGCACGATAGTTCGGTCGGGGGGCCCCACCGACAATTAAAGGGCCTGTTAAGGTCATTAAATAATCAATTAAGCTAAATTTTTTGCTGCCTGTTCAACCTTATGGTTGGCGGGCAGGTGAAAAGGCCAAGCGGCCTTTGCATTTTTAGGAAACCTCATCCACGGGCGGGATGAGATTTCCAAAAGCAAATAAAAATAAAGTAAAACTTTCACAATTGAATTAAAAACATGTCCCTGCTCATATGACAGAGTCACATGAGAAACATGTTTTATTACATATTTATTTTCTTATTTTTTAATATCTCTTCGGGTGGGATTTTCCACACTCGCCCGCTGCTGGGATCTTCCGGCCCCACTGCAAGTTAATGGATTTCTGGCTGGGGCGCCGCCATAATTCCTGGGGGCCAGAAAATCCAGGCCTTCATCTCCCTGAGGCAGCTCTGTGCCTCAGGGGAGATTATGAAGTGCTCACTCATGCGCTGGCGCTAAATTTGTGCTCGGCCTGCTCGCACTCCTCCTCTTCTCCTGCACAGGCAGCGCTCAGCGCTGCTGCTCGCATTTCACACTGGGCGGGCCTTAATTGGCATGCTAGCATGAAATCACGGTGTGGTGCCAATCGCGGGCAGCAGTTGGCTTCCCGACTGCCCCGCCCGCCCCTGCTGAGCCCGGCCGCCAAGGGCATAATTCTACCCATACACACAGACAAAAACACAGATCCCACTATTACTCTACTTTACAATCAACCCCAATAACATTATGAAAATTATTATATTTTCAGAACAGCTGATAACCAGTTTGGCGCAGCTACAGGATGTGAAAGGCACTATATTTTATTATATAGCACCAGAAGTCATTGGTCAGATTTTGCCCTCAGATGGCGTGCGGGCCCCACCGGCTTGGCGGTGGGCGGACAGCCGACCCCCACCACTGAAGCGGGGCCCGCCGCCATTTTAAGCGGGCTCTGCACTTCCTGTTCCGAGGTGGGGGTGATGGGGGGTGGGTGGGGGGAGGAATTCCCCATCTGTCAAAGAGCGCACTTCTCCCTGAGGCAAAGTGCTGCTTCAGGGAGATTCATGACAGGTAGGTTAAGTGTAAAAATATAAACATACAAAAATTATTAACATGCCTCCCTCATGTGACAATGTCACACGAGATGGGACATGTTAATAAAAAACACATAAGCTTCATTACTTTTTTACGAAACGGACATGAAACTTCATCCCGCCAGTGGATGAAGTTTCATGAATAATCTGGAGCCCGCAGGGGCTCCTGGCTTGCCCGCCAGCCTTAAGGTTGGACGGGCAGGTCTTTAATTACTTTAATGAGCCTGTCAATGGCCCCAATTGGCCATTGACAGGTCGGCGGGTGGACAGCTGATTTCGCTGTCCGCCCGCCTTCCTAAAAATTTAAAGGGACCCTGACGACGTCGGGGATTCCTCCCGACATCATCCCGCGTCATTTTCCCCTTGGCGAGTGGGCCCTGCCCCTAAATCTTCAAGGGGAAAATCCTGGCCATTGTACACCTTCTCTTCATTTTTCAAATATCCAAGATTCTGCGCCAATGCCAAAAACACAAACCAATGAAGAACACAATATATTCCAATGTTAGTCTAAGCCATGATGCAAAATCTATTGCTGCATAAAAATTGATTTATGGTGATGATTTCAAATACAAGTATATAGGAGATATTTTCAAATCTATATAAAATTTCTAAAAATTTTGAAAATTCATGGCCTTATGATTGCACTAAAACTTAGTCACCAAAGGAAATCTTCACACCTCATTTCAAATCACGCTAACTCACCGTCACCAGAATAAATCCCCTTGGTGGCTTTTAATGTAACCAATGACAATATACAGCTACAGTTAGTGAAACATATTTGCTGTAAAAATAAAAGTGAGGCTAACCACGCTCACCATTATTTATGCACAAATTAGAAAGCAACTTCCAGGGATTGCACATGCACAATTAAATTTGAAAATCTCAGTTGCTCTCTGTGATACACTGACCCTCAGTAAACTGCATCAAAATAGCACCTCATTATCTGGCTCCCCATTCAAATGCATTGAATGACATAACAACTGACATTGTAGGCACAGATATAACTAGACACAAAGTGAGGGCTTTCCGTTGCAGAGAAGGTACTCTTTTAAGAGCATCATGAGTCTTAGTTTCTGCCAAGTAACCTCTCTGGCACTGAAAATTACATTTTACAATTGTGGTATTTCATTTCTTCAGCTTTTAATTATTGTTGAAAATTTTAAAAAAATTAAAAGCTTGTTGTTTTATTTTTTTCTTTTATCTTCCTTTAGCCAATCTTTCCTTTTTTTTAATTTTGCTTTCTGTATCTGGTTTGACATTGAATTCTGATTTTAACTTGCATATCCTAGTTCAATCTCTACACTGCTCTTTAACTATTCTTCAATCTGACAGGTTAGGGAGATTAGAGTTGCTTATTTTTTTGCACAACCCCTAGATGTCCTTTAGGAAGTGTTGTGCTGTTTGGCTGACAATAACTTGTCATGGCAAGTTAATGGGAAAGTGTAAGACTAATGAATGACATTTATCCCTTCCCTCCCCGCCAACCACCTCCACTACCCCACCATCACTGACCCCACCCCCCTCCGTCTCACACACACACACACACACACAAACACACAAAACACATGAATGGTGAGCACCATTTGTTCGCCACACATAGCAAAGTCTGGTCCATTATCTTCAATTTAGTGTTAGTGAGTCAATACTAGATTATCTACTGTTTTATGCTTCACTCAAAAGCGCTGCCAAATTCACAGCATAAGTTAATCTGCAAATTAAAATGGAATATGAAGGCAGTCACGAGTCTAATATTACAAGGTAGTAGAGACTATACCCTTTCAACTTACACAAAAAGCTTTTTCATCAGCCCCAAGGCCAATATTTATTTTTAACTTGGATTTTTCAGCGTAAAATGAGTCTTGTTACAGCAACATTTGGTAAGCTCACGAGGTCATTCAATTGTGTTTACTGATCAAGATGCTCCTATCATTTGTAAACCTTTACAAAAAGAGTAGATATCGGAGGCGAGCATTATCTCAATGCTTATTGTAGTCAGCTTGTTCCATTACTACATTTTTTTTAAAGTAGCTTCTCCTTTGTAGTCATCATGAATTTTATTTGCTTGTATCACCACCGACCAAACCCTCCCACCTGCACACATACACACACACACACAAAATATTCCCCCCCCCGACACACACACACCAATACCCATCCACACACACACAATACCCATCCACACACAAACACACAATACCCAACCCACACACAAACACACAACACCCAACCCACACATAAACACACAATAACCATCTCTCTCTCTCTCTCTCTCTTACACACACACACACACACACACACACACACACACACACACACACACACACACGAGTCTGCATGGATTTGTAAAGGGTATGTCATGTCTGGCAAACTTGATGGCATTTTTTGAGGTGGTGACTGAAGTAATGCATGAGAGAAAAAATAGCATTTTACATTTGCATAGTGCTTTTCATGACCTTCAGATGTTTCAAAGTTCTTTGCAGCCAATGAAGAACTTATGAAATGTATTCACTGTTGTAATGTAGGAAACATGACGGCCCATTCATGCACAATAAGCTCTTAGTGGATTTCCAGATGGCATTTGATACAGTCCCTTAAGGAATCTATTAACTAACGTTGAAGCCCATGGAACTGAAGACAAAATTATTGACCTGTTTAGGAAATTGGCTGCTTGGCAGGATCTAGAGAGTATGGATAATGGGCAATTAATCTAATTGGCAGAATGTAACTAGTTGTGTCTTACAGTGATCCATGTTGGGGCCTCAACTATTCACTGTATTTTTTAATGACTTAGATGATGGGCTAGGAAGCCACATAATCAAACTTACCGATGACACAAAGGTAGCCAGCATTGCCAGGTGTTTAGGTGGACACAAAATTACAGAGATATTGATAGATTAAGTGAATGGGCAAAACCGTGGCAAAAGGATTTTAATATAGGCAAATGTGATATCATCTATTTTGGACCTAAAGAGGATAGAATAGGATATTTTCTAAATAGGGAAAAGCTAAAAACCATGGAGGTCCAGGTACATAGATCACTATGACATCATAAAAAGTTACAGAAATATCAATAGGCTAATGAAATGTTGGTCTTTATGCCTTGAGGACTATAACACATGTAGAACCTTTCCAACTATACAAAACCTTGGTTAGACTACACTTGGAGTACTGTTCCAGACATCATACCTTAGGAATGATATATTGGCTTTTGGGGGGGGTTACAGTGTACATTTACCAGAATGATATCCGACCTCCAAAGGTTAAATTATGAGGGGAGATTACACAAACCAGGTTTTTTTCCCTGGAATTTAGAAGATAGGGGATTTTTTGGTCAAAACTTTCACAATATTAAGGAAAAGGTAGGGTAGGTAGAGAGAAACTACCTCTGCTGGGTGTGGGAGTTGAGGTTTGGGGGTATAGTCTAAAAGTTGAATCAATCTTTTCAGGAGTAGGTTACAAGTTTAGAATTTTCTTCCGCAAATGACAAATAATGCTAGATCAATTGTTAATTTTAATTGGAGAATGTCTTCTTGTAATCCAAAGACACCACCTTCACCACCTCCACCCTAGCACATTTGGTCATGTTGTGGGGGCCCTCCTCCTCCCGTCCTGGGGTACCAGGACCTCCCGCCGTGCTGTCACCTCCTCGAGGAGAGCAGCAAGGCAATCATCGGAAAAACGAGAGGCACAGTGCCCCACCCCCCTGCCCTACCCTCCTGCCTGGCCTGCTCACCAGCAGCGCTCTGGGGATTCCTTCCATTGGCCATGATTCACAGCCTTTGAAAGGCTGCAGGAACCTTTTTAAACATGCTCCGGGTCGCCATTGCACCCAGTGATCATTGCAGTCCCGCTGCCGCCTGCTCACTCCCGCTGTCCTCGGGAGCTGCGATTCACGCTGGGCGGGTCTTAATTGGCGATGGTGGCGATCGGATCCACGCCCGCTCCCACTCTGCCCCCCGCCAGCCAGAAAATTCCGCCCACTATCTTTCTCTCTCTCTCCCCCACCCCCGCCACCTACACACACACACTCCCTCCCTCTTTATTCAGATGATAAGACTTGTCTTGAAGATTGGTAAATAATGTGGTAATTTATTTCTGAAATATTTGGGATTGTTGGATAGTCCCTGGCAAATTGGTTCAGGATTTATTTGTGGTGTCTGGCGCCACCTTCCGAGGCTAAAAATGCATTTGCTTTGAAAGTCTGAAAGCAAAATGTTCTTTGATTGTGAATTGATAATTTGAGCATTAGTTAAATGATTTTGGAATTGAATTCAGGTAATTGGTGTCCAATTTTGGTCGGAAATAAGGAACGAATTCGATAAATTATAACATATTGAATGTTGTTTGCTAAAACGGTCATTTAGAAAGAAAAAAACTGCTGAAATAGTAGAAGTCTATAAATAGTGATCAGTTTTTATAAAAGGCCAGATTACATGCAATCTTGCACCTTAATGTTACAGAAATACATGAATTAAAATTTAATACCAGTTCACTGAAACCTATGGAATTAGCGTGTTTTTTTTTCTGAACTGCAAATGTTTTGTTAGTGCATTCAACAGCAGCTGATTTGAAGAAGGCAGATACATGCAAATAACGACTTAAGAACACCGAAGCCGGGTAAAAAAGTGACTCATCTTCTTCGAACCGTTGAAACATGTAATGTTAATTCGGTGATTATTGTCATTATTTGTCCTGGTACCGCACGAAAATGCATTGTGTTTTGACAGACGGTGAAGCTCTTTTTTAACTGAAAGACAAAATATTGATGCGTGAAGCTAAAGTCGCTGGCACGCAGCGCTTATTGGGTGACAATGGAAGAAGAGACTGTTTGAAACAGTCTGGCCTGGGAATCATCTTTTTGTGTCGATATGAACGCACAGGATACAAAGTACATCTTCCAGTCCTACTGCCAGTCCCTGTTAAACAAAATCTGCACCGCAATGATCTAAAATAAACTTAAAAGCAAGCATCGTAAAAAAATGTTAGTTTTATACTGCATCTATATATATGAAAAACCAATTAAAATGGGTATTACGTGGAAATATAGGTTAACTTAGAGTCAGCATGCATATACAAGTACAATTTATACTGTAACTATCGGGTGGGTTGGCTCAGCAGGACAGTGCAGACATGTTACAACTCCAGTCTGAAGCCTGCGCTCTGCTCGACACTCCCAGGAGGAGAAAGTCTTATTCTCTTTTTCAATCCACTGTGTATGGATATTAACATTCACTTCACATCACGTTTCGTCTTGGCTGAGAAGCCCTCCACAATAACTTGCGGAGTGCAAGTGCATCGTTAATTATTCCGATAACTGACAGGTTTATAAATTCTTGGATGGACTGTTTAGTCTTTTATCGATTCTGTTGTAGTAGCTTTGACATTTTTAGAATTGTTAATAAGTCCGTTCAGATGAAAAAAGGTTCCTTGGGTACATATCGAGGCGTAGCAATGTTTAGCTCTATATGCTTTCAAACATATGAAAATATACATATTTTAAAGTCACCTTTATTTCTGATGAGTCTGAGGAGTTTTTTGTCTTACGATGTATCGCAAAACTTCCACAAAAGAAGCTGGGCGAAGCCGATTTCTGGAGCTTAATTTTTCAAAATTATCTAAATTGAACTTAATTTGCCTTCACTTCAGTTTAAGGTACGCATCGATCACCAACCACGCTAGGATATTCCCCGATTCTGAAATCAGTCGCTCTAGGAAATCCTGTTGTCTCTGCCATGCGCACTTAAAGAATTAGAACAGTGGCGTGTGTATATGTGTGTGTGTGTATGTGTGTGTGTGTATATGTGTGTGCATATATATATGTATATATATTTACATTTGTGTATATATATGTGTGTATGTATATGTGCGTGTATGCGTGTGAATGTATGTAAATATATATGTGAATGTAAATATATGTGTGTATATGTGTGCGTATATATGTTTATATGTGTGTATACTTATGTGTGTATGTACATATGTGTGTGTTTGTGTTCTGTTTGAGGACTCTTTAAAATGCACCAAAACTGAACGTGGAATGTTGGTTTGCTGCGTGTTGTTGACAGAGGTGTGAGGGGTGTTACTGAAACACGGAGACCTGGGGAAAGCTTGTTGAACATCAGAGCTTTTCGACTGAGACTCTTTGACGTAGAAACCGAGCTCAACTGCGAGGAAGTCAATCGTTTCGAAACGCATGCGCAGCCTATCTATGCCAGCCGCCCTGGGTGTCGATCTGACTTTAAAAAAACGGATGTGCTTTAGAAAACGAAACAGTAACACACCGAATTTTAATGACAAACTGTGAGTATTATCTTCATGTTTGCTTGCTGGTATTAGTTTGTTTTTTTTCCCCCAACAAATCCATACCCAGAGATTGGAGCAGTCAATTTGAAGGCTAAACCTGAGAAATGTATCCGCTCCATATCCCACAATCTGACAAGTCTTCCTTTTGTGTACTGCAGCTCAATATTCACAGCGTTTTAGGCAAATTCTAAATCATTAGAAATGTCCGTATGGTCCTTTTATTTAAGAAAAAGAGATTGGAATATCCCCATAGAAACAAGAGGGTGGTATCACGTTTATTATCTTCTAATAGCTTTGTTGATTATTTTGTCTGTCAGTTCACATTTCTTGTGTGTTAACCTGTTCACCGTAAAATGCAGGATTATTTTAGACCCGCGAATAGCGAGAGCACCCATATTGTGGCTCTAAAGTCGTGGCCATTTGCCAGTCTCTCTGGTCACAGTTTTTAAGCTGAGCCTGGCAGCTCTGTCCGGCTCTGTGTCCTTTCGGCTCGCAGCTTTGAAGGAAAAGGTAACGCGCACGATTCGAAGTTGCGGCACTTTGGTTGCGCTGACCTTTCCCCTGCTGCTTCTTGCCACAGCCACCTGTGGCTGCTGCTGGATTCCAGGCTCGGATCGGCGCCACGCTCCAGCACCACTCGCGTCCAGGCAGAGATTTGCAATTCACACACCAGCCTCAGCCTCGCTTCGCGCGGGCTATACCGTCCAAGCTGAACAAAATGCCACGGGGATCATTTTCTCAAGATCTGTTAAGTGTCTACTGGGAGACAAAATTGCCTGCGGCTTCATGTTCTGATTTAGGCTCCTAGCATTTTCTTGTGGTTTGTTGTCGCCGCCTTTATTTGTTTGATACAAAATACACCAACAAATGAAGTAATGAGATTGTTGCATGCACCTTAAAACTGTTGGGGGTGTTGGGGCGGTGGGGTAGGGGGTTTGGTTGATTGTTTAGTTTAAAAAAATGGGGCATGGCCAAGTGATGGCGCTTGCTAGGTGTGGAAATCGGAGCAGCTACATTGTCACAAGAGGGAGGGAAAATTGCAGTTCTCTACTCAGATTCTATGAAGCACTTTTATCGTCCTACAGTTTCCCGTGCCTATAGATGTATATACAGCTGTTTCTCAATGCACACGCTTATTCAGCATTAATTTGAGGATGTTCAAATAAATAGAGCTTGATAATGTACTGCATTCAATTTTGCTGATAAATAGCAGATCTGATGTATTGCTCTCTAGACCAACAACGTTGCACAAGCATCTTTCTTTAAAGAGGCTGGTACTGATGTCCTTATTAGGAATTACAAGATGTTCAGTTATTCCTTAAGTGCACAAGAACAACATAATAGTACGTACACATGTTTAACACAATGTGATGACAGGCTGCAGAAGTATGAAACTGCAGGTAATGCTTACCGTGCTCATGTGGTGGGCTTGGAAAAGTGGTTGGCAGAACACAGGTACACTATTTATTCTTATACAGATCAATTGAAGTCCCATGAGTATGAGTGTGGTCAAGGATGGGCAATCAAGAGTGTTATTGTATGGTTTGAATTTGTTCACTGTGTCAAACCAATGACTTAGCCTGCAATATGTTTCTGAGATGCAAACATTCTCTCAAAAGTGTGTTGGCACTTGCAACTAAAGATGCAAATTGTCTCAGTAGAGCTGTTGGGGAAGCCCATATCACATGGTCGTCTCTCAAAAAAGCATTGCAGCACTAACATCATTGTGACGAAAGAGACACTAAGCTCTTGTACACTCTCCTTCTCAAAACATAAAATCTCATTCCCACTACACTCGAGAATTTGTTTTTAAGATGAACATAGTCTTGAATTGTTTAAGATTGTTTTTCTTATTCATTTTTCTGTCTTTTTACTTCCTGTTCAACGTTTGTGTTAAAACACCATGACATTTAGGAAACTGTCATGAAGGAATTACCAAGCCAGACACTGGAAGGGAGCTGAATCAAAGTAGAGAGTTGGAAAGACTTTATCATTGTAGCATCCTGAATTACTGATTGGGTCTACTTGTAATAAATATATTTGGGCTCAGAAATTCATTCAAGCTAGTTTCTTTAATAATGTCCATTAAATAAAAATGGGCAAAAAAACAAGAAATATGTTTAATAATTAATAAAAAAATTATCACAAGTTCAGGTAGATTCTGTGGAAGGAACAACAAATTAGCTTTTCTTATAACTGAGGAGCCACCTGACCTGTTAAATGTTGCCAGTACTTCATGTTTTTGCTTTAAATTTCCAGCAGTCGATATTTTTAGTTTTTGGTAACATTTAATATCACATTTTAACCAATTATTTGTAAATCTAATACATTTATATCACCACAAATAATCAACATTCCAGAAGAATGCACCACTTCTTATTTGTGTACAAAATTGCCCAAGGAGGGAACTAAGCATCAGCTTAGGCTGGTGCAGTTAAAGTAGATAATGGATGTACTGTAATCCAAATTTGTGTTCCATGCATTTGTATTGACTCGGCTATATGGTTTGAATAATGAAGCAGTCAGGGCAGATAGACAGCATGGTGGCAAAATTGCATCTGTATGCAATATCATAGCCCATATTAAATAATTTGCATAATTTATTCAATGTGCTAGCTTTTTATTTTTTATTGCATAATACATTTGTTGCACATGTACACACACAGTTGTCTCACTAGCAAATTGTGTAATGCACATACACCAATGATGATGCTCTCTATAGCTCAGTCTTGACTAATCAGGGCTCATTCATCTCATGTGTAGATAAATGATGTATTCGGGATTCCCCTGGTTTTGTTAAAAACACCTGATAACACCTGACATTGAAAGAATTCATTAGGATTCGTGGTACATTTCATTCATAAAACATGATGAATGAAATGTTAATTTCTGATCAATGCTGCCTAAATAAGGTTTCAAATTTATTTCCATCACAACCTTCTCAGGTTCTTAAAATCTGTGTAATTTTTGAAGTGAACAGAAAGTAACGTTTACAGCATAACATTTTCTGGAGTATACTTTTCAAATATTATTTGCAATTAAAGCCGATTTCTTTTCTGAAGGAGCGTCTAGCAAATATTCAATTAATGTGAGAAACTATTGATACAGTATTAGCAGAGGAGCACTTTATGCATTCATATGATATTCTGCTGTTGTTCTCCCTCTCATTAATTGGTAACCACAATCTGTAATCTCATGGTTTGGCATATTCCTCTTTCTCCCATTACCATCAGTTTAGGGGACCAACCCTGGTTTAATAAGGAGTGTGGAAGAGCATGCCAGAAGCAGCATCAGGTGTACCTAAAAATGAGGTGTCAAACTGCTGAAGCTACAGTACAGGACATATGCATGTTAATCAGTGGAGGCAGTATGTTATAGGTGGAGTTAAGTGATCCCAAACCAAGAGATCAGACAAAAGCTATGCTGTTCTGCTGCATCTAGTTGGGAATGGTGATGGAAAATTAAATAACTAATAGGAAGAGGAGGAGGCTCTATAAACATTCCTGTTACTCAATGATGGCAGAGACTGGCACATTAATGCAAAAAGCAAGACTGAAGCATTTGAATACATTTTCAGCCAAAAGTGTTGTGTGGATGATCTCTTTCAGCCTCTTCCTGACGTTTCCATCAGCACAGATGCTAATCTTCATCCAATTTGATTCACTTTGTGTGATATCTAGTATCAGCTAAGTCCGGAAAATACAGCAAAGACTGCTGGCCTCAACAGCATCCTGACTGTTGTCCTGAAGATTTGGTGCTCCAGAACTAGTTGTCCGCTGGCTAAGCTTTTCCAGTGCAACTACAACACTGGCATGGCTTGGCCTAAATAGCCAAGTGGTTATGGTACTGGGCTTGTAACCCCAAGATCAAGAGTTCAAATCTCACAATGGCAAACTATGAAACAATGTAACTTCATCTGAAACAGATGGAAACAGGTTTACTCAAAAAGAGTATCAAGAGTTCAAATCTCACCATGGCAAACTATGAAACAATGTAACTTCATCTGAATAGGAACAGATGGAAATGTGTTTGTACTTGAAAGAGTTACAACACTGGCACAATGCAATAAAGTGGAAAATTGCCAATTATCTTCTGTCCAAATAAAGAAGGCCAAATTCAATCTGACCAATTATCACTGCATCAGCTTACCAGCTCAATTATCAGCCAAGTGATATAAGGTGTTGTTAACACTGCTATTAAGTGACACTTGCTCTTACTCCCCAATTACCTGCTCACAAATCTTCACTTTGGTTTCTATCAAGCCCACTTGGCTCCAGACCTCATTTCAATCTTGGTCGAGACATGGAAAAAAAGATCTGAATTCCAGAGGTGAAGTGAAAAGGACTGCCCTTGACATCTGGGCAGTATTTGACCAAGTGTGGCATCAAGGAGTCCAAGTAAAACTGAAGTCAATGGGAATCGAGAGAAATCTCCTCACTGGCAAGAGCCACACCTACCACAAAGGAATGGTTGTGGTTATTGGAGCAGTGTCTCCTAGGCCAATTATCTTCAGCTGCTTTATCAATGAACTTCCCTCCATCATAAGGTCAGAAGTGGGATTTTTCAATGATTATTGCAGTGTTCAGTGCCATTTGCAATTTGCTCATATAGGGAAGCAGTCCATGCCCCCACACACAAAGGTCTGGACAATATTCAGGCTTGGACTGATAAGTGGCAAGTAACATTTGTACTACTCAAGTGTCAGACAACAACTATCTTGAGAAAGGATATTATCATCTCTCCTCGACAATCAACGGTACTGCCAACGGTACTGCCATCGTCAAATCTCCCACCATCAACATCACAAGTGACCAGAAACTTAGCTGAACCAGCCACAAAAATACTGTAGGAACAGATAAAACTGGCTATTTTGCAGCAAGTATCTCGCCTCCTGATAAGGCACAAGGCAGGAGTGTGATAGAATACTCTCCTTGCCCTTACGAGTGCGACTCCAACAACACTCAAAGTTTGATGCAATCCAGAATAAAGCAGCCCAGTTTATTGCCAACACCATCCACCATCTTAAATATTAACTCCCTGCACTACTGCTGCACAGTCGTAGCAGTGCATATGTCGAACAAGATATGTTGCAGCAACTCACTAAAGCTTTTTTGACAGCAGCTCCCAAACCCACAACCCCTATGTAGAAGGACAGAAGCAGCAGGCACCAGGGAACACCATCAACTGCAAGTTTGTTCCAAGTTACGCACCATCTTGATTTGGAAATATCTCATCGTTCCTTCATCATCATTGGATCTTCCTATCTAAAAGCACTATGCAAGTACCTTCACATCATGGTCTGCAAGGTTTTGAAAAGGTCGCTCACCACCAACAGTAAGGGCAATAAATGCTGGACTTGCCAGTGACTTTCACATCTTGTGAATGAATAAAAATCATCAAATAAATGAGTTAACATTATTATTAAAATTAAAAACAGAGTTATGTCATATTAGAATATATTAAGCTTTTGACCACTAACACAGTAATGTCTAGTCATTAATATTTCCTTCATTTTAAGTGAGCTTTCTAATCAGTTTAAAGTATGGTACCTCACATCCTGAGCATAATTGAGGGCTACAGTGATAAGCTACTGAGCTGAAAATCACAAAAGTAACAGAAAACTGGGAATATTATTGAAGGCTTAAGGTGATTTATATTGCATGAAGTACAAGAGAGGTCTAATCATTCAATGCTTTACATTTGAAAAATGGAAACTTTTTGAAGTCATATTATCCACTAAAATTGCTCTAAATCATTTCCTACTAATGTAATTTATTTTGCAGCTCAAAAATATGCATGTCAATCTGCAACAAATCAGGTAGGGCAATAGGTTAATACAAGTACGTGATTAGTATAAATTCAAAACTTCAACATGGGTTTGCAGGAGATACGAGGAGAGGCAGGCAGGGGAGTCTAGTGAGTGAATTCCAGAGTATGAAGCCCAGGTGACCAAAGGCACAGTTGCCAATTGTGGAGCAATGAGAGGACAAAGCACAAGAAGAATGGATAGTTCTGGGGTTTTGTAGGGCTGGAGGGTTTGCAGAAGTGGGACAGTTCAAAGCCATGAAAGGATTTGAGATATAAGGATGAGGATTTTAAATTGGAACCTTTTGAGGAATCAAGAACCAGTGTAGGTCGCCAAGGAGAGAGATAATGGGTAACAATCTTCAACCAGAAGTGCCAAGTGGATGATCCATCATGGCCTCCTCCGAAGGACCCAGCATCACAGGTGCCAGTCTTCAGCCAATTCGATTCACTCTGTATGATATCAAGAAGTGGCTGATGGCACTGGATACTGTAAAAGCTATGGGCCCTGACAACATTCGGCAATAGTACTGAAGATTTGTGCTCAAGAACTTGCTGTACCCCTAGTCAAGCTGTTCCTGTACAGCTACAACACTGGCATCTACCCGGCTATGTGGAAAATTGTCCAGGTATGTCCTGTACTCAAAAGGCAGGACAAATCCAACCCAGCCAATTACCGCTCTACCAGTCTACTCTCGATCATCAGTAACGTGATGAAAAGGATCATCAACAGTGCTATCAAATGGCACTTGTATAGCAATAATCTGTTCACTGATGCTCAGTTTGGGTTCCTCCAGGGTCACTCAGCTTCTGACCTCATTACAGCCTTGGTTCAAACATGGACAAAAGGACTGAACTCCCAAGGTAAGGTGAGAGTGACTGCCCTCGACATCAAGGCAGCATTTGACTGAGTGTGGCGTCAAGGAGCCCGAGCAAAACTGGAGTCAATGAAAATCGGGGGAAAACTCTCAGCTGGTTGGAGTCATACCTAGCAAAAAGGAAGATGGTTGTAGTTGTTGGAGGCCAAGCATCTCAATTCTAATAAATAACTGCAGGAGTTCCTCAGGGTAGAGTCCTAGGGCCAACCATCTTCAGCTTCTTCATCAATGACCTTCCTTCTATCATAAGGTCAGAAGTGGGGATGTTCGCTTACAATTGCACAATGCTCAGCACCAATCTTGACTGCTCAGATACTGAAGCAGTCCATGTCCAAATGCAGCAAAACCTTGACAATATCCAGGCTTGGGCTAACAAGCGACAAGTAACATTCATGCCACACAAGTGCCAAGCAGCTTGATTGGCATCCCATCCACAAACATTCACTCCCTCCACCACTGATGCACAGTCGGAGCAGTGTGTACCATCTACAAGATGCTCTGAAGGAACTCACCAAGCCTCCTTAGAAAGCACCTTCCAAACCCATGACCACTACCATCTCGAAGGACAAGGGCAGCAGACATGTGAGAACACTACCACTTTGAAGTTCCCTTCCAAGCCACTCACCATCCTGACTTGGAAATATATTGCTGTTCCTTTACTGTCACTGGGTCAAACTAGAACCCGCACCCTAACAACACTGTGCATGTACCTATACCACATGGACTGCAGCAATTCAAGAAGGCAGCTCACCACCACCTTCTCAAGGACAATTAGGGATGGGCAATAAATGCTGGCCCAGCCAGTGATGCCCATATCCCATGAACGAATAACAAAAAGTGGGCTTTGATGCAGGATGTTTTGGGTGTTGAAGTTAACAAAATGTGCAGAACTTTATATAATTGTGGCAAATTCTACAAACACCACACTCAGTTATCTTAATTCCCCTTACATGGTGGTGTATACATTTTTGATTGTTTCTTTTAGAAACAGAACACTGACATTTTTGTGTAAGAGTGTTTATAGTGCATTTCTCGCGTTTGTTATTTACTCCAACTTTCTGTGACATTAAACAAATAAATTCAACCTTTTCTTATTGAGCACTTTATTTATTACTAAATGCTTTGCAGTTTAACAATGTAAAAACTTTTAAAAATATTCTTGTCCTGTCAATTTGATAGCCATACAAATTCAATATAGGAGCTTGAAATAGTGATTTTTTTCCATTGCATTAGTTTTGTTGTTTGTTGAGTAAGTTGATTTAGTTGATTGAGTAACTTGTATGGCTGTAAAACATGGATGATTGTGATGAGAGATTTTTTTGTTTTTTTTGGGGTGTTATGGTGGTATTATGTAAAGAAAGCTGTGTGCGTGTCTGTGTGTGTGTGTGTATTGTGTGGGTACTGTGTGCGTGTGTGTGTGGGTATTGTGTGTGTTTGTGTATATTTGTGTGTGTGTGTGTGCGTGTTTGTGTGTATGTTTAATTAAACTGGGGAGGTTAATAAAGACAGCTTGTCTGTGAGAACTGGGAGATAAAAGGGTAAAGGGTGTTAGGTTCACGCACTTGTAATAAGAAGGTATGGTGTGTTTGAGTTACAAGTAAATAGGTTGGGTTTAAAATTTTCATTATAAGATAAATGGGATCTTGGCTTTTCAGCTGTTGAATTTCAAAGGGGAGTTTCGAAGAGACAAGGAACTTTATAACTTGTAAGGTTTTCATAGGTAAACAGGGGAAGGTATAATAAATTTTATTGTCTTGAAAGTAGAGACAATAGGAAAACATGAAAGATTTCTGTATTGGGAGAATTGAGTTCAAAGAGGTGTTTGAGGACAACAGAATTTGAGATGAACGGGGAAGAGATATTTAAGGAAAGATGTTTAGCTGAGTTGTGTGGCTGTTTGGAGAAATGTCCTGAATACCAGATGTGTGTGCTGAGAAGGTAAAAGTTTTGAATAGTAAGCATTACCCTGTTTCAAGCCAGAAATGTCTTTGTTTTCAGAAAACAGCCTGTTTCTGAACCTTTTTTTGGGATTCCCACATTGGAGTGGAAGTGTTTGAGGAGACATCTGGTATACCTTTATTAAAGTGACAACGATTCTTTGATTTGGGTAATATTACTAGATTTTTATGGTTATAAACCCTTAAGGGAGTTGTTGCCAAGGAGGTAGTTAACGTGTATGTTTTGACTAAGTGTATTTTTTGGTGTTGTTATGTGAGACTGTTTTAATTGTGTAATTTTAATCTTATGTGCTCAAGTTTTTTTCTTTTTAATAAATCTTTTAATTTTTAAAATCCTAAAGGTGTGACTGGAGTCCTATGCTTTTGGGGTCAGTAGCTCTTCCTCCTCGCTTTCAAAATGCAAAAATAAAATGTTCAGATCAGTAAGACAGGTTTTCCCTTTGGGATTTGGCTTGCTAAGCAATAACTTCTGCTGTGGTTGTAACACAGCTACCAAGAAAGGAAACTCAATAACTTTCATTGTTGCTGTTTGCAGCACATCATGGCATCTTATGGAGGAATAAAATTATTTTCAGCAGTTCTCTCATAGACAAAACTCCCAGGTATGTTGGCACTCATCAAGCAGAGACAACTTTGCTCGTTCAGGCACATTCACAGGATGGAAGAGAGTCGCATAGCTAAGAATTTTCTGTGTGGCGAGAGTCAGACCAGATGACAAGTAGGGTGCCCAAAGCTCTGCTTCAAGGATGCTTACAAGGATGCCATGAAGGCCCTAAACATCGATTCTTATGCCTGGGAAACATTAGCTGACGACAGAGGAAAATGGCGTTGGCATGTGCCACCATGATGAACAGGGGCTACAATGGTTTGGCAACAGACATCAACACTGAAAACAACAGCCCACAACAACACCTGATGAGCACTTTCTATGCAGCATTTGTGACAGAATCTGTTTCTCACTGATTGGCCGCTTCAGCCATCAGCAAAAGTGCACCATATGAAACTACCCCAACCCCAGTGGATTTAATTTGCTGCATGTCTAGTTGGAAGAATGCAGATGATGACAAAGTTGGTTTAGCACAGGGAGATTTAGAAAATAACTTGGGAGTAATGGCAGACATTTGGCTAGATAAAGTGGCAAAGCAGTTAAAAAGTTCACACAATGCTAGGATATATGGCCCTGGATTTCCGCTCCCGGATTGGGAGAGCAGAATCGAGATATTTCTTGGCTCCGCGAGGCCAACCTGGGAAAACAGGCCTGGAAGTTGGTATTTTCTTTCCGGTGGGCAGGTGGAGTGAAATGGGAGTCGGGCTCATGGTGCCTGGAATGAGTGAGGGGGCGGCTGGGTGTGGCGGTAGGCTGGCAGGAAAGCTTACATTTGTGCTCTGGCACTGTGTGAAAGATTGAAAAAAAACCAAAAAACATCCCTCCATCCCTCACCCCCTCAAGGCCCCACACCCCCTCATATAATCCCTATGCCCTATCCATGCCAACCATGCCGCCTCATGCCCCTTGCACCCGCCCCATAGCCCCCGCACCCTCAATATCAACCTATATCCCTGTTCCCGTCCCATAAACCCCATACCCTCTATATCAACCTATGGCCTTGTATCCACCCCTATAATCCACCGTACCCTCCATGTAAATCCATGCCCTCATGCACACCCCATATCCTCCATGTCAACCTGTGCCCCTGTACCCACATGAAGCATTTTTTTTAAACATCGCAGGCATGTTTTTTTTTAAAGAGCAGGGCTTTTAAATGTCTTGATAGCTTGACTGTTCCCTTTGACAGTTGCTTTTGACAGGTCCTCTTGACTGTCTTGGCAGGTCGTCTTGGCAGGTCCTCTTGACAGTTCTGGCAGTTCCCTTAGATGGGTCTCTTTGCCATGTGCTTCTTACAGTTTTGACAATTGATTTTGACAGGTCAGTTGACAGTTCCAATGAGCTTGACAGGAATGCATTTATGCACTTTTTAAGCACATTAATGTCTATTTTTAACAATTCCAAAGGGCACCTGACTTCCACCAAAAGAGTCCCCAGACCAGATCCGAAGAGGTATCCTGGCTACCCAAATTAATCCACCAAGTTCAGACTTCCTCTTATATGTTCTAATCTACACGGTTAGATTTTACACTCTTGGCCTACCAAATTCCCACTGATGATTTAAATGGCCGACTGCTTCTGTAAATCGCGCATGCATGAACCCTGACCCGATTCCATTCCTGCCCCTGCAAAAATAGGAAGTGCCATGTTGGGGAGCAGGACTTAAGATTTCTGGACTCATCCACCATTTTTGCCATGATGGAGAGGCTCTTCATCATGGGGAATATCCAGGCCTTAGTCAGAATAGTAAAGTACAAGCCTACAGTGGTGTTGTAAATGTGCAAGATTATTACTATCAAAACTCAGAGAATATGTACATCAGCAAGAATAACAGCAACAACTTGCATTTATATAGTGCCTTAAACATAGAAAAAGTCCCAAGGTGCCTCACTGGAGAGTAATCAGAAAAAATGGACGCTGAGCCAAAGAAGATATTAAAAGCGATGACAAAGTACTTGGTCAAAGAGTTGTGATTTAAAGAGGGTCCTGAGGCGAGGGACGTTTAGGGAATGAAATCCAGTGTGTGAAACCTAGGCGGCTGAAGGCACAGGGGAAATAAAGTGGGCTGCACAGGAGGTGAGAATCAGAGGAGATTTGCAGGATAGGGGGTGACAGCTGTAAATCTGGGGGAGGTTAAAGAAGTAGGAAGTGGAAGGACATGAAGGGATTCTAAGCTAAAGATTGAGAAATTTATATTAGAGGCATTAAGAGACCAGGATCCAATATGGGCCAAAAAGGGCAAGAGTGACATGTGAGTTTTCTTTATTCATTCATGGGATGTGGGCAACACTTGCTGGGCCAGCATTTATTGCCCATCCCTAGTTGCCCTTGAGAAGGTGGTGGTTAGCTGCCTTCTTGAACTGCTGCAGTCCATGTGGTTTTTCAATCTTTCACACAGTGCCAGAGCACAAAGGTAAGCTTTCCTGCCAGCTTACCGCCACACCCAGCCACCCCCTCACTCATTCCAGGCACCAGGTACACCCACAGTGCTGTTAGGAAGGGTGTTCCAGGATTTTGACCCAGTAACAGTGAAGGAATGGTGATATATTTCACAGTCAGGATGGTGAGTGTTTTGGAGGGGAACTTGCAGGTGGTGGTGTTCCCATGCATCTGCTGCCCTTATCCTTCGAGATGGTAGTGGTCGTGAGTTTGGAAGGTGCTGTTGAAGGAGCCTTGGTGAATTTCTGCAGTGCATCTTGTAGATGGTACACACTGCTGCTACAATGCGTCGGTGGTGGAGGGAGTGAATGTTTGTGAATGTGGTGCCAATCAAGTGGGCTGCTTTGTCCTGGACAGTGTCAAGCTTCTTGAGTGTTGTGGGAGCTGCACTCATCCAGACAAGTGGGGAATATTCCATCACACTCCTGACTTGCGCCTTGTAGATGGTGGACAGACTTTGGGGAGTCAGGAGGTGAGTTACTCATCGCAGGATTCCTAGCCTCTGACCTGTTCTTGTAGCCATAGTATTTATATGGCAAGCCCAGTTCAGTTTCTGTTCAATGGTAACCCCCAGGTTGTTGATAGTGGGGGATTCAGTGATGGTAATGCCATTGAGCAACAAGAAGCGCTGGTTGGATTTTCTCTTGTTGGAGATGGTCATTGCCTGATATTTGTGTGGCGCGAATGTTAGTTGCCACTTGTCAGCCCAAGCCTGGATATTGTCCAGGTCTTGCTGCACTTGGACATGGACTGCTTCAGTATCTGAAAAGTCACGAATGGTGCTGAACATTGTGCAATCATCAGCAAACATCCCTACTTCTGATCTTATGATGGAAGCAAGGTCATTCATGAAGCAGCTGAAGATGGTTGGGCCAAGGACACTACCCTGAGGAACTCCCACAGTAATATCCTGTGGGCCTTCATGAAGGATGGAAAATGGGTGGAAGAGTTTTATGAAAAATGGGGAATAAGGTCATCCAGGAGGGCATTTGGATGGTTGAATCTTGAGTTAACAAACATCTGGATGATAGTTTCTGCAGCAGATAGGCTTCAAAGTGATGAAATAAGAGACGGAAATAGACAGTCTTTGTGATGGAAAGGATATGGGTTGGTAGCTCAGCTCTGGATTAGACAGAGTGCTGAGGTAGTGAACAACCTGATTTAACATGAAATATTGGAATGCAGGGCAACAGAATGGAATTGGTGTCAAGAGAATGGCTTTTTAAGGTGTCAGTTGTGATCCAGTTGTAACATTTTCACCTCTGAGTCAGTAAGTTGTGAATTCAAAGATTTAAGCACATGTAAGACAGACACGCCAATGGAGTACTGAGGGGGTGCTGCACTGTTGGAGGTGTAGTCTTTTGGATGAGACCTTAAACTGAGGCTCTGTCTGCCTGTCAGGTGGATGTAAAAGATCCCATGGCACTATTTTGAAGAAGAGCAGGGGAGTTCTCCCTGGTGTCCTGGCCAATATTTATCCCTCAATCAACACCACAGAGAAAGACAGATTATATGGTCATTATCACACTGCTGTTTGTGGGAGATTGCTGCGTGCAAATCGTTTGCCACATTTCCTATATTACAAAAGTGACTACACTTCAAAAGTACTTAATTGACAGTAAGGTTTTTTGAGATATCTGGTGGCTGTGAAGGGTTCTATCAATGCAAGTTTTGTTTTAGCTGAATAACAGAGAGGCATTGGAAGAGGCTTACCATGTTAAAGATTACATGGAGATTGAGGAGAGTGAGGATCTGAAATGCTGTACTGTCACAGAGGATGCTATTTTTGATTTTAATTAGTGCTGTTCCAATACTGTGGTAGAAAGGGAACATTGAATGGAGAGATTTAAACGTTTTATAAAGAAAATTGGCATTAATTTGGAAGGCAACAAGGTATCAAGGATTTTGGAGGGAGAGGTTTTGAGAGGAGGGATGTGATAATGGCTGCTTTGAAAGTGAGTAAGGTATTACCCCATTACATAAGGTGGAGGAGAAGCTATTTACGGTGTCAGCCAGCATGGGCATAAGGCAGGGAACTTGGCTGGTCAGCATTTTAGTGTGAATGGAGTCATAAGAACTAGTCCCCCACTATAACTAGGGGACACAGTTTAAAAACAAGGGGTCTCCCATTTAAGACAGAGATGAGAAGAATTTTTTTTCTCTGAGCATCGTGAAACTTTGGAGCTCCCTTGCCCAGAAAGCAGTGGAGGTAGGGTCAATGAGCACTTCTAAGGCAAAGGTAGATAGATTTTTGACTAACAAGTAAGTCAAACGTTATTGGGGTTTGATGGAATGTAGAGTTGAGGCCATAATCAGATCAGCCATGATCTTATTGAATGGGGGAGCAGGCTTGATGGGCCAAATGGCCTACGCCTGCTCCTAATTCATGAGCAGAATTTTCCAGTTGGCGTGCGGGGGTGGGCCCCACACGTCCGTGCGTAAAATGATGCGCGGTGATGTCGGGCGAGCATCCCAAAGTCACTGTGTGCCATCGCGATATTTCGTTGGGTGGGCATGTGATGATATCCAATGCGCACCTACCATTAATTAACGGGCCACTTAAGACCCTTGACTTACCAAGTGATGCCGATTTTTCGGCACGTGTACAATCTTCTGGTCAGTGCATGGGCACAACGGGCAGGCAGGTAGGACATATTTGTATAAACCTCATCCACGGGTGTGATGAGAGGGCACACTGGGGTCATGAGTGTGCTCTGTCTAGTATTGATTTTTCAAAGTTATTGAAACTTGCCTGTGTGATCTGCAGTACTTCAAAACGCATACCAGCTGCTTTGTCTGGACACTTAACCTTCAGGTCAGCACTCTGCAGCGAGGAATCTTTTTTGGGCCCGCAGGTTTCAGGAAGCCTTCCCTTAGCCTGTGAATAGGAGCTGAACTCTCCACTGGAGGGACCTCCTCTGAGGAGGAAGGGAGGGCTAGAATGGGGAGGAGCCCAGAAGTACACTTTCAGGCTCCAGGCGAGCTACCTTTGGGAGGACAGGCATAGGCACAAGGGGCGCAGGGCCAAGAGGTAGACCAAGGCAGAAGGGGCTGCCGAAGATGCCACTATCCTGCTGCCAAGGTATACAGGCAGCGAAGTAGCTACCTCAATGTGACTGAGGTGCAGTGCTGAAGGAAGCTCTGTCTCTCAAGGGAGACAGTCAACTATATCTGTCAGATGATTGGGCCTGAGATCTTCGCTAACTGTGTGGGTGGACACCCCATGGCAATAGCCCTAAAAGTCACAGCTGCCCTCAACTTCTATGCCTCTGGCTCCTTCCAGGGGTCGGTAGGTGATCTTTGCTGTGTCTCCCAATATGCTGTCCACACTTGTGTCAAGCAGGTTACAGATGCATTGTTCAGGTGTGCATTGACCTTCATCCACTACCATTGGGACCAGGCAAGCCAGACGCAGCGAGCCAGAGGATTCGTGACCATTGCTGGTTTCCCCCATGTTCAGCATGCTATAGACTGCACACATGTGGCCATCAAGGCGCCAGCAGGTGAGCCCGGTGCCTTCATCAACAGGAAGGGATTCCATTCCATGAACGTGCAGATAGTGTGTGATCACAGGATGCAGATTCGACAAGTCTGTGCAAGGTACCCAGGCAGCTCCCACAAAGCCTACATCCTCAGACACTCCCAGGTGCCGAGGCTCTTCAATGCTTCAGCCCAGCTGGATGGATGGCTGCTGGGTGACAAGGGATATCCCCTCAGAAGGTGGCTCATGTCATCTCTCCACCGTCCAAGAACAGAAGCTGAGAAGGGGTACAATAGGAGCCACGCTTCCACAAGGGCCATGGTGGAGAGAGCCATTGGTCTTCTCAAGATGCATTTCCCGTTGCCTGAACCGCTCAGGGGGCACACTCATCGCAGTGGGCGATGAAGATGTCGCTGCAATGTCTGCAACTGCACACGATGAATCCAGCGGTGAGTCCAAGGACAAGCATACACAGGGAAACGCAGAGCGGGTTGACGCTGACCCGGACATACTGTAGGGATGCAGGGACACCCGGGAGGCTTTAATCCAATGCACCTTCAGCTAGCACACCACATATGGACCTCCAGGACAAGCCTGGGCTATATGTTCCATACTCGATACCTAAGTGCCAAATCTGCCAGGTCATGAACAGTAACTAAGGGCCTTATTAATAAAGCTGAATGTCCCACAAAGCACTCCTAACATTTTTGGAAACCATACACATGCAGGAGAAAAGAGCCATGGTCACATGTCTGAATTTAATATCACAGGCAAAGAAACTTAAGCAAAAAAAAAATGACAATGGTGTTCCTATTCAAAGCAAATCATAAAGACCTAATCTCGGGCCAACACAAAAGCACCAGTGATAAATCCATGGTGTGCCTAAGGTGCCATTTGTTTACAGTTCCAGGTGCTACATCTTGGTGCTGCCCCATTGCTCAGAGTGGCACCTGAGACAGCCTGCTGACTCTGCTGCCCTGTTGGCCTCGATGACCTTGGTGGTCATCCTCATGCCCATGGAGCCTGTGGTGGCCCCATCTGGGAGGGAGCTGCCAGTTTAACAGCTGGCATCTCCCCAGTCGTCACAGCCTCACTGGATGCTACGGTCACTGGGATAGGGGCGGAGGAGCTGCTGCCCTCATCCAGAGCGCCCTGAGAGGAGCCCGCAGAGATGACAGGCAGCTGCTGCACCGACGTGAGGTCACTTTGGACTTCCCTGCTCGCCCTGGATGGATGGGCACTGAGCTGGGAAACTTGGTTCCCACACCATCTCCCACACTGGCACTGACCAGCTGAGGTCAATGCATATGTGAGGGCTTGCTGGTCTGAGCACAACCCCAGGAAGCCCTGATGGGTCTCCTGGAGGAGTCTCTCCACAAGAGTTGCCACTCTCTCCATGGAGGAAGCATGGTGCTCGGACATGTGGCTCATTGCTTCAGCGATTGTCTGCATAGACTCCTCCAACATGGAGACCAAGCCAAGCACAGCCACATGTATCTCGCCCAGATGCTCCCACACACTCGGTCGCATTTCCCGCCCCTGCTGTGTCATTGATGACTCCAGAGTCACAGAGGCACCGACTGAGTGTGTGCCTGGTCCCCTTCAGTCCTCCAACTGCTGGCGCTATGGGCACTCTCCGGCTCTGCCAGCTCCTCCAGCAACTGTGAAGTGCTCTCACCACTGTGCCCCAGGACACTAGCCGATGTTCTAACTTCCACCATGGTGCTAGAATGTGTGCTGGTGCCTGCCTGGCAGAGTTGGTGTGATGCTGGTGAGACTTCAGGGTCCTCAGGTGTGAGAGGGGGCCTCTGCTGCTCCTCCACCCGGCTCTGCTCCACTGACGCTGAAAGGAAGAACAAGGACATTGGATCAGTTAACGTGGAGACAATGATAAAGTGCATCCCTGTCCCCTGGATCATTATGCGCACATCCTTCCATAAGCAATGGTTAAGCCATGTTGCAAAATTAAATCACTTAACAGTCAGCACTGCTATGGCTCTTGGGAGAACAATGGTGACCTCACTGCTGGCCATGGCACCCCAGCCTCACTGACACCAGGGGACCTGGGCGCATGGCATCTCTCCAAATCTAGGGCCTCCTGCTCAAAACGGCTGAGAGTGGGTAACTGCGCCTGGCTGCAGCATTATGAGCATTCCTCTCCTGAAAATGAGAGAAGAGCATTGATTTGTGCAAATTGTACATGGAGTCTCTTCTCGCACGGCCCACCCCAACCAGAGTGGGAGGTATCTGTGCTCCAGTGCCTCCTCACCTGCTGCTGCTGAATACTCACACAAAGGCGCTAGGCCTGCTCCCCACACCGTCACCCCCCTTTGTCACATGCTGCCTACATCACATTAGGCACCACACGGTATATCCTTCCATAGCAAAGAGGCGCAAGCACGTGGAGTGCAGAGGACAGCAGATGGTTCGTTGCCACGCCACCTTGAAGCTCCCCTCCCAGCATGTCATCACCCTGACTTGGACACGTCCTGGACTTCAAACACTGCGCCTAGGTGCAGCTCCTTCAAGTTGCCCCCAAACCAGTCATGTGGGTCTCAGTGTAACACATGATGTGGGTGCAGAACCCATCTCTTCACCACCCTCTCAGGCTGACCTCGGCATGGGCAATATCTGCTGGGCCACCCAGCAAAGGGCACATGCCATCATCAATTGAATGCAGTCACTACACTCAGAGTTGGGTGGGGGTGCAGTGGGAAACAGGGGGTAGAGCTGACCTGCTGGGTTAAGTGACCAATGCCAACATTGTCTTCACCCTTCCAGAGCGCAACAAGTCATTGAAGTGCTTGCGACACTGGTTCCAGGTGCACAGCACCACATCACGGGAGCTCACCACCTCCACGTCTTCCCAGGCATGTTTCATCATGTTGGGGGGCCTCCTCCTTCCCTCCTGGGGAACCAGCACCTCCCACCGTGCTGCCAGCTCCTCAAGGAAGGCAGCAAGGCAGTTATCGGAAAAACGAGGGGCACACTGGCTCCCCGCCCTACCCTCCGGCCTGGCCTGCCCCGATGGCCTACTCTTCGGCCTTGCATCAGCTCCATTGCCCCTCTGCAGAGTCCTTCGCCCAGCCATTGAGAGCAGCCTTTCCATGGCTGCCAGGCCTTCTTTATACAGGCCGCCAGGTCGCCATTGGATACAGCGGGCAGTACGCGGCTGCTGCAGCCCGCCCACTCCCCCTGTGCATAGGTGTCGTGAAGTACATTGGGCGGACCTTAATTGGCCCACAGAAAATTCTGCCCCATATGTTTGTATGTTAGGGAGCAAGCAAATGGGTCACATCAACAAGCTAAGCTTGCTGAGGGCAGGAGGAGAGATAGGAGAGAAATGAGCATAAGATCAGGGTAAGACATGGGGAAGCTTTGGTTTAGTGGACAAGGGGCAAGGGTCAAGCATCAAAAGTAGCTGAATTAGTTAGAATTAGAATAAAAATTGAGGAAGAGGCTTAATTGAACTGGCTAGGAGAGAGGCTGGAAAAGATGTGGGATTGATAACAGACTTAAATAAAACTATATCTAGATATTAAAGAGCAGATTCAACAAAGTAACCAGAATGCTGATCTATTATGAAAAATCAGTCTACTGTAATAAAAGCCTGGAGTCATCATGCTGCAAAGTGCCCTACTAGGCTACAGCATGAATACAATGTTTAGTTCTGGTCATTGAAATACTAAAGAAACACAAAGCCCTGCAAATGATGCAGAGAAGGGTTTTGAGGCTGATTCCGAAGCCCTGAAATTAACTTGAGGGCATGATAGGAGTAGGGAGTTCTGATATCACATGGGAAAGTCAGAAGTAAATTCAGTGCACCTGTCAGAAGAATTTTAACACAGCCAATTCATTATCATTTTACTTCCAGGTTTGGCATCATTGATGTGGCATTGGGCATGATGACAACACAATCTCAACCACAGCTTTTAAGGCACCAACCCAAACAGGGAATTTGGGGGAGTTTGGAATTTGAAGCAAGAAAAGGAAAGGTGTAGAAATAGATACAACAATATTCAAAGGCCGTGTCCTGTTTCAAAGATGCCTTCCTTGATATGCTGCTGGGGGCTGTGAGGAGCGGGAGAGAAATACAAATCCTGGAGAATAAGTCCTCAGTACTGCTTTTGGAATGTTGTCAGGGCTTAAAGCCTTTGCCGTATCCAGTGCCTTCAGCCATTTCTTTATAACACATGGGGTAGAATTGTATGTTACCCTACCAGAGGGTTTGCTTGCGGTGGGGAGGGGGTGCCTGTAAAATTCCTTGGATCACCTTGCCACTGGGATCCCACACACCCCAACCTCTCTGCAATTTTACAGTGGGATGGGTGAGGCCTAGGCTGGCCCCCTGCCTTGCCCCAAATGAGGCCTTTAGGTGACCAATTAATTTCCACTTAACGACCGTTTCCCTCCCAGCTACAATTTTCAGACTGGTGGGAGGCGTTCAGGGGAAGGTGGAAGACTGGAAAGTGACCCTGGTCAGGACTTGGGCAGGATGAGGCTGGGGTCACCTCTAACAATAGCTTCCTTTCAACATTAAGTATCCTCCCTCCACACAAGGCCTGCCTCCTGCATGTTCCCCCTCTCTCTGGCCTCTCCACCAACATCTCCATCCCCCCTGCCCCTCAGGCCACCCCAACCCCCAGGGCTCACCTCCCCTTTCTGCTCTGAGACCACCACATTTACCTTGTCCTGGTCCTGGTCTCCCAAGACTTAGATTCTGGGGATAGCATGCAGTCCCAGATCTGTCCACGGCAACTTCTGATGCTACTAGACTGGAAGCTGCCCGCCAGTCAGATTGGCTGGAAGCTCTCTGAGGCAGGACATCCTCCAGAGTGAGGGGCGTAAGTTCTGCCTCCAGCCAATTAACGCTCCTTGGAGCATTAAATGGCTGCAGGGCTATTGGCGGCCATGTGTTCTCCACCAATATTCGGTAGTGAGGTGGCTAACCCCACCATCCTAAAAATCCTGGCCATAGAATGAATCAAATTGGCTGAAGTCTGGCACCTGTTATGCTGGGGACACATGAGGAAGCCGAGATTGATCATCCACTCAGTACTTCTGGCGGAAGATTGCAGTAAATGCGTCAGCCTTGTCTTTTGCATTGATGTGCTGGGCTTCCCCATCATTGAGGATGGGGATATTTGTGGAGCCTCCTCCTCCAGTTTGTTGTTTAATTGTCCACCACCATTCATGACTGGATGTGCTAGGACTGCAGAGCTTTGATTTGATCCATTGGTTGTGGGACCACTTAGCTCTACCTATCACATACTGCTGCCATTGTTTGGTGTGTAATCCTGTCTTGTAGCTTCACCAGGTTGGCACCTCACTTTTAGGCTTGCCACCCCTTGGATGCTCTCATATGCTTTTCATTGATCCTGCTTTAATCCCCAGCTTGACGGGAATGATAGAGTGAGAGAGTGAGAGAGGTTTTTTAGGCTAGAAGGGGTGTAATTTTACAGGAAAGCCCAGGAACACTTCCAGATGTGCCTGTGTGACATGGCAGAGTGGAATAGAAAATTCATGCATGGTCTTTCCTACTGGTGTTTGAACGAGCATTATAAATAGGACAAAAACTCAGTGCAACAATAAATACATTATTTAAAATATTTATAAAACTTTTTAGATTAGTATTTAAAGCACATGCGTAAGAAATTTATTTTGATCAATATGCAAATATAGTGGGCTGATTTTCTCTGCTCACAAAATGGTCAAAGAATTTTGAAAAAAACTAGTTCACTATTATGCCTGCTGCATCTTGAAGATTATGTATAATGCCTCTAAAACCACTCTAACTCCTGTATAGTGATTGTAGAAAACCTTCTCATTTTCTTATTGCCTTATCAGTGAATAAAATCCTCTGTATTTGAATTTGATAAAGACAATCTTCCTTATTCTATGTACCTGAAGACTGCATTAAAAAGCTGTTGAATCTCTTTCTGGATGCACTGTAATATGGTGGATACTGCATCAGTAGGCAATGATTAGATCTATGTTCATAATCCAAATGATAGAACAGTACACATCTTTTAGATCAGTAAAATGTTTCATTTAATTGCAATCTTGAATGCAAAATAAAAATAATGGCAGTAGAACAGTGGCAAAAAATTCTGGTATCATTTTCTGAGCTGGCAATTTGCAATTAAGGATATTTAAAGTTTGCAAATGTTTTTTCTAATTTCAGAACAGGAAGTGTTCCCTCTGATAATCAGGAAGTGGTGAAAACTAAAATCCTCTTAGAGAAATTGTCTTTCTCTAAGTAAGAATGTGTAGCATTGATATCTTTACCCTAACAAAATTGTGCTAACTATGGATATGATACATGCTGAGGCTATAATATCTGAGATAGCTGTAAAGTCAAACAGTTAAGTTGTGTAAACTGGTAGCCTGGGGGCTGTATCTTCTGAGCACTGATTATAGCCAAAATGGACATGAGTACAAAGTGATTTTCATGCTTTCTCATCACATCTGTTCCTTTTATTAAAAGTTAACTGAGGAAAAGATAGCTCCCTGTAATTGCAAGTAATTTGAAATAAAGTTGTTCTACATGGATAGTTTGGAGAAGCTGGAATTCTTCTTTCTGGAGCTGAGAAAGTTGAAAGGAGACTTGATAGAGGAGTTCAAATTCATAGTGGTCTAGACAGAGTAGATAGAAACAGTTCCCATTCCAGAAGGGTCTAGTATCAGAAGCACAGATTTAAGGTGATTGGCAAAAGAACCAAACACAATCAGAAAAAGATCTTTTTTGCAGAGCAGGTGCTCATGATCTGGGTTGCACTGTCTGAAAGATAAGTAGAGGGAGATTCAGTTGTGGCTTTCAATAGGGAATTAGATATATACTTGAAAGAGAAGATTTGCTGGGGAATGAGCAGGAAGTGGGACTAGCTGTGTTGCTCTTGCAGAGAGCCAGTGCAGAATTGGTAGGTCAAGCAGCCTCTGCCTGTGCTATAGCCTTTCTATGATTCTATGAATCTAACCTTGTCTATATAATTTATGAGACCACTTTCAGAATATTAACTTGGAAATTCTGTGGCACAATATTATCATGTAAGCCGTTAATGCATTTGAGGAACCATAGAAATTTGCTAAACACAAGGACTCATTGCATATATTGCCAAGAGCAATCTCCAGCCATGATGTAAAATGCAAGATTAGGTAGAAGTTTCTTTGATATACATTTGGAGGTTTTGAGGAAGCTTCAGAGAATTTTCAATGGGTTCAAGATAGGACAGATTGCAAATGGCCTGTTGGAGGAATGGGCTTTATACACCAAACTGGGGTTTCTCTTTTCATGCTTTCTTATATTTATTCGATTACTGTGAACACCATTAATGGTGACTAGAAAAATCTGAGGGTCTGTTGAAACAATATTTGACTAATCTGTAGTGAAATATGAAGAACCAACCTAGAAGATGTTAAGGAATTTTGTATTTGGATTCAGGGAGAACATCTCGTCCTCATTGGGACAAAATTAAATGAGGGAAAATGGAAAGACAGGAAATACTTGCTTTATCTTCATTTTCTCAGCACAAAAAAGATGCAGCTCCTGTGTGGATTTGTTTTGTTTTAGTTTCACTTCCATAATTAAAGATCACACATAATGGAATGTACCATAAAATCTGAGAAAAATGTCTACATTTAGTGCATTTGCTGATTGCACGAATTCCCTTCATTTGCTTTTTAGTTTCTTTTGACCCACATAAAAAATGAAGTAGAAAAGTGATCTGTTCCCAAGTTTCATAAAATGCAGCTCAAAGTTGATGGCTAGACCATACACAACAGAGATGATTCCCTTTGTGGAGAGGCAGTTGGCATTACCTCTCCAGAGCAACATGACTATATTTGAGAATTTAATGAATTGGAGCCAGTGTGCCTTGAAGTTCAAGATGGCTCTGAATCTGTGCAGTGAATTGCTGAGCCATCCATACCAGGAAGGTCCCAAGTTCAACCTCAAGAATAGAAACAGATCACTACAATTGGGCACACCCGGGAGTGGGAATTCCTGCTCACAGCGTTGTGAACCTTTCGCGGTGGGGTGTGTGTCTGTGTATGTGTGTGTGTGTGTGCATGCGTGTGTGTGTGTATATGTTTTAGGATGACAGAATTAGCCTGGTTTGATGCCCCTTCTTTCATAATTGAGCAGCTTTCCCCAACTGACAGCTAAGGTCAACATGTGAATAAGGGACACTCAGGAAAGGCAACCAAGAGACATTCAAACAGGTTGCGCCTGCAAGATGTTATTTAGGTTGCAACTTGGGCCAGGATTTTCTGTGCCCGCTGGCGTCAGGCTTGTTCAGTGCTGTGTGAGTGCACAATATTGCAAGAAGGCCAAAAATCAGTTTCACAGCATCGTAAAACCAGTTTGCGATTGTCCACTATGCCTGCTGATGGTGGGCCGCATTCCATTGGACCTTGGGAGCCTCATTGTAATACATCAGCATATCATTATAAGGCCAGCCGGACTCATCCCACCCTGATGGTTTGTGCACCCCTTTTTCCCACCAACGTGGTTCACAACAGCATGTATAGGGTGTGCACTTGGGGCTGCACTTCACTTGGGACTTCAAGGTTTGTTTGCCTGCCTTGCTTTGGGCAGTGCTCGTAGTCATCAGTGCCAGGCTTCACAGACAGCACCATTTTACTTTTAGATGGGCTTACAGGTAGGTCTCTACCTCCTAGATCAGCCATGTGTGGGTGGCTATTCAAAGGCTGCAGGGCAAGGTTTTGTTTGGGGAATGGGGAGAAGTGGCCTCAGGCAAGAGAAGAGGCAGCAGGATGAGAGCTATGCTGGGGAAGGAGGTTATCCCAAGGTGTGTGTGGGGGCATATTTTGATCTGTGCAAGCAGCCTCAGGATGGTGAGGGCTGAGGACGCAGTCTCTAGAGGAGATGAGCCCAGATGGACGTGAGGATATGTGTGTAAGAATGGGTGGTGATGTCCCTTGAGTTGGCAGTAAGTGAGATGCCAGTGAATGTGTGATGGGTTTGAATGTATTTGCTTAGTATGCTGAGATGGTTGCCATACCCTGGCTGCATGGATGAGATCACTCATCCTCTATCTGTAGTGGATGGCCAACCTCCTCTGTGCAGCATTGGCATGGACCACCACTGCCATCATCTACCAAGATGGAGTGGTACTGTAGCTGCCCCTCCTGCAGCCAGAGGACATCACAGCATACCTCCACTTTATCCAAAAGGCGCTTGAGTGCTGCTGTCTTCTTGCCTTTCAGGGCCATGTCTTCTTTGTTGCAGTCCTGGGCTTGAAGCACTGAGCACAGCTGTATTTTAAATGTGGCACCTGATGTGATGAAGTGGCGAGTTGATGGCATGGTGGGCAAATGATATTCTGCCTGCAATGGAAATGGCATCTTTCCTAGGAATGCATAGGTAATGCGGTGGGTTTGGAACGATGCGGCATGAAAACCTACCATTGTGGCTAGTGGGTAACTGCCTGCTACCGCACTTAGTGAAAATCTGAGACAATTCCATCCCTGGTTTCTTGTTTAATTTGTAAAACAGGCATACCATGTAGAAATCGCTAGAGGTAGGAAAATATACTCAATGTCGCCCTTACTTTGTGTGCAGCTGCATCAAGCTGTCTGTAGACCTTCAGTGCGCAAACACCAAGTGTCACTTGTTAATCCAAGCCGGTTGGTGAAGCTGAAACCAAGACACACAGCTTTTCTTTATTGAGAGAGTTTATTGACTTGTTCAGTCTCACAGCTCTCCTCCCACACAATCCAGTGTCCCACCTGTCCCCATTTGTAACTCTTTTTGAGTCAAAACAATTAAACTAAATTAACAAAATTAGGATAAATCAAGCACAGTTTGAATCAAGCACAGCTGTCCACATTTGTATGTGCTCAAAGACAATTAATACCTATCACCTGTTTCTCTTTACCTGAACAATGTAATTGACATGACATTAACAAACTTTAATAATGTAGTTGATAAGACATTGACATCACTATCTGCTGAGGTTTTCCTATCCCCAGTGTTGTGAACGATGGGGCTAGCCATGTTGCCACAGAACACTGCAGCCAGTTGGAATGTGCCCTGTCCCTCATGACAACGTTTGTGCATAAAAAACACCTTTGAACACAAATCCATCAGGCAGTGGTTCCCACATAACACCCTTGAGGCCCTGTAGAGAAAGGAAATGGTGAATCCTGCTGGATAGTTCTCTGAGCATACTGTCAAAGTTATTTAGCCTCATCACCAGAAATTTCAAATAAGTACATAGTTTGATGGGGGTGAGAAGGGCCCGACCTGTAATTCATGCAGACCTGGAATCTCAGTGGCAGCTGATGTGGGGAAGGGACCATTGCCCACCTCATTCTGGAATGTGCCTTTGCAAAGAAGGTCTGGAAAAAGATGCAGTGGCTTTTGTCAAGGTTCATCTTGAGGAACGCTGTGATGCAGGCCTCTGAGCTTTATGGACTTTTCCAGGGACTCATACCAAGATAAGCATCATCTGATGCTGGAGGATCATTAACTCGATGAAAGATGCTCTTTGGTCTACCCAAAACACATTCATCTTCCAGTGCATCGAGATGTCCACAACTGCGTGTTGCATTCTGGCACATTCCAAGATCCTTGACTATGTGCTTAAGGATACACTAAAGCTTGGGGCAGCTGCCACAGAGGCTCCATGGGGAAAGGCCACAGTCTAAGGCTCGCCTGCCATAATATACTGAGGAATTAGAAACAATGTAGAACCCCTCGGGCAGTCTGTCTGACATGAAATATATGTGGTAAATATCACGTGAAATCACAGCTGTGTTGAGGCACCACAGAGTGCAACCTGCTTCATGGAAAGAACTTTTAACCATTTAGCATTTTTGGTAATGTTCAAATTGAACTGATATGAAATGTAATTTTATAATATCTTATGAATAAAATACATTGTTTGAAAAATTTGTAAAACAAAATCTGATGCAGAAAAGAATTGTTACTTTTCTTCCCCAATGAACGCTGGGAAGCGAGAAGTAATAAAATATAACTGGCAGGTTGAATCTGAATCTGATAAATGTACTAAACCAGTTGTGAATAAGGTTTACTTTGCTTTGCCATTCTCCATGAAAGTAAGTATAATTAGAATTTGTTTGAATTCTACAGAAGGCAAAATTCTTACCGGTTTTGATAAAAATGGAAGATTAGAACAAAATCTATAGCACCAGCTATGATTGTACACTTGAAGTTGATGGACATCTTGAGTCTTCACGTTATATTTATACTTTCATTTGGCCTTTTCTTAATGCTATCCAATATGTTTCATTCAACATTGTTCCTCTAGTGATAATTTACATGCATGCTTCTAACTTGTTAAAATTAACTAATAAATTAATGAACAAAACTTAAACAATAATTTTCTGAGGACAGAGATATGCAATGTAATTAAAGAAACCTCGGATGATTTCTCATAAATGTATGTGTGATGTGTGTGTATATAACTGACAGCTAACGATTCTAATTGACGATCAGTTTATTGATTTTTTGTTCATTGTGTACTTGAGCCAGTTTGTGCCGAAACATTCTATTAACCACTGTGTTCAGAAACAATATGAAGTGGTTACAGTCTACAGTTTGTGCTCATCATTGAAAATCATAATAAAACGAAGAACATTATATTTATGAAATCCTTTTGTCACATCTCAGGAAATCTGGAGGAGCTGGGCAAGTATTCATTGATGTCAGTTTTCTAGGGTTTCTGGTGATCCTCTATGGCTGAATTTTATGGGAGAGGGTTGGGTGAGGGAGGGGGTCTACAGCTTGTTTCTTGTCTCCCCACCCCAGAAGAAAAGTCGGTCGGAAACTGACTGATTTTAAGAAAGGCTGCCATTGCCTTGTCGACAACCTGGGTGTAAAAATGGCCTTCCCACTCTCACCGCCTTCCACTGCCTGGCATATTATGGCTGTGGAGAGGGTTTGTGAGCCTTAAATGGCCATTAATTGGCCACTTAAGGGCCTCAATAGGCCTATGGGCAGGTAGGCTAGTGGCCTTACCCACCCCCATATTATGGGAACTGGGTTGTGGGTGAGCAGAAAGGTGGTGGGCTACCCACCCAACATATTTTATGGGCCCCCCCAACCCTGCTGAAAACATGCCCAGTGAGTGGGGGATGGTGGTTGTGTGCGGGGAGGACGATAAATTCCAGCCCTTGTTCAAATTACGTAGGGAGATTGAGAAACCCCTGTAGAAATTCCATCCTCAGATCTATGACATCCAGTTGAACCACTAGACCAGCATTTCATTGCCTCATTCAAGGGAGGCTATGAATGCAAAATTATATAAGACAGTTATGGTTTAAACTATCTCCTTTAATTAATGGTGTAATACAGTGTTCTGACTAGGGGATAGTGATTGGACTGATTCTGCCCAGAGACAGGTCCATGGGATCTATAACCAAAACCTGCTGAAAAAACTAAAAATAGCTTTCACACTTTGACACAAAGGAGAGAGAGCTCATTTTCTGTTCGAAGAGGAGGGACTTGTGAAAATTTAAGGAACAAGGAGTTGCTGAAATGCGCCTTGCTGCTGGAAGTCAGTTCAAGATTATTCAGAAGACTGAGTGGTACTCAGAAAACTGAGCGTATTTTCAAACACACTGGAAAATTCACCCTGGTGTGGCAGGGAGAAGGGAGCCCACTGAAAAGCTGAGAGGAGTTTGGAACTTAGGCCAGAATATTGCCGTTGGAGTGCGGGGGTGGGCCCTACACGCCGACACGTAAAATGACACACGATGATGTTGATCGTATGTCCCGACGTCATCGCGCATCATTTCAATATTGCATTCGGCGGGCACGAGCTGGAGGCGGTAGTAAGCTCGCTGAACTGTCAAAGGCCTATTAAGGCCATTAAAAAAGTGGTTGATGTTGTTAACAGTGTTGCACATCCAACCTTAAGGTTGGTGGGCAGGCGAAGAGCCCAAGCGGCCTTTGCATTTTCCAGGAAACCTCATCCATGGGCAGATGAGTTTTTCTGAAGGTTTAACAACATAATTAAATAAATTTTGCAAAATGCACAAACATGTCCCAGTTATTGTGACACTGTCACATTAGGGGAAATATTTAAATAATTTTTTACTTGAATTTTAAAAAACTTTTATTGTCTATTCAATTTCCCTGAGGCAGGTCCATGCCTCAGGGAGATTGCTACGCTCTTTGGCGCGCACGCGTGAAAGAGCGCAAGCCCCGATTCTCCCTCCTCCCCCCATCCGCACTGGTAGCGCTGCAGAACACATATTACGCTGGGCAGGCCTTAATTGGCCCGTCCACGTAAAATGGTGGCGCACAGCTGATCGCGAGTGCTGATCGGCTCTGCGCCCGCCCCTGCCCAGCCCGCCTGACATAGGAAAGATTCAGCCCTTAATCTTTAAGGCAACATGTCTGCTGGAAGCATCGCATAAAGTAAAATATTTCATTAAAAATATTTTGGTTGTGTTAGTTAGTTAATGGGGAAATACCTTTTCTATAGTTTGGTATATTAGTTGCCTGTTAAGTAATGTGCAGTCTATTTGATTTTAGTTTGTTTGTTACAGTAAAAGTCTTAAAACATGAAATTGTGTCCTTTGGTCATTTCAGTTGGTCGGTGGGGAATTCATCTCTTGTTAAAAGAGATTCTTTTTGGGGATCATAACACCTTGAACAATGAACTCCCTCAGTACTTTACTGAAGTGTCAGCCTAGATGATGTAGACTTGTCCTAGAACAGGGATATTAATTCTATGGTTTGTTGCCCAGATCAGGGCTGTAGAACAGTTTTATCCGGTCAGTATTGTGGTTTGGCAAGTCTTTTGGAATGGGACTGCGGACCACTGCTTTGAACAGCAGAGAAATGAGCAGCCAGTAAGGGTGAACAGCAGAGAAATGAGCAGCCAGTAAGGGGTGAGCAGAACCTTGGGACTTCATTGTGGGTAAACAATGAGTGCCATGAAATATTGTGTGTCAGGAATTGCACACCCTGATTTTGCATTACAAAGTTTAATGTCACATCTGAAAGATGAACACATGGGATAGTGCTGTGTGCCCCAGATTTTCATGGAAATGTTATTCTGGATCATGTGCTGAAGTCTGTGGACTGAGATTTGAAATCATTGACTTTCCAATTCAGTGGCAACAGTGCTCCCACTGAACTAAGGCTGACACCTTGGTATATAACATACCTAACATTTTTTGAAAAGCATTTCACTCCTCCATGTATCCTCTTTTTTTAAATATTTGGAATGACAGTGAAATGGATTGAACATCTTTCTCAAAAATATAATGTAGTGAATGCATTTGATTTTTATCTCGTGTATGTTATTGTGGTATGCTTTGTTGGCACCCTTCTATGAGAGATAATGATGCGCAGCAAACAAATCCATGTAAGCGGAGGCGTCTTCATTTGGTGCACCTTTGCTGATGGCTGTGAAGGCCAATCCTTGAGATATAGGTTCTGTCACAAGCGCCGGACATGAAGCTGCCAAGTGACATTGTGGGTTGGTGTTTCCAGCGTTGGCGTCTGTTGCCAAGTTACTATAGCCACTGATCATCGTGGTAGTGCATACCCACCCGCACCCCTGTATTGAGAGTGGAAAGATGGTGGGGTGAGCACCCGCCCTATTTTACATGCTCCCCCGCCAAAAGCACATCCGGCAGGGGCATGCAAAATACAGCCTGTTGTTCTTTGAGCTCTGAGAAGAGACTTTGCTCTAAGTTCTGTACCCTCACCCCCCTGAAAACTGAGGATTTTTTTGTCCCAGAACACATTCAGCACAAATTAATGTTGTATTTATTTGTGATAATAATGAAAAGCTAATTCTTGGATTGTAACCAACAAGTAACTATGGTGAAAAAAATTACATTTGAAGACACTATAATGCAGACCACGGTGACAAATATAAATGCATAGGAAAGTTAAATAAAGATAAATTTTCTGAATTAGCACAGTCATTAAAAAAGTGCCTTTCACAACCTCAGGATGTCCGAAAGCGCTTTACAGCCAATGAAGAACTTTGTATTGTAGAAAATTTGGCATCTCATTTGTGATGCTAATCATCTATATCAGCATAGGTCAACAGTTCAATTCACAAATACTCTTCATTTTCTGTGATTTAACCAATTTGAGTTTATTTGAGAAATTTACCATTCCGTGCTTTCTGACCTTGTGAAACCTTCAGCGTTGTGCATGGTTTCATGTAAAAAAGAAGTGGAGTGAAATAAATAATAGCTGGCATTATTGCTTTATAAGGCACTCAGTAAGCTAAATCTGATAGAGTCACAGAGTCATTTAGGGCACAGAAGGCCATTCAGCCCTTTGAGTCCCTGTTGGCTCCTCACAGAGCAATCCAATCAGTCCGATTTCCCCACTCAATCCCTGCAGCCCTTCAAGTGTCCATCCAATTTACTTTTGAAATCATTGATTGTTTCTGGTTCCACCACACTCGTGGGAAATGAGATCCAAGTCAATACCACTTGCTGTGTTAGAAAGTTCTTGGGCCGAATTTAATGCCCATTCCTTAGGTGATTTGGTGTTGGAGGGACATTTAATTGGGTGGGAGGGTGGTTGGTGGGGACCCTGCTGCTTTTTGACCTCTGCACTGATTAAGTTCAGGGCAGAAAGGCTCGTGGATCTCCTTCTCACCTCGCCACCAGTTGAGGCCCTTAAGTGGACAATTAATGCCATGTGGGAAGCCTGAAAAGTAAACTCTGTCAGGGTTGGTTGTGGGCTTCCCTGGGGGTGGGGGCCCTCATTCAAAGGCACTCGGTGCCTGATGGAAGGGCCCAGCATCGGAAATGGGTTGCCTGCTAAAAGCGTCTCCCTGCCCTTGCTGCCAAACCTCCTCTCACTTTCCACACGACCCCCATCCTGCGACCACCATCGCGCTGTCACTCGCCTAGGTCCCTCAGTGATTCTAAGACTCTCCCTAGTTGCATTGTCGGCAGCAGCCCCATTGTCAACAGCAATGACAGCTGCAGGCCTTTGGTTGGCTGGCAGCTCCTTGGGGGCAGAATTTTTACCCTCGGGGCCCTTGATCATGTGGAATTCCTGCCGCTGCCAAGTTAAGTGCATAAGAAACGCTTAATATGGCAGGCCTTCCCAAATGGAGGTGACATGGGGCTCTCTCTGACTCTCCAGCTGGTGGGCAAGGCACCCATCACCTCCAGTAAATACTGCCCCTTGTGTCTGTTTTACCCCTGAGAAACAGGTGCAACACCTAACAATTTCTTTCCTTATAGCTCATGAAGGAGTACAATATGAGGGAACCAGAATAACTGGTCTCAGAAGTTGGGAGGAAAAGTAATGAAGTTGAGGTTATTCTTGTCAGGAGCATTCTTTGAGGTGAGGTGGAGTAATAACATTGATCCAGCCAAATTATCAACATTGATTAATGTTTCAGAAATTAGGGTGGTAGCCTTTTAAATTTAAGAATGAATAAAGAATTCTGGTGAAATTTCACACAAATGGAGATTGTCATGTTGTTGGAGTTGGGTTGGAAGAGTAAGAATTTCCCTTGGTACCAGATGCAGCAACTGTGCTCCTTAGGATTCCCTTCACTCAGGACTTCTGGCAAAACTGTAACACATTCACAAATAACTTGATTACAATTCCACTGGCAATTCTGACAGGAGGATATCTTCAGGAATGATTTTAAGATGTTGTGATGTGGAGTGGCCAAAGCAGTTTTTTCTTGTGTAAATTACCAGCAAAGTCCATGGAATCAAATAGCATCAAGTCTAGAATTTAACATCAGCCATATGAGCAGATAACGATCCCTTATGAAGTTCTGCTAATCACTATTTCAACAGAAGTATTTACCCAATTAAATAGACGCCTTAGTCCAAAGAACAATCAGAGAAAACTGATATGAACATGTTAAGCATTTATTATGAATAATAATAATTTCTATTATTAAATTTGCTCAAGAGATAAGGTGTCAAATGCACATGGCAAAGGCACACAAAGGTAGGGATGAAATCATTTATTTTAAAATGTTAAACTTCTTGGAGAAGATTTTGGTGTTGCAGTGACCATTACAGGAGTCAATGTGGGACCATTCAATTTTGCTCCTATGTTCTCAGTATAATATAGTTGTGAGCTGCCAGCACAAAACTTGCTCTTCAGTAGGCAGTTCACAGATCTTCAGATGGGAAATTGGACAGGGCGGGCAAATATGAGAGGCGTGCAGCAACCATCTAGTTTTCCCTGACTGCAGCTGAACACCCCTTTATTTTTCATTAAAGGTGGTCACCTGTCAATTTGTACCATCCATTGTTGGTGAGTCTAAGCAGCAACTGGTTGTTGTCAATCCGATTAGAGACAAAAATAGCATGGGGTCTTAACTGTGTCATTTGACCCAAATTTGTATATATTTATGAGCCTCCCACTTGACATAGGTCTACCCAAAAATCAGGATGGAGGATAACTCTGTGTTTATTTGGAGATTCCACCAATCTCGTCATTTTAGTCCCACTCCTATCCTATTTCTAAGCACAAATGGGACATGGTGACATGAAAATTTCACCTTTGCATTTCTAGAATAAGGCACCTCAGCGGTTTGGCAAAATTCATCCGCATAAATTGTAGATCGGAAATGTACCAGTGTAGCTCTATTCTTTACATGGTTTAGGTCCTCAATGATGTACTTAAATTACGAAACCTATATGTACTTTAGTGCCATTTCCCTATTACCAGCTGAATTTGTTTGTCTGTTTTTATCACTATATGATTGTCGCATGTTTCCATGTTTTTAACTTGATTACTTAGTCTACATGAAATTTTGAATGTTTTGATGTAAGTCACAATGCAATGCAGCCTTTGGGCTGCAAACATGGGCAACATTTTGCCCCCATTGGGGGACATGTGGGGGAGCAGGCTCGAGCGGGTGGGTTCCTGATTGGTGCCTCCAGTCGGGGGCGAGCTGCCATTTTACGTGGGCGGACCAGTTAAGGCCCGCCCAGCATGACGTCCGCCAGGAAGCGCTGTGCGCTCCCTGTGCGGTTGGGGTCGGGGGGGGGGATTCCCTGAGCCGGGAGTGCGCTCTTTTGCCCACAGCCACAGATCTCCCTGAGGCAAAGTGCTGCATAGGGAGATCGGCTCTGCTTTGAAAATTTCAATAAAGAAGGGGAGAAGAATTACTGACATGTCCACTCATGTGCCACTGTCACATGAGCTGGGATATGTTGATTTATTCTATTTAAACATTTAATAAAAATTTTAATACCCTCATGAAACCTCATCCCGCCTGTGGATAAGGTTTCATGTTTTTGCAGACGCCCGCCTGGGCTCCTGGCCTGCCCTCCAACCTTAAGGTTGGACGGGCAGTTCCATTAATCATGTTAACTACTTTATTAATAGGCCTTTGACAGTTTGGTGGGCACGCAGCTGATTCAGCTGCACGCCCACCGGACTGAAAATCTAAACGACACATGGTGATGTTGGGACGCATGTCCGACGTCACCCCGTGTCATTTTACGCGTCAACGAGTGGGCCCCTGTTTGCACAACTGAAGACTCTGCCCATGTTTCTTGAATAAAATACCGTTTCTATTATTATTATTATTATTATTATTATTATTATTCTCCTTTCTGCATACATTTAGCCCCACCAATAAGGATCATTAAAGAAACACATGATACACAGTCTCACAGTTTAACAGTTTTTGGACAGTTCAGTTAAATTGCAGTTAAGAGTTAAAAAACTCAGCAGCCCAGCAATAAAACATTTCATCATAACACATATTGAGCAGAAATGAGTTTGATTACAAAATGTTGACACAGTTTTAAATGAAGAAACATCAATTGTGATGCCATGTCCTGTTTGTGCTTCCTGCATGAGCAGAAATTTCCTCCAACTAAATATTGGGAATACCAAAGCAATCATTTTTGGTCCTTGCCACAAAATCCATTCCCGAGCCACCAACTCCCTCCCTCTCCTGGACACTGAACTAGGTTGTTCACAATCTTGTTACCATATCTGACCCTAGGATGAGCTTCTGACTACATATCCACGACGTCACTAAGACTGCCTATTTCCTCTTCTGTAACTTTGCCCAGTTTCACTCCTACCTCAGCTAATCTGCTGCTGAAGCCCTCATCCATCCCTTTGTTACCACTAGACTTAATCATTCCGTCTCGCTCCCGGCTGGCCTCCCATGTTCTATCTTCTGTAAACTTGAGGTCCTCCAGAACTCTGCTGCCTGTGTCTGAACTTGGACCAACTGCTGTTCACCCATTTCCCCTCTGCTCACTAACCTGCATTAACTCCTAGTTCGACAATGCCTAGATTTTAAAATTCTCTCCTTGCTTTCAAATCACTCCAAGGCCTTGCAAGTCCCTATGTCTGTAACCTCTTCCATCCTTACAGTCCTCTGTGATAATCCTCTGTCAGCTACCTAGGCCCTAAGGTCTAGAATTCCCTCCCTAAATCTGTCCAGCATTCTACCTGTCCTTCCTCCTTTAAGATGCTGCTTAAAACCTATCTCTTTGGCCAAGGTTTTGGTCATCTGCCTGAATATCTTCCTACAAGTTTTGTTTGGTAACATTCCTGCGAAGCACCTTGTGACATTTTACCATGTTACAGACACTGGGCAGAACCTTCCACTCCTGCCAGCAGTGGGAATTGTGACAGGTGGTGGGGGACGATTTGGCAGGCGGCCAAAAATCAGTTTCTCGATGACAGGAAATTAGTTTGGAATCTTGTTCTTCTGAATTTCATGGCGGCTTAATGATGGGTCAAGTATCCTGGGGAGCTATGTCAGTAACCTCGTTTGCAAGTCATGAATACTCATTAAAAGGCCAACACACCGGAATCTTGATCCCCCTCCAAATTAAGTGGCTCTGCCAGCAGGAATTTAGAACATTCATTTTCATGACTGTACATAAGTGGCGTGCACCTGGCAAGGTAGGCTTCTTCCTGGACTTTAAATTCAGTAGACGCTGCTTTCACTTTTCTTTCACACCGTTACTGAGAGATATCGGCTGACGATAGCACAAGCTGCATCAAACCTGGGCACAGGGGAGGGGTGAGACCAAGGCAGGACTGGGTGGAGAGGAGTCAAGGAGCAGAGTGGAAGAATGAATGGCTACCTGGGTGCCGTTTGAATATGGTGCCCGGACGTTGGAGCCCATGAGGTAAAAGCAGGGCGGGCCACTTCCTGCCTGCCCCACCACCAGATTCAACATGATTCTCATGGATGCATACTTAGTGAGGTGAACAGCACAAGATCTCAGGTGTTCAGCCGTCCCAGTCTCCAGCGGAAGTCACTCCGACTTCCGCTCCCGCCACCAGACTTAGTTTCCAGGACGGAAGATCCTGTCCGCTATATAAACACAAATTATTGTTGATGTTGCTTCTTTCACATTTACCAAGGACAACTCAAGGTTCACAATTAACAAGAGGGGCTGCGCTGTTAAATTTAATTAACATAGCTCTGGGAAATGTTTTTGTTTTGGAGGATATACTTGTATTTTTCTTCTGTTGATGTTGTAAACATGGTGAACACAGAATTCCACAATGCCAGTCAACCATGATGCAAGTATAAATGTATTGCTTTTCTATTGCCCTGAGCCTGTGCACTCTGTTGGATTGATGAGGATGCCCGTGAGGACATTTGTTCCCTCTGCAGTTCTGTTGGCTCCTACCTCCAGCAAAATCAATATAAGTAGACACTCCCAAAAAATGGACACCGACAAAAAAGGGACACTTATTGAATGATCCAAATACTTTACATGGTAAAATGTACGAGAGGCGCCCTGGAACCACAGACACTTACAAGTTATGAACTACAAATGGCCTTTTTTGCATCAAGCCCTTTTACAGCTTAAAACATGGGACACACAGCCTGTTGAAAAGCTGCTGTGCCTGAGCCGGGATCACAGGTGTTTTCCCATTGCAGCTTGCTTCCTTTCTACCCCAAATTCATTTAGGCCTGTCTCTTTCAGAAGGTCATTGTATGCAGGTCAGTGCATGTTTTGAAAGAAATAGATTTTGTGGAACAGGGAGCAATTTACCCAGTGCTAGAGAACTGCTCTAGTTCGGGGGCTGAGTATTTGGAAGGCTCTATTCCAGGGATAGAGCTGTTTCTCAGTTACTATGGATCCTGAGTGAAAAGTTCCCTACTATCACAACTATTTTTGATGGAAACTCTGCCTAAATCGTGGTCTGTCCAAAAATCAGAATTTGTGGATCTCTAGCAGTAAATTGACGGGTCAGTCCTCCACACAATTTTCTTCACACTGCTCTAGGGGGAGAATTGTCTCCCCATTGGGGGACTGGGTGGGAACGGGCGTGGGCGGGCATGCAGCTGATGGCCATCCGCAATCGGTTGCGTGCCACCATTTTATGTAGGTGGGCCAATTAGGGCCCGCCCAGCATGGCGCGCACCTGGAAGCGCTGAGCACTAACTGTGCGGGCAGGGGAGTAGGCTGAGTCGGGGCTTGCGTTCTTTCACACGCAATTTAATTAGTTTGATTTTTAAATATTTAAATAAGGAAAAAAAGATTTTTAATACATGCCTCCTCATGTGACAGTGTCACATGAGCTGGGACATGTCTATGAATTTTATTAAAAAATTTATTTCCTGCCCGTGGATGAGGTTTCATGATAAATGGGAAGGCCGCCAACCTTAAGGTTGGACAGGCAGCTATGTTAAGTATTTTAATTGATATTAAATGAACTTAATCGGCCTTTGACAGTTCGGTGGGCATGTAGCCTACTCCGGTGCACGCCTGCCGAACTGAAAATCGGAATGATGCGCAGTGATGTCGGGATGCATGCCCAACGTCACCGCGCATCATTTTACACATCGATGAGCAGGGCCCACCCCCTCATGCCTGTTGCTATGCGTAAGTGGAGTGGTATTAAGAATGAAGATTGCTCCCATTTAGATTTTGAAGCTTTGAGCATTATGCACCTTCATTGCTAGTAGTAGTTATGTATTATTTTCCCCCATACAACCAATACTCATAATAAAATGAAAAATACTTTTTTAATGTAATCTTTAGAATAAGAAATTTAATAAAATGAGCAGCTACCTGCATGTTAATTTCTAACTGATAAAAAATAAACTTTCATTGAAAAACTTAGTTCATCTTAAGAAATACAAAGCTTCATAGTTATGGTTTGGGTGCAAGACGACCATTTAGCCTACCCTTCCAAACCAAATATCTGCTTCAATGCCGCGATTCTAAAACTAATGGCCCTGCGTCCCCTTTCCTAATAGCAATTCATCCAGACCATCATAAAAGTTTTAACCATTCTTTCAGTTCTGATGAAGACTCATATTGGACTTGAAACGTTCACTCCATTTCTCTCCACAGATGCTACCAGACCTGCTGAGTTTTTTGCGGCACCTTCTGTTTTTATTCCACTTCATCCCACTTCACTACACTTCCCCTCAACCCTACTTCCCATAAGGACTTTGTTTCAATTTCTCGGTTTCTCTGTTTCTGTCGTATCTGTTCTGACGATGCTAGTTTCCATACCAGTACCTTTGATATGCCTTCCTACTTCCTCAGCCAAGGATTTCCCACCATTTTATTTGACAGGGCCCTTGATTGTCTGTTCATTCCATTTCTCATACTTTTGCTCTCACCCCTTTCCCTCCCTCCCAGAACCACAATAGGGTTCCTCTTATCCTCACTAGCCTTCACATTCAAATGATTATTCTGTGCTATTTCTGCTGCTTTCAGTTTGATGCCATCACCATATTCCATTCCCCTACCCTGCTCCTTCAGCATTCCAAAGGGAGTGTTCCTTCTGTGATGCCTTAGTTCACTCTTCAATAACCCCCAAAACCCTTTCCTCTGCTAACGGCACCTTCCCATGCAATTGAAGGGGATGAGACACCTGCCGTTTTACCTCCTCGTTTCTCACTGTTCAACGCCCCAAACACTGTGAAACAGTGATTTACGTGAACTTCTTTCAATTTAGCATACTGCATTTGCTGATCATGATGTTGTCTCCTCTATATTAGTCCAAGCAAGATTAGGTGACCGATCTGTGGAAAACTCTTGTTCAATCTGCAACCATGACCCCAAGCTTCTGGTCTCTTGCCATTTGAATTCTGTGCCTCACTGCCACTCTGACCTCTCTGCCCTTGGCCTCCAATGCAAATCTAATAAAGCTCAAAGTAAGCGTGAGATCAGTATCTCATCTTTCCATTAGGCACTTTACGTGCTTCAAATTCAACATTCTGTTCAACAATTTCAGATCATAATCTATGTTTTTTTTAAACAACACTGTTGGTTATAATTATTCTTATCCCATTTATATCTCGTCGAGACCCATCTTTTGTTTCTTTACTTATCGCATTAACATCTCCTCTTGCCTTGTACCATTTATCCCTTTTATCATTTAATTTCTCCTGTCTTCCAACCTATCACAGACCTTCTCTTTAGTTCTACACCCATTCCCTTTCCCTGCCTCTGTACTTGCTTAAAACCTGTTAAGTCTCTGACTTTTTCCAGTTCTGGCAAAAGATCATTGACCTGATACATTAATTATGTTTCTCTTTCCATTGATACTACCAGATCTGTTGTGTCTTCCCAGTATTTTCTATTTTTAATTCAGATTTCCAGAATCTGCAGTATTTTGCTCAGTTTCAAAAACCTGTCATAATTCTCCATTTCATCAGCCTTGCTGTGAATTTGTTCTACAATTCTATCGCCCTCTTACTGGGAAATATTTTCTTAATTTCCTTTTCCTTTTATTCTGACCCTCAAGTTTAGCAGGTGAAAATTGAGAGACTTAAAATTTTGGTCATTTTAAACTTACTGCAATAACGTCTTACAGCATTTTACAACATTCAGCAAAGCTGATACATTTATCAGAACACTTATCATATGCAAATGAACTCTACAGTAGAACTTTATGAGAAACATTGAAAGAGGAACTGGGCGCAAACATTGTGGTTTCCTATGCAAAGGCTGGTTAATGAGTTAGCAAAATGCTTTTAATGCAAAAACTACTGTGAACAGTTGCCTTGCTTTGCCAGACCAGCAGTGATAACACATATAACCAGTCATGTCATCAGTATTCATCTGTATCAGATCTGTTGCCTATAATGATTATGATCATTTAACTAATACAGCAAGATTATTGTTCTAATACTAAACATACAACTGAAAAAAACAATTTTCTGTTCACATGTTCTATAACTTGGTAATTTTAAATCATAACATGGCTTTTTAATTATAATAATTATTAGTTTAAATCTTTTCTTTCCCTTTCTAGTCAGTTTAAACTGAATAGTTGATATGGAAAATGCTTTCGGCTCTATGTTTGCAATACGTTTTCACCACAATCAAGAACATTCATTCAGATTATACCACATCCCTACATGTATTCACAGGGATAGCTAATGATAGCGTGAAAAACGAACAAAGGATAAAATGTATCTTGCTTTAGGCAGAATTAATTACTCACACAGGTCAAGAAAATCTACTTCTGCCCAAAATGGGCATAAAATGATCAGGGCGTTTGCTGTGGCTTCCCAATGAAATTCAGGTTTGTGATCCAAACTCTGCATATGATAAGTGAGCTATCAGTGATACTTACAGTCATTACTAGCAGCTTGCTTATCAGTGAGGTGGAAATTTGAGTGGTATCTGACACAATTTAAAAGAAATCTGCACATCCTAAGGGGGAGATGCACTTTGCCTGTGCTGCATGCTTTAGACTTAAAACTTGGAATAGGAAAGATTCTTATGGGGGAATTTTAACTTGGAAAACGTCAGTGAGTTTGGGATTGGGCGGCTGACTAAAAGGGCTGAAATTGACAGCATGTCAGATAGCCGACTGCAATCCCCTGACTTCCGCCTTTAACTTCAGTGCAATGAGGAGAAGTGATTGCCAAAGATAGTATGGAAAAAAGGTAAGTAGCAGCTGTTTTAACTGGAATTTTAGCATTTACCCCTGAGTGTATGGGTTTCCTGGGCTTCCTGGAACTTGCCAGTGAAAGCAAAGCAAGAGGACAGCGGGCATTGAGGGGGCTGAACAAATGGCAGGCATTAAAATCCTCTAAGTACTGAGGCTCCTCACCTGCTTCCTTGCCTAAGTGAAAGGCATTTGCTCTCAGAACTTGTTCTGAGACTGCAATTTCACTACCTTGGAGGTTAGTTCCAATATTTTGAAGGCATTTCTACTACTTCGGAGTTTCATACATCTGAACTATACTGTCCATCTGTCAAACATTGGTGTAGTTTCAGTACTGCTTACGCTGCTTTACCTTGGACCTCAGGTGAGGCCCAAGATGAGCAGCAGCAATTACAGCACCAGCAGCAGGAGCAGCAGGAGCCTTCTCCTAACCCATCTGCTGCTTCGCAGGATAGAAGCACAGAGCACTGGAGGCTCAGAGTATCACAGAGTCACATGGTCACTGATATTTGCAGCCTCCTGGAAGAAGACTTCCTGTCAAGTGGGCCAGGTGGGCATACATTGTCAGTGCCACAACAGTCCTTTTTTCCCCCCACTGTTGCCTTCCAGGGATCTGTAGAGGATATTTGCAGAATCTCACCATATGCTGCCCACAATGCATCTCATAGATGACCAGTGCCATGCCAGGTTTGGGTATTATATGTGAATTACAACCACTGAAGCCAGTCAGAATGAGTGAGTGCTCAGCTTTGTGGCTCTGGCTGATTTTCCACAGGTCCAAGGGGACATAACTGCAAATGTGGCAATAGCGAAAGTTGAAGCTCATGGAATTGGGACCTGGCTGTGAAATTGGCTGAGCGGGGGGAGACAGAGAGTAGGGATAATGGGCAGGTACTGCAATTCGCAGAACATGTCTAGCAGTGTCCCACAATGATCTATTTTGGTGCCGCGATTATTCATTGTATTTATTAACAACTTAGATGATGGGTTGGAAGGTATGTCTCCAAATTTGCTGTGACACAAATACATTGTAAGCAGTATAGATAGTAGCATAAAATTGTAGATAGATACTGATAGATGAAGTGAGTGAACAATACCATGGCAAATGGATTTCAATGTAGGCAAATGTGCAGCCATCCACTTTGGACCTAAAGGGACAGAACAGTGTACTTTTTAAATGATGAAAAGCTAGAAACACTGGGGGTCCAAAGAGGCTTGTGTTGTTAGGTGGTTAGATTATCAAATCCCTTTCGGTACTATATTCAGAAGTGCAGCACCACACTCTTGCTGTTTACCTCCTGAGCAATTTTTAGCCACACCTTCATGTTCTCTGTGGCTGGCTTCTTCCTCCTGTCAGCAGGGAAGAGAATCTCCTTAAGCACACAGCATCAGCTCTAAGAAAGAAAGAAACTCTTGCATTAATATAATGCTTTTCATTGCCACCAGACGTCTCAAAACACTTAGATAAAAGCAAAAAACTGCGGATGCTGGAAATTGAAAACAAAAACAAAAATACCTAGAAAAACTCAGCAGGTCTGGCAGCAGCTGAGGAAGGGAGCACAGTTGACGTTTCGTGTCTGCATGACTCTTCAACAGAACTTAAGGAAAAATAGAAAAGGGGTGAAATATACACTGGTTTAAGCAGGGGGTGGTGGTGGGGGGGTGTGTTGGGACAAGAGAGCTGGATAGAGGGCCAGTGATAGGTGGAGACAACCAAAAGATGTCACAGACAAAGGGACAAAGAGGTGTTGAAGGTGGTGATATTATCTAAAGGAATGTACTAATTAAGGGTAGAAAGCAGGACAAGCAAGGTACAGATAGCCCTAGTTGGAATGGGGTGGGTGAAGGAATTGAAAAAGGCTAAAAGGTAGAGATAAAAAATGGATGGAAATACATTTAAAAATAATGAAAATAGGTGGGAAAAGAAAAATCCATATAAATTATTGGAAAAAACAAAAAGGAGGGGGAAAAATCAGAAAGGGGGTGGGGATGGAGGAGAGAGTTCATGATCTAAAATTGTTGAACTCAATATTCAGTCCGGAAGGCTGTAAAGTGCCGAGTCGGAAGATGAGGTGCTGTTCCTCCAGTTTACGTTGAGCTTCACTGGAACGTTGCAGCAAGCCAAGCACGGACATGTGGGCATGTGAGCAGGGTGGAGTGTTGAAATGACAAGCGACAGGGAGGTCTGGGTAATGCTTGCGGACAGAACGGTCACCCAGTCTGCGTTTGGTCTCTCCAAAGTAGAGGAAACCGCATTGGGAGCAACAAATGCAGTAGACTAAATTGAGGGAAGTACAGGTGAAATGCTGCTTCACTTGAAATGAGTGTTTGGGCCCTTGGACGGTAAGGAGGGGGGAAGTAAAGGGGCAGGTGTAGCATCTTCTGCGGTTGCATGGGAAGGTGCCATGGGAGGGGGTTGAGGTGTAGGGGGTGATGGAGGAGTGGAGCAGGGTGTCACGAAGGGAATGATCCCCACGGAATGCCGCCAGGGGGGTGAAGGGAAGATGTGTTTGGTGGTGTCATCATGCTGGAGTTGGCGGAAATGGCAGAGAATGATCCTTTGAATGCGGAGGCTGGTGGGGTGATAAGTGAGGACAAGGGGGACCCTATCATGTTTCTGGGAGGGAGAAGAAGGTGTGAGGGCGGATGTGTGGGAGCCCACCTTCAACACCTCTTTGTCCTTTTGTCTGTGACATCTTTTGGTTGTCTTCACCTATCACTGGCCCTCTATCCAGCTCTCTTGTCCCAACCCCCACCACCCCCCCCCCCTTAAACTAGCTTATATTTCACCCCTTTTCTATTTTTCCTTAGTTCTGTTGAAGAGTCATGCAGACTCGAAAAGTTAACTGTGCTTCCTTCCACAGATGCTGCCAGACCTGCTGAGTTTTTCCAGGTATTTTTGTTTTTGGTCTCAAAACATCTTACAGCCAATGAACTCCTTTTGAGTGCACCCCTGTCGTAATGCAGGAAATGTGGTAGCCAATTTTGCACAGAGCAAACGCCCACAAACAGCAATGTGATAGTGACCAGATAATATGTCTGTATGATGTTGATTGAGGAATAAAGATTGGCTAGCTAGGGCACCTTCCGGCTGAATATTGATTTCAACAACTTTAGATCATGAACTCTCTCCTCCATCCCCACCCTCTTTCCGATCCCCCTTTTTCCAATAATTCATATAGATTTTTCTTTTCCCACCTATTTCCATCATATTTAAATGTATTTCCTTTTAGCCTATCTCGATCCCTTCCCCCCACCCCACCCCCGCTAGGGCTATCTGTACCTTGCTTGTTTTGCTTTCTACCCTTAATGTCACCATAGCACATTTCTTAGCTGATATCACCACCGTCAACACCTCTTTGTCCTTTTGTCTATGATATCTTTTGGCAATCTCCACCTATCACTGGCCCTCTATCCAGCTCCACCTGTCCCATCCCTCCTTAAACCAGCTTATATTTCACATCTTTTCTATTTTTCCTTAGTTCTGTTGAAGAGTCATTCGGACTCTAAATGTTAACTGTGTTCCTCTCCGCAGATGCTGTCAGACCTGCTGAGCTTTTCCAGGTATTTTTGTTTTTGTTTCGGATTTCCAGCATCCGTAGTTTTTTGCTTTTACCAGGGATAACTTACCTGCTCTTCTTTGAAATATGGGATTTTTTACATCCACCAATATAGGCAGATATGGCCTCGCTCAGATTAATGTCTCACCTGAAAGGCGGTGCCTCTCACAATGCAGTACACCTTCAGTACTGCACTGAAGTATCAATTTTGATTTTTGTGCCTAGCGAGGCATCTTTGAAGCTAAGTTCTGTCTTGCAATGTTGTAAGCCCATTGCTGCAAATTCAGGCTCCATGGAAACTCCTGGGCAATAATTCAAGTTTCATTCTTCCACGGTCCCTTTAAATAGTTAGGTTGAAATATATTGATGTGGGTCATCAGCCTGCCTACTCACACTAATTGGATGTAAACTGCTAATGCAGTGACTACTGTATGTTACTGTATGTTTAAAAGCCACTGACAAATGCACTGCTAAAACTACCAGTTTCCTCTTTTCTATTCATTCATGGGATGTGGGCGTTGCTGGCTGGGCCAACATTTATTGCCCATCCTGATTGCCCTTGAGAAGGTGGTGGTGAGCTGCCTTCTTGAACTGCTGCACCCACGGTGCTGTAAGGGAGGGAGTTCCAGGATTTTGATCCAGCGTCAGTGAAGGCCCGGCGATATATTTCCAAGTCAGGATGGTGAATGGCTTGGAGGGGAACTTCCAGGTGATGGTGTTTCCATGTGTCTGCTGCCCTTGTCCTTCTAGATGGTAGTGGTCGTGGGTTTGGAAGGTGCTGTCTAAGGAGGCTTGGTGAATTCCTGCTGTGCATCTTGTAGATGGTACACACTGCTGCCACTGTGCATCAGTGGTGGAGGGAGTGAATGTTTGAGGATTGAGTGGAAAATCAAACGGGCTGCTTTGTCCCAGATGGTGTCAAGCTTTCAACAAAAACTGTTAACTTGGTCTATCTCATCAATATTTTTACTTTTGGCTAGATTCAGATTTAAATGTGGAGGCCTTCAGTGAAGAAAGACGACATCTCTTTGTGATCTGCTCCTGATGTTTTTCCCTAGCCTCCTTCATTCTCTTGGCCAGAAGCTTAGCATACTCTGCTGCTGATTCCTTGTTCTTCTGGTACGATGTTTCTTTGATGGAGCTGCACTCATCCAGGCAAGTGGAGAATATTCCATCACAATCCTGCCTTTTAGATAGTGGACAGGCTTTGTGGAGTCAGAAGATGAGTTATCAACACAGGATTCCTAGCCTCTGACCTGATCTTGCAGCCACTGTATTTATATGGCTAGTCCAATTCAGTTTCTGTTCAATGGCCCAGAATGGTGATAGTGGGGGATTTGGTGATGGTAATACCATTGAATGTCAAGGGGCAATGGTTAGATTCACTCTTGCTGGATTGCCTGGCACTTGTGTGTTGTGAATGTTACTTGCCGCTTTTATTCATCCATGGGATGTGGGTGTCTTAGCTCAGCCAGCATTTATTGCCTTTGTTCAGAGGGCATTTAAGAGTCAACCATATTGCTGTGGGTCTAGAGTCACATGTAGAGAGACCAGACCAGGTAAGGACATCAGATTTCCTTCCCTAAAGGGCATTAGTGAATCCAGATGGGTTTTTAATGACAATCGGCAATGGTTTCACAGTCATCATCAGACTTTTAATTCCAGATTTTTATTGGTTTTAAATTCCACCGTCTGCTGTGGTGGCGCTGAACCCGGGTCCCCAGTTCCGGCCCAGTGACAATACCACTATGCTATCACCCCCCCTTGTCAGCCCAAACCTGAATATTGTCCAGGTCTTACTGCATTTGGACATGGACTGCTGAAGTATCTGAGGAGTCACAAATGGTGCTGAACATTGTGCAATCATTGGCGATCATCCCCACTTCTGACCTTATGATGGAAGGAAAGTCATTGATGCAACAGCTGAAGATGGTTGGGCCGAGGACACTATACTGAGGAACTCCTGCAGTGATGTCCTGGTGCTGAGATTATTGACCTCCAGTCACCACAACCATCTTCCTTTGTGCTAGGTATCATTCCAACCAGTGGAGAGCTTTCCTCCTGATTACCATTGACGCCAGTTTTGCTAGGGTGCCTTGATGCCACACTCGGTCAAATGCTGCCTTGATATCAAGGGCAGTCACTCTCACCTCATCTCTGGAATTTACTCTTTTGTCCATGTAATGTGATCGGGAGCTGAGTGACCCTGGCAGAACCCAAACTGAGCAAGAGTGAGTAGGTTATTGCTAAGCAAGTGTCACTTGATAGCACTGTTGACGACACCTTCTGTCACTTTACTAACAATGGAGAGTAGACTGATGGGGCAGTAATTGGCTGGGTTGAATTCAACCGGGGTCTCCTACTTCCAGTGCATCAAAGTTGAAATCCAGCCCAAGGAGCTTTGCAATGGCTCCATTAATCTTGGTCTATGCCATGTACATTTTTATCAAGGATGACACCAAGGACAAAGAGATCCTGTTTTGGTTCAGAGACAAAGACTGTCATGGAAAATCTCATGGCAACAGTGGTTAGAGGTGAATTCATATAGCATACCACCTAGGACCTGGGTGGGGTCAAGGGGTGCAAGAATCAATTATCTGAACTGAGCTGCTAAGGTAAGATGCCAGTTGGAATCTCTTGTTACGGATGCAAGACTTTATCAGACAGTCATGCTTTAAATTGGCCCAGATCTTTTGGTCTCCAGATGTTCGGAAATCAGAGATGTCACCCAGGATGTGCATTGGCACCCCGTGGAAATCCAACATGCTGATCTCTGTGGAAATTGCCTGGGATGTTTGAATTTCTGATAGGCAATTCCCCTGTTCACGAGAACCTTCCAAAAAGGTCTTTGACTCTGAGTTGTAGTGGAAGACTTCGGACGGTTCCATAGGTCTTAGCCGAATAGTTGCCCAGGAAATGTTAGACGGGAAAATCCTAGTCTAACTACTGGGTAATTGTAAACCTCCCCCTGACTCCCCTCTCCACCCTCTGACTACCCCCTCTGACCCGGAATTGCCACGTGACCCCCAACTACCATTGGCCCAACCCAACCCAACTTGACTGCTCCACCCCCCGACCAGACCTAACTAGCCCCTCAACCTGCCAACCACTCCTGACCCACCTACTAGAAAAACTAAAACTAGGGGCAGATTTTATGAATGAGTTCCCACTTATAAGACAGAGATGAGGGATAAGAAATTCTCTCGGAGGGTTGTTAGTATGTGGAATTCCCTTCCCCAGAAACTATTGGAGATAGGGTTATTTAATATATTCAAGGCTGAGTTAGATAGCTTTTTGATAGTCATGGGTTATGGGGGACAGAAAAGAGAGCGGAATTGAGACTACAAACAGTTCAGCCATGATTTGAAGGGACAAATGGCCTACTCCTGCTCCTAAGTCCCATGTTGCTACCCACTCACCCATCTACCCACCTCCCCACCTGCCATCCTACACACCAGCCACCCTACCATCCTGCCTGCCTACGACCCTACCCATCTGACACCCTACTACCTTACCCACCTGCCACCCTACCCACCGACCACCTCACCCACCTGCCACCGTACCCACTTATCCTCACGCACCTAGCCATCCTACCACCATGCCCATTCACCAACATTCATCTGCTCATCCATTTAATAACATTCAACTGGACATTTAAACTTACCTTAAAGCAACTAGTGCTGTGAAAAGTGGGTGTGGCTTGTCTTTCCACCGACGCTTCAGCGTGACAATGAAGCTCGTTTCTTGGACTGTAAGTTCAGCATTTCTGAAGAAACGAGTCTCAGAAGTCCCAGCCAGAATTGCAGCGCAGTGTCGGGGTGCAGAAAAGTAGGACTGGAGCTTTACAGAAGATCCGGGCCAATGGTTCCTTTAATTTAAAGAAAGTTGAATGCCTTGAATAGGGAGATGGTGAGATGATGCTAAACTCTGCCCAGAGATAAGCTCATGTGGTCCAGTTGTCATGGGCAAAGAAGCCCAGGCCAAAAAATATAGAGAAACCATGTGCCCCTGTTTTCATATCTGACCCAAAAGAGGGGCAGAGCTGGCCTTCTTGACACAGACAGACACACACAGACACAGAGACCTGGAGAGGGAGACTGAAACAGCTACTGCTATGAAAATTAGAGGAAAAGGCTGCTTTGTGTTAGCCACCACGAATGCTGATGAAATAAAAACACAAAACGCTGGAGTAACTCAGCAGGTCTGGCAGCATCTGTGGAGAGAGAAACAGAGTTAACGTTTTGAGTCCGTTTTGAGTCATATGGACGCAAAACATTAACTCTGCTTCTCCCTCCACAAATGCTGCAAGACCTACAGAGTTTTTCCAACATATTGTTTTTATTTCAGGTTTCCAGCATCCGCAGTACTTTGCTTTCATTAGGATGCTGAAGAAATCTGGTTTTCTGTTCGAAGAGACTGGACTTTTGAAGATGTAAGGACCAAAGAGTCACCAGAGGGTGTTTTGATTTTGGAAACTGGTTTGGGGATACTCAGAGGACTGAGCAGAATGACTTTCAAAGGACACTGGAAGACTCACCCTGGCATAACAGAGAGAAGGAAGCCTGCTGAAAAGCTGGGGGAAGCTTGGAAAATAATGTTCATTGTTGCATTTTTGCTGGGAATGTGGTGTAATGTATAAAAGAGTCATAAATTATTTTGGTAGTGTTAGGTAATGGGGAAGTATTTTTTCTTTAGTTTAGTATATTAGTTGTCTGTTAATGTTTGGTCTATGTTGATTTTAGTTTGGTTGTTACAGTAAAAGCCTTAAAATGTAAAATCTTGACCTGCAGTTCCTTTCATCGTTCTCTTTCAAAAGTTATTAGTCTCTACAGGGATCATAACAATCTCTTACTTTCTGCTTAGCCCTTGACTGCCTGTATCCTCAGCACTCAAGCCTTTTCTCCACTGCTTCATCATGCTCCTCCAGTCGCAACAGCACACACTATAGAACCTTTTACTGCTGCAATTTGCACACTCAAAAAGGCTAATGGAATGTTGGCCTTCATCTCAGTAGGCATTGAAATTTGTTACTTGCTGCTGGGCTGTAGTTGGTGATATAGTTCTGTCACAGTTCGCTGTGAATTGGAGCTGCTGTTGACAATGCTTTTTACTTAACTGGAGGTAACATATTCTCACCCTGTAAACCTGTGTGATATACGGCTCTTACACCCTCCATCATTCTCCCTCATCTCCTGGCAGCTGCATGTATCTAGATTGTGACTTGCTGCTCTTTCTCATCTTCATCCTCAGGCCACAACAGCAGACACATTCATGTTAACAGAGGAATTGACTGCAGACGCCTCTGGGCAGAGTTTTTCTTCCAGCTCCCAAAATAATAACTTGCACTTTAGTCACAGCTGTCAACATAGGCAGAAATGGCCTAAAAGCCCACTAGCAATCTAAAACAACTAACTAGCTACTTAGCTAATTACAGCTCTGGAAACCTTTGAATGACGGTAGTATTTGATTTGTGGGCAGGTTTTAGAATGGATAAATCTGATGCTTATAACATTGAATTTAGCAGAGGGATCCTGAAGCGACTGTAGGATCCTCATTTAACAACACCTATTAGGCTCCTGCCAGTTTCAGGCGCGCACCCTGAATGATCAAAATGCATAAATTTAATATAGTGCCAGGCACACTTCTGGAGCACCTCAGACATGAGATCATGACATGGAATCCAGAGACCTAAAACCCCTTTTATTGGTGCAAAATGTGTGGCTGAGTGTTGATTTTGTTCCCCCATCCTCTGAGCTGAATTTTAACACCTAAAAACAGGTGGGTTGAGGTTGAGCCTGAATGCTAAAATTGCAAAAATCTGAAACCTGGCCCCAAATAGCCCACTTCCATATATGACAAAGGCAGGACAAGGGGTGGATAGTCAATCTCCTGCAAGGCAAGTTGGCTGGTAATTTACGTATTTTGGTGAAGCTGGCTGCCTCTGATTTAACCTGCTTTGCAGGTTTTATAGTGAGCGGCCAGGTTCCCAAAGCTGCTGAAGGAAGACAAGGAAAGCATTGGATTTGAAAATAAACCAACTCTGTTAGAAAATTACTATTACAGTTGAGCATTAGGACCCTGAGTCATGTGCCTTTAACCCTAAAACGTGGTGCAGCAATGCATTATTATCATTAGCACTCTGAAAGTTCTGGCCTGATTCACCACTGTTAATACTACCTTTGACCATATCTTGTTAATTTTCATTATACTTTATCTGTGTTCCATGGCTCAAATAAATTTATCATCCTTGTGTTTTACCACAAATAAATACAATAAAAGTCTGATTTCAGTAGTTTAATTTATAAAATGGGAGTTGACATATCAAATTCCTGTGAGAAACAAAGGAATCCAGTTGAATCTCAATAAGAAATTAAAACATAGCAGCAATTATTGTGAATGCTTCAGAGTTACACAAACTTAAATTCAGCACAGAGACCTTGTGAGAAATTACTGTGAGAAAGTAAGGCTTTGTGTCTTTCACAAAAAACTGGAAAAAAGTTAATAGATTACAGTAACTTGTTGAAGAATTGTTGTAAAACACAGTTGTAAGAAATGTGGACACGGCGCCCAAGGGCTTATTGCGAGGATAAAAGCACATGGTCACACAGTCAGAAGATTAGTTCAAGCAAGATGGGCTATCGAAAAGGAGTACATGGTGAATCTCTGCAAGAAGGGGGAAGATTATGGTGAAAATTAACCTTGTAAATAATGAAATTGTTAAGGTTAATTGCTGTGAGAAATTAGAGTATTATGGAGATTTATTGGAAAACTAGATATGGTGGTGAATCCCAGCAGAAGTCAATGGCCAGCAAATTAACAAAATGCTATGAGTATCTCGTCTGATCTTTGAGGGAATTGTCAAATCCAACAAAATTTCTACAAATTTCAATTAATGTGGCCATTATGAATGTGATGTGATTTCAGGTGAAGCCAATCCTTGTGGAAAAATATTGCCAGAAATGTGTGAGTCAAAGGAGAACAAAGCTGTGTTGGGCTGTCACAAAAAGATGAATGGGTTGTTGTAATAATTAAAAACATGAGGAAATTATTCCTTCAATTAAATGTATTAGAGGCATCATGAACACAGCAGGAAGATTTCCTACTGGATAGTTCACCAATCCCCTGCTCCTAGTGGAGAGCTGTGTTCACAAGAAAAATGATTTAAAGAAAGATTACAATCATGTAGCTCTCTTCCTAACCCATGGTTCCATTATACGAGTGTAGGATTAGTAAAGTTACCCTTATGTTAATTATTTTGTTTAGTCAAATTTGTTCTTTAGTATTTATGATGCCATGAATAATGATTAATGAAATTATCCCCTTGTGTTTATGGTAACAGTAATTCTTAAACACCACAGGAAATCTTCACCCATCAGGTTTCAGTGAAAAATGTAAGAATGAATTGTTTTGTGAACTGAAATGGTGAAAGTTCTTAAAAAATAAGATTACAGTGTATTGTGTTAAGAAACAGTTGGAGCTGTGACAAATTCCATAACATATTTAAGAAACTCTGTGGCCCATTATAATGCAATGAAGAGCATTACTTCAAATCAAACTAAATTAAGGAAAAAATAATAGTTATATAGAGTGCTTAATATCTACAGGATGTCTCAAGGACTTCATAACTAAAGAAGTAATTTTTTAGCCTCGTTACTTATGTAAACAGAGCGTCCAATTTGTACACAGCAAGATCCCACAAACAGCAAATAAGTTTTATTGAGCGTTAGCTGAAGAAGGAATATTGGCTAGGTACTAAATAAACTCGGCTCTTTGAATAGTACAATGAAATATTTTATGTTCACTCAAACAAACAGATGGGGTTAAACTCTCATCTGAGAAGCAGCTTTTGCATGCTGTCATATTACTCAACTGGAATTGCAATTGATATTTATGTGCTCAAGTAAAGGAGCAGCATCTGCACCCAAATACTTTTGGCTGAGACTAAAAAAGGAAGATGATTACATCTGTTATGGACAGGAGGAGGTTTAATTTAAAGAGCCCTGATTTCTTCTCTCACTACGTGTCCAAAAATAGGAAGGTGTTTTGATTTTGATTTTCCTCTTTAAAAGTGGTGGCACATATTTCCCAACCTCTCAGTTTTTGTGTGATCCAATTTTATATTAACAACTCCACAGCAAACTCAAGATAAGGTAAACTCAGAGGCACAGTTAATCCGTGCACACACAAACATGAGAGGAGGAGTTGCAACATATCCTCCCTTTCAACTCATATGATAAAAGAAGGGAGGGAAAGGAGAAAGAAAGGGGTTCATAGGGCAAAACTCACAGAATAAGGAATCATTGTTTCACGAGAGTCCAGAATCAAAATCCAATCATGTATTATCTCACAAAGTCAGCAGGTTGAAAACTGATGCTTGATAATTCACTTGTCCAGTAGACATGACTTCCATGATGGGATAGGCACATTGAGATGAAATGGTCTTCTTGGCGCTGGGACAGAAGTTCATAAGTTCCAGTAGAAACAGTGTAGATGGGGGCCAGGCAGTTAAACCTGGACAGAACTCTGGTTTTGAGCTGCTGCTTGCTAGATGGAAGGTGGCAGATTGCTTTGCAGCTCCATAAGGCAATATTACAGGTTCCACCAGCTTGGGGTTATGGATGGAGGGGTTGGGGTGGGGTTGGGGGTGGGGGGGGGGGGGGGGGGGGGTCACGTGACTCTCCACTTTGGCTTGGACAAAGGGTGTGTATTCCTTAGTCTGGATTCTTGAGATTGGTAATGTTACAGCCATTAATGATTTCAAAAGAGGTTTCAGGGTCCTTTGTCCTACCAGACTGGTAGTCTCCATTGGCCAGGCCTGCCATTTCTGGCCTTTGTGCAATTCCCTTCTATTTGATCTCTATGGTCACAGGGGTCATTAGCATTTCTTCAGAGATAATGAGGTGTCAGCTCTCAAGAAGCCAGAACGTTCCCTTATTTTGAGTCATAACCAGCATTGGCTTCAGTCATTTTAAAGCTTTTGTTCAGATGAGAGATACATATATATATATCATAAAAATATAAAATGAGGTCTTAGCCTCCTGACATGACGCATACCTGTACAAAATATAAACATAGCGAGAAAATGCTTCAATAAATGAGAACATAGCACATCCTTATGAAAATTAATATCGCAATGAATCTTTGAGGATATTAGTACATAATGAATATTTAATAATGGAAATTAAAGTTCTGATATCAGGAATCAGAATCATTGCTTCAAACAAAAATATTGTAAGAAACTTGCTGTGAGAAAACAAAAGCATCTGGCAAGTTGCTATGTGAAGTAAATTGATAGCAAATTTCTGTCTGAGACTCTGGGACAAAATCCATCAGGGAAGTGCATCCCAGTGGAAATGTTGGGATTTCTGCCACGTGACCGGTAACACTAACTCTAATTTGTGAAATCAGGGGGAAGTTGCTTCATTTAAATAAGATGATGGTGGCTTTTCCACCAATAAATTATTGCCATCTTATTAAGAGGGGAAAATCTTAAAACAACATTAAATGACATTTTCTGACTGTTATGTGATCACAGGATTACTCCTGTATAACAAATTATTATATAAAACCTCTATTAAAATGCTGGACTGAGGAATGCTGTATGTTAAAACATGTTAAATATTTGCTTGTAATGTCATACTAAATCATTATTAGGTTTAAGTTTTTGCTGAACTTGAATTGCATTAAAGTGCAACACCCTGGGGTTAATTTCAACTTTTGTCAGGGGCATTAAGTAGGCAATTGTGGACTTGTAAACCATTATGTACTCTGCCTGATTTTCCTTTCCAAATCAAACAGAAAATTGGGCAGGGTGTGAAATGTGCAACTGAACTGCAACTGCCAATTCAAAAATCAAAAGGCATGATTTTCAAGGAGTTGGGCTGACTCCAAAGCACTTTAAAATGGTGGGTGGGACACTCAGCGGAGTCGTGAACCAGTCTGGATATGGGAGCCTTTTGAAAGTAAGTGTAAATGCTCTGACCCATGTACCCTCATATCCCCCATGCCCTTTTCATGTCCCCATGCCTCTTCCATGACCCCCATGCTACCTCCATGTTCCCCTGTATCCTTCATGTCCGCTCTCCCATTATGCATTATGTTTGGAGCCAATGAGCCATAAAATATCTATGGCAAATCTTGAAGTGCTCATAAAAAAGGGTGATACAGTTGTCAGGTGGCCTCATTATGAATACTTGGCTGAGCTCCAAGACTCAACAATAAAATCAGCTCAGCAGGGTCTGCTAAAAAGACTGAATTGGAGTGATAGCTTTGATTGATTGACATCTTTATGGGGTATAATAAATTATTTTTCTTTGATTTCTTTTCAATGCCTGAACATTTATTTAGATAAAATTAAGAGTTGTGGATTGGGGTAAATCTTCTGTTATTGAAACTATGAATGGCAGTGCCTGGTTGACACTTTTGTAAGGTTGTAAGAGCAGTAGTAATTTTCAAAGCAAATTTCTGAATGGGTGTTTTTTCATGAAGATTTCTGAACTTGCCATTGTTATTAAATGGCTCATTGGTTATACAGATAGTGCATTCTGGGTGATTCAGCGTTGAGAATGCTATGGACATGACAATGGCATGGGGAGTACAAAGGTGACATGGGGGCATAGAGCTGGCATGGGAGACATGGGGATGGCATTGGGAGGGGGTGAGGGCTAGAGGGCCTAACAGCCTTTAATACAACTTCTAGACAGCCTGCCTCAGCACTCGCCCGCCTCAGTGGTTAAGTCTGAACTGCTTCCAGGGCCAGCGAGCCTGACTTGATTTCATCCTGACCACCCTGGAGCAAAAATAGTGCACGCGGGAATCATTTATATGGAGATGGGTCTGCCAAATCAAGAAATTTCCTGACTGGCCCAGAATGTTCTGCCTCCCCCATGTTTTCCACACCATTTTGATACAGCTTGGTCTTTTGGACCAGAACAATTGTGCTACAAAATTTACATCCCAATACGACTGTTAAATTTCAGAAGGTACAGATGAAAATGACCAACAGCCCTGACCCAAGAGTACAATGAACTGATTATTAAGAATCTGAGAAGAGACACTGTTTGACCTTTTGAGCAATCTGCATATATTCCATAACTGGTTTAAAAGAAATACATAACAAAAACAGAAAATGCTGGAAGTACTCAGCAGCTCAGGAAGCATCGGTGAGAGTTAGAGGTTGGGGGGGCGGTTGGTGGTGGTTTAAAATGGGTGATTAGATGGCACTGCTTGCAACGTACATCATTAAATGGGAAAAAATTATGAGCGCATCAAGAAGCCAGCTCCAACTCAACTGGGGCAGTATAAATGGTGTCACTGAGGCGGGACAAAGGGTGGTCAGCCAACTATCCTGTAGGAGGGTTTACATTTTAAATATTTTAACAAGGCGTGAATCCTCGGATTTAACTTGCTTTGCATTGCGGGTTTAGCTATGCCTGGCCAGGCTTCCCAGGCCCCGAGATACACAGAAGCTATAGTGAGGAGAGAACAGCTTTGGAAAGAAGAGGTGGCAGCACGATGGGAGGTCCTGGTACTCCAGGACAGGAGGAAGAGGACCCCCACAATACGAAACGTGCCTGGGAGGAGGTGGCGGAGGTGGTGAGCTCCCGCGATGTGGTGCGATGCACCTGGATCCATTGTTGCAAGCGCTTCAATGACTTGTTGCACTCTGGCAGGGTGAGCACCATGTTGGCATTGGTCACTTAACCCAGCAGGTAGGCTTTCCCCCCTACTGCCCCCTCACACACCCCACCGCAAACACCCCCCCCCACCCCCCCCACCCCGTGTGAGCATAGTGAATGCATTGAATCATTGACAGCATGTGTCCTTTGTTGGGTGGGCCAGCAGATATTGCCCATGCCGAGGTCCCGAGGTCACCCTGAGAGGGTGGTGAAGAGATGGGTACTGCCCACAGGGCATGTGGTACACTGAGACCCACATTAATGTTTTGGGGGCAACCTGGAGGAGCTGCACCTAGGTGCAGTGCTGAAACTCCAGGATATGTCAAAGTCAGGGTGATGACAGGCTGGGAGGGAAGCTTCAAGGTGGTGTTGGCACCAGTTGATCTACTGTGCTCCCCGCTCCTGTGCGCCTCCTTGCTATGGAAGGTTAGACCAAGTGGTGCCTAATGTGATGTAGGCAGCATTTGGCCAAGGGGGTGGAGGGGATAGAGACAGGCCTAGCATCATTGTATGAGTGTTCAGCAGCAGCAGGGTAAGTAGGCACTGGAGCCCTGCAATGTTGCACTCTGGTTGGGGTGGGGCATCCACGAAGAGAGTCCAGGTACACGTGGCACTATTCAATGCTCTTCTCTCCTTTTCAGGAGAAGAATGCACATAATGCAGCCGAGCGGGTGATGACTGGCGGCGGGCTGACACACCAGTGTCGGTGAGGCTGGGGTGCCACGGGTAGATATGTTTGCCCAGCAATGAGGTCACCATTGTTCTCCCAACAGCCATGGCAATGCTGAATGTTCAGTGATTGAAGTTTGCAACATGTCTTGACCATTGCTTATGGAAGGAAGAGCGCATAATGATCTGGGGGACATTGACATTATCTCCACATTAACTGACCCAATGTCCTTGTTCTTCCTTTCAGCATCAGTAGAGTAGGGCCGGGAGGAGGAGCAGCAGAGGTTCCCTCTCACACCTGAGAGCCCTGAAGTCTCCCCAGTGTCACACCATCTCTGCCAGGCAGGCACCAGCACAGATACTAGCACCTCGGTGGGAACTAGAACATCGGTTAGTGTCCCAGGGCATAGTGCTGAGGGCACTTCACAGCCACTGGAGGAGTTGGCAAAGAGAGAGAGTGCCCTCGGCGCCAGCAGCCAGAGAACTGTAGGGGACCAGGCACATGCTTAATTGGTGCCTTATGATGTGACTCTAAAGTCATCCGCAACACAGCAAACGCAGGAAATGAGGCCGGTTGTGCAGGAGCATCTTGGGGAGATACATGAGGCTATGCTTGGCTTGGTGTCCGTGGTGGAGGAGTCTACGTGGAATATTGCTGAAGCAATAAGCCTCATGTCCAAGTGCCATGCGTCCTCCATGAAGAAAGCAGTGAATCTCATGGAGAGGCTCCTTCAGGAGACCCATCAGGGCTTTCTGGGGATGTGCTCGGACAAGCAAGCCCTCCCATCAGCATTGACCTCAGCTGGTCAGTGCCAGTGTGGGAGATTGTCTGGGCACCAAGTTTCCCAGCTTGGTGCCCATCCATCAACCATGAGCAGGGAGCGACGTCACATCGACGCAGCAGCTGCCTGTCGTCTCTGCGGGCTCCTTTCAGGGCGCTCTGGATGAGGGCAGCAGCTCCTCCGCCCCTTTGCCAGTGACTGTTACATCCGGTGAGGTTGCAATGACTAGGGAGCTGGCAGCTCCCTCTCAGGCGGGCCCAGCACAGGCTCCACGGGCCAGAGGACAGCCGCCAAGGTCATCGAGGCCAACAGGACAAGAGAGTCAGTAGGCTGTCTCAGATGCCACTCCCAGCAATGGGGCAGCACCAAAACATAGCACCCGAAAATGTAAATATAAGGCACCTTAGGCACACCGCGTGTTTATCATTGGTGCTTTTGTATTGGCCCGAGGTGAGATCTTTATGAGTTGGTATGAGTTTTAATGCCTTTCTCATTTTGCTTCATTAAGTTTCTTTGGTTGTAATATTAAATTGAGACATGTGACCATGGCTGAGGGTGCCTCTTCTTCTGCAGGAGGATAGTTTCCAATAATGTAATGAGTGTTTTGTGGGACATTCAGCTTTATTAACAAGGACCTTGGTTAATGTTCCGAACCAGACAGATTTTGCACTTAGGTCTTGAATGTGGAACCTACAGCCAAAGCTTGTCCTGATGGTCCATATGGGGTGTGCTAGCTGAAGGTTCATTGGATTAAAGCCTCCCAGGTGTCCCTGCCTCTCTGACGCTGCCTGGGTCAGCATCTACCCCCTCAGCATTTGACTATGTGTGCTCATCCTTGGACTCACTGCTGGACTCATCTTGTGCAGCTCCCACCACTGCATCTATGTCTTCATCGTCCAGTTTCCCCCCTTTCCAGCACAAGATTGTGGAGAGCACAGCATGCAATCACTATCAGCGACACACGATCTGAGGGCTGCTGGAGTGCACCCCCTGAGCGGTCTAGGCATTGGAAGCATCTTTGAGAAGACTGATGATTCCACCACAGCCCTTGTGGAGGCGTGGCTCCTATTGTACCACTGCTCAGCTTCTGTTCTTGGATGGCAGAGAGGAGTCATGAGCCACCTTCTGAGGGGATAGCTCTTGTCACCCAGCAGCCAACCATCCAGCCGGGCTGGAGCACTGAAGAGCACCAACACCTGGGAATGTCTGAGGATGTAGGCATCTTGGGAACTGCCTGGGTACCTTGCACAGACTTGTAAAATCTGCATCCTGTGATCACACACTATCTGCACATTCATGGAGTGGAAGCCCTTCCTGTTGATGAAGGCACTGGGCTCACCTGCTGGCGCCTTGATGACCACATGTGTGCAGTCTATAGCACCCTGGACACGGGCGAAGCCAGCAATGGCTGCGAAGCCTCTGGCTCACTGTGTCTGGCTTGCCTGGTCCCAACCGATATGGATGAAGGTCAATTTACACCTGAAAAGAGCATCTATAACCTGCTTGACACAAGTGTGGACAGCTGATTGGGAGACACAGCAGAGATCACCCACCGACTTCTGGAAGAAGCCAGAGGCAGAGAAATTGAGGGAAGCTGTGACCTTTAGAGCTACTGGCATGGGGTGTCCACCCACACAGTTCGTGGAGATCTCAGGCCCAATCATCTGACAGATATAGTTAACTGTCTCCCTTGAGAGACTGAGCCTCATTCGGCATTGCACCTCAGACATATTGAGGTAGCTGCTTTGCCGCCTGTATACCCTGGCAACAGGATAGTGGAATCTTCTGCGGCCTTTTCTGCCTTGGACTACCTCTTGGCCCTGTGCCCCTTCTGCCTGTGCCTGACCTCCCAAAGGTGGCTCCCCTGGAGGCTGAATGTGCACTCCTGGCCTCCTCCCCTTTCTAGTCTTCCCTTCCTCCTCAGAGGAGGTGACTCCAATGGACTGGTCAGCTCCTATTCCCAGGCTAAGGGAAGGCTCCCCGAAATTTGCAGGCCCAAAAAATGTTCCTCACTGCAGAATGTTGACCTGAAGATTGTGAGTCCAGACCAAGCAGCTGGTATGTGTTTTGAAATATTGCAGGTCACACAGGCAAGTATCAGTAACATTGAAACATCAATATTTGACAGAGCACACTCACATCCCCACTGAGCCCTCTTATCCCGCCGTGGATGAGGTTTATACAAATGTGTCCTACCCGCCTGCCCAATACGCCCGTGCGCCGACCCGAAGATTACACGGGCACCAAAAACTCCCCGTCAATTGGCTCCTCAAGGGCCTTAAGTGGCTGGTTAATTAATGGAGGGCGCGTATCGGAAATCAACACATGCCCACCCAACAAAATATCGCGATGACGCGCAGTGACATCGGGACGCTCATCTGACATCACCACGGTCATTTTACGTATGTGCGTGCGGGGCTCATCCCCACATGCCAATGGGAAAATTCTGCCCCTAGTATCTGTAGCATTCTGCTTTTCAAAAGAAAATACGCGTTCATGCTGAACACCTTAAAACCATTTGTATGCTTTCCTTACGAATATACTGTATGAATTAGGAGCAGGAGTAGGCCATTCAGATCCTCAAGCCTGCTCAGCTGTTCAATAAGATCATGGCTGATCTGATTGAGGCCTCAATTCCACATTCCGCCTACTCCCGATAACCTTTGACTGCCTTGTTAGTCAAGAAACTGTCTATGTCTGCCTTAAAAGTATTCAATGACCCTGCCTCCATCACTGTCTGGGGAAGAGAGTTCCAAAGATTCACAACCATCTGAGAGAAAAAATGTCTTCTCATCTCCATCTTGAATGGGAGGCCCCTTATTTTTAAACCGTGTCCCCTAATTCTACTCTCCCCCACAAATGGAAACATCCTTTCAGCATTCACCCTGTCAAGTCCTCTCAGGATCTTATGCAGTCAATGAGATCACCTCTCCACCTTCTAAACTCCAATGGATACCAGCCCCACCTGTCCAACTTTTCCTCATAAGATAACCCTCCATCCCAGGTATCGGTTGAGTGAACCTTCTCTGAACTACATTTAACACATTTATACCCTTTCTTAAATAAGGAGACCAAAACTGCACACAGTACTCTAGATATGGTCTCACCAATGGCCTGTACAACTGTAGCAAAACATCCCTACTTTTACATTCCATTTCCCTTTCAATAAATAACAACATTCCATTTGTCTTCCTAATCACTTGCTGTATCTGCATACTACCTTTTCCTGATTCATGTATCAGGACACCTAAATCCCTTGGTACCTGAGAACTCTGTAACCTATCTCTGTTTAAATAATCTGTTGCTTTTCTATCCTTCCTGCCAAAGTGGACAAGTTCACATTTTCCCACATCATACTCCATCTGTCAAATTTTTGCCCACTCATTTAACCGATCTATGTCCCTTTGCAAAATCCTTATGTCCTCTTCACAATTCACTTTGCTACCTTCTTTGTGTCCTCAGCAAATTTAGCAACTATACATTCAGTCCCTTCATCCAAGTCATTGATGTAAATTGTAAATAGTTGAGGCCCCATCACTGATCCCAGTGGTGCTCCACTTGTCACGTCTTGCCTACCCAAAAATGACCCATTTATCCCTACTCTCTGCTTCCTGTTGGGTACCAATTCTCTATCCATGCTAATATCCCTATGTCATGAGCTCTTATTTTGCATAGAAACCTTTGATGTATGCCTTCTGGAAATCCAAATATAGCACATCCACAGGTTCACCTTTATCCATGTTGCTTGTTACTTCCTCAAAGAACTCCATTAAATTAGGCAAACATGATATCCCTTTCACAAAACCATGTTGACTCCACTTGATTGATTGGGATTTTCTAAGTGCCCCACTATAACTTACTTAATAATAGACTCCAGCAAATTCCCTATGACAGATGTAAGCGAACTGGCTTGTTGCTTTCTGCTTTCTGCCTCCTTCCTTTCTTGAATAGAAGAGTTACATATGCTATTTTAAAATTGGATGGGACCTTTCCTGAATCTAGGGAATTTTGGAAAATTAAAACCAATGCATCTACTATTTTGGCAGCCTCTTCTCATAAGGCCCCAGGACAAATCCACCAGGACCCAGGGCTTGTGAAATTTTAGTTCGAATAATTTGCTCAGTACCCTTTCCCTGGTGATTGTAATTGTTTTAAGTTCCTCCCTCCCTTTCACCATTGGATTCACAATTATTTCTGGGGTGTTATTTACATTCTCTATGATGCAGATGCAAAATAGCTGTTCAATTCATTTGCGATTTCCTGATTTTCCATTATTAATTCCCCATTCTCATTCTCTGGAGGACCAACACTCACTTTAGTTATTATTTTCCTTTTTAAATACCTGTAGAAATTCTTACTATTTGTTCTTATATTTCTAGCTAACTTTCTCTCGTACTCTAATTTCTCTCTCCCTATTAATCTTTTCGTCATTCCTTGCCGTTCTTTATAATCAGTCCAATCTTCTGACCCTTATGGAATTATACACTTTTTCTTTCATCTTTAACTTCTTTAGTTAGCCACATATGGCGTGTTCTTACCTTAGAGTCTTGCTTTCTCATTGCAATGTATTTTTTCTGAGTATTCTAAAATATCTGCCACTGCATCTCTACTGACCTAACCCTTAACCCAATTTCCCAGCTCACTTTAGTCAGCTCTCTCTTCATGCCCTCATAATTTCCCTTATTTAAGTTTAAAACACTTAGATCTTAGATCCACTCCTCTCTACCTAAAACTGAATGTGAAATTCAATCATATTATAATCACTGCTACCTAGGGGCACCTTCACCATGAGGTCATTAATTAATCCTGTCTCATTACCAGATCTAGCATAGCCTGTTGTCTGTTTGGTGCTAAAGCATGTGCTCTGAGAAACTGTCCTGAAAACGTTCTACGAACTTATCATCAAGGCTATGTTTGCCAATCTGATTTGCCCAATCTGTATGTAGATTAAAATCACCCATGATTACATCCATACCTTTCTCACAAGCTCACATTATTTCTTCCTGAATATCCCGTACTACAGTGTGGCTACTGTCAGGGAGCCTATAAACCACTCCCACAAGTGACTTCTTAACTTTACTATTTCTCGTCGCTACCCAGTTGATTCAAGATTTTGATCTCCAGAACTAAGGTCATCCCCCTCTAGGGTATCATCTTGAATTAAATGAGCTACCCCTCCACCTTTTCCTAGCCTCCTGTCCTTCCTAAATATCATGGATCCTTGAATGTTCAGGTCCCAGTCCTTGTCATTCTGCAACCATGTCTCTGTAAAGACTATCAGATCACACATATGTATTTCAATTTATGCTGTCAGTTCATCTGTTTTGTTATGAATGCTATGCGTATTCAGTTACAGAGCCGTTAGTTCTGTCTTTTACTTTTTTTTGTAACCTCTAGCCTTATCTGCTGATGCCTTCTTAGATATGTACACTCTGTCCTTTCCTGCCATGCTTTGATCAGCATTTCCCTTATTCCTCCATTGCTCTTTTGCCTTATCTACTCTATTTAATTACCAAACTTGATCCCTTGCCCCCACTATTTCGTTTAAAGCCCTTCCTACTGCCCTGGTTACACAACTCGCCAGAACACTTGTCCCAGCATGGTTCAGGTGAAGACTGTCCCAACAGTACATCTTCCACTTTCTCTAGTATTGGTGCCAGTGCCATGAATTGAAACCCATTTTTCCACAACAATCTTTGAGCCTACGCCAATTTGCTCATGGCTCAGGTAGTAATTGAGAGACTATTACCTTTGAGGTTATGCTTTTTAATTTATCCCCTAACTGCTCATACTCCCTAAGCAGAACCACTTTCCCAATTTGATTGCCTAGATACCATATTTCTGGTACTGTGGGTGCTGTTCGTGTCCACAACAGTATCTGCACCATGTGCATTTTTCTGATGTTGGCTGCACCGGGTGACATTCTGTGCAGATTGTTAGTGTGGATGACACTAGCAACAACTTATATTTATGTAGTGCCATGTAATAATCTAACATTTAATGCAGCTTTATGACAAGTATTGTAATATAAGGCTACATGATCTTAATATCCAATAGCAGAGTAGCATGGGCTACCTCTATGTGGGGGCATCTTGAGTTAGTCACTGATGAGTGGAGACAGAGATTTATATTGTGATTGCAGAGGTGTAGCTGCTGAGTTTAGTTTGTAAATAAAGAGCATGTGTTTATTCTAATAACAATCTCTGGATGTTCTCTGTCTCTATACCAACTCAGTCACCCCGAAAAAACACGCAACCTGGATCCTTTAGCCCCTGGTAACCAAGGGCACTGGATCCAAAATGCCTTTAATGTATTAAGAACATTGCAGAGCACTTCACAGGAGCATCATAAAGAAATATTTGACTTTGGGACACATAAGGCAAAATCAAGGACAGATGGTCAAAAGCTGGGTCGAAAAGATAGGTTTTAAGGAGCATCTTAGAGGAAGAAAGAAGGAACAGAGGTGGACAGCATTAGGGAGGGTCTTCCAGAGCTAAGTCCTAGGCAGCTGAAGGCACAGCCACCAATAGTAGAGCAATTAAATATATATAAGTCATAGTTGAAAGAGATTGTGGGCTGTGATATGAGCAATATGTGATGTTACTGGTTCAAGGATATGGCATTTGCTGATGCATTCACTCATTTAAGTGATTACTCATGTGAGATCATTAAACTACTTGCAGCTCACTATCCAGTTCCTCAGGGCTAGACTATTGTTGGATCCATTGCCCTTGGTTTGTAATGGCTAAAGGATCCAGGTTGCACGCTTGTTTCCGGGTGACCGAGTTGGTACAAGGACAGAGAACATCTGGAGATTGTTAAACACATGCTGTTTATTTACAACTAAACTCTGCAGCTACACTTGTGCGCTCACAAAATAAAACTCTGTCTCCACTCATCAGTGACTCAAGACTTTCTCACATAGAGGTAGCCCATGTTACTCTGCTATTGGATATTAAGATCATGTGACCTTACATTACAATACTTGTCTTAAAGGTGAAGTACATATCAGTTTACTACATCCCTCCTCCTTTACTGAAAAAAAATGTTACAATTTTTCAATATATCAAGTTATTTACACAGATCAATTATTTACAAAGTCAGTCTCTCTTGGGTGGGGGTGGGGTGGGGGGGGGGGGGCGGAGGTGGGTGGTGGGTGGGGGGTGGGTGGGTGCGCGTTCCTAATGCATGTAGAATGTCTCAGCTCCACAGCTTCTGAAGTTTGCTTTGGAAGCTCCCTTACTGTGGTTGTCTGGGCATCTGGTTCATTCAACAGGTACCTGTAAATTTGTTTCTTCAAATCTTTCAGGTACACAGTTAGCCCTTCAAATACATTAGTACTTGGTGGAGTTCTTTCAACAGGGAATGTTGATTCAGTCTCGAACACTGGTGGAATCACTTCTGGATATTTGGTTTCTTCACATCATATGTGATCCACACGTCTCCTTGTTATTCGATTTCTGACTGTCACATGGTAGGAAAGAGGTCCCATTACGGCACTTGTTTCACCGAACAACCATGCTGGTCATTCTCTAAAATTTTTCATAAATATCTTCACTCCTACATCAAATGTTCTGTCCCGACTATGACAATCATCTCCAATTTTCTGACTTTCCTGCCTTCTTTCTACCTTCCTCCCAAGTTTGTCATGATTAGGCTCAGTCTCAGCCGGAGACGGCGCGTCATCTGCTATTCCACAGGTGTGACACCTGTTGTCAAATGAGGGGCGGTTCTATATTGGAAAAGAAATCGTGCTAGTCACTATTGAATCTCCAGATAATTTCTTCATGCCAGATTTGAACCAGGAAGTCCAACAACGAGTTGAATTCCTGGGGAGTTGGAACATCCTCATCTTTTACTTGCAGGGGTGAACGACTGAATGCATCTGCGTTTGCAATTTGACTTTCAGATCTATGAATAAAAGTATACTCATAAGCTGCTATGATCAATGCCCATCCTTGTACTCTCACTGAGGCTATAGGAGGTAAAGCCTTGACTTTACTGAATAGTCCTAATAATGGCTGTGGTCCGTTATGATAGTAAAATGATGACCATGTACGTAATGATGAAACATCTTAACACTGAAAATGATTGCCAGGCCTTCTTTTTCAATGTGTGAGTATTTTTCCTTTGCAGTACTAAGTGTTCTGGACACATATCCTATAGTTTGTTCTGATCCATCATCCATTCGATGGGAAAGCACTGCTCCCACTCCATAGGTGCATCACATGTTAATATCAACTCTTTCTTTGGATCAAAATGTACAAGAAGTGTAGAATATTGTAGCAACTGAATCACTTTTGTAAAAGCTTCTTCTTGTGTTGCTATGACCATCTCTGTTTTTTCTTGAGTAAGTAATACAGCGGTTCCACTTCTATTGACAAATTAGGCAAGGAGCGTCCATAGTAATTGATCATTCCCAAGAATGATTTCAGTTCAGATGTATTCTTTGGCGCTGGGGCTTCTTTAATGGCTTTCACTTTTTCTTCAACTGGATGTAGGCTTTGTGAGTCTACCTTGTGACCTAGGTAAGTTACCTCTTTTGCTTGGAATGTGCACTTTTCCTTTTTCAGTCTCACTCCAACCTGTGAAAAACATTTCAGAACTTCTTCCAAGTTGATCAAATGTTCCTTTTCAGTGAGTCCAGTCACAAGAATATCATCCAAATAAACTACAACCTGGGGCAATCCCTGCAGTAAACTTTCCAGTGCTCTTTGGAGTATGACACAAGCAAAAGATATGCCAAATGGTAAACAGGTGTATTGGTACAATCCCTTATGTGTATTTATGGTGACAAGCTTCCAGGATGCCTTCTCTGATTCCATTTGCTGGCAGGCATGACTCAAATATAACTTGGTGCAGACCTTGCCACCTGCCAGTTTTGTCCAAGAAGACTAGGTCCCTCACCTGCTACTACCATCAAGAATAATTTCACTGTTTGACCTCCGTAGTGTATTGTGACTTTACATATACCCTTGACTTGTACGTCTTCTCCTGGTAAGTTTTAAATTTTTCATCAGTTTCTTTTAAATTCAGCTTACTTTCTCCATGATTCAGGTATTTGAAAGTATGCTCACCAGTCACCGTAGTGGCTGCTCCAATGTCCACTTCCATTCTGAGAAGCTTCTCATTCACTCTTATGGTTACATAGCTAGGCTCCATTCTCCCTATCTTAAAATTATATAGCAAATATATATCAGCATTTATTTCTTAAGGCTTTTCAACACTGTTTATCTCATTGAGGTTCTTTGTCTGAAAGTCTGCCTGATTCTATCTTCACAATGTCTCATGAGGTGTCCATTTCAATGGCAGAAGAAACATTCAATTGTATTAAACTGCTTTTCATTACAGGGTTGCCTGCTTCCACCTCTGTCACAATAATGCCATGTTTTTGCTGCTGGGTTTTCCCTTTTAATTTGTCTGCTCGCAGTGGCTGCACTGCTCAGCATTTTCGCGCTCTTTTTGTTTGAGGCTTCCTACCCAGCATGGAGGACCGCGCCATTTTGCGCTCCTCAAATGGCTTCTGAGTCTCGCACTGCACTTCCATTGCCAGAGCGATTTCCGATGCCTTCTGAAAATCTGTATTTATTTCAGCCAGTAATCTCTTCTGAATTGCATACCAAACGATCTCTCAGCATATCCTTGATAGAAGTATCAAAATCACAATATTCAGTTAATTGCTTCAGGCTTGCCACATAGCAAGCGGCTATCTCCCCCGCAGATCTGTTTCTTGAGTTAAATTTAAGCCGTTGCATCATCACTGTCGGCTAGGGCAGGTAATGATTCGTTACGAGGTTCACAAAATTATCAGAAATTTTCAAGCCTGGGGCACGGGGCACCATCAGAATCTGAATTAGTCCATATGTCTTACTCCCACACGTGGACAGAAGCCCCGTGGGCCTGTTCTCCTCCCCCACAATGTTGTTCGCCTGGAAGAAGAACGCGAATAGTGAGACCAGTCGTCTGAGGTTGGATCAAAAGGTTCTACTCTTCCAAACTGTGGCCTGCTCTGAAGGAATCACTTCAATGCTCAGAAGGAAGTTTTCTTTTACTTACGATTACAGAGCGAGGTATGGACCGATTTCAGTTCTTCTTTTTATGCACTTTTTTACCTTGTTTTTTCCATGGTTTTTCATGCTTTTACTCTCGTCGACAGTTTGTTGGACCCAGTGCCCTTGGTTTGTTGGGGCTGAAGGATCCAGGTCACACGTTTGTTTCAGGGTGACCGAGTTGATATGGAGAACATCCGGAGATCGTTAGAATGAACACATGCTCTTTATTTACAAACTAAACTCAGCAGCTACACTTGTGTGTTCACAACAGAAAAATCTGTCTTCACTCATCAGTGACTAACTCAAGGCTCTCTCACATAGAGGTAGCCCATTTTACTCTGCCTTTGGATATTAAGATCATGTGACCTTACATTACAATATTTCTCTTAAAGGTATATCACATATCAAATTGCTACGACAATTGACATTGATTGTGTCAGTGATCTGTTCCCACTACTGTGCAGTGTCTATCTGAAGAGCCTTCAGATCCCCTGAGGGCTCTCTTCCTGTCCATCACCTGCAGCAAAGCCTCAGTGTGCATCAGAGAACCTTGGAGCCTACTCTCCATCATATTGTGCCATTCTTATCTCTTTCTCAGGAGAAAAGCATTGTTAGAATGACTTCCAGAACCTGATCCAGTCAGAATGCATCTTCTCTTTAGTTCTATGAAGAGCCATCCAGACTCAAAACGTTAACTGTGTTCCTCTCCGCAGATGCTGTCAGACCTGCTGAGCTTTTCCAGCTATTTTTGTTTTTGTTCCTCTTTGAGAGGTGCAGACTGGTTTTAAGTGGCGGAGTCTAGCTTGAACTCATGTTAGCTTCTCATCATTTTGCACCCCCTGCTCAGAGGGTGCCCCCAATAGCTGTTTAGTGCTGGCTGCACACTGCAATCGTAAATAACCAGGCAGCATGATGTTTGGAAGCAACAGACGTGGCGTAATTATGCATCATGACCCTTGTACTGTTTTGCAGCTTTATTGAATTTTATGTTCTGCCTTTTTAAAATTCATTCATGGGATGTGGGCTTCACTGACTGGGCCAGCATTTATTGCCCATCCCTAGTTGCTCTTGAGAAGGTGGTGGTGAGCTGCCTTCTTGATCCTCTGCAGTCCATGTGGTGTAGGTACACCCACAATGCTGTTAGGAAGGGAGTTCCAGGATTTTGACCCAGTGACAGTGAAGGAACGGCGATATATTTCCAAGTCAGGATGTGAGTGACTTGGAGGAGAACTTCCAGCTGCCCTTGTCCTTCGAGATGGTAGTGGTTGTGGGTTTGGAAGATGCTGTTGATGGAGCCTTGGTGAATTCCTGCAGTGCATCTTGGAGATGGTACACACTGCTGCTACTATGTCAATGGTGGAGGAATTGAATGTCTGTGGACGTGGTGCCAGTCAAGCAGGCTGCTTTGTCCTGGACGGTGTCAAGCTTCTTGAGTGTGGCCTTCTTCTTCAATACGTTGTCATGGGAATCCTTTGCTCTTCTTCAATACATTGTCATGGGACTTTTTTACATGCACCTGCAGAGAAAATCATGGGAGCTGACTCATCCAGGCAAGTGGGGAGTATTCCATCACACTCCTGACTTGTGCCTTGTAGATGGTGGACAGGCTTTGGGGAGTCAGGAGGCGAGTGACTCATCACAAGATTCCTAGCCCCTGACCTGCTCTTATAGCCACAGTATTTATATGGCTAGTTTCTGGTCAATGGTAACCCCCCCCACCTCCCCCACAGGATGTTGATAGTGAGGAATTCAGTGCTGACAATGCCATTGAACAGCAAGGGGCGATGGTTGGATTCTCACTTGATGGAGATGGTCACTGCCTGACACTTATTCAGCACGAATGTTGCTTACCACTTGTCAGTCCAAGCCTGAATATTGTCCAGGTCTTGCTGCATTTGGACTACATCCTCAAAGTTCATTGTGTGAAGCTGAATTGTAGTTGTTACATGGATAAATGTGACAGCTAAATTGCACACAGCAAGGTCAGGTTCCACATGCCGCAAATCATCGAATTATTAGATAATTAATTTTTGGTGATGGTGCTTAAAGGAAGACATGTTGCCTAGGACTGCAAGAGAATCCTTTGCTCTTCTTCAATACATTGTCATGGGAATCCTTTGCTCTTTTTCAAAACATTGACATAGGAATCCTTTACTCTTCTTCAGTACATTGTCATGGGACTTTTTGTCATACACCTGCAGAGAAAATCATGGCCTTGTTTGACCTGTCGCTAGAAAGATGGCAATTTCAACAGTACAGCATTTTCTCCTGCTGTGGCAGCCTCAATAATGTCTTCATGTTGTCAATAGCACTCTAAGCCATAATTTCCAATTCCGTGGTATGTGTAACCAATTGAGACTAGTATTAATAATAATTGAGTATTAGATATTGATCATATGAGAATGTAAAGCATTGTGGCATATTGATAGAAACAAATGCCTTGATGTGAATTCATGTAGGAATGGTTCACTGACTCCTTTGTAGAAAGAGGGCATTAAAATCAGTTTTATCAGGATATGTCATGCTGCGGGAAGGGAAAAACAAATAAATTGCTTTGATTCCTTTCCATTCAGCCATAGGAGCCCTGTGCTGACACGAATTTGATTTCCATATTTTGCATGCTTAAGCATATATAAGTTATATAACAATTAAATACTGGGGGTAAAAATCTAATCTATCTACTAATCCATTTTCAACTATAATTTAGCCATCCTGAATATAAATTCCAATTGAAAGTTAGGTTTATTCAATCAATTTGAGTACCTAACTTTTGAATTCAGATCGTGGAAATCAAGGACTTTTGTTTCAATCTTTCAAGTCACGTGAAGATGAAATTGAAATTTAAAAGCATACAATAAATACAAAAAAATTATTATGGACCAGAAATAAATTGAGACTATACAGAAACCTGCTTCAAATCTTTAATGGTGCGATATTTTTCAGGTGCTCTGAAGTGTAGTACAGTGATCGCAAAGAGAGTTGCTGAATTGGTGTTTTGTCCACTTCTGTGCTTTTCCGTACCAAAGCTAATGTTGCAGATTAAATCCGGTGGAGGCGGGAAAGTCAGCATAATCCCTGCTGAATGGTGGGTCGGGTGAACACACGCAACTTCTGCTTTTCGACTCATAGATTAAGCATCAGCGAGGAGCTTGGCGAATCTCATAGCAGGGCCGGCAGGAAGTCTCCCGCCCCAGCGTGACCTCATGAGGTCGAAGGTCCTGGCGCCATTTTTAAAGGGCGCCTGGACAGAGTCCTTGCAGAGAAGCCAGCAGATGAAAGCAACCACATCCTGGAACATACAAAGATGCCTCTAGCATTGCCTTTTGCTCATCTTGAGATAAGAGCAATGCCAGAGATAGACCCAGGGTCAGGCCAGTGCTCGCCATTGCATTGGTCCATGCCTGCCAGCCTCTTGACCTTCTAGAGGTCCTGCTGCCTCTTGAGCTCAGGCCTTGGCACAGCATTTGCTAACGGCACTTCAGTGAAGTTATGCGAGGACCCCAAGAAGGAGAAAGGAACATCTACTCACCTCAAAGTCATGGAAGGGGTGAAACTCACCAGGTGCACGCCATCTATATACAGTCTTAAAAATGAAAGTTCTAAATTCTCGCTGGTGGAGGACAAATTTAATTCTGGTAGGTGGCCTTTCAATTAGCATGCATGAGATGAAAATTAATACACATGGAGTTCCTGACATTGTCGGGAAAGTCAGCCCGTCTTCGCATAGTTTATCCTGCTGTCGGGAATCAGATTTTTCAACGGCCGCCTGATTAAGTGCCCCTGCCTGCTAGGAGCAGAAAATTCTATCCATTTTTTTTTTGGCCAAAAAGATCCCCTGTGTGTTTATTTATATTTCAAGTCTTTTAAAACAATACTATTTTTAGGAAATTGTTTGGAGGACCTTTTTCCACAAGCTTACTCTAACCGTGCTGAAATGCCACCATCAATTTTCATTTTGTGTTGCATTCTCACGATAGAAATAACACTTACCTCAGAGTTAAGGACAGTTCCTGTCTTTGGCTGGAAGTCTGTAGCGGTCTCCTACAGAACCACATCTCTTCACTGTACATCAATGATTTGGACATAGGGCTAGGATTAGTGGCATTCAGATTTGCAGAAAATGCTAAAACAGAATATACAGTAGATAATTCTGAAGATCAAAAGAAGCTTTGAGGGAATATTCATAAGATGGCAGAAGATGGAAGTGGTACAAGTTGGTAATAAATAAAATAATTAAGCATTGAAATTATGCATATGAAACGCTGGCTGTTATAGAGATGTAGAGGCCATTGGAGATTCAGATTTACAAGAAGCACCTGAGGTGAATAAAAAGCTACTGCACAAATTTATGGTAAGACTCATTGAATATAAAAATTGGAATGTCATGTTGAATTTATGTAACACTGCAGTTGGAGCGTGCAACTTTCAGCTCTGCACTTTAGGAAGAATGTTGGAGCAGTTAGAGGATGGAATCGAAATTCTCTAGGGTTTTGAAATACAAATATGAAGGAAGATTTGAAAAATTTAGAACAGAGGTGATATAGATTGATTTGATAGATTTGCTTAAAGTTATGAAGGTTTTAAGGGTCTAGAATTAGGGGATATGGTGATAAGATTATGTAAGTTTGTGTGTTAGAATTGCATTGGGTATAAATTATTAGGGCAGAATTTTCCCCCACCTGTTGGGGAGCGTGTGCGTGGAGGCGACCCTCCAATCGGCACCCCCGATCGGGGGAGTCCTGCCATTTTATGTGGGCAGGCCAATTAAGGTCCGCCCAGCGTGACATCCGCACAGAAGGACTGTGCGCTCCCTGTGGAATGCCTAAACCCGAGAGTGCACTCATTTGCGCATGTGCATGAAAGAGCGCACTCATCTCCCTGAGGCAAAGTGCTGCCTCAGGGAGATCGTCTCTACCGTAAAAAATATTAAAAATAGAAAAAAAATCCCTGACATGTCCCCTCATGTGACACTGTCACATAAGTTGGGACATGTCCATAACTTTTAAAAACTCTTTAATTACATTTTTTAAAACCTACATGAAACGCATCCCACCCGTGGATGAGGTTTCATGCTTTTTCTAATGCCCGCCAGGGCTCCTGAACTGCCCGCCAACCTTAAGGTTGGATGGGCAGGTCCGTTAATTACTTAAATGACTCTGTCAATGGCCTCAGATCGGTGGGCGCACAGCTGAATTTGCTGAACCCCTGCCTACCTGAAAATTTAAATGGGGCGCAGTGACATCGGGAGTTCCACCCGACATCACCGCATGTCATTTTACCCGTCGGTGAGCGGGCCCCACACCCTGCTCGCCAACAGGAGCTCGTCGACAGGAACATCCTGGCCTTAGTCATTGTGTCCTTAGTGTTGCACTGAAATGGTGACACACTTTACCTTCTCATGCCTTGTGGTGGGGCTTTCATTGTAAAAATGTTATCAACACTAAATGTAAGTAATTAAATTGTTATTAGTGCAGTGTCCTTTATTAAGATTATTTGACACTGTTTTTGAAAGTGAACGCTGAAATACAGCTGACATTTCAGAGAGAATCTTCCTGCCTTTGAAATCTTTCTGACTTTGGCATCAAATACAGGTCATGAGCCCTATGGTGTTGGATGCCCAAAGAGCATTGACATCTTCCCAGATGTGGTCAATTAAGAAGCCAGCTCTGGGAGCGCCATTGGCAGACCAGGGAATCGGCAGGCCCAGTTGGAGGGCCTGCACTGACATCCTGCCAGCAGCCCCATCAAGAGAGGTGGCAGACAGAAGAATGTCTGGTGAGGCAGAGAGGAGACTGCAAGGGCACCACAAGATGGAGGCGCCCTTTGAAATTTTATGACATTTTTAAAAGAATATTGTGGCCTCAGCTGCCAGGTCATCTGGGTAGAAGGCTTCTAGAAGGATGGATTTAAATGAGGTGCTATTGGTGTTCAGCCTGCTGCTGGGAGGTTATTTCTGAGTAAGTGCCACTTGATAGCGCTAGTGACACACTTGAAAGAACACTGAAGAAAATCTCCCTGGTGTCCTGCCTATATTGATTCCTCAAGTAACATCATTAATGCATATTATCTGAATATTATCACACTGCCATTGCTATTTGTGGGAGCTTGCTGTGAACAAATTGAATGCTGCATTTCATGTGTTGAGGCAGACAGAGTGCAGATGAGGAAGCTGAATGTAGACTTGGAGTTTGGTGAGTGGGTGAGTTTAAAGTGTTAATTATGTTCCTAAATTGTGTCTTGAATTCTAATCTAGCCTGTAATTAGCACTAGCTGGAACATACTGTGTAAGCAGGCTAAGTTCTATTTTTCTTGCAGCTTAGATAGGGTGAACCCATTCTCTTCTGTGAGAGCAGAGTAGTTAATTAGCTAACTGATTGAATCTGGTTCTCTAGCCCCAGTTCAGTTGGCTATGAATATAGGCCTCTTTAGTGCAACTGAGGAAACTGAGTGCAGAATTGGAGTTTGGTGAGTAGGGGAGTTTGATGAAAGAAGGTTTGTTTCCTTTTTCTATCTTCCTCACTCTGTTGAAACTGGTTCTTGCTCTAGTACAGGGAAAAGAGCTAGCCGTTTGGTGAGTATCTGGTGAGTGTTTAAGGTCGATTTATTTCTAAGGTTTAAAAATAGTACAGATATTGGTGGTAAGTTTAATAAAATATATAAAAAAACAACATAAATAAGTGAATAACATAATTAAGTAATTATTTAAAACACGTTAAGGATGGCAGGACAGATGATGCATCATGTCTGTGGCATGCGGGAGCTCCTGAATAACATTATGATCCAGGGCAAACACACCTGCAGTAAGTGTTTGTGGCCTGAGGAGCTTCGGCTTAAGGTCATTGAGCTGGGAGGCTGAGCTGCAGACATTGCAACACATGAGGGAGGGGGAAAGTTACCTGGATGCTTTATACCAGGAGGCAATCACACCACTTAGGATAGGGTCTTCTGATTTGGTCAGGGACAGGAGGGTATGACAGTGAGGCAGGTAAGGGGACCCAGAGGGCAGGAATGCAAGAATGTGAGCCTCCGTAATTGTCCAATAAGTCTGAGGTTCTCTCAGCGTGTTTGAATGAGAGTGGGAGCTGCAGCATGGCTGAAGAAACTGACAATGGCATTGTGGTACAGAAAGCCATTCAAGTGGGCGGAGTGAATAGGAATGTAGTGGCAGTAGGGGACAGTATAGTGAGGGGGATTGACACAGTTCCCTGTAGCTAAGAGCGAGAGTCAAAATGGCTGTGGTGCCTGCCCGGTGCCATGGTTCGGGACATCTGCTCAGGGATGGAGAGGAACTTGCAGTGGTAAGGGGAGGATCCAGTTGTCATGGTCCACATCAGTACCAATGACATCGGTAGAACTAAGAAAGAAATTCTGCATAGAGAATATGAGCGCTATGTACTAAATTGAAAAGCAGAACCTCAAAGGTTATAATCTCTGGATTATTACCTCAGCCTTGTGCAAATTGATATAGAGTACATAAAATTAGAGAGATGAACATGTAGTTCAAAGACTAGTGTGGGAGAAGCGGGTCCTGGTTTATGGGGCACTGGAGCCAGTACTGGGCAAAGTGGGGGCTGTACCATTGGGATGGTCTGCACCTGAACCAGGCTGGAACCAGTGTTCTTGCGAACTGCATAACTAGGGAAGTAGAGAGTGTTTTAACCAAAGTACCAGGGGCAAGGGATGAAACATGGGAAGATTTGGTATATCAAAGAGTAAAGACAAGGTAAGAGAGGAAAATAGTAATATATAGTAAATAGTAATATAATAGTAACAGTGATAGGGTGGGAGAATGGCAGGAAGGAACAGAGAGAAAAAAACCTAAGAATGCACCCAGAATCAAGACTAGATGTCACAAAGATAACAATAAGACAAAACTTAAGGCTCTATATCTGAATGCACGTAGCATTCATAACAAGGTAATCATTGAAGTAAATAAATATGATCTAATAGCCATTACGGAGATGTGGCTGCAGGATGACAAGGATTGGGTCCTGAATATTGAGGGGTATATGACCTTCAAGAAGAATAAGAAGCTAGGTAAATGTGAAGGACTAGCACTGTTAATCAAGGATGGCATTTGTGCAATAGTTAGAGATGAACCTGGTTCAGGGGATCAGGATGTAGAATTGGTTTGGGTGGAGATGAGGAATAGTAGGGGAAAGAAGTCACTAGTGGGTGTGGTCTACAGGTCCCTAACAGTAACCACAATTTAGGACAAAGTATACAAAAATAAATATTAGGTACTTGTGATAAAGGGATGGCAATAATCATGGATGACTTTAATTTACATGTAAACTGAAAAAATCAGATTGGCAGCTGTAACCTGGATGAGAAGTTCATAGAATGCTTTTGAGATAGTTTCTTAGAGCAACACATTCTGGAACCAACCAGAGAGCAGGTTATATTTGACTTGGTATTATGTAATATGACAGGATTAATTAATGACCTCAGGGTAAAGGCACCCCTAGGTAGCAGTGAACACAATTTGATTGAATTTTACATCCAGCACAAAAGGGAGAAGAGTGGGTCTAAGACTAGCATTTTAAACTTAAATAAGGACAGCAAAGTGGGCATATTAGCAGAGCTAGCTGAAGTTAACTAGGAGGTGATGCTAGGGGATAGGTCAATAGAGTAACAGTACAGACATTTCAAGGGATTTTTCAGAATACTCAGAATCATAAGTATATTCCTATTATAAAGAAAATTTTAAAGGGAGGGCCCACCATCATGGCTAACTAAAGAAGTTAGAGGAAGCATCCCAAATTTAAGAAAAAAGCATATAACTGCACAAAGGTGAGTGACTGGTGAGATGATTAGTCAGAATATAAAGAACAGCAGAGAATGACTAAAAGGTTAATCAGGAAACAGAAATCAGAGTATGAGAGGAAGCTAGCTAGAAATGTAAAAACTGATAGCAAGAGTTTCTACAGGCATTTAAAAAGGAAAAGAGTAAGTAAAGTGACTGTTGGTCCTCTAGAGAGTGAGAATGAGTAATTAATAATAGATAATAAGGAAATGGCGTGTGGAAGGAACAAATATTTTGCTTCTATCTTCATTATAGAGGATACAAAAACATTCCAATAATAGCTGTAAATCAGGAGGTGGAAGGGAGAGAGGAACTTGGTGAAATTGCAATCACTAGGGGAGTAGTACTGAGCAAACTGATGGAGCTGCGGGCTGACAAGTCTCCGGGACCAGATGGACTTCATCCTAGGGTCTTAAAAGAGGTGGCTAATGAGGTAGTAGATGCATTGCTGCTAATTTTCCATAATTTCCTAGATTCTGGAAAGGTTCCATCACATATAACCCCTCTATTCAAGAAGGGAGACAGACAGAAAACAGGAAGCTGTAGGCCAGTTAGCTTGACGTCTGTTGTGGGGAAGCTGTTAGATCCGATCATTAAAGAGTTTATAACTGGGCATTTAGAAAAACACAAGGTAATTGGGAAGAGCCAGCATGGCTTTGTGAAAGGGAAATCATGTTTAACCAATTTATTGCAGTTCTTTGAAGGACTAACATGCTGTGGATAAAGGGGTGCCTGTAGACGTTCTGTACTTAGATTTCCAGAAGGCATTTGATCAGATGCCACATGAAAGGTTACTGTGGAAAATAAAAGCTTATGGTGTAGGGTGTAACATATTAACCTGGATAGAGGATTGGCTGGCTTGCAGAAAACAGAGTATACATAAATGATTCTTTGATTGGCAGGATGTGACTAGTGGAGTGCCGCAAGGGTCTGTGCTGAGGCCTTAACTTTTTGCAATTTACATCAATGACTAAGATGAAAGGAGCAAAGGCATGGTAGCCAAATTTACAGAAGACAGAAAGATAGGTAAGAAAGTATGAAGAAGACATAAGGAATTTGCAGATGGATATACATAATTTGAGTGAGTGGGCAAAAATCTGGCAGATGGAGTAAAATGTGGGAAAATGTGAAGTTGTTCACTTTGGTCAGAAAAATAAAAAAGCAAAGTATTACTTAAACCAAGAACAACTGCAGAATTCTGAGATGCAGATGGATCTAGGTGTTCTCGTGCATGAGTCACAAAAAGCAGGTACAATAATTAAGAAGTCAAATGGAACGCCATCCTTTATTATGAGAGGAATTAAACATAAAATTAAGAATGTTATGCTTGTGTTATACAGGGCATTGTTGAGACCATATCCCGAATACTGTGTGCAGATTTGATCTCCATATTTCAGGAAGGATGCAAATGCATTGGAGGTGGTTCAGAGAGGTTTACTAGATTGATGCCTGGAATAAGTGGGTTGTCTTATGAGGGTAGGTTGGACAGGTTGGGGGTTGTTTCCATTGCAGTTTAGAAGAGTGATGGGTGATTTGATTGAAGTATATAAGATCTTGACTTGTCTTGACAAGGTGGACCTAGAAAGGATGTTTCCTCTTGTGGGTGAGTCCAGAACTAGAAGGCACTCTTTTAAAATTAGGAGTCACCCTTATAGGACAGAGGTGAGGAGAACCTTTTTTCTCAGAGGCTTGTGTGACTTTGGAACTCTCTGCCTCCGAAGGCAGTAGAAGCAGGGTCACTGAATATTTTTAAGGCAGAGTTAGATAGATTATTTTTTAGGCAAGGGAATCAAACGTTATCAGGAGTCGATGGGAATATAGATCTTGAAACAGAAACAAATCAGTCATGATCTTATTGCATGGGGGAGCAGGCTGGAGGGGCCGAATGGCCCACTTCTGCTCCTATTTCATATGTTCATACAACATTGACTGCACTTCAAAAGTACTTCATTAGTTGTGATGTCTTGAGGTTGTAAAAAGTGCTGTGTAAATAAGTGTTTCTCTGAGTTGACATTCACTGACTAAATTATTAGTCATTGTTGCCCAAAGTAATTCCAAGGAATGCAAATGACCTAACTCTCATTTAAGCTGAGTGGCCATGAATATGAGCTGGATCCCCCGCTGCTAATTGTAATGCACGGTTGTAACAGACCTTTCCGGTCTGGGCTTGAGTCAGGGCCATGGACAGATCTGCGACCAACCTCCTTTAAGCCACGCACCCACCTTCCAAATCAAGGGTATGTCAGGTGGAGTTCCTGGGATTTTGCAGGGAGTTCCACCCTTCCTGCCCTTGACAAGCTTCAGTGGAACTAACAGCAGTTGAGGCTTAGTTTCTCTTTGAGGCCCTCTGAAGGCTGCAAATATTTACTAAAGCAAAGCCTATATCCACAGTTCCTTCAGGGTTTCTGGCAATCCTCTGCTTAAATAATGGCAGAATCTGAGAGAACCCCATTCTACCCCGTATTCTGTAACAAAGGGTACATTTTTGTATCAGTTTTCTTTATATAATGAAAATATCTTATTGTTCAGTTACTACAGACAGCATTCACTAGAATGTGTACTCCAATTGTATTGCAGTGAGGAAGAAAATATCATATGATAGCACAGGAAAATGCTTACTACACCACAGGAAGCAGGAAGTTGTCTCAGAAGCTCTTTGTGGATTTTTAAAAATGTGCAATGGTTGGAAATTAATTTGCTCTGGTGTGTTAAAAAAGGAATTTATAGCATACGTTCAAATAGTTCAGTGTTTCCGAACTCTATATTTCTTATTTTAGTGTGCAAGATCTGAACAGAGTGAGAAGAAGCAGCAGATGTCGCAGAATGAGAACGCCACCACAACGCAATCTGCACGCAACCATAGATCAAATACATGCTGTTTCTGCTGGTGCTGTTGCTGCAGCTGCTCATGGTATGTACTTTTGTATGTTAATTGGCCTGTAGTGTAAGTAAATGTTTGTGATACAGATTCTAACATCTAAGAAAATGTATAAAGATTCTAAAGAATGGTAAACTTCAGTTTGAATTACTTGCAGTCTGCTTTTATCATTCAAAAGGTCGAACTTCTATTTCTTTTATGACTTTTATGTAACATCTTTCAATCTTTCATCTCCTCAGAATATCCCAACACACTTCACAGACTATTAATTTCTTTTGAAATGTAGTCCCTGTTTAGTAGACAAACAGGACAGATAATTTGCTTGTAGCAAGGCCTCACAAAAAACAATTATGATAAACAACATATTAATCTACTTCTGGTGATGTTGCTTGAAGGGCCAATGTTGGCTAGGGTGTTGGAAGAACTTTCTGCTCTTTTCAAATAGTGCCATGAAACCCTTTAAGCACATCTGAACAAGCAGGTCATGGCACTCCCAACAGTGTAGTGAACCAAATTATTATATTTTCTCTGAAAACGAATAATTGCATTTTAGCAAACACTTTTAACCTTTTTTCTTTTCATGGTGAATATTCTTTATTCCTATAAAACACATTCGGCATGTAAGTATGGAATGTGTGCACAGATTTTTGAATTAATTCATGATTAGAATAAGAACATGGCTTTGATTTATTTGAAAAAAATCTTTTCTTCTCAATGTTCATTACACAGATATTACATGAGAAATTTATGAAAAATCAAATAGTAGGCCATTCAGCATACTAAACATGCATTGATATTTTCTTAGCCTCATTAGTACTATATTTTAAACACTATTCCCAACCTTTTCTTTAATACTGTTAATTCCCAAATCAAGTTCAGTCTCAACTATTAAGCACCCAAATGATTTTGCACTAATGGTCTTCTTGGATGTTGTGTTGCGATTTCCCATTAAATAAAATACCTCAATCAGATAATTCTATAAACTCCGAATCCACAGGGAGTATATTACAAATTTAGGCGAACAGGTAGGCTGGAATTTTTCTGCCCCTCATGCTGGCAGGATCTTCTGGTTCCGCTGATGTGAATGGGGATTTCAGTGGCTTGCTTGCCCCACTGCAGGCCAGCAGCGGGATGGGGGGGGGGGCTGGAAAATACCGGCCATAGAATTTTAAAACACTGCACAGAAGGAGACCATTCCAATGGTTCTCATGCCAATATAGCACTTCAGCTTGAAATGAAAACCAAAAATGCTGGAAATACTCAGCAGGTCAGGCATCAGCTGTGAAGAGACACAGAGTTAATGGGTGGAATTAGAATCCCACAAGGAAAGACTGAACCAGCAAAAAACATGGCAAAACAAAATGGAGGTAGAAGTTGTGATCTAAAATTGTTGAGCACAATGATAAGTCCGGAAGGCTGTAGAGTGCTGAGTCAGAAAGATGAGGCGGTGTTCCTCGAGCTTCATTAGAACACTGTAGCAGGCCAAGGACAGAAAAATCAAAGTGGTAGCAAGGTGGAGAATTGAAATGACAAGCAACAGGAAGCTAAGGATCATGCTTTTGCACTGAACAGAAGTGTTTACAAAACAGTCACCTAGTGTGCTCCTCGCGCTCTTCAACTTGACCTGCTTTCTCTCGTTCCATTTCCCTACCCTTTCGAGGCATGATTAAACTTTGGTCTTTGGCTACCTAAATATGTTCAGTGCAAATTTCTAAATTTTTAGCAAGTATTAGTTTATATCAGAAAGTTGCTTATATTAAATAAATTTTGTTCTGTGAGAAATTAGTGACTGCTTAGATGAGAATTGAAATGTTAGACTAGACAGGCCTGCGGGGCAAAAATCACATCATCACGATTGGAAAATAGATATGGATAGGAATGGATTTAACATAAGTGCAGCTGCTATAAAACTACTACCATCTGCGGAGAGGAAATCTTTCCCAGTGCATCTGCACCCTTCAGTGGAAAATGTAGCAATGAAAGAAAGAGCTTGCCATTTATATAGCACCTTTCATATCCTCACGATGTCCCAACAAATTACACAACCACGTAATTATGTTTGAAGTTCAGTCATTATGTATAGAAATCTGGCAGACAAAAGCAATGAGATAAATGGCCAGCTAATCATTGACTGAGGGAAAAATATTAACCAGGGTATTGGGAGAATTTTCTGCTCTGGAGCTGAATTTATATAACACTTTTCATGTCTTCAGGAGGCCCAAAGTGCTTCATAGCCAATGAAATATTATATTTTACTGTTATATTTTACTTTTGAAATAGTCATTTTTTTACTTTAGGTAAGCACAAGAGCCAAATTTGAACAGCATTGAAAAGAATGCCCATCTAATTTAGCTATGTCATAACAGTTGAGAGATGAATATTGGTCAGGACACCAGGATAATTCACAGCATTTTTTTTTGTGAAAAGCACAATGGAATCCTTTGAATCCACCTAAACAGAAGGCAATATTGATTTATTAACTTCTCGTCCAAAAGAGAGCATCTTTAAAAATTAGCACTGCCTCAATCCTGCCAGCCTGGGTTTTGCCCTGGATAGGGACTTCAATACCCAACCTTCTGACTCAAACCATAGGGTTGCCAAACCTCCAGGATTGGCCAGGAGTCTCCAGGAATTGAAGATCAATCTCCAGAACACTGCTGTGAGCAACCCTGGAGGAAAATCATCGGAGCTTTAAAAAAGATAGTTTTCTTTCATCATTTGCTTTGATAATTTTTCTTTACTAAATATAAAATTATTGAAAATGGGCAAGAAAAGGCTGTTTGGCTAACAGTCAAACATCAATCTATTGGGTAATGAGCCTTTTTGCTTTCCAATTGGCAGAGGAAGGCAGTGCGCCACAAGGATGGACGTGTTGGCCGACTAATGGCTGGAGCATGGGGCAAGTCATGTGGTGAAACCTCCAGGGATACATTTAATCACAGTTGGCAACCCTACACAAAAGTATGAGTACTAGCAACTGGAATAAGTTGCTATTTCCAATGTTCAAGACAATGCCCTATTCTAAAAAAGGCAAATGCTTATACTTAATTTGCATGTTAGCAATTATGAAAAAACAAATAGGATCTCATCCTAGTAACATTTCGTTATGTAGGATGGGATTTTCCGCCCTTGCCTGCTGCCGAGATCATGCAGCCCTGCCAAAAATCAATGGATTTTGGCTGAACTGCCAAATTTCCTGCGGCGGGTACCTCTATGGCAGGGCCGGAAAACCCAGGCCTTAGTTTCTAAAAACATTAGCCGAAGAAAACACCTACTCATGTTGCTTTAAATGTAAGATGCACCACCACAGATCTAAGTAATCAGATTATCTCACAAGTGATAAATAAGTATTGTGAAAAATGTTACGCAAAGATTTTCGCAAATAATTCACTTAGAATTTTTAAAAATCAACTATGTAGATCATTGCATATAAGTCCATTCTAGTTTTTTGGCCCTAAAAATTATTCTTTTGCATTTATTCGCCCTATAGGTTGACACCACCCTCCCTGCCCTTTTCAGCCACGACATGCTGTACTCACATCAGTAGTCAGTCTCAATTTTTCCCTCCACAAATGGATATTTTACTTACTGATCCCTTATGGGCAGAATTTTTTGTTCGATGGATGGGCGCACTCACGGCCCACTCGAACGTGAAATGAGGTGCATTGACGTCGGCCGAGCGTGCCGACGCCAATGCGTGGTTGCGCGATAGTTCGGTGCCGACTCTGGCACTCCCCTGCCGACAATTAAAAGGCCTGTTCAGACCATTAAATAATCAGTTAAGCTAAATTTTTCGCTGCCCGTCCAATCTAACGGTTGGTGGGCAGGCGAAAAGGCCTTGGAAACCTCATCCACAGGCGGGTTGAGGTTTCCAAAAGCAAATAAAAATAAAATAAATGTTTTACAATTGAATTAATAACATGTCCCTGCTCACGTGACAAATTGCTGCCCATGAGGTATCAGGTGGGGCGGCCGACCTATAGGGTGGGTAAATGCAAAAACATAATTTTTGCCCATGAAATAATAAAATGGAAAAAATAAAATGGACTTATGTGCAATGATCTGCGTAGTTGACAGAGTCACATGAGGGGACATGTTTTATTACATTTTTATTTACTTTATTTTTTTTTTGTTATATCTCTTCATCTCCCTGAGGCATGGAGCTCCTCAGGGAGATTATGCAGCACTCACTCTTGCGCATGCACAAGGCTTGTGCTCGCCCCCCCCCCTCCCAACCCCCATACACATAGATAGTGCTGAGCACTGCCGCCTGTGTTTCATGCTGGATGGGCCTTAATTGGCCTCCTGTGCACCAGGTTACCCTTCTTCATCCTATTCCACCTGCTAATCACCACTGAGCCCATGTTCGAGTAGAAAGCTTACTTTGATATTCAGTTCTTTTACTGAGTTGTTCATATTTTGAATGAAATCGCGGTGCGGTGCCGATCGTGGGTGGCGGTCGGATTCTCGACCATCCTGCCTGCCCCTGCCGAGCTTGCCCACCAAGGGCAAAATTCTGCCCTTTAACACATTGAAAGGGATAAAGTAGGTGATACAGGCTGTGTTGCAAAGCTGTGGGGTAGTTTAAGACACATCCACACAAAGCTGACTCCACGTGGCAAACAAGACCCACACCTCTCCCGGCAGATTACCTTTATACTCAATGTATAAGTCAACCCTTGTTTAGGAGGGATCTCTCAAGGCTTCAAATGTCAACTTATATGCCGACATTTACGTTAGTTACATAAGGGTGCATTTTTCTCTGGTAACTTTAGTGTAGAAATAGACAAATTTATAAAGGTGTAATGTTAGTAGAACTTTATGTTTAGATCTTTTGTCTTTACTGCTGTTTTATATATTACTTTCCAAAAATATATTAAGTAATATTACCAAGGAGTGGGACAAGAATTAACTCATTAAGATAATGAATGCAGATCTTGGGAAGCTTCCTCAGCTAAACAGTCAAATCAAAAAGTGACTATTTTATTGCATTTCAAATCTGGAATTAGTTAATCTAAGGAAGTGAAAAATTTCAAAGTATGAACAACTCAGTAAAATAACTGAATATCAAAGTAAGCTTTCTACTCAAGCATGGGCATAGTGGTGATTAGCAAGTAGAATAGGACGAAGAAGGGTGCACAGAGAGCATTGAAGGTATGCAACCCGCAATAAATACAACTTCAAGCAGCAGGACCACTGCACTAGTGTTAGCTATTTAGGCGTAGAGGAAAAGCACTGCATGAGGTGACACAAACACAGTAGGGTGGGCACCTAGGTGGCATAAGACCACTTAGTCCTGCAGGGGCAGTAGACTATCTGTCAGGCACTGTCCATGTCAATGAAGGCCACCATATCATCAGGACTTTAGAGATACCATGTTACACATCACAGGAGTGAACCAATTTTTTCGTTTTGCTTGTGGCTGCCTTCTTTTCTGCATAATGAGAAAATAACAAATCTGTTAAAATTAGTCTGGCCTCGATTAAGGATCATAGATTCATACCAATATACTGCATTATTACCAGGTTCTCAGAAGACTGCGGGTTTACTTGGCCTCTAATTCTTCATTGCTTTAAGCAGTATTTCCACTGATGAACTAGTAGAGATAGAGAATTCAACATCTGTTGAATCTGATGAATCATGGCCCACATAATTTTCCAGTCACAAATGTGAATGAATTAAAAAATGGTTGATAATTGGGCACTGTGATCCCTATGTCCAAGTTGCTGATAAAAGCAATCCTGTCAAGTGAAACCCTCCACTTTGGTGAGTGAAATTCTATGAACATACGAATTAGGAGCAGGAAAATGCCATTCGGCTTTTGATACAATCAAGGCTAATCTAATTGTGGCCTCAACACCACCCTCCTGCCTGCCTCCAATACCTTTAGACTCCCTTGTTAGTCAAGAATCTATCTAACTCTGCCTTAAAAATATTCAATGACCCTACCTTCGCTGTTCTCTGGGGAAGAGAATTTCACAGATCCATAATCTTCCCTACCTGAAAACTTTGACAGAATTCTCTGCGCAACAGTGTTAACTTGCACTCGGGTATGATACACTGCGTTTGGAAGCAATTTTTAAGTGATCATTTGATATCTTCTCATTTCTCCTCATCTCCACCTTAAATGGAAGACCTCTCATTTTTAAATTGTGTCTCCTAGTTCTGGCCTTGCCCACAAGGTAAAATATCCTTTCAGCATCCACCTTGTCAAGTCCCCTCAGGATCTTATATATTTCAATAAGATCACCTCTTGTTCTTCTAAACTCCAATGGATACATTCCCAACCTGCCCAGCCTTTCCTCATAAGATATGTTCACTCAACTGATTCCTTCATCCCAGGAATCAGTTGAGTGAACCTGCTCTGGACTGCTTCTAATGTAATTATGCTCTTTCTTAAATAAGGAGACCAAAATTGTACACAGTACCCCAGATATAGTTTCACCAATGCCCTGTACAATGATAGCAAAACATTCCATTCCCCTTGCAATGAATTCTAATTGCCTGCTTGATCACTTGCTTTACCTGCATACATACCTTTTGTGGTTCATGTACTGCGGAACATCTGTACCTCAGAGTTCTGCAGTCTCTCTCCATTGAAATGGTATGCTGCTCTTCTATTGCTCCTGCCAAAGTGGACAAGTTTACATTTTCCCATATTATACTCTATTTTGCTCACTCACTTAACCTATCTTTATCCCTTTGCAGATTCCTTATGTCCCCTTCACAACTTACTTTGCTACTTATCTTGATGTCATCAGCAAATTTAGCAAACATACCTTCGCTCCTTTGATCCAAGACATTGAGAAGGTCATTCTAAAACCAACTCTATGCAAACAAACTTGAAAAATAATTCAGCTTGCATTAATAGGAAGTAAAAGAAAGAGCTTTCATGACCTCAGGACATTCCAAATTGCTTAAGAGGCAACGACTTATCATTGCTATCGTGTTGTATGGAATTGTAGCAGCCAGTGTAAGCACAGCACAATCCCCTGACCATCAATGAAATAAATCATCAGGTAATCTGATTTAGGGATGTTGAGGAAGGAACCAGATATTGGCCAGGACACTGGGACAGTTCCCTTCTTTTGAAAATTGCCATGGGATCTTTTATGTCCACATGAGAGGACAGACTCGATTTAACATCTCATTCAAAAGATGGCACCTTGGATACTACAGTTCTTCCTCAGTATTGCATTGAGGTGCAGCCTATATGCTCAAGGCTATGGAGTGGGGCGAAACCCATGACCTACCTTCCGAGAGGCAAGCATCTGAAGTGATCCTTTAGGGGTCATGGTTTTATGTGATACTTACTTGGCAGCTCAGTCTGGTTACCTCACCACTCTCTGTTAATTTGCTATTTGTGAGATTTTGTGCTGCAAGTGGAAAATACTTGTTGTTAGCCTAGTTCCTAATAAATTCCCTTATTCTGTCTATTCCACATTACATTTATGTCATGCAGAATATTGCATTCATTCTGTTATACAGCTATGTTCAATATTTCTGATAAGTTCAAATAATTTAAAAATAAAACATGAACTGATGGTGTGGCTATCATTCTTTGAGTAAGATTTAGTGGAAAATTAATTTACATGAAATTTTTGCACAATCCCTGCACACTGAAGCAGAAGTGGCTTCACAGAAGTCACTGAAGGGGAGAAAATGCATGCTTCTTGAGGAGCTTTTTAGGGAAGTGACTTTAGGTTCTGTTTCAGTTGATGCCTACTTGCAAAGGAAGAAAGTTTTTGAAACACCCATGAAACAGGAAATTTAGTTCCTATGTGGTTTTCATTGCAAATGAAATTTATAACGATTTAAAGAGAAATGAAACCAGGCAGATTATTTTAAAAATTTTCTTTTGTCTTTTTGCCTTTATTTACTCCAATGAATGCCTACATTTTTTAGAAATCATTATATAACTTAGACCTATGTATAGCACTAATGTTCACTTAATAGATATTCATAAAATTTCAAAGTGAACATTGACAAGGAATGCCATTTGGCCTGCTGAACTCATCCATCCAGAAGTATTATCTTTAAGATTTTTCCTACATTACCAGGAAGTTAATCACTTCCTTTCAAATGTCTCTTTCATCAGTTTGAACTTATTCCCTTTTGTCTCACTGTCATGGCACACTTTTCTATGCTCTTTAATTGTACAGTTGTAATTGTATAATTTCAGTATGACATTCATGACTTCAGTGCAACAAATGCTGTTTTGTTACCAAAATGGTGTCTGTGCTGTGCATGCACAATTCCAGTGTGTCCCAAGCTGAAATCCAATTTGTGGAGGTTAGCAGCATGTATGTTAGGAGCATGTGCTTGAAGTATGCAGAGGAAGATGCAAGTAAGATTCATGCCACCCAAGTCGCGGGCCATGACCATCTTCGACAAGAAAGAATCTAACCACTTTTGATGGGCATTCAATAAGATTACCATCACTGAATCCCCCACAATATCCTGGAGGACTCACCATTAACCATAAACTTAACGGACAAGCTACCTAAATATTGTGACTAGAAGAGCAATTTGGAGGCTGGGTACTGTAACGAGTAACTTGACTCCTGACTCCCCTAAGCCTTTCCACCATCTGCAAGGCACAATCAAGGAGTATGATGGAACTTCCCGCTTGCCTGGATGAGTGCAATTCCTACAGCACTCGAGAAGCTCAACACCTCCAGACATAACAACCCACTTCAAGGGTACCACATTCACCACCTTAAACATTCGCTCCCTCCCGCACTGGTGGCCTGTGGCAGCAGTGTGTGCCATCTAGAAGGTGCACTACTGCAACTCCCAAAGGCTTCTTCAACAGCACCTTCCAAACCCACAATCTCTATCACCTAGATTGACAAAGGTAGCGGGCATATGGGAAACACTGGTACAAGCCATTTTCTCTCCAAGTCACACGCCATCCTGAGTTGGAACTATATCATTTTCGCTGGGTCAAAATTCTGGAAGTCTTAACCAAACAACACAGTGGGTGTACCTACATCAGATGGACTGCAGCGATTCAAGAAGGTGGCTCAACATCATATTTTCAAGGGCAGTTAGGAATGAGCAACAAATGCTGGCTTCACCAGCGATGATCACATTCATGAATGATTTTAAAAAAGGACAGATTTTGATGTCAGTCAACATAACATGATTGTTGATGTGGCTTGATGTCAGTGCTTATTTTTGACATCACCGCTCCAGCTAATGCCTTCTATTAAACTTGCACAACAGAGCATACAATCACCAGCAGGAAGGACACCTCTCCCCGACCGACGCTATTTAAAGCAGTCATCAACTACTATCAGGTTAGCTGCTGATTAATTTCTGTTGGCTCGCTTGGCATTTGTAGAAGGGCTTGGTGATTTCAGAGTTGTTCAAGGTTGGTGAAGTCCACAGGCAGTAGGGCTGCATGTGGAGAAGGCCCTGATTTTGACTTCAAGGTTTCTGGTTAAGTCTACATTCTCTCATTAGCAGGTTTTATCTACCCAGGGTCTTCCAGGTGTATTTCTTATCTCAGGATAAGGAGCAATGTGTGTGTCAATTCCATTTTATGAACGAGGTGATCACATATCTGTCACTTCTTGCAGGCAGATCTGCAGCCATAGCACAAGATATGGCAACCCTGCCAGTGGCTGTGATGGTGACCATGACCCTGGATTTCTTTGTGTTGTGCTCCTTCCAGGCGGCAGCAGACAACACTTATAACAACACAGCCACAGGCAAACTGGGGATGACTCCCATGGTTACTGGCCTTAAAAAAATGTCGCAGTGCAGATGCACCCGGTGCAAGGGGATGGGCATGTGCCCTCCTTCAATCTTCTTTACCAACACCTTGGCACTTACTACACTCTGGAAAGATAATGCCTTTTTGCCAGCAGAAGGGCTTGGCTGGCCGCTGTATACCTCAGTATTACTGCAGGCTTACTTGCCTCACCCTGGGGAAATGTGGCCACCCTTCCTTCAATACTAAATTCTTGTAACTCTCAGGGGTTTGTTTAACCTCATCTACACTCTCAGGAGTGCACCTACAGGGATTCACAGCTGTACTCAGAGCCACAGCCTGGTATGTTACGCTCTCTGACTGATTCCCATTCTCTGCAAGGGGTGTATGTGCCTGATAATTTCCATTGGTTTTACCCGTAACCTCCAGAAGTTGGCTCTGAGGTGCCCTATCTGTCGGCTGCTAAAACACACAGGATTCTTGGCCTAATTTTTCATCTCAGCACGACCCTTTCTGCCCTGAGGCGGGCCCTCAGCATTTCCTTCTCTCCCATGGGTGCTCAGTTTTCTATCACTCTCTCCACCTCTATCCTTTCCACTTCATTGGCAGTAACTAGGGGAAGGTCGCTTCTGGGACCAGGATTTGTGGATCAGCTCATATTCATCAGCCAGTGTGACTGCCTGCCTGGCCCCTGTTACCCTCCGTTCCTCTAGGTGTATTCTTCTTAGGAAGGCTATAGAGTTTTCAAGCTCCTCAAGGAGAATTATTTCACAGAGGCTTTCATAAGTGCCTTCTGTTTTAAGTGCTCACACCACTGGTCAAAAGCAAGTTGGTTAAGCCTTTCAAATTCCAAGCACATCTGGTAAGGCCGTTTCCTAAGGGTACAGAATTTCTGACGGTATGCGTCCAGCATTAACTGGTACGTATTTAAAATAGCCCTTTTTGCTGCCTCATAATCAGTGGCACTTTCCTCAAGTAAAAGGGAGTAAACCTCATGAGCTTTTCCTGAAAGCTTACTTTGCAGTTAGTAGGGACCAATGTTGGACTGGCCACTTCAACTGCAGTGCTAACCACTCGAAAGAGATAAAGAAGTCTCCCACCCCTGTTTCATTAAATTTAGGGATTAAATGAACAAACCAGATTGCCTCAGCCCTAAAGTCTGAGCTAGTGGTGTTTTCAAGGGACACAGTAGGATTCCTGCCCCTCAGCTTGAACTGGTTTAATTTAAACTCCCTTTCCCTCTCTCTGTCCTGAAATTCTCTCTTTTCTCTCCTTGCCCTTTCCTGTCTTTCCTCTTTCTCTTTCCCTTTCCTTTTCCCCTTTCTCTCTTTCCCTTTACCTCTCCTTTTCTCATTCCTGAAATTCTAATTTTTGCTGCTCCAATTTTAATCCCTCAATCACTACTCTATCCATTTCATCGTCCTCAATTTCCATCTGTAGACCGTTAGCCATCCCTTTTAAAATTTTGGGTTTTCTGGCTTTCAGGTGAAATTCTAATCCTAAGTGCCTCGCTAGTTCTTTTTACACTCCAAGGGGCAGAACTGTTAAATTTTCTTAACTAACTCCTGCCTGTAAAAACACTGGCATCGAATATGGACATGTTTACATTTTAGTAGGGCAGCCTCAAGGAAACCTTTTTACGGTTTTTGAAAAAATCGTTTCAGAGGAACAATTTACTTACCTCACTCTAATTCTTTTGTTTCGTCTGTGGGAACTATTCCGGCACTGAGCCCCCAATTTGTTATGACTAGTCCCTGGGTGAAGTGCCCCAATTTGTTAACTTTCCAAACAGGACCCTAATATTTTTAATGCTCCTTGGTGAGGAGAAATGAGCTGGCTCCCCTTCTTTATTCAACTGCCTCGGTTGGTCGCATTAAGGTTAATTTAAAAGGGATCCCTTTCTCCGTGGATACCTTTTTCCAGTCCAAATGTATTTACTTTTGGAAGGAATCTTAACTGAGCTCTCTTGAGTCAAAGAAAGAGTAAGTTTATTCGTTACTAAAACCCAAGAAAAATAATAAAAACACAACACACATACACACACATCAGAAATGAGAAGTTAGGAGTCCAAATAAAAGTATTAAAAAATGAATCAGCCTTTGGCTTGTCCATGAGGCATAGATGTCAGTGCGCTGCAGCCGTTAAGTTGAGTGATTCCAGTAGCGCTGATTTTGGCAGTTTTGCAGTTGCTTTGGAGGCACTTGGTCTGTAGGGTAGCTGAAGAGGCTGCCCTATTTTAATGGTGGCTTCTGCTGAGCCTTGCCTCCAGCAACAGAATGAGGGAGAGCGCATCTTCGACTGCAACTGCAGGGGTGGCTAGTTGATCGTCTTCTTCCTGTCACGTACATAACACACCAGCACACACTGCACTGCTCTGCAGCTAACTTTTTAATACATTTTCCCTGTGTATTACGCGAGGGGAAAGAGTTGCCTTGCATCCATCTCAGAGCTATTTACACATTCTTAGATATAAATCAAGAGGAATTGGATTTTTGGGTGACTGTGAGACGTACAAATTAGTCTTTTGTCTGTGCCAACGCAGGAGATTAAAGTGCAGTCTTTTGCATCTTTCCAATCTCCCTTTTAAGTGTCTCTGCTTGAACAAGGCCATGACACCTTTTCATCTGTGACATTCCATGTTCTCTCAGGACAGGTCTGTCAGTATAATCCAGGAATTTTCCAGAAAGTGGTCACTTTACATTATCAACCATATTTTGCTCAGTGGCCTTGCTTGAGTTTCTTTAAAAACACACACGTCTTCCTTAAAAAGTTCAATATGCCCATTCATAATTCGTGGTGGTAATTGTCTTTTCATGACACTATCCTGGCAGCAGTCATGATGCATTTATCTATGTCATTCCACTGTTTCCTGAGTATTTCAGCTGCTATGTCAAACCAGAGGGCATCTACTGTGCAAAAAAGGCTAACTACTTAACACCTGGCTCATGACTCTGCTGTGCAACATTGTCACATGTGGCCAGCGTATGTATAACAAGAGCCATGCTACCAGACAGAACATCATCGAAACCATCAGGAGTTCAAGCAATGTCAGGAGTATTCTGGGGAGGCCATCTGTTCTCATTGGAGCATATGTCCTGATTTGTCGTGGTTTACTGTGTCCTGCACAACCTGGCCATCAACAGGCATACTGCAAGCAGCTCAAGAGCAAGAGGAGGAGAAGGGAATGTTTGAGGAAGGGAGGAGATGACCAACACATCCTCATTCCAGCTGGGCTGCCCATTATTGCTTTATTCAACTACAGTTCCACTGATCACAATTCAAAATCACCATTCTACAGCAGTCTCACACTTTCCCATCCTGTTGTCACTGGCCATCACAGTGTACTCTTGGCTACATGCTGAACTAAAAGCCATCAAAAAAGCTACATTCCAAAGCTATATCAAAAAAACTATTCAATACTCTGTACAAAAGCCAACTAATTACCTTTGTGAATTTGCTTAGTATCTGTCCTATGGTTGGCTATGTCAGACCTGGTGTTCCTATATAGTGCTGATCCCATGGCTGCAGCATGGCTGGGTGAAGGCTGCTTTCTTTCATTAGGTGAGATTGCAGGTGGCCTTGTAGGATGACTTTGAGCAGCTCTGGGCCTAGGTCTAGCTTCAGACAGCACCATCCTGGCATGGGCAGCAGCAATCTGGGCTGGCTGACAGGCAACATCAAGGACATTGATAGTGTGACAGGTTTGGAGGACAAATGCTGTCATCCCGAGAGAGGACAGCAAGTTTGTGCCCCACAGTGTCACTGCCACTCTCCTAGCGCAGCACCTCAGCAATCTGAGTAATTTGCTTGAGGAGAGATTGCTTGACAGCTGTGATACCCTGAGAGCCACTTTGAGCACTTTGATCTGTCACTGTGATGACAGCAGTTTGAATCTACATGGCAGCAAGCCAAAATTTCACAACTCCGGTGTGAGTTTCCACTGCAGCATTTACATGTTGGGTGGCCTCTGCCCATGCTGCAGTTTATCAGGTGCTACATCATGATCAGCTCTGCAAGTTCTGTCATGGAATTACTCATCAATTTCACACTGGTAAGAATGGTCTCCAAGCTCTGAGCATAGCCCTGTAGCAAGCTGGTGCTGGGCTCCTGAACAGTCTGTCCACAAGTGCACCAAACATTTCATTATGCTCGCCTCATCTATACGTCGACCGAGCAGAGTTCTACTTTGCGGCAGAACTTGTGTGCAGCTTCCACCCTCTGGGTATTGGCACTGGTGGTACTCTTTCCTCTTTCTGTTGCTACAGGCCATTTGCAGACCCTGCCTCTATACTGCATGTGACCCCATTGAGCGATGGGGTCATTTCATCATCATTGTCCTGCTCCTTTTATGCTTGATGCTCTCACACAGTGCTTGACCAGGTGGCAGTTCTTGTGGACCTGAAAAAAGAAAGGTTCAAGTGTAGGGATTCAGTCAGGGAATGGTGGACACTTATACCATCTTAAGCTTGTTCATCAGAAGATATTGTGGGATGATGGGTGTGGGACGTGAGAAGGTGCATATTACCTTCTGTGATTTCAGCCCTGCCACAGGCCTTGACCTCACTTATGGCCACTGCAATGATGCCCAGCACCTCATGGGGGTGAGGACACGTGGCTGTGCCTGTACCCAACTGGTTAGGTGTTGCTGCCTCTGGTTATGTGCCACCTTGTCCTGCAAGACAAAAGGAAGGGTGTCAAAGTGTGGTGTAATATATTTGGATAGTTGAATAGCTAGTTATGTGTGCAAGTGAGAGTTATGGGTGGGAGGCTTACAACAGTGCTAAGTATGTGAGGCTGAGATGAGGCTGGGTCTGAATCCTGCTTGGTACAGATTGTTGGTAGGTTTTTGAGTAGGCTGACAAGTGGTGAACTCCATGAGACTAGTGCTTAATTTTTAACAGTATGGCACTTGAATAAGCTTTCACTGGCCTTGACCACTCTTGTGAGGTTATTAAACTTCTTCCTGCAGTGCATCCAGGTCCTCAGGACTAGACTGCTAACATAGATAATGATGGCTTAAGTTACCAAATTAATCATGCATCGCAATCCCGACAGCTCCCACTGCCTTAAAGCCTCCGGAGCCCTGTGGATAGAGGACCTCTCTTCTGCACCAAGACCTCCAGTGCTGTATCAGAGAACCTTGGAGCATGCTCTCTACCCTTTTCCTCTTTTACACCTGTTTGGCCATTCTTCTCAGTCACTCCTAGCACCAGCTGCAGCCAGAATGCACCTCCTCTTTAAGAGGTACAAGCTGGCTTTAACTACTCCAGGCAAGCTTTAATTGGTGCTAGCCACCCATGAATTTGGGCCCCGTGCTGAGCCATGGAACCACTCATCAGTACGTTAACACTGGGCTGCAGGCCACTATCATTATAATGAGCAGGCAGCACAAAATTTGCATGCTGCCTGAATTGCAACAAATGTGCACAAGTTAATCACACATCACAATCCCTACACCTGTTTTCAGACCTCATCAAATCTTTCCTGTTAGGTGCAAAGTTTAACACACTTAGCTCTCTTTAAAGTTTGATACTCTTCATACACTACAAACATCATCCTGACGTGTGATACATTATTTGGCTGCACTGAATCATATTGGCTACTGTTCCACTCATTTCAAGAATATTGTTTATGGGACTTTGCCATAGACAAAATTAGCTGCCATGAAACAGTGATTACTCTTTAAAAAATATTTAGTTAGCTGTAAAGTATTTTGGGACGTTTTGAGGATGTGAAATATTAATATATTAAGGCAGGTTCCTTTTTTGCGCTGCTTTCTGTGACTATGAACATGTCTACCATGTTCACCTTTTTTGACTCAAGGTGCCAAGGACAATCACTTCAGTATGAACCAGGTTGCAGTATAGACAAACATTTGTCAGTTCACTGGTACCCTTTATGGGAGAGATGCTAAGTTCATCACTTCTGGCATTAGAGTATTGAAATAGAGCCATCCACCCTTAAGGGATTGCTGGCTTCCTCAAGATTGCAATTGATGGCGCTCTTACCAGCTTCCACAGAAAACCATTCAACTACCTCAACATGAAGACCATTCATTCCCTAATATCTTGATTGTGTATGACAATATGCAGAGGATCCTACATGTCATTGCTCAATTTGCTGGAAGTAATCATTCTTCAAAATGTTGCCTCCTCTGATTTCTTCAAGGAGGAAATCACTTCAGCAGATGAATTCTGAGTGACAAAGCCTATCTTCCATTTCCATGTATAATGATCCCAGTAAGAATGCTGAGACCAGCAGCTGAGGAGTGCTACAGCAAGGCACATACTTCTACAAGATCAATCATCAAAAGGCCCATTGAAGTCTCAATGGCACAGTCTCACTGCTTGGTCAGATCTGTAAGAGCTCTGCAGCCTTATATACTTCAGAATTTTGTCATTTAAGAATGGTTTGGTTTGACATTATTGGTGAGGAGGCCCTGGTTCAAGTGCTGTGAGGTCTATATGGAGGACACCATCATAATGACTTGTTGGCTCCTATAGCAAGAACTGAGTGCTTACCCAAAAACTGCACTGTCTTCCTCCTAAGGTGCTGCTGTTCCCTACAGTGCCCTAGATTTAATAAGAAGGTGACTAGCAGTGAGCATGTATTAAGTAGCTTGCAGAGTTCGTAAAGCTAAAGATAGAATTTTAGGATTGTACATGTAAGTAATTGCTGTTTGATCTTAGATCAAGATCCTGAGTTGGCCAGACAGCATTTTGAAGGAATAGTTATGAAGATGTTTCTTTAAGAGGAAGAATATACTAGAGTCCAGGTGAAAATAGAAGTGTCACAAAATCACAGAAATCACAAAATTTTGACAGTGCAGAATGAGGCCATTCAGCCCATCGAGTCTGCACTGGCTCTCTGAAAGAGCATCCTATCCCATCCCAGTCCCCTGCCTTATCCCCGTAACCTTGCACATTCTTTATTTTCAGGTAGCAATCCGATTCCCTTTTGAACACCTCGATTGAACCTACCTCCACCACCCTTTCAGGAAGTTTGCCCCAGACTCCAATCTTCACCCTCTAGGTGAAAGAATTTTTCCTCACATCACACTTACTCCTTTTTTGCCAATTATTTTGAGTCTGTGCTCTCTCGTTCTCTTGAGCGGGAACAGTTTCTCACAATTTACCCTGTCCGTGCCCTTCAGGATCTTGAATACCTCGATCAAGTCTGCTCTCAGCCTTCTCTTTTCCAAGGAAAAGAGTCCCAACCTCTCCAATCCATCCCCACAGCTCATGGGGAAGGTGGTGGCATAGATGTATTGGCGCTGGACTGGTGACCCCAAAGGCTCAGGGTAATGTTCTGGGGACCTGGGTTCGAATCCTGGAATTAAAAGTCTGATGATGACCATGAAACCATTTAGGGAAGGAAATTTGCCGTCCTTACCCGGTCTCGTCTGGCTGACAAGCGACCAGAAATGCCTTCTGAAGAAGGGCAACCAGGGATAAGCAACAAACATCGGCCTAGCCAATGACGCCCACATCCCATGGATAAATAATGGAAAAAAAAGTTCTTTATCCCAAGAATCATTCTTGTGCATCTCTGATGCCTTCACATCCTTCCTCAAGTGCAGCACCCAGAAGTGCCTACTGGAAGGTTGGACAGAATGTTGAAGAGCTAGTGCCTTCAATATGACCTCCTTACTGCTTGCCCAGTGACTGCGCCACTGCCTCTCCCCTGCGCGCATACCCCCCGGCCAGCCCTATCTCCAATTTACTTAGCGGCAGCTTGAGGAAAAGCTCACTTTGAAAATGGACATGGTATAGTCTACAAGTCTGCCAGCGGTCGCAAAAACTGAACAATGCCCAGAAGCAAGCATCGCATTTTTTTTGCCTTATTCGTTCATGGGATGTGGGCGTCGCTAGCCTGACCCAGCATTCACTGCCCATCCCCAATTGCCCCCCGTTCAGAAGGCAGTTGAGAGTCAGCCACATCCTGGGGTCTGGAGTCACATGTAGGCCACACTGGGTAAGGATGACAGATTTCCTCCCCTTAAACGACATTAGTGAACCAGATGAGTTTTTACAACAATCGACAATGGTTTCATGGTTGACTTATAGTTTTCATCAGACTTAATTCCAGAGTTTTTACTGAATTCAAATTTCACTATCTGCTGTGGTGGGATTCAAACCCTGGGTCTCTAGGGTACCAGTCCAGCAACAATACCACTATGCCATTGCCTTCCCAATTAAATAAAACTGTCACGAGGTTGGTTTGGCTTCTGTGGATGGAAAAGCCCCCCCCACCACCCCCCCCCCCCCCCCCCCCCCCCCCACCCCCCCGCCTCAGTCCTGAGCTTTGCAGCATCTGAACATCTTTCCAGGAAATGTCAACTCGGGAAGAGCGGTCAAAATTAGAGTGGTGCCTTAATTATTAATAGCAGACTTAAGATTACAAACTGATGGGTCTCATCATCCTAGAGGTCCGTTCTGTGCCCAGTGAAACAGTTGAGTCCGCTAATCTCTCACAATCTTTATAAATGAGCCAAAAAAAGAGAGAAGAAAGCACAATTGAGCATCACCATGTATGAATTTCAGTGCCGGTACAATGCCATATGTCCCAGCGATCGGCTGGTTGAATCGAACAGCGTGTTCCCCCTGCCTGTTCACAACAGACAGAGTACAGGCCGTGCTCAACCAACCCCATGCTTGAAAAACCCAAAACAAAACGTCCGCTGTTGGACCCAATTCTGTGGTTGGACAGCACTCACTGAATAATCCTGAGTGTGCTAATAGATACACTAACGACCAATGTGAGATAATCGGTCGAGCTTGTTACGTGGCTCACCTACGCTTGCTAAAAGCAATGTACATTCACTAAGGGGACCCGTCCTCCGCAAACAGAAGTGTCCAGGATGTTACCTTGTCTGCCCCGGTGAAGTTGTCTTATGAACAAGTTGCCACTCAACACCAGTGCCACTTTCTTCCACATTTCTGTGCCTCCTGACTTCAGTTTCATCCAGTAAGGCTTGCACTGCTAGGTCTCTAAAGTTCTTTTATCCAATTGGTGTCATGCCCTGCTGCCTTGTCTGGCTGTTTGGTGGGGATAGTCATTCTGTAGATATAGCTCTTGAAAATTATGATGAAAAGATTTACAGGACGTATGGTGAAGTTATTTGAGAATCAAATGAGTGAACCAAATGAGCACTGTTACCTCCTTACCATGTTGGACCCCTGAATGCTGCTGAAGTATGCAGGCTGAATTATATCCCTTTTAAAGGCTGCAATTCAGCCAATTGTAGATTTTACACAGATTTTATACCAAGTTCTATTACAATGGGTATGAAATGAGCTGCGTCAGGATACCTTTGTGTGGCTATCCTCCGATCCACCAGCCAGTGCAATATTTTTTTTTTTGGCATACCAGTGATGAAACTCACTATTTGGAATTTTGAGTTCAACGTGTATCGTCTTCCTATAAGGTATACAGTGACCCATGACACTTGGCCATCAACTTTCTCTGCGTGTAGAAGGGTGGTGACTAATTTCTCCTACGGACTGACTTTCTTGCTGCAATTTGGTTTTGAATGAGTGCTTCATAGCTCCTAGTGGGAAAACTACAAAATATGTTTCGAAAAACCTCAACTGTAACCGCAAGTAATCTGTTCAGTATACTGTGATGCCAACCAATGTTTAAGGTTATTGAGCAAAGGAAAGTAAACAAGAATCTAAAAGTTAAGTAACTTTATTAGAGACCAAAATGGAAATCTATTGGTGTTGCTGCAAACTCTGTTGACCTGAGACATGCTGTGCAGGAGAGTGTTGGGCAAGTCAGAGTGTTATCCATGTCATGCCCTCCTGGAGCTGGATCCTCTTGGTGCACCATCTCTAAGTTGGAGCAACCATAATCCTGACCCCTTCAGCCACTTCCACCCACACTTACTTGTTTGAAGAGGTCATTCTTGGGCGAGCTCACCTCACTGCCCCTCACCTCAGATCCCACAGCAAAGCCTCCAGGTGAGAGTGACAGCCCCAGTTATCAGCCTTCCCAGGTCTACTTTCCATTCCTTTGGCTACTGCCTCCTCAAAAATCAAAGTGCTCGTGAGTTTTTCTGATCCATGTTGTGGTCCCTTTAATTAGAAATCCTTCCTTAGACAGAATGGACACATCATCGCACCTGCTCTTCCTAATCAACAGCACAAAGCCAGATTGGTCATTATCACACTGCTATTTGGGGGAGCTTGGTGTGTGCAAATTGACTGCTATGTTTCCTGCATTACAACAGTGTCTACACTTCAAAAATATTTCACTGGCTGTAAAGTGCTTTAGCACGTCCTGAGGTTGTGAAAGATGCTATGTAAATGCAAGTCTTTCTTTCATAAGAAATGGGAGCAGGCCATACAGATCTTTGAGGCTATTCTACCTTTCAATAAGATAATGGCTGAACTTCTATATCAATTCCACTTTCTTGTCCTATCCCCATATCCACTGATTCCCTTGGTGCTCATAAATCTGTTCATCCTAGTCTTACATACACTCATTGGTTGAGTATCTACAGCCCTCTGGGCTAAAGAATTCCAAAAATTCACAACTCTCTGTGTGAAGAAATTTCTTCTCATCTCAGTCTTAAAAGGCTTATCCTATCCTAGGACTTACGACCCCTAGTTCGAGACTGTCCATTCAGGCAAAGAAGCTTTTCAGCATCTACCCTGTCAAGCCCCCTAAGAATTTTAGACATTTTAATGAAATCACCACTCATTCTTCAAAACTCCAAAGGATACAGGCCCATTCTACTCGATCTTGTCCTCTCAACCCAGGAATCAATCTAGAAAACCATTGTTGCACATTCTTGAAGGCAAATATATTCTTCCCTTCGTAAGGAGACCAAAATTATACAGGGTACTCAAAGTTATTTTACTTCTTTAATTCCTTAATTACTCATATTTACTGATGTTAAAATATTTTCATTTTGTATGCATTTTTTATTCTTTTGCCTTTTCCTGCCAATTCATTAGGATTAGAACCATTGGTTGGGATTTTCTGGCCCCGCCCACCACCAGGGTCATTCAGCCAAGAGACTTTTGGCTGGCTCACAGCAAGTTCCACCATAGCAGGGCCGGAAAATCCCAAAATTAGAGGGCTAAGGATTTTCAATGTACATTATGATTTTTCAAAATATTGTTCTCCTGCTAGACAATAAAACATAGGCTATAAACTCCAATTTAATAGTTTGAAGAGAAAATTATCCAGACAAATTCAAAAAGAGCAATGTAGATTTGCTTCCACATTTCAGCAGAGAACAGTGCACTTTTCAATACTGCTGAACTGAAATGACCTCAGATGCTATTTTCAACCTGTAGTACAGAACAATAACATCAATTTGCTATTCAAATGACAGTAAGATATCAGGCTGTGTTTTCTTCTATGAATATGTAATGATATTTGATATTCCTTAACATACAAATAAAAGTGCACAATGTACATACAGGCTGGAGTCATCTCTGAAATAGCATATGTTTTGAAGTAATTTATGTTAAATAAAATAAAATGGGTTTTAAGAGGTTCCTGCCTCAAATTGCTGCTAAAGAACTAAACCAGAATTATAGAAAATGCTGGAAAAACTCAACAGGTCTGGCGGCATCTGTGGAGAAAGAAACAGAGTTAACATTTTGGGCAGAATTTTCTGCCTGTCGGGCGGTTGGGCCTGACCCAATCTCCGGCGGGCAGGGAGTCGATCCCTGCTGGAGAAGTGGGCCCCGCCGCCATTTTAAGTGGGCGGGCCAATTAAGGCCCACCCAGCGTGACGTCCACCGGGAAGCGCTTCCTGTGCGGGTGGGGTGGGGGTGGAATTCCCCAAATGCGTGAGTGTGCTCTTTCACGCATGCGCACAAAAGAGCGCACATCTCCCTAAGGCTAAGTGCTGCCTCAGGGAGATCGCTGACAGCTGTATAAACTTTAAAAATAGAAAAATAATAAAATCCTTAACATGTCCCCCTCATGTGACAATGTCGAGATGGGACATGTTAATAAATTTCACTGAAACTGTAATAAACTTTTTAAACCCTACATGAAACCTCATCCTGCCAGTGGATGAGGTTTCATGTTTTTTCAGAAGCCTGCTGGGGCTCCTGGCCTGCCAACCAACCTTAAGGTTGGACGGACAGGTCCTTTAATTATTTTAATTATCCTGCCAATGGCCTCAATTGGCCATTGACAGGTCGGCAGGTGGACAGCTGATCTCGCTGTGCCCCCGTTTTCCTGAAAATTTAAATGGGGCGGGATGATGTCAGGGGTTACGCCTGACATCATCCCGTGTCATTTTGCCATCGGCGAGCGGGCCCCGCCCCCTGCTCACCGATGGCAAAATCCAGCCCTTTGAGTCCGATAGAAGAGTCATAGCATTAACTCTTTCTCCCTCCACAGATACTGCTAGACCTGCTGAGTTTTTCCAGCATTTTCTGTTTTTATTTCAGTTTTCAAGCATCTGCAGTATTTTGCTTTTATGAGCCAGAATTATTCTCCCCAAAAAGAAATCACCAGAGCTTTAAGACCCGTTTTAGTCTGCCCAATGGTAATGTTGAATTGCTGTTGCTAAATTTTCTGACCCATTTTGCTCAACCTTTGCCCCAAATTTCCTCCAGATAATTAATGCCAACATGTAAGTGGTGATGGAAGCTGAAGTAAAGTATTTCCGAAGCAACTACCACATTGAGGGGATCATTTTGCTTTTCCGCTACTGAAAGTTGGTGTTACTTTGAACAAAACTGTAGCATTGGAAAAACTCAGCAGGTCTGGCAGCATCGGCGGAGAAGAAGAGTTGACGTTTCGGTTCCTCATGACCCTTCAACAGAACTGAGTAATATTAGGAGAGGGGTGAAATATGAGCTGGTTTAAGGTAGGCGGGGGGCATGGGGGGAGTGAAGTGGGGGGATTTCCAGCATCCACAGTTTTTTAGTTTTTAGAACAGTAGCATTACCAGTCCTAGCAAAAGGTCAGTACTACTTTGAATTTCTTTGTCTCTGAATCCTTCCAAGCAGCATTTGGTGACCTTTGTCACATTAACCAAGCAGCTGCTTAGGACTACATCAAGAATGTTACTGACTCTATTCAAGAAGACCACACAATTCATATCTTCCAAATTGGAAGCAGAGAAACAAAATACATTCAGTTCCACAGACTGGTAGGGTCTGAAAAGGTACAAGAAGCCAAAATGTGAAGCTCCGCATATTTAGTTATTAGAAGTGGCCTAGTGGAAGTAGGTTTAGTGCCTCTTTCAGGAGACAAAGTAATGTACACCCACTCCTTGCAGCCCACTGATGCTAGGCACAGGTTCAGCAAAGCTTCTGGTCAGTGTCAATACAGGCTGAATGGTCCCAATCAGGTCTTGGAATACCTATGAAAGTGTTCTGTTTAAAGCATCTATAGAACTATGGAAGCTGTTTCTGACATATCGGATTGAATTTACCACCAGCTTCAGAAATCTGACGTTGGGTCTGACTGGGGAAACCAGAACCCATACATGCCGGTATCGGGATCAGCATGGTGATTTCACTGGAGGCAGCCTCCTAACTGGCCGCCTCCCAGCCTCAGGCCCCTGACCTCGTCAGCCCAGACACAGGGCCGGCATCCCTGAAACCTCAGCTACGTCCCCAGGAGAGGTGGATGCTACTGAGGCAAATAGGAGAACTTGAGCCTCGGACAGATAAGTAGAAATAATAAATTCAGGACGGCCTAGGGAAAAAGGCTTAGCTGATTGGAGGGGAACAGCCTCCCCTGGGATTGTTTGGGCTTTTGGGGCCATCTTTCCTGCCTGCAATGTCATCCCCACTCCCCTATTTGGAACATGCAATCTCTAACTCTGATGGCCCTCCGAGCTGTTGCACGGAGGCTGTGGTCCCATGTGCTGGGGGGTCACCCCCTTTGCCAGCAGCTTCATTTAATGGCCACAATAATGTTTTAATTATGCAACTTGAATGCTTGCCTTGATGGAGCAGGCAGCCAATCCACATCCTGGCCTGCCTCGTGCCTGTCACTGGGAAACATCCCTGGTGGGAAGGACTGTCTCAGGGAGGTGTTCCGACATGGCTCCCTGATTTTTTTACTGAACCCGCTGTAGGGGCCGGTAAAACTCAAGCCTTTGATGCTACAGGAAGCTCCCAGAAAGTTCCAGTGTGTCACAGATGTTGGTGATGGAAACCTTACATTTGCCTATTATCTCAATCGCATAGATGGAAACCGCTTCCAGATGAGATCATGGAATCATAGGATTCTAATTTGCATTCATTCATGAGACCTGTGACTGTCTCTGACTGGCATCTTGGCTGACTGAAAGAGCTGTAAGGTTAAAATAGTGGCTGGTGCGAATGAAGTGATAAGTACTTTGCAACAATTTTAAGCTGCCAACTGCCCATTCCCATCATGGAACCGGGGGAAAATTACTTCTTACATTTACTCAAGAAATACTCCTCAGGGGGCGATGGTGGTGTGGTAGCAATGTCACTGGACTAGTAATCTGAAGGCCCAGGTTAATGCTTTGGGACATGGGTTTAAGTCCCACCATAGCAGCTGGTGGAAGAATTCAATTAATTAATCTGTGAAATAAAGCTGGTCTCAGTCCTAGTGACCGTGATAGCTGTCATTGATTTCTGTAAAAACTCACCTGGTTCACTAATGTCCTGAAGGATGGGACTGCCTGCTCCATCCCTACCTGATCTGGCCTACATGTGACTCCAGACCCACAGCACTATGGTTGACTCTTAACTGCCCTCTGAAATGGCCTAGCAACATACTCAGTTCAAGGGCAATTAGGGATTGGCAACAAATGCTGGCCTTGCCAGAAATGCTCACATCCCGTGAAAGAATAAAGAAAAAATGTTTGCAGTATTTCTGATAAGAACATGAGAACTAGTGGGCAATTCAGCCCCTCGAGCCTGCCCCGTCATTCAATACAATCATGGCTGATCTCATTTCGGCCTCAACTCCAATTTCCTACCCTCTCCCCATAACCTTTCAACTATTTTAATAATTAAAAATCTGTCTATCTCCTCCTTAAATTTATCCAGCATCCCGACATCCACTGCACTCTGAGGTAGTGAATTCCATAGATCCATGACCCTTTGAGAAAAGTAATTCCTCCTCATCTCTGATTTAAATCTACCACCCCTTAGCCTAAAATTATGGCCTCTCATTCTAGGATGCCCCACAAGGGGAAACATCCATTCCACATCTACTTTGTCTATCCCCTTTAGCATCTTATATACCTCAATTAGATCTCGTCTCATCCTTCTAAACTCTAGTGAGTATAGGCCTAAACTGCTCAATCTCTCCTCATAGGACAAACCCCGCATCTCTGGAATCAATCTGTGAACCTCCACTGAACCGCCTCCAATGCAACTACATCCTTCCTCAAGTAAGGAGACCAACACTGTGCACAGTACTGCTGGTGCGGTCTCATCAATGCCTTGTACAGTTGCAACAACACTTCCCTATTTTTATACTGTATTCCTTTAGCAATAAATGCCAAAATTCCATTTGCTTTCCTTATTACTTGCTGTACATGCATATTAGCTTTCAGCGATTCATGCACAAGGAAACCCAGATCCCTCTGCACTGAAGCATTTTGAAGTTTCTCTCCATTTAAATAATAACATCATTATTTTTATTTTTCCGACCAAGATGGATAACCTCACACTTATCCATATCAAACACCATCTGCCAAATTTTGGCCCATTCACCTAATCTGTCCATATCCATTTGTAAATTTCTTATTTCTTCATTGCGACTTACTTTCCCACCTATTTTGGTGTCATCTGCAAATTTAGCTATAGTACCTTCTATCCCTGAATCCAAGTCATTAATATAGATTGTAAATAGTTGGAGCCCAAGGACCGAACCCTGTGGCGCCCCAGTTGTTACAGCTTGCCATCCAGAAAAAGACCCATTTATCCTGACTCTCTACTTTCTATTGATTAGCCAATCCTCTATCCAAGCTAATATATTACCCTTAACTCCATGTGATCTTATCTTGTGTATTAATCTTTTGTGTGGCACCTTATCAAAGGCCTTCTGGAGGTCCAGACATATGACATCTACAGGATCCCATTATCCACTTTGCTTGTCACATCTTCAAAGAACTCTAGCAAATTAGTCAAACACGATGTACTCTTCATAAAACTATGCTGACTCTGTTGGATTGCATTTTGACTTTCCAAATGCCTCATTACTACTTCCTTGATAATGGATTCCAACAATTTCCCAACGACAGATGCTAAACTAACTGGTCTATAGTTTCCTATTTTCTGCCTCCCCCTCTTTTTGAATAAGGGTTTTATATTAGCATTTTGCCAATTCTCTGGAACCTTTCCCGAATCCAGGGAATTTTGGAATATTGTAGCCAATGCATCCACTATCTCCACTGCCACTTCCATTAAGACCCTGGGATGTAGGCCATCAGATCCTGGGGACTTGTCACCCTTTAATCCCAATAGTTTGCTCAGTACGTTTTCTCTAGTGATGGTGATTGTTCTAAATTCCTCCTTCTCTATACCCTCTGCACTACCTGTTACTATTGGTGTGGTACTAGTGTCCTCCACTGTGAAAACTGAGGCAAAATATTGATTAAGAGTCTCTGCCATTTCTGCATTCCCCACTAATAACTCCTCAGTCTCATCCTCCAAGGGACATTCACTTTCACTACTCTCCTTTTATATACTTGTAGAAGTTTTTGTTATCAGTTCTTACATTTTGCGCTAGTTTTCTTTCATAACTTACCTTTGCTCTTTTTATTATTTTTTTAGTAAGTCTTTGTTGATCTTTAAAAGTTTCCCAATCTTCCAATGTGCCACTGACCTTTGCAATTTGGTATGCCTTCGTTTTTGCCTTTATGTTATCAGTAACTTTCTTGCTTAGCCATGGATGCTTTTTCCCCCTCATAATATCTTTCTTCCTTTTTGGAATATATCTTACTTGGGAGAAATTGAATAGCTCCATAAATATCTGCCACTGTTCATCAACTGTCCTAGCCTGTAGTCCACCAGGGCCAAATTTGCCCTCGTGCCTACGTAGTTACCTTTGTTTAACTCCAGAACACTAGTGGGACTCAAATTTCTCGCTCTCAAATTTAACTTGGAATTCTAGCATGCTATGATCACTCTTCCCTAGAGGATCCTTTACTATGAGATCATTAATTAATCCCATCTCATTACACAAAACCAAATCCAGAATAGCCTGCTCCCTGGTTGGTTCCACAACATATTGCTCCAAGAAACAATCTCTAATAAAACTCTATGAACTCTCCCTCGAGGCTACCCTTGCCAATTTGATTAGACCAGACTATATGCATATTAAAAGCACCCATGATTATTGCCATGCCTTTCTTACATGCTCCCAGTATTTCCTGGTTTATATTGTTTCCTATTCCTGAACTAATGTTTGGGGACCTATAGATTACTCCCACCAGGGACTTCTTTCCCTTGCTATTTCTTATTTCTACCCAGACTGACTCTACCTCTTGCTCTCCAGTGCCTGCATCACTCCTCACTGTAGCACTGATCTCTTCCTTCACAAACAAAGCTACACCACCTTCTTTTCCTTCCTGTCTATCCTTCCAAAACAGAGTACCCTTGGATATTCAACTCCCAAACCTGTTCTCCCTGTAATCATGTCTCAGTAATCGCCACCAAATCATACCTATTTATCTCAATTTGCGCTGTTAACTCATTAGTTTTATTCTGAATGCTACGTGCATTCAGATAAAAGCCTTTAAGTTTGCTCTATTGTCAATTTTCCCTACTCATATATGATTCTTTAGTGCTGTATGGCGTTCACAAATTCTGTCCCTTCCTTTCACTTTTTGGTCAGCCTCGTCACTAACCTGCACTCTTACCCTCTCCTTAAACTTTGATTTTTTATATTTCCATGCAACTGAACCCTCCCCTCCATTATTTAGTTTGAAGCCCTATCTACAACCGTAGTTATGCAATTCGCCAGGGCACTGGTCCCAGCATGATTCAAGTGGAGCTCCCTCTTTCCCCAGTACTGGTGCCAATGTCCCATGAATTCAACCCCATTTCTGCCACACTAATCTTTGAGCCACGCATTTTTCTCTTAAATCTTATTGACCCTGTGCCAGTTAGCTCATGGCTCAAGTAATAATCCGGAGATTATTACCTTTTTGAACACTGTCCAAAAACAGCAGTACCACTAAGTACCTCAAATCGATTTTCTGACATGAGTTAAATCCATTCATTTTCAATGTAAGCGTCAACAAAGGGAGATGGGTAAGCAAAGCTCATGTAAAAAATATTAACTATGCTCATAAAATGAGGTGGGAGGGAAGAATCACTTGCTTCTGAAATTTTCTACATAGGTGGCCGTGGTGATCTGGTTAATAACTGACTACTTAAGAGTTATAGGCTGAGGGAACCTATTCCTCATGAGCTGACTGAATCTTCCTGCAAAGATTAGTTAATCCTGACTGCACTAGTTACTTTAACACAGAAAGAAACCATTTGCTTCCTTGTTCTTGTTCTAACATTACCTGCACATTACAGCAATCGATTCTAATCCCATTTCATTGCTTTTCATGAACAGCTTAATAGTGCCTATAAACTGGTTATATAATTCTTTCTTAAATGTAGTATTTGATTCACTTCACTAACCACTTGTGATAATGTATTCCATTTTTTAATAACTCTTTGGGCTGAATTGTCCCCCCCGTTGGGGGCGGGTGAGAGCAAGCGCAAACCCGACCAGCGCTCCTGATCGGATGCACGCCCCCATTTTCCATGGGCGGGCCAATTAAGGCTGTGCGCTCCCTGTGCGGGCAGGGGGATTCCCCGAGTCACGCCCTGTGCTCTTTCGCGCATGCGCATGAACAAGCGCAGAAATCTCCCTGAGGCACGGAGATTAGTTTAAGTTCTGGAAAATTTAATAAAGGTGAAAAAAATTTTAAGGACATGTCCCCTTATGTGAAACTGTCACATGAGCTGGGACATGTCCATTAATTTTTTCAAAAATTTTTATTTAATTAATAAACCCTTCATGAAATCTCATCCCGCCTGTGGATGAGGTATCATGAAAAATGCGAAGGCTGTCTGGGCTCTTTGCCAGCCCACTAACCTTAAAGTTGGATGGGCAGCATTTTTAACAACTTTAATTACTTAGTTAATGGCCTTAGTAGCAGCTGACGCGGCTGCGCACCCGTTGAACTGACAATCTAAATGACGTGGTGACATCGGGACACCCGCCCAACATCACTGCGCGTCATTTTACGCATCGGCGAGCAGGCCCTGCCCCCTCTTGCCAACGGGAAAATTCTTCTCTTTGAAATAAAATTCTTGAAACTTCACCCTTTAATCTTCTAGCATTGATCCTAAGGTTATGTCACTTTCAGCCAGCAGAAATAATGATTCACTGGTTTATCCTGTTAAACTTTGTCACAATATAGATCACATATTAGTCATCTAAAGTATTCATTGGTTAACAGATCCTATGTCAGACATAATAGCAATAAAAGCATTTTGAAGCATTGCCCAATGTTGCTTATTCCCTCAGCCATTGAAGGTTGTATATACTGTATCGTAAACCACAGTGTAAATAAACATTTGTCTAACATTTTTCTGGCAGATTCATGCAAGTATTCATTACTAAAAATCACATTTGTTGCGAGCTTTTCTTGAATGGCACTAGCATGGCAACATCAATCTTGCAACACTCATTCCTGGATGTATGACTCATAATTGGGGAACTGGTGTCACAAGACCAGTGTCACAATGATCACCACCAGTACTGCTCTATTTGCAAACAAATTTCCTGAAAATATTAATCTCTAGCACAAACAGTGAAATATTTTCATGAAAACACATTTGAAAAATTATTTGTAACCACTAGTCAATTTAATTATAAACTTTAATCATATCATTAAACAGGAAAATAGTTACTATGAAAAAATATGGAATGATTTCTGAGCAAGATGGTAGGAAGTTGGGAATTACCCAATGAAAATCAAGCTTTTAAGCAAAAGAAGGAACAAACAAACCTATAGCTATAATGGAGACCTGGCTTAAAGGAGGGAAGGGCTGGATATTAAATATTTCGAATGCAAGGGTGATTTTGATTATTATCTGAAAAGGAAGAACGTGCAGGGCTAAGGGGAATGGCACTAGAGGAATTGCTCTTTTAGAGAGCTGGCACAGACAGAATGGACCGAATGGCCTCCTTCTGTGGTTGTGAACATTCTGTGATTTCTATGATTCCTATAGCATCTTTTCTGACTAAAGGTAGCTCAAATCGCTTTACAGCCAAGGAAGTACTTTTGAAAGGTAGTCACTGTTGTCATGTCATAAGATAAAGATAGTTTGTGCATATGAAGTAACTCTCAATAACATAATATTGTCTTTTTAACTCCCTCTCACAATAGTTTTAAATTACACTACCGGTTTACTATGATATTGGTCATAGTAATTCCAATAATAAACAGATTTTTCCAATGATAAACAGATCAGGGGAGGGAATGGCGTAGTGGTATTGTCACTGGACTAGTAATCCAGAGACCCAGGGTAATGCTCTGGGGACCCTGGTTCAAATCTATGATATTGAATTCAATAGATATCTGGAATTAAAAGCCTAACAATGACCATGGAACCATTGTTAATTGTTGTAAAAACCCATCTGGTTCACTAATGTCCTACATGTGACTCCAGATCCTCTGAAATGGCCTAACAAATGGTCCAATCAGTTGTAACAAACAGCAACAAAGTCACAAAATAAAGAATGAAGCTGGATGGATGACCTGTCATCGACCAAGGCACCAGAAATGACAATGGCAATCTCAACCCTGCAAAGTCCTCCTCCCCAACATCTGGGGGCTAGTGGCAAAATTGGGAGAGCTGCCTCACAGACTAGTCAAGCAACAGCCTGATGTAGTCATCCTCAAAGAATCATACCTTACAGATAATGCCCCAGACACCACCATCACCATCCCTGAGTCAGCAGGACAGACCCAGCCAGGTGGTGGCACAGTTGTATACAGTCAGGAGGGAGTTGCCCTGAGAGTCCTCAACATCAACTCTGGATCCCATGGCATCAGGTCAAATGCAGGCAAGGAAACCTCCTGCTGATTACCACCTACCGCCCTCCCTCAGCTGATGAATCAGTAATCCTCGATGTTGAACATCACTTGGAGGAAGCACTAAGGGTGGCAAGGGCACAGAATGTACTGTGGGTGGAGACTTCAATGTCCATCACCAAGAGTGACTCAGTAGCACCACTACCGACTGAGCTGGTAGAGTCCTAAATGATATAGCTGCTAGGCTGGGTCTGCGGCAGGTGGTAAGGGAACCAACAAGAGGGAAAAACATACTTGACCTCATCCTCACTACCTGCCTGCCACAGATGCATCTGTCCATGGCAGTATCGGTAGGACTGACCACCGCATGGTCCTTGTGGAGAAGAAGTCCTCACATTAGGATACCCTCCATCGTGTTGTGTGGCACTTCCGCCATGCTAAATGGGATAGATTTCGAACGGATCTAGCAACTCAAAACTGGGCAACCATGAGGCGCTGAGGGCCATCAGCAGCAGCAGAATTGTACTCAAACACAATCTGTAACCTCATGGCACAGCATATCTCCCATTCTACCATTACCATCAAGCCAGGGGATCAACCCTGGTTCAGTGAAGAGTGCAGGAGGGTATGCCATGAGCAGCACCAGGCATACCTGAAAATGAGGTGTCCAACCTGGTGAAGCTATAACACAGATGTACCTGCATGCCAAACAGCATAAGCAGCAAGTGATAGATAGAGCTAAGTGATCCCACAACCAACAGATCAGATCTAAGCTCGGCAGTCCTGCCACATCCAGTCGTGAATGGTGGTGGACAATTAAGCAACTCACTGGAGGAGGAGGCTCCACAAATATCCCCATCCTTAATGATGGAGGAGCCCAGCACATCAGTGCAAGAGATAAGATTTGCTACAATATTCAACCAGAAGTGCCGAGTGGATGATCCATCTCGGCCTCCTTCGGAGGTCCCCAGCATCACAGATGCCAGTCTTCAGTCAATTCAAATCACTCTTCGTGATATCAAGAAACAGCTGAAGGCACTGGATGGACCCTGACAACACTCCGGCAATAGTACTGAAGACTTGTGCTCCAGAACTTGCTGCGCCTCTAGCCAAGCTGTTCCAATATAGCTACAACACTGGCATCTACCTGGGTATGTGGGAAATTGCCCAGGTATGCCCTGTACACAAAAAGCAGGAAAAATCCAACCTGGCCAATTACAGCCCGATCAATCTACTCTCCGTCATCAGTAAAGTAATGGAAGGGGTCATCAACAGGGCTATCAAGCGGCACTTGCTTAGCAATAACCTGCTCACTGACACTCAGTTTGGGTTCTGCCAGGGCTACTCAGCTCCTGACCTCATTGCAGCCTTGGTTCAAACATGGACAAAAGAGCTGAACTCCCAAGGTGTGGTGAGAGTGACTGCACTTGACATCAAAGCCACATTTGACAGTGTGGCATCAAGGAGCCCTAGCAAAACTGGAGTTAATAAGAATCAGGGGAAAACTCTCCATTGGTTGGAGACATACCTAGCACAAAGCAAGATGATTGTGGTTGTTGCAGGTCAGTCATTTCAGCTCCAGGACATCACCGCTGGTGTTCCTCAGGATAGTGTCTTCAGCCCAACCATCTTCAGCTGCTTCATCAATGACCTTCCTTCCATCATAAGGTCAGAAGTGGGGATGTTCACTGATGATTGCATGATGTTCTGCACCATTCAACTCCTCAGATACTGAAGCAGTCCATGTCCAAATGCAGCAAGACCTGGACAATATCCAGGCTTGGGCTGACAAAAGGCAAGAAACATTTGCACCACACAAGTGTCAGGCAATGACCATCTCCAACAAGAGTGAATCCAGCCATCTGCCCTTGATGTTCAGTGGCATTACCATCATTGAGTCCCCAACTATCAACATCCTCGGGGTTACAATTGATCAGAAACTGAACTGGACTAGCCATATAATTACTAGAAGAGCAAGTCAGAGGTTAGGAATCCTGCAATAAGTAACTCACCTCCTGACTCCCCAAAGCCTGTCCACACAGGCACAAGTCAGGAGGGTGATGGAATACTCCCCACTTGCCTGGGTGAGTCCAGCTCCCATAACACTCAAGAAGCTTGACACCGTCCAGGACAAAGCAGCCTGCTTGATTGGCACCACACCCACAAACATTCACTCCCTCCACTACCGATGCACTGTAGCAGCAGTGTGTACACCATCTACATGATACACTGCAGGAATTCACCAAGGCTCTTTCGACAGCACCTTCCAAACCCATGACCACTATCATCTAGAAGGACAAGGGCAGCAGATAGATGGGAACACCACCACCTGGAAGTTCCCCTCCAAGTCACTCATCACCCTGACTTGGAAATATATTTCACTTCCTTCATTGTCACTGGGTGAAACCCTGAAACTCCCTTCCTAACAGTACTACATGTACCTACACCACATGGACTGCAGCGGTTCAAGAAGGCAGCTCACCACCACCTTCTGAAGGGAACTAGGGATGGGCAATAAATGCTGGCCCGGCCAGAGACGCCTTCATCCCATGAATGAACTTTTAAAAAATTTCTTCACCATCCTAAATGCGTCTGACAAAGGTAGATGAAAATAAAGGGAGATTTAACCTTGCTCACTTGCTGCCTGTTTCTGGCACTGTCCAAATTTCTGGGGCGAGGGTGCAGTATTTTAATGACACAGAGGATGAAAGTTTCAACTTTGATGGGAGTGTAAGTAGGGGATGAGCTGCCCATTATTCACAGTATTTTTATTATGGTGTTACCTCATCAAAGGTGAACACTTGTTTCATAAGTCTTCTATCTTTATTTTTTAAAATAATGCACACATTTACATAACTCTTAGGCTTGAGGGAATGGTCCATCAACTTAGGGCCAGTCTTCTCTGCTCCAAAATTTCAGTGTTCCTCTGCATCTTCCCAGCCAGTGGGCAGAGGATTAGCATGGGGATTGTGGAAGAAACTGTGCTTCCCATCACCCCAAGGGAATGGTTTGTTCCTGATGCGGAGATGATCATAAGGAACAAACTCTGGCCTCTCGTGGCTGTGCTGCTGCGCCTTCAGGTAGCAGTTCAACATACAGACACTTAAACCAGGAATAGCAACAACAAAGCTCAGGATCTTCCACATACGTGCCCCTTGGTGTTCCTCGCCACTGGCCGCTGCCGACAGCTGCCGCGCGGAGCTGAAACTCCGGCGCAAAATACGAGCCCAAACCGCCGCCATCTTGTGTGAGCGAGTGCAGTGCGCTCATTATTCACAGTCCCCAATTTTCCACTGAAGTCAGTTGGATGGAAAATTGAATGGGGTGTATAACGAGCAGCTGGCAATTAGACCCCATTATGTACCCTGCTGCAATTGAAAATTTCATCCAGGTGGCTTCTGGCTAAAACAGATGGCAGCTTCAATAGCCTGTGTAAAAGCAGATAAAGGGTATCATGCCATTTTCCAATCCGCAGATGTGCAGCACACTGAGTCCTTAGCACACCCATAGAATCCTGATGGGAAGGAAGCCTCCAGCAGACCTGCTAGCAGGCAGACCTTTAAAAAGCCGACAGATTTTCCTGTGTAGTGTTTTACTTTTCTTTTGAACTGATGGAACTTAAAGGGGCTTTATGCCAATTGTCATTTTTTTATCCCATTAATTTCTACCTCAAGGGCAATCGAAACCCTCCGAAATGATGTGTTCCAAGAGATACCAGTTGAGTCAGGATGCCTTAGGTACACTCCATGCCGAGTTACCAGGCCCCGCAGTGACAAATGAACGGAATATATCTTAACTTCAGTAGTCACCATGCTAATGGAGTCGCCAGTTTCCAAAAGTCACTGTGCAATACTGCTCATTGCTTCTGTGTAGGATTACATTGTGTAATATGGCACAGAAACAGGCCACTCTGCAGTTCATCTTGGTCTTTATGTTCTGCTCAAGCCTCCTCCCATCTTTTCTCATCTCAACCATCTATCCCCTTTTCCCTCATATGCTTGTCTATTTGCCCCTTAAGTGCAATCTATACTATTCACTTCAACCACCCCCTGTGATAATGAGATCCACATTCTTACCGCTCTTTGGGTGAAGAAGTTTCTTCCGAGTTCCGAATTGGATTTGTTGGTGACTAACTTATATCCATGGCCTCCAGTTATTTTGTTCCCCACAAGAGGAAACATTCCATCTGTACCCACTCTATGAAAACCTTTCATAATTTTAAAGACCTCTTTTAGGTCACCTCTCAAAAGCTTTCTCTTTTGAAGAGAAGTGAAACCCAGCACCTAAATCCTTTCCTGATGGGTACACCTACACATTTCTGGTATCATCCTTGTAAAGCTTTTCAGCACCCTCTCCAGTGCTTCTATATCCTTTTTATAACATGGTAATCAGAACCGCATGCAGTGCTGTAAGGTTCGATACAGGTTAGCATAACTACAGGTTAGCATAACTTCCCTACTTTTCAATTCAGGGGCAGTGGGAAATCATCTGGCCAGGTCACTGACAGATTTAGCTTGGGATATCAGGAGGAACGCTCCAGCTCTTGCTAAACCCACCAAAAAAATTGAGAGTTTTTTCAGATATTTTTTAGGCAGCCTGAATTGGTCACAATAAAGATCACTCTTAAATCTTGCTGAAAAGTGAGACATGTTGCCAAAGCTTTTTAGCCTGCACTCATCAGGACAAATGCGAGAATGCCAAATTTCAAGTGATCACAACAATTTATACTACAGGACAAAAGGGTCCTGATTGGTTGGCAAGTCGATTCTGATTGCTCAAGGCATTGCCATGGAGAAAGCAAAGAGGAACTAAAGACTCCCCAAGATCAGAGGAGTAGGTGAGCCACCTCCCCACCACCCCCTTCACCACCACCACCACCACCCCCTCGCCACCACCACCTGCCCCACCACCACCACCACCCCCCCACCACCACCCCCTCCCCCACCACCACCACGCCCTCACCCTCACCACTCCCCCACCCTCTCCGCCACCCACCTCCACTCCCTGGTTTACAGTTGCTGGCTGATCATTTCTCAGGTTAGAATTGGGCAGTCAGGAGTTGAAAATTGCACCCAGCCACCACCTACAAGGGGTGGAATTTGACACCAGCGGGATTTTACGGTCCTGCCGAAGTCAATGGACTTTTGAACAGCTTGTCGCATTTTACAGCCCCGCTGCAATGGAACTGTAAACTTCGGCCCGTGGTGTCTGCTTACCACGCGATGTACTAACTAGTCTGCATCACAATTTAACTTCCATAGGTCCCATACTTTCCAGAACCTCTTTCTATATTAAATGTAATAAAACTTTTTAATAAGGGACCAATTATTTGCATTATTCCTTAAAGTCCTGTAATACATGAGTTTGGTATATAACATAACAGCAAGTTCATCAAAACAGGGATGATGTCAATGATACAACTTCCTTTAGCCATCATTCCATTTGTAATATAGTTTTCAATGGCTTGATATATCTGTTGGTTCTTCCTTATTTGCTTCATTCTTATTAACATTTATCATTTTTTTTTCTTTCATGGGCTGTGAGCATTGCTGGCAAGACCAGCATTTGTTGCCCATCCCTAACTGCCCTTGAACTGAGTGGTTTGCTAGGCCATTTCAGAGGACAGTTAAGAGTCAACCACATTGCTGGCGTCTGGAGTCAAATGTATGCCAGACCAAGTGAGGACAACAGGTTTCCTTCCCTAAAGGACAGTAATGAACCAGATGGGCTTTTACAAAACTTGATAGTTTCGTGGTCACCATTACTGAGGCTAGCTTTCAGTTCCAGTTTTTTTTATTTATTGAGTAGTTGAATTTAAATTCCATCAGCTGCTGTGGTGGAATTTGAACCTGTGTCCCCAGAGCATTAGCCTGGGCCTCTGGATTACTAGTCCAGTGACATCATCACTCTGGCACCATCTCCCATAAGTGTGCAATTTTTGTATCTATAAATTTTAGGATTTCTATGTTATTATTAACGGGTTGGTTCTATGTCCAGGAGATAAAGGGATAAAAGTTAAAAGAAATAAGATGAAGAAAATGTTTGTATGAAGCAATAAGCTGTGATATTCATCCTGTGGGCATGTGGACTGAATGAGGTGGCTATTAAAACTGAAAATCGAACCATAAAATGTTTCTATAAAATAATTTATTTGAAACATTTCTTATATTCAACAGATTGCATTCAACAATTCACTTAATCACCTTACTTCACACAATTATTTTAATTAACAATTTTAGTCCCACAAATTTGAAACACAAATGCCTAAATTCACACAAAATTATTATACTCCAAAAATTATTTGACAAGAAATATTTTTCACAATGCATTTACTTTTATTTGCTTTACTTTCCTTGGCTTGACTCTAGTTTAATTAGATTTATAATTTTTACTATATGATTTCTAATAATCATTCTCTATATCCTTAGTGTCACTCTTCAAAATCCTAAGGATCAAAATCTACATCTACACTTATTTCCTCAATGTTTGTTAATGCGCTGAGTATTACAACAGCAGTATCAAATGCAACATCTGTAGTATCACTCTCTACATTTTCAGTGTTGCCATCTGTATTTTCAGTGTTTGTTAAAAACATTAAATATTTCATGATAGGCCACAATAGAAGCTCTTCTTTCTTGAGCCAAGAGGTTCCTCGGTGATCTTATTCCCATAAGAAGAACATTCAGTGGGTCAGGTGGCTCAATGAACAGTGGCAATCATACTTTACCATTTGCACAACATATTAAGGTGGCTCTTTTTTCCACTTTTTTGCATCACAGTATTCACATGCCTCTGATCTACAGCTAATATCATATTCTGGCCTTGACTCAATTATGCTAAAGATTGTAAGTGGAAGTTTCTTTAAAGAGTTTTGGTCTATTAATTGCAGTGCTGATTCTTCTTGCATTCTGTCCCTCTGTCAACTTATTGCCTTCTTGCTCTAGCTCTTCATCTCCTTTTTCTCTATTTGCTGCCTATCACTTTATATCAACTTTTTGTCTCCTTGCCTCTTCATCTTTCCTGGCTTTGTGTGCTGCTTGTCGCTCTTGCTTACAAAGTAATAATGTGTAGTGTCTCAGAAGACAAGGTAATGAAACAAATGAAACATAAAGAAAAATAACAAATGAAATATGAAAGAAAGTCGGCTTTTATGACAAATTCATCACATTATTTCTTGGAATGTACGATTAAGATTGGTTAAAGCACGTCTGCGTTACGGTGTCAGTGGAGACACAGGCCGGGATTTTCTGTGCCTACTGGCATCGGACATGTTTGGTGGCGTGAGCGGACAATATGGCGCGATTGGTTTCACAACAGCGTGAAACAAGTTCACGATCGTTTACACAGTCAGTGGGCCGCATTCTCCACCATCGGACGTCAGGAACCTCATTGTAATACATCAGCACATCATTATTAGGCCTGCCCGCAGGAATCACCCCCTCCTGCTTGGTCGTCCATCCACATCGGCAGGAAAATACGCCGACATGTTTCACAACTGCATGTAAGCGACCTGCACTTTGTGAGTTGCAATTTGCTTGGAACTTCAAGGTTTGTTCGCCTACTTGCTTCTGTCAGCACTCGCAGTCATCAGTGCCAGGCTTCACAGTCAGCACCACATCACTTTTAGGGGGGGTTCATGGGCAGGTCTCTACCTACCTGATCAGCCATATGTGGGTGGCTTTTCAATGGCTGCATGGCTCATGTTTGCTTGGGGAAGGGGGAGAAGTGGCCTCAGGCAAGAGGCTATAGGACAAGGGCTGTACTGGGAAAGGGGGGTATCCCAGGGTGTGTGTGGGGGCACATGTTGATCTGTGTAAGTGGCCTCAAGGTAGTGATACCTAAGGAGGAAGTCTCCGGAGGAGATGAGGCCAGATGGAGATATGATGGTTTGTATGTGAGAATGGAGGAGGGAGGGAGGGGGATGTCCCTTGAACGGGCACTGAGTGAGATGCCAGTGAATGTGTGATGAGCTTGAGCGTGTGAATTTAGAGAGATGAGATGGTTGCCATACCCTGGCTGCACAGATGAGATCATTCATTCTCTATCTGCATTGGAGGTCAACCTCTTCTGTGCAGCATTGGCACTGATCACCACTGCCATCGCCTACCAAGCTGCAATAGTAACCTGCCCGTCCTGCGGGCAAAGCTGAGGTAAAGGACATCACAGCGGGCCTCCTTGGTGTCCAAAGGGTGCACGAGGACTGCAGTCTTCTTGCCTTTTGGTGCCATATCTTTTTTGCTGCAGTCCTGGGCTGGAAGCACTGAGCACAGCTGCAGTTTAAATGTGGTGCCTGGCGTGACGAAGCGGCAAGGTGATGGCGTGGCAGGCGAATTGGAGTCCACCCGCCATGTTTCCCGGGAATGCATAAATAATGTGGCACATTTGGGACAATGTGACGTAAAAACCCACCATCGCTGTTGGCAGGTAAACCGACGCTACCGCACTTAGTGCAAACCTGGGATGATTCTGCTCACAGTATAGGCAGGGCCACGGGATTCTCTACAAGGAACCCAAAATCTCCGCTCCCCCCTGGTGGGGATGATTAGATGCCAATTCCTCTACAATATGCCCCGTGGTCCAAGGTATCATCCTACTTCTATTTTTATAGATTTATGCAATTCATGGCCATATTAAGGTGCATTGTATTTTCAGCAATATTCTACTCTTATTAAATTTGTAAAGCACCTGGAAATTTTCTCTCCATATCTTCTTGCCTTGACTGGTTTTATCTCTTCATCAAAAACATGCCTGTTTACTTTGCCTTCAGTGACCACCCCAACTCTTGTTCCAATTTATGCATGGTGTTAAAATTAATTCTGTGAAACTCCTTGCTGTGTTTAAAAGCACTGTATAAAAAATGTTTTTATTAAACTTAACTGGCAATAATTGTCTAATCTTGTTCAGTAAGTTCACTTCGTACTGGTTAGAAACTGGTAAAAACTGTAAACTGTGAAGAGGAAGCATTGTAAAATAATCTCCACAAGGTGGTGTCACATCACTTCTGATAACTCTATTGGAAGTAAAATTGGAGTTATACCACATGTCATATGAGTGCAATGTGGGTTATAGAGCTATTCCTCATAGTTAATATTGTTTCAATGTTAATCTTCTTGTTGATGTACAAATTAGAAATAGAAACAATTTTTATCATTAAAGTAAATGGCAATGAAACATTTTCAAGAGTTGGTTACGTTTGCTGTTAACTACAATGTGTTTTAATGCCATTTCAATTGGTTACATTAGGTGGAATTTTCAGTGCCCGCTGAAATTGGGCGTCATGGCAGGCATGAGTGGACAATATGGCGGGAAGGACAAAAATCAGTTTCACGCCATCGTGAAACAAGTTTGCCATTATCTGCTCTGCCTGTCAATGACGGGCCGCGTTTCCCACACCTGCATGTCGGGAACTTCGTTGCAATATGTCTGCAAATCATTAGAAGCCCAGCTCGCCAGAATCATCCCCCCACATCAAATTTACTACCCACTTCGGTGGGAAAACACGCCGGTACAGGACACGTCTTGACAAGTGTGCAGAAGTCGGGACTTACTATCAGGGCCTTGCTCACATCGTGGACATCTGAGAAGCAGAAGATGCTGGAGCCCTACAGGTATTGGACACTGAAGGAACATGTCCATCGCATGCTGGATGGATTCTGATGGACATGGCTCTGGCGCGAAGTAGCTGATGGAAGGTGGAAGGTCACCGTGGAGGGTCTGCTTTGAGATTTCAGTGTCTTGGCCATGGTCTGCAACAGATGGTCATCGTGAGAGTGGAGAAAGAGGTGTAGGTTAGACTGAGAGAAGGAGGGTGTGTCTGGGGGATGAGTTTGGCAGGGGGGGTACCAAAGGTGTCAGTAGGAGGGGAAACAAAGGTATCGGGGAGGTGAGGTTGGGGGGAAATGAAGGTGTCAGCAGGGGGTGTGAGGTTGGGGGGAGGGTCTACAGTGGAGGAGGGTGTTACGGGGAGAATAATGACAATTGGGGATGTAGGTGTAAGGGGGGAGGAAGGTGTAAGGGAAGGAGTCTGGGAGGGAAAGGACTTCAGGTGGAGGGAGTTCGGAAGGGGGGCAGAACTTCGGGGGGAGGAAGGAGTCTATGGGGAGGAAGGAATCTGGAGGGGAGAAAGGAGTCCAGGAGGAGGACAAAGTAAGGAGTAAGGAGGGGGCAAGGAGTAAGGAAGGAGCAAGGGTGGAGGGAGGAGTAAGGAGGGGGAAAGGAGTGCCGAGGAAGGAAGGATTCTGGGGGAGGAAGGAGTCCAGGGAGAGGAAGGAGTAAGGGGGGTGCATGTCCAGGTGAATGTTCCAGGGAGGTGTCTGTGGAGTCGATGACTACCTCCTGGGGAGCGAAATGAGTGTGGCTGTGGTAGGAGGGAATGGTGAGAATGAGAGAGGACAGAGTGAGCCAGTGGGGTGGGTGGGTGAGGGTCCAACAGTATTGGTGGAAGGGACGGCGAGCATGGTTGGTGGGGACTTGGAAGCAGACATGGACTCTGGGAGTGGGAAGGAGGAGGTCGGGGAGGTCAATGTGAATGGAGGTGAGATTTTTGAGAAGGTCAGGAACATGCACATTCACTTGGACATCCCCGAAAGGGAATGGTTCTGGCTGGTAGGTGATGGTGAGGAGGTCGACAGTGATGGGGGAAACGACATGGCTTACTGGGGGAGGGGAAAGGAAGAGGGGGGATAAAGACAAACGTTACTTGCACTATTCTTCTCAAACCGAAAGTGAGCAGTGCCCCGTGTTGGGCGGGCACAGGTGCTGCATAGGAGTGGGCGGAGATGCAGCTCAGCTCAGCTGGGCAACTGAAAGAGAACCCCAGCAGGCAGCATTGAAAATGCTCAGGACTTCGAGATGAGTGTGATTGAGGAAGGGTCCACATGCATGGGAGAGTACTTGAATGAGGCTCTGAAAGGCCCTGCCATACACACACTTCTCCCTCCAAATTGAAGATGGTTGGTGAGAAGAAACCAGCTCCCAAGAAGGGAGCCAAGAAGTGGCGAAGGTCGAGGAAGGAGAGTTACTCCATCTATATCTACAAAGCACCGGCATCTCCTCCAAGGCCATGAGCATCATAAACTTGTTTGTGAATGATATTTTTGAGCATATCGTGGGTGAAGCTTCTCGCCTGGCCCATTACGACAAGCGCAGCACCATCGGCTCCCAGGAGATCCAGACCACCATGCACCTGCTGCTGCCCGAGGAATTAGCCAAGCACGCCGTGTTGGAGGGGACAAAGGCGGTGACCCAAGTACACCAGCTCCAAGTAAGAGCCCACAATGGACTGAAAAACACTCCAGAATCACTCGTGGGCTGGCTGCAGTGGATGGACTCACAAAGCCTGTAAATGAAGCTGAAACATACCATTACACATTATTCAGTGAAAGTGAACAGATTCTCAGATTTTAAAGTGACAAAATGCGTTTGCCCGTGCAACCAATTGTGATCAGGATTTCTTAACTTTTCTAGACCTAACACTTCTAGGTGCTGCCGTCACGTCAGCAGCAGGTGTATAGACAGCCTGTGCAGTGGTTATCCCTGTTGCCTCTGATGATTTTGCCGTGGGTCCTCTGGAGTGCTGAAGCCTTGGGGGCTGCAGCTTGCTATGGTTGTCCTCCTGTGGGCTAGACGCTTCCTCTGCAGAGACAGAGAGCGAGGTTAAGGGTGGTGGGGGGCACAGGCAAAGGAGACTCGCAGGGAGAGGACAGCCCCTGAGATTCCTGAGTGGATGACCCAGGGATGTCCAGCTGCCGGTCCCCCTTTGAGTGCCCAAGGACCCCAGCCTGACTCCTTGAGGGGAAGGAGCACTTGGAGAGACATTGAGGTGCACCATTTCCCTCTCACGTTGCCGCTGGAGGAAGTCACTCATGGTTACCACAATGGAGTACAGATTTGCACGCATCTCTGCATTCTGCTGGACGAGGGTCTCCATGGCATCTGCCATCCTTCCCATGGAGTCCTCCATGTGCGCACATGTGGACACCACTTCATCAAAGAACATTACTCCAACTTGCATTCCACTTTGTTGAAGGCTTCCAACAGCTCTGCATGATGTTCCCACACCTTCTGTTGACTCTCCATGTCATGTGACTCAGGCCTCACAGAAGCCTCTTCCCAGCAGTCTTCCAAGTGCTGGGGAGCTTCTTCCTGTTGCAGACACCTTGTGGTGACCGCCAGATTGTGAACCCGAGCCTGCTCTAAGTCTAGGTCCCACTGAGGTGTGTTTCTCTGCACTGGTGGAGGGTGTGGGTAAACACGGTGACAAATCTTCCAGGCTGCTTATTTCCAGCTCTTCAATGGAGGAGGTGTCCTCTTGGCTGGAGGTGAGGACTTGGATGGAGTTGAGGGACTGGCTGGCTGAGGGCGTCGGTCCCTCTGATCCAAGGTAGAGATAATTAGTGCATGGCAGCAGAGTCAAAAGCAGGAGAGAGAGCCCTCACAGTTGTGTTGAGAGATGGATGATGTGGGGCAGGATCCTCATGTGGGTAAAAACAAAAAACAAATAAAAACAAAAAAACTGCGGATGCTGGAAATCCAAAACAAAAACAGAATTACCTGGAAAAACTCAGCAGGTCTGGCAGCATCGGCGGAGAAGAAAAGAGTTGACGTTTCGAGTCCTCATGACCCTTCGACCTCATGTGGGAGTTTGCTGCCGACCTCACTATTGCCGCAGGCACGGTCCACATCCTCACCAATCAACGCAGGCTCATCAAAATGAGCAAGGGGCCTAATGTGGGCCAATCCACGCCCAGTCTGGGATTCTCCCTGCTGTTGTGAGCCAGCTTCTCTTACAAGGAAACAGATGGAGAGAGTGTGAGCAGGGCACGTGGCACTGCATGGAATGTTTTAGTGGTGAGCGGAGACATGGACGAGATAAGGACTCGAGCTCAAGAGGATATGAGCCTGATGGAGATGTGAGTGTGTTTATAAGAGTTACTGGTGTTGTGCCTTGAGGTGTGAGATCCCTATGGATGTGTAATGGGTTTGTGAGTGTGCGAGTTGAGAGTGACTTACCCTGGTGGAACCGAGATCATCATTCACCTTCTTTTGGCACTGCATGGCTTTGCTCTTTTGCAGGGTGTTGGCACTGATCACTGCTGCCACCACCTTCCATGCTGGATTTGTCACCTTGCTTACTGGCCTTTGCCCAAAGTGGGGGTAGAGGACATTACGGCAGACCACCACAGCATCCAAAAGGCATTCCAGGGACATGCCACTGAATTGAGGGGCTTCAGTCTTCTTGCCTTTCAGGGCCACGCCCTCTGTGCCACAGTCCTGGGCTGGAAGCACTGAGGGGCATGCGCGAGGCTGTGGTTTAAATATGGCGCCTGGCGTGAGGAAGTGGAAGATGACAGTGTGACGGGCAAACCGGAAGCTGTTCACCAGCGAAATGATGTGTTTCCCGGAAATGCACGATTAATGAGGCGGGTTTGGGGCGATGCGGCATGAAAAGCCACCATTGCGGCCATCGGCTACAGTACTTAGTGCAAACCTGGGACGATTCCACCCATAATCTACTATAACAACAACTTGTATTTATATAGCACTTTTAATATGGTAAAATGCCCACAGTGCATCACAGGAGCGCTATCAAACAAATGTTGACCACTTAAGGAGATTTTGGGCGGATGTCCAAAAACTTGGTCAGTGAGTTAGATTTAGGAACGGTTAAAGGAGGAATAAGTGGAAGAGAGGCAAATAGGTTTAGGGAAGGAATTACAGAGCTTAGGACCTTGCCAGCTGAATGCACAAACATCAATAGTGGAGTGATCAAAATTGGAAATGTTTAAAAGGCCAGCATTGGAGGAGTGCAGATATCTTGGAGCACTGTAGAGCTAAAGGAGGTTACAGAGATAGGGAGGGGTGAGAGCATGGAGGGAATTTAATACAAGGATGAGAAAGTTAAAATCAAGGCATTGTTTAACTGGGAGCCAATGTAGCTCAGCGAGCACAGGTGTGATGACTGAATGGGACTTGGTGTGAGTTAGGACATTTGCTCTCACCATATTCTTTTAACAATTTGCTATAGTATTTATCAACTGTCATTGAAGAAGAGAAACTCCTTTGTTTTTCACTTGATCCACTGGCTCCATGGCTAGCCTTGGCACTCTGTTGAAATTCAGACCTTTGCCTGTAGCCACTGCTTCTCTTTTGCTAAAACAAAATCTCTCCTCAAAGCCTCTGCAGGTCCTTAAAAACCTACAGCAGCACTCACTTTCTTGCCTCCTAATTGGTGAGCTTCCCAAGTATGTTTTCTTTCTTGCTTTAGCATGTTAACTAGAAACCACAACAATCCAATAGGTACAAAAAAAGCAGGTTTGGGGCTAATGTTAGGAAACATTCCTTCACACAATGCCTGAATGGTTGTGCAACTGTTTTCTTGAAGGCACAAATTTTAAATTAATTGAAGTAACAACTAAATGCTCTGATGGAAGAAATGTAAGTTTCTATGGAAATAGAAATGACCTCTTACTTACATTTACATTTGTGAAACAGATGTAACTTTAGATTCTGCTTTGGTGGGGACACAAACATGTATTAAATCCTAATCTGCAATATAACCAGCCCAACAAACAAGCAATATTTTGGAAGTGAATCATCTTTGTCAGGTCCTACCTTCGTGTTGATGGGCATTTTTTACTAAATATCATACTAACTTCCAGTCTTCTTGTTAGGAGAGATGATGATGATCGAAATCGAAGAATTTCTTACGATATCAAATTGGAAACGATACAGAATTGTGAAGCAAGGTAAGTTTAGATTATCACTCTGGAGGAAGAAGGGACTTTATATACCTTGGTGGAATATCAATGTATTTATTGCTTTTCTATTGAATTCTGTTTTAAATGCTGGGCCTGAATTTGCTGGAAACTCATGCTATAGTAATTAGGCATTAACCATTATTAGTATGTGAAAGTTGCAGCATAAGTGTGTTGTGCTGTTACTAGCTGGAACGTTTGCATTGTTCTATTAAAAGGCTCAAAGCTGACAATATTTTGTTCTTGTCACTCAACCCTTCATGGCCGTCAATGGAGATTGACAATTTGCTTAATTTATATAATTTATTCACTATTAATCAAGCCACAGTTACTCAAGACTGGAAATGGCATTGGTCATCTGGTACTGATGTGATTTATGGCTTTCACCTGACTCTCCTCCTGGGCAGTCAACAAAGGTGCCTTTAAAGCAATAGAGTCTCACCCCTGCAGTCTAGAAATTATCCTCAAATTTTAAAAAAAATATTCTCACTTTTGGAAGTCTAATCTTGTACTGATTACCTATGTTGCCCAATTGAGGATACTGGTGTAAAAGCAGGATGTTGGGGAAACACTCACAATGCCTTTATCCTTTGCCACACTAATGCCCTGGACATAATTCAACTATTTCAACTCTTTCTTGGACTCGAACTCAAGTTCTGTCGAAGGGTCATGAGGACTCGAAACATCAACTCTTTTCTTCTCCGCCGATGCTGCCAGACCTGCTGAGTTTTTCCAGGTAATTCTGTTTTTGTTTTTGTAATGCCCTGGACATATTCAGCAGTAAGGGATAAGAAGGTGAGTGAATCCTGGGATATGATTGGTGACACCATTCCACATCACTAACAATGTGGCTTCCTAGAGGAGGCAGCAGCTAGATAGCAGCTGGTGGATGAAGAATTTGGACAACACAAACTCCCCAGTGCCTCACCTGATCCTCCGCTCCGATTTCCACCTGCAGAATGGAGCAGGAAGGCTGCAACAATTTCTCTGTGGAATCATGTGTTGTGAACACAATAAAGGACAGGCAACACCAAAACAATAAACAGGCAACACCAAAACAATAAACAATTGAACTTTTATTCAGGGTAGCAACTAACCAACATCAGTGTAAAAGCAAATGAGAACAAGACAGTCATGAACTCTCATCGGGAAAAAGTAACAAGAAGTAGCATGTATTTTAACAAAATAAATATTTAATACATTTTCTGTGGAAGGCTTTAGTTCGAAATGCTAACAGTAGTAATAACTATTCTGCAATGAATATGCCTATATCACCATTTGTGAACTAAGCAGCAGCAGTGGTAACACTGTATTGAGGTAGTCAATTGAAAAGTAATAGCTAGTTTTATAAAGAGTGCAAAATAATTCCTGGAATGCTTCAAATGTAAATTTGTTCAAATATTAAACAATTTTAAAACAGCAAGAATTTCCAAACAACTTTTTATAACAGTAAAAAAACAAGAACAATGTGACAACAATTCAAACTATTTGCAGAAAATGACAATTGAGCAGTTTGAAGCATGCCTGAAGGATGGCTGAGGGCGAGACTAAGGAGGAAGAGATGGACTCTGCATTTGAGGGGCACCCTAGTCCTTTGGGCATCTGCACCTTGCTCTCAGGAAGCAATAGGTTGTTCATGCAGCCTCCCGGTGGAGTTGTCCAGCTTCTGTCTAATCGTATCTAGCCTGCCACAAGGATGTGGCATGTGGCAGTCAGTGGACCTGAGATGTCACAGGTGCTTCTGAATCATTCTCTGCACACTTAGCCAAGCTGTTCCAGGACAGCTATAACACAGGCATCAACCCAATAATGTGGAAAATTGCCCAGGTATGTCCTGCCCACAAAAAGCAGGACAAATCCAATCCGGCAATTTCTGTCCCATTAGTCTACTCTCGACCATCAGCAAAGTTGTTGAAGGCATCATTGGCAGTGTAATCAAGAGGCGCTTACTTAGCAACAACCTGCTCATCGGTGCTCAGTTTAGGTTCTGCCAGGGATGCTCAACTCCTGACTTCATTACAGCCTTGTTTCAAACATGGACAAAAGAACTTAATTCTAGGGATGAGGTGAGAGTGACTGCACTTGAGATCAAGGCGGCATTTGATCAAGTATGGCCTCAAGGAAACATGACAAAATTTAAGTCAATCGGAATTAGGGGAAAACGTTCCACTGGTTGGAGCTATATCTATCACAAAGGAAGATGGTTGTAATTGCTGGAGGCCAATCACCTCAGCCCCAGGACATAGTTGCAGGAGTTCCTCAGGGTAGAGTCCTAGGGCCAACCATCTTCAGCTGCTTCATCAATGACCTTTCCAACATAAGGTCAGAAGTGGATGCTTGCTCATGATTGGACAGTGTTCAGTACCATTCACAAGCCCTCAGATACAAAAGCAGTCTATGCCCGCATGCATCAAGATTTGGACGTCATTCAGGCTTGAGCTGATGTACCAAGTCACATTTCCACCACAACAGGCAATAATCAGCTCCAACAAGATAAATCTAACTATCTGTCCTTGACATTCAACAGCATTACCATTACTGAATCCCCCAGCGTCGACATCCTGGAGTATCATTGACCAGAAACTGAACTGGACCAGCCAAATAAATACTGTGGCTACAAAAGCAGCACAGAGGCTGGGAATTCTGCAGAAAGTAACTCGTCTCCTGACTTCCCAAAGCCTGTCCACCAACTACAAGGCACAAGTCAGGTGTGTGATGGAATACTCTCCACTTGCCTGGATGAATACAGCTCTTGCAACACTTAATGAAGATCAACACCATCCAGGACAGAGCAGTCCACTTGAATGGCACCCTATCCGCCATCTTTAACATTCACGTCCTTCACCATGGGCGCACATTAGCAGCAGTGTAAACCATTTACAAGATGCCCTGCAGCAATTCTCCAAGGCTCCTTCAACAGCACCTTCCAAATCTGGGACCTCCACCATCTAGAAGGACAAGGGCAGCAGATGCATGGGAACACCAGTACCTGCAACTTCCCCTCCAAGTCATTCACCACCCTGACTTGGAACTATATTGCAGCTCTTTTACTGTTGCTTGGACAAAATCCTGGAAGTCCCTCCCTAACAGCACCGTGGTGCATTACACCTTCTCAAGGGCAGTTAGAGATGGGCAATAAATGCAGGTCTTGCCAGAGATGTTCACATCTTAAGAAAGCATTAAAAAAAATCAACACAATTAATGTGCACAAGTTACTTCAGTCATAAAGAAGGTTTTGATAGCTTGCTTGCGAGTTCATCAATATGGAATGGAACAAGGAAAAGATATTCAGTATCAATATCACTCCTTCCACAGGCCATGCACCATCCGCTGTATCAAGATGAACACCCTGTCCATATCACCATAGCATAGATTCTGTAATCTGTTGTCCTCATTAAGTGTCTATTAATCTCTTGTCAATTATATTGTTAAGGTTTGTTAATGTCATGTCAATTATATTGTTTAGGTTAAGAGAAACGAGTAAGATGCACATTAATTGTCTTTGAGCACATATAAACAGAGGCTAGCTGGGGCACTGGATTGTGTGGGAGGAGAGCTGTGAGTCTGAACAGATCAATAAATTCTCTCAAAAAAGAAAAGCTCTGTATCTTGGTTTTGGCTTCACCAATTGGCTTGGATCCTATTAACAGCATGCTCTTTAAAAGACTGATGTTAAGTAAATGTACCTACATTTATTTTAATTATTTGGTCGACTCAAAACAGTTACATTATTTTAAAAGAACAATACACAATTAAAACAAAATTAAATCAGAAATTGCATTTGAAAGAACTTTGAAACTAGACATTACGGTTGGCTAAATGAACAGATGATTCTATTGCAATCAGGTGGCATTCCTTTAGTTTTTTGTTTCAGCACAGGAATTAGTCCTTTTTAAGAAATGAGTTCATGCCTCTGTTAATATAGTGAATAACAGAACATCATAAAACATACTGAGTGTTATGATTTCTGGGCTTGGTCTTAATTTTACAATGTCATTAGTTAATAGCTCATCATTACAAGCATACATATCATCACATCAATTAAGCTTATCTCATTTGTTTAAATCTGATGAGTATATGAACTCATTATCTTTCAGCTTGAATCAGACAACAGTAATGTATTTAATGAGAAGCTGTAGCTTATTTTAATGCACGTGTTATGACCGAGCAGATGGTAAAGCTGAGTTATTTTTAAAAATCCCAGAGGGAAACTTCAAACAACCTATATTTCTAAGTGGTATGTTTGAGATGCAGCTCTAAATTCAGGAATCAGACCATCAATTCGCGAGGTTTTACATTAAACTAAATGAAACATTTGATTAATTTACACAGGTTAAAATAGATATGCAATTCTAGATTTAGTGATGTGTAATGAGGCAGATTTGATAAGGGAGCTTAAGGTGAAGGAACCCTTAGGAGGAAGTGACCATAATATGATAGAATTTATCCTGCAATTTGAGAGGAAAAAGCTGGAATCAGATGTAACGGTATTACAGTTGAATAAAGGTAACTACAGAGGCATGAGGGTGGAGCTGGCCAGAATTGACTGGGAGATGAGCCTAGCAGGAAAGACAGTGGAACAGCAATGACAGGGGTTTCTGGGAGTAATTTGGGAGACACAGCAAAAATTCATCCCTAGGAAGAAGAAGCATACTAAAGGGAGGACGAGGCAACCATGGCTGACAAGGGAAGTCAGGGACAGCATAAAAGCTAAAGAGAAAGCATACAATGCGGCGAAGAGCACTGGGAAACCAGGGGATTGGGAAGCCTACAAAGACCAACAGAGGACAACTAAAAAAGAAATAAGGAGGGAGAAGATTAAATATTAAATATGATTAAATAACTAGCCAGTAATTTAAAGATTGCAAGAGTTTTTTTTAGATATATAAAGGGTAAGAGAGAGGCAAAAGTGGACATTGGGCCACTGGAAAATGACACTGGAGAAGTAATAGTGGGGAACAAAGAAATGGCGGAGGAACTGAATAGGTATTTTGCATCAGTCTTCCCGATGGAAGACACGAGTAACATCCCCAAAGTTCAAGAGAGTCGGGGGGCAGAGGTGAGTATGGTGGCCATTACCAAGGAGAAGGTGCTAGGAAAACTGAAAGATCTGAAGGTGGATAAATCAACTAGACCAGATGGATTACACCGCAGAGTTCTGAAGGAGATAGCTGAAGAGATAGTGGAGGCATTAGTGGTGATCTTTCAGGAAGCACTGGAGTCAGGGAGGGTCCCAGAGGGCTGGAAAATCGCTAATGTAACCCCCCTGTTTAAGAAGGTAGTGAGGCAAAAGACAAGAAATTACAGGCTGATTAGCCTGACCTTGGTCGTTGGTAAGATTTTAGAGTCCATTATTAAGGATGAGATTTCAGAATACTTGGAAGTGCATGGTAAAATAGGGCAAAGTCAGCATGGTTTCATCAAGGGGAGGTCATGCCTGACAAATCTGTTAGAATTCTTTGAGGAGGTAACGAGTAGATTAGACAAAGGAGAGCCAATGGATGTTATCTACTTGGACTTCCAGAAGGCCTTTGACAAGGTGCCGCACAGGAGGCTGCTCAGTAAGATAAGAGCCCATGGTGTTAGAGGCAAGGTACATGGATAGAAGATTGGCTGTCTGGCAGGAGGCAGAGAGTGGGGATAAGGGGGTCCTTCTCAAGACGGCGGCCGGTGACTAGTGGAGTTCCGCAGGGGTCAGTGTTGGGACCACAACTTTTCACTTTATACATTAATGATCTAGATGAGGGAACTGAGGGCATCCTGGCTAAGTTTGCAGATGATATAAAGATAGGTGGAGGGACAGATAGTATTGAGGAGGCGGGGAGGCTGCAGAAGGATTTGGACAGGTTAGGAGAATGGGCAAAGAAGTGGCAGATGGAATACAACGTGGGCAAGTGTGAGGTCATGCACTTTGGTAGGAAGAATAGAGGCATAGACAATTTTCTAAATAGGGGGATAATTCAGAAATCTGGAGTGCAAAGGGACTTGGGAGTCCTAGTCCAGGATTCTCTTAAGGTTAACTTGCAGGTTAAGTCAGGAGTTAGGAAGGCAAATGCAATGTTGGCATTTATTTCGAAAGAACTAGAATATAAAAGCAGGGATGTGCTGCTGAGGCTTTATAAGGCTCTGGTCAGACCACATTTAGAATATTGTGAGCAATTTTGGATCCCGTATCTCAGGATGTTCTGGCCCTGGAGAGGGTCCAGAGGAGGTTCACAAGAACGATCCCAGGAATGAAAGGCTTAACATATGAGGAACGTTTGAGGACTCTGGGTCTATAATCAATGGAGCTTAGAAGGATGAGGGGGGATCTGATTGAAACTTACAGAATACTGAAAGGCCTGGATAGAGTGGACGTGGGGAAGATGTTTCCATTTGTAGGAGAGACTAGGACCCGAGGGCACAGCCTCAGAGTAAAGGGAAAACCTTTTAGAACAGAGATGAGGAGAAACTTCTTTAGCCAGAGAGTGGTGAATCTATGGAATTCATTGCCACAGAAGGCTGTGGAGGCCAGGTCATTGAGTGTATTTAAGACTGAGATAGAAAGGTTCTTGATTGGTAAGGGGATGAAAGGTTACGGGGAGAAGGCGGGAGAATGGGGTTGAGAAACTTTTCAGCCATGATTGAATGGTGGAGCAGACTCGATGGACCGAAGGGCCTAATTTCTGCTTCTCTGCCTTATGGTCTTATATACACATGGCTACAAATTACCACTATTATAACTTCTAACAAATTCCCAAGCTAATCTCTATTAAGGTTACAGCAAGCCATCGACTTAACCAGACACCAGGCAAAGCATTTTCACCTTACAAATTCAAAAAGAGGTTCTTTTCACTTTGGTTCATGCACCAACAGTGGTAGGCTCACAGCTGTTATGATGTTACATTGCCTCTGATCTCACACATAAAACTGCTGTCTTGTTATACCTAGCACAGACCATTGAATGTAAATTCTCATTGTACCACCAGCCTCTTCTAACAATAAAACCCCTTTCATAGTACCAATTTTATTAGCAATATAAACATATCGCTTGTTCTCTGCTTGCTAGGTGCCAGAATTCACCCCACTTCTTGAATGCTGTATTCAAAAAATGCAAATGCACCCTCTCTTAATATCAAAACTAGTACACATCAAAGCACCTCGACTAGCTGGCTTTAATCTAATTAAGACACTCCCACAGACTAAACCTCTATTTTAAAAGAAAAATATTTACCAATAATATTATATATATTGATAGCTTCATGACACAAGATAAAACCTAAGGCACTGAAGAATAACATATATCCTTTCTCCTGAAGCATCTACTCTTGCAGCATTTGCTAACTACTTATTGACAAATGTGCCTGGTGTCACTGTGACAATATAGCAGATCTAGCAACCATAATGTAGATGAGTTGTGGAAATTTATGGAGAATGCTGCTCACCACCAAGTCACAAGTTCTCTCCAGCATAATTCTTATTCATTGTCCTGTTTCTGATGATGAGATCAGCTGGCAATGAAATATTTGATTCATCAATTCAGAAGACCCCTATGCCCCCATCCATGACTCAAGTTGCTGGAACACAGTACAAGTGAGCTGACAAAAATACACTGATGGTAATCATAGAAGTGAGCATAGAAGGAAGTGTATACTCTTCCAGTGTTCATAAGTACTATGGTTCTGCCAGCTTTAAAGTCAATGACATGCTATTGTGGTGGTGCGTAGAAAACATGTTGAACTAGAGAGAGTTCCTCATCAGCCCACAATCCCAACAAACAGGCTCAATATTGATTCTAATGGCAGAAGCTCCAGAGATCAGCATTACAGAGAGACTGCTGAAATAATTGCTGAAGGTGAGTACACACAGCCTTTGGAACTCACTTCAATCACTGAGACACTGTGGTTAGCATAAAGGAAAGTGGACAGCTTTTTGGAGCCTTGGCAGGTTCAGTGGTTGGAGTCATGATCCAAGAGTTTGCAGGAGCTACAAGCCTCAACTCAGCTGATAGCCGTTTAACATAATCAGATTTTTCTGGCAGGAGCAAAACAATGAGTGACAAAAGATGTTGTCAATCCCAATTTCTACTCATCTCCCAATAGCTGTGAAAATCCTTTGTTAGAATGAGAATCCATAAAATGGGAGTGCACATGATTGATGTTCTGTTGTATCTTGTGACAACAAACCATTGAAATATTGGCATTATAAATTGCTGGAAAATATCCCAAGGATGATAAAACTAACTACTGCCAGCAAAGAACAAATTCTAGGCTCAACTCTCACATAGAAGTAATTTAATTGAAACAAAGATATTCTGTGCATTATAGTAGATGGGCACAAATGGATCATTAAAAGTGCTTTCACACTCCAGTTAAAGTGATTTCAATTTGCACAACTACAGTTAATAGTGTAAATACAACCTGAATCAGGGCTCAATGTGACAATATAATGAAAGAAAATGAAACTCCTTGAAGGGGGTAGTCACACTTTATTCACATTATAAGTTTGGGTACTGACATCCAATTCACATAATAACATGCATCTGCTTTTCAATTTATTTACCAGCTGCTAAACAACTGATGGCTATGAGGTAATTAATAGTACAATTCTAGCAATTCATTATTCCATATAAGAAAGTGATCAGAGTTAAACATCAATTCAACAGACACCCCTTTGATTAGCATACATTGCATAACCATATAAATCATATTTTAAGACTGATACATTCTTTGTCCTTTTAGTTTGCTGTTCTTCACAGAAAAAGTATATTGGGCCCGGCCACCCACCTCATGAGAAAGTGCCAAAGGGACGGGATTTTCATTGCAAGGGCGTTGCCGAGGGTGGGGCGTGCAGGCTGCAGTGGAGGCGGGCTGTTTTAAAGACCTGCCTTGGAACTGCGTGACTTCGTCCCAATTATAAACAGGAAGGTCCTCCAGCCCTCACTCCTCACCTCCCCTGACACACTCATGCCCAGAAATGCCCCCAAACAACCCCTAAGGCTCCTCATGCCAAGGTGTGCCCCTCAATCTCTATGGCCCCTCATAAGCCCCATAACAAGGTTTGGCTCCCAACACAACTCCTGACTACCCCCCCACCATGTCCCCCATGCTGCGATATGTCCTCCAAGCAACACTTATGGCCCCATCATGCCCCCCTCCCCCCCCCCACATGCCAAGCTGTGGCACTTTCATGCCCATTTACCCCAAAAATATTGTTTAGAAGCTATGAGCCCTATCGTTATAGTAGGGTGTATTTTTAAAAATGTTGAATAACCATTTATTTTCAACTTTCCACTTTCTTAAAAAAGTTCCTTTTTACTGCGGCCCAATAATAAGTGTCAATCATCCAAACCATTTAACATATCAATAGCTGAAATTGCCAGCACTTATCTTATGTAAATAAACATTGTGAAATTGACAGCATAGATCACCAGAGCTGTCAATCAAACCACGTTTTCCCTGGGGCTCAGGTGTTTCAAAAGGATAATGGATTTCTGGGTCCTCAACCAAGCCTCATTATGTATTCTTCACTGAGATCCCAGACATCCATTAGAGTATTAAAACACTAATACACTGACCTTTACATTCTCTGCTTATGATTAGTTGGTTTGCACTAGAACTGCCCTAATATAATCCTGTGGTAATAACAGACAACTCAAAAATTCAAGAAGTGTACAAGTAATAATTTTATTTTCTAAAATTTTTGGAAAGCAAAACAGCACAATGAAAAATATGGAAGCAGGCATTTATGTGGTTACTTTGTGGAGTGGCATGAATAATTGTGATGATTCCCTTCCAGGAATGTTAGAAATATTGTGAGCTTATTCTCTTAAAATGTGTTAATAATGAATATTTCATAAATGTTATTGCATGGTTGTTATATGAAGCAAGCAGATGAATTGTCATTCTAAAGAACAGCATAGTTCTTATGGATTGGACTCAAATGACCTTGATCACAATTATGCAGAAATTGTTTTGAAATTTACACCAATTTCTCCACCAATAATGCCAACAGAAACCTAGGCCCAAATTTCCCACTGGGTTCATTTGCTTATACAAAATGTAAAAGCCATGTTCCATAACACTTTGGTAATTATGGTGCAGTTCCCAGTAAGAAGCATTAAAAAGATGCAAAGGAATTTGCTATCAATGTCCAGAAATCTTGACGCAAATATTAGATGATTTGGAGCCATGTTGCACCTACATTTTTTGGCATAGGTCTACACCAGCATGTTATTCACATAAATCCATAAAACTCATGAGTCGTTTGCATGGATGTGAAGTTATATAAATAGATTTTAGAGCATGTAGGCGGATTTATCTCAAAATGGCATGAATGATCAAGGAAATTCACGCACAGCAGCATTTGGTGTAATAACAGCAAAGATCAGTTACAAGCAAATATCCTAAAAGAAAACAAAACAAAACAGTGCAATGCCATTCTTATCCAGAACCTTTCTATGAAATTCCAGGCCTACTTGTATTTTATATTATAGTATAGTGCATGAAGTCATAAATAGCAAAAACATGCTAGTTCTTAATAAACACAAACATGAGGATCTCTGCTGTTGTGAGTTAATTAGATCAGAATGTTAATAAAATCTGACACCAGTCCAATAAAGCAGTTTATAAATACAATTCTTGTTGTATTTGCACTCATATTGTTTTCACTAATTATACTATACACAGTGCACAGCCAACAGCAGAAGAAGTGCGTTCATGGGCTCAATCCTTTGATAAGCTAATGAAAACTCCTGCAGGCAGAAATACCTTCAGAGAATTCTTACGAACTGAATACAGTGAAGAAAATATGCTCTTTTGGCTAGCATGTGAAGATCTCAAAAATGAAGCAAACAAAAGTGTTATTGAGGAAAAAGCAAGAATGATATATGAAGACTTTATTTCTATACTTTCTCCTAAAGAGGTAAACTTTATATAGCTTTAAGCTCAGTTTTGAGATGTTATCAGTATAATGGTTTCAGATAAACCAGTGGTGTATCTTGGATTGAAACTCTGCAGAAACACCCAAAGTAGCAACAGTGGACTGACAGAGGATGAATAATAAATTGAATGCTGCTAATTGTCTTTATCAAATTAACCTAGAAATTACTGGCAAAAACATGCTAGTTCTTAATGAACACAAACCTGTGGATCTCTGTTTCTGTTGCTGTTATTAGCAGGTGAGTGGCCAGCACATTCATATGTGATTCCACTGTCTGATGGAACCATTTAAAGGATGGACCATTTAAAATAAATAAATTATTGTTTTTGCTAAATAATAGACAAAGGAGTGTCATTTGAATGCACTACTGCTTTATCCATTGATATGGCATGGATCATTTCTAGGTTTATCACCTTTCTCCCTCATTAATGTTTATTTTCTTTCCACTTCTTGCCTTTTTTGCTTAATTCTTCCCAATATATTTTTCCATTTTGGCCAAGCAGACTTGGGTTTTAGTTTTATCTTCGATGGCTGCAGGTGAAAAAATGATTAACAATGTTTGGGGCCGATGCTTCTTTCCCCTCGATCTGTGTGGCTGTTTTCGCAATGAGTGCTGGCTATTCCAACAAGGCAATAAATGATTTCCTCTGCTGGTGTGACAACTGTTGTTGGTTAAAATACTGTTAACTCTGCAAAGCTAAGTTGACATTCTTTTGCATTTCAGTTTAAAAAAAATGAAAAACTGTAGGAGGAGGACATCTATTCTAATGAATTTTTTGGTAGTAAAGCTTAAGTTTTGCTTCAGCATGTACAGACAGCAGCCCCCTTCTTGCCTCTTTAGTCAGCACAGTATATGATATCATGCAAGCCTTTACAACATACTGTGTTTCTAGTTTCCTTATGTTATTTTAGTGAAATGTGGAGAATGCAAGATGTAATTAACTTCTGGTTTTAGTGCTAGCAGCAGTAGTGGGTGCAAACACTAACATTTGCCCTTGTATAAGGTGTACTTGGGGCCAAAATTCCAGATGATTTGCCTGCCTCCCATCATAAATTTGGTGGGGAGAAGGCAGAACCCCACCTCCACCCCGCCAAAAGAGAAGCAGACTCATTTGTATCAGGTCAGAATTTCCCACTTGCCTAAATGGCAGAACCTCCCCCTTACCTTTACATGGCAAATGTCACCAAGAGCAGAATCAGAAAAAGAGAGTACTATACTGGGAATTACATACAAACATACACAAATAAGGGTCAGGAAAAGATTGATTGGTTCATCAAGCCTTCTCCAAGCCCATGATACTGGAAATATATAACTAGATTAACATCCCCCTTCTTCTCTCCCCACTCTTCCATTTTCCCCTCCCACTTCAACTCTCCCCTACCTAGCTCCAATCATCATCCTGTTCTCTATCCTGGCTTGAGCTGAGCAGCAAACTTGTCTTCGCTCCTGCTGTGCAAACTTGTTGGAAATTGACCACTGGATCAATAAATATTGAAAATTAGAACCATACAACACTACAGCACAGAAACAGGCCATTCGGCCCTTCTAGTCTGTGCCAAAATATTATTCCACTAATCTCATTGACCTGCACCCAGTCCATAACCCTCCAGACCTCTCCCATCCATGTATCTATCCAACTTATTCTTAAGAGTAAGCCCGCATTTACCACGTCAGATGGTATCTCGTTCCACACTCTCACCACTCTCTGAGTGAAGTTCCACCTAATGTTCCCCCTAAACCTTTCCCCTTTCACCCTAAAGCCATGTCCTCTAGTGTTTATCTCTCCTAATCCAAGTGGAAAGAGCCTACTTGCATTTACTCTATCTATACCTCTCATAATTTTGTAAACTTCTATCAAATCTCCCCTCATCCTTCTACGCTCCAAGGAATAAAGTCCTAACCTGTTTAATCTTTCCCTGTAATTCAACTCCTTAAGACCCGGCAACATCCTAGTAAATCTTCTCTGTACTCTTTCAATCTTACTGATATCCTTCCTGTAGTTAGGCAACCAGAACTGCACACGATACTCCAAAGTTGGCCTCACCAATGTCTTATACAACCTCACCATAACATCCCAACTCCTATACTCAATACTTTGTTTTATAAAGGCCAGTATGCCAAAAGCTTTCTTTACAACCCTGTCTACCTGTGACGCCACTTTCAGGGAATTATGTATCTGAACTCCCAGATCCCTTTGTTCCTCCGCACTCCTTAGTGCCCTACCATTTACTGTGTATGTCCTACCTTGGTTTGTCCTTCCAAAATGCAATACCTCACACTTTTCTGCATTAAATTTCATCTGCCATTTTCTGGCCCATTTTTCCAGTTGGTCCAGATCCCTCTGCAAGCTTTGAAAGCCTTCCTCGCTGTCCACAACGCCTCCAATCTTAGTGTCATCAGCAAACTTGCTCATCCAATTTACCACATTATCATCCAAATCATTGATATAGACAACAAACAACAATGGTCCCAGCATAGATCCCTGAGGCACACCACTCGTCACAGGCCTCCAGTCTGAGAAGCAATCATCCACTACCACTCTGTCTTCTCCCACACAGCCAATTTCGAATGCAGTTTACAACCTCTCCATGGATACCAAGTGTCTGAACCTTCTGAACTAACCTCCCATGTGGGACCTTGTCAAAGGCCTTACTAAACTCCATGTAGACAACATCCACAGGCTTTCCTTCATCTACTTTCTTGGTAACCTCCTCGAAAAACTCTACAAGGTTCGTTAAACATGATCTGCCATGCACAGAGCCATGCTGACTATCCTTAATCAGCCTTTGGCTGTCCAAATAATTGTATATCCGATCTCTCAGAACACCTTCCAATAATTTACCTACTACTGATGTCAGGCTCACTGGCCTGTAATTACTTGGTTTATTTTTGGAGCCTTTTTTAAACAACGGAACAACATGAGCTACCCTCCAATCCTCCGGCACCTCACCCGTGGCTAAGGACATTTTAAATATTTCTGCCAGGGCCCCTGCAATTTCTACACTAACCAACTTAAGAATTAAATAATTATCATCCTAAACAAACTCAGAGTTACCAACATTAGAATCCCCCATCCTCCAGTCATCCAGCATTGCTTAGGGCATAAATGATGGAAATACATTGTATATTTCCCCCATTTTGTTTGGATTATAATATTCTTACTCACAACAGGATCAGTGTATTATAAGACCAGTTCCAGAAGTACTGAATTTTCCAAAGGGACCATAAAGGGTTCCAACCTAAAATCTGCCCAACTTATTGTGACACAAGACTGCCCTACTTCTTCCCTGGAATGTTGGAGCGTATATAATTTTGAGCTGTTCTAAGTGGGATGTAAAACAACTATTTTATCAACACATTTTCTGTCCATGTCATTTTGTATATCATACTGGTCACTCAAGCTGTTAGCAACAAAATGGTATTTTAGTAGGGCACAATTAAGACTGGGAGAGAATATCTGATCAGTGCAGTTTATACATGAGCACTTAATACTCTCATACTTCACTCCTACATGGAATATTTTCATATTGCGGTAAGCATTTGAACCTGAATTTCAGCAGAGGTTGTCCCCTTGAACTAAAAAAAAGAAAATGAGAACAAAAACAGGACTGATATCCTTCCCAACATTTTAGCTTCTTTAGGTGCAGAAAGTTAAGAACCCGAGCAACAACAGTCATTGTCAACTGTAGCCATTACTATGACCACAGCCACAACCATAGCTGTAGCCAAAGTTTCCACAAGGGCCAAAAATAAGTACATTTTCTTGTATCTTAACATTTCAGTTCTTAAAAGCGAACTGTGTCAAATTTTGACCTTTTCACACACCTAAGTCTGCAAAAGAACCTGTCTGTAAAGTTCCAAGTACCCTTTTTGATTTTCATGTTTGTAAGGTTCTACGTACCTCAATATCTTTTCATTTTATATTCAACAGAACCATCTGCATATGGTTTTGATGGTCAACAAAGCCTCCAGGAAACCTGGGAAGCTAGCTTGTCTGTAATGCAGGAACAAAGTCAGTTGTTATGAATTATAATTTGTCAAGTCCCCAATCCTTTGGTCAGCATTTTAGATGCAGCCCCTTAGTTAGACTGGTGCCAGAGAACTAGAGAATTGCAAATGTTATACCGTTGTTCAAAAGAGGATACAAGGATAAACCCAGCAACTGCATGCCAGTTAGTTTAACCTCATTGGTGGAAAACTGTTAGAAACACTAATCTGGGACAAAATTAACAGTTACTTGGGAAAGTGTGGATAAATTAAGGCCAGCGCCAATTTTTTAAGGGCAAATTGTGTTTAACCTATTTGATTGAGCTTTTGATGAAGTAACAGAGAGGGTTAATGAGGATAATGCAGCTGTTGTGGGGTATATGGAATTCCAAGAAGCATTTGATCAATTTGACATATAGTAGGCTTGCCAGCAGATTGAAACTCAAACAATAAAAGGAATAGTGGCAGTATGAATACAAAGTTGGTTGAGTGACGGGAAACAGAGTAGTAGTGAACGGTTGTTTTTCGGACTGGATGGAGGTATGGGGTGGGGTTTTCCTGGAGTTGGTACTAGGACTGTTACTTTTATTGATCTATATTACTGACCTTTACATGGATGTACAGGGTACAATTTCAAAACATGTAGATGCCACAGATTTGTACATATTGTGAACAATGAGGATGGTCATAGACTTCAAGATGACATAGACAGGCTGGTGGAATGGGCAGAGACATGGCAGTTTAAATTTAATGCAGTGAAATGTGAAATGTAAAACACACATCAACTGTTGAAGGTGTCAAGGTCAATTGAGAAAGTGGTTAAAAAACCATTCGGGTCCGAGGATTTATAAATAGAGGCTTAGAGTATAAAAGGAAGTTATCATGAGTCTTTATAAAACACTAACGGAAAAATTCTGGCCTATAGAGTGTTTCAAATAAGAACCATCGCCAGCTATGAAAGACGGCCACTAATAATGTGGTACCTGCAGAAGAAATCAACAGGACAATCAAAAATTACCTAACTTATTATATTCTGGAATACAGGTAACTGAGGTGATGAAGGTACCATTCCATTATAGAATTTATAATAGAGCTATCCACTCCCAATGTCTAGGCCTTTGCAGTTGATGGAAATATAGGATAGTGGCTATATTACTCTACTAGAAATCCATCACGGCTAGTAGTGGAAGAAGCTGCACAGAAGACTGATCTTATTTATAAGTCAGTCTCTTCCATCAGACTTGCAGAAGCGATTAGAAGAAAGTGTTTCACAGTGGATGAATTTGGGTATAAAGGTGAAAATGTTATTAAACTTGCAGTAAATGTATATAAGTACTATATTGAGAAAAGTTAATGTTGTTTGTAAGAAATTAAATAGACTTTGTGTACATCATTTTAATTTATACAGATATACTTTCTTTTATATCCAGGTTAGCCTTGATTCACGGGTCCGTGATGTCATCAACAAAAAAATGGCGGAGCCATCAATTCAAACGTTTGACGATGCACAGCTTCAGATCTATACCTTAATGCACAGAGACTCCTATCCAAGGTTCCTGAACTCTTCTATATACAAGTCATTGTTTCAGAGGCCATCCAGCACATCTTCAGAATCCTAGATATTTAACTATACGTTACAGAGAAAAAAAAAATCAATTTTTGTATACAGGCATCAAATTGTCTACTGAAGGTACAGGGTCATCACCAAGAGAAAAAATTGAACTCAGGTTTATTTTACTACTGATTTCCTGTTGCCTAATAAAATGCAAGAAGCACTAAAGGACTGGATATTAACAGCTTCAGATTAACCTGTGCAAAACTCTAGTGATGGCTTAAATAATAATATTGATTTTAGTCTGTATGTTTTTGCAAGCATTAGTAAAAAAACTTAGTGCAGGGGTTCAGTTTTGCATAGCCCTTACATACATTAGGTACCAACGACATGAAAATAAGAGCTGAAAACACACTGCTTCATTCCAGTAATTTCAGGACAGATTTTTTTTTGAGCTCATTTACATTGAAAATAAACTGTTTCTGGTGAAAGGGATATTACTTTATCTTTATATTAGAGCTTAACTATTCATGTTGCTTCAAAGAAGGTACAAAAGTGAATGTTTCAAAATGTAATGAGTGCAGTCCTGCATTTTAAAAAACACCAACATTGCTGCTATGGTTTCACCAGTTGTCACAAAATCATTCTGTCCCAAATTCGTACGGTCAAGAGCACTGTAATGATGTTATTTTCCATCTCGTTTTCTGTCTTTAAAACGTACAAATTAAAATTCTGAACTCAATGGTGATGGCACAATAACAACAAAGCTCCAATAGTTCTAAGCCAATATGATAAATTATCTGAATATTGTAGAAAATGCTTTCATTAGATGACAGCCAGGTAAGTGTGAATTCTTGTTGAAAGGGAACTAAGATGTCCATGTGAGTTATATTGCCAATCTGGCTCTAGAACAAATGCATAAGACAAATTAAATTCCACCCCTTACTTTTTCTTAAAGATTGATAGCTTAATATGCTGCACATCCTAATTGGACTGCATTAGTAACTTGTACGAGGAAACTATCGATAGCTGTCTGTTACAGCTAATGGTGGAATATATTTGTGGAATTTTCTTCTTAGCACAGGTAACCAATAAATAAAGGGCTTTAAATATATCGAGGCTTACCGACAAGATGAAAAATAACTCAACAAATATATGGAAACAAAAAATGTCCTCACTATAATTTTTGAAATTCATTGACAATGTTTTACAAGCACAGTTAAGAGAATTTGTTAAAATTTAAATAAATAATATTGCTAATCTGCTGAAGCTTCTTGTCTTTTACTTAAATTTGCAAATATCTTAATGGGAAACCTGTTTTTAAAAAAACATCATAGTTTCTTGACATAAATCAGTCTCAAAGCAGTACTCTGCCCATTGTCTCAACTCATGTTATTGTTAAAAAAAAAGTTAAAACATGAGAGTGCTTTTGAACTCACCACACTTGGTAGAGATGGGTTTGAATCAGAGTTGACATTTTGTCAGGATAGTTACAGCTCCTTTCACATGTGATTCCTGCTCATCACTTTTAAGTTCTTTTATGTTTAACAGGTGCCTGGGAACCTCATGAATGCAAATTAGGTTCCCTCGATGTCATTAGGACCCCAATGCAACTTTAACATGCAAAAACACAAGTCCTACCCAGTTTGAAATTGCTGAGTAAAATCTAACAGTATTGGTTTCGTAAGGGACTTTGGAAGAGGTACACACCTACAGCTTTCAGGTCAGAGGTGTCTGTCTCCTATTGTGTCTTTTAGGGTTTCCACAGGAGTTTGCCTTGGAGGTGAGTTTTTTCTACATTTATTCTGCTTCCTCACCTGCACTAAGCATGCAGCTGATGATGGGTATCAATCTTAGAATTTTAAACTGATTGTACAAATAGCAACAACATAGTAGACTGTCCAAACACAAGGAGCAGCTGTTGTACAACAGGTGATGGAAGGCTGCTTGGAAAAGGCTATGCCCAGTTAATAGAATGTCCAGTCCTAGAGAGACTTCACTCGATTTGTCTTAAGAGCAGTGCATGAGGAGGCTGCGCTTCCCCAGAAAGGCTGTCATAGACCTCTGTTGCCTTTAGCAAAAACACATTTTCCACTGAGCCATTTGGGCTGTGCTTTGCCTGTGGAATATAATCATTGGTGATTTTAGCCTTCATAAGATTGGACAAACTAAATTATTAAGTTAGCCTTGAGGATGAGTTCATTATGTGTATTTGGGACAGTTTCTTAGAACAGTACCTTTTGGAACCAACCAGGGAACGGGCTATTTTACACCTGGTAATATATAATGAGGCAGAATTAATTAATGATTGCAAAGTAAATGATCCTCTAGGGATGAGAGATCATAACATGATAGAATTTCCCATTCAGTTTAAGGGTGGGAAACCTGGGTCTGAAACTAGTGTTTTGAACTTAAACGCAATTACAAAGATCTGAAGACAGTTGGTGAAAGTAGACTGAGAAAATGGGTTAAAAGGTAAAATAGTAAATAAGCAATGGCAGACATTTAAGGAGATAATTCATAGTTCTCAACAAAGATAAATTCCATTGAGAGAGAAAGTCATCAAGGAGGATGCACCATTGTGGCTTTTTTAAAAAATTGTTCACAGGATGCGGGTGGCACTGGCTAGGTCAGCATTTATTGCCCATCCATAATTGCCTTTGAGAAGGTGGTGGTGAGCTGCTTTCTTGAACAGCTGCAGTTAATATGGTGTAGGTACATCCACAGGGCTGTTAGGAAGGGAGTTCCAGGATTTTGACCTAACGACAGTAAAGGAACAGTGAAATTGCTCCAAGTCAGAATAGTGTGCACCTTGGAGGGGAACTTGCACCTAGAAGGACAAGGGCACCAGATGCATGCAAACACTGCCACCTGCTAGAGATCACAGGCTTGGAAGGTGCTGTCTAAGGAGCCTTGGTGAGCAGAGGAGGTGGCGATGGCATTGTGGTATTGTCACTGGACCCAGGGTAATGCTCTGGGGACCTGGGTTTGAATCCCGCCACAGCAGATGGTAGAATTTGAATTCAATAAAAATCTGGAATTAAAGATGACCATGAAACCATTGTTGTAAAAACCCATCTGGTTCACTAAACGAAATTTGCCATCCTTACCTGGTCTGGCCTGTGACTCCAGATCCACAGCAATGTCCCCCAGGTAGCTCATTTAAGGGTGGCAATTGTACTTCACCATTTTTGCACAATATACTGAAGCATGCAGGTGCAGCAGGTGGTAATGAAGGCAAATGGTACGTTGGCCTTCATAGCCAAAGGATTCGAGTACAGGAACAGGGATGTCTTGCTGCAATTGTACAGGTGAGACCATGCCTGGAATATTGCGCACAGTTTTGGTCTCCTTATCTGAGGAATGATGTACTTGTTATAGAAGGAGTGCAGCGAAGGTTTACCCGACTGATTCCTGGGATGGCGGGACTGACGTGAGGAGAGATTGAGTCGATTAGGATTATATTCACTGGAGTTCAGAAGAATGAGGGGGGAATCTCATAGAAACCTATAAAATTCTAACACGACTAGACAGGGTAGATGCAGGAAGGATGGTCCCAATGGTGGGGGAGTCCAGAACCAGGGGTCACAGTCTGAGGGTAGACCATTTAGGGCTGAGATGAGGAGAAATTTCTTCAGAGAGTGGTGAGCCTGTGGAATTTGTTACCATAGAAAGTAGTTGAGACCAAAACATTTTATGCTTTCAAGAAGGAGTTAGATATAGCTCTTGGGGCGAAACGGATCAAGAGAAAGCGGGAGCAGGCTATTGAGTTGGATGATCAGCCATAATCATAATGAATGGCGGAGCAGGCTCAAAGGTCGAATGGCCTACTCCTGCTCCTTGTTTCTATGAGTTGCTGCATTGCATCTTGTATGTGGTACACACTGCTGCCACTGTGCGTTGGTGGTGGAGGGAGTGAATGTTTAAGATGGTTGCTGGGGTACAATCAAAAGGCTGCTTTGTCTTGGATGGAGTTGAGCTTGACTGTTGTTGGAGCTGCACTCATCCAAGCAAGTGGAGAGTATTCCATCACACTCCTAACTTGTGCCTTGTAGATGGTGGACAGGCTTTGGGGAGTCAGGAGGTGAGTTACTCTCCACAGAATTCCCAGCCCCCGACCTGCTGGTCCAGTTCAGTTTCTGGTAACCCCCAGGATGTTGATAGTGGGGGATTCACTAATGGTAATGCCATTGAATGTCAAAAGGAGATGGTTAGATTTTCTCTTGTTGGAGATGGTTATTGCCTGGCACTTGTTTGGTGTGGATGTTATTTGCCACTTATCAGTCCAGGTCTGAATTTTGTCTAGGTCTTGCTGCGTATGGACACAGACTGCTCCAGTATTTGAGGTGTCGCAAATGGTGCTGGACATCCGCAAATATCCCCACTTCTGACCTTATGATGGAGGTAAAATCTTTGATGAAACAGCTGAAGATGGTTGGGCCTAGGACACTAGCCTGAGAAACTCCTGCAGTAATCCCCTGGGACTGAGATGACTGACCTCCAACAACCACAATCATCTTCCTTTGTCCTAGGTACGACTTGAACAACAGCAGAGCTTTTCCCCCCTAGTTCTCATTGACTTCAGTTTTGCTAGGGCTCATTGATGCCACACTCAGTCAAATGCTAGCTTGATGTCAAAGGTGTCACTCTCACCTCTCGAGTTCAGCTTTTTTGTCCATGTTTGGATCAAGGCTTTAATGAGGTCAGGAATAGGCCCTGGAGGATCCCAAACTGAATGTCAGTGAGCAGGTTATTGCTGAGTGAAGTGCTGCTTGCTAGCAGTATCGACCACATCTTCTGTCGCTTTATTGATGATCAGGAGTAGACTGATGGGGCAGTAATCGGCTGGGTTGTATTTGTCCTGCTTCATTTGTACAGGACATACCTGGGCAATTTTCCACATTGTTGGGTAGATGTCAGTTTTGTAGCTATACTGGAATAGCTTGGCGAGGGGTGCAGCTAGTTCTAGAGCACAAGTATTCAGAACTATATTCGGAACGTTGTCAGAGCCCAAAGCCATTGCAGTATCCAGTGCTGTCAGCAGTTTCTTGATATTACATGGAGTGAATCAAATTGATTGCAGACTGGCATCTGTAAAGCTGGGAAAATCAGGAGGAGGCTGAAATAGCATATCCACTCAGCACTTCTGGCTGAAGATAGTTATAAATGCTTCAGCCTTGTCTTTTCCACTGATGTGCTGGGCTTCCCCCATCTTTGAGAATGGAATATTTGTGGAGCCTCCTCCTTCTGCTAGTTGTTTAATTGTCTGCCACCATTTAAAACTGGATGTGACAGGACTGCAGAGCTTAGATCTTATCTGTTGGTTATGGGATTGCTTAGCTCTATCCACATACTGCTTCCGCTGTTTGGCATATAATCTTGTCTTGGAGCTTCACCAGGTTGGCACCTCATTTTTAGGTATGCCTGGTCCTGCCCCATGCATGCTCTCCTGCACTCTTCATTGAGCCAGGTTTGATCCCCCAGCAATAGGCGAGTGAGGGATATGCTAGGCCATGATGTTACAGATTGTAATTGGGAGCCAAGGGTCTAGTGAGAGGGAGGAATTGAAGAAAATCAGTATCTTAAAAAAAGGTGCTAGAGAAATTGATGGGGTTAAAGGCTGAAAAATCTACATCCCAGAGTACAAAAGGAAGTGGCCCTGGAAATATTGGATGTATTGGTGATCATCTTCCAAAATTCTATAAACTCTGGAGCAGTTGCTACAAATTGTAGGGTGACAAATGTAGCACTATTTAAAAAAGGAGGGAGAGAAAAAACAGAAAATTACAGACAAGTTAGCCGAACATCAGTAGTGGGGAAAATGCTAGAGTCTATTATAAAAGACGTGGTAACAGAACACTTGGAAAGCATTAACGGGATTAGACAGAGTCAGCATAGGTTTATGAAAGGAAAATCATGCTTAACTAATCCACTGGAGTTTTTTTGAGGATGTAACTAGTAGAATATATAAAAGAGAACCAGTGAATGTGGTGTATTTGGATTTCAAGAAGGCTTTTGATAAGGTCCCACATAAGAGGTGAGTGGGCAAAATTAAAGCACATGGGATCGGGGATAATATACTGGCATGGATTGAGAATTGGTTGACAGACTGGAAACAGAGAGTGGGAATAAAAGGGTCTTTTCTCGGATGGCAGGCAGTGACTAATGGTGCACCGCAGGGATCAATGCTTGGGCCCCAACTATTCACGATATATATAAATAACTTGGATGAGGAAACCAAATGCAATATTTCCAAGTTTGCTGACGACACAAAACTGGACAGGGTTGTGAGGAGGATGCAAGGAGGCTTCAGGGCAATTTAGACAAGTGTGTGTGGGCAAACATGGCAGATGCAGTATAACATGGATAAATGTAAAATTATGTTTCGGTGTGAAAAACAGAAAGGCAGAGTATTATTTAAATGTTGATATATTGGGAAATGTAGATGTGCAAAGGGATCTGGGTGTCCTTGTACACAGATAATGAAAGTAAACAGGCAGGTGCAGCAAGCAATTAGGAAGGCAACTGGTATTTTGGCCTTCATTGCGTTCAGAAGTGGGGATGTCTTACTGCAGTTATACAAAGCCTTGGTGAGACCACACCTGGAATAGTGTGTGCAGTTTTGGTCTCCCTACCTAAGAAAGGATATACTTGCCGTAGAGGGAGTGCAGCGAAGGTTCACTAGGCCAATACCAGGGATGGCAGGACTGTCATATGGGGAGAGATATGTTCAACTGGGCCTATATTCACATGAGTTTAGAAGAAGAAAGAGAGGGGATTTGATTGAAACGTATAAAATTCTAACAGGACTAGACAGACTAGATGCAGGGAGTTGCAGGGATGGTTGGGGGAGTCTCGAACCAGGGGCCAGTCATATGGGGCAGGCCATTTAGGACTGAGGTGAGGAAAAATTTCTTCACTCAGAGGTTGTTCAACCTGTGGAATTCCACATCACAGAAGACTGTGGAGACCAGGTCACTGAGTATGTTCAAGAAAGAAATTGATAATTTTTTGGATATTAGGGGCATCAAGGGGTATGGAGAGAAAGTGGGAATATGGCATTGAGATAGAGGATCAGCCATGATCATACTGAATGGCGGAGCAGGCTTGAAAGGCTTAATAGTCTACTCCTGCTCCTAGTTTTAAAACAATATTAGGGTGAAATTAGAACATGAGAGTATACTAGCAAGAAATAGAAAAGCATCAAGGTTAAGACAAGAGTGAATCTCATATGGAAACTGGCAGGTACCGCTTGGGGCAACAGAGTCAACACATTATACATTGCTTCACTCACCCTGGTCTACCCAATAGCTGAGTACTGCTACTCAACCTGGCTCAGGAGCCACCACACAAACGTTATAGATATCCACCTCTGGAAAGTCAGGATTATTTCTGTTTCGTTAAGACCAACATAGTTTGCGTGGCTTCTTGCCACATATTGAATCGCCTGATGCCCGCAGGGAAAACATCCTCTCAAAGAACACCGCCAGCTGACAGCAAGCAAAGCACTCCATGGATACAGTATCTCAAAAAAAGTGCTGCGAAGCACCTTGGGAAGTTTCATTTCATTAATGGTACTATAAAAACATAAGCTGTTGTCATAGTAATCTTCAGTCACAGCAATTTACCAGACAGTACAGCCATTTTGGGAGGATAAGGAAGGAAGGAAAGATGATATATATTTTTCAGCTACCACCTCCTTGCATAAGGTATCATTTAATCCTTCAAAATAGTCCCTTTGGATGATTGAAGAATCCCAAGTCTCTCCTTCAGTTATTTTCTTGAAGATTAGTTTTGTCAGCTACCTGAAATTAAAAAGAACACCTTTGACTTTTATACTGTTCCTGCTTTTTAAACATCTTCATTCCTTCCAAAGTAAAACAAGTGACTCTCACCATAACATATAATTCTTCATTAGGATGGAAAGTGAAGTAGTCCAACCTGAAACTAGAATCCTAAATCTAAAGAGAGGAAACTATGAAGGTGTGAAGCATGAGTTGGCTTAGATTGAGGAACCTCATTAAAAGGTGGATAGACAATGGCTAATATTTAAAGAACGAATGAATGCATTGCAACAGTCGTACATTCCTTTTTGGTGCAAAAACACAACAGGAAAAGTGGCCCAACCATGGCTAACAAAAGAAATTAAGGATAGTATTAGATCCAAAGAGGAGTCACATAAAGTTGTGCGAAAAAGTAGCAAGCCTGACGATTGGGAGCAGTTTAGAATTCAGTAAAAGAGGACCAAGAGATTGATTAGAGGGGAAAAATTAGAGTATGAGAATAAACTTACAAGGAACATAAAAATGGACTGTAAAAGCTTTTATAAGTATGTAAAAAGAAAAAAAAATTAGTTAACACAAATGTAGGTCCCTTAGAGTCAGAAACGGGAGTTTGTAATAGAGAACAAGGAAATGGCACAGCAAGTAAACAACTACTTCTGTCTTCATGAAGGAAGACATAAATAGCTTCCCAGAAATACTAGGGAACCAAGGATCTAGTGAGGAAGAGGAATTGAAGGAAATTAGCATTACTAAAATAGTGCTGGAGAAATTAATGGGGCTGAAAGCTGATAAATCCACAGGGTCTGAATCTACATCCCAGGGTACTAAAGGAGATGGCCATGGAAATAGTGGATGCATTGGTTGTCATCTTCCAAAATTCTGCAGATTCTGGAACAGTCCTGGCAGATTGGAGGGTGGCAAATGTAACCCCACTATTTAAAAAAGGAGGGAATGAGAAAACAAGGAAATACAGACCAGTTATCCTAATCTCAGTAGTAGGGAAATGCTAGAGTCTATTATAAAGGATGTGATAACGAGATTTAGAAAATATCAATGGGATTAGACAAAGTCAACATGGATTTATGAAAGGGAAATCATGTTTGAAAAACCTACTGGGGTTTTTTTGAGGACATAACTAGAATAGACGAGAGAACCAGTGGACGTGGTGTATTTGGATTTTCAGAAAGCTTTTGATAAAGTCCCACATAAGAGGTTAGTGTGTAAAATGAAAGCAAACGGGACTGGGGGTAATATATTGGCATGGATTGAGAATTGGTTAGCAGATCGAAAACAGAGTAGGAATAAATGGATTTTTTCCCCGGAGTGGCAGACAGTGACTAGTGGGGTACTGCAGGGATCAATGCTTGGACCCCAGCTATTGACAATATACATCAATGGTTTGGATGAGGGAACCAAATGTATTATTTCCAAGCTTGCTAATGACACAAAACTTGGTGGGAATGCGAGCGATGAGGAGGGTGTTAAGAGGCTTCAAGGCAATTTAAACAGTTTGAGTGAGTGGTCAAATACATAGCAGATGCAGTATGACGTGGATAAGTGTGAAGTTATCCACTTTGGCAGGAAAAACAGAATGGCAGAATATTATTTAAATGGTGATAGATTGGGAAATATTGATGTACAAAGGGACCTGGGTGTCCTTGTGCACCAATCACTGACAACAAGTAAGCAGTTAAGGCGACAAATGGTATGTTGGCTTTCATTGCAAGAGGACTTCAGTACAGGTGCAAGGATGTCTTATTGCAGCTGTATAGGGTCTTCATGAGACCACACCTAGAGTAGTGTGTGCAGTTTTGGTATCCTTACCTAAGGAAAGGGTATACTTGCCATAGAGGGAGTGCAACGAAGGTTAATCAGACTGATTCCTGGGATGGCAGGATTGTCATATGAGGAGAGGTTGGGCCAACTAGGCCTGGTATTCACTGGAGTTCAGAAGAATGAGAGGTGATCTCATGGAAACAAATAAAATTCTGACAGGGCTAGACGGAGTGGGTGCAGGGGTGATGTTTCCTCTGGCTGGGGTGGGGGCTGACATGATTTAGAACAAGGGGTCACAGTCTCAAGATACGGGATAGGCCATTTAAGACTGAGATGAGGAGGAACTTCTTCACTCAGGGTGGTGAACCTGTGAAATTCTCTACAACAGGAGGCCAAGTCACTGAATATACTTTAGAAGGAAATAGATTTCTGGACTGTAAAGGCACCATGGGGTACAAGGAGAGAGTGGGATTATGGCATTAAGATAGAGAATCAGCCATGATCATATTGAATGGTGGAGCAGGTTCGAAGGGCTGAATGACTTACTCCTGCTCCTATTTTCTACATTATATCATGTCACACGCAGCTTTTGGAGTCTTGAGGTGTTTCAGTAGAACTAACATTGAAGGTATGGGATAACTGAAACTTCATTCAAAAAGGAATGCATCAACAGAGCAATTTGCTCTTATTTACCTTCACATACACACAAAGTTTCACTATCCCAGGGAATTCACTTTAGGAGAACACAATAACAGCTAGAGTAGATGCTAAAAAAGTCAAACACCAAGCCATTGTTAGCAGCTATCTCAAAATAAATGTTTGCTTATTTGGCTGCTTTTACAAATAGTTTTTAAGATTACATGCCACAAGTGTTGTACAGGAGCTCTCTTATCTGGAACAGCATTGAATCTATTCTACTATTCTTTGTAACTTAGGTATCTGTGTAAGTCGGCACCTCTGGAATCTGCTTGCAATCCCTCCTGAGTGATCATATGCTCACATTCCTGCATTATTTTTTTCCTTTCCAAGGACGTATCCAAATTTTAGGTTAGTTTAGGAACTCTTGATTTATTGGAAACTGCAAACTACACTAAATATTTGGCCTTGCAATAGATTAGGTGTATAATATAGTCTCAGCTTTCTGCTAGTAGGCTGTCTTTACAGTAATCTTTGGAGAAATCCTTACAGATGCTAGTATTCAGCACACAGACAACTACGGCCTTTGTTCATTAGTCTCCAAACCAGTTTAGCCACTATCCCTTGTGGAATAGTAAGAATATCTGCACAACCTCTTGCGGGTTGCATGCAATCCCATATCAAGAAACTGCCAGTTAATCTCTGGTGAGAATGGCCTTTTCAGTTTTAAGTGGAAACTTTTAAGAGAATGAATAATGAAAAGTTGTTTCCACTGATTGCAGAATCAGTAACAAACTGCTAGAAAGATTTTCAATTGAAAGATGGATGTTAGAATAAATCTTTTCACACAGGGGGCTATTAGAACATGGAATGCTTGACCACAAAGTAACTATTGAGGAAATGTCATAATGTCATTTAACAGGGAATTCAGTAAGTATTTGAAAATATGAAAGGATACAAAGAAAGGGAATTAAGTAGCTCCAGTTAAAAGTTAGCACTGGCACAATGGCTATAATCTTTGGACTATCATTTCAGTAATCCAATAAAATCTCACATAAATTTGAGGCAGCATCCTTGCTAAGTGTATGGTGTACTCACATGGAGGTAATTCTTGGAATGCTTTTATAATCAGCTGTTAATCTTAATCTAAGTGACAAAAGGTCGTTTCTCACCAAAGAGCTCCGTCAGTTAGACTTCCTCATTGCAAGACATCAGAGACATTAATATAGGAACTTGTACCAATATATATATATATATATATATATATATATATATAAAAAAAATCCTAATGCATCTGCTGACCTGAATCGCAGGTAGAAACAGTTAATTTCTACAACTTCAATGCCACTTAGTTTACTCTCCCATTCGACCATCCAAAGTTTATAGACTGCAACAAAATCATCTCGTTGCATTTCTAGAAGCAACAATTGTAATCACCAAAGGAAACATCTCAATAAAAGGGAATAATTGGATGCATGAAGTCAAAAGTCTAAAGCCAAAAATATAGTTCTGAAGTTACCGCCTCTTGCACAAGAATTAGTTGCCAAAATACTTCATGATCTGTTCAGTTGAGGCTTTGGAATGCACAGAGTCATCCCATCACACATCAAATGTCCTTGTTGTAAACTAATTTAAATAGTTATGGCATTTGGAGAAGTGAAGAAAATTGATCTACTTCAATGTAAGTTTTTAAGAAAAATCTCAGACTAATTACAGGAAAAAATTAATGAAGGTTTTTGGGAAAATTGATAGAATCAGAATGCTGTAACCATCACCTTCACTTTTTCCAACTATATTTCACAATTGGCAAAGTTGATACTTCTTGCTGGTAACATCAACTACACTAAAGAGTTGTGGTGGCAACTATTGATTTTCTGAAACAAAATATTTTTCTATTCAGGAGGTTTTCACATCTTCAGTACGAAATGTACAAGGAAACAGAAAACTTTATAAAATTGGAGGCAATAGGTTGCTGTGAACAATCATCACACTTTAATTAAAAATGATCTCAATATATCCAATCCATACTAGCAATAGCATTTCATTATCGAAACCTAAATTATATAAAGAAGTCTTAAAACACGTTGAAGTGAAATGCAACTCGTCGTACCATACAATGCATTAATTAACAAAGACTCTCAATTAGGATATAATTTTAGATTACTTCAACTGAGTTTCAAAGGAGAATACTTGCAAAGATTATTTACTTTACAACAATATATGTAACAAAATGTGAGGTTTAATATACATGATGATCCTTTATAATTTAGGTACTTCATATATTGGTCCAGCTGCATCTACCAACAATGGTCATCTGAATATTTATTAACAGAACTGAAAAAAAAAAACAAGATTATTGTTAGGTACTGCTTTACGTAAGTCAATAAATTCAATAAACTGGTGATATGCAAAACCAAATTAACAGATTTAGATTGAATTAATGTAGTCTTGCATACAGTGCAGATTTCCTGTAACATGTGAGTTTAACTCTTATGCATCATGCTTCATTGGACTCAAATTTATTCTAATACAAACATTTTTTGATTGCCTGATTTGATTGTTAGGATCAGCCAATCTCCAGAACCAACTCCCACTTGGTCCTACTCAACACATCAAAAGGAAACAATCCCATGTTTTGATCAATGAATGTCAAGTCCTTTGGTGCTTTTATCATTTTCATGTGCTCAGATAATCACTCAAATAAAGGAGTAAATATTCAGTCTGACTGCTCTCATCTCTCTCCCAAGTATGTGGCTAATAATTTAATAAACTCTTATTCAGAGATCCCTACGATGACCTGCAAGTCGGCTTCAAGTTCTTCAATGCCTTACTTCAACTTTACTTTGTGAATCAAATCTAGCTGCCATCAAGAGAGCAGGGTCCTCTGGTGTAGGAAAGTCAGCGTTGGTAGGCTGGTGCATGACATCAGACAGCAGCTCTGGTCCATGTGTAAGAGGACCAGAGAAATTATTTGACTCAAGCACAGCATTAGGAATACTACTAATGCCAAACTCTTGCCTCTGACCTGACAACCATCTTAAATTCTCTCAAATGCTTCTTGCACTTATTCCCAACAGTGACAGAACTTAAAATTGGCTCTTACCACTATTTCTACAGCTACATCCAAATTGCCATTTCTCTTTGTTCCTATTCTACCAGTCACTGGCCTCTTGCACTTTTCCCAGCTTCTGGCTCTTTAACACCATAATGCCCCTCTCTTCCACTCTTGCTTTCCCTACAAGCCTTACATTTTTTTTCTCCTGCATCACCAGATGATCAACAGCATTCCCAAGAACTAAAGCTGATCATACAATTAAAGTGAATCCTGCAACATAAACTCAGTCTACAACATGGAACCACTGACCAGCTGGCTCACAGGTACAAAAGAAAATACTCAATTCCAAAGCAGGGAATTTGCAGAGGAAACGGGGCAAGCCCAGGAACAAAAAGATCATGTGGAATTTAATGACAGGACTCATCATAATATTTTGCTTTGGTTTTCTGTCCAGCAGCCAAATTGACCGGCTGGCTGGATGGCAGGTGGGAAATCCAATGCGAGAAAGATGCAGCGGGGGACACTTGGGGGTGGGATGGGGATATTGATCACAGGAGAGAAAGAGTTAGAGAATGAATTTGCCATCAGGGCATGTCGTCATGATCAGTGTCAAGATAATGTAATAATGTCAATAATGTTATTGACAATTATTTTAAAATAGAATTTAGTGGTGTGTATGTGTGTGTGTCTTAATTGGATTAAAGCCAGCTAGGCTAGAGGCTTTGACGTACAGAATTAATTCGGGGATTTTTGTAGTTATTTTAGCAGTAATTTTGTAGATAAATGTATATGCTTACAATCTTTCTTGTATTAACAAATGTTTAATTTAGATCTATAAAAAAAATTGAGACTCTGGTATTACTACTACTGAATTCAAAGCCTGCATCACGAAACATACAAATTGCAAAAATGGGTTATGACAATTGTTTCAAGTTTCCCTCTGGGATTTGAACAACTTAGCCTTTACCATGTGTCATAACAATCAGCAGTGGTGTTATGGGTGGGGGGGAGGGGGGGGGGGGGGGGGGCAGAGGGTTGCCATTGTGCCCAGGAAGCATTATTTAAAGCACTTACCTTCCTAAGCCGGCAGCTCCAGCGTCCTTTTCAACTGCTCGGCAACTGTTAAATCTAAAATAGGCTCCTAATTGCATGGTGTTCTACTTGTCGATTTTTAACTGTGTCCCTAACCCTCTTACACTCATTGTGAGGGCATTAAATAGGAGTTAATATCTGAAAAATTGTGTAACCCACCTGCATCCTAAGATTTAAGTTCCATAATTTAACTTATTCATAAGATATCAGAGCCAAGAATGGGTGCACTCAAAATTTGGCATTCAAGAAAAGCAGAAATCAATCTCTTCCCCACCCTCCCACTGCCATTTGGTCCTCACCTCAGGTGTTAACTGGCTGACTGCATGAAGTAGCTGTTCAAATTTCCATGGTAGCATGAGCTGCAGCCGGATATTTGCAACTCAATGAACAAATATTAAAGCAGCCTAAACTTGGCTTCAAGTAGCTCAGGCCTCTTAAATACCACATTAGGCTGATATCATACCCAACCCCAAAGCATCCACAGCACAAAATAGTGGAGGCAGAATATCAGCAGCATCTCAACAGACCCTTGTGTAAAGCCTGCTAATTTTATTATCTGGACTTTGTAACCTTAAAAGGACAACAGTGACACTTTAGCAACAACATGATTTGTATTTATATAGTGCCTCTTAACATAACAAAAGGTCCCAAGATGTTTCATGGCAGCATCCTGAAAAAAAATGTATTACACCAAACCACATAAGGAGATCTGAGGTCAGTAAATCAAAACTTGGTTAAAGAGATAGGTTTTAAGTAGTGTCTTAAAGGAGAAAGGCGAGATAGAGAGGTAGGAAGGCACATGGAGGGTATTCTAGAGCTTGAGGCCGAGACAACTGAAGGCATGGCCACCTATGTAGAACAATTAAAAATATGGATGTGGAATTTGAGAAATGCAGATATTTTGGAGGGTGTGGAGTGGAGGAGATTATAGAGGTAAGAAGGGTCAAAGCCATGGAGGGATTTGAAAACAAGGATAACCAAAACACTGCTTGCCCAGGAGGCCATGTAGATCATGAAGCACAGGATTAACAGGGGAACAGGATTTGGTGAGAGTTAAGATATGGGCAGCAGAGTTTTGGACATCCTCAAGTTTACAGAGGGAAGAATGTGGGAGACGAGCCAGGACTGTGTGGGAATAGTCAGACCTAGAGATAACAAAGGTATGAATGAGGGTTTCAGCAGCAGATCAACTGAGATCGGGGCAAACTCAGGCAATGTTATGGAGGTGAGAATGGCCATCTTAGTGATGGCACAAATGAGGTCTGCAGCTCGCCTCAGGATCAAATATGATGCCAATGTTGCGAACAGACTGATTTATCTCAGACTGTTGCCAGGGAGAGGGATGGCATCAGTAGCTAGGGAATAGAGTTTGGAGTTGGGACTGAAAACAATGGGCTCAGTCGTCACAATGTTTAATGGGAGGAAATTTCTGTTCATCCAGTCCTGGATGTCAGATAAGCAGTCTGATAATTTAGCAACAGTGGAGGAGTCAAGAGAGCTGATTATTATGACACAGTCAATGGTAAAGGCCAAGTTGTTCAAATCCCAGAGGGAAACTTGAAACAACTGTCATAACCCATTTTTGCAATTTGTATGTTTCGAGATGCAGGCTTTGAATTCATTAGTAGTAATACCACTGTTTCTCAGGAAATTTTTATAAAACTAAAACTAAACATTTATTAACACAAAATAGATTGTAAGCACATACGTAGGTCTACAAAATAACTACAAAAATCCCCTGATTAATTTGGCTGAGTTACAGCTGGGTATCGTCGGCGTTCATGTGAAAACTAATGCTGTGCCTTGGACGATGTCATCAAGGCAGCATGTAGATGAGAAATAGAGGGGGCCAAGGATCAATGCTTGTGGACACCTGTACATATATAGTTCAACCTTAATTGCTAAATATCACCACTGTATGTTACATTCCATGCTAAGTGAGAAACACCATGGGAGGTTTATTTTTCATAATGTTTTAAACTGTCCATATCGGAAATGTTTTCTAAATACTAAGAATATTTCTTGCTAACAAAAGTCATAAGACAACATAAGTGGTGTGATAACATTGTTTGGGGTCACCTTGATCTGAACTGAAAGCTATCCAGTAGCTTTACACTTGCAAAACATTTCATCTTCCATACTTTCTTTTAAAATTCTATTTCTCCTCTACCTCCCCAACTCATTTCTCATTGTTTGGGGTCACCTTGATCTGAACTGAAAGCTATCCAGTAGCTTTACACTTGCAAAACATTTCATCTTCCATACTTTCTTTTAAAATTCTATTTCTCCTCTACCTCCCCAACTCATTTCTCACCTTTCGATAGCAGCAACATTTGTTTAAGGTACTGAACCTTGGGCATCAGCTGATCTCTAGAACCCATCCAAGTAGTTACTCTTCATATTTGACGTTAGTGTGTCTGCAGGCTACTCCACTATGAAAGACATCAAAACTCTGCCTCAGCCAGCACCAATTAGGTATGTGCTTTACATTAGGGGTTCTTGGATAGCAGGAACTTTGACTGATTTTTACATCTTTTTAGCCAGGATTCCAAGGTCAATTTTAGTGCCCGCCCCAGCTGAAGATGGTACCTGGGTCCTTCACAGTATGGCATAACACTGTGTCAATTACTCAGAGAGCTCTAATAAAACACGAATTGCTGTTCCACATATTTTACAAAATTACTTGACTACAACATGAAAACGTACCTTCCATCTGTTACCACATTCATTGCAAAAAACAAACGTAGTCATGGGTTCATCAGCACTCCGTGTTTGAACCTGGAGAAAGACGAGAGACAGTTACATCATAAAAATGCCTTTTCATAATAGATAACATTTCAATTCTTGTAAGTGATAAAATTCACCAGATCAGTTTTTACTTGTTAGTAAAGATGTAAATTGCAATCTCAGCAATTCTGGGTCAGTGGAAAGAAAACTTATCAAAAACAATGCTTTGCTGTATTCTTGCCTTTTTTACAGTAGGGCCAGCCCTACATAGACAAGAATGAACTGAAAGAAAAAAAAATTATGTTGATACATATCAAAGAATGACAGCTTATTTATTGAGTGTTATTCAACTTTAAACAGACTTTTATTTATAAATGCCAATTGAGAATAATCTAGCAAATCTACCACTGCTTTTTCATAAAAAAATGTTTAAGTATCTTCTTTAAATATTTTAATAATCTAATATTGACCTGGTTTAAAAAAATTAAAATTAGAAGCTTTTTTTAAAGATCAGAAAATAAATTACAAACTTAACTAGGACCTGGCTCATGTGATTGGTCAAAGATTTACTCAGAAATATGCAGAATTATATGATTGAAACAGAAATAACAAGTCATTGTTTACTCTCCATGTGAGCTATTGTCCCAATTGAATTTACACTGGTCTCAATTCCCTTGAGTTTGAGTAATATACTGAAGATCTGGTTAATAATCTAAACAGTATTAGGCCACAACTATCTACAGGATGGACCAACAAGCTTCACTTGTATAGATGGTATAGCAAATTGTAAAAAACACACTGTTGAACAAATTGAACATCAATGTCACCACTCCCATTATCATGGTTACATGCTCTCTTGATTCATTCAGTACAGAAAGTATTTTTGGGCTGACTTAGTGATCCCAGCTAAAAATCACTGGAACCACTACACTGCTGTAAATCTCACCCCAAACAAAGCCAGCTTGAGGATCTTGTTTGAATATGCTTCCTGGACAGCTTAGGGCTTACACAGGACATATAAGGAAGCAGGCCCCAAAGAATGTTAGAAGCACACCGTCCATAAAGACTTGCTGCTCAAAAGTAAAGGCAAGCAGCTATTTAAATACATAACTGCATACATAGGGATAAAGTGTTGGAATGTTCAGAATGTTTCTGTCTTTTCAAAGGCACAGCACAAGAAATGCTGGTTGAGGCCAAAAGGGTAGTCAATAAGCAACCACAAATAGATTGGACAAATGTCAGAGCAGAGTAATCTGTGAATCCATTCCATGGCTGGCAAAGTGAATGTGTTACAGCAAGAGGTGGCTCTGGCTTTTTGGTACTCCACCAGGACAACAAAGCATCATGCCAGGTAGAAGCCAGCATCCCAGCTCAATGCTGGCAACAGTATCTGGGATGCATGAGATGAGGGAATCCTAAGGAGCTTAGCAAAGTGGAACTAACCAAATGTACTATACAACAGATAAATGGCCTAAGATAAAAGCAAAAAACTGCAGATGCTGGAAATCCAAAACAAAAAAAAACAAAAATACCTGGAAAAACTCAGCAGACAAAATCATTAACTTAGAGATAAAAACAAAAAAACTGCGGATGCTGGAAATCCAAAACAAAAACAGAATTACCTGGAAAAACTCAGCAGGTCTGGCAGCATCGGCGGAGAAGAAAAGAGTTGACGTTTCGAGTCCTCATGACCCTTCGACAGTTCTGTCGAAGGGTCATGAGGACTCAAAACGTCAACTCTTTTCACCGCCGATGCTGCCAGACCTGCTGAGTTTTTCCAGGTAATTCTGTTTTTGTTTTGAAAATCATTAACTTGTTCAGTTTGTAGCTCACCCATATTAAATCCTTGCAGAACCCTGCAATTCTTTCAGTGCATATCAGTACCGCAGCAGAGCACAAGATGAAGCATACAATTGAAAGGACTGTCATATTCACATCTTCATGCTTATAATACAATGCATGGTCATTGCTGACACCCAGACTGAGCATAAGGCAGCTATCAGTAACCCAGTGTACTTAGGAAATACATCAATGCAGTGTCATTGGGTAGCTGAATTACATTAACCAGGAAAAGGTGGTGATGAAAGTACTGGCTTTGATGAACAACAATAGATGGTATTGGTCATCTATTCAATCTCTTTCTGGGCAGCACAATACCTAATATTGCAGTGCTGACCGAGTGCAGTAGTTCATGTCCTTGCTAACCTCTAGTAATGTTATTCATATACTTCAAGTTGACTGAAGGTATCCTTGAAGCAAATAATAATAAAGCTCTGCCTTGCTGATTCAATACATGCTGAGGCAGCTGTCCACGATATATAGTCAGATGTACAAAGATCTGAAGCCTGTTTATCTTCCTGACTTGCCTTCTTTCAACTTGTGCTATCTCAAATGTGAAATACTGCATGGAAATGTTTTAAAGAACGAGCGTTAAAAAAAATCAAATTATTGGTGGAGGAATATTGAAAAGGTAGTTAAAGAAATTGCTTAAAAAACTTTGCTAAAAGGTGATGTAAAAACTTACAAAAGCAAACTAAGAGCCTCTTCATCCAGAGTTTCAGTTACTTCCGATGTAAGTGGACATTGAAAGAGGGAGAAAGCAAACTTAGCAAAAATACCACAAAATTGTTCTTTTATCACGAAAATCATGAAATCGAAGGTGTTAATTAAGCTAGTGTATGAAATGTGCATAAGCATTTTAGCTTATTAAAAATGTAGTAGTCTGAAAGAAATTGGTTCGAGTTCTGCTCTGCCAATTTAATAGTCCCTCTGCGCAACTTGTGCACCAAACAGGACCACTTAATTGGCCCTTTGGTTTACTATATGTCAACATCACTCTTACCTGTGTATATGTACAGTTCTTCTTCTTGCACTTTCCACAAGTGAAGAGGGCAGTTTCAGTACCACCAGTCTTGGCCATCTGGTGTTCTCTGATAGCTTCATTTGTTAAGGCCTTCCGAATCTCTCTCAGTTCATCACTTGCCATTTCCTTTATTTTTGTTAAAAAAAAACATTAGAAGGTAAAATATGGTGCATAAAACTTTCAGATCCCAGGTTACATGGATTTCAAATATCTCTTATAAAGGTGGCTCAAAATTAGTTTTCCTTTAAAACGTTCTTCAAACAAAAACTTTTGATCCCTCCAAACTGCAGGATACCAAAATGTGCTTTTGTAAAAATCCCTACCTGGTAAAAACGTCTTAATTTCACTGTTGATTTTCAGCCCTGTCGAGATCTACCAATTCAGGTGTCTCTTCATATCAAGAAGCCACACAGTTAATGTTGGTTAAAAGCACATCAAGGAGCAATTCAGTGTGGTTCAGCATCCAGCCGACCCAAGAACTGTAACCGCAGTCTGTTTTCTGCTGCTACTGCCCAAGAAATGCTCTCCTTTCAATACTGTTTGACAATTGTCATTTACATATACAACTTTAAAATGGCTGTCAAGTTACACAATTCCAAAATTAACAGATTTTCAGACTCAGTGCATTTCAGATGTGAGAAGACCCAATGGATTTTACCCATTTTGATATGATTGTGAAAGCCAGCGTGATGATCAGACATAGCAGATTGAGGTATGAGATATGCAGCAAGTACAACTGGCTGAATAAATGTAGATTTAACCTGCAGCTTTTTGAGATGTAGGAAAGGGAAGAAAATGAATTTCTGGTCAGATTTCCACATAATGTGAACACTGATATACAAATATCAATATACAAAATCAAACACCAGCAGGATCCAAACTGCTTAAAGATTTCACTTTTTTCAACGTGAGCTTCACTGTAATCAAATTTACATATCTCAGTCCAGATTGAGAACCAGTTTTTCAAACCATTACCCATTTCTATTCTAGTTCCCACATGAAATTTACCAAAGTGAATGCAAATTCCTGTAAAGAACTCCATTGCCTGGGAATAGCAGGGATATAATTTAACCTTTCTACACCTATTCAAGATAAATTAAATCTTAATTATGTTTCTACTTCACCTTAATCACACGGCAGCCACCTTTTAAATCACAATGAGGTCAGGGTTGCAAAATTCAAAATGGTGTCACCTCCAACATGCGTAGTGGGATCACTACATCTTTTGATTGTCACAGCCGATTTTCAAAGGAAAAACACACAGAAGAATTGAAATATTGGTTAAGTATTTAGCGTATTGCAAATTCCTTGCAGCAAGTGCTTTCAACCCCAAATCACCCTTTATGTATGTCATTTCTGGTTTAAATGTGCTAACAATCTAGCCCCATAATTTAGAACATAATGATTAGATTTATCCTAATTGGAAATTCTGAAGTACCTAACTATTGGCTTTGCTGCTGAGAAAAAATAAAACACAAAGAAGGAGAAATTCCTTTAGACCTGCTTTTGAGCACAGAATGGTAGGCATACGAAGTCAGAAATAATTCTGGAAAGCTGCGGACACCAAACTGTCATCCTTATGCAGCTCACCAGTTTTAAGGGGAAAAAACCACACTTGGGTCATGATATAAATGTTAGACTCACTTGTATGTGGCAATAAAGGGCCCAATACCCATTTCAGGCCAGAGTCATTTACATATTGCCTGAAGGAAAGATGGTATCAAAAACGATTCTGACATATTTTGGGTACAGGACATAACCATTTGAAAATTGGTGCTTTTTGCTCCACCAACCTACCCCACCTTGCCCTATCTGCCCCACATTCAGCACCTGAAAAAAAGGGCACGACAAATATTAAACAATGAAAAATCAGATTATGTCCAACTATCCGGCAATGGATTAATCTGCAATCAAATATAATATGCAAGGACTGAACAGGCTTAACAGTCGGAGTACGGGCAGATTCAACACTTCAAATCATATCTAGAGGGAAAACTGCATGGTGCACCACAATAAAAGTGATGTGATAACATAAAAGGGCACGAAATAGGGAAACTGTAATTAGTAGGAACTAAAAATATAGAAAACAAAGTAGACAGTGGAATGTAAGACATGGAGGAGATTCAGAATGAGAGCATTAGATCTGTATGAACTGAAAAAATTCCTTAAATGTGTTCGCATATTTTGCAGGGGGTGTGCTGGGACGTTAAATTAATTGCAATCGTAAATAAAGTATAAGGACATAAATAAAGTATAAGGAATATAAAAGGAGAGGAAAGGACTTGCATTAATAAATTGTCTTTCTCAATCTGAAAGTGTCCCGAAGGGCTTTATAGCCAGTAATTATTTTTGAAGCATGGTCATTATTGTAACATAGGGAAACGCGGCAGCCAATTGGCAGACAATAATGCTCTACAAAAACCAATGAGATACATGCCCAGATAAGTGTTGCTGGTTGAGGGATAACTATCTTGGAGATCTTCCTCACCACCTCTTTGAATAATGTCATGGGATCTTTTATGTCAACTTGAGGAGGAAAATAGGGCTTTGGTTTTATGTCTCACTTGAAAAATGGCATCTCCGACTCGCAGAGCACTTTCTCAATACTTCACTGAAATGTCAGTCTGCATTTTGTGCTAAAGCCTTGGAGTAGGGGACTCAGGAGCAGAAGTAGACTATTTGGCCCTTTGAGCCTGCTCCACCATTCAATAAGACAATGGCTGATCTGATTGTGGTCTTAGCTCCACTTTCCTGTCTGCACCCCATAACGCATAGGAACACAGGGTCCACCACCTTCTGACTGAGGTGATAGTTTGTACCACTGGGCCAAGGAAATAAATATCTGAATAAAAATATAACTTAATGTCAGTAAAGAAGGTGCTTTATGCTTGAGCGTAACCTAGAGAGATCTTCGTTTCTGCAGGAAGGAACTGAGGGAACTAGCCAAAAGCACAGGAGAGCAGTGAGAATACATTCTCAAAAAAGCAGCAAATGTCCTCACATTGTAGCATGTGACAAAGCAGACCAAACCTGCAAAATACAAAATTCCCTCAAGCATTATAAACGTTTTCTACAATTTTTAACCAATTTTATAATTTCCTCCCCAATAATTATTAAATGACAATCAATAGCAACCCTGGTTAAAATAAAACTCAACTATTTTGATATCAAAAATATTTCAGATGTCAGCAAGTTACTATGACTATCTAATAACGTAGGCCCTGTGTGAACTCCCTGTGGATTTAGATGTCCGGGAAGACATGAGTAACATACAAAACTACCTGGTCTGAAGTGAGACTGTTCTTCATAAAACTTTTGAATGGTGCATTAGAGAGAACCATTATACAATCACTAAAACTGTTCTTTGTTTAAGAATTGTTTAGAAAAGTTTAGCTTCAATTATGCATGTTTATATCATTTAAACAACTAAAATCACAATGAAAATGAAAGTACTTTAATTAAGACAATCCAATTTGTAAAAGGCTTATCGCATTCCTCAAAATTTAGTTGCACAAAGGCAGCACTACATGCCAATATGCAAACATTAGAAAACCTTTTTATATATGATTTATAGTGGGATAACAACATTTAGTGGCAGATAATTCATACAGGATTTAGTCCTGATGCATCTGGTTTCTACAGATTAGTGGAATGCCATTTGTCTGTAATTATCTTTCTGATATTAGATGATTAGAAGGAAATCAAAATCCATTGATAATGTCCTTGATTGCATTATAGCTCTTGAACCTTCTACACTTTTAGTATCTTCTGTGGTAAGAAAAACTGTTTAGTATTTTCAGCAAAGCTTATATTGGTAGCTAATTGGTACAGTGTTTCTGGTAGACATCTTGGCATTATTAGAAGAAAGGTATGATTTTGTTTAATGGGAAAGAAAACATCACACTAATAATATTGCCTTACCTCAGCAGTCATTCTTGCAATCTGTTCTGCTGAAATATTTCCACAGAGAACATTTTTCCTTAAGTTGGGGTTCTTTGTATCTTTTAGGTTAGCTATCCTGCTTCTCACTCGGTTTTTATATTTCATATCTGTATTGCCCATCTCTTGGAATACAAGTATCAATTAAATTAAGGAGTCATAGCCAAAGTCAAGATATAACAACTATTGAATTAATATTTTCATTTTAGTTTAACTCTACAGCAAACATGTCAAATTCCAAAGAATATTGGCCCAAGACAGAATCAGTCAAAGAAACCACCAAATCTGTTTATTCAATTTTTTTGGCTTACAAGACAACCCGTCTGTGACAAAAACAAAAAAACTGCGGATGCTGGAAATCCAAAACAAAACAGAATTACCTGGAAAAACTCAGCAGGTCTGGCAGCATCGGTGGAGAAGAAAAGAGTTGACGTTTCGAGTCCTCATGACCCTTCAACAGAACTAGGTGAATCCAAGGAAGGGGTGAAATATAAGCTGGTTTAAGGTGTGTGGGGAGGCGTGGTGGGTTTGGGTGGGGGGAGAGAAGTGGAGGGGGGTGGTGTGGTTGTAGGGACAAACAAGCAGTGATAGAAGCAGATCATCAAAACATGTCACAGACAACAGAACAAACGAACACATAGGTGTCGAAGTTGGTGATATTATCTAAACGAATGTGCTAATTAAGAATGGATGGCAGGGCACTCAAGGTATAGCTCTAGTGGGGCTGGGGGGGGGGGGGGGGGGGGGGGAGCATCAAAGATTTAAAAATATTTTAAAATAATGGAAATAGGTGGGAAAAGAAAAATCTATATAATTTATTGGAAAAAACAAAAGGAAGGGGGAAGAAACAGAAACGGGGTGGGGATGGAGGCGGGAGCTCAAGACCTAAAGTTGTTGAATTCAATATTCAGTCCGGAAGGCTGTAAAGTGCCTAGTCGGAAGATGAGGTGTTGTTCCTCCAGTTTGCGTTGGGCTTCACTGGAACAATGCAGCAAGCCAAGGACAGACATGTGGGCAAGAGAGCAGGGTGGAGTGTTATAATGGCAAGCGACAGGGAGGTTTGGGTCATTCTTGCGGACAGACCGCAGGTGTTCTGCAAAGTGGTCACCCAGTTTACGTTTGGTCTCTCCAGTGTAGAGGAGACCACATTGGGAGCAACAAATGCAGTAGACTAAGTTGGGGGAAATGCAAGTGAAATGCTGCTTCACTTGAAAGGAGTGTTTGGGTCCTTGGACGGTGAGGAGAGAGGAAGTGAAGGGGCAGGTATTGCATCTTTTGCGTGGGCATGGGGTGGTGCCATAGGAGGGGGTTGAGGAGTAGGGGGTGATGGAGGAGTGGACCAGGGTGTCCCGTCTGTGACAATCCTTTCTGCTCAGACTCTTTGCAGCTATCCCTTTATGAGCTCCTCTGACAGCTCAGTTAATAAAGTTAATGTTTTCAGGGGAGGAGGAGGAAGGGACTAAAAGTTGAAAATGAGTACTCCTCCAAAAAAGAGTTTTACAATATTTGTGGGCTATAGCTTTGCATTCAACATATTTGCTAAAATATACATATCTAATGTTACATTACCATTCCCATCTACATCACCTCACCTCCAACTTTGCAAAGGCTGACAATAAAAGGACATTTTTTCTGTAAACTAGCTATTGTTCTTGCATTTCGTGTAGCAATCAACTTAAAGGATCTGATCTTTAATTACATTTGCAGAAGAGAGGCTACAATCAACATAGACTCTTGGCAGTCTCCATAGTGTATGGGCTGGATTTCACATATCCCTGCTAGGTGTGTTTTCAACAGGGGCAAGTAAAATAGGTTTGGTAGCCGGCCCACCATGTTCCCGCCCACCCCAAGCTCAACACCATAATATACTAGATAGACAGGCTGAACTGGCCACATATAAATAAATAAGGGTCATTCAGGCTCGTTACAAGCCTACTGTTCTGAATAATTTGCTGTCCACGTCATAACATGAGATGATTTAAAGGTCTACTTGAACAAAGACAGGAAGGAAAGGGGCACCTAATTCAGGGGGTGCCCTGCTCACATCAATGGCACCCCCACTCCTCAGATGTCAACTCCCCCCCCCCCTCCCTCCCCCCACTAACATTATTTCTGCACCACCTGCCTGACAGAACCTGGCCCCCACACCCCTCCACGCCTGGACTCTGGGATCCCTCCCAGATCTAAAATTCCAGGGCTTACCTTCTTGGGGCAGCCATGTTCCTCTTTGGCCTTATTTCTGCGGTCCCAGCAGTGCTCACCACTGAGCTCTGGCACTGCCAGCCAATCAGATTGGCCGGCAGTACCCAAGGATGGGACTTCCACCCGAGAGAGGGGCAGAAGTCTCACAGTTCACCAACTTAGTCCACCCACAGCATTTTATGGCTGTGGAGCGGGCTGGCACAGAACAAGTGGTTTCTGGCCAACTTTATTTCCAGGGGCGCGAGCAGTCCCCCCCAGAAAGATGCAACCCTCTCTCTCTGTCGCATGAACACATGCATTATAAATTTATTGCTGCTAAACAAACCAAAATCTCTCATTATTAATTTTAGTGCACATTTCTGTTAGGTGTGTAATTTTATATTTTTGCACTCGTTAAGATGAGCAATGCTAGCACTAGGAATGGAGAAATGTTAAACCTTGGACACCCAGTATTAGCCTACAGCACTCCCAAGGTCAAGTACAGAATAGCAATACACAGTAAAGCCTTCTCTGCTGTACTTTAACAAAGTACCTTAATCATCACTTCAAAAGACAAATTCACTTCATCGTTCCACTTCCTACACCACATAACTGTACTACCTTGTTGAGTGAGATTGCCAATCTATTTCAACTCATGCTGAATTATGGGCAGTTCTGAACTGAGGCCCCATAGTCACCACAGAAATAAAAGGGCAAAATGTTAGCCTATACCACTTATCCAGCAAATGTTTGCTAGAGGGCAGTTTATGAACATCATCTGTACAGAAGATATTCACATAAAAAAGGATATTTTCTTCAATCTGCGCTGCCATATGGTCACAGTCAGTTCCTATTGCAACATAATCATCTGCAATCGAGATGCAATTAAAGTCAGAAGCTGAATGTTCTGTACTTGTCCTGTTCAGCAGTAAATACATAGTCAAACAATATAAGCAAGAGAAGTTGGTAATTTCAAATGGTCTTTCATCTAGATCAAATAATTTTTTCATGCTGATGGAGAAAATGCTTGACTTGTTTCATGCTCAGCAATCCTCTCAGTTAACAATTCTAATCCAAATATGATATGATATGACTTTTTTAATACTAGAATATTTCACTAAAATAATACACTTGTGTCTCTTAAGTACAACTCTTTGTACTGTTATTGCAAGCCATATTGACTAATAGGAGGATTCATTCAGTACATCTGTTTTCAAATCAGTCCAGATTCCAATCTCTCTGGGACGTGGGTACTGGACAAAATTCAGCAGCCAACAAAATGATTTCATGGCACTGTACAGGAACTTGCAAATATGAGTCTCAAAGCTCCATTAACAGATTATATAAATCCCATGTCAGATTTTCAGCATCCACAGTATTTCACACTTGCTTCTCGAAATGGAATATTTTAACATTAAATCCCTTTTCAAAGTATTTTCGGTCAAAAAACTCCAATTTTTTTGTAAAACATTGGCTTCCATCAAAAATTCTGTACACTCAGTATTTTTATTTGCAAATCATTTTGCTAGTAGCCTACTGAATTACTAATGATAAATACATTTTGTTCTCTTCCAAATTCAAATAATTTAATAGGAACCATATAATAGCAACCATAAAATAGCAATCTGTTAATGGGACTTCTGTATCAAGTAAGTAAAACTGTAATGTTTTGTTTAGAACAAAAGCCTCTAGTTTGTTCTTTTCCTTTACATTATGCTACTTCAAACTATTAAAAGGAGCAAAACATGTTATTTATAATGCTAGATTACAGCATTTAGCAACAATGTTGGAAGAGGAAAATAATATCAAAAGGATTGCTTTCAGTTTGTATCTTTGTATTCATGCAAGAGGAATGCGAAGGTATCCTCACAACTCAAACATATATGTATCAAGAAACATTCAGTAACTGAAATTTCATTGTCTGGATTTCCATAGAGCATCTCAAGTAATCTATATAAATAACTGCATTTAATGGCTTTGACAGCCGACATGAACACTAGTCATTTTCTGTCAAAAACAAAAACAGAATTACCTGGAAAAACTCAGCAGGTCTGGCAGCATTGGCGGAGAAGAAAAGAGTTGACAATGTTGCCAGACCTGCTGAGTTTTTCCAGGTAATTCTATTTTTGTTTCGGATTTCCAGCATCCGCAGTTTTTTGTTTTTATCTCAGTCATTTTTTGTCACTAGTTTCACATTTTTAATATAATTAAGAAAAATAGGAATTTTGCTCTGGTATATTCTTCTAAACAGAGTAATTTTATAAACAATTTGCATTTACATAATGCCTTTAACACCAGGAAAAGTTCCAAAGTGCTTCACAAGGGCATAAGATAAAAACCGATCCAAGAGATAAAGGCTTTGAAGAAGAGCCATACAGACTCGAAACGTTAACTCTGTCCTTCTCTCTACCAATGCTGTCAGACCTGCTGAGATTTTCCAGCATTTTTTGTTTTCGTTTCAGATTTCCAGCATCCAGTATTTTGTCTCGATGCAAGAAAGAGGTCAGGTGACCAAATGTAAGATCAAAGAGTTCAGCTAAGTTTTAAGGAGGGATTTAAAGAGGAGAGAAATGTGGGGAAAAGGGAGGTTTATGGAGTGAATTCCCAAGCTTAGGGTCAAGCTGAATAAAGGCACAGGCCACCAATGGTGGGGCAAAGGGAGTGTGGGATATACAAGAGTCAAGTGCTGGAGAACAATATAGAATTAATGGAAAATTGTTGGGTTCAAGAAGTTTATACAGATAGGGGAAAGCAAGTCAATGAAGGGATTTGAACACAATGATGAGAATTTTAAAACTGAGGCACTGGTGGACCAAGAGCCAATGGAGGTCTGCAAATCTGTACAGATAATATTACTTTGTCTCGGTACAGGCTAAGTGGCTTGGTTACCATGGGGACAGGTTGGGATTTGCTGAGCGAGGTACAAAGTTCTTACACCTGGAACAAAGGCAAGAGCAGCTGGGCAGGCTGTCTGTCTCCAAGATTTCGGACAGAAAGAGAAGAGAGTCAGGATGTTTTTGTTCATCATCGACGTGACCTTAATGAAGTTCTTAAAGCAGCTTAGGAGAATTTTACTTGGCAAAAGAATGAACTGCTTGCACACAAGAAGGCAGTGTTAAACCTGTTTCTCCTGGGGAAAAAATGCTGGAAGATTGAATCATGGGAATGAATTTAAAGATAAAAGTAATCCTGCATTTAAACAGGAGGGCGGCAATTAAGCTGAGACTTTCTTTACAGACTTGGACATTTAAAAACTTACAGCCACAAAAGAGAATTAAGATCCAGAGTTAAAATCTAAACAGGGTAATGCAAAGACTGTATTAAAAAGTCAACGCCCTTATGACAGTGTAGTGTCTGGTTTAAAGGAGAACAAAAGCAATTACTGAATACAGAGCGTAAGAAGCACTATGACAGATAATTTCTTTTGATACACACCTGCTGGTACCAGAAGGCTCAAGTGATTATTAGATATCAACAATATTGTTCTTGACAAAGCTGACCAGACTAGACCAAATGCACAATTTTCTAACCCAGAACATGGAAAAACGTAGTGCTTACTCACAATGGGAAAGGAAAAGGAAGTTGGGAGTGATGTTGGATTGGTTCCTGTAAAAACTGAAATCCTGCAGATAGCAGTAAAGTATAACCGTGGCAGGTAGTTTTCAATCAAGTTAAAGGTTAGAGATATCTTTTCTGTAGTTTAGAGTACTAGTTGCCTATGAAGTAATGTTTATTTGTGTTACTTTTTAGTTTGTTACGGTAAAAGTCTTAAAAACTTAAAGGAATTGCGTGACAAGAGTTCAGGTTTATCACTGGGAATTCAAATATTATTTCAAAAGTTATCAGACTTTACAGGGATTGTAACAATTAGCAAGAGTTTTGGATCAGCTCCACTTTATGCAAGGTGGAAGATGGGAGACCAGGTAGGATAGTATTGGAATGGTCAAGTTTGGAGCATGAATGAAGCTTCTGGAACAGTGGAGGCAGAGTAGAAGTGGAAGCAGGGGCCTTTGTAATGGAGAAAATATAGGATCAGAAGCTCAGCTCAGGATCAGATAGAATGCTGGGGTTGTGAACAGTCTGCAGCGTAAAAAAGAAACTGGTGGCTAAGGAATAGATCAGAGTGTCAGCTTGCCAATGTTCAATGGGAGAAAATTGTAGCTCATTCAGAACTGGATATTGGATGAATTGCCTGACAATAAAGTAATGGAGGGGCTACAGAGGTGGTGATGAGATAGAGTTGGGTGCCATCACCATACCTGTGAAACCTGATGCCATTTTTTGGATGAGATCGAAGAACATGTAGATGAGACATAGGAGGGAGTCAACAGTAGAACCATGGGAGACTTCAAAGGTAACAGTGCCAGGGCAGAGAAGGAATTGCAGGAAATTCTCTGGCTATAACTGGATAGGTAAGAAGGGAACATTCGTGAACAAAACGTGCCTGAAACGACGACACAGGTTTTGCTGTTAAACAACAGAAAAATTATTAGTGTTTGCCATCATTACTCTTCTGAAACTGACAACAACTTCTGGTGCCTGCATGTCCACAGTTAAATGCAGAAATCCAGAAGTTGCTGTCAGTGATTCACTGCTCCTCCACATGGGTGCACTGATGTAGACACCAGAAATTGCAATCTTCAGAGATCAGTGAATTGGAGAACCTCCCCTTTTAAGCTGTGATATCACTGTTTAAGCCTGGTAAAGATACACCTTGTTAATGAGATGTAGCTGGGTTTTTAAGCACCTACTAAAACAATCTTTCTGGTCCTGGAGGCAAATTTTATATCAGTGGAATGTCAAATTTATCTTTTTGATTTCAAAGCCAGCTTTGGTACAATAAAGAAAATTTAAAGTTTATGATATTTTGCTTCCTGGTTTCTGTCCATTGAGAATGCAATTGATTGGCTGCTTGCCCTGCTTGATGACATCACTGTTGCTGGACACCTGGAGATCTCGACTTGACACCAGATTCAATTTAAATGGCAGGAAATGTGAAATCCATGGCCAGGATTTTCAGCTCAGCACGTGGGTGCGCGCCCAATACACTCTGACGTATCGCACTTGCGCGATATTTCGGTCAGCGGGTTGCATGGAGTTCGCTGACAATTAGAGGGCCGTTAAGCCAACTAATTAATTGAGAGATTCTCCCTGCCCATCCAACCTTATGGCTGACGGGTGGGCGAATAGGCCAAGGTGCCTTTGCATTTTTTGCAAAACTTTATCCATGGGCAGGATGAGGTTTCAAACAGTGATAAAAGAAAAAGATTTTCAAAACTCATTTTTAACATGTCCCTGCTCATGTGACATGAGGGGACATGTTTTCTTTATTGTTGAAATATATATTTTTGATGTTAGATGAGGTAAAAATTCTGCCCCATGTCACAGAGATCACTAGATCTTTCACAGAATCAGAGTGCAGAAGAGGCCCTTCGGCCCATCGACCCTACACCGACACATGAGAAACACCTGACCTACCTACCTAATCCCATTTACCAGCACTTGGCCCACAGCCTTGAATATTATGATGTGCCAAGTACTTTTTAAAGGATGTGAGGCAACCCGCCTCCACCACCCTACCAGGCAGCACATTCCAGACCATCACCACCCTTTGGGTAAAAAAGTTTTTCCTCATATCCCCGCTAAACCTCCTGCCCCTCACCTTGAACCTCAGCCCCCTTGCGACTGACCCTTCCATTAAGGGGACAGCTGCTCCCTATCCACCCTGTCCATGCCCCTCATAAGCCTGTACACTTCGATTAGGTTGCCCCTCAGTCTTCTCTGCTCCAATGAAAACAACCCAAGTCTACCCAACCTCTCTTCATAACTTAAATGTTTCATCCCTGACAACATCCTGGTGAATCTCCTCTGCACCCCCTCCAGTGCAATCACATCCTTCCTATAATGTGGCTACCAGAACTGCACACAGTACTCCAGCTGTGGCCTCACCAAGGTTCTATACAACTCCAACATGACCTCTAAGATAAAAGCAAAAAACTGCGGATGCTGGAAATCCAAAACAAAAACAAAAATACCTGGAAAAACTCAGCAAGTCTGACAGCATCTGCAGAGAGGAAAACAGTTAAAAAGTGTTCCTCTCCGCAGATGCTGCCAGACTTGCTGAGTTTTACCAGGTATTTTTGTTTTTGTCCAACACGACCTCCCTACTTTTGTAATTTATGCCTCAGTTGATAAAGGTAAGTGTCCAATATGCCTTTTTCACCACCCCGCTAACATGCCCCTCCGCCTTCAGAGATCTATGGACACACACACCAAGGGGCCTTTGTTCCTCAGAACTTCCTAGTGTCATGCCGTTCATTGAATACTTCCTTGTCAAATTACTCCTTCCAAAGTGTATCACCTCACGCTTTTCAGGATTAAATTCCATCTGCCACTTATCTGCCCATTTGACCATCCTGTCTATATCTTCCTGTAGCCCAAGACACTCAACCTCACTGTTAACCACCAGGCCAATCTTTGTGTCATCCGCAAACTTACTCATCCTACCCCCACAGTCATCTATGTCATTTATATAAATGACAAATAATAGGGGCCCCAGCACAGATCCCTGTGGTGCGCCACTGGACACGGCTTCCAGTCACTAAAGCATCCTTCTGTCATCACCCTCTGTCTCCTGCAACTAAGCCAATTTTGAATCCACCTTATCAAATTACTCTATATCCCATGTGCATCTGCCTTCTTTATAAGTCTCCCATGTGAGACCTTGTCAAAGGCTTTGCTGAAATCCATGTAAACTACATCAACTGCACTACCCTCATCTACACACCTGGTCACCTCCTCAAAAAATTCAATCAAATTTGTTAGGCATGACCGCTCTCTGACAAAGCCATGCTGACTAACCCTAATCAAACCTTGCCTCTCCAAGTGAAGATAGATTCTCTCCTTCAGAATTTTCTCCAATAGTTTCCCTGACGTGAGACTCACTGGCCAGTAGCTCCTTGGCTTCTCTCTACAACCCTTCTTAAATAGCAGAACCACATTAGCTGTTCTCCAGTCCTCTGGCACCTCCCCCGTGGCCAGAGAGGAATTAAAAATTTGGGTCAGAGCCCCTGCGATCTCCTTCCTTGCCTCCCTCAGGAGTTTGGGACACAAATCATTGGAACCTGAAGATTTGTCCACTTTTAAGCCTGCCAACACCTCCAATACCTTGTCACTCTCTATATCAATTTGCTCAAGAACCTCACAGTCTATCTCTCTCCAAGGTCAATAACTTCATCCTCATTCTCTTGGGTGAAGACGGATGTGAAGTATTTGTTCAATACTCTACCGATGTCCTCTGGCTCCACCCATAGATTGCCCCCTTGATCCCTAATGGGCCCTACTCTTTCCCTGGCTATCCTCTTCCCATTGATATACTTAAAGAATAACTTGGGATTTTCCCTACTTTTAGCAGCCAGAGCTTTCTCCTATCCCCTCTTTGCTCTCCTAAGCTGTGGGCAGCTTTCTTCGAGGTCAGTGGCAAGAGCCGTAGCTTCGCCACTGACCACAAAATCTGGGCCATTAACTTGTCTGTTCTGTCTCCAGATGCTGCCTGACTGACCTGTCGTACTGTTTTTAAAATAAGAAATTCATAACAATTTTGAAGAAATACAGCACCATTCTGTGCAGAAACCAAGAATAGCAGGCAATGCAGCATTCTCCATTGATCTCAATACATTAACATTAGCATTACTAACTCAATGATCTATAATTTTATATATACATTATGAGGCAGTACAGTATCTAATACTTGCAAGTTACTAATCCTCATGGCCTAATTGTTATCTCAATTCATATGGATTAAGGTTAAGAGCCCAGAAAATACAAAAAGAAGTGCAGAACCAAAGCAAATAGATGGTTTATGTTTAGGATTTGATATTGGGAAAGGGTGTGGGGTAACATAGCAACATTTACTTATTTACATACAAAGTAAAAGAGTGTAAAAACAGGAGAACATTTAGGCATTGGTGATCATAATATAGTGACCACGATATAGTACACTTTATTATGATGATAGAGGACATAAGTAGATACAAATCAGATTTATGGTTTGGAGAAAAATTGATTTTGTGGGGCTGAGAACAGAATTTGGGAAAATAAATTGGGCAACTATATTGGGAAATAACAATGTAGAATAATGAGAACATTTAAAACCAGTGTTCAGAGTGCAGGGAAAATATACTCCACTAAAGGGAAAGAGCAAACAAATCACAAGTGGAACTCAATGGATGGATAAAAATATATGGGAACAACTGAGGGTTAGAAAGAGGCAAACATCAAGTACAAAGACAGCAGAGGAGTGTATGATAAGAGAGAATAAGCGAAGGTTAGGAGAGAAGTAAAAAAAGAAATTAAGAAAGCTTAGAATAACTATGAAAGTAAATTAACAAGGAACATAAAACAAAAAAAAGTAAAATATTTTACAGGTGCGTCAATTTAAGAAAAGGTTGTAATGGGAATAGGACCATTAAGGGATAAACAGAATACCACATGTAATGATAGAGACATGGCAGAAATATTAAACAATTATTTTTGGTATTTACCAGGGAGATAGAACAGAACAGGTAGACATGACATTTAAAGAAGAAATGGGTAATGAAATGTGCACTTAAAATTTAAAAAGGGTATGAATTGAACAAGATAAACAAAGAGTACAGAGTCCCTGATCTGGATGGATTGCATCCACTTATTTTAAAAGGATCTAGGGAAGAGATTGCAGAGCTAATACTACTACTATTTATTAATCCGTCACAAAAATGGTGTAGAGCCAGATGACTGGTGGATAGCTAATGTAATTCCTACATTTAAGAAGCGGAACTGAATATGTCCAGGCAATTACATATCAGTTTACCATTGCTGGCAGGAAAAATAATGGAATCCTTACTAAAGGAGAGAATAGAATATCCAGAAATGAGATATATAATAATGAATAGTCAGCATGGGTTTCAAAAGGGAAAATCTTGCTTGATCAACCTTACTGAATTTTTTTGAGGAGGTAACAGAGCGTAGACAATGGTAATGGACTACGTGAAAGTTATCTGGATTTTCAAAAAGCCTTTGATAAGATGCCCCATAACAGACTAATGAATAAGGTCAGAGAACATGGAGTCAGGAGATGAGTGGAAGAATGGGTTGCTAGTTGGCTTCAAGGCAGAAAGCAGAGTGTGGAAGTAGAGGTAGCTTTTTAGCTTTCCTAGAGTGGCAGAAGTTGGGAAGTGGTGTTCCAGAACGATCTGTGCAGGGACCACTGCTGTTCAAAATTTACATGAACAATTTTAACCTGGGTATCAAAAAACACAATTTCTAAATATTACGGATGCCACGAAATTTTTAGGTTGGCCGGGGGGGGGTTTGGTTGGTTGGTTGTTGACAGTCAATGCCAAGGAGGACTACAACAAGTTACAGGGGGACAGAATAGGGAAATCAAGTACAACAGAAGTAAATGTGAGGTAGTGGATTTCAGTAGGAAGGATATAGAATTCACTTATTACTTGGAAGATGCAAATCTAGGTGAGGTGGAGAACAAAGGGACCTGGGAGTACAAATGCACCAATTGCTGAAAGTTGTGCCACAGGTTATCAATGCCATTAAAAAAAAACAAGCACTAGGCTTTATTTGTAGGAGGATACATTTGAAAAGTAGGAAAGTTTTGCTAAACCTGTATCAAACCTCAGTTAGACCACACTCAAGAATGCTGCCTGCAGTTCTGGTTGCCATATTAGAAAAAGGATACAGAGGCACTGAGATAAGATTTACAAGGATGATACCAGAAACATGCGAGTATACATATCAGGAAAGGATTGACAAGCTGGGACTCCTTTCTCCTGAAAAAGGGAAGGCTTGGGGTGACCTAATAGAGGTCTTTAAAAATTATGAAAGGTTTTACTAGAGTGAATCAGAAAGAAAGTTTTATTTTGTGGGGAATAGCATAGAGGAGGCCAGCACTCAAAGATAGTCATCAAAAAATCGAGTAGGGAATTCAGAAGAAATATTTTTACCCAAAGAATGGTAAGAATGTGGAAGTCATTACCACAGGGAATGGTTGAAGTGAATAGTACAGATGCATTTAAGCAGAAGTTAAGACAAGCATTTGAGGGAGAAAGAAACAGTTAAAATGGTGGACTTAGAGGGGAAAAGATGGGAGGAATTGCAAGTGGAGCATAAACACTGTCATGGAATGGTTGAGACAAATGGTCTGTTTCTGTGCCGTATATCCTATACAACATTAAGTATTTTCTCAATTGTAAAGGTTTTCTGTATACAAACCTAGCAGATGCCAAAGCAAAAAACATTTTAGGCATTGACTGAGATTCATTCCATTGCAACAAGTTCACAAACTTGGGCTTTGTATCTGTTTAGTCAACCTCCAGTGACATTTCAGGTAGTGGGGTGGCATGTGTTTGGAGATTCTTCCACGAGCAACCATGCAACTGCAGGGCCACTTTTCCCTGTAAGCAGGGGGATCTTTTTGGCACTTATCACTTCCCATGTTGGCCTGGCCTCCGGTGGGCTTGGGAATCTACAATCCAATGACCCAGGGATGGCACACAAAACAGACCCCGTGATTGTGTTTTGAGAGAGTGAAGAGGTTGTGGCGCAGTTGAAAAAAGATGAATGCAAGGCTGGATCTGGGAGCAGGCACATAGGAAAAATAAGTTACTGTCGCTACTTCAGTCAAAGGGACTGATTGACTAGCATCAGTCATACAGTGCAGAGGGTTATTACTGACGGTTCAAATAAAGGTGCTTCAGGTGGATCTAGACAATCAAGCCTGTCGTGAGCAGAGCCAAGGAGGTTCTGCAGAGGTGCGCCATTTTGGTGAAGACCATGCCTATGGAACTTGGGTTGGTTGGGAGCAGCTGTCAGGTGACACTGAGTGGCTAAATCCTCAAAAAGGAGCTGGAATTCTACCTGAGGAAGTTCGGAGTTTTGAGGGGCTTTGTGGCTTATATTTGTGCCATTAATACTGAGTGGACTGCCCAGTAAATCCATGAAATCTAGCCTTGTTGCACCTATTTAATGTGCAACTTATAGTTTACATTGACTGCACTTTGCCTGTTAATTCATGTTTAATTTACATTGATCCTGCTTTGATTTTTTGAAATAAAAGTTATAAGTGAAATCTTGTCCATTGGTTTTCTCATTGGGGTTGTTCAGTAAATTTGGTCCTTTTGGTTTGTTGGTCTCCATGGGGATCATAAAGACTAATCGAAGCTAAATTATGTCAGAATACTAGATCCAATTATCACCCACTCTGTAGTCATGCTTCAGCTGAAGATTTCATTTGGCCTTTACTTACCCTGTGCAATGCCATGAGCAAACAGCTAGTTCCACAGTCAAAATCCTGCACCTGCAAGCACATCATATTAACCTCTGCCATTATAAATTCCTATTTCCAAAATTGTAACAGAGTCCGTCTACGCAAAATTGTTGGGCTTTAATTACATCTTTCCTGCAGTGGAGGAACTGGTAGGTAGCACAAATGCGTGGTGACAAGTAGTTTTCATTATAATGTGAACATAAGAACTTATAACAGAAATATAAAAATAAGGACAGAACGTGGGACTTTAAAATTAGGACTGCATTACATCAGCGAGTCCTAGTCCAATTATAGCCTAGCCTCTCTACCCTTACTTAACTTGAGGAGTACACTGGGTTTGGACTTTGAGTTTGCAACACCACAGGAGATTAACTAATTCCATCAATAAGTATCTTTAGATTTGCATAGTTGAGCTGAATAACAGGGATGCACTTAAGGGGAAATTTAATAAACATAAAATAGAAAGGAATAGAAAGCTATACAGAGTGGCTGAGAGGAGGGTCAAGCACAGGCATGGGCTAATTGGGCTTGTTTCTATGTAATTCTTTGTAACATTTCTCCATTCACATAACCACTAGTAACTGTTACTTTGGGGAAAAAATGCATTTACTTACTAAGGTTTTGTTCCAGCAGCTACGTTAAAATATACTTCAGAAAGGCAGACAATTGAGTTACACCAATGCAGAATTACTGGATAAATTCTGGCACAATACCTTCTGACCTTTGCTCCTCACTGCTGAGTTGCTTATAACAGTAGTATCACCATTTGACCGTACCAAGTAAAGGTTCTGTGCTCCCCAACAGAAGCAGTAAAATTAATGAGAGACTCGCAACCAGATGTTAAGATGCCTCACAGCTATGAACTCAACAATCAATTAGATTTCAGAGCAGCACACCCACACTCCCTTGCTACTGCCTAGCAAATATAGTTTCATGGTTTCAAGGTTGAGGAATTATTGAGTTAGAGAGAGAAAATGGGGAAGATGGGTAATAAAAAATAAATTATATCTCCTGTGTCAAGTCACGCATAAGTCATGGAGTCATTACGGCACAAAAGGAGGCCATTTGGCACACTGAGTGAATGCCAGCTCACTACAGTGCAATCCAGTCAGTCCCATTCCCCAGCTCTGTCCCCACAGCTCTGCAAGATTATTTTCTTCGAGTGCCCGTCTAATTTCCTTTTAAAACCATTAATTGCCTCTGCTTTCACCTCCCTGATAGGCAGCAAGTTCCGGGTCATTACCATGCGTTGCATATAAAAAGTCTTCCTCACGTAAACCCTGCATCTCTTGCCTAAAAATTTAAATAGGCATCTCCATGTCCATTTTTATTGAGATGGAAGACCAAGGCTAATAAAGCAGGACACTGTCATTGCTGAACTGGTAAAAAGAACCTAGAGCAAGCAAGGAATGTACGGGCAGCTTGGGAGTTGAAAAGAAAATCTCACACTTATAAAGAGCTTCATCCTCAAACATCCAAAATAACTAAACTTAATTACTATTAAAACCGTAGTCACTTATTATTTAAACAAATACAATTGTTAATATGCTCACAAGAAGTCCTACAAACAGGAAATGAGTAGGATGTCTAGTTCTTGTGACTTAGGCACAATCTGTTGGACAGAACACCAAGAGCATTGCCTGTTCCTCTTTTTAGAAGGAAAAAGATCTGCATTTATATAGCACCTTCCACACCTTCAGGATGTTCCAACTACTCCACAACAAATTAAGCACTTTTGAAGTGCAAGCATGTTATAATGCAAAGAAAAACAATAGCCATTCTGCATTTAGCAAAATCTCACGAGCAGAAACGAGATAAATGACCAGAATTGTCTTGTAAGTGGAGTTAAATGTTAGTCAGGTACAGAACATTCCTGCTTTTCTTTGAAGTGATATAGAACATCTTACATCCACAAGAACGAACAAATGGAGCCTCAGTTTAACCTCTCATTCAAAAGGCACCTCAAATAGCGCAGCATTCCCTCAGCAGTATATTGATTATGTTGTTACAGAGTGAGAGAGAGTTGCTGAAATCCCTGTTTCTTTCCCAACTCTCCGCAATCAGTAAGCTTATGAGAGGAAGATGTGTTATTTAATCGTCGAGTGTGTGGACCATTTGAATAAACAGCAACAAGCTTATTCCAGGTTTAACTGAAGAGATTTATTTATTTAGGGGCTCACCCCTGCTGCTGCGCCTTCTTTCTGCAGTCAACATTCAAAAACTATAAAGGGACAAACTTGGCTGTCTTACCGCATGACTGTTCACAACTCTCGTTCCTTTTCCCAATATGGTGGTTATCTTGGGTTGATTAGCCGTGTCCTGGTTTACCGTTTGAAGACATTTAGCCCGCGGTGGGTGGGCGGGGCGGGGAGGGGGGGGAGTTAATCATCTTCTTTGTTTTAAAAAACCCCATTCAAATCAGAAATGTCTAGGAGATGCGTAATGAACACCTTTTAATTTGGAATAAAAGCAAAATACTGCAGATGCTGGAGATCTGAAAAGAGTAAAACTGACTGAAGAGTCATACGGACTCCAAAAACAGAAATGTTAACTCTTTCTTTTTCCACAGATGCTGCCAGGCCTGCTGAGTTTTTCCAGCATTTCTATTTTAGTTTGGAATGCCTGTTGTCTGTCCTCAAGGCATAGCCAGACTTACAGCCAGTTCTTGAATACACAGATCAGGTCATCTGACTCCCAGCAGCCATCTTTTGAAGCACATATTGTCCATTTTAAAAGAAAAGTCAGTTCCAAAAGATTCCACACTGGGTAAAATTCATATTTTAAAAGTTATGAATATGACATGCCTTTACTGGGTATGACAACGTTCTCACGAGTTTGGACTGGGGTTCAACTCATGACCTTCTGACTTAGGTGAATCTGAGTGCTAATACTGAGCCAAACTGACACTTAGCCTGAAGCCTGTAGAAAGGGAAGAGTTGGGGAGGAAAGTAGTTTCATGGTTTGAAGGTTTAGGGAACGAATGATTTTGAAAATTGCAATCTCGATTTCAAAGCAGTTGGGAAGTAAAGAGCTACATTCATAATTGAGGCAGGAACGTTCAGATGTTAGCAGTATTGATAATAAGAGAAAGGCAAAAAAAGCATTTGATGGAAGAGTGATTGGAAGCTAGAGCTGAGAAGGATTTTTCCATCATTTGACAACCTTTTTTCTGTGTCTCTTCCAGGATCTTGAAGAGCCGCCTCAACTACAGAAATATTTGAGGACAAAATAAATATATTGAAACAAGAGAGAAAACCAGGCAGCTTTAGTAATGAAGGAGATTTAACAGCTTCAGCTGAAGCAATAGAAGAAGAAATTATTATATATTTCACTCACTGTCTGTTTGGAGAGCAGCCGACAACAATTCTCTACACTTATTGCGGACAGTATCACTCGTAACAGGAATTGGTGGAAATGTGGTCATCTTTGGAGTAGTGGGTGTCCTTGGTTCTTGTCTCTTACTAGAGCTACAAGAGATGGAGGTTTCATTAATTGGGTTGTTTATTCAATAAAAACACTCATCTTCAAAGGATATGTCATCAGTACCGATCTGATTTATGGGATACCATCCTCTTTCCACACAAATATCTAAAACAAAAATATTAAGAGTTTTTACATTTGGTTGCTTAAGCTATAAAATAAGTTATTCAGATTGTTGGAGGTACAAATTTAGCTAACCTCTTATATTAGCATATATGTGAAACTGAGGAACATGAAATTAAGTGACTTAGATGTGATTAGTTTTCAGTAACTATCAATGGTTTGCTGTTTTAATCAAAATAAATCGCTGACTTGTTTATATTTCCTTATAGAAAATCATTCCATTCACTAGCATGAACTATCAAATATGTGAAATCAATTGGCAAGAGAGAAACTATCAGATCCACTTGTGAACCACTATTTCAGTTCATTAAATTTAAATTTTAAATTAGCTATTCTTTTCAAATTCGTTCATAGCTCAACACCACCAAGAGGCAATGTTTGAATGTTCTTTGGATCTCAAAAATCCTCAAAGCTAAATTAAAATCATTTTGAATGAGAAACCTAGTATTTGGATTAAAGAAAACATAGAGGAGGCAAGACCCCACAATATATCTCTGCCACCATCAACATCTGCATCATCACCACCAATGCCTCCGCCACTGCAATACCACCAATTCCTCCACCTTCACTACCACCAATTCCTCCAGCACCTCAACCTCCAGCACTGCTGCCACCGCCTCCACTTCCAAGTTTAGAACCTTTAATGTAGTAATAAGTATCAAAGCACTTAACAGAAGAGTCAACAAAATTGGACATCAAGCCATTTAAGGAGGCTTAAGGAAATATTAGGGCGTAAGACTAAAAGCTTGGTTAAAGAGTTGGATTTAAGGAAAATATGAAAGGAGAAAAAGAGGGAGAGGCTTAACAAAGTAATTTCAGGGCCTAGGGCTTGACAGCTGAAGGCACACCACCAATTGTGAAGTGATTAAAATCCAGTTTGTTCAAGAGGCCAAAATTGGAGGAGCGCAAATATCTGAGGGTTATAGGGCTGGAGATTACAGAGATGACAAATGCATGGCAGGATTTGAAAACATGGATGGGAATTTTAAAAATCGAGGCTTTGCTTAACTGGAAGCCAATATAGGTTAGGCAGTACAGCGTTGATGGGTAACAGGGTTTGATGTGAGTTAGGGCATGGAAAGCAATATTTTGGATGATGTCAAGTTTTACAGAGGATTAGCAAGTCAGAGAAATTACTTCCAGGGAGTCTGAAAATAGTTAGATAAGCAACTGTTCTGTATAAAAGGAACTGTATATATTATGTAAGGTAATTAACTTAATGTTAAAAAGAAGCTCCAAAATGACCTTTGCTCTGTTGAGTCTGAACTGCTCTTGGAGGAAGTTGAACATTCTTTTTTCTTGTCTTCAGCATCTTTATCTCCTGCTGGGCCATCTGTAAAGCATTAATTTAGACAAACATCAACCACAGTGCTTTGAAATTAACATGCCATCCGTTTAATATAGTTACAATCACTGGGCTTGAGATGATCACAACCATGTAGTCAGTGTCAAAAGGTTAAATCTTCTTCCACGACATCTGTGCCCTGATCATATGTAAATCAAAGTTGACTACTAAAACCAAAAAATTCAAAGACGTTTGCTACCTATTTCTATCTGGAAATAATTTTAGTTGTAAATTTCTCTTACAGAAGAAAGCCTAGGGAATGAAGTTTTTAAACATACAGCATTTCCCATGTGCCCAATTAAAAACTTAGACCTATTGTCAGCCAAATATATAACAATTCCTGTCTCAAGTATTTTCAGCTCAACAACCAGGCTAATACAAAGTATTTGACGTTCATATCAATGAAAGTGCACTTAAACCAAGCCCATAATGTCTAGAAACAAAAGAGCTTTGAGTGTAAGAGCCTCCAAAATTACATGCCTTTTAAAGCAAAAGTGACTGATTCAGTTGAAACTATCAATTTCTTTTTATTAAAATCAAATACAAAATTATATAGCAGTATTCAAAATCATGAGAGGTCAGAGAGAAACTGTTCCAATTGGTGGAAGGATTAAGAACCAAAGGACGCTGATTTAAGATGACTGACAAAAGAGGCAATGATGACAAGAGGTAAAACTTCTTAATGAACCAAACGGTTAGGACCTGGAATGCACTGTCCGGGAGTTGGATCATTATCTGAAGAGGAAAAATTTCCAAAGCTACAGGGAAAGGCAGGGGAGTTGAAATCAGCTCTTGCAAAGAGCTGGCATGGATATAACAGGCTGAATGGCCTCCTATGCTGTAATTATTCTGAGAGGCTTATTTAATACTAAAACCACTCCAACGTTGACCTTTATATTTCAAATACATATTTCACCACAGTGCACCCTTTAAATTGTAATTTACAGCTTAAATCACTCACCTTGTGTATAACCTGCTACAGAACATTTTAAGTTTTAACTAAGGCAAACCATGTTCAAACTATATTAACTGAACAGTTCACAGGTTGCACTAAGTAGAAACATATAATATATTATTCAACTGAGAATTCTTAACTGATATTTTGTTAATTTTGGAAATAGAAAATTATTCACTTCACAGCAAAAACTGTTTTAGTTGCTGAAAATCAGCCACTTGAATATAGTCAGAGCCAGCTAAAATTCTTATGCTTTTGTTTATAACTTGTTTTCATAACAATTCCAACTATGTCAAAATCCAAGTTTTTATAGTACACACTCATTTAAATCATTATACATTAGACCTAATTAGGATGATCAAATACCAAAATGTGAAGATAACCTGGTGTTTAGCTTTACAATTAAAATTTTAGCCCTTGTAGTCAGTACAAAATATTTAAAATAAATGCTTTTGTTTCAACCTACTGAAAATGGACATCTAAATTATACTGCGGCTCCCAATTCCTTAGAAAGAGCATTCAAAAAAATCATTTTCCCAATAGTCTACTCTAAAAAAAAAAGGAACCACATCCATATGACAGTAGAGACTTCACATTTGTTAATAAATACTCTTATGCTACTAGTATAGAGTTTAGTGCCATACAGAACAGATCAGCCCACAATTTTCTGATAACTTGTGCCTTAGTAGTGGCACATTACTATGACAGAATTCCCATGAAATTATGTATACATGTCACATCTTACACCACACTAAAATTCCTGGCACCCTCTACACCATTACTCATTGAAGGATTGCAAGTTTCACAGTAGCTCCACCTTGCTGTTAAAATCAATATCGATCTCCATTTAGGCCAGTTTACACGTCACTGACATTTAGGTTGCAAAATAATGGTTTAAATAGCCTGACAACAACATGATTAAAGGGTGCAGTCATGGGTTGCCTTTAAATGATACACAGATGTTTAGGGATATTGATCTGGACAATAAATTTGCAGCAATCTAAAAAGAACATTAAATGTTATTATTTTTTAAGCAATTGATCTTATTCCTGAGATTTTTGAAAGTCAGGATTATAACAATGGGACTAATCAGTCATTTGTTCAAACTCTTGTTTTTATATCTACATCATGTGATATTGATGTGCTTTAGATGTGCTTGTTTAATTGAGATATGATCATTCAGAATGATTAAAGTTTGATCAGTTCCAAAAAGGTCCAATTCTCATTAATTTGTCATTTTAGGATCAAACTATAGTGTTTTTTATTGCTATCAACTGTTGTTATAAACAGACCTTAAATTGAAAGCCAAGGTCAAGAAGCCAGGAAGGAGATAACATGACTTAAGATACGTGCAACATTTCTGCATTCAAACAACAGAATAAAATGATCTAAAACATTTACAATTGACAAATCTCAAAATAGAGTTTATGGTCATAGATATTGATACAGATGTATCAGGTGTATTGCTACAATGGATAAAATTAAAGAATATTTTATATTGAATTGTCATCTGTTTTTCCTGAAAATCAGCAAGATTTGACAAACTTGAACAGTGTGCAAACCAAGAAAAACAAAATGCAGGGAACTTAAATCTGTGCAAGAAGCCCTGGGAAATGAGTTAAGCAGACAGGGACGCACTAAGAATTTACGAACTATTACTTGTGAGAGCAACTATATTCAGCATTTAATGGGAGATTTTTTTTCCTTCGAAAATGGCTACTTGTATTAATCCAGAGCTGCCAATTAGTCTACAAGAGCCTTCAGCTGGTGGACAGGGCCAGGTATTCTCACTCGATCATTCCAAAGAAGGTTCTAATACCACACATTTGCAGAATGCCTAAAGTATTTAAGTAGAACAAAGTTACCATTTATGTGTTCTCTAGATCATTACTATTGAATAGTCACTACTATACAAATGTCAGCAGAAAGAGCAAGCATTTACTCATAGCCTTGGTTATCTAATCTATTTTTCTTTCCAAGTTTTAGCACTCATAAAAAAGAAAACTTAAAATAACATTCATTTATTTTTGAAATGTTTCAGTTGGTCTATCAGAATTCAAAAATATAATTTAACTATGGAGTGACAGAGTACAAGGGCTGTGCTTTTTAATTAGAAAGGTGGGAAAATATGGAATACAATTATCAAGAGATAATATTGAGAATGGCAAACTAGATGGGGAAATTTATGGTCCATGTCACCAATCTCGCAATTGGACAAAAATCTGAACTAATGCATTCTGAAATATTTTGCTTTTATGGCTTAATTCAGATTCACAGTTAAAGGTGACCTGTTGTTAACCTATATTAAAAAGAACAGTCATCCCCTCACATAAACTAAGTTGAATTCAGAGATATCCAGGAGAGAGGGTGAAAGGATATAAACTTGGTTCTGTAGGATGGATGAAAATATAGTGATAATGATAATACATGTCAGGTGAAAGGGAACAAAACTAGATTATACATTATTTATTACCTCTAGGGCTTAGGTTTCGTTCCAGTTCAGAAAAATATTTTTGTCTCATGTGTTAGCTTTAACAGTGATATAAACTAATTTTTGGCAATCCTAATGCAGGCAATACTAAGCATTACTTCAATGCACAAAATTGATCAGCATCAGTGAAGTGAGCATGTGTAGACTCGTCTTCAGAATGTGAACAAATTACAAATGAACAACACTGAAAAAGGAACACAAAGGAAATGAGCATGAGACACACTGCGTGCGGCTTGTTCCACTTGCTTTTACATTGTTTTCATCAAATGTTATCTGTAATTTCTCCACTTTCTGATGAAGGCTTTACATCTTTTCTGTTCTCTCCGCAGATTCCAACTGAGTGTTGCAAACATTCTATTTTTAATCCCTGTATCCACAGCACTGGGAAGTCTTGTGGCATTGTGTTCCTGCCTTTGAGTCAGAAGCTTCGGGTTCAAGTCCCACCCCAGGATTTGATGGCCAAGGAAGGTGCATTCATAACATGGCCAAAAAGGTTGAAGGTCAACCTGCAGGTCCTTCCAACACAGGCTGATGGCAGGCCATAAAAGCAAGAGAGATTCCTGCTCAGCCAAGTGATGGAAAGAAGTTGGAGCCTCTACCATTGCTATCCATAGCTCCCAACTACAACATACATGTAAAAGTGCATTGCCACAGCAACTCTGACGCCGAGTGAACTGTAGCACAACACCACATCCTCAATACTGTAGATTGGAAGTGATACAAGGACTATTCTGCGACCTCCCAGCACAACACATCCAGTCAAAATTGCTCCACAAGGGAATGCTACAAGTGATTACATTAAAAAGGAAGAGGAGACACAGGTTTTCTGATCCAGTCTGCCATACAGCTTTTGACAGGCCCAAGTGCTACCAGAGTTACCAAAAACCACATAAAGATGTTATTCTCCCAGACACATCTGGGGTAGTACCAACATGGTTAGTAAATATAGGCTAAGATTTTGCAGTGGTAATGAAGGTGAAATTGCCAATGTTCACATCATTACACCACTGAAAATCAAAGCAACTTCTGGAGTGTGGGCATGCACAGAATAACATGGAAACCCAGAGACTGCTGTCAGTGATTCTACACTTCTCCAGAGGGTGTGCTGTTGAGGCACTGCCCAGATTGTAATCAATTGGAAGTTGGTAAATTGATAAGAACTTCCACTCTTTACACCGCCAGTCTCCTGTGAAAATCCTTGAAAAAGTTACACTAATTTAAATGAGGAATAGCTGGGTTTTTCAATGGTGTACTGACTTGTGAAATACCCCAACTGGCCTGAAAAGCCAGTTGCATATTTATGGAATGTCAAATTTCTCCATTATGATAAAAAATACATTTTAAAAAAAAACTAATTCTTTAAGTTTATCTTTAAATTAGCTTCGATCCTGTCTAATCATATTTTGTTATCTGAAATTAAAATTAAAAGTGAAGAATATTTGTTATACTAGGTTGCCATGTGAATACTTCAATGTGATTGCTTCCTTACCTCTTGCTGACAAGCTCCCCTTCACTGTCACCCGATTTGAAAGGGATAAAACCACCAGAGATCATTAGATCTTTGTGGGCAGCTTTCTTCAAGGTCAACAACGAATGCTGACTGTAAATTCCAACCATAAACATTGCAATTGGCAGTGTCAACCCAACCTTCCCAAGCTGGATAATATGGCTGCCAAAAACGAAAGTTATAGATTATACGGTCTGCTACCACTAATGTTGTCGAATTCATTCACCCAATGCAAATAGGGCAGATTCCAAAACACTGCAAACCCAGGATACCATAGACATGCTTCTACTTCAGGTAGTTCTGTAACATAAAAGGGTATGAGATTAGGAATTTTATTAGAGCTCTTAACCCGTTTCTTCCTTCTTGTCCAATATAATGTTCAGAAATATAACTCATACGGTGCAGTTCTGTAATGCTATGGAATTCATTAAAAAAGATCGACAGCTTTACAGTAGAACTTACTATGTTGCCATTTACATTTTTTCTGTAACTTTAAAGTATCTAAGTAGGTAGCTTTCAATGCTATTTTCACAATTTGCTTATGTAGATGTGCTCTTGCATCTTAAACATAAGCTACTAGTAAAAAGCTCCATTATTAGCATGTTTACCATTACATAGTTTAGCCTAGATTTTGTTGTAGCAAGGCATCTAACAGCATCTACCATTGGTTAGATTTACCCCACACCATGGCTTAAAACATTTTGCCCATTAAGTTGGTGGAAATGCGGGCAGGTAATGCTGTAGTGTAGGAAATAGGAATTCCGAGTCAATAGGGCAACCAACACGTTATCACCTGAACCAATCAAATTGGAGGATTGAGAAATAAATGAAAAGAACAGAGGAGGAAGAGAGAATCGGAGTGGATGAAGTCGATGAACTCAATGCCAAATTAGGTGTAAAGAGAGAGAGAGAGAAGAAAAGGAGAAAAGAGGCAAAGGAAAAATCAAGAAACAGGTTGAAATATTTTAAATTCGACATTTCTTTAAAATTTACAAAAATTAATATTTGAAGGAACGAGACTCCATGTTTGTAATAGTCACTTTTCCTTACCAGAGGTTAATTAGTAGTAATTAATTATATTTGTGTGTAATTAACAATTATTACATTGTTAAAGGAGTGTTTATGCTCGAAATTCCAAGGCTTAAATTTTCTGTGGCGAATTTAGTTCCCACTTGCGTAAATACAGCACCACATGCCATTTAATGCATGCAAACAATAAGACAAACGGCAAAATGTTTGCACAAAGCTCATGGCAGAATGTAGCAACTCTAATGGCAACATTTGGATATTGAGCATTAAGCCATGCATCTGCTCCCCACCTGGAGTTGCTGTACTATTCATATAAAAATAACAGCAAGCACCACCATCACTACTTTGACAACAAAATCTGGCCCTATATTTTCTTAATGTTATATCTGCAAATAGCCATGAATCTGCGATCATTCAGCAGATCATATTAGGCTCCACTCAAATTCAACTGATTTAGAAAATAACACAGAATTAACATCGATTCTATCAAGACTAATAAATCCATAACCCTTTGAAGGAAACTGATCAAGCTGTTGATTCCAAAAGAGGTCAGTGGATTATGTTGAGACAGACATCCCACTTTGCTCATCAAATACATGCCATGTGCCTATTAAATCCTGAAGCTACCTTTTGACTACAGTGATTTCACGAGACAACTGACAGAGGAAAAACTCTATTCATGGTTCCAAAAGCACCCATTACCAAATGTGTTGCAGCTTTTTTGGAGGGGATTTAGATGAAAAGCTCAAAAGTCCTAAAAGTTTTGTTGAGCAAACTGACTCGATTAGAATTTACAATTTAAATGTTATGGCTATAGAATTTTTTTTTTTACAATTATGAATTTAAAAATCCATTGCAGGTTCACAGAATTGTTACAGCACAGGAGGCCATTCGGCCCATCGTGTCTGCATTGGCTCTCCCAATGAGCATTTCGCCTAGTGCCATTCTTTTGCCTTCTCCCCGTAAGCCTGCACAATCTTCCTTTTCAGGTAACAGTCTAATAAAATTATAATACCTTTAAATTACACTTACATAAAATTTATTTTCATTTCCATATCTTTCAGGTTTGACCAACTCTTGTGGACTTAACTAGTTGGTGGTAGTTAAAAATTATGCGAGCACTATGTTCTAGCATTTCACCTGAGTTTGCTGATGATTGCCACTGGGAATGCTCTGGTCACTTTCAAGATGCCATTTTTGGAAGCAAGGTTTGCCTCACCCGCTGTATCCATGGCAAGCATCACACAGCTGCTGGAGTTTGAGAGTGTCAGAAATCAGCCCAAGGAAACTTCATGCCTTCCCACAAAATGAAAAATAAAAAAAATGGATCCAACTTTTGAGCAGAATGCAGTGCAATCTTTAACAGTAATTTTTTCTTCACACCCCCATCCAATTTTCTCCCATCATTCATCTTCTTCTGAATGGCATCAACTTATGCTGCAGCACCAGGAGTAGCAGTACTCCAATTTTTCACCCTTGTGGTTATTCCTCATGTCAGAGACTGGGCAGATGTCTGAAGGCTGTTAACCAAGAAGTCACCATAGCCACACTCTTTATCCTACCCACATCACCAATGTTAACAGTTAGCAACCCGGAGAGGGAACCCTGCCTGAATTTTGCCCTCCTTAACCCAGAACTACAGAGATTACTTTTACATCCTCACTGAGATCAGCAAACTCAGAAACCCAAAATTAAAATTAGAATTAGCAGCACAACATGAAGGGCATATTCATTTTATTTTCAAGGAAAAGCTACATATCCTAAATTAGTAATTGCAGAGATAAGCCAAATGTGCAGCCTTTAGTTCAATGTTCAGTCAATAAGCTTTTTTACCAAAGTAAGAAAGACAAAACATATAATTTATCAGAAAAGATAAATGATCACTCAGTGAAACTCAGTTGTTAAGAAATGTGCTTACAAAAGTACAAAGGAGGTAATGCAAAAAGATTTAGGAACCATAAAAGAACAACTGTTGAAAAATCTTTATAATGCAGGACCAAATATTGGTCCAGATTGAGGTGGTAAGGATGGCAAAACTGTTAACATTCACCGTCATTACTCCTCTAAAACTGACAGCAACTGCTAAACTCTGCATACATGCAGTTAAATGCAGATATCCAGAAATTGATGTTATTGATGCTATGCTTCTCCGTAGGGTGTGTTGAATTTCCTGCAGACTGGAATCAAATATTACTTTAAAAAGTTATTGAACAGCCAAGAACTTGTATTGTTAAACTATGACTCTCACTACGAAAACTGTTGAAAAAAATTGCATCTCATTGAATGAAGTGCAACTGGGTTTTTAACACTATATTAAATCCATAATTAATGCTGAAGAGCCTCACTGATCCTGAAAAACTAATTTTATTTTGTGGCATGCTAAATTGTCCCATTATGATAAAAACTAATATTTTAATAAAGTTTCTTATGTTTCTGCTCTACCTTAATCCCATGTGTATACCCCATTTATTTTGCTCTGTAAAATTTAATTAAAAATGAAGGATGACCTGTGCATTTTACTTCCTGACGTGCTGTCTATGAGAATACTTCAATGTGATTAACTACTTATCCTGCTTGATCACTGGTGCTGATGCCTGGAGATCCCCTTGACTTGATGTCAGATTCAAAGTAACATTGGGAAAGGGAAAATCCACGCCACACAGATCACCAAAGTTTTGTGGGCAACTTTCAAGGTCAACAGCAAACAACATTGAGCCATTAGGATGTATCATATAATAATGCAACACATATAATCTGGTATTTGGAGTAATGAAACAAGTTATACTCAATGACATGATGAACTTAAAAGTGGAACAACGAAGGGCAACCGGGATGGTTTGTGCATTTAGTTCACTGGGATAGGACAGCTAGCTCATTAGAAATATTTGTACAGGTTAGTGAAAAAGTGACAAGATGTGATTCAAAGAATTTAAATTTTGAAAGGAATTGATGACATTAAAGATGTCATGCTCTTTTTGTAGTTCCAGAATATAAGCTTAGGAAGTCATGAACTTATTCCTACTTTAAGGATCTCACAGTCGTAAACATACAGTATTAACATCAAGTACTATGAATGTAGAACTTGTGTTTATAACAACAAAAGGCAAATTCCAGGTTAAGATGTCAGTGCAAAAGTACACATTGTTGTTGGGGCAGGACAAAGAGAGAACAGTTTAACTGGAAGAAGTGGTCTTGAACATAGGCCACAGATGGATGTGCCAAATGACCTCTAAAAGAAGTCACTGTTTTTACTGAATTATTTATTTATGAAGGTCAACATACTAGAAATGTTAACTATACAATTGCAACTTTTTAAAAAAAGTTTAATTTTACTTTTAATTCCTTTTTTCCAATGGATAAAGCTGATTTTACAACAAACTGAAATTCCTCTGACCTCTAACGCCATTCAACAAGCTTAGATTTCTTTCCCCTAAAACTTGCACTGTCTATTGAGGCTGTATATTATATCTGGCTAAAATACGCTATCTTTCACAAGCTATACTCAAATCAAAAATAATTAAGAGGCCCTCTAAATGTATAGCAATTAGTCTACAAGTAAAACCGATTCTGCTATTGTTAGCCTAGCCTACAATAATTAAGAGTACAACTTTACCTAGCAGTTTTTTCCATGATTTGATGAGTGACTTAGCAAGTGTTGTGACTTCTTCATCCGTGCTTTGTTTTCTAACAGCGTTCACAGACATCCCAACCCGCGTGGACTACAAGAATAAAGGAACACATATTAATAACAATCCTTGAACTAACAGGAACAACTTGATTATTTAGACTGGTATGTGTTAAGTCATATTAGCAGTAAGCTCCCCTTGCAGTAGGATGGGCCAAAGATCTTAACGTTGCTAGATATCAAAAACGCCATTCTTCAGGAATACAAACAGCCTAGTAATTTACACACCAAATATTTTATTAATAAGGAAATTAATCCAGTCTGCCAAAAAACAACTCATCACCATTAAAATGGTTAATTTATCATACATTTATTGGACTATTGTACCAATAATTTGAATTAAACATTTTTGAACATATATCTGTATATACCAAAATATCTTCATTCCTATGTATTGCTGGGGAAAAAAAATCTTTTTTGCTGAAGCTTTTCACCTTGCACTCATCAGGACAGTTCACAAGAAAATGTCAGGGGAAAACAATACGTTTATACTGTATGAGAAAAGTGTGCCGACTGGTTAAGGTGCTGCCAAGAAGAATGCACTGGTGCATTCGCCATGGCAACACATCTACCAATCAAGAGGCCACCTGCCAACAAATCAGTATTCCTTTCTCATACAATATAAATATGTTGTTTCACCTGACATTGATACTTTCTTACGAATTGTCCTGATGAGTGCAAGACGAATATTTTTTCCAGCAATATTCAAGTTCTGCCCTACCAAACAAATATTTATATTCCTGTGTAGTTGATTAAGATGCATAAAATGCAAATTTTCCTGCCCCTAGCATCCTGGAGCACCTGTCACAGAGATGCAGCAAATTGCCCACAAACTTCCTGACATGAAACATGAAGGCTCTCTAGTCCCAACACTGCACCCCAGGATCATGTGCCCATGGCAATTCCACAACCCCCCCACCTCCCCCGCCATTTACAGTTTTGAAAAGAGCTGCAACAGGTTTTCAGATTCAACATGTCAAAGGTTATGGCCAAAACTTTGTTAAGCCCAAGTCTGCGGATCGTGTATGGAACTTGTCTGATCTAGCAACTTGGCATTGTTGTTAAAAAGGGCATTTTGTTTTGATTATTTGACCTGGCATTTGTGCCTTGAAGGAGGAAACTAATGTAAGGTGCAGGGTTGGTGTCTCCTTTGCAATTCCTTTTTAACATGTCTTCTATGGAAGAGGAAGAGCAGCAGGAAGCATAGCTGAATGCAAGGGCGTTGAGGCGCCAAAAGAAGAACGTATTGCCTCAGAACTACCCAGCTGATTGAACTTGGAGACAAAGTGAGGCATTCCTGAATCTCTCAGAAGAGTAAGGTTAATAGGAAATTAGTATGAGAGCTGTGTCTTCTGAAAGCGTTATGTAGCCATCTTCATGGGCCTACATAGCTCTTTAAATGCCAGTGGAAGTAACATTACTTTTCCACTGGTCAGGTCTTAAGGAAGTCACAGGTGACATCACCTGCATTAATGGGGGAGGCAGTGGCATAGTAGTAATGTCACTAGGCTAGCAATCCGATGCTCAGGCTAATGCTCCGGGGACATGTGTAAAAATCCCACCAAGGTAGTTGGTGGAATTAAAATTTAATTAATAAATCTGAAGCTAGTCTTGGTAATGGTGACCATGAAACATGTTAATTGCCGTAAAAACCCGTCTGGTTCGCTAATGTCTTTTAGGTAAAGGAAATCTGCCGTCCTTGCCTGGTCTGGCCTACATATAACTTCAGAAGCATAGCAATATGGTTGATTCTTAAGTGCCCTAGCAAGCCATTCAATTGTGTCAAACCACTACAGAAATGTCCAAAAGGAATGAAACCTGACAGAGCATCCGGCATCAATCTAAGCACCGGAAATGAGAATGGCACACCCAGCTATGGGCCAAGTGCTGATAAATGGGATTAGGTAGGTTAGTCAGGTGTTTCTCACGTGTCAGTGCAGGACCGATGGGCCGAAGGGCCTCATCTGCACTCTGTGATTCTGTAACCCTGCAAAGTCCTCCTTACTAACATTTGGGGGCTTGTGTCAAAATTGGGAGATCTGTCCGATGGGTCAGTGTCAGTAGTTTGTACCATCTACACTATGCACTGCAGCAATTCACCAGGGGTCTTTCAACAGCACCTTCCAAACACGTGACCTTTACTATCCAGAAGGACAAGAACAGATGCATGGGAACACCATCACCCACAAGTTCCCCTCCAAGCTACTCGCCATCCTGACTTGGAAATATACTGCCATTCCTTCACCATCACTGGGTCAAAATCCTGGAAACCTCTTTCTAACAGCACTGTGTACCTACACCACATGGACTACAGCAGTTCAAGATGGCGGCTCACCACCATCTTCTCAAGGATAATTAGAGATGGGCAATAAATGCTGGTCTAGCCAGTGACACCCACATCCTGTGAAAGGATGAATAGAAAAAACTGTTGGCAGCATACATGTGCTTCAATCCAGTGGGTGACATGGTTTTCCAGGAAAAATGACCAGTTTTTCAATACATGCTGGGAACCAGCAAGTCCATGCTCTTCACTTTTACTATCTCACTGGTTTGTGTGGGGCATAGGATGCATTTGACAGTAACCACGTTGGTCTGCAGATCCAAAAGATGCAAGCGCCCTTATATGAATTACAGGAGGTAAGACTGCTTTCACTACTTGTCATTGTTCTCACCACATGTTCTTCTAAGTCAAAAGATGTTCCTTTAAGCGGCTAGAAACCTCAATTACTGTATCCTTTAATAACCACATGCAAAATAGCCCCAGAAAGATATTAGTCTGCAGAGTGATGTTGCTTACAGGTTTTGCCAAAGGCCCCAGGCAAATTGCTATTATTTGCTGGCAAATATATGTATACTTACATTGTATATATATATAACATCAAAACTGTAAATTAATTTCTTCAGGTAGAATAACATTACCTATCTTTTCAGAAGACTTTCTGATTCAGCTTTATTTCAAAAGTATTATTTGTATATATGTATACCATTGCTCTACAAAAGCAATTCAGAGAATGGAACATTGAGATCTTTCAGCAACATGATAAATGCAAAAATTTTTATAAACTTGCAATTTCATCCAATAGCCCTGCGTGGAAAGGTATTAAGCCATACAGACCAAAAGCTCACAGGTTTGATTTCTGGCCTGTGCTTAGTTAACTCTTTCTATTTCAGTGACCTCTGTTGGAAAATGTACTATGTTGATGACAAGTGAGGTCAAGATTGGGCTTTACTGCGATTCCTTTTACAGCTAACACTGACTACCCAAGTTCAAAAATCACATCAGTCGGGCAAGACAGCTGCTAGCTATGAAATTATATCCAGCAAAATCCAGAACAAACTTGTGTGCCATAAACTTTCTATGTTCTTATACAAAAGTAAGTTGAGAAAAGAAGGGCTGAAGCAACCATACTCCAGAATAAGCTGGTATAATTTCTATTTACCTGCAACAGATCCAAAGTCATGGGTATGCTTTTAAGTTCCTTCAGTAAATCAATAGCACCATTCTGTAGAATTAACAGAAAAGTAGAGCGGTACATTATTGTGGTAGAAGCTGAAAGGTTTTGAGGAGCCACACATTTGTACAGAACTAATAACACCATTTCTTTGAATTGTAGCCTGAAGACCAAATCTGTTAGTCAAGCAGATATTAGAAAATAATAAGCAAAAATAGTATAAATACTAGCTTCCAAATAAACACAGAAAATGGCAGAAATACATGGCGGTCAGTCTACAACAGTAGGGGCAAAACCTACAGGTTCTCCAAGCTTTTGAGCAGCCTGGACATCATCTACACTTAGCTGTTTGCATCCCAGTGCCTCCCAAATCAGAACCAAGCAGTAAAGAATAGATCTGAAGGGTTAAAAATCAAGGCACTGCTTTATACAGCAATGGCTACATAAAGATACATGTGCCAAAAATAATAACCACCCAAAGTTCCAGTACATACATTACTAACTGTAAATCTTTCCCATTCACCCACCCATTCCTTCGAAATGATCATCTTGGTATTATCAGCCTAAGGCTATAATCCTTGAACAAAGGCTAGTGACCCTCATCTCTTGTGGACACTACTGAAACATGTTAATCTATTTTTTTTTGATTCAGAATACACCAGTTAAAAATATAAATGGAACTAAAGTTGAAGCAAAATGTAATTAATTTAACAACAATTGTTAACTTTATAAATAAAACAAAATCTACAAATAGAAGAAATCTGAAGTAAGAAACAAAATGCATGGAAATACTCATCAGGTCAATCAGCTTCTGTAAAAGGAGAAAAAACTTTCAACATTCATGTAAACTACTGGAAATATTTATTCCTATCAAAATATGGAGCACCTTCAAATAACCTCCACACAAAATACTTCTTAATGAAGTGTCAACGAAGACATTTTGGGGGAGGTCAAAATTAGAAACAAGATAAATCACCCTTGGGCTTTTACTGATAATTCCTACATCACAGGGTATGTTTAAGTGCAACGTTTTCTATACCGTCTTCGGCATGGAGTTTCAATTAACGAGGTTGACCCCAACAGGGTTGAAAGCGAAGGTAAATGGCTCTGGATCTTTTATCACAAATCTCTTCAAGCACTTCAGACAACATAAATTTAACGCAGATACGCACGAGGGCTGGGTCCAGAGGGAGTACTGCCCTCCATCATTTATTTACATTACAAACACCGTGAGCATGGCGCTAAAAACCTCAGCATTTCCCCCACAGAGTTAACATTTAGTGCCTGGAGGGTGTCCTTCCCGCTTCTGAGCAGCCTGATCATTCCCTGCACTTGGCTGCCTGCGTCCCACCGGCTCCTGAGCTAGGAACCCGCAACCAAGCAGCGAGGAAGCATCAGCCGGGCTGGGCAGTGCGGCATCGACAGCCCGGCTGGCCTCTACCCACCGTGTTTTTCTTGGACACCATCTTATCCATCTTCTTGGCGATGCGCACGATTTCCTCCAACTTTCCCATTATTTTCTTTAGATTTTTTTTTGTCTTGTTTCGCTAAGCTAAAAGGGAAATGAGACAATGGCCGCAATCATCGGTACCAAAGAGCCAAGCTCCCAGTCTCTACGCTCAGCTTTGCTTCTTGTATATGGCGCTTACCCCAGCCATTCACAGAACTCGGCACCGCGGCCGCAAGCGCTGCTGGGAGTTGTATTTCAGACTCTGACCCAGATGCTGGCTTCCACCGTCACTCAGGCCGCCGGACAACTACAACTCCCAGCATCCACCTTCCTGCCTGAAGAAGGTTCTGGGTGACTTGGGTGTCTGCGTTTTTAAACTAAACCGTCTTCGTGGCGCCCAGCCTTCAAGTTGGACTCATTTTATTAGATCTGTGTGCTCCTTTTCTTTCCCTGATGTTTTTTTTTTGTGTGGAAAAAAATAGAGTTTAAGGTTGCATTCTATCAGCGGTTTGAATCACAGATTTTGAGAGGGCTCGGCGGCTGCCCAAGATCAACCTGAAATATTTCCTATCCTTTGAAGTTTTCACCACTTGTTAGGTGGAGGGACGCTAAACTCAATTTAAGTTCTGAGGCTTTATTTGCTGACGGTAAATTCATCATAAACCTTAAAAACCTATCATAGAAATTGCCTTCTGTTTTGAAACACTTTTTTCGTGGCTGGTTTACAGTTTTTGATTGATCTGAAACAGCCCACTCAAAGAAAGACTGCTTGAATGACAAGCAACAGCTTTAACTTAGTGGTGGACTGATTGGGACATATCTTTACCGCAGCGCATACCCAACATTTTAATTAAGATAATTCAGATTTGCATTAATTATTTCCTGTAATGTTAAAAGTAAAGCTGAATCTGATACTCAAAAGAATCGTCTTAAATGATTTTTTTGAAACGCCTCTTTGATTTTCAATTTGGGAAAATAAAATTATTAAGGAAAAAAAGCCTGTGGGACAGCATAACTAGTTGAACTCTGACAAACTAATCGCATTTCAAGTCCAAGTATCCTTTTATGCGATTGATTACTAATCAACTTTGACAATTAAAATTAATTACCACCAGTGTGGAGTCTCATTGCTTCAGGTGTTAATAGTTGGAGATTTTAAAAATGTAAATTTGAAATTGTTTTACTTTTCCTTTGAATACCTAGTGTATATGCTCATGCTCTTGACAGCAGCTGCTCTATTATCTTAGCAAATATATCTAACTATAGTTGTATTTAATTCCTTCCCCACTGAAAGGAGAGCTTATCCAACATTCTGATGTTTAACATCCAACCTCTTTGCCAAGCCAGTTAGTTAGCAATTACCTGCATCTCCCAACATGGAATGATACAGCACAGTGCCTCTGCTAGCTTGTTGGTGCAGCTATTAGACCAGCACATCTGCTCTTCCCCCATAGGCCCCTTAAACTACCTATCCAATTCTATTTTGAAACTTACTCTTTCTAATGCTTCCACCCTTCAGGCATTGTATTCCACATCAGAACAAGTCACTGCATGTAAAAACATTTTGTGTTGCCTCTGGTTCTTTTGAAATCATTGAGGTCTTTGTCCATGATTACCAACTCTGTCATTGGGAAACAGTTTCTCCTTCTATCCTCTATCAAAACTGTTCATGATTTTGAACACCTCCATCAAATCTGATTCAGACTTAGAAGCAGGTGTAGGCAATTCAGACCTTTGAGCCTGCTCCACCATTCAATAAAAGCATGGCTGATCTGGTTGTGGTATCAACTCCATTTTGATCTCTTCCCCTGCCCCGCATAACCATTGACTGCTTGACTACCAAAAATCTGTCTGACTCTACCTTGAATAAATTCAATGACCCAGCTTCTTCTTTCTGGGGAAGTGAATTCCACATACTAATAACCCTCTTGAGAGAAAAAAATTCTCCGCATCTCCATCTTAAATGGTAGAACTTATTCTTAAACTGTGTCGCCTAGTTCTAGTCTCTCCCAAAAGTGGACAGATCCTCTAGTATGTAGGCCATCAAGTCTCCTCAGGATCTTATATTTTTCAAAAGATGACCTCTCATTCTTCTAAACTCTAACGGGTATAGGCCCAACCTGTTCAACTTTTCTTAAGATAAACTCCTCTTCCCAGGAATGAGTCAAGTGAAGCTTCTCTGAACTGCTTCTAATGCAATTATATATTTTTTCAAATAAGGAGACCAAAACTGTACAGAGTATTCCAGATGTGGTCTCACCAAGGCCTTGTACAGCTGCAGTAAAACTTCCCTATTTTATATTCCATTCCCCTTGCAATAAATGCAAACAATTTGCCTTCCTAATCACTTTCTGTACCTGTATGCTAACTTATTGTGTTTCATGTACCAGGACTTCCAGATCCTTCTGTACCACTGAGTTCTGCAATCTCTCTCCATTTAAATAGCATACTGCTTTTCTATTCTTCCTGTCAAGGTGGACAAGTTCAAATTTTCCCACATTATACTCCATCTGCCAAATTTTTGCAAACTCACTTAACCTTTCTACATCCCTTTGCAGACTCTCTACCTACTCTTGACAACTTACTTTCCTACCTATATCTTTTCTGCTCTAAGGAAAACAACATTAGCTTCTTCACACTCTCCACATAGTGGAAATCCCTCATCTCCAGTACCATTCTAGTGAATCTCTCTTTCACCCTTTCCAAGGCCTTGACATTCTTCCTAAAGTATGGTGCCCAGAATCCTCCAGCTGAAGCCTATGAAGAATGTAAGGAGGCTAAAATGAGACATTATTCTAAGCAAGACCTAACTAAATCTTGTAACTTTTGAGTCAAAACCAAATGAACTAAATTAACAAATTAAGGGACAAATTAAAAGATAGCCCCTTAAAGGGAAACTGCAAAAACAAAAGACAGAATTTAAAGGAAACTTGCCAACATTAAATCAAAATGTGATTAAGAGGGTTGATAAAACACCTCAGTCCCCATAGTGCCCACCGAGCACAGAAGGCCTCGACAGTGCCGGTGGATGCTGTGTGTTCCCTCCCCAGGGACATACAGCCGCGAACATAGCTGCGGAAGAGGGGCAGACAGTCGGGTTGGATGACCCCCTCAATCGCCCGCTGCCTGGACCTATTAATGGTCAACTTGGCTAGGCTCAGGAGCAGGTTCACAAGGAGGTCCTCCTCCTTCCCAGTCCCTCTCCATGCCGGGTGCTAAATCTTGTAGAAGGACAAAATAGTATGCCTCATCTCACTGAAGGACACATCTGCCAGACTTGCGGCCGTTGGTGTGGGAACCAACAAGAGGGAAAAAACCTCCTTGACCTCGCTCTCACCAGCCTACTTGTCACAGATCATCTCATGACAGTACTGTAGGTGTGACCACCACACAGTCCTTGTGGAGACAAATCCTCTCTTCACACTGAGGTTACCATCCATTGTGCTGTGTGGTGCTAACACCCTGCTAAATGGGATAGATTCAGAACAGATCTAGCATCTCAAAACTGAGAATCTGTGAGGTACTCTGGGCCATCAGCAGCCGCAGAATTATATTGAACACAATTGAAACCTCATGACCTGGTATATCCTTCACTCTCCAACTGCCATCAAGCCAGGGGATCTGGTTCAATGAGGAGTGCAGAAGAGCGTGCTAGGAGCTAAATGAGGCGCTAACCTGGCGAAGCTAAATCACAGGGCTACATTCATGCCAAACAGTTGAAGCAGCATGTGATGGACAGTGCTAAGCCATCCCATAGCCAACGAATCAGATCAAAGCTACAGTCCCGCCACATTCAGTCATGAATTGTGAAAGATAATTAAACAACCAACCAGAGGAGAAGGCTCCAGAAACGCTCTCAATGGTGGAGGAGCCCAGCATGTCCGTGCAAAAGACTGGGCTGAAACATTTGCAACCATTTTCAGCCAGAAGTGCCATGTAGATGATCCATTTCAGCCTCCTGAAGCACCTAGCATTACAGGTGCCAGCCTTCAGCCAATTCGATTCACTGGATGTTGAGAAACATTTGGATGCAGCAAAGGCTATATCCTTGACAACATTTCAGCAGTAGTACTGACAATTTGTGCTCCAGAACTAGCCGCATCCCTAACCATGCTGTCCTAGTATAGCTACAATAGTGGCATCTACCTAGCAATGTTGAAAATTGCCCAGGTATGTACTGTCCACAAAAAGAGAACAAATCCAATCCAGTTGATTACTGTCCCATCAGTCAATCCCGATCATCAACAAAGTGGTGGAAGGTGTCGACAGTGTTGTCAACACACCAATAACCTGTCCATCGATGCTTAGTTTGGAGTCCGCAAATGCCACTTGGCTCTGAGACTTCATTACAGATTTGGTCCAAATATGGATGAAAGAGCTGAATTCAAGAGATGAGGTGAGAGTGACTGTCCTTGATATCAAGGCAGCATTTGAACAAGTGCAGCATCAAGAGCCCTGGTAAAATTGAAGTCAATAAGAATCCGGGAAAAACTCTTCCCTGCTTAGAGTCATACCTAACACAAAGGCAGATGGTTGGAGACCAGTCATCTCAGTCCCAGGACATCACTGCGGGACTTTCTCAGGGCAGTGTCCTAGGCCCACCCATCTTCAGCTGCTTCATCACAAAGTCAGAAGTTGGTTTGTTTGCTGATAATTACTGTGTTCAGTACTATTTGTAACACATCAGATACTGAAGAAGTCTTTGTCCACATGCAGCAATACTTGGAAACATTCAGACTTAAACTGATAATTGGCAAGTAATACTCAAACCACACAAATGCCAGGCAGTGACCATCTCCAGCAAGAAAGAATCTAACTTTCTCTCCTTGTCATTCAATGGCATTATCATTGCTAAATCCCCCTTCAACATCATGTGTGCTACCATTAATCAGAAATTTGGTCAGTCATATAAATGGTTGCTACAAGATTAGGTCAGAGGCTGGGAATTCTATGGTGAGTAACTCACCTCCTGACTCTGAAAGCCTGTCCACCATCTATATGGCACAAGTCAGGAGTAACTTGCTTGGAGGAGTGCAGCCCCAATGACACTCAAGTAGCTCAATATCATCCATGACAAAAACCTCTTGATTTGCACCCCATCAGTGCCTTAAACATTTATCCTTCAACCACTGGCACATGATAGCACCAGTGTGTACTATATTCAAGATGCATTGCAGAAACTCACCAACTCTTCTCTGACAGCTCCTTCCAAACTCACAATTTTTACCAACTAAAAAGATAAGGGCAGCAGACACATGGGAACACCACTAGCTGCACGTTTCCCTCGCAGCCACACACTATCCTGAGTTGGAACTATATTGCTGTTCCAATACTGGGTCAAAATCCTGGAACTCCCTTCCTATTAGCAATAGTGGATGTATCTACACCAGATGGACTGCAGGGATTCAAAATGGTTGCTCACCTTCTCAAGGACGTTTAGGGATGGACAACAAATGCCTTGTCACTGACACTCGCATCCCATGAAAGAAAAGAAGTTCTCAATTATCCAATGAATGCACCCCAACATCCAATTTGCTCTAACTATTGCTTCATAGCATTTCTTACGTAGCTTTAGAAATGTTTGCACTAGAATGCCTAAATCTTTCCCTATCTCCACCATAATGCTTTTCCCTGAGGGTTGTATGACTCGACCTAAATCCGGATCATCATAAAAATAGTAAAGAGCAACAATCCCAACATCAGTCCCTATGGGACATCACTGGTCAGTGGTCCCCAAACAGATCCAAATTCCAGCCAGCATTTTATCCAGGTTTAGCTGACTTTCTTGCTTTTGTGCTCTTCACCTCTATTAATAAAGCCAAGGATCAACTGATGCTGCTACCTTCAAAAATATGTGCACATAAAGCCCAATTTCATTCTGTTCCTTCATCCCTTTTAAAATTGTGCTATTGAGTTGATATATCTTTTTTTCCTACCAAAATGTATCAGATACCAATGAATATTTTTTTAACTATCAGAACTCAGAAGAAAACATTGGCTGTGAAATTGAGCACCGCACAACGGAGGCATTGGACAGGAATAATGACAGCTGGAACACTTCCAGACACCTCTGGCTTGTGTGGCGCACCCTGACTGACAGGGCAATAGCACGAGCATACTGTCAAAGCACCAGAAACATGCAGAATGGATGGATCATGAGGTCAGTCAGCCTCAGTAGCTGATTTGATGTACTTTCTGTGAATTTGGAACCTTCAAGACCAGTTGATGCCTTTTCCTATTCACTCATGCTGAACATGCATTCAGCTACAGAAGGGACCCCTATTAGCTTTACTTAAACAGCCAATTATCCTACCACCAGAGTTACTTCTGCTGGCGCAGTGTTTGTGGAAGTAATGTTGAGTAGGAGATCTTGGGGCATAGCAGTAACGTCCCTATCTCTGGGCTAGAAGCTCGGGATTCCGTTTCCACACCAGGTCCTGTTGGTCACGAAAGGAGTGTTCGTGATGTGGTTCAACAGACTGACAAACAGCCGGGAATCCCAGAGGAGTTTTGCTGACTCGTGTTTTCAAGGTCGTGGTGCTGCATCCTGACAGGTAGATCAGAGCCCTGTCAAGCCAGTTTGCCTAAGTTATGGGGGCCATGGTTGCAGTATGGTATTGAAATGGAGGAGAGAGCAGAGAGTGGAAGCAATGTGCAGAGGAGGAGGGCTCTCAACAGAGGCCCTAACCAACATGAGCCTTAAGAAAACGCTTCTCCTATCTCCACCTCAGCCAAGAAGAACATGTGAGGCACCTGTTTATAAATGAGGAGATGGTCACTGAATTGTGCCACCTTGTGCAATCCAACCTGCAGCTACAAAGCAGGTCAAGGACAGTGCTGCTAGTGGCCATCAAGATCATCATTGCCCTCAATTTCTATGTCAGTGGATGCTTACAGGTGGGAGCTGGTGACATCAGTAACATCTCACAGTGTGCTGTCCAGCATTGCATCAAGGAGGTTACAGAATCACTGTACTCCAGTCGAGGGGACTTCATAATTCTCTCTTTGACTAAAGGGAAGCAGCAGGAAGGGGCACTTTACAGCCTTCCAGACTTAACATTGAGTTCAACAACTTCAGACCATGAACTCTCTCCTCTATCCTCATCCTTTTTTAATCCCTTTTTTTCTACGTTTTTATTTTTTATCCACTTATTTTTATCTTTATTTTTATTCATTTATCCATGGTTTTATCACCCTTTTTTTATCCCCCTCTATCCTTTTTTTCTCCACCACCAGCCCCTCTACCCCCCACCAGCCCCCCCACCCTGTGCCCCCATCCCCAACAGAGCCATCTGTTACTTGTTCCATGTTGTTCTTTCTCACAATGCTACCCTTGTTATGCTATTATCTTATTCTGTTTTCTTACCTTTACGCCACTGTCAGCACCTTTTTTAGCCCTTACAACCACCACTAACACTCCCTTTGTCCTTTTGTTCATGACATCTTTGTCAATCTCCCCTTTATCCCGATCTATCGCTGACCTTCTATCCAGCTTCACCTGCTCCACCCCGCTTAAACAGTATAAATTTCATCAGATTTCTACTTCTCTTCTGCTCTGATGAAGGGTCATAACGGCTCGAAAAGATAACTCTGTTTCTCTCTCCATTGATGCTGCTAGATCTGCTGAGTTTTTCCAGCATTTTTTGTTTTTGTTTTTCAGGTTTCCAACATCCACAGTATTTTGCTTTTATCTTGGTATCCTAAAGTCACAGTTCCACTGCCTGGACTGGTCTGTGGGAGAGGGGGTGATTGGAGCCCTTCATTGGAGCCCCTACTCAATAGAAGGTGTTTCAAAGTGCATGGTAGTCTGCTGTGTCCTCCATAAACTCTGTATTATGAGGGCATAATCCCTTGCCACCAAGTATTTGGAGGCCACCTTGGGAGGCAGGAGGGATACGTATAAGATTCCTTCAGTCTGAACAGTTTGTCTGTGAGCAGATACTGAGATTTCAGTACCCATAAGATACCATTACATCATCAAAGTCACTCAACAATTCCCCACCTTTCAATCCATCTGTTACGTACCATCATATATTTTTGTCCGAAATTCTGAAATAAAAGTCGCCACCAAAAAACCATTCCATGACAACTTTATCCACTTCCACACACTTCCAATCATACATATAAATACACACCCTTGACATCTCCTTAGTGCCTGTCTTGCCTGTCTTAGTGCTCCTACATAGTGCTAGCCCAGTGCTGCAGTATGATTGATAGAAGGCTGTTGGCTACAGTGGTGGTGACAAGATGGCTTTGCAGGATGACTGAGCAAATTTGGGCCTTGAGGACCTGACTTCAAACTATATCACTTCAACATGGGCGGTTGTAGTCTGCGCTGGCTGGCTGAAAGGCAACAGCAAGGCAGTGGTATGTAGCACAAACATGTTATCCTGAGAAGGGACAGCAGATCCACGTACCATGGAGCCAGTGTCACTCCCGCGGAATGATGCCTCAGCAGGTAATCTATTGGAGGACAGACTGCTGGGCTGCTGTGAGAGCCTGAAAGCCCCTTTGAAATGAAATCTGCAGCCATTGTGGCAGCAGTCTGAGTGTGCATGACACAAGCATGATCGTCACTTGTACTGCAATGGAAGTTAGGACATTGGCCTCTAGACACTACATCATGGTTGAGTCTGCAAGCTTTCTCAAGGAGTTGGACCATTTCCATGCTGGTAAGGATGTGTTCCAAGATCTGCACAAAGCTTTGTGCCACTTTGGAGCTGGAGTCCTAATGCTCCTTGACAATATCAGTAGGTCTGTGATAGACCAGCCAATGCACCAAGCATCTCAGTATGCATGATCATCAGCATTCTCCTGTATGCCACACCATCAAAACCCACATCTGTGTCCCCAGCAGCAGAATTCATCTTCAACTGTGCACGTTGTTGAGCTGATACATGAACTATCCTTTCCCCCTGGCCTGGCTGCAGCCCACGCATGCCTGGAGACTCACCATATACAGATCCCAATTCTATACCAGCCTCTAAAGTGCAGGAACTGAGCTGGTGACTGCAATTGTCAAATCAAGTAATGATGCTTCTTAATCAGAGGTCAGGAGTAATTGTTGCCCTTCCTCATGAAGCTGCAATGGTGGCCAGGTGGCAGTTCTTTGAGAAAGCTGAATGCACAAGGGGAGTGTTGGGATGAGGGAAGGGGGTTGGGATGTAAAGCAATAAATCCATGGTCACACCATCTACAGCTTTTACTTCATGCCAGAGAGCAGGATGGTAGTGCGGTAGGATCTGAGAAGGGGCAAACAGCAGGAAAATACCATCATCCTGAATGTTCTCAGTGACACCAGATGCAACAGCCTCTATGGCAGCTATCCCCATCATGCAGAGCACCATCTCTTTCAGAGGGCTCAGGTGTTATCAGAGTGCCTATCACCTTCCAGCTCTGCTCTGCTCCATCCTGTTATGTAATAAAGCAGGAAGAATGTATCAGGTTGCAATGTGTTTGGGTGATGCACCTGCTATGGCTGAATAGCTGAAGTTACCTGGAAGCAGGGAAAGGTGTTTGTGAAGCTGGTAGCATTTTTAGATGCATGAGAGTGACATGGAGTATCTGAAAGTTAGACCTGAATCCCAATTGCTGGTGGGGGAATTGAGAGTTTGGTGGAGTCGTGAGTAGGAGATATCCTGTGAAGATGCATTCAGGGACCTAGACCCTTGTCTCTAATTGAACTTCTAGCACTGCTCAGGTCTCAGGATCAGACTCTGGGAATTGACCTCCCTGACCATATATTTCCATTCCCTTCTCAGTGTTTGCCTAAGGGTTTCCTCACTCCCTGCAAAAACATTACTTTTTCTCTTCCTTTTCACCTCTTGTACTAATGGCTCCCATGCTGCATCTGAAAACTAGGGCACCCTATCCCTTGTCTGTTGCTCCATTTTGTGTATTTCTGCTTCTCTCTAAGTCTTCCGGATATGTCCTCAACAACTCAAGTACAATGACTGCAACCCCTCTAAGAGGGGCAGGCTAACTTTAAGATCTGGCTAGCTGAAACACATGCTAATCATGCACAACGCTGTGTCCCCTTTTGAGCATCTAGCTAGTCAGCAGTGTGCTCTGTGCTGTGCTGCACGCTGCAATTGAAAAGAGGAGGCAATACAAAGTTTGCATGTTGCTTACCTGAACAGGTAATATCAAATTGCGACCCCAAAAATTGGCCTAATTCAATTTTCCCCCTTTTGCTTCTTTTCTTAATTGCAAGTCCTAAAGAGGCTTGGCAAACAATTTCCTTGAGAACAAGAACCAGCAATACATGGACAACAGAGATTCATGGTCCTTCTATTGCTTTCCATGTGCACCACATTTGCAGCCTGTAGCTCCTTTATCATCCTCTTTTCTCCAAACTCTGATCTTCTGTTGCCTTCAACCCCTAGCCTCTGTGCCTCCACTGTCTTCACTAATATCTAGACCTGCAACCCTACAATGCTTGGCCCCTTTCCTAAGTTTCTGATTCTTCTCCAACTTTCCCCTTCCCTATTTCCTCAAAGCCTCTATCTCTCTGCTACCTGTCTCTCCAGCCCTAATTTTGTTCTACTGTTTACCTTCCACAACCTCTAATTGCACTCTGCCTGTTCTCAATGGCTCCTATTAACCTCATCACAACCATCCCTCAGCTCCATTACAATTATGACCCCCGCCCTATACCCTCTTGGCCTGAAGACTGCTCTTGTCTTGACTTCCCTTGAGCTGCACTTTGGAAGGTCGGTGGTTTTAGAAATACATCAAAAATATTGGGCTAATGACACTCACTTTTATTATACAAATATTACTGTAGCTTCAGGAGAAGGGCAAGTGTGTGGTTAAAGCAAATATCCAAAAGTTGCTGTCCAAGTTACTCTGCTACAACATTAGCCTCACAGAAACAGCTACTTGTTGCCTGGCTCATCATTGACATGCATTGAATATCATAAAGTTGCTGTATTTATGTGATAGATATGAATTAAACTCGCCACAGAAAGCTATGTCTTGCCATTTCAGTCTTAAGTATAATTTAAATGATGTGATAAGTGTTAATTACTAATAGCCAATCTCTCAGGCACTGAAAATTAACTAGTGAAATGTGAAGTGTCATTCCTTTAGGTATTAATTGTTAGGGATTTTAAAAATGTAAAACTAAAAAAAAATCCTATTCTGTTTCTTTTTTCTTAATTCAATTTTTCCTTCCCTCTCTTTGTTTTCCTTTCAACACCTAATTTGGTATTCAATTCACCCACTCTAATTCTCTGACCTTCTACCGTTAATTTCACATTCCTTCAACCTAATTGGTTAAGATGATATATAGTTGCTTACCCTGTTCACCCAGGTCCCAGTGCCCAGTTTCCCTAACTGTGACACTATCAGTAACTTGCCACACAAAAAATTTACAACCTAAAGGTGCAAGAGTAAATCTAACCAACAACAAACATTGCTTGATGCCCTACTATAGAAAATAATGGCCCACTGGTGGGTGAATCATGTATGTGTGGACTTTGGGATTGGGATTGTTAACAGATACATTGGGCAGAATTTTACCGTCGGCGAGCGGGGATGGGACCCGTTCGACGTTGCGTAAAATGACGCGGGATGATGTCGGGCAGAATTTCCGACCTCACCCCGCCCCATTTAAATTTTCAGGAAGGCGCGGGCGCAGCAAAATCAGCTGCGTGCCAGAGGAACTGTTAATGGCCAATTGAGGCCATTGACAAGATCAATGAAGCAATTAAAGGAACTGCCCGTCCAACCTTAAGGTTGGCGGGCAGGCCAGGAGCCCCGGCAGGAACTAGAAAATACATGAAACCTCATCCACCAGCGAGATGAGGTTTCATGTTGAGTTTGAAAAATTTTAATAAACTTGTTATGGAAATTATGAACATGGCCCAACACATGTGACATTGTCACATGAGGGGACATGTACGGGAAATTTTATTTTTCTACTTTTGTCGTTTTTGCATGTGCAGCCGATCTTCCTAATTCTCGGTTTTAGGAATTTCCACCCCCCTCACCCCGCCCACATAGGGAGCGCATAGCGCTTCCATGCGGACGTCACACTGGGCGGGGCTTAATTGGCTCACCCACGTAAAATGGCGCCGCGCCTCTGAGCGGGAGAGCCGATCAGAAGCACGCCTGCACGCGCCCACCCATCAACTTCCCCCCTGACGGGGGGAAAATTCTGCCCATTGTATGATTCCTTTTACCATGTTTCACAATGGATGCTCCCATGGAATGTTGTAAGGCGAACTGTTATATTTTCTGATTAAGTATCATAAGCAAGCAAACATATTCCACCAGCAACGTCTAGCATCATTAATCAAGCCATCTGTTATTGGTGGCATTGGCTAGAAAAGGAATGACGGAAGAACTCTCTCATTTAATCTTCTAGTGATGTCTTGAAATCTTTAATATTCTTCTGAACTACCAAAACTGGCAGACAAGTTCAACACCTCATCCACACAACTCTTCCAAAAATACCATGTACCTGTGATGTCAGTACATCAGCCCAGGCAGAGAGAGAGAGAGAGAGAGAGAGTTTGTTTTTTTGATCCATAGCCATGTCACAGGAGATAATAATATGTTAAGCTGAGGCTTTTAGCTTGAGATGACAAAAAATGGGTAGAAATGGGTTTGATCTAGACAGCTGTTTGGATTGGAATTCTTAGAGACACTGAGGTTAAGGGAACCTCTGACTGAAAGTAGGGAGGGATCTGTGATGTGAAGAGGCTAAGAAAAATCTTAGAGTTGCAGAAAACATGGTTCCAATCTTGGCGATATGGAAAAGATTGAGACTTCCAAAATGAAAACGGGAATCTCTACTAGCTGAAAAATATGGAAACAACTTTGGAGAAATCAAGGGTAGTGTGATCTAAAAGATTGAAATGGATAGGAGATGTCCCATTCACTACTGTTCAAGTTCATTCATAGTTTTTATAAAATATTTAATTAGTTGCCTGCATCAGACAAGTACATTTATGAAACAAAAACAAAAATTGCTGGAAAAACTCAGCAGGCCTGACAGCATCTGTGGAGAGGAAGACAGGGTTAACGTTTTGATTTCATATGACTCTTCATCAGAACTAAAGAGAAATAGAAATGTGGCAAAATATAAGCTGTTTAAGGGGGGTGGGACAGGTAGAGCTGGATAGAGGGCCAGTGATAGGTGGAGGCAAAGGACAGATTGCCAAAGATGTCATAAACAAAAGGTCAAAGGAGTGTTGACGGTAGTGATATTTGCTAAAGGATGGGCTAATAGTGACATTAAGGGTAGAAAGCAGGATGAGCAAGTGACAGATGGCCCTAGGGGGGGTTGGGTGGGGGAAAGGGATCGAAATAGGCTAAAAGGTGGAGATAAAACAATAGATGGAAATAAATTTTAAAAATAATAATAGAAATAGGTGGGAAAAGAAAAAAAAAAATATAAAAAAACATAATAATTATTAGAAAAAAGGGGATCAAAAATGGGGTGAGGATGGAGGAGAGAGTTCATGATCTGAAGTTGTTGAACTAAATATTAAGTCCGGAAGGCAGTAAAGGGCCTAATCAGAAGATGAGGTGCTGTTCCTCCAGTTTGTGTTGAGCTTCACTGGAACATTGCAGCAGGCCAAGGTTGGACATGTGGGCATGAGAGCAGGGTGGTGTGTTGAAATGGCAAGTGACAGGAAGGTCTGGGTCATGCTTGCAGACAGACCGAAGGTGTTCCGCAAAGCGGCCACCCGGTCTGATTTTGGTCCCTCCAATGTAGAGGAAACTGCATTGGGAGCAGCGAATGCAGTAGACTAAATTGGTGGGCAAGTGAAGTGCTGCTTTACCTAAAAGGCGTGTTTGGGCCCTTGGACGGTGAGGTGGGGGGGAAGTAAAGGGGCAGGTGTTGCACCTCCTGCGGTTGCATAGGAAGGTGCCGTGGGAGGGGGTTGAGGTGTAGGCGGTGATGGAGGAATAGACCACGGTGTCCCGGAGGGAACGGTCCCTATGGAATGCCGATGGGGGGGTGTAGGGTAGATGTGTTTGGTGGTGGCATCATGCTGGAGTTAGTGGAAATGGCGGAGGATGATGCTTTGAATGTGGAGGCTGATGGGATGATAAGTAGGACAAGGAGGACCCTATCATGGTTCTGGGAGGGAGAGGAAGGTGTGAGGGCAGATGCGCAGGAGATGGGCTGGACATGGTTGAGGGCCCTGTCAACCACCGTGGGTGAAAAACCTCGGTTAAGGAAGAAGGAAGACATGTCAGAAGAACTGTTTTGGAAAGTAGCATCATTGGAACAGATGCAATGGAGGCAAAGGAACTGAGAGGATGGGATGGAGTCCTTACAGGAAGCAGGGTGTGAGGAGCTGTAGTCGGGATAGTTGTGGGAGTTGGTGGGCTTATAATGAATATTGGTGGACAGTCTATCAACAGAAATTGAGACAGAGAGGTCAAGGAAGGCAAGGGAAGTGTCAGTGATGGACCATGTGAAAATGATGGAGGGGTGGAAATTGGAAGTAAAATTAGTACATTTTTCCAGGTCCAGACGAGAGCATGAAGTGGCACCAAAGTAGTAATCGATGTACCGGAGAAAGTGTTGTAGGAGGGTGCCTGAGTAGGACTGGAACAAGGAATATTCCCCTTACCCCATAAAGAGACAGGCATAACTGGGGCCCATGCGGGTACCCATGGCCACACCTTTTATTTGGAGGAAGTGAGACGAGTTTAAAGAGAAATTGTTCAGTGAGAGAACAAGTTCAGCCAGACGGAGGAGAGTGGTGGTGGATGGGGATTGTTCGGGCCTCTGTTCAAGGAGTACATTTGTGAGCTTTTTGATGGTAAACTGTCAAACCCTTATGAAACTTTTTAAAAAATTCAATCATGGGATGTGGGCATCAAGGCCAGGCATTCCTAATTACCTTGAGAAGGTGATAGTGAGCTAGTTTCTCGAGCCACTGGAGTCCTTGTGGTGCAGGTACACCTTCAGTGCAGTTAAGGAGAGAGTTGCAGGATTTTGACTCAGCAACACTATATTTCCAGGTCAGGATGATGTATGACTTGGAGGGGAACTTACAGGTTGCAGTGTTTTTATGCGTCTGCTGCCCTTGTTATCCTGGGTGGTAGAGGTCGCAGATTTGGAACATGCTGTTGAAAAAGCCTTGGCAAGTTGCTAATTATATATTAATTTCTTTTTATTGTACACTGGGGGTGGGCATTAACTGAGGATTCACTTGTGCTCCTATAATTCACAGGCTAAACCTGTGTGTTAGATTAGAAGTTGCATATTTGTAATGTATGTCTCTGCAAATAAATGCTTATAAGAATGAGTAAAGATTAGCTCTAATTCTTTCCTTCACCCTTTCTGGAGTGTAAACATGGTAGTAGGGAATAGTTGTGTAAGCAAATATTTTCAGGCAGAAAACTAAAATCCTGGTATCCATTGTGAAAAATGGCAGGAAGCAAGTGTAAATTGTTTATTATCCTCTGATGTTCTCAGAATCTGAATCATATGACCATGGAAGAATGAAGTGCATATGTGGACATGGGTTACATCTCTACCAAAGAGAAAACTAGGTATAGTCTTGGTATTTCGGTATCTACCAGAAGTAAAATCAGAAGTAAGGTATTTTGTGAGATGAATGCCCACCAACTGAATAGTGATGAAGATTTGGACCTTCTATTAGAGCTCTTAGATGATATCTACAAGTAAAATTATCTTTCTTTAAATGCTTATGAGGCATGGGCCGAATTTAAGAGATTTCAGAGAACATTCCATGGACTCTAACAGATTTGTGTAAACAATTGACAAAATTCAATTTGGGAAATTTGCGAAATATCAATTTGGATTGATCCTAACATTTAAATTACTGGATTATGCTAAGGTGCTTCCTATGGATTGGCAATTGGTACTAATTGGTGTTCTTTCTCAGAGAAGGAGATCCTGTTTGATCAGAAATCTGCTACCTTAAAAAAACTCCTGAGGAAACAGCCATTTCCTTCAACTTTCAATGAAGAAGTGAGATATTTGACAGTGACACAAAGAATAGAAGACTCAATGGCTACCAGATCTTGATACAGTCCAGATGCAGGAGTCAGTAAATGGAAGCATTAAAGGCAGGTAGAATGAGGATGAAAGCACCTTTAACAGATCTAGTTATTACAACATAAACCAAAATTAGAACAAAAATAATGGGCGAATGAATTCCAGGAATGCCCAAGGAATATAGGCTTCAGATGTAATTCAAAGTATTGTTATATGGTGAATTACCCACAGCAAAGAGGCAGGGTCCTTGAAATGACACATTACAAAGAGAATTATGAGGATGAAGGTACTGATGGATCTGAACAAATTATACTGATCACAAGGCATTTTAATCCTGTGATGAATGTGTTCGCAGACTTGTTCAACTGGAGTACTAGATAGTGCTTGTATTTTAACAGTTTATAGGAGAGATGTGTTAACGTTATCCTTATTCACTAAGTAGCGAGGATCGATGTAAGGTTAAGGTATGTAAAAGTACTACTTGATTTATGTTTGGTGATAACAGACTAATGAGGTTGGGTTCAGGGCTTCGGGTGTGGGTGGGGTGTTGTCAGGTCGGGTCAGGAGTGACAGTTGGGCCTGTTGGGGTGGGGTTGGGGGGCGGTGGGGAAAGAATCCTTGTGGAGGTGGAGCCGTGGGAATCCCATGGGTTAAGGAGTTCCTGTTGAGGTGGGGTGGTGTAGTCCCTTAGGGGTGGAGGAAGTCCCATTGGGGGGGGGGGTGTTGTGAGAGGAGACCCCTGAGGGGGAGTAGTCAAGGGGTGGGGAAAGACCCTTGGGGGAGTTCGGGGGAGGTTGGAGAGGTCCCATGGAGGGGAGTAGTCAGGAGCTATGGGGGTAGTCCTGTGGGTCTGTACAATAGTTACCCATAAGTTAGAAGAGGTTTTAATTCTTCTTTTTCTGGTAACTATTAATGTAATCCAAAACAAAAACAGAATTACCTGGAAAAACTCAGCAGGTCTGGCAGCATCGGCAGAGAAGAAAAGAGTTGACGTTTCGAGTCCTCATGACTCTTCGACAGAACTTGAGAGTAATCCAGTTGGATGGTTTGTGATTTAAATTGCATTTTCGGACGGTTCCCAGGGCAGGGCAATTGCCCAGGGGAAGTTTGCACTTCCTGGCAATTGCCCTGCAAACCTTACAAAGAGCAAACAAAGAAAGAACAAAGAAAAGTACAGCACAGGAACAGGTCCTTCAGCCCTCTAAGCCTGCGCCGATTCTATTGCCTGTCTAACTAAAACATTTTGCACTTCCGGAGTCCGTTTCCCTCTATTCCCATCCTATTCATGTATTTGTCAAGCTGCCTCTTAAACACCACTATTGTACCTGCTTCCACCACCACCTCTGGCAACGAATTCCAGACACTCACTACCCCCTGCGTAAAAAACTTGCCCCACACATCTGCTTTAAAGTTTTCTCCTCTCACCTTAAATCTATGTCCCCTAGTAATTGACTCTTCCACCCTGGGAAAAAGCTTCTAACTATCTACTCTGTCCATGCCACTCATAATTTTGTAAACTTGTATCAAGTCACTCCTCAATCTCTAGTGAGAACAATTCAAGTTTCTCCAACCTCTCCTCATAGCTAATAACCTCCAGACCAGGCAGCATCCTGGTAAACCTCCTCTGCATCCTCTCCGACGCCTCCATATCCTTCTGGTAATGTGGCAACCAGAATTGCACGCAAGTGTGGCCTAACCAAGGTTCTATACAGTTGCAGCATGACTTCCCAGCTTTTATACTCAATACCCCTGCCAATGAAGGCAAGCATGCCATATGCCTTCCTGACTACTTTATCCACCTGGTTCGCCACTTTCAGTGACCTGTGAACCTGTACACCCAGATCCCTCTGCCGTCGATGCACTTAATGGTTCTGCCATTTACTATATAATTCCTACCTGCATTAGACCTTCCAAAATGCATTACCTCATATTTGTCCGGATTAAACTCCATCTCTCCGCTCAAGTCTCCAATCGATCTATATCTCGTTGTATCCTTTGACAATCCTCTTCACTATCTGCAACTCCTCCAACCTTAGTGTCATCTGCAAACTTACTCATTAGCCCAGTTACATTTTCCTCCAAATCATTTACGTTTACTACAAACAGCAAAGGGCCCAGCACTGCTCCCTGCGGAACACCACTAGTCACAGTTCTCCATTCGGAAAAGCACCCTTCCACTGCTACCCTCTGTCTTCTATGACCAAGCCAATTCTGTATCCATCTTGCCAGCTCACCTCTGATCCCGTGCGACTTTACCTTCTGTACCAGTCTGCCATGAGGGACCTTGTCAAAGGCCTTACTGAAATCCATGTAGATAGCATCTACTGCCCTTCCATTGTCAATCATCTTTGTCACTTCCTCGAAAAACTCAATCAAATTAGTGAGACACGACCTCCCCTTCCAAATGGTAGTAAATCCTATCACGAAGAATCTTCTGCAATAATTTCCCTACCACTGACGTAAGGCTCACCAGCCTGTAATTTCCTGGATTATCCCTGTAATTCCCTGGATTATCTTCTTAAACAATGGAACAACATTGGCCATTCTCCAGTCCCTTGGGACCTCACCCGTAGCCAGTGAGGATACAAAGATTTCTGTCAAGGCCCCAGCAATCTCCTCCCTTGCCTCCCTCAGTACTCTGGGGTACATCCCATCTGGCCCTCGGAACTTATCCACCTTAATATTCTTCAAGATGCCTAACACCTCCTCTTTTTTAATCTCAACATGATCCAAGCTATCTACACACTCTTCCCTAGACACATCGACTGCTAAGTCCTTCTCTTTGGTGAATACTGATGAGGAGTACTCATTTAGTATCTCTCCCATTTCTTCTGGCTCCACACACAGATTCCCACCTCTGTCCCTGAGTGGGCCTACCCTTTCCCTGGCCATCCTCTTGCTTTTTACATATGTATAAAAGGCCTTGGGATTTTCCTTAATCCTGGTTGCCAATGACTTTTCACGACCCCTTTTAGCCCTCCTGACTCCTTGCTTAAGTTTCTTCCTCTTTTTATATTCTCCACAGGCTTCATTTGTTCCCAGCCTTCTAGCCCTTATGAATGCTTCCCTTTTCTTTTTGACTAATCTCACAATATCCTGCGTTATCCAAAGTTCCTGAAACCTGTCATATTTACCCTTCATCCTAGCAGGAACATGCCGGTCCTGAATTCTTAACAACTGACGTTTGAAAGACCCCCACATGTCAGTTGTTGATTTGCCCTCAAACATCCACCTCCAGTCTAGATTCCTCAGTTCCTGCCTAATATTGTTATAATTAGCCTTCCCCCAATTAAGAACCTTAACCCAAGGACTCCTGTTATTCTTACCCACCAGTACCTTGAAACTTATTGAATTATGGTCATTTTCCCGAAATGCTCCCCTACTGAAACTTCGACCACCTGGCCGGGTTCATTCCCTAATACCAGGTCCAGTATTGCCCCTTCCCTAGTTGGACTATCTACATTTGTCTCAGGAAGCCCTCTTGGATGCACCTTACAAATTCTGCACCATCCAAACCCCTAGCACTAAGTGATTCCCAGTCAATATAGGGAAAGTTAAAATCAACAACCTTATGGCTTTTACATCTTTCCAAAATCTGCCTACATAACTGTTCCTCAATCTCCCACCGGCAATTGGGAGGCCTATAGTAAACCTCCAACATTGTGACTGCGCCCTTCCTATTCCAGAGATCTACTCATATTGCCTCGCTGCATGAGCCCTCTGAGGCATTCTCCTGTTGTACAGCTGTGATATTCTCCTTAACCAGCAGTGCAACTCCCCCACCTCTCCTACATCCCTCTTTAGCCTGTCTGAAACATATAAATCCTGGAACGTTTATCTGCCAGTCCTGTCCATCCTTCAACCAAGTCTCTGTAATAGCAATAACATCATTGTCCCATATACTTCTGCTATATCCAAAAAAGACTGCAATTTATCCCATTGGTCGTTGGCCAACAGCATTTAGTGAGAAGAGAGGCACAATTAAAACTACAAACTCCCCCACAGCCCTATAAAGAACTTGCACTTACATTGCACCTTATCACAAACTGTTAACAATAAAATACGTTGAGGTACAGTTTCTCTCTTACTGTGTAGCAGCTAACCTGCAAAGTGCAAAATCTCAAACAAAAACAAAATGAATGAATACATTTTGGTGGCAATTCAAAGAGGAATACTGAGAAAAATGATGGGGTCTTGATGTAACATCTTGTCCCAAGGAGCTGATAACATCTCTTTCATTCTTCAGCCACAATTTTGTACTCAAGTCCTAGGCTGCAGTTTGAACCCAGCACCTCTGGCTCAGAAACAAATGTTAGCAGCTGAGCCAAGTGGACAAATGCAGTCTCCAGAAAGTTCCAATGTAGAAACAAAAGCTCCAGCAACTAATCCAACAAATTGCAAATTAACAAGCAGGATGTTTGGTAGGTGCCCTCAAAAGGAAAGGTAAAATTCACTATTTGTGCTGGACCCTTGCTTGTGACATGACCAGATCCTTCAATTCTTTGATCAAGCATTTTTCAAAGACTGTATTTCAAAGGGGAGCTCAGAAGTTACGGCCCCATAAGTTCTGATGTAGTCTCTAGTGAGATACCTGTGCTTTGAAAAAGGCCGAGATGAAATTTGACACGAAGCATGACAAGGCAATTACTTTTGGAAAGTCAGTTCATTTGTAGCTTACTTAACCAGGACATTATTATATCCCCTTAACAAAACCTGGTGTTTCTCACCAAAGTGTAAGATAGTTATTAATGGCTTTAAGTGATAAGAATCAGAGAGAAAATGTAATTGTCTTAAAGTTATATAGACAATTTGTCCACTCTACTTGTCAAAAGCTAAAAGTCCTGCTGAAGATGCAGGTGTGGTTTTTGAAGAGCGTACGAGGCAAGTAGAGATTAGTGAGAATTGTGAAATTTGTAAAAAAATTATCAGAGAATACACCACATCATGTTAAATGTCTTCCATTTGGACATGACTTTAACAAAGCAGTTGCCACATATCTAAAGGTACGAGATAAAGGTAGAAATATTTTAATTCTACATTTTACAGACCTGGTGACCAAATTTAGTTTTTCTACAATAATATATGGTAAGAACAAAAGGGATGTTAGAAACCAAATCATGGATAGGGACTGGACTTGGGACACCAGCAAAGCTCCTGACTGATAATGGATGTGAATTTGTCAATGATGACTTCAGATGTGGGAAAATATGAACATCATGGTATTGAATATTGTAGCTACAAGTCCTTTCAGCAAAGAACTTTGTGAAAAGAGTCATGGACTGATCAATGAAATTCTGCATAAGATTTTGGCATATCAACTAGACTGCAAGTTGACAGCTACCTTGGCATGGACGGTTCATGCAAAGAATTGACTCCAGCTGGTTGGAGAATGTAGTTCCTTCTCTGTGGGTAAAATCCCAAATAACCTTCTGTTCCATGTAATAGTCTTCCTGCTCCATAGGTCACTACAATTAGTTCAATTTTTTTCTGCACATTTGAATGCTTTACAAGCAGGGAGCCAATCTTTCATCAAGGCCGGGATCTTGGAGAAAATTTGGAGAGTACTGAGGCATTGTATAGAACCATCTGAGACAGTTTATTTCAGGAAATTTGGTTTGTTATAAAAGAGAGGGTCATAGGGAATGGAAAGAAACTGCTAAGGTAATAGGTTATGGTGATAAGACAATATTTACCAAAGATGGCAATCAAACTTAAATTCCTCACAGTTAATTGGAATTCATTACAAAATCCTAGACTGAGCAACCGATAGAAGTAAACAATGCACCAACTGTAGCTCAAGTGTTCATGTGTTTTGTGATGAGGGTCCTGAGGAACAGAATACAGTATTTCAAGGGCTGGATAATGGAAATAAGTGATCATGACACACATGACAAAGCTATCACATCCAAAAGCCAATTTCCCAGTGTGGGCACTCGGATGACATATATTCCAGGGGGATTTATTGAATGGAGGGAAGCAACAATTGTGGGACATGCAGGAAAAATTCCTGGAAAGTTAAAATATTTGTTAAATGTAAGGATAATGGCCAAGAAATGAGGTCCATGGACTGGCAAAGTGGAGTGAAAGAGTGGAAAGTAAGAAAGCGCAGTGCAAGTCATGATACTGAGTCTGGAAATGGTTCTTGTGTGAGAAAGCAATCACCAACTGAACCTTCCATAGAACAAGAGGGAGGTCTCACAGTAGTAAGGCAACAGTAATGCAGTAATCCCATCTGACATAAAAGTGGAAGTTGAAGCTGTAGATTAGCCAATGAAATAAAGGCCAGAGAACAGTCTTGCAAAAGAACTAGAAGCAGAAGTCCTCATGATATTTTAGTTGCTGCCAATAAACCTGAGGATAAACTAATAACTGAGGCAAAACTAAGGGAATTAGATAGTTGGAGATGGCTTGGAGTTTATTCTGAAATACCAGATAAGAGTCAACCAGCTTTGTCACAAAATGGGTTTGTAATACAAATGTCTTTGCATGTGGGACTTATAAGGCTAAAGCAAGGCTGAAAGCTATGGGTTTTGATGAATGACTGGGTGATATGGATATTAGAGTAGAGTCTTCCACAGCTGGAGAAGTAATCTTGACAATCTTTTTAACTATTTTTGTCACTTTTTCATGGGAGTAGAGGTCAATTGAAATAAAAGCCACATTTCTACAGCGTGACACTTTTCAGAGCAAACTGCTTCTAAAACAGTCCAAAGAGGCAGCAGATGCAGAAGGGAAATTATGGAAACTAAACAACTGCTTATATAGCCTATATGATGCTCCCAGAGTATGGTGTTTTAGATGAGATTTGTTTTGCTGAACATATGTTGTGTTCAACAAAAACAGACCCACAATGTTTTATTGTTACCGTAAAGAAAGATTTTCATACATCTTTATGATACAAGTGGATGATTTGTTATGAGGTGGTACTGCAGAATTTGAGAAATGTGTTATTAATAAGATTAGAGTAGAATTTAAAATGGATTCAGATTTGTGGGGTTTTTAAAATATATTGGTTTAGATATTTGCTGATGACACAAATATAAGGAGGAAAGTAAGTTGTGAAGAGGACATAAGGAGACTACAAACAGATATAAAAAGGTTAAGTGAGTGGGCAAAGATCTGGCAGATGGAGAATAGTGTGGGAAAATGTGAAATTGTCCACTTTGGCAGGAAATAAAAGAGAAGCATAATATCTAAATGGTTAGAGATTGCAGAGCTCTGACATGCAGAGGGATCTGGGTGTCCTAGTGCATGAATCACAAAAAGTTAGTATGCAAATACAGCAAGTAATTAGGAAAACTAATAGAATGTTATCATTTATTGTGAGCGGAATTGAATACAAAAGTAGGGAGGTTATGCTTCAGTTGTACAGGGCACTAATGAGACCACGTTTAGGGTACTGTGTATGGTATTGGTTACCTTATTTAAAGAAGTATGTAAATGCATTGGAAGCAGTTCAGAGAAGGTTTACCAGACTAATACCTGGAATGGGTGGGTTGTCTTATGAGGAAAGGTTGGACAGACCAGGCTTGTATCTGCTGGAGTTTAGAAGAGTAAGGGACAACTTGATTTAAACATACAAGATCCTGAGGGGTCTTGACAGGGTGGATATGGAGAGGATGTTTCCTCTTGTGGAAGAATCTAGAACTAGGGGTCATTTAAAACAGAGATGAGATGAATTTTTTTCACTCAGAAGGTTGTGACTTTTTGGAACTCTCTTCCTGAAAAAGTGGTGGAAGCAGAGTTTTTGAATACTTTTAAGGCAGAGATAGATAGATTCATGTTAAGCAAGGGAGGGATAGATTATCAGATTTCAGGTTTCTATCAGATCAGCCATGATCTTATTAAATGGCGGAGCAGGCTCGAGGGGCTGAATGGCCTACTCCTGCTCCTTGTTCATACATTTGTATATATGTTAAGCAAAGTAGGTCTGGAGTACCTTTAAATCAAAATTCTTTTTAGAGAATGTTATTTCCATCTCAGTTAATCATACAAGGTCATTGCAAAGGTTGATGTTATATCTGAAGAAGAGACAGAGCAATTGTGAAGCTTGATTGGTCAGTTAAACTGGTTGCGTACACAAACCAGATGCTGGTTTTGATATATTGAATTAAGTACTATGATAAAACAATAGAGAATGTTGTGATGGCAAATAAAACATTAAGAAAACTTAAGTGCCCATCCTTCACATGATAATCTTCCTGATGGGAACTTTAATGAATATTTTCTTAAAACTGTTGGGTGAGAATGGAAAATGTTGTCCCTAAGCTTGGGAAGCTAAGAAAATAAAGACAGCTGTTAAAAGTACACTGGTTACCAAGACAGTGGCAATGGATATAGGATTCTATTTGTCAAATATTTTAAATAAGACACTGTGCAATGGGCATACTGAAGATGGGATACCCATTGAATATTTTGTAGATAATTAATATAAACCCTGTGAAAAGTGTAATTGGGAAAGTGCTATGGATTGACCTTGCTGACTTCACACAGTCACAGAATCTTTACAGTGAATAAAGAGTCTATTTGGCCCATCAAGTCTGCACTGGCTCTCTGAAAGAGCATTTTACCTAGTCCCACTTCCCTGCCTTATCCCTGTAACCTTGCATATTCTTTCTTTTCAGATAGCAATCCAATTTCCTTTTGAATATTTCAATACGACCTGCCTCCATCACCCTCTCAGGAAGTTTGTTCCAGACTCCAACCACCCTCTGGGTGAAAAAAAAATTCCTCACATCACTTTTTCTTATCCAAGTGCCCACTTTTCCTTTTATTCCATGAGCTAGAATTTTGCTCACAAGTCTGTTGTGTGGCACTGTATCAAATGCCTTTTGAAAATTCATCTGCACTACATCAACAGTGTTGCCCTTATCAACCTTCTCTGTTCCTCAAAAAACTCCAGCAAGTTAGTTAAACATGCTTTTCCCTTAATGAATCCATGCTGGCTTTCCTTAATTATCCTGCATTTGTCTAAGTGACTATTGATCTTGTCCAGAACGATAGTTTCCAGAAATTTCCCTACCACTGAAATCAAACTGATGGCTCTGTAGCTCCCAGCTTTATCCTTGCACCCCTTTTTGAACAAGGGTATAACAATCACAATTCTCTAGTCCTCTGGCACAACCCCTGTGTCTAAGAGAGACTGGATGATTATCGCTAGTGCCTCTGCAATTTCCAACTCATTCGAACCAGATGCATTCTCATCCTATCGACGTTGGCTTTCCCCCAATTAATTATCCCGACTCTGGATTGTTCCTTGTCCTTTTCCATGGCCAACCTAAGCCTTTTGATACAATGGTCACTTTCCCCTAAATGGTCTCCCACTGATATTTGATCCACATGGGCCAACTCATTCCCCAGAACCAGGACCAACAGTGCCTGCCCTCTTGTTGGATGGAAACATACTGCTGCAGAAAATTATCTTGTACACATTCCAGGAACTCTTGCCCCTCTTGTCCCTTTACACAATCCTATCCCAGTCTATATTTAGATAACTGACGTCCCCCATTATAATTACTGTATGGCCTGAATATTGCCATTGGTGTGTGGGGTGGGCCCGACATGCTGACACACAAAATGACAGGAGATGATGTCGGGCTCGCGATCTGACGTCACCATGCGTCATTTTAGATCTTTTGTTTGGCGGGCACATGCTGGAGGCAGCTGCGTGCTGGCTGAACTGTCACAGGCCTATTAAGGCCATTAGGGAAGTAATTTAGATCATTAGCAGTGCTGCCATCCAACCTTAAGGTTGGCGGGCAGGTGAAGAGCTCAAACAGCTTTCGCATTTTTCAGGAAACCTCAATGGATGAGGTTTCCCGAAGGTTTTATAAAATTATTAATTAATTTTTGCACAATTCATAAACATGTCCCAGCTCATGTAACACTGTCACATGAGGGGACATGTCTAAATAATTTTTAACTTTATTAGTTATAAAGTTTTATTATGTACCTTATCTCCCTGAGGCAGTTCTGTGCCTCACGGAGATGTATGGGCTCTTAATTGCGCATGTGTGAAAGAGCGCAGGCCCGACTCTCCCTCCTCCCACCACCTGCACAGGTAGCGCTGAGTGCTAACAGCCGTGAATCACGCTGGGCGGGCCTTAATTGGCCCGCCCACATAAAATGGCGGCGCGCAGCCGATCGCAGGCGGCAAACATCTCCGCGCCAGCCCCTGCCCACCCAACATAGGTAAGTTTCTGGCCTATAATTCTTGCACTGACTTGAAACAAATGATGGAGAGAAAAGATCTTCTCAAATTAAATGGACATTAACTTTTGATTGTTTTCGAAAAGGAATGTTAAGGGCCCTAGACGAGGGGCATTTTGGAATGTAATGCTTTGTACAGGATATGGATGCCTTTGATTCAATTTGTTTTGAAACTTTTGGTTGTACATATAAAGTCTAATTTTTATTTAAGGAGAGAAAAGGGAATCTGTGAATTGTATGTTGTATTTAATTGTATGCAGGCGTTGGGCAGTAATTGGAGATTCATTGTTTTCGTTTAAAGAGGAACACACAAACTGTGGTTGTTATGTTAGGATGTGCATGTTTATAGGGTTTATTTCTGTAAATAAACATTTATTAAAATGCATAAAGATTGGCTCCTGTTCTATCTTCACCACGTGGCTTTCTGGAATATAACAAAACTAACTGCAACTTCAGAATTTAGCTCATGGTCAGATTAATGCAGAAATCCTGAAGTTGTGGTCTGTCACCCACTGCTCCACCACAGGCTGTGCTATGGACCCCACCTCCACCTTTAAGCTGGCAAACAATGAAATCAATTATCTTAATGAGAACTTTCCACTTTTCCACCTTAATATCACTGTTTTCTAACTTTTTCCAATTAAAAAGTTAAACCTTGTTGGTGTAATAGGGTTTTTAATGGTTATTTGAGGAATAACTACTGCTGAACAACTGATCTAGCCCAGAAAAAACATTTTTGAAATCTTGTTCAATTTCTCCAATACTTTTTAAACTAGACTTTTTAAATATTTCTTTTTCAAGTTGCTCATATTTCAGCTTCTGTCTTAACCCCATGCATATGTCCCTCACTTTATTTTGTTCTCAGTAATTTAAAAAAATAATAATTTATTAGTAGTTTTTCACTTCCTTGTTGGTGACCATCAGAATTTTTCAACGTGACTGGCTGCTTGGATAGCTTGATTATATCACTGCAACTTGCCACTGGGAATCCCCATTAACAAACCCAGCAATCAATTGTGTGTCATGAGGGCTAAATTTCTCACCACAGAAATTGCAAGATATCTCAATGCAGTTTTCTTTGAGGTCAGCAACGATCACTATTGCTTCACCATTGACCACAAATTACAGGCCACTAAGTTGCAATCGTTGCTATCAATAAGGGTAGAATACTTAAGGAGACACATATCAGGAACCAACCCGAGTTGCATTTGCCAGCCTGCTTGCCTACAACCACTGTTCAGTGTCCCTGCTGATCTACAATTGACAGAGCTGACAAAGACTTTGACCTGGATTTCTACAGACGTGGGTTAAGTAGGCAGGTCAGGCGTGAGCAATGCTTTTGAGGCTTTGGAGTTTTAACTCTACAGCATGCGCCCTTTTCCTTGTCAGTTTCTCTGCCTGGAAGTCAGCCTGATTGACAGGCTTGGCTATCAGTCAGACAGAGAGAACTCTGAATCAGGCCACAGAACATGGTAGATCCAGACTCCAAACTCGGGATGGGATTCAGGGTGTTGGGGTGTTGGGTGGCTCATGGGCAGAAGTTGTCCAATTTGCGACCCCATGATAAGTCCAGCACTTGGGGGGGGGGGGGGCTGGCAGTGGAGGAGTCCAATCCCCAACCAGGGGTTCTTTGTGTGCACTTTAGTTCTTCATTGCCAGAAGTGCTGTAATGTCAGTCACCTTCTCCAGGTAGCTGTTTTTGGCTTCTTTCAGTTGCAGGGTTTCCTTCCTGAAGGCAACAATTAAATCTGTAAATCAGGTTAAATCAAAGGCTGTCAGTTTCATTAAAATATTTAAATTGCCAACCTACCTTTTGGGAGTGAACTGGTTGCCCACATTTGCCTCAGCTCCGTCAAACCTGGAACTAGGCAAGTCGGGGTCAGGTTTGGGAATTTTAAAAATCTTAACTTCTGACTCTATCCTAAATTACCTATGTGATAGAATCCAGCTTTTCATTTAATAAATACAGGGAATAAAAAACAAGGATACGGTGTTTTCAAGTATATAACGGATATATGGATTTGGACAACAGGATAGAATAGATTATAATGCTGAAAAAGTCTTTATAAATCAACATCACTGTTGATCTAGAAAATACATGTTTATAAGTATGTTTACATTGATTGCAGAAACTATTCATGCCTATATTTATGTGCGTGTATTTTTAATTGAAAATTTGTTAGAATTCACAGCTTGCAATATTTTGGCTGTTTGTTTTATACAACTGTGATGGATACAAGAGACAAACCACAAGATGGCAGCATCCTATCTATTATTGTCTAATGTTAGCTCGCAACTGATACTGACAGAAGTGTTCTTATCACCACTGAAAATAGTCTTGTTGCTTTCTTTTCTTACATCTGCTTAAAGAAAGTCTTCATTTTCAGAACTCTTCTATGATAATAATTCAGTATGCTTTAGATCATGTTTGGAATTTTACAATATTAAAGCAGGAGTTTGTGGAAAATTGTACATCTGTCAGGGACAACGATTCACATGTTCCAATTCATTAGGGATGCAAATTAAGATTAATCTGGCAGGCTATCCTATCTTGCTTTACTGCAATGTTTAATGACAAGGGGATATTTTATTGTTACTATAATCCCCAGTGCAACTCTGACTATTACCATAATAGGTCAATTTAAACGTTTTTTTGTAAGCAAAATACTGCAGATGCTAGAAATGTGAAATAAAGCCAGAAATTCTGGAAATACTCAGCAGGTCAAACAGTATATGCTGAGAGAGAAAGAGAGTCAATGTTTTAGGTCTGTGACCTTTCATCAGAACATCAGAAGGCTTTTCATGTTTATCTGATGTGCAGCTGATTCTTACAGACCAGAAAAGTTTCCAATTTTTATCTATGCTGAATAGCCAATCTTGATCAAAGTAGCACAAGGAGTATTATAATTGGCTGCCTATACCCCTGGGTTAGAAGAGAGAAAATTTTCCAAGGTTTTTGGTGCTGATGTTTGTTGTTCAGTTGCAGTTCCATGGGTGTCAGTCACTCCTGATATTTCTTCTGGGGTGCTGGAATCAGCACCCTGGAAGAAATATCAGGAGTGACTGACACCCATGGAACTGCAACTGAACAACAAACTTAAACTCTGAAATCTTCACTTCTGATGCACTAACAATGTTCAGAAGCATCCAGAAACTGTCATATCCTATAAGATCTCTCAAAATCCTCTCTTTTATTTTGCCAGGTACTTAGTACCATTAAATTCAAGAAACAAATATCAGTTGCAACTGTTTCCCATTGTTGTCTATTCAATAGATTCATCATCATGTAAAAGACATTTTAGTAAGAAAGAGAATTAAAATTGCACAGAGGATTTACTAGCAAAGCCGAATGCAATGCTGCCAGGCTACCCCATGACTTGAAGGGATTTGGGTTTTCCCATAAGTTTACAAAGATCAGCTGAATCAACAGGAGAGTCAGAAAAAAATGGAAAGAAATTTAATGAGAATTATAATTAAGTAACTTCTGGCTGATGGATGCAGAGAAATGATAGAAGCCTTTGATGATCTGGCTATATTTTGATGGTGTGATGCATGTAAATATTAAAAAAGAGAGAAAAACATTATTTAAAGATAGGAATGAAACTAATTTTCTAATTTACCTCTGCAACCGAAAGAAGAAGTAAAATCAGCTGCTTCACATGCTTCACAAAGGATAACTCGTCAAGGATACACTTTACAGAAGAAGATGAGTGTGTGTCTTAGTGTCATAAATGGTAATAGTTTGACAAAAGGATCAGAGATTTTCCAAGCTTTAGAGCTCAAGTAGCAAAACAGAACCAGTAGCTCGTACACTGGATGAAATAGATGTTAACAGTAATATGTATTTATGGAAATCTGAATAATTCAGTATTTCTATGACACAATTTTTAAAACATGAAGTAACAATGGCAGGATTTTTCTCCCTTTCAGTCCTGATTCATCAAATACCAAATTCTAACTCTTCTCCTACATTTAATAAACTTTAAACTGTATCAGAATATCAGCATATCAGCACAACAGTAACGTTACACTTGTTTAAGAAAATTTTACACATTTAACCCTTAAAAACACATGTAGGAATTCCTTCAATCACATACTCTACTGATCATCAAGAAAGCTTTTCTGGAATTTTTTTTTAGTCTGATCTTTCTTCCATGACCACCATAGTAGCTGAAGTGACTTTGAGATTGCATATAAGGAAATTTAGCACGAAATGGAAAAGCTATTTGAGTCATCAGCCTTCCATTTAATCTTTGATTCAGATCCACCCATTTAATCTCATTAAGAAAGACTATGTACATTTCTACTTAATAACCTCTATACTCACATGGTTTGGCAGATGCCTTTCTTCAGAGATGTAGTTCAACCGATGTAGTTAAAACTTCTTAAATGACAGCTTACCAATAGGTTAAATCACGTGAAGGGTTTAGTCCCAAACACAAGATAGTTTTAAAGCTGGTCTTGAGATGTGTGTAACATAGCAACTTTGTGTCAGAATACTTCGAACTTTTTATAAATGTTTAAAAAATACTTTGAAACAGAGCTTAGTTATTTAGTTATTTTATTCTATAATAATAATCAATTGTACTAACAAATAATAAAATTGAGAACAATAATGGAATAAAGAGCCCCTACATATCATAGTGTTATTCAGATGTTGTAGTACTTTGCTTAGTGAGGTTTACAATAGCTACATCTTGGTGTTAGATTCCAAGTTTATTAATAGAGACCAATTAATCATAATAAATGAATCAAATTCTAAACAAGTTAAATTGCAATGTTAAATAACCTATAAATATGCCCCTAGGAAAGAGGGGGTAGGAAGGGAGTGTCTAGTGACTGAAAAGAATTTACTGACAAAGAACAAACCTTTCACTCTGTTTACAGTAAAGTACACATTTTTTCTTGAGACTACAAAGGAAGTTATACAAGCAGAACAAAAAATATATATGTCATCAGCTTTCACTGATATGAGACTTGTGTCTCTAAGAAAAGCCCCCAGAGTGTACAGCAGACATTCTGTACTTTCTGCTTCTGTTTGGGTGGTTCGCTAATAGAGGAAACCACACCTCTGCATAGTTAACCTGCTTTAATGGAAAATCCCACTGAGTCACTCATGAAGAGCTGATATGGTTTAAGTTGCTATCTATCAACTTCGGAACTGATATATAATTTTACAACACAGAATAGTGTACTGACCGTTCAAGTATAACTGGAATTATTGAATAAGTTACACCCATTTTGACATCCAGTATTTCCAAAGCAGAAATTTGGAGAGCAGAGCTTTACTGCAGCATAAGATAGGAACCAATATTATTTGCAATTTCAGCTTTAGCCAGGTTGGTTCCGACAAGCTGTGTATTTAGTATAGACAATTCAAAACTAACCCAGCTAAGATAGAATTGGGTAGTGAGAGTGATTATTATTAAATAGGTACATGTAGTGTAAGTGACAAGAGCTGTATATGTAGTGGAAGTGGCAAGAGCTGATTAAGCATTGGAAAATATATCAACGTATAGGTGGAGTGTCAGGTACACCAAACATTTCATACAGCCTGATTTCAGAGTGGAGAATATTTTTTAGCATTGCCTTTTATACTACAAATAAAGAAGTGAAGATTATCAAATGTCCTGAATTCTATGATAGGAATATCACTTTGTATTGCAAGAATTAATGTTTAATATTAATAGCTTTCTCATGGCATTAACTTTCTCTTTCAGTATACTTGAAAGTAACCTTTTTAAATGATGTTTCATCTGCTTGTTGCCTGACAGTTTTCTTTGTTCTCATTGTTTGTTTTTTTGCCCATTAGCTAAATCTTTGTGTTTTATCAAAATGGATATTTTCTGCACTCAATCATAATGCAAAACCATTTTACCCAATTTCAGTTTTTTTTCCCCAAAAAATAGCTTGGATATAGCCACTATTATGGCAGTTCCTAATACACACCTTGTAACAAAAATAACATTTGTCAAACCTCTGAATTATTTTACACATTTTTAAATATATCAGATATCCCTATAGCCTCCTCAGCACAAGAGATACAATCTGAACTTACATTGTACCAGCATAACTTAGTCCCTTAATTCTAGGTATCAGCCTTGTTATATATTGGGAGGAACTTGCAAAGAGAGACAGACACCAAGGTGGCCAGATCACATGTTTAATGATGTCATCACTAATATTTGAATACATTACACTGCTTCCCCCTTTTAAAAAAAGTGCAATGAGAAAAGAGGCATTGCTAGACCTGATCCTTAGGGATGAGGGTGGGCCAAGTGGATTAAGTGTCAGTAGGAGAACATTTAGGGGACAGTGTTCATTGTATCATAGGCTGACTATGAAAAAGGACAATTTAGAGTAATAATATTGAACTGAGGTAAAGTCAACTTCAATGGGTAAGAACAGATCTGCGCTGAATAAATTGGAGTCAAAGGTTGGCAGGAAAAACAGTAGTTGAACAATGGGCAACTGTCAAAGAAGAAATGGTTTGGGCACAGTCAAGATGTATTCCCTCGAAAGGGAAAGGCAGAGCAAACAAAGCCAGAGCTCCCCGGGTGACAAAAAAGATTGAAATTAAGATAAAGAAGAAAAAGGGTTGCTATGATAGATGTCAGGTAGAAAATACAGTTGGGTACAAGGCTGAGGCTGAATATAGAAGATTCAGAGGAGAGGTGAAACAGCAAATATGAGAACCAAAGAGAGAGTATATAAAGGGACTTGGCAGCCAACATAAAAGGAAATCGCAAAGTTTTCTATAGGCATATAAGTAGTAAGAGGGTGGTAGAGGGTGAATGGAACTCCTTTATTCAAAAGGGAGGGACGCAAAAAGCAGGAAACTACAGGCCAGTTAGCTTAACATCTGTCATGGGGAAAATGTTAGCAATTATTAAAAAAATTATAGCAGGGCACTTGGAAAATTCAGGGTAATCAGGCAGAGTGAACATGGTTTTGTGAAAGGGAAATCATATTTAACCAATTTATTGGAGTTCTCTGAAGAAGTGACATATGCTGTGGATAAAGGGGAACCAGTGAATGTACAGTATTTAAATTTCCAAAAGGCATTTGATAAGGTGCAACATCAAAAGTTATTGTGAAAAATAGTGCAGGGGGAAATGTATTGGCATGGACAGAAGATTTCCTAGTTAACAAAAACAGAGGGCAGAATTTTCCCCCCACTGGGGGGGGGGGAAGTTGATGGGCGGGCGTGTGCAGATGCGCTTCCGATCGGCACTCCCACTTGGAGGCACGAGTCCATTTTATGTGGGTGGGCCAATTAAGGACCACCCAGCGTGACATCTGCACAGAAGTGCTATGCATGCACAAAAGAGCGCACTCATCTACTTGAGGCTAAATGCAGCCTCAGGGAGATCAGCTGCACATGTAAAAAAGACAGAAGTAGAAAAACAAAATTTCCCGTACACGTCCCCTCATGTGACAATGTCACATGAGTTGTGACATGTTCATAATTTCCTAACAAGCTTATTAAAATTTTTTAAACCCTACATGAAACCTCATCCCGCTGGTGGTTGAGGTTTGATGTTTTTTCTAGGTGCTGCCAGGGCTCCTGGCCTCCCCGCCAACCTTAAGTTTGGATGGGCAGGTCCTTTAATTGCTTAATTGATCCTGCCAATGGCCTCAATTGGCCTTTAACAGATCGGCCGGTGCGCAGCTGATTTTGCTGCGCCCCCGCCTTCCTGAAAATTTAAATGGGGCGCGGTGACATCGGGAGTTCTGCCCTGCGTCATTTTATGTGTCGGCGTGCGGGCTCCGCCCCCGCCCGCTGACGGTAAAATCCTGCCCAGAGAGTAGGCATAAAAGGGTCTTTTTTTGGTTGGAAAAATATAACGAGTGGTGTGCCACAAGGATCAGTGCTGGGGCCTCAACTGTTTACAATTTATAGAAATCACTTGGGTGAAGGGATTGAAGGTATGGTTGCTAAACTTGCTGATGACACAAAGACAGGTAGGATAGTAAGATGTGAAGAGGACACAAGGAGGCTACAAAGTGACGTGGCTAGGTTGAATGTGCAATGACCTTGCAAATGGAATATGTGGGAAAGTCTGAAATTGCCCATGTTGGCAAGAAAAATAAAAATGAAGTATATTATCTAAGTGGTGAGAGATTGCAGAGTCTGCGATGCAGAGGGATCTAAAGGTTCTAGTGCATGAATCACAAAAGGTAGAATGCAGGTACAGAAAATAACTAGGAAAGCTAAAGGAATGTTATCATTTATTGTGAGCGCAATTGAAAAGTCTGGAGGTTATACTTCAGTTATTCAGGGCATTGGTGAGACCACACCTGGAGTACTATGTACAGTATTGGTCTCCTTATTTAAGGAAGGATATAAATGCGTTGGAAGCAGTTCAGAGAATACCTGAATACTAATACCTGGATTAGATGAGATGTCTTATGAGGAAAGGTTGGACAGGCTAGGCTTGTATCTGCTGGAATTTACAAGAGTTTGAGGCAACTTGATTGAAACATATAAAATCCTGAGGGGTCTTAACAAGGTCGATGTTGAGAGGATGTTTCCTCTTGTGGGAGAATCCAAAACTAGGGGCCACTGTTTAAAAATAAGGGCCGCCCATTTCGGACAGAAATGAGGAGAATTTTTCTCTCACAGAGGGTTGTGAGTCTTTGGATCTCTCTTCCCTTAAAGGTGGTGGAAGCAGAGTCTTTGAATATTTTTAAAGCAGAGGTAGATAGATTCTTGATAAGCAAGGCTATCAGGGATAGGTAGGGATGTGGAGTTGAGGTTACAATCAGATCAGGCATGATCTTATTGAATGGCTGAGCAAGCTCGAAGGGCCGAGTGGTCTACTCCTGCTCCTAATTAGTATGTTTGTATGTAAAAGGAGAAATAGGATCAATTAGAGACGAAAAAGTGTATGTATGTATGGAGGCAGAGGGCATAGCTGAGGTATTAAATGAATACTTTGCATCTGTCTTTACCAATGGAGGAAATGCTACACAAGCCATGGTGGAAGAAGAAGGACTGTAATTCAGAAACTAGAAGGATTTAAAATTGAGAAGGAGGAGATATTGGATAGGCTATCTGTACTTAAAGTTGATAAGGTATCAGGACCAGATGTGATGTATCCAAGGATACTGAGGGGAGTGACACTAAAAATTGTGGAGGCAATGGCCATAACTTTTCAGTCATCCTTAGACTCAGGGCTGGTTCCAGAGGACTGGAGAATTGCAAATGTTACACAATTGTTCAAAAAAGGGTGTAAAGATAAGCCCAGCAAGTACAGGCCAGTGAGTTTAACTTTGGTGGTGGGGAAACCCTTAGAAACGATAATCCAGGATAAAATGAATAGTCACATGGACACATGCGGGTTACTTAAGGAAAGCCAGCATGGATTTCTTCAGGGAAAGTACTTACTTGCTGGATTTCTTTGAAGAGGTAACAGAAAAGGTTGATGAGGGCAATGCTGTTGATGTGGTGTACATGGACTTTCAAAAGACATTTAATGCAGTGCCATACAACAGACTTGTGAGCAAATAGCCCATGGCATAAAAGGGACTGTAGCAACATGGATACACAACTGGCTGAGTGACAGGAAACAGAGAGTCCTGGCTAATGGATATTTTTCAGGCTGAAGAAAGGTTTGTAGTAGTGTTCCCCAGGGGTCAGTGTGGGCCCCTTGCTTTCCCTGATTTTTTTAATGACTTAGACTTGGTGTACAGGGCACAATTTCAAAATTTGCTGATGATATGAAACATGGAGGCATTGTAAACTATGAGGAGGATACTGTGGAACATCAAAAGGACACAGACAAGCTGGTGGAATGGGCACACAAGTGGCAGATGAATTTCAATGCGGAGAAATGTGAAGTGATTCATTTTGGTAGGAAGAACATGGAGAGATAATATAGAATAAAGGGTACAATTCTAAAGGGGGTGCAGGAGCAGAGGGACCTAGGTGTATATGTGCATAAGGCATTGAAAGTGGCAGGACAAGTTGAGAGCATGGTAAATAAAGCATATGATATCCTACATTTTATTAATAGGGGCAGAGAGTACAAGAGCAAGGAGGTTATGTTGAAATTTTATAAGACACTAGTTCGACCTCACTGCAGTATTGCATCCAGTTCTGGGCACCACACTTCTGGAAGGATGTGAAGGCACTGGGGAGAGAACAGAAAAGCAAAGATTCACAAGAATGGTTCCAGGTATGAGGAACTTCACCTATGAAGATATATTGGTGAAGTTAGGACTGTTTTCCTTGGAGAAAGGGAGAGGGATCTGGACAGAGTCGATAGGGAGAAACTTACCACACCTGAAAGGATTGAGAACAAGAGGGCACAGATTTAAAATAATTGGCAAAAGAAACAAAAGTGATATGAGAAAAACCTCTTCATGCAACAAATGTTTAAGGTTCGGAATGCACAGCCTGCGAGTGTGATGGTTTAATTGAAGAATTAAAAAGGAAACTAGACTGTTGTCTGAAAAAGAAGAATGTGTAAGGTTATGGGGAGAGGCGGGAGAATGGCACTAAGGAAATTATTCGTTCAGAGAGCTCGTGCAGACACAATGGGCCAAATGGCTGCCTCCTGTGCTGTAACAATTCTGTGATTCTGTGAACTCTTTACGGGTGCACTAACTATACAACTTCAAAAGCAATAAGCAAATCTCTGTGAATATGCAAACTTGGCATGAATACCTCAGGTTTTTTTTTCTCTTTAAACTAATCTAACAAGTGGTTTACAAAGCCTTCCTGATCTTTGTACAGGTCTTGGTATAGAGTCAGGTTTTGGGCTGTCTGGTTTCAGTTCAGGACTTACAGAAGATCTTTTTTCAGAAGCTGGTATTTCAGACACTGAGGTCTGAACCTGTTCACACTCTGGCATGATCTCGCTATTAAACAAATCATGCTTTGATCATCCCTTGTTGGGATAATGTGATCTATGTGAACACTTCTCACTTTTCCATCAATCTTAACTAAGAACCTCTATGTAGCACGAACTTCCACAATATTTCCCACATCCCATTTGTGTGACTTGAGAGCGGGGTTCAGAACACAAACATGTTAATTTCTCCTGAAACTACCTTATTTTTTGTGTGGTATTAACATTTCTGGCTTAATTGTTTGCTTTTAACTTTAGCAGTCAAGTTTGGTAGGAGTAAACTCAAGCATGTTCTTAATCTTTGCTTCATTAAGAGCTCAACAGGTCCTTGTAATGCAACATCCATGCAGCACTTGTTTCTTGACTATATTCCTTGACTATTTTCACAAATTTTTCTGCTGCTCCATGACATGGAGGACTGAAGGTATGTTTGAAACTATTTTGCTTTAGGAAATTCTGAAACAGAGCAGAACAAAATTGAGAGTCTTTTTCTGAGACACGCTCCTCTAGTAAACATGACAGGTAAAAATGGATCGCAACTTATCTTGTCCTTTCAGCATTGATGTTTTGACTTGTATGCTTTATTTTAATCCACTTACAATGACTGTCAATAAGCAACAAGAAATTGTCATTTTCCTTTTTGCAAAAGTCTATATGCACTCTTTGAAATGGACAACACACTCGTGACCATGGTTGCAAAGGAGTTTTAGGTGGCTTACTTCTCCAGTTTTAATAAATGGTACATTTGCTAACAACTGATTGTAGATCTCTATCTATACTAGACAAATAAATAAATCATTTGATTAGCGGTTTCATTCTAACTATTCCTGCATATTTAATATGTAGTTCTGCCAGAATCTTACCTCTTAAAGAGCTAGGTACTAGCACTCTGTAACCCCACCTAATACAACACTGTTCACATCACAATTCATTATGTTGATTGTGCAATGGTTTCAGTTCCTCGCCTGTACCTCTGTCAAACTCCATCTAACCATTCAAAGTTTTTCATAAACTTTTTGAAACTGGGTCTTTCTGAATTTTAGCTGCATTGCAATCAGTTGCAATGATTGAAAAGTCCTCAAATATAACTCCTATTGTGAAGATTGCACCTTCATAGCCTACTTTTGAGCCTTCTTGCGGCAAATGCAATGATGCGTCAACTGTAGAATTCTCCTTTGAACTACAATATTCAGTATTTTAATTGTACTGTGAGAGAAATACAGCTCACTGACACATTCTTGATGCTGCCATTTTTGATATTGCAGCCCCAGAATTTGGACCCAGAATAGCTATGATCTAGTTTATGATCTGTTACTGTCATGAAGCTACTACTAGTAAAACATTTTGATTCTGAAGATGATTCCAAGCGCTCCCTTTTCCATCTGTGTATAATTGCATTTACTCTTGATCAGTGTACACGACACAAATGCCATGGGTTTCTCTTGACCATCATCCATGACATGACTGATTATTACCCCAACTCCATAAGTTGAAGCATCTCAAACTAGTTTCAGGTCACGATTTGTATCATAATGAATGAGTAATGTATCACTGGTCAAGCTTTTCTTACATGCTTCATATGAATCTTATACTTTTGACCAATCCCATTTCAGATCTTCTATACTGGAGCTAACATAGTTGCAAAGTCAGGCAGAAAACATAAGTAATACTGAACCATGCTTAGAAAAGATCTAAGCTCAGATACATCTTTTGGAGTATTGACTATAGCCACTATCTTTTCTTTCACTGGATGTAACCCTTTTGCATTGATTTTTTGAGCAAGTTACGGTACCTCAGATTGCATAAAAACATACTTGCTTCTTTTTAATCCCATTGGGCCTTTTTTAAGCCTTTTTTTCATCCAAAATTGAAGATTCTCTTCCTCTATTGCAGTCAGAATCAACACATCACCCTGATTACACAAGCAATCAGGAATTTCTTGCAAAAGCTTATCCATTGTAGCTTGGAAGATTTTTGGAGAAGACTTCAGCTTAGTATAGAAGTATAACCCAATGTGTGTGTTTACCGTGAGATGCTTTTGACTTTCTTGATCTACATTGAGCTGTGCATAAGCATGGGACAGATCCAACTTTGTGTATTTCTTGGATCTTGCTAACACCGCATACAAATCTTGAGAGGTCAGTAATGGATACTGCTTATCATCAACTGCCTTGTTGATTGTGATTGTGTAGTCCCTGGATAGTCCCATGGGTTTGTCTAACTTGGGGATTATTACAATTGGGATTGCCCATTCATTGTGATCAGTTATCATTAGCACACCATTTCTCTAGCTTATTTAGATCCTTCTCAACCTGGACTTTTGAGAATATATGGAACTGGTCTACCCTTGCATCAAGCATAATTTGGTTGTGTGGTTTCACACTAATTATGGCTTCATGAAGGTCTTTGAAAATGTTGCTATAGCTATTCAGTAGCTGATCAAGCTTCTTAATTGTCTCAGCTTGAAAAAACCCTTCTTGTCTAACTTCAGTTTGCAAAGCCAGTCTTTTCCCATTAATGTTGGTTTGTTGACATATCTTGGAACAACAATGGGTAACTTGAGGGACTTACCCTTATATTGGACATTGCATTTCTTTTGGCCACACATTGCTAAAACCTCACCTGATTAGGGTTTTAATTGAACTCTGTTCTAAGTTAGAGGTACGTCACTGAATTTCAGTGAATTTGCTCTCATATGTGTGTCTCTACTCATAATAGAACAGCCAATTTGATTCACTCCACGTGATATCAAGAAACAGCTGAAAGCACTGGATACTGCAAAAGCTATGGGCTCTGACAATATTCCAGCAATAGTACTGAAGACTTTGACTCCAGAACTTGCTGCACCCTTAGCCAAGCTGTTCCAGTACAACTACAACACTGGCATCTACCCAGCGATGTGGAAAATTGCCCAGGTACGTACTGGACACAAAAAGCAGGACAAATCCAACCCGGCCAATTACTGCCCCATCAGTCTATTCTCTACCACCAGTAAAGTAATGGAAGGGGTCATCAACAGTGCTATCAAGCTGCACTTGCTTAGCAATAACCTGCTCACCGACGCCCAGTTTGGGTTCCGCCAGGGCCACTCAGCTCCTGACCTCATTACAGCCTTGGTTCAAACATGGACAAAAGAGCTGAACTCCTGACGTGAGGTGAGAGTGACTGCCCTTGACATGAATGCAGCATTTAACCAAGTGTGGCATCAAGGAGCAGTAGCAAAACTGGGGTCAATGGAGATCAGGGGGAAAACTCTCCACTGGTTGGAATCATACCTAGCACAAAGGAAGATGGTTGTGGTTGTTGGAAGTCAGTCATCTCAGCTCCAGGACATCACTGCAGGAGTTCCTCATGGTAGTGTCCCAGGCCCAACCATCTTCAGCTGCTACATCAATGACCTTCCTTCCATCATAAGGTCAGAAGTGGGGATGTTCACTGATGATTGCACAATGTTTAACACCATTCGCAACTCCTCAGATACTGAAGCAGTCCGTGTCCAAATGCAGCAAGACATGGACAATATCCAGGCTTGGGCTGACAAGTGGCAACTAACATTCGCACCACCCAAGTGTCAGGTGATGGCAATCTCCAACAAGAGAGAATTGCCCCTTGATGTTCAATGGCATTACCATCACTGAATCCCCCACTATCAAAATCCTGGGGTACCATTGACCAGAAACTGAACTGGACTAGCCATATAAATACTGTGACCTACAAGAACAAGTCAGAGGCTAGGAATCCTGCGACGAGTAACTTACCACCTGACTCCCCAAAGCCTGTCCACCATTTACAAGGCACAAGTCAGGAGTGTTATGGAATACTCCCCACTTGCCTAGATGAGTGCAGCTCCCAAAACATTTAAGAAGCTGGACACGGTGCAGGAAAAATCAGTCCACTTGATTGGCATTACATCAACAAATATTCACTCTCTCCACCACCGATGCACAGTAGCAGCAGTGTATACCATCTACAAGATACACTACAGGAATTCACCAAAGCTCCTTAGACAGCACCTTCCAAACACATGACCACTACCATCTAGAAGGATAAGGGTAGCAGATAGATGGGACTGCCACCACTTGGAGGTTCCCCTCCAAGTCACTTACCATCCTGACTTGGAAATATATCGCCATTCCTTCACTGTCGCTGGGTCAAAATCCTGGAACTCCCTTCCTAACAGCACTGTGGGTGTACTTACACCACATGGACTGCAGCTGTTCAAGAAGACAGCTCACCATCACCTTCTCAAGGGCAACTAGGGATGGGCAATAAATGCTGGCCCAGCCAGCGAAACCCACATCCCGTGTATGAATTTTTTAAAAAAAGAACAATCTGCAGCTATATGGATGCACATGTTCAACATCTTTGTACAAAAGTCTCTGGCAGTTGAGTGATTGCTAATGGCATAAATACCATACAACTCTAGCTCTTCTTTGCTTAAGCACTCTGGATTCATTTCAAAATTGTGAACTCTACCCTTGTGACATTGCTGTTTTCCATTACTACTGGAATGAAGTCTCTTTCCTGCTTTGGCCTTCACTCAGCAAGCAGTTGCAATATGGTCTAACTTTTGGCAATTAAAGCATTTAGCATTTCTGTCTTGACATGCCTATGCCATGTGGTTGCTATTACAATGTCACTAAGCCTCTATGAACAGCAGTCTTCTGATCAGATCTCCCCACTTTAGGCTTGGCAGAAGCCTGACAGTGGACCAAAGTTGTACTTGTCACTTGTTTAGCACAAAATTCCCAAGCATTCTTTGATGCCACCTCCACAGTAAAAGCAATCTTACATGTTAGCTCAAAGATAGCATTTTGTGTATTTAGTAACTTCACTGGATTCTTTCATCCACCAATCTACATACAAATCTGTCTTGTAATGTGCCAAAGTTGTGGTGATAAATTCTTCAGTGTGTCAATGAACTTAACAACTGTTTCACTACTTTTCTGGTCCTCATTCCAAATTTGAAGCTTTCTCTAGTTGCTTAGGATTAAAATGTTCCTCCAACTTGTGGTAATTATTTTGAATGGCAATTCTTTTGCCTTGTTGGGGGCAAGAAGGTTTGTTCGTGTGCCATATATTCTGGACCAATTTTTAAAAATTCATTTATGGGATGGGGGTGTCGCGGGCTAGGCCAGCATTTATTGCCCATCCTTAATTGCCCATGAGAAGGTGGTGGCGATCTGCCTTCTTGAATCGCTGCAGTCCATTATCCATGAGTATAATTACTTTTCTGCACAATTGCCTTATTTTAAACCTGGGCTTATTCATTTTCACCTTTGCATCCTAAGATATTATTAGCTCTGAAGAACGTGTCCATGAATGGTTCTCGAGCTCTGTCATATATTTCTATCCCACTGATGTCTATCATGGGTGCAACCATATTGTCCTATTTTTAAATGCAACAGTGACCCAGTAAACACTTCACTGTGGCTGTCTGTAGCAGTGATACAGAGTTTATGGGCTGGTAGGGGGCAAGATGTGAATCAATAGGTGGGAAACCTAAACTCAGCAGAGTCATTTGAAATTAGCGCTGAGTTCAAACAGACCCCATTTTTGCTGTTCCAAGGGCCTTAACCCACAATGTGGAAGTCACAAATTTATGGAGTAGACGTATATATTCTTGAAGGGTGAATAAAGTCTGTTTAATTGTCATGATCTGAAGTGTTTTTTAATCCCCAGACATTCAAACATGAAAATACAGGCTGAAGCTGTCAGTTAGAGGTTAAAAAGAAACACCTTCTGTTGTATCTCTTTGATTGATAGGCCATCTGGTATAGGTTAGAAAAAAATTACCATCTGTTCCTGCAGTTTGAATAGAGTTATTTGTTTACACTTCCGAAGGGCTGCTATTACAGCTGAGGTCATTATGAATGCTTGGCTGAGTTTCAGAAGTTACAAAAGCACTTATCTCAGCAATGGAGGACTGAGTTTACATTTTAATTGACATGATAAAGAGTCTGTTAAAGATTGGCTGTCTTTGATGTGGTTACTGAATAGAAGTTTGTTTTTATAACAGACTGAACATTTTGGGGGATTTAAAATCTTTGAATGAGTTTCATGTCATTTCAGTGTCAAATGTATATGAGCGAGAGCTGTATTAGGTTGTTAGAAATTTAATATTTTCATCTCCACATGGTTCCTGAGGTCTGCCCATAGTGGATACTGGATTAGTGGCTATGGAGGTGGCATAGGGATTATGAGGTGCAACGGATGCATGAGATTGCATGGGAACATGAGTTGAAATGAGTTGGGGAGTGGGTGCAAGGTGAAGAATAAAGGGTCTATCAGCTTCTAAAACAGCTACATTGAATAAGAGAACTGCGCCAGGCCTTCTAACCAGCCCACCCCCGCACCCACCTGACCCTATGGCCATCTGCTTCAGCAGGCCTGACTCTATTCCTCCCCAGAGAAAAATGGATGGAACAGCGCCATTTAAACTGAGGTGGGTCTGCTGAATCAGGAAATTTCCTGACTCGAGCTACCTGCCTCGATAATCCAGACTTAAATTATCCTATTCAGAACAAACTCACCCAAAGCCACTGCATTTGGTAGTTTGGTAGTTGAATCAGATAGGCACTAAGACTTTGCAGCAGCATATTAACTGAGTGTAATCATATGTTTTCAGAAACAATGAGGCTCAACACAATCTAATTGAAAATCTTCACTATCCTGGCACTGGGATCTAGCTTATTTTGTTCATCACGGTCTCTACTGCCATTTGCTGTAAAGATATTTTGCATTTTAATCCCATTCCATTGCCAAAATCTGTTACATATTGGGAAGAACTTGTAAAAAGAGAGAGACAACAAGATGGCCAGATCACATGTTTAATGACTTCATCCTGTTTTGGGCATGCTCATAACGTATGAATACATTATAAACTTAATGCATTGCCATTTGGACTTTCTCCAAGGCCTGTATGTCCTTCCTAAGGTGGAATATCGAAAACTGAAGATTGGGTTCTCCCTGAGGTCTGACCTGTACTCTAACTGCAGAAAAACTTCCTTACTTTCATATTCTACACGTCTTGTGATATACAATTAGCAATCTGATACTCTTTGCATCTGAGGATCAACTTTAATAGCTTATGGGCCTGGGCCCTTGAATCCCTCTGTTCATTTTGTTGCTCCAGCCCCGAAAGCATGCTCATTTAGATTTTATCCTTATCTGCCATTCTTGAATCCAAAGGACCCTACCTCATACTGTTAGAGTATATCTACCATTTTTCAAACCTATCTATGATTTTGCATATTTCACTTTCTTTGTACCTCCTATCTTAGAATAATTTGAAAACAATATATATTTTATATATTCCTCTTTACACCAAGTCCAAGTAATGTTATAAATAATGAAAAGATGAGGTGCTAGCATTGATCCATGAGACATCAATTGTCACTATCTATGAATTTGAGAATGTTCCAAGTCACAATTTGGGATAGATAATTTCCTTTATACACAGAAAAGATTTTGAAAGCATTTGATATATAAGAGCTGTCCTTAAACAAAATGACAGACAGCAGGTACTTAAGATAAGTGTTAGAGCCAGATTGGCTGTTTTATATAATGTCGCAACTGATCATTGAATTTCAGTTGCTTTCTTTCAGGTCCATAAATAAGTTGGCCCCATTAACTTTGGCTATTAAAACAGGAGATAAGCAGCTCAACCATTCTTCCATCTGAAAAGAGAATGAGTAGGCAGTAAGGTTTTCAGAAAAGACTGAGATGTAGGACTGTTACAAGTTTAGGGTGTGTGGTAGATATCCTCTTGGATTTGGCAAGGTTAGTAGTTCCTGTATGCAGATCCCACATCCTTTACTTAATGGAGTTCACAAAGTACTTACATTCCCTGGCTTTTACTATTGTATAATAACTTCAAAGTAATGGGAAAGGCTTTGTTGAGGGAAGGGAAGACTAGAGAATTGATTACACAAGGAAGGTGAAGAAAGACTCTTTTGGAAACCTGTTTGTGTGGATTGGGGGAACATTGCTGCAAATATCTAGTTCATAATTCATATGTTTTAGAATATAACTATTAGTTTCAGGAATTAAAATTTTAACTATAGAAAATGGGGGCATCTGATTGAGAAACTGATAAGAAATCCTGAAGTAAATGCAATTCAAACAAGCTTTGAGTTAATTACAGTTAAAAGGTAACTTGTGTTTATCTTACAAGGTCAGAGTTGATAGAAAAAAAATGTTAAACAATGGGTGACCCATTTTTGGACCTCTGAGTAGGCCCAGGGGGTCTATCGTTATCTCCATAAAGGAAGCTAAAAGCTACTAATTCTGGGAAAGATAGTCGTAAAACTACATTGGAGATAGAAATTATTCAAATGGGCCGCAGAATCAAAGTGTTATGTTGAAAGTAAAATAATATATTTGTATTTCTGGTTGAATTAAAATTAAGGATATACAGCTGGAGGGCATTGATTGATTAAGTACCTTGAGTACATGTGAAGAGAGACTTCTGGGACACTAGATGGTGGTTTGGGAGGAGGCAGACATTTGTAAATAAATCTACTATTAAATGAAAGATTGGCATCTGGTTTCCCACTTCACTGACTAGCTTCAAAATGAATAAACACTAGACTGATGTTTTAGTGCAGTATTGATGGAGTGTTGCAGTGTTGGAAGTGCTGATTTTTGGATGAGACATTAAAGCAGGGTGAAATTGGTTGCTGTGTTTCTTAGATTACAACAGTTGACTACATTTCAAAAAAACACTGAATTGGCTGTAAACTACCTTGGGACATTCTGAAGTTGTGAAAGTATCATTGTAAATGTAAGTCTTTTTTTTATTCTTAAGGGGCAGGGCAAACAGAAAATTGTTGTCTGGCTAGGGAAGAAGTTGAGAAGAAACTACAAAAGATATAGGAAAGAATTTTCCCCCCATCAGAAGGGTTGTGCAGGGGCAGGCGTGGACCTGATCGGCACCCCCGATCGGGTCTGCACCGCCATTTTGCGTGGGCGGGCGGGTTCCCTGAGTTGGAAGTGCACTAGAAATCTCCCTGAGGCACCCGATAAGTGTTAAGTTTAAAAAATTTTAATTTAAGACATATCCCCTCATGTGGCAGTGTTATAGGAGCTGGGATATGTCAATGAACTTTAATAAAAAAATGTATTTAATTAAAAAACCCTTTTTAGCAAAGGCCGCCTAGGCTCTTCGCCTGCCCGCCAACCTTAGGGTTGAACGGGCAGATTTCTCAATAGGCTTAATTAGGTAATTAATGGCCTTAACAGGCTGAACTGAACATCTAAATGATTCGCGGTGACATTGGGACGCACGGCTGACGTCACCTTGCGTTATTTTACGCCCCCGTTCGCCGAGCCGAAGATTCAGCCCATAAGTAGTTAGCGCTTTCACAGCACTCTTCACATGCAGAAAGGCAACACTTTATTATTAAGATGGCAAAAATCATCTGAGAGGCAAGATATTGTTGAAAAAGAGGGGCAGAGATGCCTTGGATCTGAATCCACAATATCTGGATTTGGCACAGTGGGGTAGATTTTCATCTTTATTGCCTGGACATAAGCAGGGCACAGAGGAGAAAATTGAGCCAGCTTTAAAATCGGGCATGTAAATCCTGCTAAAATTCAGCAGGTCTGGCATCTGCGGAGAGGAACACAGTTAATGTTTTGAGTCCGTATGACTCGAAGTGTCATATGGACTTGAAATGGTAACTGTGTTCCTCTCCACAGATACTCAACAGGTCTGGCAGCATCTGCGGAGAGGAACACAGTTAACGTTTCAAGTCCGTATGACTCTTCAACAGAAGAGTTCTGTTGAAGAGTCATACGGACTCAAAACGTTAACTGTGTTCCTCTCCGCAGATGCTGCCAGACCTGCTGAGTTTTTCCAGGTATTTTTGTTTTTGTTTTGGATTTTCAGCATCCGTAGTTTTTTGCTTTTATGTAAATCCTGCTGCCCACTTTCCTCTCTGCATTGTATCCAGTCATGCTTATTGCACAGGCAGTAAAGAAAAAAAAATTACCTTAAAATAATTTTTGTGTTTTCGATATTAATGCAGCTTGTTAAACAAGCATAATACTATTTAGTAGTCATTTTTTACAACATTATTTATTTCCTTCACCCTCTGTTCAATCTATATATTCTGCCTGGGTTCAGTATACAGTAGCTTGGTCTGATGTGAAATACATATATATATTCATTTTGGCAGAATGCAGTTCTCCCTGTGAGGTTTAGATTTATATTGTTCAGAGGTACCAAATGTTATTTTAGAAGGTTTCCTTATCAGATCAAAGAGAAATATGCAGGGATTACAGGGTCATGCCATTAAGATAGCAGAACAATTCTGGCTGAGAGCTAACTCTATTGTCTTCCAGGTCTATTAAATATTATACAGGCTACAGTTACAGAATGTTATGTAAAGATTTTATTAACCTTGTCCGTCTGCATAGTGGGTGAAAAACACCATTCATAGAATCATGGAATAGTACAGCACAAAGGGAGGCCATTCAGCCCATTGTGCCAGGTTTTCAAAGAACAATCTAGTTAATCTAATTCCCTGGCTCTTTCCCCATATCCCTGCATATTTTCCTCATTCACGTATATATCCAGTTTCTTTTTGAAAACTACTGTTGAGTCTGTTTCCACCTCTGCAATTTCTACTCCAGGCTTAGCAACCTCAAATCCATTCCACCTGGACTACGTGACTTAATTAACTTATCTACTTTAAGTACTGTTAGCCTCTCTAGTACTACCTCTACTTTTACATCACGCAGTATCTCTTCCCATTTACTGTAGCTTTGACAAAATCCTTATTGTTAGCAAACAATGATGCAAAGTACTCATTCGGTACCTCAGCCATACCTTCTGCCTTCACCAATAGATCTTCATATGTGTCCTAATTGGCCCACTGCTCCTGTGGCAATCCTTCTTCTGTTAATATGCCTATAGAAGACCTTTGCCTTTCCTTTTATGTTAGCCACCAAGTTTATTGTACTTACACTTGACCACAGACTTCCTGTGGGCTTTTTTGCCCAATTTGTGGTAATTAGAGAACCAAACTTCATGGTGCCCTCTACACGGATTTGAGATCTGGGTGAACAGTGCAAACAACAGCATGTCTCCTCAATCAGTCAGACTGAGGAATCCTTACTGAGACATAGAGAACCTAAACCAGGAAGTGGGTAAGAACCCCAAATTGCATGCCTTCACACATATGTGAATGCCAAGTATTATGTGAAGCAGCAGAACAACTGGTCCAGTAGTTTCCTAATTTTTACATTTAACTGTGCGACTGTAGTTAGCAAAGTTACTGTCAATTTGCTCCTTAATAATGATGAGCACAACATACAAACTTACAGACTCAGTCAGTCAGATTTGGGGAAGAAAGATCCAAAATTGAAAACTCACTTCCCTAAGACCTATGCTATATCTTTATTTTGAAATAAAAATCAGCTATCAGCTAAATGTAACATGCCCAACTTGAAGTTGAGGGAGTCTCGCAAATGGATTGAAGAACTGGTGGGGATCCCCCCGCCATCAGCTCCATGGGGGAAGCCGGATGAAATTAAGTGCCTTCAGCAGAAGTCCCACCCGCCAAGAGTTGCTGGACAAACAGGCTGACAGCCCTTCATTGCTGTCAGTGCCACTGGGAGCCTTCGCAGCTGCTGAAATTGCACCCATCAGAGGCCCGGATCACCGAGGGACCTCAGGCCAAACATGAGTGAGAGCCAGATGGAGATCAGGGGGCGGGGGTCACCAGGAGACAGGGGATTGGCTTTCAGCAGCCACCCTATCCAATGCCGGGTCTCTTGACCTGGCACAGAGTGCATTATAACGAAGTACTTGCTGCCTCCACCCCACCCCACCCCCCTACTGCTGGCAAACACAACAGAGCCTGTTGGGTGCCGGGTGGCCTTCGGGAGGCATGGAAGGCATGGATCATTCTCTGATCCACCATGGAATTGCAGTGAGCTCAAGGATAATAGGTGCCAATTGGCTCATTAATGAGCCTAATTGATATCCGCTGGCAGCAGCTGGGAATCCTGTGACAACCCCTTTTGCTCTCCGACTTAACCAGGGGGGGTTTTGCCACCACTGGAAAACTGGCGCATGGGTTTGTCTACCTTTTTGTTTTCTCTTGGTGAGGGGGAGCGTCTGTGTCCTTACTCCAATTTAACTAATGGTAGTGATGACATGACCACAATTGTGGATTGAACTAATCTTTGATTCCTAAAGCATGACATAATTAAAATGACTTAGGTAATACAATATCTGATAAACAAATTGTTCTGCTTGTATGATTCTACATTTTACCTGTTTTCAATATTTTCATATGTTTTTAAATTCTTGCAGACAAATTTTCAGGGAGAAATTTGTGCATACTTCTAAAAATGTTATTATTGATAATTATTTGTGCAATCTTAACCTAGCTCTAATTGTAATTGATATGTTTCCACTTTGATATAAATAGTCTGGTATGTTCGTGTGGATATAAAAGTTGACTTGCTGTGTTTATATGCAGTGAATAAACAAACTTGAAAGTCAATTCATCTTCAATGTACTGTTAAGATTATTAAGGCTCCATGAAGCTGCTTTGCAAAAATGGGTCTTCTGAGCTCTGTGATTGTTTGTGGAAAATATGGCTTATATGCAGCATAAATTAAGCTATGCTTTCTTTTCAAACTCAATCTCAGTAAAGCAGGTGGTATGAGTACACTTAATGTGCTATGTCTGTTACATTGGCTGACTAATTTGATAACTATTGGCTTTGTTTTCTGCAGTTTCAGTAAATAGCTGTTCATCTACTGTTAGAAATTAATACTAAAAAAGTGCAGATAAAATACATCTGTAGGTACTGCTGATATTAGTGGCAACTTTATTTCATCTTACACAAGAGTTGTATTTGTGTATTAAAGTAAAACCATATCACATTTAAAATGTTTGTTTATTCCTTGTATATTTCTGCAGTTTTATTGGATTATCCAGTGGAAAGTAAGCTTTAACATCAAAGCTAAAAGAAAAATTATTTAGTTTGCTATGTAAGAAATTCCATCCATTTTTTTATTCATATACAGGATGTGGGCTTCGCTGGCTAGGCCAGCATTTAATGCCCATCCTGAATTGACCTGGAGAAGGTGGTAATGAGCCTTCTTGATCTGCTGCAGTCCCTGTGATGTAAGTACTCCCATAGTGCTTTTAGGGAGGGAGTTCCAGCCTTTTAACCCAGCGACAGTGAAGGAATAGCGATATATTCCCAAGTCAGGATGGTGAGTGACTTGGAGGGGAGCTTCCAGGTGGTGGTGTTCCCATCTATCCACTGTCCTTGTCCTTCTAGATGGTAGAGGTCATGGGTAGTGGGTGTGGAAGGTGCTGCCTAGGGAGCCTTGGTGAGTTTCTGCAATACGTGTTATAGAAGGTATACACTGCTGCCACTGTTCATCGGTGGTGGAAGGAGTGAATGTTTGTGGAAGGGGTGCAAATCAAGTGTGCTGCTTTGTCCTGGATGGTGTCAAGTTTCTTGAGAGTTGCTGGAGCTGCACTCATCCAGGCAAGTGTAGAGTATTCCATCACACACCTGACTTGTACCTTGTAGATGGTGAGCAGGCTTTGGGGACTCAGGGGGTGAGTTACTCACCACAGGATCCCTAGCCTTTGACCTGCTCTTGTAGCCACAGTATTTATATGGCTAGTCCAGTTCAGTTTCTGGTCAATGGTAATCCCCAGGATGTTAATAGTGGGGGATTCAGCGATGGTAATACCATTGAATGTGAAGGCACGATGGTTAGATTGTCTCTTGTTGGAGATCGTCATTGCCTAGCAATTGTGTGATGTCAATGTTACTTGCCACTTGTCAGCCCAAGCCTGGGTATTGACTAGGACTTGCTACATTTGGACATGGACTACTTCATATCTGAGGAGTGGCGAATGGTGTTGAACATTGTGCAATCATCAAAGAACATTCCCACTTCTGAACTTATGATGGAAGGAAGGTTATTGATAAAGCAGCTGAAGATGGTTGGGCCGAGGACACTACCTTGAGAAAATCCTGCAGTTATATTTTGGAACTGAGATGATTGACCTCCAACAACCGCAACTGTCTTCCTTTGTGCTAGGTATGACTCTAACCAGCAGAGTTTTCCCCGAGTTCCCATGGACTCCAGTTTTGCTAGGGCTCCTTGATGCCACAGTCAGTCAAATGCTGCACTGATGTCAAGGGCAGTCACTCTCACCTCATCTTGGGAGTTCAGCTCTTTAGTCCATGTTTGAACCAAGGCTGTAATGAAGGCAGAAGCTGAGTGGCCTTGGTGGAATCCACACTAAGCCTCAGTGAGCAGGTTATTGCTAAGCAAGTGCTACATGATAACACTGTTGATGACCCCTTCCATCACTTTACTGATGACTGAGAGTAGACTGTTGAGATGGTAATTTGCTGTGTTGAATTTGTCCTGCCTTTTGTGTACGGGACATACCTGGGCAATTTCCCACATTGCTGGGTAGATGCCAGTGTTGTAGCTGTACTGGAACAGCTCGGCTAGGTGTGTGAGAAGTTCTGGAGCACAAGTCTTCAGTACTATTGCCGGAATATTGTCAGGGCCCATAGCCTTTGCAGTATCCAGCACCTTCAGCCATTTCTTGACATGACATGAAGTGAATCAAAGTGGCTGAACACTGGTATCTGTGATGCTGGGGACCTCCTGAGGAGGCTGAGGTGGATCATCCACTCGGCCACTGGCTGAAGATTGTAGCAAATGCTTCAGCCTTATCTTTTTGCACTGATGTGCTGGTCTCCACAATCATTGAGGATGGGGATATTTGTGGACCCCCTTCTCCAGTGAGTTGTTTAATTGTCCATCACTATTCATGACTGGATGTGGCTGGACTGCAGAGTTTAGATCTGATCCGTTGATTGTGGAATCACTTAGCTCTGTCAATCACTTGCTGCTTATGCTGTTTGACATGCAAGTAGTCCTGTGTTGTAGCTCCACCAAGTTGACACCTCCTTTATAGGTATGCCTGGTGCTGCTCCTGGCATGCCCATCTGCACTCTTCATTGAACCAAGGGTGATCCTCTGGCTTGATGGTAATGGTAGAGTAGGGGATCTGCTGGGCTATGATGTTCCAGACTGTGGCTGTGTACAATTCTTCTGCTGCTGATGGCCCATAGAGCCTCATTGATGCCCAGTCTTGAGTTGCTAGATCTGTTCAAAACCTATCCCATTTAGCACGGTGGTAGTGTCACACAACGCAATGGAGGGTATCCTCAATGTGAAGACGGGGCTTTGTCTCCACAGGGACTAGTCATTCCTACCGATACTGTCATGGACACATGCATCTGCAGCAGGTATGCTGGGGAGGATGAGGTCAAGTATGATTTCCCCTCTTTTGGTTTCCTCACCATCTGTAGCAGACCCAGTCCACCAGCTATGTCCTTAATGGCTTGACCAGCTCGGTCTGTGGTGGTGCTACAGAGCCACTCTTGGTGATAGACATTGAAGTGCTCCGTTCAGAGTATATTCTGAACCCTTGCCACCCTCAGTGTTCCCTCCAAGTGGTGCTCAGCATGGAGGAGGTCGATACTTGGTAATAAGCAGGAGGTTTCCTTGCCCATGTTTGACCTTATGCCATCAACTTCATGGGGGCCAGAGTCAATGTTGAGGACTCCCAGGGCAACTCCCAACTACATACCACTGTGCCGTCACCACCACCTCTCTGGGTCTGTCCTGTAAGTTGGTTAGGACATACGCAGAGATGGTGATGGTGGTGTCTGGGACATAATCTATAAGGTATGATTCCACGAGTATGACTGTCATGCTGTTGCTTGACTAGTCTGTGGACAGCTGTCCAAATTTTAGCACAAGCTCCCAGATGTTAGTAAGGAGGACTTTGCAGGGTTGACAGAGCTGGGTTTGCCATTGTCTTTTCTGGTGCCTTGGTCGATGCCAGGAGATCTGTCCGGTTTCATTCCTATTTATTGACTTTGTAGCGGTTTGATACAACTGAGAGGACATTTCAGAGGGTACTTAGGAGTCAACCACATTACTGGAATCTGGAGTCACAGGTCGGCAGATTTCCTAAAGGACATCAGTGAGCCAGATGGTCATCATTAAACTTTTAATTCCAGGTGCAAAATTTTTAGCTCGGCAGGCGGGCAGGCACAAGTCTGACCTGCTGGAGCGTAAAATAACGCCAATTGACATTGGGCGAGTGTCCCGATGTCAACGTGCAGTTGCACGACATTTTGCTCGGCTGGCGCCCGCCAGATTTGGCAGCACGCCCGCCAATAATTAAAAGGCCTGTTAAGGTGATTAAAAAGATAATTGAATGAAATTTTTTGCTGCCTGCCCACTCTTACAATTAGCGGACAGGCAAAAAGGCCAAGCAGCCTTTGCACATTTTAGGAAACCTCACCTATGGGCTGCAAGAGGTTTCCTAAAGCAATTAAAATTAAAATAAAAAATGTAAAATTTAATTATAAACATGTCCCTGCTCTTGTGACAGAGTCATCAGCAGAGTCACATGAGGGGACATGTTTTATTACATTTTTCATTTCTTTTCTAACACTCTTCATCTCCCTGAGGCAGCTCTGTGGTAGGTTCGCGCTTGACCTCCCCCCTCATAATCCTCCCCCCACCCACACAGGCAGTGCTGAGCACTGCTGCTCGCATTTCACACTGGGTGGGCCTTAATTGGCCCACCAGCATGAAATCGCCTTCTGGCCTTGATCGCAGCCGGTGGTCAGCTTCCCTACCTTCCCCACTGAGCCCACCTGACAAGGGCACATTTCTGTCCCAGACTTTAATTCAAATTCCACTATATGCCATGTTGGGATTCAAACCCAGGTCCCCAGAGCATTACTCTGGGTCTCTGGATTACCAGTCCAGTGACAATACCACTATGCTACTGCCACCTCCTCCCCACTGTACTAAAAACTATAAAGATGCGCATATTGTGTGAGTAATTCTTAAAGATTAATGGTCAATCGCTGTCATTTTTCTGGATGTTTGGAACATTGTTCCACAGAACGTATAAAAAAAAGGTTAATGTCTTATTAATTACATCGTTAAGGTTTGTTAACATCAGTTACATTGTCAAGAGAAACAGGTGATGGGTATTTAAACGCATATAAATAGGAGCTAGCTGGGACACTTGGTGTGTGAGCAGTGATGACCCTGAACAAAGTCAGTAAACTCTCTCAGCAAGGAAAGGCTCTGTGTCTTAGTTTTGACTTAACCAACTGGTGTGGATTCTGTTAGCATTGGTAGCAGAGAATGGTTGGCCTAAAGGTGAAGATTGGAAACTAAGGTATCTTTTCAGCTAGAAGATTGTATTTGAAGTTACTTTAGAGGGAATGGCTGAAGTCAGGTGTAAATTATCAGAGTTTGATTTTCCACCATTGTTTTGTGAAGCTGAATATTATGACCAATGGATGAACGAAATGGATATGTGGACACAGGCTACATCCTTACCAAAGAAAAGCAAGATATAACCTTGGCACTTTGCTTCCCACCAGAAGCAGGATCAAACACAAAGTATTTTGGGAGCTAGAGGCTTATAATTGGATACTGCAGAAGGTTTGGATAAACTCCTAAAATTTATGGACAAATTTAAAAGAAAGATGATCTGCTTATGAGGCATGGTCAGACTTTGATGAATTTAGAAGGATGGACAGTTATTCTATGGAAGAATATATTATGGAATTTAACAGATTTTTACAAGATTGCAGAAATTCTGTTTGGAGATCCCTAATTCACTGCTTTCTTTCAAATTGTTGGATTGTGCTAAAGTATCGAACATGGATTGGCTCCTGGTCTTGACTGGGGTTAGATTCTCAGAAAGAGATACTCTTTTGGAACAGATGTCTGAAGTTTTAAAAAAAAGTTCTGGGGAAACATTCATTTTCAGCCACTTTCACGGTGCCAATGGGGCATTCAGCAGTAACACAAAAGATGGAGGATTCAATGTTGGCAGCATTCTCATACTGTTTAGTTATGGGTTACAGGCATCCTTTCTGGTAGCTCTAACAGATGACAGGAATTGGACAACTATGGCAGGAGAATGAACCCCAGAAATAACTGAGGAAAGGTAGACAGGTGTTTCAGATGTGGCTCGATATATCATTGTGATGAATTGTCCAAAACAGAATAATAGTTTTTTTGAAATGACACATGACAAAAAGGATCAGAAGGCGAAGATGACAATATTGATCAATCGATGTATTAGTCACCTGAAAGCTTTAGTCCAGCAACAAGTGTTCTAGTTGCGGACTCATTCATTTGTGCTGTGTTAGACGGTGGGTGCATGACCACAGTGTGTGGAGTGGATTGGTTAAAGTGTTACTTGGATTCTCTAAATAGTAAATACCAAAGTAAGGTTAAAGAATATGAAAGTTCTACTTACTTCAGGTTCGGGGACAATAACACGTTAAACTCACTAAAGAGAATGGTGATTCTGCGTAAAATAGCCAGGGTAAACCATTTTACTCAGTGAAATACCCTTACTGTTCAGTAAGCCACGTATGAAAAATTGAAATTAAATATGGAGCATGATAAGGCAATTGTTTTTGGGAAATCTGTACATTAACAGTGTACAAAATTGGGGCATTATTGTATCCCCTTAACAAGACCAAACATTTCTAATCACATTTCTAAAGAAGTGTTGATGACATCAGGGGGTAAGGGTTTAAAGGGAAAAAAGACAAATTGTTTTAAAACTACATCTGCAGTTTTCCCAACCATTTGTCCTAGGTTAAAAATTCTACGAAAGGATGCAGGGATAATGGATGATGAATATATTAAACTTATAGAAGAGATCAGAGAAATGTGATATATGTTTAAAAAAAAGGATACCATCACAGCCTGTAGTGAGTCTCCCATGAGCAAGAGACTTTAGTGAAATTGTAGCAATGGACTTGAAGGTATGGGAAATGGACAAAAACATTTTTATCTTACACTTCAAAGATATAGCAAACTAGGTTCAGTCTGTTAACAGTAGTATATAGTAAAGACAAAAAGGTAATTGTGGACAAGATAATGGAAAAATGAATAGGAACTGGACTGGAAGCACTGGCTAAATTACTAACTGACAATGTGAGGGAATTTGTCAATGATGAATTTAAAAGCATATGGGAAAATATGAACAGCATAGTTATGAACACAACAGCGGAAAGTCCCTTCAGTAATAGGATTTATGAAAGAAGTCACGCAGTAATTGACGACATCCTTCAAAAAATCTTACCTGACCAACCAAGCCTGTGAGCTGACATTTGCCCTGGCATGGGCAGTCTGTGTGAAACATTCACTTCAAATAGCTGGAGGCTACAGTCCCTATCATTAGTTTATGGGAGAAATCCAAAATACCTTTGGCAGAATTGGACAGAGTCAGCATGGATTTAAGAAAGGGAAATCATGCTTGACAAATCTACTGGAATTTTTCGAGAATGTAACTAGTAGAGTTGATGAGGGGGAACCAATGGATGTGGTTTTTTTGGACTTTCAGAAGGCTTTCAACAAAGTCCCACATAAGAGATTGGCGTGTAAAATTAAAGCGCATGGAATTGGGGATAATGTATTGAGATGGATAGAAAATGGGTTGGCAGACAGGAAACAAAGAGTAGGAATAAATGGGTCTTTTTCCGAATGACAGGCAGTGACTAGTGGGGTACCGCAGGGATTGGTGCTGGGACCCCAGTTATTCACGATATATATTAATGATTTAGATGAGGGAGTTAAATGTAATATCTCCAAATTTGCAGATGACACGAAGCTGGGTGGGAGGGTGAGCTGTGAGGAGGATGCAGAGATGCTTCAGTGTGATTTGGACAAGTTGAGTGAGTTGGCAAATGCATGGCAGATGCAGTATAATGTGGATAAATGTGAGGTTATCCATTTTAGTAGCAAAAACAGGAAGGCAGATTATTATCTGAATGACTATAAATTGAGAGAGGGGAATGGGCCATGAGACCTGGGTGTCCTTGTACACCAGTCGCTGAAGTTAAGCATGCAGGTGCAGCAGGTGGTAAAGAAGGCAAATGGTATGTTGGCCTTCATAGCCAGAGGATTTAAATATAGGAACAGGGATGTCTTGCTGCAATTGTACAGGGCCTTGGTCTCCTTATCTGAGAAAGGATGTACTTGCTATAGAGGGAGTGCAGCAGAGGTTCACCCGACTAATTCCTGGGATGGTGGGACTGACATATGAGGAGAGATTGAGTTGATTATGATTATATTCGCTGGAGTTTAGAAGAATGAAGGGGGATCTCATAGAAATCTATAAAATTCTAACAGGACTAGACAGGGTAGATGCAGGAAGGATGTTCCCGATGGTGGGGGAGTCCAGGATCAGGGTCATAGTCTGAGCATATGGGGTAGACCATTTGGAACTGAGTTGAAGAGAAATTTCTTCACCCAGAGAGTGGTGAACCCGTGGAATTTGTTACCACAGAAAGTAGTTGAGATCAAAATGTTGTATGCTTTCAAGAAGGAGTTAAATATAGCTCTGGGGTTGAAAGGAATCAAATTATGGGGAGAAAGCGGGAGCAGGCTATTGAGTTGGATGATCAGCCATGATTATAATGAATGGTGGAGCAAGCTCGAAGGGCCGAATGGCCTATCCCAGCTCCTAGTTTCTATGTTTCTATGTGATGTGGGATCATCCCCTGGCCTTGGAAGGGGCTATGATTAGTTCATTTTTTTCTGAGCACTTGAATGCCCTACATGTAGGGAGAAGGACTATACCAAGGCTGAGGCTTCAGAGAATATTCGGCAAGCCTTACAGCACCACATAAGGCCACCAGAAATAAACTTTAATCTGGGGACTTGGTATATTCTAAAAGAGCAGGGCAGAAAGAATGGAAAAGCTTGGGCAAGGTTATGGGCAGTGATAGAAAAACAGTACTTTTACAAGATGGGAACCAAACTTGTAGGATACATTCCTCGGGGCTAATTAGTATTGACTATACATTTACAGAACTTGTGGAGGTAAGAGAAAGTGAAGAGGCACCATGCACTTCACATGCATATGTGTTGGAAAATTATGAGGAGCAGATTGTGACAGATAAAGGAATGACTGAATATGAACAAAGTGATAATGAAGCGCAGTATAAGGCAATTTATAACAAAGACAAACAGAGCCAAACAGAACTCAGCAGAGCCATACATAGCCAAACAGAGCCTGGCAGAGCCAAACATAGCAAAACAGAGCCAAGCAGTTTGAAACAGAGCTTGGCAGAGCTGAACAGATCGAAACAGAGCCTGGCAGACTCAAAGAGAGCCTGGCAGAGCCAGACAGAGCCAAAAAGATCCAAACAGAGCCTGGCAGAGCCTGGCAGACCCAAACAGAGCCTGGCAGATCCAAACAGAGCCTGGTAGACCCAAACAGAACCTGGTAGAGCCAGACAGTGCCAAACAGAGTCTAGCAGAGCCAGTCAGAGCCTGGCCTGGCCAAACAGATCCAACAGAGCCTGCAGATCCAAACAGAGCCAAGCAGAGACAAACAGAGCCTCGCAGAGCCAGACAGTGCCTAGTAGAGCCAAACTGATCCAAGCTGAGACAAATAGAACCTCGCAGAGCTAGACATTGCCAAACAGAGCCAAACAGAGTCAAACAGAGACAAACAGAGCCTCGCAGAGCCAAACAGTGCCAAGTGGAGCCTGGCATAACCAAACAGAGCAAAGAAGAGCCAAACAGAGCCAAGCATAGCCAAACAGACTGAAACAGAGCCCGGCAGAGCCAGACAGAGCCCGGCAGAGCCAGACAGAGCCCGGCAGAGCCTGGCTGAGCCAGACAGAGTCAAAGAGAGCCAAACAGAGCCTGGCAGAGCCAATAAGAGATAAACAGAGCCAAGCAAAGCCATATAGAACCAAACAGAAACAAACCGAGACAAACAGAGTCTCGCAGAGCCAGACAGAGCCAAACAAATCCAAACACAGCCTGGCAGAGCCAAACAGAGAAAAGCAGAGCCTGGCAGACCCAGACAGAGCCTGGAAGACCTAGACAGAGCCTGGCAGAGCCAGACAGAGCCAAACAAATCCAAATACAGCCTGGCAGAGCCAAATAGAGACAAACAGAGCCTGGCAGACCCACACAGAGCCTGGCAGAGCTAAACAGAACCAAACAGAGACAAACAGAGTCTTGCAGAGCTAGGCAATGCCAAACAGAGCCAAACAGAGCCAAAGAGAGCCTGGAAGATCCAAACAGAGCCAAGCAGAGACAAACAGAGCCTCGCAGAGCCAGACAGTTCCTAGTAGAGCCAAACATAGCCAAGCTGAGACAAACATAACCTCACAGATCTAGACATTGCCAAACTGCCTATTAGAGCCAAACAGAGCAAAATAGAGACAAACAGAGCATCGCAGAGCTAAACAGTGCCAAACAGAGCCTAGCATAACCAAACAGAGCAAAGCAGAGCCAAACAGAGCCAAGAATAGTGAGAAAGAGCCAAACAGATTGAAACAGAGCCTGGAAGAGCCAAACAGAGCCTGACAATGTCAAACAGAGCCAGTCACAGCCAAACAGAGCCAGACAGTTCCAAGGAGAGCCTAGCAGAGCCAAAGAGCCAAAGAAAGCCAAGCATAGCCAATGAGAGCCTGGTATAGCAAAACAGAGACATACAGAACCTGGCAGAGCCAAATATAGCCAACCAGAGCAGAACAGAGCAGAACAGAGACAGATAGTTTGAAACTGGGCCTGGCAGTGCCAAACAGAAGCCTGGCAGACCTAAGCAGAGCCTGGAAGACCCAAGCAGAGCCTGACAGAGACTATCAGATCGAAGCAGAGCCATACTGAGCTTGACAGTGCCAAACAATGTCTTGCAGAGCCTGGCAGAGCCAAACAGAGCGTGGCAGAGCCAAACAGAACTAAACAATGCCTGTCAGGGCCAAACAGAGCCAAACAGAGCCAAACATAGCCAAAAAGCGCCAAACAGAACTTGGCAGAGCCAAACAATGCCAAGCAGAGCCAAACAGGGCCTGGCAGAGCCAAGCAGAGCCAAACAGTGCCAAAGAGTGCCAAACAGAGCCTGACAGACCAAAGCAGAGCCAAAAAAGCCTGGCAGAGCCAAACAGAGACAACCAGAGACAAACAAAGACAAACAGAGACAAGCAGAGCTAAACAGAGCCCGACAGAGCCTAGCAGAACCTGACAGAGCCAGGAAGTGCCAAGGAGAGGTTGGCAGAGCCAAACAGAGCCATTTGGAGCCTGGCAGAATGAAACAGAGCCTGGCAGAGCCAAACCGAGCCTGGCAGAGCCGTACAGAGCCAAATAAATCCTGGCACAGCCATATAGAGCCAAACAAAGCCAGGCTGAGTCAATCAGTTCCAAAGAGAGCTTGGCAGAGCCCAACAGAGCTAAGCAGAATGAAACTAAGCCTGGCTGGGGCAAAGAGAGGCAAGTAGTGCCTGGCACAGCCAAACAGAGCCTGGCAGAGCCTAACAGAGAGAAACAGAGCCAAAAAGATCCAGACAGAGCATAGTAGAGCCTGGCAGAGCCAAACAGTACTAAATGGAGCCGAACAAGAGACTGGTAGAGCCAGACAGAGCCTGGCAGAGCCAAACAGAGCCATACATGGCCTGGCAGAGCCAAACATAGCCAGGCAGAGTAAAACAGAACCAAACAGTTCAGAACTGAGCTTAGCAGTGCCAAACAGATCCAAGCCGAGTCTGGCAGACCTTGGCAGAGCCTGGCAGAGCCTCACAGAGCCTGGCAGAGCCAGGCAGAGTGTGGCAGAGCCAGACAGAACTACATAATGCCTTGCAGAGCCAAAGAGAGACAAACAGAGTCACACAAAGCCTGGCAGACTGAAGCAGAGCCTGTCAGAGCCAAGCAGAGCCTGTTAGATCCAGACAGAGCCAAACATACCCGACAAGCGACAAACAGATCCTGGCAGAGCTAAACAATGCCAAGCAGAGCCAAACAGAGCCAGACAGTGCCAAAGAGTGCCAAACAGAGCCTGACAGACCAAACAGAGCCAAACAGAGCCTGGCAGAGCCAAACAGAGACAACCAGAGCCAAACAAAAACAAACGGAGACAAGCAGAGCTAAACAGAGCCTGGCAGAGAGCCTAGCAGTGCCTGTCAGAGCCAAGAAGAGCCTGTGAGAGGCTGGCAGAGCCAAACAAAACCACATAGAGCCTGGCAGAACATATCAGAGCCTGGCAGAGCCAAACCAAGCCTGGCAGAGCTGTACAGAGCCAAATAAATCCTGGTAGAGTCAAATAGAGCCAGGCAGAGCCAATCAGTTCCAAAGAGAGCCTGGCATAGCCAGACAGAGCCTGGCAGAGCCCAACAGAGCCAAGCAGAGTCAAACAGCGTGGCTCGGGCAAAGTGAGGCAAGTAGTGCCTGGCAGATCCAGATAGAGAGAAACAGAGCCAAAAAAATCCAGACAGAGCCGAGCAGAAAATCGTAGAGCCTGGCAGAGCCAAACAGTACCAAACAGAGACAAACAGAGACTGGTAGAGCCAGACAGAGCCTGGCAGAGCGCAGCAGAGCCAGACAGAGCTATACAGAGCCTGGCAGAGCCAAACATAGCTAGGCAGAGCAAAACAGAACCAAACAGTTCACAACTGAGCTTAGCAGTGCCAAACAGATCCAAACAGAGCCTGGCAGACTTTGACAGAGCCTGGTAGAGCCAAACAGAGCCTGGCAGAGCCAAACAGAGCCTGGCAGAGCCAAAGAGAGCCTGACATAGCCAAAGAAGGCCTGGCAGAGCCAATCAGAGTCATGCAGAGTCAAACTGAGCCTGGCTGCGGCAAACAGAGGCAAATAGTGCGTGGCAGAGCCAAACAGAGCCAAATAAAGTCTGACAGAGCCAAACAGAGAGAAACAGAGCCAAATAGATCCAAACAGTACCAAACAGAGCCAAACAGATGCTGGCAGAGCCAAACAGACCCTGACAGTGGCAGATACAGCCAGTCAGAGCAAAACAGAGCCAAAGAGTTCCAAAGAGAGCCTAGCACAGCCAATGAAAGCCTGGCAAAGCTAAACAGAGCCTGGTATAGCCAAACAGAGCCATGCAGAGCTTGGCAGAGCCAAAAATAGACAAGCAGAGCCAAACAGAGCCTGGCAGACTGAAGCAGAGCCTGTCAGAGCCAAGCAGAGCCTGCCGGAGCCAAACAGAGCCAAACATAGCCAAGAAGTGCCACACAGAACCTATCAGAGCCAAGCAATGCCAAGCAGAGCCAATCAGAACCAAAAAGAGCCAAATTGAGCCTTGCAGAGCTACTAAAGGCCCAATAGCGCCAAACAGAGCCAAACAGAGACAAACCATGCAAGACAGAGCAAAACAGATCCTGGCATGGCCAGACAGAGCCAAACATCAGCCACATGGAGCCTGGAAGAGCAAAACAGAGTTCAACACAGCCAAGGGGAGCCAAACAGAGCCTGGCAGAGCCAAACATTGTCAAAAAGTACCTAGTAGAGCCAGACAGAACCAAACAGAGCATGTCAAATCCAAACAGAGCCTGGCAGTGCCAAACAGAGCCAAACATAACCAAAACGAGCCTGGCACGGCTAAACAGAGCAAACAGAGTCTGGCAGAGCGAAACAGAGCCAAAATGAGCCTGGTAGGGACAAACAGAGCCAAACAGGACCTGGTAGAGACAAATAGTGCCAAACAGAGCCTGTCAGACCAAACAGAGCCAAACAGAGCCTGGAAGAGCGAGACAGAGCCTGGCAGAGCCTGACAGAGTCAAACAGAGCCAAATAGATCCAAACAGAGCCAAATAGATCCAAACAGAGCCAAACAGAGCCTGGCAGAGCCAAGCAGAGCTTGACAGAGTCAAAGAAATCGAAACAGAGCCTGGCAGAACTAAACAGAGCTAAAAGAGCCTGAGAGAGCCAAACAGAGGCTGCAGAGCCAAACAGAGCCAAAATGTGTCATTGATCCAAACAGAGCCAAATAAACTCAAATGGAGCCAGACAGAGCCTGGCATAGGGAAATAGAGACTGGCGCAGCCAAACAGAGTCCAGCAGAGCCAAACAGAGCCCGTCAGTGCCAAACTGATCCAAACAGAGCCCGGCAGAGCCAAACAGAGCCCGGTAGAGCCAAACAGAGCCCGGCAGAGTCAAACAGAGACCGGCAGAACCAAACAGAGCCCGGCAGAGCCATAAGAGCCAGAGAGAGCGAAACAGAGCCTGGCAGAGCCATACAGAGACAAAATGAGACTTTGATACAAACAGAGCCAAATAAACCCAAACAGAGCCAGACAGAGCCAAACAGAGATGGGCATAGCGAAACAGAGCCAAAAAGATTGAAACAGAGCAAAACAGAGCCCAGCAGAGCCAAAATGAGCCTGGCAGTGCCAAATAGATCCAAACAGAGCCAAACAGAGCCCAGCATAGCCAAAGAGAGCCCAGCAGGGCCAAACAGAGTCTAGCTGAGCCGACCAGGAACAAACAGAGCCAAACAGAGACTGGCAGAGCCAAAATGAGACAGAGTGAAGCAGAACCATATAGAGCATAACAGAGCCAAACAGAGACAAACAGAGTCGCACAGAGCCAGACAGTTGCCAAACAGAGCGTAGCAGAGTCAAACAGAGCCAAGCATAGCCAAATAGAGCCAAACAGAGCTAAACAAATTGAAATAGAGCCCGGCAGAGGCTGACAGAGCCAAACAGAGCCAAACAGAGCCAAAATGAGACCAGCAGACTCAAATAGTGCCAAACAGAGGTTGGAAGAGCAAACCAGTGCCAAAGAGAGGCAAGCAGAGCCTGACAGAGCCAAATAGTTCCAACCAGAGCGCAGTGGAGCCAAACAGAGCCCTTGAGCCAAACAGAGCCTGGCAAAGCCAAACAGAGTCCAACAGAGCCAAACAGAGACCGGCACAGCCATACAGAGTCCAACAGATCCAAACAGAGTGAAACGGAGCCAGACAGATGCCATCAGAGCACACCAGAGCCAAACAGAGCCTGGTAGAGCCCAACAGAGCCCAGCAGAGCCAAACACAGCCTGCCAGAGCCTGGCAGAGGTAAACACAGCTAAACATAGCCAATCAGTGCCAAACAGAGCCTGGCAAGGGCAAACAGAGCCGGACAGTGCCAAACAGAGCCAAACAGAGCCTGGCAGAGCCAAACAGAGCCACATACATCCACATGGAACCAGACAGAGCCAAACAGAGCCTGGCAGGGCCACACAGAACCAAAGAGAGTCAAATGGAGCTTGGTAGAGCCACACAGTGCCAAGCAAAGCCAAATAGAGCCAGAAAAGATCCTGGCAGAGCCCAATAGAGCCAAACAGAGCCAGGCAGAGCTAAACAGAAGCAAATAGTTACAAACAGAGCCTAGACGAACCACAGAGTGCCACACATAGCCTGGCATTGCCAATCAGAGATATACAGAGCCTGGCAGAGCCAAATATAGCCAAGCATAGCAAAGCAGAGCCAAACAGAGCAAGATCATACGAAACTGGGCCTGGCGGTGCCAAACAGAAGCCTGGCAAACCCAAGCAGAGCCTGGCAGACCCAAGCAGAGCCTGACAGAGTCTACCAGATTGAAGCAGAGCCATACTGAGCTTGGCAGTGCCAAACATAGCCTTGCAGAGCCTGGCAAAGCAAAACAGAGCGTGGCAGAGCCAAACAGAACTAAACAATGCCTTGCAGAGCCAAAGAGAGAGAAACAGAGCCAAAGAGAGCCTGGCAGACTGAAGCAGAGCCTGTCAGAGCCAAACAGAGCTAAACATACCCAAAAAGCGCCAAACAGATCCTGGCAGAGCTAAACAATGCCAAACACGGCCTGGCAGAGCCAAGCAGAGCCAACCAGAGCTTGACAGACCAAACAGAGCCAAACAGAGACAGCCAGAGACAAACAAAACCAAACAGAGACAAGCAGAGCTAAACAGAACCCGGCAGAGCCTAGCAGAACCTGACAGAGCCAAGAAGAGCCTGCGAGATGCTGGCAGAGCCAAACAGAGCCACATAGAGCCTGGCAGAACAAATCAGAGCCTGGCAGAGCCAAGCCAAGCCTGGCAGAGCTGCACAGAGCCAAATAAATCCTGGCAGAGCCAAATAGAGCCAAACAAATCCAGGCAGAGCCAATCAGTTCCAAAGAGAGCCTGGCATAGCCAGACAGAGCCTGGCAGAACCAAACAGGGCCAAGCAGAGTCAAACTGAGCCTGGCTGGGGCAAAGAGAGGCAAGTAGTGCCTGGCAGAGCCAGAGAGAAACAGAGCCAAAGAAATCCAGACAGAGCCGGGCAGAACCAAGTAGAGCCTGGCAGAGCGAAACAATACCAAACAGAGACAAACAGAGACTGTTAGAGCCAGACAGAGCCTGGCAGAGCCAAACAGAGCTATACAGAGCTGTCAGAGCCAAACATAGCCAAGCAGAGCAAAAGAGAACCAAACAGTTCAGAACTGAGCTTAGTAGTGCCAAACAGATCCAAACAGAGCCTGGCAGACCTTGGCAGAGGCTGGTAGAGCCAAACAGAGCCTGGCAGAGCCAAACAGAGCCAAGAAATTCCTGACAGAGCCAAATAGAGCAAAACAAAGCCACACAGAGCCAAACAATTCCAAACAGAGCCTGGCAAAGCCAAAGAGAGCCTAGCATAGCCAAAGAGGGCCTGGCAGAGCCAATCAGAGTCAAACAGATTTAAACTGAGCCTGGCTGGGGCAAACGTAAGCAAATAGTGCCTGACAGAGCCAAACAGAGCCAAATAAAGTCTGACAGAGCCAAACAGAGAGAAACAGAGCCAAATAGATCAAAACAGTACCAAACAGAGCCAAACAGATACTGGCAGAGACAAACAGACCCTGACAGTAGCAAACAGAGCCAGTCAGAATGAAACAGAGCCAAAGAGTTCCAAAGAGAGCCTAGCAGACCCAATGAATGCCTGGCATAGCCAAACAGAGCCTGGTATAGCCAGACAGAGCCATACAGAGCTTGGCAGAGCCAAACAGAGCCTGGCAGACTGAAGCAGAGCCTATCAGAGCCAAGCAGAGCCTGCCAGAGACAAACAGAGCCACACATAGCCAAGAAGTGCCACACAGAACCTGACAGAGCCAAGCAATGCCAAGCAGAGCCAATCAGAACCAAAAAGAGCCAAGCCGAGCCTTCCAGAGCTATTCAAGGCCCAATAGCTCCAAACAGAGCCAAACAGAGCCAAACAGAGCAAAACAGAGCCTGGCATAGCCAGATAGCGCCAAAGTTGAGCCACATGGAGCCTGGAAGAGCAAAACAGAGTCCAACACAGCCAAGGGGAGCCAAGCAGAGCCTGGCAGAGCCAAATGTTGTCATAAAGTACCTAGTAGGGCCAAACAGAACCAAACAGAGCAAGTCAGATCCAAACAGAGCCTAGCAGTGCCCAACAGAGCCAAACATAACCAAAACGAGTCTGGCAGAGCGAAACAGAGCCAAAATGAGCCTGGTAGTGGATAACAGAGCCAAATAATGCCTGGCAGAGCCAAACAGAGCCCGGCAGAGACAAACAGAGCCAAACAGATCCTGGCAGAGCCAAACAGAGTAGAATAGAGATTGGCAGAGCCTGGCAGATCCAAACAGAGCCAAACAGGGCCTGGCAGAGCCAACTAGTGCTAAACAGAGCCTGTCAGCTCAAACAGAGCCTAACAGAGCCTGGCAGAGCCTGGCAGAGTCAAACAGGGCCAAATAGATCCAAACAGAGCAAAATAGATCCAAACAGAGACAAACAGGGTCTCACAGAACCAGACAGTTGCTAAACAGAGCCTAGCGGAGCCAAACAAAGCCACACATAGCCAAGCAGAGCCAGACAGAGCCAAACAGAGCCAAACAAATCGAAACAGAGCCTGGCAGAGCTAAACAGAGCCAAAAGAGCCAGAGAGAGCCAAACAGAGCCTGGCAGAGCCAAACAGAGCCAGAATGAGCCATTGATCCAAACAGAGCCAAACAAACCCAAACGGAGCCAGACAGAGCCAAACAGAGCCTGGCATAGTGAAACAGAGACTGGCACAGCCAAATGAGCCCGACAGTGCCAAATAGAGCCTGGCAGAGCCATAAAGAGACAAACAGAGTGAAGCAGAACTTTATAGAGCATAACAGAGCCATACAGAGACAAACAGAGTCTTGCAGAGGCAGACAGTTGCCAAACAGAGCATAGCAGAGTCAAACAGAGCCAAGCTTAGCCAAACAGAGCCAAACAGAGCTAAACAAATCGAAATAGAGCCCGGCAGAGGCAGACAGAGTGAAACAGACCCAAACAGAGCCTGGCAGAGCCAAACAGAGCCAAAATGAGACCGGCAGACTCAAATAGAGCCAAACAGAGGCTGGCAGAGCCAACCAGTGCCAAAGAGAGGCAAACAGAGCCCGACAGAGCCAAATAGATCTAAACAGAGTGCAGCAGAGCCAAACAGAGCCCGGCAGAGCTAAGCAGAGCCTGGCAGAGCCAAGCAGAGTCCAACATAGCCAAACAAAGACCGGCACAGCCAAACAGTTCCAAAGAGAGCCGAACAGAGCCAAAAGAATCGAAACAGACCCTGGCAGAGCGAAACGGAACCAAAAAGAGACTTTGATCCAATCAGAGCCAAATAAACCCAAAAGGAGCTAGACAGAGCCAAACAAAGTCAAATGGAGCTTGGTAGATCCAAATAGAGCCAAACAGAGCCAAACAGAATCAAACAGAAACACAAAAGATCCTGGCAGAGCCAAATAGAGCCAAACAGAGCCAGGCAGAACTGATCAGTGGCAACGAGTTCCAGACAGAGCCTAGACAAGCCAAAGAGAGCCAAACATAGCCTGGCATTGCCAATAAGAACCATAGAGAGCCTGGCAGAGCCAAACATAGCCAAGCAGAGCAAAACAGAGGCCGACAGAGACAAACGGTTCAATACTAGGCCTGGCAGTGCCAAACAGATCCAAACAGAAGCCTGGCAGACCTAAGCAGAGCCTAACAGAAACTGGCAGATCCAAGCAGAGCCATACTGAGCTGGGCAGAGCTAAATAGAGCCTTGCAGAGTCTGGCAGAGCCAAACAAAGAGAAACAGAGCCTGGCAGAGCCAAACAATGCCTGGCAGAGCCAGACAGAGCCAGGCAGAGCCGAAGAGGGACAAACAGATCCTGCCAGACTGAAGTAGAGCTGGTCAGAGTCAAAAAGAGCCAGGCAGAGCCAGACAGATCCGAAAGGAGCCAAGCAGAGCCTGTCAGAGCTAAGTAGCGCCTGCCAGAGACAAACAAATCCAAACATATGCAAAAGGTACCAAACAGAGCATGGCAGAGCCAAACAGAGCCCATCAGAACCAAACAGAGCCCGGCAGTGCCAAATAGATCCAAGCAGAGCAAAACAGACTTTGGCAGAGCCAGACAGAGGCAAAGAGAGCCAAACAGAGCCTGGAATAGCCAAGAAGAGACAAACAGAGCCATATAGAGCCAGACAGAGACAAACAGAGACAAAAAGAGTCTCACAGAGACGAATAGTTGCCAAACAGAGTCTAGCAGAGCCAAACAGAGCCAAGCATAACCAAACAAATCGAAACAGAGCCTGGCAGAGCCAAACAGTGGCAAACAGTTCCAAACAGAGCCTAGACGAGCCAAAGAGAGCCAAACATAGCCTGGCATTACCAATCAGAGCCTTAGAGAGCCTGGCAGAGCCAAACATAGCCAAGCCGAGCAAAACAGCCAAACAGAGCCAAACAATTTAAAACTGGGATTGGCAGTGCCAAACAGATCCAAACAGAAGTAGGCAGACCAAAGCAGAGCCTGGCAGACCCAAGCAGAGACTGACAGAGACTGGCAGTTCCAAGCAGAGCCTGGCAATGCTAAAAAGAGCCTTGCAGAGCCTAACAGAGCCAAACAGAGAGAAATAGAGCCAGACGGAGCCAAACATAGCCCTGCAGAGCCAAACAGAGCTTGGCAGAGCCAAACAGAGCCTGGCTGAGCCAGACAGAGTCAAAGAGAGCCAAACAGAGTCTGGCAGATCCAAGAACATACAAACAGAGTCTCGCAGAGCTTGACAGTTGCCAAACAGAGACTAGAAGAGACAAACAGAGCCAAGCATAGCCAAACAGAGCCTGGCAGAGCAAAACTGAGCCAAAGAGAGCCAAACAAATCGAAACAGAGCCTGGCAGAGGCAGACAAAGCCAAAAGCGCCAGACAGAGCCAAACAGAGCCTGGCAGAGCCAAACAGAGTTTGGCAGAGCCAGACAGAGCCAAAAGAGCCAGACAGAACCAAACAGAGACTTGCAGAGCCAAACAGAGCCAAAAAAAGTTTTTGATCCAAACAGAGCCAAATAAAGCCAAAAAGAGCCGGATAGAGCCAAACAGAGACTGGCATAGCGAAACTGAGCCAAACCGATTGAAACAGAGCCTGGCAGAGCCAAAACAGAGGCCGGCAGTGTCAAAGAGGTCCAAACAGAACCAAACATAGCCCTGTAGAGCCAAACAGAGCTCGGCAGAGGCAAATAGAGACTGGCTGAGCCAGACAGTGTCAAAGAGAGCGAAACAGAGCCTGGCAGATCCAAGAACATACAAACAGAGCCAGCCAGAGCCAAACAGAACCTGGCAGAGCCAACTAGAGACTTTGATATAAACAGAGACAAATAAACCCAAACGGAACCAGGGAGAGCCAAGCAGAAGCTGTCATAGTGAAACAGAGCCAAGCAGATTGAAACAGAGCCTGGCAGAGCCAAATAGAGCCAGGCAAAGCCATACAGAGCCCGGCAGAGCCTAGTAGAGCCAAGCAGAGCCTGGATGAGCCAGACATAGTCAAAGAGAGCCAAATAGAACCTAGCAGAGCCTGGCAGAGACAAACAGAGCCACATAGATCAAAACAGAGCCAAATAGATCCAAGCACAGCGTGGCAGAGCCAAACAGAGTACAGTAGAGAACAAAAACAGAATTACCTGGAAAAACTCAGCAGGTCTGGCAGCATCGGCAGAGAAGAAAAGAGTTGACGTTTCGAGTCCTCATGACCCTTTCTCCGCCGATGCTGCCAGACCTGCTGAGTTTTTCCAGGTAATTCTGTTTTTGTTTTGGATTTCCAGCATCCGCAGATTTTTTGTTTTTATCTCAGAGTACAGTAGAGCCAAGAAGAGACAAACAGAGCCAAACACAACCATATAGATCCAAACAGAGACAGAGTGTCACAGAGCCAGACAGTTGCTCAACAAGGCCTAGCAAAATCAAACAGAGCCAAGCATAGCCAAGCAGAACCTGACAGAGACAAACAGGGCCAAACAGAGCCAAACAAATTGAAACAGAGCCTGGCAAAGCCAAACAGAGCCAAAAAGAGACATTGATCCGAACAGAGCCAAATAAACCCAAACGGAGCCAGACTGAGCCAAACGGAGCCTGGCATAGTGAAACAAAGAAACAAAGATTGAAACAGAGACTGGCAGAGCCAAACAGAGCGCGGCTGTACCAAATAGATCCAAACAGAGCCCAACAGAGCCCGGCAGAGCCTGGTAGAGCCAAGCAGATCCTGGATGAGCCAGACATAGTCAAAGAGAGCCAGACAGATCCTAGCAGAGCCTGGCAGATACAGAGCCACATAGATCAAAACAGAGCCAAATAGATCCAGACAGAGGCTGGCAGAGCTAAACAGAGTACAGCAGAGCCAAGAAGAGACAAACAGAGCCAATCACAACCATATAGAGCCAAACAGAGTCAATCAGAGTCTCGCAGAGCCAGAAAGTTGCTAAGCAGAGCCTAGCAAAACCAAACAGAGCCAAGCATAGCCAAGCAGACCCTGACAGAGACAAACAGGGCCAAACAGAGCCAAACAAATTGAAACACAGCCTGGCAGAGCTAGACAGAGCCAAACAGAGCCTGGCAGAGCCACACACAGCCAAAAAGAGACATTGATCTGAACAGAGCCAAATAAACCCAAATGGGGCCAGACAGAGTCAAATGGAGCCTGGCATAATGAAACAGAGACAAACAGATTGAAACAGAGACTGGCAGAGCCAATCAGAGCCCGGCAGAGCCAAACAGAGTCCGGCGGAGCCAAACAGAACCTGGCAGAACCACAGAGGGAAAAACAAAGCCAAACAGACTGAAGCAGAGCCTGTAGAGCTAAAAAGAGCCTGGCAGAGCCAAACAGAGCCTGGCAGAGCCAGGCCAAGCCTGGCTAAGTCAGACAGAGTTAAAGAGAGCCAAACAGATCCTGGCAGAGCCAAGAAGAGAAAAGCAGAGAAGAGACAAGCAGAGCCAAATAGATCCAAACAGAGACCAACAGAGCCCGGCAGAGTCAAACAGAGCCTGGCAGAGCCAAACAGAACCTGGCAGAGTCAAAGAGGGACAAACAAAGCCAAACAGATCCTGGCAGACTGAAACAGAGCCTGTAAGAGCCAAAAAGCATGTGGCAGAACCAAACCGAGTCTGGCTAAGCCAGACAGAGTCACAGAGAGCGAAACAGAGCCTGGCAGAGTCAAGAAGAGACAAGCAGAGCCAAGCAGAGCCAGATAGAGACAAACAGAGAAGAACAGAGACTCACAGAGCCAGACAGTTGCCCACAGAGCCGAGGAGTGCCAAACAAAGCCAAGCCAAGCCAAACAGAACCTGGCAGAGCCAAACTGAGCCAAGGAGAGCCACACAGAGCCTGGCAGAGCCAAACAGAGCCAAAAAAAGGTCTTTGATCCAAACAGAGCCAAATAAAGCCAAACAGACCCAGACAGAGCCTAAGAGAGATGGCATGAGATGGCCTGAGCCAAACAGATTGAAACCGAGACTGGCAGAGCCAAACAGAGCCCGGCAGAGCCAAACAGAGCCCAGCAGTGCCTGGCAGAGACAAACAGAGCCAAATAGATCCAAACACAGCCAAATAGATCCACGCAGAACCAAACATAGCCCGGCAGAGCCAAACAGAGCTCAGCAGAGCCTGGCAGTGCCAAACAGAGCCAAATAGATCCAAACAGATCCACACAAAGCCTGGCAGAGCCAAACGGAGCAAAGCAGAGCCAAACAGAACCTGGCAGAGCCAAACAGAGCCAGGCAGTGCCAAACAGAACCAAACAGAGCCAAACAGAGCCCGGCGGAACCAACAGAGTCTGGCAGAGCCAAACTGAATCTGGCAGAGCCAGACAGAGTGAAGAGAGCCAGATAGAGCCAAACAGAGCTTGGCAGAGCCAGACAGTGTCAAAGAAAGCCAAACAGTGCCTGGCAGATCCAAGAAGAGACAAACAGAGTCTTGTAGAACTTGACAGTTGCCAAACAAAGCCCAGCAGTGCCAAACAGAGCCTGGTAGAGCCAAAGCGAGCCTGGCTAAGCTGGACAGAGTCAAAGAGAGCCAAACAGAGCCTGGCAGAGTCAAGGAACGACAAGCAGAGCCAAGCAGAGCATATAGAGATAAAGAGAGACAAACAGAGACTCTCAGGTCCAGTCAGTTGCTAAACAGAGCCTAGCAGTGCCAAACAGAGCCAAGACAAGCCACACAGAGCCTGGCAGAGCCACACAGAGCGAAAAAGAGCCTTTGATCCAAACAGAGCTAAATAAAGCCAAACACAGCCAGACAGAGCAGAAGAGAGACTGGCATAGAGAAACCAAGCCAAACAGATTGAAAAAGAGCCTGGCAGAGCCAACCAGAGCCCAGCAGAGCTAAAAAGAGCCCGGCAGAGCCAAACAGAACCAGGCAGAGCCAAACAGAGCCTGGCAGATACAAACAGAGCCTGGCTGAGCCGGACAGAATCAAAGAGAGACAAACAGGTCCTGCCAGATCCAAGAAGAGACAAACAGATTGTTGCAGAGTTTGTCAGTTGCCAAACAGAGGTTAGCAGAGCCAAACAGAGCCAAGCATAGCCAAACAGAGCCTGGCAGAGACAAGCAGAGCAACACAGTGCAAACAAAGCCAAACAAATCAAAATGGAGCCTGGCAGAGCCATGCAGAGCCAAAAGAGCCAGACAGAGCCAAACAGAGCTTGGCAGAGCTGAACAGAACTTGGCTGAGCCAGACAGAGTCAAAGAGAGCCAAACAGTGCCTGGCAGATCCAAGAAGAGACAAACAGAATCTCGTAGAGCTTGACAGTTGCCAAACAGAGCCCAGCAGTGCCAAACAGAGCCTGGCAGAGCCAAACAGAGCCTGGCACAGACAGAGTCAAAGAGAGCCAAACAGAGCCGGGCAGATCCAAGAAGAGACAAACAGAGTCTCGCAGAAACTCAGCAGGTCTGGCAGCATCGGCGGAGAAGAAAAGAGTTGACGTTTTGAGTCCTTATGACCCTTCGACAGAACTTGAGTTCGAGTCCAAGAAAGAGTTGAAATATAAGCTGGTTTAAAGTGTGGGGGGAGGGGGTGGTGGCGGAGAGAGAGAGAGAGAGAGAGAGAGAAGTGGAGGGGGTTGGTGTGGTTGTAGGGACAAACAAGCAGTGATAGAAGCAAATCATCAAAAGATGTCACCAACAATAGAACAAAAGAACACATAGGTGTTAAAGTTGGTGATATTATCTAAACGAATGTGATAATTAAGAATGGATGGTAGGGCACTCAAGGTATAGCTGTAGTGGGGGTGGGGAGAGCAGAAAAGATTTAAAAATATTTAAAAATAATGAAAATAGGTGGGAAAAGAAAAATCTATATAATTTATTGGAAAAAAACAAAAGGAAGGGAGAAACAGAAGGGGGTTGGGGATGGAGGAGGGAGCTCAAGACCTAAAGTTGTTGAATTCAATATTCAGTCCGGAAGGCTGTAAAGTGCCTAGTCGGAAGATGAGGTGTTGTTCCTCCAGTTTGCGTTGGGCTTCACTGGAACAATGCAGCAAGCCAAGGACAGACATGTGGGCAAGAGAGCAGGGTGGAGTATTAAAATGGCAAGCGACAGGGAGGTTTGGGTCATTCTTGCGGACAGACCGCAGGTGTTCTGCAAAGCGGTCGCCCAGTTTACGTTTGGTCTCTCCAATGTAGAGGAGACCAAATTTTTCCAGGTAATTCTGTTTTTGTTTAGGTTGAAACAGAGCCTGGCAGAGCCAAACAGAGTCTGGCAGACCTAAACAGAGCCAGGCTGAGCAGGACAGAGTCAAGTAGAGCCAAACAGAGTCTGGCAGAGTCAAGAAGAGACAAGCAGAGCCAGGCAGAGCCATATAGAGACCAACAGAGACAAACAGAGACTCACAGATCCAGTCAGTTGCTAAACAGAGCCTAGCAGTGCCAAACAGAGCCAAGCCAAGCCAAACAGAGCCTGGCAGAGCCAAACAGAACCAAAAAGAGTCTTTGTTCCAAACAGAGCCAAATAAGCCAAACAGCACCAGACAGAGCTGAAGAGAGATTGGCACAGCGAAACTGAGCCAAACAGATTGAAACAGAGCCTGGCAAAGCCAACCAGAGCCCGGCAGAGCCAAATAGAGCCCGGCAGAGCCAAACAGATACAAACAGAGCCTGGCAGATACAAACAGAGCCTGGCTGAGCTGGACAGAATCAAAGAGAGCCAAACAGGGCCTGGCAGATCCAAGAAGAGACAAACAGATTATTGCAGAGCTTGTCAGTTGCCAAACAGAGGTTAGCACAGCCAAACAGAGCCTGGCAGAGACAAGCAGAGCAATACAGTGCAAACAAAGCCAAACAAATCAAAACGGAGCCTGGCAGAGCCAAAAGAGCCAGACAGAGCCGAACAAAGCTTGGCAGAGCCGAACAGAGCTTGGCTGAGCCCGACAGAGTCAAATAGAGCCAAACAGTGCCTGGCAGATCCGAGAAGAGACAAACAGAATCTTGTAGAGCTTGACAGTGGCCAAACAGAGCCCAGCAGTGCCAAACAGAGTCAAACAGAGCCAAACAGAGCCTGGCAGATACAAACAGAGCCTGGCTGAGCCGGACAGAATCAAAGAGAGCCAAACAGGTCCTGCCAGATCCAAGAAGAGACAAACAGATTGTTGCAGAGCTTGTCAGTTGCCAAACAGAGGTTAGCAGAGCCAAACAGAGCCAAGCTTAGCCAAACAGAGCCTGGCAGAGGCAAGCAGAGCAACACAGAGCAAATAGAGCCAAACTAATCAAAACGGAGCCTGGCAGAGCCAGGCAGAGCCAAAAGAGCCAGACAGAGCCAAACAGAGCTTGGCAGAGCCAGACAGTGTCAAAGAAAGCCAAACAGTGCCTGGCAGATCCAAGAAGAGACAAACAGAGTCTTGTAGAACTTGACAGTTGCCAAACAAAGCCCAGCAGTGCCAAACAGAGCCTGGTAGAGCCAAAGCGAGCCTGGCTAAGCTGGACAGAGTCAAAGAGAGCCAAACAGAGCCTTGCAGAGTCAAGGAACGACAAGCAGAGCCAAGCAGAGCATATAGATATAAAGAGAGACAAACAGAGACTCTCAGGTCCAGTCAGTTGCTAAACAGAGCCTAGCAGTGCCAAACAGAGCCAAGACAAGCCACACAGAGCCTGGCAGAGCCACACAGAGCGAAAAAGAGCCTTTGATCCAAACAGAGCTAAATAAAGCCAAACACAGCCAGACAGAGCAGAAGAGAGACTGGCCTAGCGAAACCGAGCCAAACAGATTGAAAAAGAGCCTGGCAGAGCCAACCAGAGCCCAGCAGAGCTAAAAAGAGCCCGGCAGAGCCAAACAGAACCATGCAGAGCCAAACAGAGCCTGGCAGATACAAACAGAGCCTGGCTGAGCCGGACAGAATCAAAGAGAGCCAAACACGGCCAGGCAGATCCAAGAAGAGACAAACAGATTGTTGCAGAGCTTGTCAGTTGCCAAACAGAGGTTAGCAGAGCCAAACAGAGCCAAGCTTATCCAAACAGAGCCTGGCAGAGGCAAGCAGATCAACACAGAGCAAATAGAGCCAAACAAATCAAAATGGAGCCTGGCAGAGCCAGGCAGAGCCAAAAGAGCCAGACAGAGCCAAACAGAGCTTGGCAGATCCAAGAAGAGACAAACAGAATCTCGTAGAGCTTGACAGTTGCCAAACAGAGCCCAGCAGTGCCAAACAGAGCTCGGTAGAGCCAAAGCGGGCCTGGCAGAGCCAACCAGAGCCCGGCAGAGCCAAACAGAACCAAGCAGAGCCAAACAGAGCCTGGCAGATACAAACAGAGCCTGGCTGAGCCGGACAGAATCAAAGAGAACCAAACAGGTCCTGCCAGATCCAAGAAGAGACAAACAGATTGTTGCAGAGCTTGTCAGTTGCCAAACAGAGGTTAGCAGAGCCACACAGAGCCAAGCTTATCCAAACAGAGCCTGGCAGAGGCAAGCAGAGCAACACAGAGCAAATAGAGCCAAACAAATCAAAATAGAGCCTGGCAGAGCCAGGCAGAGCCAAAAGAGCCAGACAGAGCCAAACAGAGCTTGGCAGAGCCAGACAGTGTCAAAGAAAGCCAAACAGTGCCTGGCAGATCCAAGAAGAGACAAACAGAGTCTTGTAGAACTTGACAGTTGCCAAACAAAGCCCAGCAGTGCCAAACAGAGCCTGGTAGAGCCAAAGCGAGCCTGGCTAAGCTGGACAGAGTCAAAGAGAGCCAAACAGAGCCTGGCAGAGTCAAGGAACGACAAGCAGAGCCAAGCAGAGCATATAGATATAAAGAGAGACAAACAGAGACTCTCAGGTCCAGTCAGTTGCTAAACAGGGCCTAGCAGTGCCAAACAGAGCCAAGACAAGCCACACAGAGCCTGGCAGAGCCACACAGAGCGAAAAAGAGCCTTTGATCCAAACAGAGCTAAATAAAGCCAAACACAGCCAGACAGAGCAGAAGAGAGACTGGCCTAGCGAAACCAAGCCAAACAGATTGAAAAAGAGCCTGGCAGAGCCAACCAGAGCCCAGCAGAGCTAAAAAGAGCCCGGCAGAGCCAAACAGAACCATGCAGAGCCAAACAGAGCCTGGCAGATACAAACAGAGCCTGGCTGAGCCGGACAGAATCAAAGAGAGCCAAACACGGCCAGGCAGATCCAAGAAGAGACAAACAGATTGTTGCAGAGCTTGTCAGTTGCCAAACAGAGGTTAGCAGAGCCAAACAGAGCCAAGCTTATCCAAACAGAGCCTGGCAGAGGCAAGCAGATCAACACAGAGCAAATAGAGCCAAACAAATCAAAATGGAGCCTGGCAGAGCCAGGCAGAGCCAAAAGAGCCAGACAGAGCCAAACAGAGCTTGGCAGATCCAAGAAGAGACAAACAGAATCTCGTAGAGCTTGACAGTTGCCAAACAGAGCCCAGCAGTGCCAAACAGAGCTCGGTAGAGCCAAAGCGGGCCTGGCAGAGCCAACCAGAGCCCGGCAGAGCCAAACAGAACCAAGCAGAGCCAAACAGAGCCTGGCAGATACAAACAGAGCCTGGCTGAGCCGGACAGAATCAAAGAGAGCCAAACAGGTCCTGCCAGATCCAAGAAGAGACAAACAGATTGTTGCAGAGCTTGTCAGTTGCCAAACAGAGGTTAGCAGAGCCACACAGAGCCAAGCTTATCCAAACAGAGCCTGGCAGAGGCAAGCAGAGCAACACAGAGCAAATAGAGCCAAACAAATCAAAATAGAGCCTGGCAGAGCCAGGCAGAGCCAAAAGAACCAGACAGAGCCAAACAGAGCTTGAAAGAGCCAAACAGAGCTTGGCTGAGCCAGACAGAGTCAAAGTGAGCCAAACAGTGCCTGGCAGATCCAAGAAGACAAACAGAATCTCGTAGAGCTTGACAGTTGCCCAACAGAGCCCAGCAGTGCCAAACGGAGCCTGGCAGAGCCAAACTGAGCCTGGCTAATCCAGCCAGAGTCAAAAGAGCCAAACAGGGCCACACAGATCTTGGCAGAGCCGAACAGAGCTTGGCTGAGCCAAGCAGAATCAAAGAGAGCCAAACAGGGCCTGGCAGATCCAAGAAGAGACAAACAGATTGTTGCAGAGCTTGTCAGTTGCCAAACAGAGGTTAGCAGAGCCAAACAGAGCCAAGCATAGCCAAACAGAGCCTGGCAGAGACAGGCAGAGCAACACAGTGCAAACAAAGCCAAACAAATCAAAATGGAGCCTGGCAGAGCCATGCAGAGCCAGACAGAGCCAAACAGAGCTTGGGAGAGCTGAACAGAGCTTGGCTGAGCCAGATAGAGTCAAAGAGAGCCAAACAGTGCCTGGCAGATCCAAGAAGAGACAAACAGAATCTCGTAGAGCTTGACAGTTGCCAAACAGAGCCCAGCAGTGCCAAACTGAGCCTGGCTAATCCAGACAGAGTCAAAGAGAACCAAACAGAACTTGGCAGAGTCACGAAGAGAGAAGCAGAGCCAAGCAGAGCCAAGCATAGCCAAACAGAGCCTGGCAGAGACAAGCAGAGCAACACAGAGCAAACAAAGCCAAACAAATCAAAACGGAGCCTGGCAGAGCCAGGCAGAGCCAAAAGAGCCAGACAGAGCCAAACAGAGCCCGGCAGAGCCAAACAGAGCCTGGTTAATCCAGACAGAGTCAAAGAGAGCCAAACAGAGCTTGGCAGAGTCACGAAGAGACAAGCAGAGCCAAGCAGAGCCATATACAGATAAACAGATACAAACAGAGACTCTCAAATCCAGTCAGTTGCTAAACAGTGCGTAGCAGAGCCAAACAGAGCCAAGACAAGCCAAACATAGCCTGGCAGAGCCAAACAGAGCAAAAGAGAGCCACACAGAGCCTGGCAGAGCCAAATAGAGTGGAAGAGAGCCACAAAGAGCCTGGCAGAGCCAAACAGAGCCAAAAAGAGTCTTTGATCCAAACAGAGCTAAATAAAGTCAAACAGAGCCAGACAGAGCAGAAGAGAGACTGGCATAGCGAAACTGAGCCACACAGGTTGAAACAGAGCCTGGCTGAGCAGGACAGAGTCAAGGAGAGCCAAACAGAGCCTGGCAGAGTCAAGAAGGGACAAGCAGAGCCAGGCGGTGCCATATAGAGACAAAGAGAGACAAACAGAGACTCGCAGATCCAGACAGTTGCCAAACAGAGCCTAGCAGTGCCAAAGAGAGCTCGGCAGTGGCACATGGTTCCAAACAGGTTGAAACAGAGCCTGGCAGAGCCAAACAGATTCTGGCAGACCTAACAGAGCCTGGCTGAGCAGGACAGAGTCAAGGAGAGCCAAACAGAGTCTGGCAGAGTCAAGAAGAGACAAGCAGAACAAAGACAAACAGAGACTCACAGATCCAGTCAGTTGCTAAACAGAGCCTAGCAGTGCCAAACAGAGCCAAGCCAAGCCAAACAGAGCCTGGCAGAGCCAAACAGAACCAAAAAGAGTCTTTGATCCAAACAGAGCCAAATAAGCCAAACAGCACCAGACAGAGCAGAAGAGAGATTGGCACAGCGAAACTGAGCCAAACAGATTGAAACAGAGCCTGGCAAAGCCAACCAGAGCCCGGCAGAGCCAAATAGAGCCCGGCAGAGCCAAACAGATACAAACAGAGCCTGGCAGATACAAACAGAGCCTGGCTGAGCCAGACAGAATCAAAGAGAGCCAAACAGGGCCTGGCAGATCCAAGAAGAGACAAACAGATTATTGCAGAGCTTGTCAGTTGCCAAACAGAGGTTAGCAGAGCCAAACAGAGCCAAGCATAGCCAAACAGAGCCTGGCAGAGACAAGCAGAGCAACACAGTGCAACCAAAGCCAAACAAATCAAAACGCAGCCTGGCAGAGCCATGCAGAGCGAAAAGAGCCAGACAGAGCCAAACAGAGCTTGGCAGAGCCGAACAGAGCTTGGCTGAGCCAGACAGAGTCAAAGAGAGCCAAACAGTGCCTGGCAGATCCAAGAAGAGACAAACAGAATCTCGTAGAGCTTGACAGTTGCCAAACAGAGCCCAGCAGAGCCAAACGGAGCCCGGCAGAGCCAAACCGAGCCTGGCTAAGCCAGACAGAGTCAAAGAGAGCCAAACAGAGCTTGGCAGAATCAAGAAGAGACAAGCAGAACAGAGACAAACAGAGACTCACAGATCCAGTCAGTTGCTAAACAGAGCATAGCAGTGCCCAACAGAGCCAAGCCAAGCCAAAAAGAGCCTGGCAGAGACAAGGAGCGACAATCGGAGCCAGGCAGAGCCATATAGAGACAAAGAGAGACTGACAGAGACTCTCAGATCCAGTCAGTTGCTAAACAGAGCCTAGCAGTGCCAAACAGAGCCAAGACAAGCCAAACAGAGCTTGGCAGAGCCAAACAGAGTGAAAGAGAGCCACACAGAGCCTGGCAGAGCCAAACAGAGCCAAAAAGAGTCTTTGATCCAAACAGAGCTAAATAAAGCCAAACAGAGCCAGACAGAGCAGAAGAGAAACTGGCATAACGAAACTGAGCCACACAGGTTGAAACAGAGCCTGGCGGAGTCAAACCAAGCCCGGCAGAGCTCAATAGAGCCCAGCAGAGCCAAACAGAGCCTGGCAGACCCAAACAGAGCCTGGCTGAGCCAGAGAGAGTCAAAGGGTGCCAAACAGGACCTGGCAGATCCAAGAAGAGACAAACAGAGTATTGCAGAGCTTATCAGTTGCCAAACAGAGCCTAGCAGAGCCGAACAGTGCCTGGCAAAGAGAAGCAGAGCAACACAGAGCAAGCAGAGCCAAACAAATCAAAACGGAGCCTGGCAGAACGAAACAGAGCCCGGCAGTGCCAAATAGATCCAAAGAGAGCCAAACAGAGCCGATGAGAGCCTGGCAGAGCCAATCAGAGCCTGGCTGAGCCAGACAGAGTCAAAGAGAGCCAGACAGATCCTAGCAGATCCTGGCCGAGCCAAACAGAGCCTGATAGATCCAAACAGCACCACTTAGGTCCGAACAGAGCCAAATAGAGCTCGGCAGAGCCAAAGGGATCCCAGCAGAGACAAACGGAGACTTGCAGAGCCAAACAGAGCCCGGATGAGACAAACCGAGCCTGTCTAATCCAAACAGATTCACTCAGAGCCAGAAAGAGACAAACAGAAGTAAGCACTGCAATATAGAGCAAACAGAGACAAACAGCGCCCAGCAGAGCCAGAAAGTTGCCAAACAGAGCCTAGCAGAGCCGAACAGAGCCTGCAAAGACAAGCAGAGCAACACAGAGCCAACAGAGCTAAACAAATCAAAATGGAGCCTGGCAGAGCCAAAAGAGCCAGACTGAGCCAAACAGAGCCTGGCAGAGCCAAAAAGAGCCTGGCATAGCCAAACAGAGCCCAGGAGAATCAAACCGAGCCTGGCTAATTCGGACAGAGTCAAAGAGAGCCAGACAGAGGCTGGCAGAGTCAAGAAGAGACAAGCAGAGCCAAGCAGAGCCATATAGTAGTAAACAGAGACAAACAGCCACTCACAGATCCAGACTGTTGCCAAACAGAGCCTAGCGGTGCCAAACAGAGCCAAGCCAAGCCAAACAGAGCCAAAAAGAGTCTTTGAATGAAACAGAGCCAAATAAAGCGAAACCGAGCCAGACGGATCCGAACAGAGACTGGCATTGCGGACTGAGCCAAACACATTGAAACAGCCTGGCAGATCTAAAGAGAGCCTGGCAGAGACAGACAGAGCCCGGTAGAGCCAGACAGAGCCCAGCAGAGCCAAACAGAGCCTTGTAGAGCCAAACAGAGCCTGGCAGAGCCAATCAGAGCCCGGCAGATACAAACAGAGCCTGGCTGAGCCGGACAGCATCAAAGTGAGCCAAACAGGGCCTGGCAGATCCAAGAAGAGACAAACAGATTGTTGCAGAGCTTGTCAGTTGCTAAACGGAGGTTAGCAGAGCCAAACAGAGCCAAGCATAGCCAACAGAGCCTGGCAGAGACAAGCAGAGCAACACAGAGCAAACAGAGCCAAACAAATCAAAATGGAGCCTGGCAGAGCGAAAAGAGCCAAAAGAGCCAGACAGAGCCAAACAGAGCATGGCAGAGCCGAACAGAGCTTGGCTGAGCCAGACAGAGTCAAAGAGAGCCAAACAGTGCCTGGCAGATCCAAGAAGAGACAAACAGAATCTCGTAGAGCTGGACAGTTGTTAAACAGAGCCCAGCAGTGCCAAACGGAGCCTGGCAGTGCCAAACCGAGCCTGGCTAAGCTGGACAGAGTCAAAGAAAGCCAAACAGAGTCTTGCAGAGTCAAGGAACGACAAGCAGAGCCAAGCAGAGCCATATAGAGACAAAGGGAGACAGACAGAGACTCTCAGATCCAGTCAGTTGCTAAACAGAGCCTAGCAGTACCAAACAGAGCCAAGACAAGCCAAACAGAGCCTGGCAGAGCCAAACAGAGTCAAAGAGAGCCACGCAGAGCCTGGCAGATCCAAACAGAGCCAAAAAGAGTCTTTGATCCAAACAGAGCTAAATAAAGCCAAACAGAGCCAGACAGAGCAGAAGAGAGACTGGCATAACGAAGCTGAGCCACACAGGTTGAAACAGAGCCTGGCGGAGTTAAACCAAGCCTGGCAGAGCTGAATAGAGCCCGGCAGAGCCAAACAGAGCCCAGCAGAGCCAAACAGAGCCCAGCAGACCCAAACGGAGCCTGGCTGAGCCGGACAGTGTCAAAGAGAGCCAAACAGAGCCTGGCAGATCCAAGAAGAGACAAACAGAGCTTGGCAGAGCTTGTCAGTTGCCAAACAGAGGTTAGCACAGCCAAACAGAGCCAAGCATAGCCAAACAGAGCCTGGCAGAGACAAGCAGAGCAACACAGTGCAAACAAAGCCAAACAAATCAAAACGGAGCCTGGCAGAGCCATGCAGAGCCAAAAGAGCCAGACAGAGCCAAACAGAGCTTGGCAGAACCGAACAGAGCTTGGCTGAGCCTGACAGAGTCAAAGAGAGCCAAACAGTGCCTGGCAGATCCAAGAAGAGACAAACAGAATCTCGTAGAGCTTGACAGTTGCCAAACAGAGCCCAGCAGTGCCAAACGGAGCCCGGCAGAGCCAAACCGAGCCTGGCTAAGCAGGACAGAGTCAAAGAGAGCCAAACAGAACCTTGCAGAGTCAAGGAGCGACAAGCAGAGCCATGCAGAGCCATATAGAGACAAAGAGAGACAGACAGATACTCTCAGATCCAGTCAGTTGCTAAACAGAGCCTAGCAGTGCCAAACAGAGCCAAGACAAGCCAAACAGAGCCTGGCAGAGCCAAACAGAGTGAAAGAGAGCCAGACAGAGCCCAGCAGAGCCAAACAGTGCCCAGCAGAGCTAAACAGAGCCCAGCAGGCCCAAACGGAGCCTGGCTGAGTCGGACAGTGTCAATGAGAGCCAAACAGAGCCGAACAGAGCCTGGCAAAGACAAGCAGAGCAACACAGAGCAAACAGAGCCAAACAAATCAAAACGGAGCCTGGCAGAATGAAACAGAGCCTGGTAGTGCCAAATAGATCCAAAGAGAGCCAAACCGTGCCGATGAGAGCCTGGCAGAGCCAATCAGAGCCTGGCTGAGCCAGACAGAGTCAAAGAGAGCCAGACAGATCCTAGCAGATCCTGGCCGAGCCAAACAGAGCCTGATAGATCCAAACAGAGCCAAATAGGTCCAACAGAGCCAAATAGAGCCTGGCAGAGCCAAACAGATCACAGCAGAGACAAACGGAGACTGGCAGAGCCAAACAGAGCCCGGATGAGACAAACCGAGCATGTCTAATCCAAACAGATTCACTCAGAGCCAGAAAGAGACAAACAGAACTAAGCACAACAAATAGAGCAAACAGAGACAAACAGAGACAAACAGCGCCCAGCAGAGCCAGAAAGTTGCCAATCAGAGCCTAGCAGAGCCGAACAGAGCCTGGCAAAGACAAGCAGAGCAACACAGAGCAAACAGAGCTAAACAAATCACAACGGAGCCTGGCAGAGCCAGGCAGAGCCAAGAGAGCCAGACAGAGCCAAACAGAGCCTGGCAGAGCCAAAAGGAGCCTGGCAGAGCCAAACAGAGCCCAGGAGAATCAAACCAAGCCTGGCTAATCCGGACAGAGTCAAAGAGAGCCAAACAGAGCCTGGCAGAGTCAAGAAGAGACATGCAGAGCCCAGCAGAGCCATGTAGAGATAAACAGAGACAAAAAGCCACTCACAGATCCAGACTGTTGCCAAACAGAGCCTAGCAGAGCCATAAGAGCCAGACATAGCCAAACAGAGCCTGGCAGTGCCAAATAGATCCAAAGAGAGCCAAAGAGAGACTGGCAGAGCCAAACAGAGTCCAGCAGAGAAAAACCGAGCCTGGCTAAGCCGGACAGAGTCAAGGAGAGCCAAACAGAGCCTGGCAGAGTCAAGAAGAGACATGCAGAGCCAGGCAGAGCCATATAGAGACAAACAGAGACTCGCAGATCCAGACAGTTACCAAACAGAGGCTAGCAGTGCCAAAGAGAGCCCGGCAGTGGCACATTGTTCCAAACAGATCCAAACATAGCCCGGCAGAGCCAAACAGAGCCTGGCAGAACCAAACAAAGCTCGGCAGAGCCAAACAGAGCCCAGCAGAGCCAAACAGAGCCTAGCAGAGCCAGACAGAGCCTGGCTGAGCCAGACAGAGTCAACGAGAGCCAAACAGAGCCTGGCAGTTTCAAGAAGACACAAAGACAGCCTTGCAGAGCTTGACAGTTGCAAATCAGAGCCTAGCAGAGCCAAAAAGAGCCAAGCATAGCCACACAGAGCCTGGCAGAGCCAAGCAGAGCCATAGCGAGCATACAGAGACAAACAAATGAAAACGGAGCCTGGCAGAGCCAAACAGAGCCAACAAGAGACATTGATCCGAACAGAGCAAAATATACCCAAACGGACCCTTAAGAAGCCAAACGGAGCCTGGCATAATGAAACAGAGACAAACAGATTGAAACAGAGAATGGCAGAGCCAATCAGTGCCCGGCAGAACCAAACAGAACCCGGCAGAGCCAAACAGAGCCCAGCAGTGCCAAAGAGAGTCTGGCAGAGCCAAACCGAGCCTGGCTAAGCCAGACAGAGTCAAAGAGAGCCAAACAGAGCTTGGCAGAATCAAGAAGAGACAAGCAGAACGTAGACAAACAGAGAGTCACAGATCCAGTCAGTTGTTAAACAGAGCCTAGCAGTGCCAAACAGAGCCAAGCCAAGCCAAAAAGAGCCTGGCAGAGTCAAGGAGCGACAAGCAGAGCCAAGCAGAGTCATATTGAGACAAAGTGAGACAGACAGAGACTCTCAGATCCAGTCATTTGCTAAACAGAGCCTAGCAGTGCCAAGCAGAGCCAAGACAAGCCAAACAGAGCCTGGCAGAGCCAAACAGAGTGAAAGAGAGGCACACAAAGCCTGGCAGAGCCAAACAGAGCCAAAAAGAGTCTTTGATCCAAACAGAGCTAAATAAAGCCAAACAGAGCCAGACAGAGCAGAAGAGAGACTGGCATAACGAAACTGAGCCACACAGGTTGAAACAGAGCCTGGTGGAGTCAAACCAAGCCCGGCAGAGCTGAATAGAGCCCAGAAGAGCCAAACAGAGCCCACCAGAGCCAAACAGAGCCTGGCAGACCCAAACAGAGCCTGGCTGAGCCAGAGAGAGTCAAAGAGAGCCAAACAGGACCTGGAAGATCCAAGAAGAGACAAACAGAGTATTGCAGAGCTTGTCAGTTGCCAAACAGAGCCTAGCAGAGCCAAACAGAGCCTGGCAAAGACAAGCAGAGCAACACAGAGCAAACAGAGCCAAACAAATCAAAACAGAGCCTGGCAGAATAAAACAGAGCCCGGCAGTGTCAAATAGATCCAAAGAGAGCCAAACAGAGCCGAGCAGAGCCTGGCAGAGCCAATCAGAGCCTGGCTGAGCCAGACAGAGTCAAAGAGAGCCAGACAGATCCTAGCAGATCCTGGCCGAGCCAAACAGAGCCTGATAGATCCAAACAGTGCCAATTAGGTCCGAACAGAGCCAAATAGAGCCCAGCAGAGCCAAAGGGATCCCAGCAGAGACAAACGGAGACTTGCAGAGCCAAACAGAGCCCGGATGAGGCAAACCGAGCCTGTCTAATCCAAACAGATTCACTCAGAGCCAGAAAGAGACAAACAGAACTAAGCACTACAATATAGAGCAAAAAGAGACAAACAGCGCCCAGCAGAGCCAGAAAGTTGCCAAACAGAGCCTAGCAGAGCCGAACAGAGCCTGGCAAAGACAAGCAGAGCAACACAGAGCCAACAGAGCTAAACAAATCAAAATGGAGCCTGGCAGAGCCACGAGAGCCAGAGCCAAACAGAGCCTGGCAGAGCCAAAAAGAGCCTGGCAGAGCCAAACAGAGCCCAAGAGAATCAAACTGAGCCTGGCTAATTCGGACAGAGTCAAAGAGTGCCAGACAGAGGCTGGCAGAGTCAAGAAGAGACAAGCAGAGCCAAGCAGAGCCATATGGTGGTAAACAGAGACAAAGAGCCACACACAGATCCATTCTGTTGCCAAACAGAGCCTAGTAGAGCCAAAGAGAGCCAAGTCAAGCCAAAGAGAGCCTGACAGAGCCAAGGAGAGCCAAGGAGAGCCACTTCGAGCCTGGCAGAGCCAAACAGAGCCAAAAAGATTCTTTGATCCAGTCAGAGCCAAATAAAGCAAAACAGAGCCAGACAGATCCAAAGAGAGACTGGCATTACGGACAGAGACAAACAGATTGAAATCGAGCCTGGCAGATCCAAACAGATCCTGGCAGAGCCAGACAGAGCCCGGCAGAGCCAGACAGAGCCCAGCAGAGCCAAACAGAGCCTGGCAGAGCCAAACAGAGCCTGGCAGAGCCAATCAGAGCCTGGCAGTTCCTAACAGAGCCTGGCAGAGCCAGACAGAGCCCAGCAGAGCCAAACAGCCTGGCAGAGCCAAAGAGAGTCTGGCTTAACCAAACAGAGTTAAAGAGAGTCAAAATGAGCCTGGCAGATCCAAGAAGAGACAAACAGAGCCTAGCAGAGCCAAACAGAGCCAAACAGATCAAAACAGAGCCCGGCAGAGCCAGACAAAGCCAAAAGAGCCAGACAGAGCCAAACAGAGCCTGGCAGTGCCAAATAGATCCAAAGAGAGCCAAACAGAGCCTGGCAGTGCCAAATAGATCCAAAGAGAGCCAACCAGAGACTGGCAGAGCCAGCAGAGTCTGGCAGAGCCAAACCGAGCCTGGCTAAGCCGGACAGAGTCAAGGAGAGCCAAACAGAGCCTGGCAGAGTCAAGAAGAGACAAGCAGAGCCAGGTAGAGACATTTAGAGACAACCAGAGACAAACAGAGACTCGCAGATCCAGACAGTTACCAAACAGAGCCTAGCAGTGCCAAAGAGAGCCCGGCAGTCGCACATAGTTACAAACAGAACCAAACACAGCCCGGCAGAGCCAAACAGAGCCTGACAAAGCCAAACAAAGCCCGGCAGAGCCAAACAGAGGCCAACAGTGCCAAACAGAGCCTAGCAGAGCCAGACAGAGCCTGGCTGAGCCAGACAGAGTCAACGAGAGCCAAACAGAGCCTGGCAGGTTCAAGAAGAGACAAAGAGAGTCTTGCAGAGCTTGGTAGTTGCAAAACAGAGCCTAGCAGAGCCAAACAGAGCCAAGCATAGCCACACAGAGCCTGGCAGAGCCAAGCTGAGCCACAGAGAGCAAACAGAGACAAACAAATGACAACGGAGCCTGGCAGAGCTACACAGAGCCAAAAGGAGCTTGGCAGAGCCAAACAGCGCCAACAAGAGACATTGATCTGAACACCGCAAAATAAACCCTAACGGAGCCTTAAGGAGCCAAACAGAGCCTGGCATAACGAAACAGAGACAAACAGATTGAAACAGAGAATGGCAGAGCTAATCAGTGACCGGCAGAACAAAACAGAACCCGGCAGAGCCAAACAGAGCCCAGCAGTGCCAAACAGAGCCCGGCAGAACCAAACCGAGCCTGGCTAAGCCAGACAGAGTCAAAGAGGGCCAAACAGAGCCTGGCAGAATCAAGACGAGACAAGCAGAACAGAGATGAACAGAGACTCACAGATCCAGTCAGTTGATAAACAGAGCCTAGCAGTGCGAAACAGAGCCAAGCCAATCCAAACAGCCTGGCAGAAATAAACAGAGCCAAAAAGAGTCTTTGATCCAAACAGAGCCAAATAAAGCCAAAAAGCACCAGACAGAGTGGAACAGAGACTGGCACAGCGAAACTGAGCCAAACAGATTGAAACAGAACAAAAACAGAATTACCTGGAAAAACTCAGCAGGTCTGGCAGCATCGGCGGAGAAGAAAAGAGTTGACATTTCGAGTCCTCATAACCCTTCGACAGAACTTGAGTTCGAGTCCAAGAAAGAGTTGAAATATAAGCTGGTTTAAGGTGTGTGTGTGGGGGGCGGAGAGATAGAGAGACAGAGAAGTGGAGGGGGTGGGTGTGGTTGTAGGGACAAACAAGCAGTGATAGAAGCAGATCATCAAAAGATGTCAACGACAATAGTACAATAGAACACATAGGTGTTAAAGTTAAAGTTGGTGATATTATCTAAACGAATGTGCTAATTAAGAATGAATGGTAGGGTACTCAAGGTATAGCTCTAGTGGGGTTTTTTTTATAATGGAAATAGGTGGGAAAAGGAAAATCTTTATAATTTATTGGAAAAAAAAAGGAAGGGGGAAACAGAAAGGGGGTGGGGATGGGGGAGGGAGCTCACGACCTAAAGTTGTTGAATTCAATATTCAGTCCGGAAGGCTGTAAAGTGCCTAGTTGGAAGATGAGGTGTTGTTCCTCCAGTTTGCGTTGGGCTTCACTGGAACAATGCAGCAAGCCAAGGACAGACATGTGGCCAAGAGAGCAGTGTGGAGTGTTAAAATGGCAAGCATCAGGGAGGTTTGGGTCATTCTTGCGGACAGACCGCAGGTGTTCTGCAAAGCGGTCGCCCAGTTTACGTTTGGTCTCTCCAATGTAGAGGAGACCACATTGGAAGCAACGAATGCAGTAGACTAAGTTGGGGGAAATGCAAGTGAAATGCTGCTTCACTTGAAAGGAGTGTTTGGGTCTTTGGACGGTGAGGAGAGAGGAAGTGAAGGGGCAGGTGTTGCATCTTTTGCGTGGGCATGGGGTGGTGCCATAGGAGGGGGTTGAGGAGTAGGGGGTGATGGAGGAGTGGACCAGGGTGTCCCGGAGGGAGCGAACCCTACGGAATTCCGATAAGGGGTGTGAAGGGAAGATGTGTTTGGTGGTGGCATCATGCTGGAGTTGGCGGAAATGGCGGAGGATGATCCTTTGAATGCGGAGGCTGGTGGGGTGATAAGTGAGGACAAGGGGGACCCTATCATGTTTCTGGGAGGGAGGAGAAGGCGTGAGGGCGGATGCGCGGGAGATGGGCCGGACACGGTTGAGGGCCCTGTCAACGACCGTGGGTGGAAAACCTCGGTTAAGGAAGAAGGAGGACATGTCAGAGGAACTGTTTTTGAAGGTAGCATCATTGGAACAGATGCGACAGAGGTGAAGGAACTGAGAGAATGATATGGAGTCCTTACAGGAAGCGGGGTGTGAGGAGCTGTAGTCGAGATAGCTGTGGGAGTCGGTGGGTTTGTAATGGATATTGGTGGACAGTCTATCACCAGAGATTGAGACAGAGAGGTCAAGGAAGGGAAGGGAAGTGTCAGAGATGGACCACGTGAAAATGATGGAGGGGTGGAGATGGGAAGCAAAATTAATAAATTTTTCCAAGTCCCGACGAGAGCATGAAGCGGCACTGAAGTAATCATCGATGTACCGGAGAAAGAGTTGTGGAAGGGGGCCGGAGTAGGACTGGAACAAGGAATGTTCCACATACCCCATAAAGAGACAGGCATAGCTGGGGCCCATGCGGGTACCCATAGCCACACCTTTTATTTGGAGGAAGTGAGAGGAGTTGAAGGAGAAATTGTTCAGCGTGAGAACAAGTTCAGCCAGACGGAGGAGAGTAGTGGTGGATGGGGATTGTTCGGGCCTCTGTTCGAGGAAGAAGCTAAGGGCCCTCAGACCATCCTGGTGGGGGATGGAGGTGTAGAGGGATTGGACGTCCATGGTGAAGAGGAAGCGGTTGGGGCCAGGGAACTGGAAATTGTTGATGTGACGTAAGGTGTCAGAGGAATCACGGATGTAGGTGGGAAGGGACTGGACAAGGGGAGAGAGAAGGGAGTCAAGATAACGAGAAATGAGGAAATGAGTTCTGTGGGGCAGGAGCAAGCTGAGACGATCGGTCTACCGGGGCAGTTCTGTTTGTGGATTTTGGGTAGGAGATAGAAGCGGGCTGTCCGAGGTTGGGTGACTATCAGGTTGGAAGCTGTGGGAGGGAGATCCCCAGAGGAGATGAGGTCAGTGACAGTCCTGGAAACAATGGCTTGATGTTCAGTGGTGGGGTCATGGTCCAGGGAGAGGTAGGAGGAAGTGTCTGCGAGTTGAATTGAAACAGAGCCTGGCAGAGCTAACCAGTGCCCGGCAGAGCCAAACAGAGCCTAGCAGAGCCAGTCAGAGCCTGGCTGAGCCAGATAGAGCCAACGAGAGCCAAACAAAGCCTGGCAGGTTCAAGAAGAGACAAAGAGAGCCTGGCAGAGCTTGACAGTAGCAAAACAGAGCCTAGCAGAGCCAAACAGAGCCAAGCATAGCCACACAGAGCCTGGCAGAGCCAAGCAGAGCCACACAGAGCAAACAGAGACATACAAATGAAAACGGAGCCTGGCAGAGCTAGACAGAGCCAAACAGAGCTTGGCAGAGCCAAACAGAGCCAACAAGAGACATTGATCTGAACAGAGCAAAATAAACCCAAACGGAGCCTTAAAGAGCCAAACGGAGCTTGGCATAATGAAACAGAGACAAACACATTGAAACAGAGAATGGCAGAGCTAATCAGTGCCTGGCAGAACAAAACAGAACCCGGCAGAGCCAAACAGAGCCCAGCAGTGCCAAACAGAGCCTGGCTGAGCCGGACAGAGTCAAAGAGAGCCAAACAGAGCCTGGCAGAGTCAAGAAGAGACAAGCAGAACAGAGACAAACAGAGACTCACAGATCCAGTCAGTTGCTAAACAGAGCTTGGCAGAGCCAAACAGAGCCAAAAAGAGTCTTTGGTCCAAACAGAGCCAAATAAGCCAAACAGCGCCAGACAGAGCTGAAGAGAGACTGGCACAGCGAAACTGAGCCAAACAGATTGAAACAGAGCCTGGCAGAGCAACCAGAGCCCAGCAGAGCCAAATAGAGCCCGGCAGAGCCAAACAGAGTCAAGCAGAGCCAAACAGGGCCTGGCAGATACAAACAGAGCCTGGCTGAGGCTGACAGAATCAAAGAGAAACAAACAGGGCCTGCCAGATCCAAGAAGAGACAAACAGAGTATTGCAGAGCGTGTCAGTTGCCTAACAGAGGTTAGAAGAGCCAAACAGAGCCTGGCAGAGACAAGCAGAGCAACACAGAGCAAACAGAGCCAAACAAATCAAAATGGAGCCAAGCAGAGCCAGGCAGAGCCAAAAGAGCCAGACAGAGCCAAACAGAGCTTGGCAGAGCCGAACAGAGCTTGGCTGAGCCAGACAGAGTCAAAGAGAGCCAAACAGTGCCTGCCAGATCCAAGAAGAGGCAAACAGAGTCTCGTAGAGATTGACATTTGCCAAACAGAGCCCAGCAGTGCCAAACAGAGCCCGGAAGAGCCGAACCAAGCCTGGCTAAGCCAGACAGAGTCAAAGAGAGCCAAACAGAGCCTGGCAGAGTCAAGGAGTGACAAGCAGAGCAAAGCAGAGCCATACAGAGACAAAGAGAGACAAACAGAGACTCTCAGATCCAGTCAGTTGCTAAACAGAGCCTAGCAGTGCCAAACAGAGCCAAGACAAGCCACACAGAGCCTGGCAGAGCCAAACAGAGCCAAAAAGAGTCTTTGATCCAAACAGAGCTAAATAAAGCCAAACAGAGCCAGACAGAGCAGAAGAGAGACTGGCATAGCGAAACTGAGCTAAACAGGTTGAAACAGAGCCTGGCAGAGCCAAACCAAGCCCGGCAGAGCCAAATAGAGCCCAGCAGAGCCAAACAGAGCCCAGCAGAGCCAAACAGAGCCTAGCAGACCCAAACAGAGCCTGGCTGGACCGGACAGAATCATGGAGAGCCAAACAGAGCCTGGCAGAGTCAAGAAGAGACAAGCAGAGCCAGGCGGTGCCATATAGAGACAAAGAGAGACAAACAGAGACTCGCAGATCCAGACAGTTGCCAAACAGAGCCTAGCAGTGCCAAAGAGAGCCCGGCAGTGGCACATAGTTCCAAACAGGTTGAAACAGAGCCTGGCAGAGCCAAACCAAGCCTGGCAGAGCCAAATAGAGCCCAGCAGAGCCAAACAGAGCCTGGCAGATTCAAGAAGAGACAAAGAGCGCCTTGCAGAGCTTGACAGTTGCAAAACAGAGCCAAACAGAGACAAACAGAGCCAAGCATAGCCAAACAGAGCCTGGCATTGCCAAGCAGAGGCACACAGAGCAAACAGAGACAAACAAATTAAAACAGAGCATGGCAGAGCTAGGCAGAGCCAAACAGAGCAAAAAATTGACATTGATCCGAACAGAGCAAAATAAACCCAAACGGAGCCTTAAAGAGCCAAACGGAGCCTGGCATAATGAAAGAGAGACAAACAGATTAAAACAGAGAATGGCAGAGCCAATCAGTGCCCGGCAGAACAAAACAGACCCCAGCAGAGCCAAACAGAGCCCAGGAGTGCCAAACAGAGCCCGGCAGAGCCAAACCGAGCCTGGCTAAGCCGGACAGAGTCAGAGAGAGCCAAACAGAGCCTGGCAGAGTTAAGAAGAGACAAGCAGAACAGAGACAAACAGAGAATCACAGATCCAGTCAGTTGCTAAACAGAGCCTAGCAGTGCCAAACTGAGCCAAGCCAAGCCAAACAGAGCCTGTCAGAGCCAAACAGAGCCTGGCAGAGCCAAACAGAGCCAAATAAGCCAAACAGCGCCAGACAGAGCTGAAGAGAGACTGGCACAGCGAAACCGAGCCAAACAGATTGAAACAGAGCCTGGCAGAGACAACCAGAGCCCGGCAGAGCCAAATAGAGCCCGGCAGAGCCAAACAGAGCCTGGCAGATACAAACAGAGCCTGGCTGAGCCGGAAAGAAGCAAAGAGAGCCAAACAGGGACTGCTAGATCCAAGAAGAGACAAACAGAGTGTTGCAGAGCTTGTCAGTTGCCAAACAGGTTAGAAGAGCCAAACAGAGCCAAGCATAGCCAAACAGAGCCTGGCAGGTTCAAGAAGAGACAAAGAGAGCCTTGCAGAGCTTGTCAGTTGCAAAACATAGCCTAGCAGAGCCAAACAGTCCCAAGCATAGCCAAACAGAGCCTGGCAGAGCCAAGCGGAGCCACATAGAGCAAACAGAGACAAAACGGAGCTTAGCAGAGCTAGCCAGAGCCAAACAGAGCTTGGCAGAGCCAAACAGATCAGAAAAGAGACATTGATCCGAACAGAGTAAAATAAACCCAAACGGAGCCTTAAAGAGCCAAACAGAGCCTGGCATAATGAAAAGAGACAAACAGATTGAAACAGAGAATGGCAGAGCCAATCAGTGCCCGGCAGAACAAAACAGAACCCGGCAGAGCCAAACAGAGCCCAGCAGTGCCAAACAGAGCCCGGCAGAGCCAAACCGAGCCTGGCTAAGCCGGACAGAGTCAAAGAGAGTCAAACAGAGCCTGGCAGAGTCAAGAAGAGACATGCAGAACAGGGACAAACAGAGACTCACAGATCCAGTCAGTTGCTAAAACAGAGCCTAGCAGTGCTAAACAGAGCCAAGCCAAGCCAAACAGAGCCTGGCAGAGCCAAACAGAGCCAAAAAGAATCTTTGATCCAAACAGAGCCAAATAAAGCCAAACATCACCAGACAGAGTGGAAGAGAGACTGGCACAGCGAAACTGAGCCAAACAGATTGAAACAGTGCCTGGCAAGCCAACAAGAGCCCGGCAGAGCCAAATAGAGCCCGGCAGAGCCAAACAGATACAAACAGAGCCTGGCTGAGCCAGACAGAATCAAAGAGAACCAAACAGGTCCTGCCAGATCCAAGAAGAGACAAACAGAGTGTTGCAGAGATTGTCAGTTGCCAAACAGAGGTTAGAAGAGCCAAACAGAGCCAAGCATAGCCAACAGAGCCTGGCAGAGATAAGCAGAGCAACACAGAGCAAACGGAGCCAAACAAATCAAAACGGAGCCTGGCAGAGCCAGGCAGAGCCAAAAGAGCCAGACAGAGCCAAACAGAGCTTGGCAGAGCTGAACAGAGATTGGCTGATCCAGACAGAGTCAAAGAGAGACAAACAGAGACTCGCAGATCCAGACAGTTGCCAAACAGAGCCTAGCAGTGCCAAAGGGAGCCCGGCAGTTGCACATAGAGCCTGTCAGAGCCAAACAAAGCCAAATAGAGACCTTGATATAAACAGAGCGAAATAAACCCAAATGGAGCCAGACAGAGCCAAACAGAGCCTGGCAAGGCCAAACAGAGCCAAACAGATTGAAACAGAGCTTGGCAGAACCAAATAGATCCAGGCAAACGAAACAAAGCCAGGCAGTGCCAAATAGACCCAAAGAGAGCCAAACAGAGCTCAGCAGAGCCTGGCAGAGCCAAACAGAGTCAAAGAAAGCCAGCCAGATCCTAGCAGAGCCTGGCGGAGCCTGGCAGAGCCAAACAGAGCCCAGAGGAGACAAACTGAGCCTGTCTAATTAATACAAATTCACTCAGAGCCAAAAAGAGACAAACAGAACCAAGCACAACCATATAGAGCAAACAGAGACAAACAGCACCCGGCAGAACCAGAAAGCTGCTAAACAGAGCCTAGCAGAATCAAACAGAGCCAAGCATAGCCAAGCAGAACCTGACGGAGACAAACAGGGACAAACAGAGCAAAACAGAGACAAACAAATTGAAACATTGCCTGGCAGAGCTAGACAGAGCCAAACAGAGCTTGGCAGAGCCAAACAGAGCCAAAAAGAGACATTGATCCGAACAGAGCCAAATAAACCCAAATGGAGCAAGACAGAGCCAAACGGTGCCTGGCACAGTGAAACAGAGACAGACAGATTGAAACGGAGAATGGTAGAGCCAATCAGTGCCCGGCAGAGCAAAACAGGGCCCGGCAGAGACAAACAGAGCCTGGCTGAGCCAGACAGATTCAACAGGAGCCAAACAGAGCCTGGCAGATCCAAGAAGAGACAAAGAGAGCCTTCAGAGCTTGACAGTTGCAAAATAGAGCTTAGCAGAGCCAAACAGAGCCAAACATAGGAAAACAGAGCCTGGCAGAGCCACACAGAGCAAACAGAGCCAAACAAATCAAAACAGAGCCTGGCAGAGCCTGGCAGAGCCAGACAGAGCCAAAGGAGCCAGACAGAGCCAAACAGAGCCTGGCACAGCCAAACAGAGCCAAACAGATTGAAACAGAGCCTGGTAGAACCAAATAGAGCCAGGCAAAACGAAACAGAGCCCGGCAGAGCCAAATAGATCCAAAGAGAACCAAACAGAGCCCAGCAGAGCCTGGCAGAGCCAAACAGAGCCCAGCAGGGCCTGGCAGAGCCAAACAGAGCCTGGATGAGCCAGACAGTGTCAAAGAGAGCCAAACCAAGCCTGGCAGATCCAAGAAGAGCCAAACAGAGCCTGGCAGAGCCAAGGAGAGCCACACAGATCAAACAGAGCCAAACAAATCAAAACATTGCCTGGCAGAGCCAGACAGAGCCAAAAGAGCTGCACAGAGCCAAACAGAGCCTGACAGAGCCAGACAGAGTCAACGAGAGCCAAACAGAGTCTGGCAGATCCAAGAAGAGACAAAGAGAGCCTTGCAGAGCTTGACAGTTGCAAAACAGAGCCTAGCAGAGCCAAACAGAGCCAAGCATAGCCAAACAGAGCCTGGCAGAGCCAGGCTGAGCCACACAGAGCAAACACAGACAAACAAATCAAAACGGAGCTTGGCAGAGCCAGACAGAGCCAAAAGAGCCAAACAGAGCCTGGCAGATCAAACAGAGCCAAATAGAGACTTTGATATGAACAGAGCCAAATTCACCCAAACTGAGCCAGATAGAGCCAAACAGAGCCCGGCACAGCCAACCAGAGCCAAACAGATTGAAACAGAGCCTGGCAGAACCAAATAGAGCCAGGCAAAGTGAAACAGAGACAGGCTCTGTTTGGCTATGCTTGGCTCTGCTTTGCAACTGTCAAGCTATGCATGGCTCTCTTTGTCTCTTCCTGGATCCGTCAGGCTCTGTTTGTCTCTCGTTGACTCTGTCTGGCTCAGCCAAGCTTTGTTTGGCTCTGCTAGGCTCTGTTTGGCTCTTTTGACTCTGTTCGGCTTTGCCGGGCTCTGTCTGGCTCAGCCAGGCTCTGTTTAGCTCTGCTAGGTTCTGTTTGGCTCTTTTGGCTCTGTTTGGCTCTGCCGGGCTCTGTTTGGCTCTGCCGGGCTATGTTTGATTCTGTTTGGATCTATGTGGCGCTGCCGGGCTCTCTTTGGCACTGCTAGGCTCTGTTTGGCAACTGTCTGGATCTGCGAGTCTCTGTTTGTCTCTATGTGCATCTGCCTGGCTCTGCTTGTCTCTTTGTGACTCTGTCAGGCTCTATTTGGCCAAATAGATCCAAAGAGAGCCAAACAGAGCCCAGCAGAGCCTGGCAGAGCCAAACAGAGCCTGGCTGAGCCAGACAGAGTCAAAGAGAGTCAGTCAGATCCTAGCAGAGCCTGGCAGAGCCAAACAGAGCCTCATAGGTCCAAACAGAGCCAAATAGAGCCCGGCAGAGCCAGGCGGAGCCCAGCAGAGCCAAACAGAGCCCAGAAGAGACAAACTGAGCCTGTCTAATCCAAATAGATTCACTCAGAGCCAAAAAGAGACAAACAGATCCAAGCACAACCATATAGAGCAAACAGAGACAAACAGAGACAAACAGCACCCAGCAGAGCCAGAAGGTTGCTAAGCAGAGCCCAGCAGTGCCAAGACGAACCTGACAGAGCCAAACAGAGCCACACAGAGCCAAACAAATCGAAACACAGCCTGGCAGATCTAGATAGAGCCAAACAGAGCTTGGCAGAGCCAAACAGAGCAAAAAAGAGACATTGATCCGAACAGAGTCAAATAAACCCAAACGGAGCCAGACACAGCCAAACAGAGCCTGGAATAATGAAACAGTGACAAACAGATTGAAAGAGAGAATGGCAGAGCCAATCAGTGCCCGGCAGAGCAAAACAGAACCCGGCAGAGCCAAACAGAGCCCAGTAGTGCCATACAGAGCCCGGCAGAGCCAAACCGAGCCTGGCTAAGCCGGACAGAGTCAAAGAGAGCCAAACAGAGCCTGGCAGAGTCAAGAAGAGACAAGCAGAGCTAGGAAGAGCAATATAGAGACAAACAGAGACAAACAGAGACTCACAGATCCAGTCAGTTGCTAAACAGAGCCTAGCAGTGCCAAACAGAGCTAAGCCAAGCCAAACAGAGCCTGGCAGAGCAAAACAGAGCCAAATAAAGCCAAACAGTGCCAGACAGAGCTGAAGAGAGACTGGCACAGCGAAACTGAGCCAAACAGATTGAAAGAGAGCCTGGCAGAGCCAAACAGAGCACAGAAGAGCCATATAGAGCCCGGCAGAGCTAAACAGAGCCAAAGAGAGCCTGGTAGATACAAACAGAGCCTGGCTGAGCCGGACTGAGTCACAGAGAGCCAAACAGGGCTGGCAGATCCAAGAAGAGACAAACAGAGTATTGCAGAGCTTGTGAGTTGCCAAACAGAGCCTAGCAGAGCCAAACAGAGCCAAGCATAGCCAAACAGAGCCTGGCAGAGCTACACAGAGCAAACAGAGCCAAACAAATCAAAACGGAGGCTGGCTTAGCCAGACAGAGACAAACGAGCCAGATCGAGCCAAACAGAGCCTGGCACAGCCAAACAGAGCCCAGTAGTGCCATACAGAGCCCGGCAGAGCCAAACCGAGCCTGGCTAAGCCGGACAGAGTCAAAGAGAGCCAAACAGAGTCTTGCAGAGCCAAACCGAGCCTGGCTAAGCCGGACAGAGTCAAAGAGAGCCAAACAGAGCCTGGCAGATTCAAGAAGAGACAAGCAGAGCTAGGAAGAGCAATATAGAGACAAACAGAGACAAACAGAGACTCACAGATCCAGTCAGTTGCTAAACAGAGCCTAGCAGTGCCAAACAGAGCTAAGCCAAGCCAAACAGAGCCTGGCAGAGCAAAACAGAGCCAAATAAAGCCAAACAGTGCCAGACAGAGCTGAAGAGAGACTGGCACAGCGAAACTGAGCCAAACAGATTGAAAGAGAGCCTGGCAGAGCCAAACAGAACACAGCAGAGCCATATAGAGCCCAGCAGAGCTAAACAGAGCCAAAGAGAGCCTGGTAGATACAAACAGAGCCTGGCTGAGCCGGACTGAGTCACAGAGAGCCAAACAGGGCTGGCAGATCCAAGAAGAGACAAACAGAGTATTGCAGAGCTTGTGAGTTGCCAAACAGAGCCTAGCAGAGCCAAACAGAGCCAAGCATAGCCAAACAGAGCCTGGCAGAGCTACACAGAGCAAACAGAGCCAAACAAATCAAAACGGAGGCTGGCTTAGCCAGACAGAGACAAACGAGCCAGATCGAGCCAAACAGAGCCTGGCACAGCCAAACAGAGTACAGCAGAGCCAAGAACAGACAAACAGAGCCAATCACAACTATATAGAACCAAACAGAGACAAACAGAGACAAACAGAGACAAATAGAGTCTCGCAGAGCCAGACATTTGCTAAACAAAGCCAAGCATAGCCAAGCACAATCTGACAGAGACAAACAGGGCCAAACAGAGCCAAACAAATTGGCACAGAGCCTGGCAGAGCCAAACAATGCCAAAAAGAGAAATTGATCTGAACAGAGCCAAATAAACCCAAACGGAGCCACACAGAGCCAAACGGAGCCTGGCAGAGCGAAACAGAGACAAACAGATTGAAACAGAGACTGGCAGAGCCAAACAAAGACCGGCGGAGCCAAACAGAGCCCAGCAGTGCCAAATAGATCCAAACAGAGCCAAACAGAGTGCGGTACAGCCAAACAGAGCCTGGCAGAGCCAAACCAAGCCTGGCTAAGCTGGACAGAGTCAAGGAGAGCCAAACAGAGCCTGGAAGAATTAAGAAGAGACATGCAGAGCCAAGCAGAGCCATACAGAGACAAACAGAGACAAGCAGATCCTGACAGTTCCCAAAAAGAGCTTAGCAGTGCCAAACAGAGCCCCACAGTGCCACATGGATCGAAACAGAACCAAACATAGTCCGGCAGTGTCAAAATGAGCCTGGCAGTGCCACAGTGATCCAAAGAGAACCAAATATAGCTCCACAGAGCCAAACAGAGCCTAGCAGAGCCAAACAGTGCCAAGCATAGCCAAACAGAGCATGGCAGAGCCAAGCAGAGTCACACAGAGCAAAACAAATCAAAACAGAGCCTGGCAGAGCCAGACAAAGCCAAAAGAGCCAGACAGAGCCAAGCAGAGCCTGTCAGAGCCAAACAGAGCCAAGTAGAGACTTTGATATAAACAGAGACAAATAACCCAAATGGAGCCAGACAGAGCCTAGCAGAATCAAACAGAGCCAAGCATAGCCAGGCAGAACCTGACGGAGACAAACAGGGACAAACAGAGACAAACAGAGCCAAACAGATTGACACACAGCCTGGCAGAGCTAGACAGAGCCAAACAGAGCTTGGCAGAGCCAAACAGAGCCAAAAAGAGACATTGATCCGAACAGAGCCAAATAAACACAAACGGAGCAAGACAGAGCCAAACGGAGCCTGGCATAGTGAAATAGAGACAGACAGATTGAAACAGAGAATGGCAGAGCCAATCAGTGCCCAGCAGAGCAAAACAGAGCCTAGTAGAGCCAGACCGAGCCTGGCTAAGCCGGACAGAGTCAAAGAGAGCCAAACAGAGCCTGGCAGAGTCAAGGAGTGACAAGCAGAGCCATATAGAGACAAACAGAGACTCACAGATCCAGTCAGTGGCTAAACAGCGCCTGGCAGAGCCAAACAGAGCCAAAAAGAGTCTTTGATCCAAACAGAGTTAAATTAAGCCAAAGAGAGCCAGACAGAGCTGAAGAGAGACTGGCATAGCGAAACTGAGCCAAACAGATTGAAACAGAGCCTGGCAGACCCAAACAGAGCCCGGCAGAGCCAAATAGAGCCCAGCAGAGCTAAACAGAGCCTGGCAGACCCACACAGAGCCTGGCTGAGACGGACAGAGTCAAAGAGCACCAAACAGGGCCTGGCAGATCCAAGAAGAGACAAACAGATTATTGCAGAGTTGTCAGTTGCCAAACAGAGGTTAGCAGAGCCAAACAGAGCCAAGCATAGCCAAACAGAGCCTGGCAAAGACAAGCAGAGCAACACAGAGCAAACAGAGCCAAACAAATCAAAACGGAGCCTGACAGAGCCAAAGAGAGACTGGCTGAGCCAGCCAGAGTCAAAGAGAGCCGGACAGATCCTAGCAGAGACTGGCAGAGGCAAATAGAGCCACATACAGAGCCAAATAGATCCAAACTGAGCCAAACAGAGCCTGCCAGAGCCAGACGGAGCCCAGCAGAGCCAGACAGAGCCTGGCAGAGCCAAAGAGAGTATGGCAGAGCCAAGAAGAGACAAACAGAGCCTAGTGCAACCATACAGAGACAAACAGAGTCTTGCAGAGCCAGACAGTTGCTAAACAGAGCCCAGCAGAACCAAGCAGAACCAAGCATACCCAAGCAGAACCTGACAGAGACAAACAGGGCCAAACAGAGCCAAACAGAGCCAAGCAAATCCAAACAGAGCCTGGCAGAGCTAGACAGAGCCAAAAAGAGACATTGATCTGAACAGAGCCAAATAAACCCAAACAGAGCCATACAGAGCCAAACGGAGCCTGGCATAGCGAACCAGAGACAAACAGATTGAAACAGAGACCGGCAGAGCCAAACAGAGCCCGGCAGAGCCAAACAGATCTTGGCTAAGCTGAACAGAGTCAAAGAGAGCCAAACAGAGCCTGGCAGAGTCAAGAAGAGACAAGCAGAGCCATATAGAGCCATATAGAGACAAACAGAGACTCGCAGATCCAAACAGTTGCCAAACAGAGCCTAGCTGCGCCAAAGAGAGCCCGGCAGTGCCACATAGATCTAGACAGAACCAAACATAGCCCGGTAGAGCCAAACAGAGCCGGGCAGAGCCAAACAGAGCCAAGCATAGCCAAACAAAGCCTGGCAGAGCCACGCAGAGCCACACAGAGCAAACAGAGCCAAACAAATCAAAACGGAGCCTTGCAGAGCCAGACAGAGCCAAAAGATCCAGACAGAGCTAAGAGCCAAATAGAGACTTTGATATAAACAGAGCCACATAAACCCAAACGGAGCCAGACGGAGTCAAACAAGCGTGGCACAGCCAACCAGAGCCAAACATATTGAAACAGAGCCTGGCAGAACCAAACAGAGCCAGGCAAAGCAAGACAGAGCCCAGCAGTGCCAGATAGTTCCAAAGAGAGCCACACAGAGCCCAGCAGAGCCTGGCAGAGCCAAACAGAGCCTGGCTGAGCCAGACAGAGTCAAAGAGAGCCAGACAGATCCTAGCAGAGCCTGGCAGTGCCAAACAAAGCCAAGGCAAGCCAAACAGAGCCAAATAGAGTCTTTGATCCAAACAGAGCCAAATAAATCCAATCAGCGCCAGACAGAGCTGAAGAGAGACTGGCACAGCGAAACTGAGCCAAACAGATTGAAAAAGAGCCTGGCAGAGCCAAACAGAGCCCGGCAGAGCCAAATAGAGCCCGGCAGAGCCAAACAGAGCTAAGCAGAGCCAAACAGAGACTGGCAGAAACAAACAGAGCCTGGTTGAGTGGGACAGCGTCAACGAGAGCCAAACAGATCCTGGCAGATCCAAGAAGGGGCAAACAGAACAAAAACAGAATTACCTGGAAAAACTCAGCAGGTCTGGCAGCATCGGCGGAGAAGAAAAGAGTTGACGTTTCGAGTCCTCATGACCCTTCGACAGAACTTGAGTTGAACAAACAGTGTCTAGCAGAGCTTGACAGTTTCCAAACAGAGCCTAGCAGAGCCAAACAGAGCTGAGAATAGCCAAACAGAGCCTGGCAGAGCCTAGCGGAGCCACACAGAGCCAAACAAATCAAACCGGATCCTGGCAGAGCCAGACAGAGCCAAAAGAGCCAGACCGAGCCAAACAGAGCCTGGCAGAGCCTAACAGAGCCAAATAGAGAATTTGATACAAACAGAGACAAATAAACCCAAATGGAGCCAAACAGAGCCTGGCACAGCCAAACAGAGTACGGCAGAGCCAAGAAGAGACAAACAGAACCAATCACAACCATATAGAACCAAACAGAGACAAACAGAGTCTCGCAGAGCCAGACAGTTGCTAAACAGAGCCTAGCAGTGCCAAACAGAGCCCGGCATTGTCACATAGATCCAAACAGAACTAAACATAGTCTGGCAGTGCCAAAATGAGCCTGGCAGTGCCACATAGATCCAAACAGAACCAGATATAGCCCTGCAGAGCCAAACAGTGCCAAGCATAGCCAAACAGAGCCTGGCAGAGCCAAGCAGAGCTACACAGAGCAAACAAAGCCAAACGAATCAAAACAGAGCCTTGCAGAGCCAGACAAAGCCAAAAGATCCAGACAGAGTGAAACACAGCCTGGCAGAGCCAAACAGAGCCAAATAGAGACTTTGATATAAACAGAGCCAAATGTACCCAAATGGAGCCAGACAGAGCCAAACAGAGCATGGCACAGCCAAACAGAGCCACGCAGATTGAAACAGAGCTGGCAGAGCCAAATAGAGCCAGGCAAATGAAACAGAGCCCGGCAGTGCCAAATAGACCCAAAGAGAGCCAAACAGAGCTCGGCAGAGCCAAACAGAGCCCAGCAGAGCCTGGCTGAGCCAGACAGAGTCAAAGAGAGCCAGACAGATCCTAGCGGAGCCTGGCAAAGCCAAACAGAGCCTGAAGGAGACAAACTGAGCCTGTCTAATCCAAACAAATTCACTCAGAGACAAAAAGAGACAAACAGAACCAAACACAACCATATAGAGCAAACAGAGACAAACAGCACCTGGCAGAGCCAGAAAGTTGCTAAACAGAGCCTAGCAGAACCAAACAGAGCCAAGCATAGCCAAGCAGAACCTGACGGAGACAAACAGGGACAAACAGAGCCAAACAGAGCCAAACAGAGCCAAACAGATCGAAACACAGCCTGGCAGAGCTAGACAGAGCCAAAGAGAGCTTGGCAGAGCCAAACAGAGCCAAAAAGAGACATTGATCCGAACAGAGCCACATAAACCCAAATGGAGCAAGACAGAGCCAAACGGAATCTGGGATAGTGAAACAGAAACAGACAGATTGAAACAGAGAATGACAGAGCCAATCAGTGCCCGGCAGAGCAAAGCAGAGCCCGGCAGAGCCAAACAGAGCCCAGCAGTGCTAAACAGAGCCCGGCAGAGCCAGACCGAGCCTGGCAAAGCCAGCAGAGTCAAAGAGAGCCAAACAGAGCCTGGCAGAGTCAAGGAGCGACAAGCAGAACCATATAAAGACAAACACAGACAAACAGAAACTGACAGATCCAGTCAGTTGCTAAACAGAGCCTAGCAGTACCAAACAGAGCCAAGACAAGCCAAACAGCGCCTGGAAGAGCCAAACAGAGCCAAGGAGAGCCAGGCAGAGTCTGGAAGAGCCAAACAGAGCCAAGGAGAGCCAGACAGAGTCTGGCAGAGCCAAACAGAGACAAAAAGAGTCTTTGATTCAAACAGAGCTAAATAAGGCCAAACAAAGCCTGACAGAGCTGAATAGAGACTGGCATAGCGAAACTGAGCCAAACAGTTTGAAATAGAGCCTGGCAGACCCAAACAGAGCCTGGCTGAGCCGGACAGAGTGAAAGAGAGCCAAAGAGGACCTGGTAGAACCAAGAAGAGACAAACACAGTATTGCAGAGCTTGTCAGTTGCCAAACAGAGCCTAGCAGAGCCGAACAGAGCCAAGCATAGCCAAACAGAGCCTGGCAGAGACAAGCAGAGCAACACAGAGCAAACAGAGCCAAACAAATCAAAACAGAGCCTGGCAGAGCCAGGCAGAGCCAAGAGAGCCAGACAGAGCCTGGCAGTGCCAAATAGATCCAAAGAGAGCCAAACAGAGCCCAGCAGAGCCTGGCAGAGCCAAACAGAACCAGGCAGAGCACAACAGAGCCAAAAGAGCCAGACAGAGCCAAACAGAGCCTGGCAGAGCCAAATAGAGCCAAAAAGAGCCAGACAGAGCTGAACAGAGACTGGCACAGCAAAACCGAGCCAAACAAATTGAAACAGAGCCCGGCAGAGCCAAACGGAGCCCGGCAGAGCCAAACAGAGCCTGGCAGAGACTGGCAGAGCCAAAGAGAGACTGGCTGAGCCAGCTAGAGTCAAGGAGAGCCAAACAGATCCTAGCACAGACTGGCAGAGGCAAGTAGAGCCGCATACAGAGCCACATAGATCCAAACTGAGCCAAACAGAGCCCGCCAGAGCCAGACGGAGCCCAGCAGAGCCAAACAGAGACTGGCAGAGCCAAAGAGAGACTGGCTGAGCCAGCCAGAGTCAAAGAGAGCCGAACAGATCCTAGCAGAGACTGGCAGAGGCAAATAGAGCCACATACAGAGCCAAATAGATCCAAACTGAGCCACACAGAGCCCGCCAGAGCCAGACGAAGCCCAGCAGAACCAAACAGAGCCTGGCAGAGCCAAAGAGAGTACGGCAGAGCCAGGAAGAGACAAACAGAGCCAAGAGCAACCATATAGAGACAAACAGAGACAAACAGAGTCTTGCATAGCCAGACACTTGCTAAACAGAGCCTAGCAGAACCAAACAGAGCGAAGCATACCCAAGCAAAAGCTGACAGAGACAGACAGGGCCAAACAGAGCCAAACAGAGCCAAGCAAATCCAAACAGAGCCTGGAAGAGCCAAACAGAGCCAAAAAGAGACATTGATCCTAACAGAGCCAAATAAACCCAAACGGAGCCACACAGAGCCAAACGGAGCCTGGCATAGTGAACCAGAGACAAACAGATTGAAACAGAGACCGGCAGAGCCAAACAGAGCCCAGCAGAGCTAAACAGATCTTGGCTAAGCTAGACAGAGTCAAAGAGAGCCAAACAGAGCCTGGCAAGAGTCAAGATGAGACAGGCAGAGCCAAACAGAGCCATATAGAGACAAACAGAGACTCGCAGATCCAGACAGTTGCCAAACAGAGCTTAGCAGTGCCAAAGAGAGCCCAAGGGTATCACATAGATCCAAACAGACCCAAACATAGACCGGCAGGGCCAAAGAGAGCCCGGCAGTGCCACATAGATCCAAATGGAACCAAACATAGCCCGGTAGAGCCAAACGGAGCCGGGCAAAGCCAAACAGAGCCCAGTGGAGACAAACAGAGATTAGCAGAGCCAAACAGAGCCTGGTTGAGTCAGACAGAGTCAAAGAGAGCCAAACAGAGCCTAGCAGATCCACGAAGAGCCAAACAGAGTCTTGCAGAGCTGGTCAGTTGCAAAACAGAGTGAAGCATAGCCAAACAGAGCCGGACAGAGCCAAACATAGCCAAACAGAGCCTGGCAGAGCCACGCAGAGCCACACAGAGCAAACAGAGCCAAACAAATCAAAACGGAGCCTTGCAGAGCCAGACAGAGTCAAAAGAGCCAGACAGAGCCAAGAGCCAAATAGAGACTTTGATATAAACAGAGCCAAATAAACCCAAACGGTGCCAGACAGAGCCAAACAAGCCTGGCACAGCCAACCAGAGCAAAACATATTGAAACAGAGCCTGTCAGAACCAAATAGAGCCAGGCAAAGCGAGACAGAGCCTGGCAGAGCCAAATAGATCCAAAGAGAGCCAAACAGAGCCCAGCAGAGCCTGGCAGAGTCAAGGATCGACAAGCAAAACCATATAGAGACAAACACAGACAAACAGAGACTCACAGATCCAGTCAGTTGCTAAACAGAGCCCAGCAGAGCCTGGCAGAGCCAAATAGAGCCTGGCAGATCCAAATAGAGCCAGGAAAATGAAACAGAGCCCGGCAGTGCCAAATAGACCCAAGGAGAGCCAGACAGAGCCCGGCAGAGCCAAACAGAGCCCAGCAGAGCCTGGCAGAGCCAAACAGAGCCTGGCTGAGCCAGACAGAGTCAAAGAGAGCCAGACAGATCCTAGCGGAGCCTGGCAGAGCCAAACAGAGCCCGGAGGAGACAAACTGAGCCTGTCTAATCCAAACAAATTCACTCAGAGCCAAAAAGAGACAAACAGAACCAAGCACAACCATATAGAGCAAACAGAGACAAACAGAGACAAACAGCACCCAGCAGAGCCAGAATGTTGCTAAACAGAGCCTAGTAGAACCAAACAGAGCCAAGCATAGCCAAGCAGAACCTGACCGCGACAAACAGAGCCAAACAGAGCTTGGCAGAGGCAAACAAATCGCAACACAGCCTGGCAGAGCTAGACAAAGCCAAATAGAGCTTGGCAGAGCCAAACAGAGCAAAAAAGAGACATTGATCCGAATAAACCCAAACGGAGCCAGAAAGAGCCAAACAGAGCCTGGCAGAATGAAACGGAGACAAACAAATTGAAACAGGGAATGGCAGAGCCAATCAGTGTCCGGCAGAGCAAAACAGAACCCGGCAGAGCCAACCAGAGCCCAGCAGTGCCAAACAGAGCTCGGCAGAGCCAAGCCGAGCCTGGCTAAGCCAGACAGAGTCAAAGAGAGCCAAACAGAGCCTAGCAGAGTCAAGGAGAGAAATGTAGAGCCAAGCAGAGCAATATAGAGACAAACAGAGACTCACAGATTAAGTCAGTTGCTAAACAGAGCCTAGCAGTGCCAAACAGAGCCAAGACAAGCCTAACAGAGCCTGGCAGAGCCAAACAGAGCCAAATAAAGCCAACCAGAGCCAGACAGAGCCGAAGAGAGACTGACACAGCAAAACTGAGCCAAACAGATTGAAACAGAGCCTGGCAGAGCCAAACAGAGCCCGGCAGAGCCAGATAGAGCCCGGCACAGCCAACAGAGCAAAGCAGAGCCAAACAGAGCCTGGCAGATACAAACAGAGCCTGGCTGATCCCGACAGAGTGAAAGAGCCAGAGACTGGCAGATCCAAGAAGAGACAAACAGGATATTGCAGAGCTTGTCAGTTGCCCAACAGAGCCTAGCAGAGATAAGCAGAGCAACACAGAGCAAACAGAGCCAAACAAATCAAGACGGAGCCTGGCAGAGCCAGGCAGAGCCAAAAGAGCCAGACAGAGCCTGGCAGAGCCTGGCAGAGCCAAACAGAGCCTGGCAGAGCCAAACAGAGCCCGGCAGAGCCAAATAGATCCAGACAGAACCAAACATATCCTGGTAGAGCCAAACAGAGCTCGGCTGAGCCAGACAGAGTCAAATAGAGCCAAATAGATACTTGCAGAGCCTGGCAGAGACAAACAGAGGCACAATGATCCAAACAGAGCCACATAGATCCAAACAGAGCCAAATAGATCCTGGCAGAGCCAGCTGGAGCCCAGCAGAGCCAAACAGAGGCTGGCAGATACAAACAGAGTACGGCAGAGCCCAAAAGAGAGAAACAATGCATTGCAAACTTTATAGAGCCAAACAGAGACGAACAGAGACAAACAGAGTCTCACAAAGCCAGGCAGTTGTGAAACAGAGCCTAGCAGAACCAAACAGAGCGAAGCATAGCCGAGCAGAACCTGACACAGACAAACAGGGCCAAACAGAGCCAAACAGAGCCAAGCAAATCGAAACAGAGCATGGCACAGCTCGACAGAGCCAAAAAGAGACATTGATCCAAACAGAGCCAAATAAACCCAAATGGACCCACACAGAGCCAAACGTAGCCTGACATGGCGAAACAGAGACAAACAGATTGAAACAGAGACTGGCAGAGCCAAACAGAGGCCATCAGAGCCAAACAGAGCCTGGCATAGCCAAATAGAGCCAAAAAGAGTCTTTGATACAAGCAGAGCCACATAAAGCCAAACAGAGCCAGACAGAGCCGAACAGAGACTGGCATAGTGAAACTGAGACAAACAGATGGAAACAGAGCCTGGCAGAACCAAACATAGCCATAAAGCCAAACAGAGCCAGACAGAGCCGAGCAGAGCCTGGCATAGTGAAACTGAGACAAACAGATGGAAACAGAGTCTGGCAGAACCAAACATAGCCTGGCAGAGCCAAACAGAACCCGGCAGAGCCAGACAGAGCCTGGCAGAGCCAAACAGAGCCTGGCAGCGCCAAATAGATCCAGACAGAGCCAAACATAGCCTGGTAGAGCCAAACAGAGCCCAGGCAGAGACCAGGCAGAGCCAAACAGAGCCCAGCAGAGTCAAACAGAGCCTGGCTGAGCCAGACAGAGTCAAAGAGAGCCAAACAGAGCCCGGCAGATCCAAGAAGAGACAAACAGAGTCTTGCAGAGCTTGACAGTTGCCAAACAGAGCCAAACAGAGCCAAGCATAGCCAAACAGAGCCTGGCAGAGCCAAGCAGAGCCACACAGAGCAAACAGAGCCAAACAAATCAAAACAGAGCCTGGCTAAACCAGACAGAGCCAAAAGAGCCAGACAGAGCCAAACAGAGCCTGGCAGAGCCAAAGAGAGTATGGCAGAGCCAAGAAGAGACAAACAGAACCACTCACAACCATATAGAGCCAAACAGAGACAAACAGAGTCTCGCAGAGCCAGACAGTTGCTAAACAAAGCCTAGCAGAACCAAACAGAGACAAGCATAGCCAAGCAGAACATAACAAAGACAAACAGGGCAAAACAGAGCCAAAAAGAGCCAAACAAATCCAAACAGAGCCTGGCAGAGCTAAACAGAGCCAAACAGAGCCTGGCAGAGCCAAACAATGCCAAACAGATTGAAACAGAGACTGGCAGAGCCAATCAGAGCCTGGCAGAGCCAAACAAAGACCAGTGGAGCAAGCCAGAGCCTAGCAGTGCCAAATAGACACAAACAGAGCCAAACAGAGCCCGGTAGAGCCAAACAGAGCCCAGCAGAGCCAAATCAAGCCTGGCTAAGCCGGACAGAGTCAAGGACAGCCAAACAGAGCCTGGCAGAGTTATGAAGAGACAGGCAGAGCCAAGCAGAGTCATATAGAGACAAACAGAGACACACAGATCCAGACAGTTGCCAAACAGAGCCTAGCAGTGCCAAACAGAGCCCGGCAGTGCCACACCGATCCAAACAGAACCAAACATAGTCCGGCAGAGCCAAAATGAGCCTGGCAGTGCCACATAGATCCAAACAGAACCAAACATAGCCCCGCAGAGCCAAACAGAGCCCAGTAGAGCCAAACAGTGCCCAGCAGAGCCAAACAGAGCATAGCAGAGTCCGACAGTTGCCAACAGAGCCTAGCAGTGCCCGAGAGAGCCAAGCCAAGTCAAACAGAGCCTAGAAGAGCCAATGAGAACCAAAGAGAGCCAAACAGAGCCTGGCAGATCCAAACAGAGCCAAAAAGTGTCTTTGATCCAAACAGAGCCAGACTGTTGCCAAACAGAACCAGACAGAGCCGAACAGAGACTGCCATAGCGAAACTGAGACAAACAGATTGAATCAGAGCCTGGCCGAACCAAATATAGCCCAGCAGAGACAAACAGAGCATAGCAGAGTCCGACCGTTGCCAATAGAGCCTAGCAGTGCCCAAGAGAGCCATGCCAAGCCAAAGAGAGCTTGGGCCAGCCAATGAGAACCAAAGAGAGCCAAAGAGAGCCAAACAGAGCCCAGCAGATCCAAACAGTGCCCAGCAGTGCCAAACAGAGCAAAGCAGAGTCAGACAGTTGCCAAAAGAGCATAGCAGTGCCCGAGAGGGCCAAGCCAAGGCTAACAGAGCCTGGCAAAGCCAAACAGAGCCAAAAAGAGTCTTTGATCTAAACAGAGCCAAATAAAGCTAAACAGAGCCAGACAGAGCCGAAGAGAGACTGGCACAGCGAAACTGAGCCAAACAGATTGAAACAGAGCCTGGCAGAGCCAAACAGAGCCCGGCAGAGCCAGATAGAGCCTGACACAGCCAACAGAGCCAAGCAGATACAAACAGAGCCTGGCTGATCCAGACAGAGTGAAAGAGAGCTAAACAGAGCCTGGCAGATCCAAGAAGAGACAAACAGAGTATTGCAGAGATTGTCAGTTGCCCAACAGAGCCTAGCAGAGACAAGCAGAGCAGCACAGAGCAAACAGAGCCAAACAAATCAAGACAGAGCCTGGCAGAGCCAGGCAGAGCCAGGCAGAGCCAGACAGAGCCTGGCAGAGCCAAACAGAGCCCGGCAGAGCCAAACAGTGACCAGCACAGCCTCGCAATGCCAAACAGAGCTTGGCTGAGCCAGACAGAGTCAAATAGAGCCAAATAGATACTTGTAGAGCCTGGCAGAGACAAACAGAGGCACATTGATCCAAACAGAGCCAAATAGATCCAAACAGAGCCAAATAGATCCTGGCAGAGCCAAACGGAGCCCAGCAGAGCCAAACAGAGGCTGGCAGATACAAATGGAGTACGGCAGAGCCCAAAAGAGAGATACAGTGCCAAGCACAACCTTATAGAGCCAAACAGAGACAAACAGAGTCTCACAAAGCCAGGCAGTTGTGAAACAGAGCCTAGCAGAACCAAACAGAGCGAAGCATAGCCGAGCAGAACCTGACACAGACAAACAGGGCCAAACAGAGCCAAACAGAGCCAAGCAAATCGAAACAGAGCCTGGCACAGCTCGACAGAGCCAAAAAGAGACATTGATCCAAACAGAGCCAAATAAACCCAAATGGACCCACACAGAGCCAAATGTAGCCTGGCATGGCGAAACAGAGACAAACTGATTGAAACAGAGACTGGCAGAGACAAACAGAGCCCGTCAGAGCCAAACAGAGCCTGGCAAAGCCAAATAGAGTCAAAAAGAGTCTTTGATCCAAACGGAGCCACATAAAGCCAAACAGAGCCAGACAGAGCCGAACAGAGACTGGCATAGTGAAACTGAGACAAACAGATGGAAACAGAGCCTGGCAGAACCAAACATAGCCCGGCAGAGCCAACCAGAACCCGGTAGAGCCAGACAGAGCCCGGCAGAGCCAGACAGAGCCTGGCAGTGCCAAATAGATCCAGACAGAACCAAACATAGCCTGGCAGATCCAAACAGAGCCCAGGCAGAGCCCAGGCAGAGCCAACCAGAGCCCAGCAGAGTCAAGCAGAGCCTGGCGGAGCCAAATAGAGTCAAAGAGAGCCAAACAGAGCCTGGCAGATCCAGGAAGAGACCAACAGAGTCTCGCAGAGCTTGACAGTTGCCAAACAGAGCCTAGCAGAGCCAAACAGAGCCACACAGAGCAAACAGAGCCAAACAAATCAAAACAGAGACTGGCTGAACCAGACAGAGCCAAAAGAGCCAGACAGAGCCAAACAGAGCCTGGCAGAGCCAACCAGAGCCCGGCAGAGCCTGGCTGAGCCAGAGTCAAAGAGAACCAAACAGAGCTTAGCAGAGCCTGGCAGAGGGAAACAGAGACAAATAGTTCCAAACAGAGCCAAATAGAACCAAAGAGAGCCAAACAGAGCCTGGCAGCGCCAAGCAGAGCCCGGAAGAGCCAAACAGCCTGGCAGAACCAGACAGAGCTCGGCAGTGCCAAATACATCCAAATAGAGCCAAATAGAGCCGATAGTTCCAAACAGATCCTGGCAGAGCCAAACAGAACCTGGCAGAGACAGACAGAGCCAAAAGCGCCAGACAGATCCAAACAGAGCCTAGCAGAGCCTGGCAGAGAGAAACAGAGACAGATAGTTCCAAACAGAGCCAAATAGATCCAAAAAGAGCCAAACAGAGCCTGGCAGAGCCAGGTGGAGCCTGGGAGAGCCAAGCAGAGCCTGGCAGAGCCAAACAGAGCTCGGCAGTGCCAAATACATCCAAACAGAGCCAAGTAGAGCCCGGCAGATCCAAACAGATCATGGCAGAGCCAAACAGAACCTAGCAGAGACAGACAGGGCCGAAAGCACCAGACAGCCCAAACAGAGCCTGGCAGAGCCAAACAGAGCCAAAAATTGTCTTTGATCCAAACAGAGCCAAATAAAGCCAAACAGAGCCAGTCAGAGCCGAACAGAGACAGGGATAGCAAAACAGAGCCAAACAGATTGAAGCAGAGCCTGGCAGAGCAAAATAGAGCCCGGCAGAGCCAAACAGAGCCCGGCAGTGCCAAACAGATCCAACCAGAGCCAAACAGAGCCCAGCAGAGCCAGACAGAGCCAAAAAGAGACGTGATACAAGTATAGCCAAATAAAGCCAAACAGAGCCAGGCAGAGCCGAACAGAGACTAGCATAGTGAAACTGAGCCAAACAGATCGAAACAGAGCCAGGCAGAGCCAAACGGAGCCCGGCAGTGCCAAATAGATGCAAACAGAACTAAACGTAGCCCGGCACAGCCAAACAGAGCCCAGCAGAGCCAAACCGTGCCTGGGAGAGACAAATAGAGCCTGGCTAAACCAGACAGGGTCAAAGAGAGCCAAACAGAGCCTGGCAGATCCAAGAAGAGACAAACAGAGTCTCGCAGAGCTTGACAGTTGCTAAACAGAGCCTAGCCGAGCCAAACAGAGCCAAGCGTAGCCAGACAGAGCCTGCCAGAGCCAAACAGAGCCTGGCAGAGCCAAACAATGATCAGCAGAGCCTCGCAGTGCCAAACAGAGCTTGGCTGAGCCAGACAGAGTCGAATAGAGCCAAATAGATACTTGCAGAGCCTGGCAGAGACAAACAGAGGCACATTGATCCAAACAGAGCCACATAGATCCAAACAGAGCCAAATAGATCCTGGCAGAGCCAAACGGAGCCCAGCAGAGGCAAACAGAGGCTGGCAGAGACAAACAGAGTACGGCAGAGCCCAAAAGAGAGAAACAGTGCCAAGCACAACCTTATAGAGCCAAACAGAGACAAACAGAGTCTCACAGAGCCAGGCAGTTGTGAAACAGAGCCTAGCAGAACAAAACAGAGCGAAGCATAGCTGAGCAGAACCTGACAGAGACAAACAGGGCCAAACAGAGCCTGGCAGTGCCAAATAGATCCAGACAGAACCAAACATAGCCTGGCAGAGCCAAATAGAGCCCAGGCAGAGCCAAACAGAGCCCAGCAGAGTCAAACAGAGCCTGGCTGAGCCAGACAGAGTCAAAGAGAGCCAAACAGAGCCTGGCAGATCCAGGAAGAGACAGAGTCTCGCAGAGCTTGACAGTTGCCAAACAGAGCCTAGCAGAACCAAACAAAGCCACACATAGCCAAACAGAGACCGGCAGAGCCAGACCGAGACTGGCAGAGTTAGGAAGAGACAACCAGAGCCATGCAGAGCCATATAGAGACAAACAGAGATTCGCAGAGTCAGACAGTTGCCAAACAGAGCCTAGCAGTGCCCAAGAGAGCCAACCAAGCCAAACAGAGCCTGGAAGAGCCAAAGAGAGCCAAAGAGAGCCAAACAGAGCCTGGCTGAGCCAAACAGAGCCCGGCAGTGCCAAATAGATCCAAACCGTACCAAACATAGTCCGGCAGAGCCAAACGGAGCCCGGCAGAGCCTGGCAGAGCTAAACACAGCCTGGCTGAGCCAAACAGAGTCAAAGAGAGCCAAACAGAGCCTAGCAGCGGCTGGCAGAGGGAAACAGAGACAAATATATCCAAACAGAGCCAAATAAATCGAATGGGAGCCAAACAGAGCCTGGCAGAGCCAAATACAGCCCTGCAGTGCCATGAACATCCAAACTGAACCAAACATAGCCTGAAAGAGCCAAACAGAACCTGACAGAGCCTGGCAGAGACAAACATAGGCCTGGCTGAGCCAGACAGAGTCAAAGGGAGCCAAATAGATCCTAGCAGATCCTGGCAGAGCAAGACAGAGCTGCATAGATCCAAACAGAGCCAAATAGATCCAAACAGAGCCAAACAGAAGCCTGGCTGACCAAAGCAGAGCCTGGCAGTCCCAAGCAGAGCCTGACAGAGACTGGCAGATCCATGCAGAGCCATACTGAGCTTGGCAGTGCTAAGAAGAGCCTTGCAGAGCCTGGCAATGCCAGACAAAGGGAAAGAGAGCCTAACAGAGCCAAACAATGCCTGGCAGAGCCAAACAGATCCTGTCAGAGCCAAACAGATCCAAACATACTCAAAATGCGCCAGACAGAGCCTGGCTGAGCCAAACAGAGCCCAGCAGTGCCACATTGATCCAAATAGAGCCAGACAGAGCCCGGCAGAGCCACAGAGAGCCTGGCAGAGCCATATAGGGACAAACAGAGCCAAAGAGATCCTGGTAGACTGAAGCAGAGCCCGTAAGAGCCAAAAAGAGCCTGGCAGAGTCAGACAGATCCAAGCAGAGCCAAGCAGAGCCTGTGAGAGCCAAGCAGCGCCTGCCAGAGCCAAACTAAGCCAAACATATCTAGAAGGTGCCAACAGAGCCTGGCAGAGCAAATGAGAGCCAAACAGAGCCAAACAGAGCCAAATAGAGCCTGGCAGAACCAAACAGAGACTGGCAAAGCTAAACAGACTGTCTGATCCAAACAGAGCCAAATAAAGCCAAACAGAGCCAAATAAAGCCAAACAGAGTCAGATAGAGCCAAACAGAGGCTGGCATGTCGAAACTGAACCAAACATATTGAAACAGAGCCTGGCAGTGCCAAATAGATCCAAACAGAGCCTGGCAGATCCAAACAGAGCCTGGCAGAGCCAAACAGAGCCCTGCAGAGCCAAACAGAACCTGGCAGAGCCAGACAGAGCCAAACAGAGCGTGGCAGAGCCAGACAGAGCCAAAAAGAGCCTTTGATCCAAACATAGCCAAAGAAAGCCAAACAGAGCCAGGCAGAGCCGAACGGAGACTAGCAAATCGAAACGGAGCCAAGCAGATTGAAACAGAGCCTAGCAGAGCAAAACAGAGCCCAGCAGAGCTAAACAGAGCCCAGCAGTGCCAAATAGATCCAAACAGAACCAAACGTAGCCCGGCAGAGCCAAATAGAGCTTGGCAGAGCCAAACAGAGCCAAGCAGTGCCCGGTAGAGCCAAACAGAACCAAACAGCCCGGCAGAGCCAAACAGAGCCCGGCAGAGCCAAACAGAGCCTGCCAGAGCCAAAAAAAGCCAAAGAGAGCTACACAGAGCCTGGCAGAGCAAACAGAGCCAAAAAGAGACATTGGTCCAAACAGATCCAAATAAAGCCAAACAGAGCCAGACAGAGCCGAAGAGAGACAGGCATAGCGAAACTGAGCCAAACAGATTGCAACGGAGCCTGGCAGAGCCAGACAGAGCCAAACAGAGCCTGGCAGAGCCAAACAGAGCCCGGTAGAGCCACACAGAGCCCAGCAGTGTCAAACAGAGCCCAGCAGAGCCAAACTGAGCCGGGCTAAGCCAGACGAAGTCAAAGAGAGCCAGAGCCTGGCAGAGCCAAGCAGAGCCACACAGAGCTAACAGAGCCAAACACAGCCTGGCAGAGACAGACAAAGCCCAACGAGCCAGACAGAGACAAACAGAGAGTGGCAGATCCAGGAAGAGACAAACAGGGTCTCGCAGAGCTTGACTGTTGCCGAACAGAGCCTAGCTGAACCAAACAGAGCCAAGCATAGCCAGACAGAGCCTGGCAGAGCCAGACAGAGCCAAAAGAGCCAGTCAGAGCCAGCCAGCATCTGGCAGAGCCAAACAGAGCCTGGCAGTGCCAAATAGGTCCAAAGAGAGTCAAACAGAGCCCAGCAGAGCCTCACAGAGCCAAACAGATACTGGCTGAACCAGACAGAGTCAAAGAGAGCCAAACAGATCCTTGCAGAGCCTGGCAGAGACAACCAGAGCCAAATAGAGCCCGGCAGAGCCAAACGGAGTCCAGCAGAGCCAAACAGAGCATTGCAGAGTGACACAGAGTACGGCAGAGCAAAGAAGAGACAAACAGTGCCAAGGACAACCATATAGAGCCAAACAGAGACAAACAGAGACAGAGTCTCACAGAGCCAGACAGTTGCTAAACAGAGCCAAGCATAGCCAAGCAGAACCTGGCAGAGACAAACAGAGCCAAAAAGAGACATTGATTCTAACAGAGCCAAATAAATCCAAAGGGAGCCCGACAGAGCCAAAGGTAGCCTGGCAAAGCGAAACAGAGACAAACAGCTTGAAACAGAGACTGGCAGACCCAAACACAGCCCGGCAGAGCCACACAGAGCCCAGCAGTGCCAAATAGATCCAAACAGAGCCAGACAGAGCACGGCAGAGCCAAACAGAGTCCGGCAGAGCCAAACAGAGCCTGGCAGATCCAAGAAGAGACCAAACAGAGTCTTGCAGAGCTTGTCAATTGCCAAACAGAACCTAGCAGAGCCAAACAGAGATAAGCATAGCCAAACAGAGCCTGGCAGAGTCAAGCAGAGCCACACAGAGCAAACAGAGCCAAACAAATCAAAAAGGAGCCTGGCATAGCCAGATAGAGCCAAAAGAGCCAGACAGAGCCAAACATATCCTGGCAGAGCCAAACAGAGCTAATTAGAGACTTTGATATAAACAGAGCCAAATTACCCCAAAGAAAGCCAGACAGAGCCAAACAGAGGTTATCAAAGTGAAACAGAGCCAAACAGATTGAAACAGAGCCTGGCAGAGCGAGAAAGAGCCAAACAGAGCCTGGCAGAGCAAAGAGAGTCAGAAAGAGACATTGACCTGAACAGAGCCAAATAAACCCAAATGGAATCAGACAGAGCCAAACGGAGCCTGGCATAGCGAAACAGAGACAAATAGATTGAAACAGAGACTGGCAAAGCCAATCAAAGCCTGGCAGAGTCAAACAGAGCCCGGCAGAGCCAAACAGAGCCAAATAGTTCCAAACAGAGCCAAACAGAGCACGGCAGAGCCTAACAGAGTCCGGCAGAGCCAAACAGAGCCTGGCTAAGCTGGACAGAGTCAAAGAGAGCTAAACAGAGCCTGGTAGATCCAAACAGAGGCAAACAGAGCCCGGCAGAGCCAAACAGAGCCCGGCAGAGCCAAACAGAGTACAGAAGAGGTAAACCAAGCCTGGCTAAGCCGGAGAGAATCAAAGAGAGCCAAACAGAACCTGGCAGAGTCAAGAAGAGAGAAGCAGAGGCAAGCAGAGCCATATACAGACAAATAGAGACAAACAAAGACTGGCAGAGCCAGACATATGCCAAACAGAGACTAGCAGTGCCAAACAGAGCCAAGCCAAGCCAATCAGAGCCTGGAAAATTGAAACAGAGCCAAAGAGACCCTGTTAGAACCTGGCAGAGCCAAACAGAGCCATAAAGAGTCTTCGATTCAAACAGAGCCAAATAAAGCCAAACAGAGCCAGACAGAGCTGAAGAGAGACTTGAATAGCAAAATTGAGCCAAACAGATTGAAACAGAGCCTGGCAGAGCCAAACAGAGCCCAGCAGAGCCAAAGAGAGCACGTAAGTGCCACATCGATCCAAACTGGAACAAACATTGTCCACCAGAGCCAAACAGATCCCGGCAGAGCCTGGCAGCGCCAAACAAGACAGGCTGAGCTGGACAGAATCCATGAAAGCCAAACAGAGCCTAGCAGACCCTGGCAGAGTGAAACAGAGACAAATAGATCCAAACGGAGCCAAATAGATCCATAGAGAGCCAAACATAGCCCGGCAGAGCCGAACAGACCTGACAGAGCCAAACTTAACCTGGCACAGCCAGACAGAGCCAAATGAGCCAGACAGAACCAAACAGAGCCTGGCAGAGCCAAATAGAGCTAAAAAGAATCTTTGATCTACACAGAGCTAAATAAATCCAAACAGAGCCAGGCAGAGCCGAGCAGAGACTGGCATAGCAAAACCGAGCCATACAGATTGAAACAGAGCCTGGCAGAGCAAAACAGAGCCTGGCAGAGCCAAACAGAGCCCAGCAGTGCCAATTGGTTCCAAACAGAACCAAACAAAGCCCGGCAGAGCCAAAGAGAACCCAGCAGAGCTGAAAAGAGCCTGGCAGAGACAGAGCCTGGCTGAGCCAAGCCGAGCCTGGCTAAGCCAGACAGAATCAAAGAGAGCCAAACAGAGACAAGCAGAGCCTATGAGAGACAAGCAGCGCCTGCCAGAGCCAAGTCAAGCCAAACATATCCAAACGGTGCCAAACAGAGCCTGGCAGAGCAAGAGAGCCAAACAGAGCCAAACAGAGCCCAGCAGAGCCAAACAGACCCTGGCAGACCCAAACAGAAACTGGCAGAGCCAGACAGAGCCAAAAAGAGTCTCTGATCCAAACAGAGCCAAATAAAGCCAAACAGAGCCAGATAGAGCCAAACAGAGACTGACACAGACTCGCAGATCTAGACAGTTGCCAAACAGAGCCTAGCAGTGCGAAGCAGAGCCAAGCCAAGTCAAACAGAGCCTGGCAGAGCCAAACAGAGCCAAAGAGAGCCTGCCAGAGCCCAGTAGTGCCATATTGATCCAACCAGAGCCAAACAGAGCCTGACAGAGCCAGACAGAGCCCAGCAGAACCAAACCGAGCCCAGCAGAGCCAAACCGAGCCTGGCTAAGCCGGACAGAGTCAAGGACAGCCAAACGGAGCCTGGAATAGTTAGGAATAGCCAAGCAGAGCCAATCAGAAACATATAGACACAAACAGAGACAAACAGAGACTCGCAGAGTCAGACAGTTGCCAAACAGTACCTAGCAGTGCCCAAGAGAGACAGGCCAAGCCATACAGAGCCTGGCAGAGCCAAATTGATCCAAACAGAGCCAAACAGAGCCCTGCAGAGCAAAACAGATTCCGGTAGATCCAACCAGAGCCTGGCAGAGCCAACAGAGCCGGTCAGAGCCATAGAAGGACAAACAGAGCCAAACAGATCCTGGCAGACTGAAGCAGAGCCTGTAAGAGTCAAAAAGAGCCGGGCAGAGTCAGACAGATCCAAACAGAGCCTAGCAGTGCCCAAGAGAGCCAAGCCAAGCCATACAAAGCCTGGAAGAGCCAAAAAGAGACAAATAGAGCCTGGCAGAGCCACACAGAGCCAAAAAGAGTCTTTGATTCAAACAGAGCCAGATAAAGGCAAACAGCCCAGACAGAGCTGCAGAGAGACTGGGATAGCAGAACTGAGCCAAACAGATTGCAAGAGCCTGGTAGTGCCAAACAGAGCCCAGCACAGCCAAACAGAGACCGGCAGTGCCAAA